>NC_085842.1:201410221-202703971 GCF_035594765.1 Anolis carolinensis
CTCCTCTTCCTCAACCCCTCGCCCCTTTCTCCACCGCGAACTTACTTACTTTCCTGTGAAGCTGGCAGCCGGCGGGCTCCGGGCTCTGCTTGGCCCCGGGCAGCAAGAGGAGGAGGAAGAAGAGGCAGGAGCCCAGCCGCCCCTCCGTCGCCCCTACCATCCTCCCCGAGCAGAGCAGAGCAGAGCAGAGCAGCAGAAAGGGCGGGGAGGCTGCCTCCTCACTCGCAGGGGATTCTCTCCCTCTCTCGCTTTCCCACTCGCCTCAGACTCTTCAGAGCGCGAGGTGAGGCTTCCCCCTGTTTTTAAAGAGCCCACTGTGGCTCGCGGCTCACCCCCCCCCCGCCCTTTCTGCTCTGCCTCAGGCGGCCCAATCCCCACTCGCCCCGGAGCCGAGCCTTCCAGGCGCTGCCCCCTCCCCTTAAAGGCTCCCCGGGCCAGAAGAGAGAGAGGAAGGGGGGGAGGGGCCCTCAGCTCCTTGCGCTCAACCTTTGACCCGGGCTCCCTTTAGCCTCCCCACGTTTAGCCACCTAACCCCGAGCCCCCTGCTTCCACGGATCAAGGGGGGCTCAGGGTTCTTCTGGGGCCCCTTCCACACATCTGAACCAAATCCCACATTTTCTAATATTGTGAGTTATTCTGCCTTTGGTATACTGGGGTTATATGGCTGTGTGGAAGGGCCTTCAGATAACCCAGTTCAAAGCAGATATTGTGGGATTATCTGACATGATATTCTGGGTTATATGCCTGTGTGGAAGGGCCCTCAGATAACCCAGTTCAAAGCAGATATTGTGGGATTATCTGACATGATATTCTGGGTGATATTCCTGTGTGGAAGGGCCCTCAGATAACCCAGTTCAAAGCAGATATTGTGGGATTATCTGACATGATATTCTGGGTTATATGCCTGTGTGGAAGGGCCCTCAGATAACCCAGTTCAAAGCAGATATTGTGGGATTATCTGACATGATATTCTGGGTTATATTCCTGTGTGGAAGGGCCCTCAGATAACCCAGTTCAAAGCAGATATTGTGGGATTATCTGACATGATATTCTGGGTTATATGCCTGTGTGGAAGAGCCCTCAGATAACCCAGTTCAAAGCGGATATTGTGGGATTATCTGACATGATATTCTGGGTTATATGCCTGTGTGGAAGAGCCCTCAGATAACCCAGTTCAAAGCGGATATTGTGGGATTATCTGCCATGATATTCTGGGTTATATGGCTGTGTGGAAGAGCCCTCAGATAACCCAGTTCAAAGCAGATATTGTGGGATTATCTGACATGATATTCTGGGTTATATGGCTGTGTGGAAGGGCTTTCAGATAACCCAGGGCCCTTCCACACAGAACCTATATCCCAGAATATCAAGGCGGAAAATCCCACAATATCTACTTTGAGGGTTGTTGTATGTCTTTCAGGCTGTGTGGCCATGTTCCAGAAGTATTCTCTCCTGACGTTTCGCCCACATCTATGGCAGGCATCTCAGAGGTTGTGAGGCATGGATAAACTAGGCAAGGAAGGTAAATATATATCTATGGAGAGTCCAGGGTGTGACAAGAGTCCTTTGTCAGTTGGAAGCCAGCGTTAATGTTGCAATTAATCACCCTAATTAGCATTGGAAAGGTTTGTCTCTTGCCTGGGGGGCATCCTTTGTTCAAAGTCATTAGCTGTCCTTGGGGCTCCTCTGCCCTCAGAGTGTTGCTTCCCATCTACTGTTCTGATTTTTTAATACTGGTAGCCAGATTTTGTTCATTTTCATGGTTTCCTCCTTTCTGTTGAAGTTGTCCACATGCTCGTGGATTTCAGTGGCTTCTCTGTGTAATCTGACATGATAGTTGTTGGAGTGGTCAAGCATTTCTGTGTTCTCAAATAATATACTGTGTCCAGGTTGGTTCATCAGGTGCTCTGCTATGGCTGATTTCTCTGGTTGAGTTAGTCTGCAGTGCCTTTCATGTTCTTCGACTCATGTTTGGGCGCTGCGTTTGGTGGTCCCGATGTAGACTTGTCCACAGCTGCATGGTAGACTCCTGCAGAGGAGAGAGGATCCCTCTTGTCTTTCGCTGACCGTAGCATTTGTTGGATTTTCTTTGTGGGTCTGTAGATAGTTTGTAGGTTGTGCTTCTTCATCAGTTTGCCTATGCGGTCAGTGGTTCCCTTGATGTATGGTAAGAACACCTTTCCTCTGGGTGGATCTTTGTCTTGACTCTCATGGCTTGTTCTTGCCCTTGCAGCTCTTCTGATGTCTGTGGTGGAGTATCCATTGGCCTGTAGAACCCAGTTTAGGTGGTTTAGTTCACCTTGAAGGAGGTGAGGTTCGCAGATTCTTTGTACACGGTCTGTCAGGGCTTTGATTGTGCTTCTTTTTTGACTTGGGTGATGGTTGGAGTTTTTTGAAGGTATCTATCTGTGTGTGTACGTTTTCTGTAAACTGTGTGGCCCAATTGTTGATTGGGTTTGCGGATGACCAGAACATATAGAAATGGCAGTTTTCCTTCCTTTTCTTATTCCATGGTGAATTGGATGTTTGGGTGGATGAACTTTTTTTTTTCCGTGTCAGGAGCAACCTGAGTTGGTTCTGGAGTGAGAGATTTGGCCGTCTGCAGGGACGTTGCCCAGGGGATGCCCGGATGTTTTGATGTTTTTACCATCCTTGTGGGAGGCTTCTCTCATGTCACATGGAGCTGGAGCTGATAGAGGGAGCTCATCCGCGTTCTCCCCGGGTAGGATTCGAACCTGGCAGCCTTCAGGTCAGAAACCCAACCTTCAAGTCACAAGGCTTTAAAACTATGGAAGTGTGGACTCAGATAATGCAGTTCAAAGCAGATATTGTGGGATTTCCCGCCTTGATATTCTGGGATATAGTGCAGTGTGGAAGGGGCCTAGGAGACACTTCAGTTTCCACCAGCAATCCAGATCAAATCCAACTCCCTCTGCCCCCCGAATTAGGCTTTGCCTGCCAGCTATGGGCAGACCAACTTTTATCACTTCCACTATGTCAGCTATTGCAGCTACTGCCATGTAAATTGGTAGACAAGTAGGTAATGATAAGGTAAAGGTAAAGGTTTTCCCTGACGTGAAGTCCAGTCATGTCTGACTCTGGGGGTTGGTGCTCATCTCCATTTCTAAGCCGAAGAGCCGGCGTTGTCCATAGACACCTCCAAGGTCATGTGGCCGGCATGACTGCATGGAGCGCTGTTACCTTC
The DNA here is from genome assembly GCF_035594765.1 of Anolis carolinensis. Classification (NCBI taxonomy): domain Eukaryota; kingdom Metazoa; phylum Chordata; class Lepidosauria; order Squamata; family Anolidae; genus Anolis; species Anolis carolinensis. The sequence goes on from NC_085842.1 coordinate 201,413,427, forward strand.
CCACCGGAGCGGTACCTATTGATCTACTCACATTGGTATGTTTTCAAACTGCTAGGTTGGCAGAAGCTGGATCTAACAGCGGCTGCTCACTCCGCTCCCGGGATTTGAACCTGGGACCTTTCGGTCTGTGTGAATAATCCAAATTTGGTTGAGATAGTGTTTCTAGTTCTGGAGGGACTCTGGGCCCTTCCACACAGCCATATAACCCAGAATAACAAGGCAGATAATCCCCAATATCTGCTTTGAACTGGGTTAAATGAGTCCACACTGCCCTTCCACACAACCATATAACCCAGAATATCAAGGGGGGGGGGGGAGTTTCAATCCCTCCTGAATTTTTTTTTTTTTTGGGCTAGGGGCCTGAAGGGAAGGGAGAAGAGCCCTCACCTCCTGCTGCCATGGATGCGGGGGGGGGGGGGGGCGGCTTGGGGTTCTTTTGGCCTGCTTGTAGGGTCTAGAGAGGAGTTTTACAAACTTGTCAGGCTCATTTGAGACAGGCATCCTTTCAGGACCAGGTCATGAAGTCTGAGGCCCCTTCTACAGCTGTATAAGATCCACATTAAACTGGATTATATGGCAGTGTGGACTCAGGCCCCTTCCACACAGCTGTTTAAACATATACATTTAACAGGATTATATGGCAATGTGGACTCAGATAATACAGTTCAACGCACATATTAGGGATTATCTATCTTAATATTCTGGGTTATATGGCTGTGAGGTAGGGCTCCAGATAACTCAGAGCCCTTCGACACAGCCGTATAACCCAGAATATCAAGGCAGAAAATCCCACAATATCTGCTTTCAACTGAGATATCCGAGTCCACACTGCCATATATCCCAGTTCAAAGTAGATATTGTGGGATTTTATTTAGCTGTGTGAAAGGGGCCTTAGTTCAAAGCAGATATTGTGGATTATCTGCTTTGATATTCTGGGTTATCTGGCTAGATCACAGCTTTCCAGACTTGTCAAGCTCTTTTGAGACATGCATCCTTTCAAGACTAGGTCATTCCTTTTGACTAAGGCCCCTTTCACACCGTTGAATAAAATCCCACATTTTCTGCTTTGAACTGAAATATATGTCAGTGTGTACTCAGATAACCCAGTTCAAAGCAGATATTGTGGGATTTTCTGCCTCTTGACTTTTGGTCCACCCTGTACTTCAATTGATTTCAGTCAGAATCAGACATAGGCACTGGAATGTGGGGAGACGATGGCTTCTATCTCAACAAGATTGGGTTTTGTGACCCCCCTCATTAGATGGAAAAAATGGACAACCAGGAATCCTATGTAGTTTAGCCTTCTCAGACATTTATCAGTCACAAATGCAAAAATGTCCAAGCATTAAGCAATGCTAAGAAAGTGGTTCTCATTGAGTTCTCCCAAGAGTAGGGAAGTCTGCCTGCGGTCTATCTTATTGGTACATAACATGAGAGTAAGGGAATTTCTAAGTACACATTGTGCCTGTAAAGAGTCCTCACATTTCAGGATGTTGGGATAGTAACTGAATTTGCCCTCCATCTGCAAGCCTGTCAATCGATTCCTCCATGCCTTAAAAATGGCTCTGCAGTTCATGGAACCAGAGGCTAGAATCCTGTATATACTTTCCTGGAGGTAAGCCCCACTAAACACTGGGGGACTTAAAACACTGTTGCATGTATCATTTTCATGCAGTAAGAGCCCTCCCCTCCAAGTACTATTATGTCCCGTGTTGTCATTATTTTGTTCTCGCCATTTATTACATCGGGGGTTTCCAAACTCTCATCCTCCAGATGTTTTTGGATGGCAGCTTCCAGAATCCCTGATCATTGGCCAAAGCAGCTGAGGTTTCTGGGAGCTGAAGTCCAAAACACCTGGAGGACCTGGATTTGGAAATCACTGATTCAGATCACTTACACTGTGGGTCCTGGGCCCAAATGGGGTCCCCTTAGGTCAATGTTGGGGCCAAAAAATTAGGAACAGTAAAACGTTTCTGAATGCCACCCATTTACACAAATCTGTTAGCAACAGTGTGCAAGGTGGACTCTGCAGAAGATGTTTCAGCTGTACTCCACAAAAAAGGAAAACCAGCCTGTTTAGCAAGCTTTGCAAATGTTTATCTATTATCAGTAAGTGCTTGCATTTTAAACTTACTTTATATGCCTATATACCTGGGATCATGTAAAAATGTATCAGGTGGAAAAAGGTTGTGAGTGGAAAATGTTAAAGGAGCCCTAATTTAGATAATCCATCCATTTCAGAAGCAGTGTTTTGGGGGGACGTAGTAGTATCTTTTCTCTTTGATGTAGGCAGGAAATATTGGAAGGAAAGATAAATTACTGAAACACTTGAAGGCACACAATAACAAGCAGAGTGCTTTAGGAGACTCCTACTTTAGGCATATACCAAGTCTGTTCATGAACACCGCTACGTCCAATTGAAATTTACTCCCAAATTAAGAAAGTATAGCTTTACAAGTCTTGCTCTGGTATAAGATGGAATTCAGGTCCCATCTACACTAACTATGTATGTAATGCAGTTTCAAACTGGTATTGAATAAAGTGGCTTCATAGTACAGGTGGTTGCATGGAAAATCCTGAAACTAGTTTGAGGCCCGGATGTTGATTACACAAACCACAGAGCACTGGTGTACATAAAGGGCTTTAGTTCATGCACATTTGTGGGAGTTGGTTGTCACAGTTTGAATCTTGGCTGCTATAGTTTGAATCTAGCTTCAAACTGCATTAAATAGTCAGTGTAGATGGGGGCCGCTGTAACACTTCTTCAGAGTAAACATAATCAAGATTGGGCTGTCAATCATCCTCATTTCTCTAGGTTGGTGCTATGTCCTGATTGACAGGTTTTATTCAATAAAATCTACACATGAATAAAATAGTTTTGAAAGAAAATGAGTCATTATGCCTTTGTTTATAGATGACATAGTTATGTAAAATAAGAGGCAGAGTTGGAGCAAAGGCATTTGACAAAGAGACATCCTTTTCTGGGAGAGAGAAAGCAAAGGAAGGGGGAATGCTGCCTCCTCTATGGCATCTTCTATCTGCAGCTTGCTTGTGGTGTCTGTATGTGCCTGGCAACTTACGATAACCCCATGAATTTCATAGGTTTTCTCAGGCAAGGAATTAAAATTATTCAATTTTAATTATGCAATATTAATAGATTTCTTACTCATCTTAGAGGATACAAACCTTCACCAAAGAAAATTAGGTACTGTTCCATTATCTAGGCGGAGACCACAGGGGGGTGCTAGACAGAAGGATAGTCCATTTTACAGAGAGAGTTGAACCATTTCACCCCTTTTTCGCTGGTTATTCCCTCTCCTCTCCATGTCATAAACGAGGGTTGTTTCCACTACGGTGACATGGGTGGGGGCAATAACTGGAAAATAGGGTGAAACGGTTTTATTCCTTTAACCCTGTTGCCATCCCTCTTGTGAAATGGACTATGCTTCTCTGTCTAGCACCCCCTTGTGCCTTTCACCTGAATAATACTGTAAATTACAACATACTGCTACAGTAGAGTCTCGCTTATCCAACGTAAATGGGCCGGCAGAATGTTGGATAAGCGAATATGTTGGACAATAAGGAGAGATTAAGGAAAAACTTATTAAACATTAAATTAGGTTATGATTTTACAAATTAAACACCAAAACATCAAGTTATACAACAAATTTGACAGAAAAAGTAGTTCAATACACAGTAATGCTATGTAGTAATTACTGAATTTACGAATTTAGCACCAAAATATCACAATGTATTGAAAACATTGACTACAAAAATGCGTTGGATAATCCAGAACGTTGGATAAGTGAGACTCTACTGTACTTCTAACACAAAAAAATCTAACAATCATCATAAAATCAAGTGTTTAATATGCAAATTGTTAAAATAACAAGTAATAAAACAGTAACAAATAATATCTTCAGTTAAATATACACTGTACTAAAACAATCCAGTGCAAGACTAGAGGAAACAACTCTCTAAAATCCTAAAGCCCAGCAAAGAGGAGGGTCATATCTATTTTCTGGGCATGGGAAATGTTTAAAGCAGTAGTTCTCAACCTGTGGGTCCAGAGATGTTCTGGACTTCAACTCTCAAAAATCCTAACAGCTGGTAAACTGGCTGGGATTTCTGGGAGCTTTAGGCAAAAACACCTGGGGAACCACAGGTTGAGCCTCATACACAGAGGAAGAACTATTTAAAGCTACAGACAATGCAGTTGCTGTTGTCTGTTTTTGGTCTAAAATTATTTAGTCGCTTATGCTCCCTTTATTTTATCAGTTTTATACTGATTTATGCAATACATTTGACATGAAATAAATAAATATATGCAAATATTCCAAAATCTGAAAAAATCCCAAATCCAAAACACTTCTGATCTGAGGTGAAGAGATTGATACTGGGAAGCACAGAAGAAATGTTTTTGAAAACAGGATTGTTTAGGAACAGAGGGGGGGAGGGAGCAGAATTTGAGGACAGAGCTGGGAAGGAGAAGTGAAGGCAGGGGAAAAGGTTTGGTTGCATATATGTGCATGTTCATTTCAATCACTCTGGTCAACTATAAAACCCAAGTGTGGTGCTCTGCTATTGCACCCACCGCTTAGGGTAATTCTGCGAATTAAACTATTGTATTTTAATCTCATTTCTAGTGTCAGATTGGAAATAGATACTAGAGATTTTTGGGCACTGAGCCTCAACACAAGCATTTCATATTAGGAATACTCAACCTATATTATTAACAATATCAACATCAGAGTATGGGGCAAAACATAAAATAATCTCTATAAAAATGTAAAGCCCTTCTTAAGAGTTAAAAGATTACATTTTAAAGCCTTCATTTCACACTACAAAGCCAACAAGGAAGGTACCATAATGTCCCTCTGAGAAAACAGAGCAGGAGGCTACTATAAGAGAAATCAAATAACATCTACAGGAAATTGCAGAAAGGATGGAAATTGTTTGAAACAATAGTCATAGGCAACTTGAAAAGGGAGTCATAATGCCTTTTGTGTACTTGAGCAATTTCAAAATGCGATCAGAGAAGCCAAGGACATAAACCTGCAAAGACAAACACTCAGTGTGCTTCAGAATAACTCTGGTAATATTATTGGCCTAAAATGGGTAGGGGTCGTGGCCCTCCAGATGTTGTTCAAAGGAAAGACAACAGGACCGGCCATGGAAGAAAGTCCCACAGCTTGAGAGTAGTTAGCAAAAAGGCTCTCCCCCAGTAAATTTGCCTTTGATAGTGATACAACTAAGATAAACCCCTCTGAAGTATATCTTAAAACTTGGGTTGGATCATATAGGGCAGTGGTTCTCAGCCTATGGGTCCCTAGATGTTTTGGCTTTCAATTCCCAGAAATCCTAACAGCTGGTAAACTGGCTGGGATTTCTGGGAGTTGTAGGCCAAAACACCTGGGGACCCACAGGTTGAGAACCACTGATATAGCGATATATGTTCTTTTATGACCTCATCATACATGGCAGATTTTGGCGGTAACTCCAGTTGGGCCGCAGCTTTGTCATAGAGCCCACTAGCTTCCACTATACGTGGAAGAAGTACTCCCGGGGCACCTCCGGGGTAAAAGTGTGGCAGAACCAGTCTTTAAAAAGTTTCTGGCAACAACATGGAAAGCTTCCCATGTTGCATTGCTCTCAATGGGGCAAACTGGCTGGCAGACGCTTCCTCACATGTGAGGAAGCCGGAACGGTGCAAGGCGTGGGCAATAGGTCCCCATGCCTCCTGAACAGGTGGTGCTGGGATTACTGTGATCCGCAGAGATTCAGGTGACACATGCAACAAGGTAGTTAGATACCCTGGATGCAAGCAGTACATGAATCCACCAGGTCACTGAGGTGCAGCAAAATAGAAGGGACTCACTCCTTCTGTTCAGTTCCTGGCATAAATCATTCACTAAGGCACCCAAGATTACCTGTATCTCATAATCCAGCCTGAGGCAAGATTGAAATGGATTCAGAATATGTTTAATCAACAAACCACTAGAACTGGAGACTACTATACGCTCCAGAACCTTGCCCACTGTAGTTCCACTCTAGAACAGACCTATTGAATTAACGAGACTCTGATAAGTCAGCAGTATAGGTTCCATTGATTCAGAGGCTCTTCTCTCACTGGGATTCAGCCAGATTTAGATTAGACTGTAAACAGGAATCTGTGACACTGGGAACTAAATTCAATTGCAAGTGCAAGCAAATTCAATTGCAAGAGACTAAGATCAATGTCACACTAGAGCCTAAAGCACAGGCAAAGAGTCTGCATCTTATGTGAAATCCTGTGGTTGTCTCCTGCAGAATCCTGGGGCTTGTAGTTTAGGGGAACGGCCTTTAAATGCTTAGCACAGTGGTTCTCAACCTGAGGTCTCCAGATGTTTTTGGCCTACAACTCCCAGAAATCCCAGCCAGTTTACCAGCTGTTAGGATTTCTGGTAGTTTAAGGCCAAAAACATCTGGGGACCCCCGGTTGAGAACCACTGGAGCTGAAAAGGTCCTGGGTCTTGTTAAACCCAGAAATTCTGCAGGAAGTAGCCATAGGATTTCAGACGAGATGCAGACTCTTTGCCTACTCATTAAGCTGTACGAGGTTATGTAAGTGTTGACAGGACAAGTCCCATTTATTTAATGGGCCTGATTTAGTTGGCCAAACAATTGCATTTTGACCTAGAACTTGAAGCTATTTCATGAGTTCATGTCAAGGGCAATCTATGAAATGGGGGCTTCCTGGTTCACAGCTCCTCTATGATGTTATGCAATGTTGCTAAAGTTAGATTTACTGTGGGTGCCTCATGGCAAGAAATAGAAGCACCATAAAGAGAAAAGTGCTGCATCATAGTCCTTCTGGTACAACATAAAGAAGTGGTGTAAAAGAAAAGCTAAGATAAAAATAACTTTAATGACAGAATAGCTAATGTTCACAGGAGGAAGGAAGAAAATTTCACCCATATTTTCACTTGATGGAAATGATGTAATTTGATCTTTTATTCTACTGCAAAAAGGACACATGTAGGTTAATGGATAAGAGTTTGAGCTGGAAGTTTCTCATTCAGATCTTAACCGGAGGCATAAAAGCAATGGGTGACTTTTGCCATGCCTTAATACATCTCCCATATGTAATTGGATATAACAATATTTGTTTGCTTCATCGCGACATTAGGAGGAGTCATTCGATTACAGGTATAGTGCTTTGAACAGTTCACAAATGTGCAAGACAAATTCTAAATTTTGTAAATTATTACAGGAGTGCAAGCAGACAGGTGAAATATATATGACAGCTACTTCCCTAAATACCTTGTAAACTCCCATGAATGCTTAGCAGTGAGCCGTGACAGTTAAAGTGGTGTCAAATTGCATTAATTCTACAGTGTAGATGCACCCTATACATGTAGTTGCACTACAGTTTGCTGCTACTTTCATTGTTTGGCTGTGTCTTAAAGAACCCTGAGAGTTGAAGACAAGGAACATAAACTCTTAGAACAGTGAATCCACACTTTTGTCCTGCAGATGTTTTGGACTTCAGCTCTCCAAATGCCTGTGCCATCTTGGCCATTGCTTAGGTAATCTGGGAGCTAATACCTGGAGGACCAAAGTTTGAAAACCACACTCTACTCTTGAAGAGCTCTCTTTGAAACTACAGTTCTCCAAAAGAAAACTGGTTTAACAAACTAAAAATCCCAGGATTTCCTACAATGTGTATGTATGTAAAAGATACACTCCACATGTTATCCTAAATGTGCTGTTTTAAATGGGAGCTTTTCCCAATCAGCATTTGAAGCAAGTGCCACGTATTTTGTATTGGGAGTGTAGGAGGAATGTTACTCTGCTCTCCTCACATTCTGTAGCTTCATGAAAATCCAGTGAGAACTTGCACTTAGCATTAATTTTTCTTTTAAAAAATTGTATATAGTATAGCAATTATTTGTGACTATCTGTGGATAATGGTTTCCATAGCCTCCATTGACAAGGATGTTGTGACATGGAATTCAAAAGTCTACTGTTCTTGCTCACTGTTACCCACCACGTTTAATAAATTATACAGTACAAGCCCTGTATTCACAGGACCAGTATCTGTGGCTTCATTTATCCATGCCCAACAAAATAGGTCCTCTCTACACATTTTCAGGGCTCTCCAACATAACTTCAAGACATTTTGGGGGACAGAAGTCCTTCACTTCAAGAGGTGGCTTATCTCTTCCAAATTTACAACTCTACTTTCATGCGTACTGTTTGGACTGGATTAAAGAATGGGTGACCCTTGAAGACAATGAGCAATTAGATTTAGAAGGCATAAATCTCCCATTTGGATGGCATGCATATTTGGACATACAAAAGGCCAAACCAACAGGCCTATTTAATGACCATTACATACAGAGACCAATTCTAAACACCTGGAACAGATATAAAAAAAAAGAATTTACACAAAGACACCGGAGTGGATATCCCTACATGAGGCATAGTGCAAAAGGGAATACATCCTACAAGGGAAATGGTTAACTTACAGGAAGCTCATCCAGACCGACTTAGTAAACTCAGAAATGAAACCCCAAGAAGTACTGAACCAAATGGGTCTTAAATGCAATGGGCTTCTATATAGATAGCTGTGTGAGAAATTTAAAAAAACAACTTAGAAACTTGGGCTTTCGGACTGCAAAAACATGGTTTGATGTGGCGATGTTCCAGAAACCAAAAGGACTTATATCATATATACCTAAACATCTGCTGACTTTGCACACGGAAGAGGAAGTAGTAAAAGACTTGATGGTTAGATGGGCTCAAAACATAGCCAAGAGATAAAAATGGCCCAATGGGAAAAGACATGGAAGAGAAGAATGAGGTACTCAGCATGTCAAAACCTAAAATAAAATGTCTACAAAATGCACCCTCCAGAGAGATTAGCAAAGATGTACAATTGCACTGACAAATGTTGAAAATGTGGGAAAGAAAAAGGCACGTTTTACCATATGTGGTGGTCGTGCAACAAAGTAAACAACTACTGGAAACAGATTCATGTATATTTCGAAAAGATATTAAACATAATTTTCAAAATGACACCACAAACGTACATTTTGAACATGCCCGATGAAGAACTAGAAAGGAAATTCGGAAAAATTATGTTCTACGTGACAGTGGTAGCCCAAGTGGCATAGGCTAGATATTGGAAAACCTCAGATACCTCCCTTAGAAGAATGGGGAAAATACATTACAGATTTGTTGATAATGGATAAAATAACTACTCTTAAGATGAGAACTTTTAGAGAACTTTGTTAATGAATGGCATCCAATGATCTAACATCTCAATGTAAAATTAATCTAAAAATGTATATAGGAGAACCTATAGAACTGTAGACAAGGAAGAAACGGATATTAGTTTGGAACCTAGGATACCTTTATATGTACTATTTAAATAGAAGATTGTGACCCCTTAAAGAAAATATATTATCTGAGAAATGATTCTGAAACACCAATAGCTGGAAACTATTGCGCTGTATGCAACAAACACTTATAAATGCATGTCTATTTGAATAAATAAATAAATAAATAAATAAAAGTCCTTCACTTCCATAGGGTCCACTATTATGCGTAGTTTTGTGTATCCAGTGAAGCCATTTAAAATCCAGATTATCTGCTTTGAAGGGGCCCCAGGGATATGGTGTACCATATATTAAATAGCACAGAAGGGTCTAATAGAAAAACCTGGGAACTTTAAGATAGTATAATGAGCATTACACAACATATTACCTGTGTGTTTGTGTTGGAAAGTGATAGCAGGAGAAGATGCTGACTGTTTTTCAAATTCCTGGCTACTGTGGAGGGAGTCCAGAGAGACAAGGCAATACAGAAGGACTGGCTTGAAAAACTGCCTGTGCCACAAAGCAGGTGTTTTCCCCAAACATCCCTTTTCCTACTGCCTTGACTCAGTGGACTCTACTTCTTTTCAGCCAGAGAAACCAGGAGCACTGAATGAGCAGGCTTCTCCTCTCACTAGTCATTGCTGCTTTCCCCCCATTCTTTATCCTTGTCACTTTTTCCCTATCTCTCTCTCCCCCTTCATCGGCTCAGTTATCCCACCAGCAAAACCGATAAGATCCTGGCCAAAGGTTTACGAACCCAAGGTGAGTGTCAACAAATTCTGTCCGTCATTTAGCAAAGTCATTTGTCATTAATCACCTATGTCACACATTTCAAGACGGAGACTTGGCCCTGAAATGTAAAGGACTTTGCCCTGCAGAGTCACAATGCAGACACCAAACATTTCCAGTGTTTCTCAACTGCAGAGAATCTGAGGTATTTGGAAGGAGGGAGAAGTTGAAGAATTTGACAAATAATGACTTTCAAAGGTGTTGTCTCTCCATTCCTTGCACCCCGGATTTTTTCTTTGATTGATCTTAACAACAGATCTGTTTTCATGTTTTCTGAAACTCCGACTGTTTGAAGTACATAATCTTTCTGTCCACTTGACAGCTTGCATATGGTCTAACATAAGAAATGGCATTTATTTGAACTCTTCCCAGTGGCTCAACATTACAAGAAAAGGAAACCAAAGCATACCCTTATTCTGTCTTCTGCAGAAGCGTTAACAGCAGCAACAACAAATGGATTATATTTATAATACTTCCAGAAAATGTATAAGCAACACTAAATAAAGACAAAACCTCAAAAATGGCTAAAAATACAATCAGAATCACTCATAAGAAAGCTTATGGATCTAGATGTTTTCCAGTTGACTCTTAGACTGGATCTACATTTCCCAACATCCCAGGATCTGATCCCAGATTATCTGATTATCCTAGATTACCTGGTAGTGTAGACTCATATAATCCAATTCAAAGCGGATAATCTGGGCCCAGATCCTGGGATGTAGGGCAGTGTAGATCCAGCCAGAGTGATTTTTTGGTCACCTTAGCAGGCAATTCTATTCAAGTCATATATTTACCTCACACACATTTACCTCAGCAGTTTGATGCTTGCCATGGCTCCAGTATAGGGAAACATGAGATTTGTAATATAATAAAATGTTTAACATTCTCTGCCAGAGGGAACAATGGACCACTACCCTAAATGGGGACCGGAGAGAGGAGTGAGCTCCCACTGTTAACCCCAGTTTCTGCCAACCTAGCAGTTCGAAAACATGCAAATGTGAGTAGATCAATAGGTATTGCTTCTGCAGGAAGGTAACAGTGCTCCATGCAGCCATGCTGGCCCCATGACCTAGGAGGTGTTTACAGACAACGCCGGCTCTTCAGCTTAGAAATGGAGATGAGCACCAACCCCCAGAGTCGGACATGACTAGACTTAACGTCAGGGGAAAACCTTTACCTTTTCCTACCCTGAATGTTAGCACTAGAGGTCTCTAAAAAAATCACTAGATTTGATTTTATAGGATAGGACCAAGAATGTTAAAATGGTAAAATGTATAGCATACAAGATACTATACTACCTTGTATACTATAGGTGTTGTTGGGGGACACCTGCTTGGCCCTACAGCCATTGTCTTGTGGAGTCCCACAGGGTTCAGTACTGTACCCCATGTTGTTTAACATCTACATGAAACTGCTGGGAGATATCATCTGGAGTTTTGGAGTCCGATGTCATCTGCACGCAGATGACGTTCAACTCTATCATGCCTTTCCACTTGCTGCTAAGGAGGCTGTTCAGGCCCTGAACCAGTGTTTGGCAGCTGTGATGGTCTGGATGAGGGCAAACAAATTGAAATTGAATCCAAAAAAGACAGAGGTCCTCCTGGTCAGTCATAAGGTTGAACAGGGTTTAGGGTTACAGCCAGTATTGAACGGAGTTACACTTCCCCTGGAGACACAGGTTCACAGATTGGGAGTTTTCCTGGAATCATTGCTGAGCCAGGTCTCCAGATCTTGGTGGTAGCCAGGGGAGCTTTTGCACAATTAAAATTTGTGTACCAGTTGTGCCCATACCTTGGGAAGTCAGATTTGGCCATGGTGGTCCATGCTCTCGTTACATCTCAAATAGACTACTGTAACGTGCTCTACATGGGGTTGCTTTTGAAGACTGTTTGGAAGCTACAAGTAGTCCAATGGACAGCGGCCAGGTTCCTTACTGGAGCGATGTACCAGTAAGGACTGGAGCCAGCTCCACTGGCTGCCAGTCTGCTACTGAGCCCAATTCAAAATGCTGGCTTTAGCGTATAAACAGTTCTGGTCCAGTGTACCTGTCCGAATGCATCTCCTTTTATGAACCAATTAGAGCATTTAGATCGGCCAGGGAGGTCCTGCTCTAGGTCCTGCTGCTTTCGACAGTGCGACTGATAGGGACGAGCGACAAAGCCTTCCCGGTGGTGACCCCTCAGCTGTGGAACTCCCTCCCGAGTGAGATAGACTGGCCCCCTCCTCCCTGGCATTCAGAAAACAGCTTAAAACATGGCTGTGCAAGCAGGCATTTGATGAATGATAACAATATGCAAGCAGCTAAAGGAAACCATGGGATCGATGCAATGTTTAAATGCTTTAAAGTTCAATGTTTTAATATATTATGGTATGTTTGATGACTTATATAGTTTTTAATGAGTTAATTTATGGCTATATGTGATTGCTTTTAGACATGTAATGTTTCTTTTATATGGATGTGAGGCACTGAATCTTTGCCATTTACTATGTTGTGAACCACTTTGAGTTCCCCTAGGGGTGAGAAAAGCCGTATATAAATGAAATAAAAATAATAATAATATACATTGCATAGTATATATAGTGTAGATATTAAACTGCTATAGTTAGTTGACCTCTGAAAAGGGAATGTGGCAGAATTCAATTAACTACATCCCTCTATTCATCAAAATCCAAGGAAGCAGCTCTAGTTGCAAGCTTTGAATTGGATGAAAGTGAACAAAATGAAATTTAAGATAAATAGATTCCTTGTCCTTGGAGTACCAGATCAGTGAATAAGGACTTACCCTGCAGTGTCTGGGGTGACCAATCTAATGTGCACCAAAGATAGGTGCATTCTGCTTGGCTTTCCTTTAAAGAAACTATTATGCAGGGAAGTATACTTAATGGTTAATCATACTAAAATTAGTTAATGGGAAGACTAATGTGTCTCAATTATTTATGGCATTCAGCTGGAGCAACAGTCAAGACACTCCATTTTTACACCTTTTTGCTAGCACAGAAAATCCTTGGATTGGGCCATGAGATACTAATTACAAATGCATATTAACTATTTGTAACAACAGAAGCAGCATATGAATTTCCCTATATAAGCGTGTTCTTTTTGGAATGAGCAAGAAACACATGTACAGTGTTAGTACTTACCAAAATTACTGGAAATGAAGCGGAAATTATAAAGTGGAATTATGAGAAGTGTGTAAAATAGATGGGAGCTTAGACTCAGAATGATCCAGGCTTATTCAACCATGTTCTTATTCAGTTAAATGTGCATAGAACTGAAGCCTTAATCATGTGCTTAGCTTTCCTAGTAAAATGAATGACACCAGCAGCCTGGTCCTGTGCATAATCTACACTTATATCTCAATAATAATAATAATAATAATAATAATAATAATAATAATAATAATACATCATCACACAGTCCTAGACACTTGGGAAGTGTTCAACTTGTGATTTTGTGATATGAAATCCAGCATATCTATCTTGTTTGCTGTGTCATAAAAAATAATAATAATACAACAACAACAGCAACAGCAATAACATTTTATTTATATTTTGCCTTGTCTCTGCAAGGGGACTCAGGGCAGATCACAGTACACATACACGCAGGGCCGTAGCCAGAAAAAAAAATTGGGAGGGGTTTTGAAAATTTCGGGGGGGGGGGGGGGGTTTAACCCCTAGTACACACCCCTCCCCGCTACAAACCTGTCAATATCTGCTTGAAATAGTGCCTGGAGGGACTCTTAATGTTTTGTGTCTCATAGACTTAGCATGGGGATTTGGTTAACCAGTTAAAATTCATGAGTAAACCAGGTTTTTTTTTATAACCTGAAAAATTTTGGGGGGGGGGGTTGAACCCCTAACCCCCCCCCCCTCGCTACAGGCCTGCATACACAGCAAACATTCAATGCTGTTTAGACGAACAGGACAGAACAGAACAGACAGAAAGGTCTGTTGTCAGCAACATGGAATCTGCTTCCACACTGTAAAATTTGATGCTATGGAAATAGGCACAACTCAGCCACATGGAGTAGATTTTCCTATGACATTGTCAATAAGAAAGATTCACATCATCATCTTGATTGGCATGACTGCATTATATGCATATGCATAATGTAGTCCAATATTTCACTCTAGCTGGATTCTAGATCCTAGGACAGGGATAGGGAGTGTGTGGTCTTCCAGAAGCTGGATTGCAATTTCCATAATTTCTAATCTTGGGCTATACTGCCAATGCTGATGGGAATTTTAAGTGAAACATTTCTAGAGGACCACAATTTATCTGCCTTTGGTCAACTGTAAGACAGTTCAGAGCATATGACAGAGGACTGGATGCTTTTGAAGCTAATTTCCATGTAGTCATATCAATATGACTGGGTCCTAAGAAGTCAATCCTAGGCACTTTAAAATGGTAGGTATTCAATCAAACACTTTCAAATTTGAAAATATCCTATGTAAGTAGGACAAGTTAAAGTTACTTGTGCTAGCGAACACATCACACTGTTATGTCAATAAAGTAATTGTCCTAGCAGTTGTTCATCATTGTATGCCTGAATTCATTTTTCACCTTTTTGTCTGAAAGGGTTTACACTGTGGTAGGTCTTTGTTGGCTGGGCTAGCACAGCAGGTTAAATCAACTGTTATGGAAGATCTTGCTGATCGGAAGGTTGGCAGTTCAAGTCAGGATCGGGGTGAGCTCCCACTGTCAGCCCTGCTTCTGCTCATCTAGCAGTTTGAAAACAACAATGTAAGTAGATAAATAGGTACCACTTTGGCATGAAGGTAAAAGCCACCCCGAAAAACATGCTGGTAAAAATCCGACCAGGAAAGGTGTCCATGGACGACAGGCTCCTCAGCATGGACTATGAAACAACAGCATCTCCTCATGGCCAAGTCAAGCACAGCCAGATGCTGGAGATGAAAATAGGGAAGCATTGCCTCTGTTTATGTACTGTCTTTGTCAATTGCATAATGGCACTGAATGTTTTCCCAAATATGTACCTGTAATCTGCTCTGAGTCCCCTCGGGGAGATAGAGCGAAATATAAATCAAGTATGTTTTATTATTATTGTTAGACATGAAACTTAAGTCTGAGGCTGTAGTGTAAGGTGCCTTTAAGACACAGCCTCTTGTTAATACAGCTGCAGTGTATTTGTATTGGATGCAGTGTTTGAAGAGGAGCTCTTCAGACAAGATTTTGGCTGGTATCCTATGACTATAGTACCTTACAATATATTGGAGTCTGTTGGGTGGTGAATATGTATATCCACCAGTTCAACAGCGAACATTAAGCTCCTTCCACACAACTGAATAAAATCCCACATTACCTGTTTTGAACTGGAATATATGGCAGTGTGGACTCAGATAATTCAGTTCAAAGAAGATATTGCAGGATTTTCTGAGACATAGGGCTGTGTAGAAGGGCCCTGAGAGAAAGAAGATGAGACTGATGCAATGAATGCTAATGTCAGAAAATCATATATGACTCTCAAGAGGAGAAAACTAATGAAAATTCCTTATTCATTGAAAGGGAAGCAGTGGAGTAGCTATGGGAGGGAGCAAAATGAAAACATTCCCCTCCATAAGAATTCTTTTCCTCCAAATGAAATTTTCCTTTATACCTCCAGTTTTTAGCATAGTGGAGGCTAAGAATAATTCTTAATATACCCAGAACTCTTACATTTGCAGTGTTTATATTTCTTTGGTAGCTTTGTTTCCCAAATTTTTTGAGATCCATACACTGTACAGTTTGAGCCCTATATCCATGGGACTGCTCTCTACTCATTTTCTAGGTCCTCCAGGTGATTCTATAGAATGTCCATTGAAAGCTAAGCTATCATCGAGTCATGCTAGAGTAGTGGTTCTCAACCTGTGGTCCCAAGAACTAAAATATGGTCCACTGCCTCATCGTTACTACATCATTGCAACAAGAGTGACTGGTCTCACAAAAACCCTCTTATAGTACTGAGGCAACAGGAATGTCAGGAGGGGAAAAGGCTGACTATGCACGAAAGTTTTAACAGCAAGCCTCCTGACTGCTGTTTCTCCTCCTCCCTCCCCCTGAGCGGAGCCGTTCCATGTGGTGCCTGGAAATGGGGGGCGCCTTGGTGTCTTCATTTTTAGGCCTGTTTCTGGGGTTATTTAGGGGTGCTGATTCAGAAAATTGCATTGGATAGACCACATCAGATCTAGATGATTAAATATGGTTTTCTGTGAGTGAGCAGATGGCAACTACTGGATGGCATATGTTCTGTATCAAAAACTAGAGCTGATGTGGTCTATCCGATGCAGTTTTCTGAATCAGCACCCTAAATAACCAAACTGAATCTAAAATTCACCAAAAACTGATTTGTAATCCTTTTGGTACTAATGTTGGAGCATGATCCCTGGTCAAGTGGTCCATGTTCAAAAAAAGCTTGGGAACCACTGTGCTAGAGGATCTAGTGATGTCCCCTTTTGTCTCCCTTCTACATAGCTACATCCCCAAAGGGAGACACCGTGAGACTAGTTACCAGGTGAGAGCACAAACTACAGTAGAGTCTCACTTATCCAACATTCTGGATTATCCAACGCATTTTTGTAGTCAAAGTTTTCAATACATCGTGATATGTTGGTGCTAAATTCGTAAATACAGTAATTACTACATAACATTACTATGTATTGAACTACTTTTTCTGTCAAATTTGTTGTATAACATGATGTTTTGGTGCTTAATTTGTAAAATCATAACCTAATTTGATGTGTAATAGGCTTTTCCTTAATCCTTCCTTATTATCCAAGATATTCGCTTATCCAACGTTCTGCCGGCCCATTTATGTTGGATAAGTGAGACTCTACTGTACTATCTTTTCTTCCCTTTCACCTTTTTAATAGCCCATCATATGTACACGTTGACAAAATGTTTGGGAAGACAAATAGACAAAGTTTCTAGTACATGGTTCTTTTTTAAAACAAAAAATTCAACTTTTTTAAAATAAAAAACTTCATTGTGTCACACACTTCAATTGTTTATTATGTACTTTAGCCTCCACAAGTGGTTTTTAACTTCTGACTCCCCCAAATGTTTGGGAAATCAACTCTCAAAATGCACTAGTATTGGCTGGGAGATTGTTTGGGAGTTGAAGCCTGAAGCTGAGAAACACAGTCCTATATGCCAATATATGAACTCATTCTTTGGGTATAGATTCTAATGTAGCTAAAATGTATATACAAGAGGGAAGTGGGAGTAAACCTGGGATGATCCCAAGATTTGCAGAAGGACAAACATGTGTCTGTGGAGAGGATACATAAGGGGAAGAAAGATACTCCACAGGCATGGAACATTGAGTGACTTTTTTAAAAAAATGAGTTGAGGGGAGTGAATAGAGAATCTTGAAAGAGGCAATGCTCAGCAGGCTGGAACACTGACAAGGAATACTGACATTTTGCTACTCAATTGACTTTTTGGTATTTATTCTTATAGTGCTTTCAGAAGGATGTACATGAACTGTCCCAACAAACCCTGTAACAGTGATGTAAACTAGGGGCACATCATAACTGTCTATATTAAGCATGCACATTGCTGATTCAGGTGAATGCGGACCAAAGATGCTTAACCTGGCTTTGAGCTGTGTTAACCAAAGTCATGAGTTGCTCCAAATTTTCCCCGAGAATCCAGAGCAAACTGTGACTTTGGGCAATTTTTTATATGGGCATGCTGTGTTCTCTAGGGTTGGATGGCCTGGAGACATGGGCTGACTTTCAGCTCCTCCCCCCCCCCCCCCAATTCTCCTCATTGCAGCGGCCAGAGAGCATGGCATGGATCATGCTGCTAGTTCATTGCCTGGAGTGACATTGGCCAGAGCAGTGAAGCGATCAAAGAAGGAAGGGGGCGATTCTTCCTCTCAACCTCCTATACTTGCATTGCTCTTTTGCCCTGGCCAATGCCATTCCAGGCAATAAGTCATGGACATGGCTTATGTTGGTCACTTATTGCTTGGAGTGATGTCAGCTGGGGTGCCTGCTGGCAACTACAATGAGAACAAGGGGGATGGTAAAGATGGCTGTCTGATGGCTCTGCAGTGGCTGAGGAGGGTGGTGGCGGAGCCTGGGATAAGTAGTCAGTGCAGAACCAAGCTAAGTTTCCTACTCTCATATGGCAAATTGGGCTTGGATGAGATAACCTCGAGCCACAAGGCAAGAAGGGTAAGAAATATAATAATAATAATAATAATAATAATAATAATAATAATAATTGTATTGTATGACACAGCAAACAAGATAGATATGCTGGATTTCATTATTATTATTATTATTATTATTATTATTATTATTTGTATATAACACAGCACACATGCATATTAGGTTCAATGTCTATTATTGTTTGTTGTTGTTGTTGTTATTATTATTATTATTATTATTATTATTATTAGGCAGTTCCACATTGAGGAGTGGAGATGATACTGCTTTATTCTATTAATCAAAAGGAAGCAAAATATCAGAAGGTCCAATTGCACAGAATGCATAATGTGGACACCACCAGAATGCCAATGTTACAGTGAAACAGATTATTCTTTGGTTAATCATTTATGTTTTAAATTTATATTGATGTTATTTATCTCTTCTTTTGATTTGATTTGTTGTTGTTCATTATGGCATTGAATGTTTGTCACTTGTGTTCTGATAATTGAGTTCCCTTGGGGAGATTATAAATAAAGTTATATTATATTATATTATTATTATTATTATTATTATTATTATTATTATTATTATTATTATTATTATTATCTGGACAGTGGAGAGTACTGTATTCACATCTTTCATGAGAGGTGCCAGGTGTCTCTTGGGCACTGTTTTTAGAGTTGGGAGCCGCTGTCTTATTACATTTGCTGCAGCATGAGCCATGATCTTATCCTTGAGCTCTTGTTGTCTTGCTGTCAAGGTTCCTGGTAATTCAACAGGTGTTTCAAGTGCTGGTTCTTCAAATTCTTGCAAAGGCTCCACACTTTCTTCTGGTTCAATCTGTTCCACCATTCCAAGTGTTGTTGGAGTCCCTGCTGCTGTCTGTGCTGTGGTCTGATGGTAATTTACTTTGCAGATTTTCTGGATTTCTTCGAGTTCAACTTCACTGAACACTTTGTTTCTAATTATGAATCTTCGTTGGTTAGCCAGTCGGGGTTCTGTTATCTATGAGTCAGGGTATTCTTGTTTCCATTATTATTATTATTATTATTATTATTATTATTATTATTATTATTATTATTAATGTGATAAGCGTATTTATACATAGCAAGACCAGTGTGGAATGTCTAGAAGTGAGGGCTTTATAGTACAGAAATTATATTCTTGGGCTTGTCCGTTCCACCAAAATAAACTAGCTGAAATTCAGGTTATTTAGCTCCAGAGCAATCCCAGACTCATCCTGTTAGCATCATAGTAAAGGTAAAGCTTTTCCCCTGACATTAAGTCTAGTCGTATCCGACTCTGAGGTGTGGTGCTCATCTTCATTTCTAAGCCGAAGAGCTAACGTTGTCCATAGATGTCTCCACGGTCATGTGGCTGGCATGACTGCATGGAGCGCTGTTACCTTCCTGCCCATTGAGTATTGATCTACTCACATTTACATGTTTTCAAACTGCTAGGTCGGCAGAAGCTAGCGCTAACAGCAGGAGGTCACGCCACTCCCTGGATTTGAACTGCTGACCTTTCAGTCAGCAAGTTCAGCAGCCACCAAGGGCTCTGTTAGCACCATACCTCCTTGTAATATAAAATCCTGAAACAGTATTGCTGCTCTAACTAAAATTTGAATCTTCATAGTTTTATGCAGATTAAAATTTTTCCTCTGAAGTCATTTGCCTATTGCTGCCTTTGTAGCCAAACAGCTTCCCAGCAGAGCCCTGCTGGGACCAAAGGAGAAAAAAAGAGCCAGGAGCCTCCCTCCCTTCCTATAATGCCACTTCCCAATAATAAAGTGGGATGTAGTAGGGTGGGGTGTGGGGGACATTCCCGAGTCTCCCTTTCCACTTGGGTCTGCCAGTTCTGTTTGGGCAGTGATTTCCTATTGCCGCTTTCCGCTCCTGTTGTCACTTCCCAGTGCAAAATTAAAGGGATCTTCAATGTCATACACTCCATCAAGCATACATCCCACCAAATAGTACTGGGTATATTAAAAAAAATTAAAATCAAATAGTGACTCTTGCCATCCAGCAATCTATCCCACTCCCCTTCCTTGAAACCACTCACACTCATAGCAAAACAAAGCAATACAAAAACAAAGTTCCCTGAAAAACACAGAGCAAGAAGAAGTGAATTTAAAAAGAAGCACTTTCACTGCTAAAGGAGTTGTATGTCATATGTGAGGATTAGGCAGCTATAAGGTTAATACATTTTTTTGTCTGTGTAGATAGGCCCTAATATAAGCTACATTACACAGAAGAATTTGGATTGGATCCATTCATACTGTGTACTGGGGGAAAGAGGAGGATGTCATATTGCTTCAGTCCAAAATTTGAAACAAGTGCATTCCAGCTCATAGCACACTTTTGTAGGGAAAACACAGATGCTGGCTCATAGATTCGGCAACATAAGCACTGAATTGGGAGCTGTTTCATGTGCCATGGAAGTGCGCGCATGAGCCTGCATTCTGGCTCCTCCCCACATATGTCAGGCAGATGTCCATGGTTTTCTGTAAAGAGGCATACATCGTATATGTGTGTTAAACTTTTCTTTTAATCCACTTCCATCGGTTTCTGCAGAGATATGGCAAGCATGTTGCTATGGACATTAGCAAGGGAGTGTGTCCCACAGATGTCTTGACCTGTTGTAAACAGAACAATGCCAACACTTCAGAACTGTGTTCTTCTTCCTTTGCCAGAAGAACAAGACAAATATGCACAGATGCATCTGTGCATGGGCGTCTGTGTGTATGCAGCAACGGGATATCAAATAGCTCCTGCCCCTTGAAAATATGATGGCCACTGTACATTTACTGCGGGTTGGGACCCCTGGGGGGTGGGTCGCGAGGGGGCTTCAGAGGGGTTGCTAAAGACCATCAGAAAATACATATTTTCTCCGACTGTCTTTTGGCCCAATTCCATCGTTGGTTGGATTCAAGGGGCTCTTTGATTGTAGGAGAACTGTAAATCTCAGCAACTACAACTAACAAATGTCAAAGTCTATTTTCCCCAAACTCCATCAGTGTTCACACTTGGGCATATTGAATACTCGAGCCAAGTTTGGTCCAGACCCATCACTGTAGATGATCTACAACTCCTAAACTCAAGTTCAATGCCCATCAAACCCAGTATTTTCTGTTGTCATGAGAGCTTTGTGTGCCTAGTTTGGTTCAATTCCATAGTTGATGGATTTCATAGGTAAACTATAAATCCCAGCAACTACAACTCCCAAATGGCAAAATCAATCCCCCCCAACCTCACCAGTATTCACATTTGGACGTATTGAGTATTAGTTCCAAATTTGGTCCAGTGAAGGAAAATACATCCTGCATATCAGATATTTACATTACAATTCATAACATTAACAAAATTACAGTTATGAAGTAGCAACAAGAATAATTTTATGGTCGAGGGTCACCATAACATGAGGAAATATATTAAAGAGTCATGGCATTAGGAAGGTTGAGAACCACTGATTTAGAGACTCATTTCTCTCACGTGGACCAAATAATAATTGAAGATAAACAAGTATGCACTGCAGCCCAACACAACCAAGATGGATGCTATACTGTATTTATGTGCGATTTACATAATGTTACTGCATCTTTTGTATAAAGGAACAAAATAGGTATTTTGCAAGATACACCAAAGAGGTGAAGCGGGCTTTTTCCTTCAGGCTCAGGGACAAAGTGGGGAAGGGGGAGGGCTGGTGAGAGGAAAGTCCTCGACATTATCTGCATTTGAAAAGAAGTTTGCTCAGAAGGAACTTTGTGGATTTCAAAGATGCTGATGCAACAGAGGCCCACTTACTTCTTCAGATAAAAAGGGTGAGTGAACTGTGTAGTATGTTACTGTATGAAAGTGTTAGGTCAGCTGGAAGGGAAATATGGGGAATATATTACAAAGTGAAGTGGTTACATGTAATTACCAAGCGTAGTCAGCCAGAAGCTCAAAATAAAGAGGAAAGAGTGTACTCTAAACACATCTTAATAATAGTCACCTCAAAGCGCATGGAGAAAGAAAGCTAAACAAAAATAAATCTCTTAGGCACTGAAAGGGCATGACGAGACACTACATGGCCCGAACAGGGACAGCTGAATTGCATTAACCCTCCTGGCTGGCTCCGCAGGAAGGACAAAAACAACACATAGCTAAATCTCAAACCTCAAGCCATTAAGCAGGTATAAAAAGAAATATTCTGGGGAGAAAATCTATGTCTTAACAGAAAAAGAAAAGGAAATGTGCCTAATAATAGTCCTAAATAACCTAATAGTTCCAGATCTTGACTGATCTTGGAAGCTAAGCAGGGTCAGCTCGGTTAATACTTGGAGGGGATACGGTCAACAAATGCCAGGTGCTGTAGGCTGTATTTCAGAGGACAGTGATGGCAAACCACCTCAGAGTATCCCTTGGGTCAGAAGGCCCCAATGAAATTAATGAGTTGTTGAAGGCTCATGACCAGAATCACTGGGTTGCTGTTAGCTTTCACGGCTGTATGGTCATGTTCTAGAAGCATTCTCTCCTGATGTTTTGCCTACATTTATGGCAAGCATCCCCAGAGGTCATGAGGTCTGTTGGAAAACGATGCAAGTGAGGTTTACATATCTGTGGAATGTCTAGGGTGGGAAAAGGAACTTCTGTCTGCTTGAGGCAAGTGTGAATGTTGCAATTGGCCAGTTTGATTAGCATTGAATGGCCTTGCAGCATCAAAGCCTGGCTTCTTCCTGCTTGGGGGAATCCTTTGTTGGGAGGTGTTAGCTGGCCCTGATTGTTTCATGTCAAGACTTTCTCTGTTTTCTACGTGGTGTTCTTTATTTACTGACCTGATGATGTTGCCATAAATAAACAATCAAATGCAAAGCACACACGCACATACAATGCTTCTAATTTTTAGCACTGTGTGTCCACTCTAAACAAAAAGTAAGGGTCTAGAAATGTGTCTTTTGGACTGTGACTCCCACATTCCCTTCCCTATCCATACTGGCTAGCAGATTCTGGAAACTACAATTCAAAAGGCAATTTATCCAAGCTCTGATAACAAAAAAGAGGAAATGTGAAAAGCCAAAAAGGCATATATATTAACACAGAACTGACAGATGCAAATCGAAGGGACTGAATGTTCAGGCTTGACTCCACATATGTGCAATAAACAAGACAGTGATGTCCAAGCTTTCACCCAGTGGCGAAGTGCGTTAAAGCACTGAGCTGGAGACCAAAAGGTCCCAGGTTCAAACCCCGGGAGCAGCATGAGCGGCCGCTGTTAGCTCCAGCTCCTGAAAACCTAGCAGTTCGAAAACATGCCAATGTGAGTAGATCAATAGGTACCGCTCCGGCGGGAAGTTAACGGCACTCCATGCAGTCATGCCGGCCACATGACCTTGGAGGTGTCTATGGACAATGCTGGCTCTTCGGCTTAGAAATGGAGATGAGCACCAACCCCCAGAGTCGGTCACGACTGGACTTAACTTCAGGGGAAACCTTTACCTCACTAGGATATGTGAATATAAGAGCACACATATATAATCCAGAAGGTCATGTACACATATACACTCTGGAAGCTCCTAGTGGTGCAGTGGGTTAAAGCACTAAGCTACTGAACTTGCTGACTGAAAGGTTGGCAGTTCGAATGTGGGGAGCTGAGTGAGCTCCTGCTATTAGCCCCAGCTTCTGCCAACCTAGCAGTTCGAAAACATGCAAATGTGAGTAGATACCACTCCGGTGGGAAGGTAACGGTGCTCCATGCAGTCATGCCGGTCACATGACCTAGGAGGTGTCTACGGACAACACCAGCTCTTCGGCTTAGAATTAGAGATGAGCACCAACCCCCAGAGTCAGACATGACTAGACTTAATGTCAGGGGGAAACCTTTACCTAACCTTACACTCTGGAAGTTAATCCAAGCAACACAGTAACACAATATAGGTAAAAACAACAACAACAACAACAACAACAACAACAACAACAACAACAACAACTTTATTTTGTACCCTGCCACCATTTCTCTAGAGGAACTTGGGGCAGCTTACATGGGGATGAGCCCAGTCAACATAGTTAAACTATAACTCACTAAAATACATAAATAGTATCATAAAACAGAATAAAACAACAACAATTAAAACAGAATAACAATTATAACAGAATAAAAGGCAACTATCAATCCAACAACCAAGGAGCCTGAAATAAAAGTCAATTTCTGGCATGGATGGGTGGACTGGTACAAATCAATTTTGAGGGCAGCGCTGATGAATAAAGTGCATAAGTTTGGTGACAAAATTAGGGATGGGGCAATGTGAAATGGGGAATAATATTTTTGGGTAGAGAACAATAGTAAAGTGTAAGGACAAGATTTTATGTCCTAATTGGAGCCAAGTTATCTAGGAGACTGTCTAATCAAAATGGGGAAAGTCTGGAATTAAATTTAATACACATCATCAGAAGACAATTCTATGCTAGGAGTTCAAAATGTAGCTTGCAAGGGTATAAGGAAATGTGTAACACACTGTTGTCAATGCTTTTCAAAACACATTGAAACCCAGTGTTTACATTTAGGACTTAAATCTTTGTTCCAATGTCAAATATCAACATAGTGAAAAGTCCAAAATGCTTTATTTGAGAAAAGTGTCTCGAATATTGTGGATCAATAGTAATAAGTAGCTAGGATGGATCCCTGAGTCTTGTAGTCCAACCACATCTGGAAGGAAGCATAATCCCCACCTATGTTTTAGAACATGGAAACATTGACATAATTTGGTAGTTGCCAGTGGCCATGCTATCTTCCAGATTCTACAAGTTGTCGTTTTGTTCTGTTTTTTTTTTTAATCCCCATGTTCTGTTCATTCTTGTAGCGCTTACAGCATATTCAGCACATATATGGGATCAGCACTGAATTATTTGTCTCACAGAGGGGCTAAATACTCATGGATAGCATTTATATGCTCACGGGTTGCATATAGGCCATTGGGGCGCTATTCTACTGCTACGCTATATACTAAAGGTTATCACTTCATTTATAGCTTTTCTTCACCTACCCACATTTCCCAACTGCCAAGTAGAGACTTCCTCCCTATAGACCTGGAGAAGAAGTTGGGTACTTATCATCAAACCAACACAAGTTACACTTCTCACCAGAGCAGTGAAGCACGTCTGACTGGAGTCAACAACATTACTCACATGCTTAAAGTTAAGTGTGTATTTAAAGGCTCTCCTGGACTGGGCCTCAATAACTCATTTCCTCCCCTTCTCACCACAAAGCCCTTTTCAAATACTGTTTCACTTTGTTTTCTTTACACAAAAAAAGGTAATGCGATCAAAATCAAAACAGGATAAAGTGGAATCACAGCTTCTCACCTATAAAACATTAACGCAGGGTAGTGTTAAAAGGATTTAGTGAAAGTTCCTGGAGAATCGTTCAGTTTCCTGTGGTTTTTCCTCTTCTATGTAAATGATTTCTAAGTCCTGTGTTAATGTGACAGTGCACTTCTCCAAACTGTGTTGGGCACCAAAACATCCCAGGCTATCACTTGAAGTGCTTCAGAGTGAATACCTTCCACACACCCTTTCAGCCACTGTTATGAACCTTTGGCTGATTTAGACAGCCCAGCTCTTTGGAGGCTGCTAAGTAAGCAATCCAGAGCCAGTGTGGTCTATTTGTTTGAGCGCTGGACTATGCCTTGGAGACCAAGGGAGAGGGATGAAAGCATCACAGCTTAATTTCTACTGAAGTCCACTGGGTGACCTCGAGCAAGACACACACTCTAGCCTTACTTTCCCTGAAGAAATCTTGCATCTTTACTATAAAGGACTGGATGAAGCTTAATCCAGACAAGACAGAGGTCCTCCTGGTCAGTCATGGGGCCGATCGGGATATAGGGTGGCAACCTATGCTCAATAGGGTTACACTCCCCCTGAAGGCACAGGCCCGCAGCCTGAGAGTCCTCCTGGACTCAGTGCTGACTTTTGATGCCCATGTTGGCGATGGCTGGGAGGGCCTTGGCACAATTAAAACTTGTGGCCAGCTGCGGCTGTACCTCGAAAAGCCTGACTTGGCCACGGTGGTCCACGCCTTAGTTACATCTAGAATGGACTACTGCAATGAACTCTATGTGGGGCTGCCTTTGAAGACAGCTTGGAAACTGCAGTTAATGCAAAGGTCGGTGGCCAGATTACTAACTGGAGCTGGTAATAGGAAGCACACCATGCCCCTATTAAGGCAGCTCCACTGGCTGCCAATGTGTTTCTGGACCAATTCAAAATGCAGGTTATTATTTATGAAGCCTTTTATGCTTCGGGTCCAACCTACCTTCGAGACTGCATCTCTTTCTATGAACCGGCACAGGCTTTAAGATCTACAGGGGAGGCCCTTCTTTCGGTCCCACCTCTGTCTCAAGTGTGGTTGGTGAGGACGAGAGAGAGGGCCTTCTTGGTGGTGGATCAAGCTAGCCCCCACCTTCCAAATCTTCCACACACAATTAAAGACATAGCTTTTCCGACAAGCCTTCGATCATGTTTAGACTCTTTTATAATACATATGAGGACTTTTAGACTCTTTTTTAGCACTTTACAATTTTGAAGTCGGATACTGCTGTTTTATCTACAGCAATTTCTGTATTTTATTGTTTTTACCAGTGGGTACTGTGAATGTATGATGTCATGTTGACTGTTTATTGCCTATGTTTTGTTTTGCACTTGTATTTTGTATTTTGTGTCATATCTCGAGTGTTTTGTGAGCCGCTCCAAGTCCCTCTGGGAGATGGTGGCAGGATATAAATCAAGTTTTTATATTATATTATTATTATTATTATTATTATTATTATTATTATTATTATTATTATTAAATGTAGGCAAAGGGAGTGATGTACCCCATCCTGAGATTCTTAGTAATAGGTTGGTAGTGTTAAAAAGGCAACTAAAAACTTAATAAAGTGGTTCAACTACCCGGCTCTCACTTTCTGAGTTTCCCCAGTCCTCTAGAAGTTGGCAATAATCACATGGTATGGTGAGGAAATTGTACAGCTGCAGTTCATGATGGGAATACTGACATTGGGATAGCATTTTCAGTATCATCTACATCCCTGCTACTCACAGTGGTGGAACCTGGATGGCTGCCAACCTTCAAGTCATGCTGGACCATGAAGAGTTTCCAGGAAAGAAAGAAACAGTAGGCAATGGGTGCAAATATGGTACTAGTCCCTAGCACTTTGCAGAGAAAATAAAAATCACTGAACCCATAGAATCATATAATTGGAAAAGACTTCATGGGGCATCCAATCCAACCCCCTGTCAAGAAGCAGAAAAATCGCATTCAAAACACCCCCAACAGATGGCCAGCCATTAGATAGTTAAGTAGCACTGCTGATCTACATGGCAAGAAAATATATAGATCATAGAATCATAGAGTTGGAAGAGACCTTGTGAGCCATCCAGTCCAATTCTGTAGGCCAGATCTAGAAACACTCCACTGCCAAGCCATAAACGTTGAAGCATAGTATGAAAAAGTGCAACCAACTGATTTCACTGTGAGAGTAACCTATGTCTGCTCTGGAATCTGGTGTACATCATGAAGCAATAATAACTTAAAACTATGTTGGATTAAACAAAACAGATATGACACAGGGGAAATCTTGCATTACATTGGCATGTGCGTGGAAAAAGTAACCTGAGAGATTTTTAGTCACTTCCTTCCTCAGTCTAACATTCATTTATATTATCAAGCCAGTACAGTATGCAGGAGCCTAGGGAATCATCTGCTAGTTTTAAATAGCCATTTTAATCCCATCAAAGATTACTTTTTTCTCACTTTTTACCCCCTATAGATTCCAAGTTGGATTTTATCCATTTTGCCATTATCATAAAGGATTTAATGATAATGTAACGGTTAGCATGGGAGTTGGCAACTGACTGTATTCGCCTTTTCTTAGCACCTTAGCACATTGAAAGTGTTAAATACAAAACTCTTAACATCACAGATTTGGCAGCTAACCCTCATTTTCTATTACATGTGACTGCACTTTTCTACTGCTCTACAGCTTAGCAAACTGAATAAAAATTCCACTCCCCTTTCCCTGTTTCCCTAAGAAACGATGTTTGAAGTTGTGCAGAAATCAATAAGTCTACCTTCAAGAGAGAAGCATTGATATCTAGGAGAAAATGAATTAAAAACCAAAGGCAGACATAATTAAAGTTCCACATTTCTGGCCTCAGAGGGAGAAAAGAAGAGGCAGTCCCACCCCTGCGCTGCTATCCTGTTTCCTTGTGTGTCCTACACAACCCACATAGCTGAATGTGTCCATATTTATTTTAGTTTGCTTGGTTTGCCCCTGGAGGAAGATCTTCATGGGGTGCCTCCAACTGGGATTTCCTTGTTTCTCTCGGGGAACATTAAGAGGAGTGGTGGTTCTCATGAAGCTTTTCCTTGATTTGAGTCTACTGGGAGGCGGTTGAGAGGATGGTTTCACAATGTTCAACCTTATTTCTCTCTCAGTTAGTAGCAACTTCTCATCACACATTGGGGGGCAATGCCAGCTAACTTGTAGAGTTTATCAACAGGGGTAGGTTTAAGACATCCTGTGATTGTTCTGTATGTTTCGTTCAGTGCTATGTTCACCTGCCTCGCGTGGACAGACTTGTGCCAAACAAGGCAGGCATACTCAGTAGTTGAGTAAGACAACGCAGGGCTGACGTTCTTATTAATTTTGGGTCTGCACCCCATTTGCTATTAGTAAGTTTCTTCAGGATGTTATTGCGTGCAGCTACTTTGTGCTTGGTGCTCATACAGTGTTTCCTAAATATTAGTGTTTGATCTAAAGTGGCACCAAGATATTTAGGATGGAAACAGTGTTCACGCTCTTGGCCTTCCCAGATAACTTTCAACGTGGAAAGCAGACACTTGTGTCTTGGCAGGATTAGGCTTCAGGTGATTATCTTTGTAGTAGCTGACCATGCTAGCAAAGGCTGATGGGAATTGTAGTCCAAAACATCTGGAGGCAGGTTGGTGAGGGTTTCCTTTACCATTTGACATCAGGCCAGCCTTGTCATGGAATGTATTGACAGAGAGGTTCAATATGCTTCTGCACAGAAAGATAAAATTCATTTCCCATTAGGTCTTGGTAATATAAACCTTTTCCTCAGTTTCCATGCACTGTGCCTGTCATAATGACTGGCATTGGGCTAGTTAAAAATAAAAATGAGGCAGTGAATAAACAAAGGCACAAACTGCTGAGAGAGGGGGAATCCAGGGAGTATAGAATGGATGTATTACCAACAATGTGAAGTGTTGGCCAAAATAAGCTTTGGCTGCAGTGGGACCACATGTTATGTCTCTGAGAACAAAGCAGGTCTCTGTAGAAATGAAAGAAAATGTTTTAATACAGAGAATTACTATTTTTTAATCCTGCTCTTTTATCACCAAAGACTTTTTTCCTCTTTCCTCTACCATCTCCACTTCAGAAAAATATAGTTTATAGATTCTTTAGGGCAGGGACCTGTCCTTGCTTACATAAATTGTAAAACGTCACATACACAACTGTCATGGAACCCAGTTACAGGGCTTTGGTAATTCAGCCCTGCAACTGGGAGTCATAACATAAACAAGCACCTGGCAGAAGAAGATAGAATACGCCTGGGAACTGGGAACCGAAAGTGTAAACAATTGTAATTGGTTTAGTGTGTGAAAATAGTAGTAATGTGAGATTGGAGGTGGGGCTTGATGATGATATTTACGTGTGGTGTTACGTAGCATCAAAAGTTATAAAAATAGTTGTATGTAAACATTAAGTCATTCTTGACTTTTCCAAAGTCATGTATTCTTCAATAAAGATTGTGTTTGAGAGCAGCTATCTTTGATCTGCGTTCAGACTGATCCTTTGGAGTGAGCAGGACAATTAAGTCAAGAATCCAGTTCTC
Source organism: Anolis carolinensis (assembly GCF_035594765.1). Lineage (NCBI taxonomy): Eukaryota > Metazoa > Chordata > Lepidosauria > Squamata > Anolidae > Anolis > Anolis carolinensis. The sequence continues at coordinate 201,443,629 of NC_085842.1, forward strand.
ACCCTCCTGCAATTTTGCAGTGAAGTGAAAATGAGCAGGGAAGGAGATCAAAGCCATGACGGAGCAAAGGGGCCTCCGCTGGGAGCTCAGCCGTTGGCGGGAGAGACATTGCAAGCCATAGCTTCCTCTACGGGGTACCCCAAGCCGGACGGCGTGATTCAGAGGATTCCCAGAGGGGGAAGAGGCGCTCCGGCGGCGGCAGAAACCAGTTGGGGATCTGGAGGAAGCATGCCGGAGACCGTGGCCCTGCGGCTATCCATCCTGGAAACTCATTTATCCAGGCTGTCGGATACCGTGGGGAGAATAGTGCCAATATTGGAAGAGAATCTCCAAAAAGAGCACATCCGATATGGCACCGAGAGAGAGCCAAGCAAAGGAGATGATTGGAGCCAGAGGGGACAGCGAGCTTCAACGCAGAGTCCCGCGGTGGCAAGGGACGAGGAATATTGGCAAGAGCTTGAGTTCCGGGACAGAATGGCGCGCGAAGTGGAGCGCCAGCAAACTCTGGGAAGTCTGAGGCCGCCAACCCCAACAGAACTCCCAACCCTCCGAATGGGAATCGGAGTAGAAAGACCACTGGGGCCAGGGATCGGGTCCAGTGGATTAGCAGATGAATGCGGAGAGCAGCAGGAGATCCAGGAAGAGGAGGAGGATGTGCCATACGACGAGGAAAGGCGAGATGCGGGGGCTACAACGAGGCCAATATGCGGATGGGGTGAAGGGCCGACAGCGGCGGCAGGATTTCGGGAGCCGCGCGGAATGACCACCGGAGTGGGGCGCGGCGTATTCCAAGGGGCCATCCAAGGAAACCCGATGCAACCCTTCCCCATGCCTCCCAGACAACACCAACGGGCCGCTGAATGGATGCCAAGAAGGGAAGATCTCAAGCTAGAATACGGAGGGGAATCAGATGAACTGAACTTTTTTCTAATTAGCATCAGAGGATACATGGAAGACAACGCACACACATTTCCCTCCGAAGCAAGCAGAGTTCGAGCCATCGGCAACACACTAAAGCGAGGAGCGGCCAGCTGGTATGTGCAATTACATGCCAGACGCGACCCATGCCTGAGGTCGGTGCCCCGCTTCCTCGCCGCACTGGAAAACCGGTTCAGAGACCGGCTAGAGCAATTGAGGGCTCGAGACCAGCTGAAAGGAATAAAACAGAGGGACAAAACGGTGCCCGAGTGCGCAGAGGAATTCCTCCACCTCGCAGAAAGGGTCCCGGAGTGGTCTGAAGTGACCAAAGTGGAATTATTTAAAGAGGGACTACGCCCCGAGATTTTCAGCTGGGCAGCGCACAGAGACGACCCCGAAACGCTACAGGGATGGATTCAACTAGCGGGGCGCGTTGAATCCACCCTGGCCCAAGTAAAGCGCTTCAGGAGCAGCGGCGGCCAGCAAAGACCGGTGGCGAGAGGTCGAGGAGAGACGAGGAAGCAGGAAAGACCCGGAGGGAGGCCGGGGATTCCCTCCAGAGGAGATGACAACAAACCTAAACTGGGATGCTTTGTGTGTGGGAAGACGGGCCATCGAGCGGCAGAATGCTGGGCCCGGAAGGGGGAGCCGCCAAAACCCTCAAAGCCCAAACCTGCAACCGGGAGGCGTGCGGAGGAGGAGGTGCAAGCCCCAGAACCCTCAGAAAAATTGGTGAGTCGGGACAAACGCATGATAGTAGTGCCAATTTGCCTCTCGGGGCTGGAGAATCGGGCCACCTGCAAGGCATTTGTGGATTGTGGTTGTTCCAGGAATATTATAACTCCGGAATTAGCAGGAGCGTTGAAATGCCAGCAGATGGCGCTTGACTCCCCAATTGCGTTTTCTCAGCTAGACGGCTCAGTTGCAACTGGGGAAGTATCTACCAAGGAAATACGGGAGGTCCCATGTAAGATAGGCAAATGGGAAGGAAGAATATCCTTTGTGATAGCCCCTATTGCCACATACCATGTAATATTAGGGATACCATGGCTTGAGCAAGCAAATCCTGAAGTAGATTGGAGAGGAAAGAGTCTAGCATTTAAAGAACAGCAGACACAATGGGAGATAAGCAAGATTGCAGAAGAGGAGGACGAGGGAGATGAAGAAGGTGAAATAGACCCACAGCTGTTGCCACCTGAATACAGAGACTTTGTGGATGTGTTCAATCAGAAAGAGGCAAGTAAATTACCCCCCAAAAGGAATGTAGAAGTAGAAATTGAAATAACCCCAGGAGCAAACTTACCAAAGCCAAAAGTGTATCCCATGTCTGTGCAGGAAAAGGAGGAATTGAGGAAATACATTGATAAAAACCTGGCGCGAGGCTTCATTAAGCCATCCAATTCCCCTCTCGGGGCCCCAGTGTTATTCAGGAGAAAGAAAGACAACTCCCTAAGATTGTGCATTGATTATCGAAATTTAAATGCAATTACTAAGGACAATAAATACCCTATGCCCTTAGTAAAGGATTTAATCACCGTATTGAAGAAAGGGAGCATATTTACTAAACTTGATTTAATTGAAGCATATCATAAATTACGGATCAAACCGGAGGATACTTGGAAAACTGCATTTTCCTGCGCATTCGGCCATTTTGAATATAAAATTTTGCCTTTCGGTTTAAAAAATGGAGGCGGCTGCTTTATGCAGCTTATAAATGAAATACTACACCCGTTATTGTACAGAGGGGTATTCATATTCCTTGATGATATCTTGATTGTATCTGAAGATAAGGAAAAGCACGTAAAATTGGTCCGGGAAGTGTTGCAGAAACTAAGAGAAGCAAAGCTGTACGCAAAACTGTCCAAATGTGAATTTAATAAAACTCAAATTGACTTTCTGGGGTATCGGATATCTCCAGAAGGGTTAGCCATGGATCCAGCTAAAGTATCAGATGTAAAAGAATGGGGAGTGCCACAAACAAGGAGGCAATTGCAATCGTTTCTGGGTTTTGCAAATTTTTACAGATCCTTCATAAAAGGCTTCGCACAAATAACTGCACCCCTTACTGAACTTTTAAAAACAAAAGGGAAAGGAGAGACAGCAAAAGTAAAAGCTCCGGGCGCCAAACTAAGTTGGACGCCAGAATGCCAAAAGGCATTTGAAACCCTAAAAGAATGCTTCACAGAGGGACCCATTCTAAAACACCCCGATATCAGGAGCCCGTTCATAATCCATTGCGATGCATCAGACTGTGCGTATGGGGCAGTACTATTGCAAAAGGATCAAAATGGGAACTTAAAACCCTGTGGATATTTGTCCCGGAAGTTCAGCGAAGCTGAAAAATGTTGGCCGATATGGGAAAAAGAGGCACTAGCCATACTAAAAGCCTTAGAATGCTGGCGGCACTTTCTCGAAGGAAGCGGAATCCCATTTGAAATTTGGTCTGACCATAAGAACCTCCAGTATCTAAAGTCTCCTCGAAAATTGTCCCCCAAACAGATTAGATGGGCACAATACTTCAGCAGGTTCGATTTCCAATTAAAGTTTTTTCAAGGGAAGCAGAATGTCTTGGCAGATGCCCTTTCACGCATGCCTCAACACGAAGGAATAACCGCAGCAAAAGAGGGAACAATATTCTCTGATAAACAATGGGGCTTAGCTGTCAGGACCAGAGCACAAACCCAAAAAGAGAACACTGCTATGGTTGAACTCGGCGGGGAAGATAATTGGGGAAACGAACTGAAACAGTCTTATGAAGGAGACCAGTGGATCACATCCAATGCAGAACAGGGGGAGCAAAAGGGAGGATTTTGGTTTGTGAACAAGAAACTGTATATCCCAGCAACATTAAGGATCAAGATTTTGCATCGTTTTCACAACAACCAGAGCGCTGGTCATACAGGAATTACAAAAACAACAAAAGCAATAGCAAAACATTGCTGGTGGCCAGGGATGAGGAAGGACATAAAGAACCATGTGGTTCAATGTGATGATTGTGCCAGAAATAAATCGAGAGGAGGGAAACCAATGGGATTATTACAAACAGTAGCAGAGCCTACCAGACCTTGGGAATGTGTAGCTATGGACTTTGTGGGGGAACTACCAGTTAGCAAAGGACATCGTTATATTTGGACGGTATTAGACCTGTTTTCTAAACAGGCCCACTTTATAGCACTGCCGAAACTACCATCAGCCGAGAAACTAGCTGAATTGTACATAAACCACATTTACAAACTGCATGGATGTCCCAGTAGAGTAGTCAGTGACAGAGGAGTACAATTCACAGCGAAATTTTGGGAAAAATTCTTGGAAATGCTAGGAGCAGAAAGGAGTTTAAGTTCTGCTTTTCACCCCATGACAAATGGGGCGGTAGAACGTACTCAGCAGACACTTGGGCAGTTCCTTCGAATGTACTCTAACATGAGACAAAATGACTGGTCTCGGTGGTTGGCTTTTGCAGAACTAGCTTTTAATTCGACTATACATTCAGCAACAAACAAAACCCCCTTTGAAGTAGTTTACGGGTATGAAATACAGCCTCTGCCCCAGCTGCCAAGATGGGCAGAGAATGAGGGAACAGAAGGGGGGAAATGGAAAACACAAATGATGGAATGCTGGAGTCAAGTGACTGCATCCTTAAAGGAAGCACATAAAAAGTATAAAGTGTTCGCAGATAGGAAGAGGGTGGAAGGTGATAAATTGGAGAAAGGAGATTTAGTGTGGTTAAGTACCCAAAACATCAAACTGGGGCTACCTTCGAAAAAATTGGGCCCTAAATATATTGGACCATTTAGAATACAGGGTGTTATCAATGAAGTGACTTTCCAGTTGGCATTGCCAAAAAGTTTAGGGAAAATACACCCTGTTTTCCATCGTAGCTTACTGAAAAAATATATGGGTACTTTGGACAAAATGGACACATAGAATTATTGTTTTATTTCAGATTCGTGACGAAGAAAGAACCGAAGAGGAGGGCGAAGAAAAGGAGGGCACCAGACTGATCCTTTGGAGTGAGCAGGACACACAACAATGAGCTCCAGGCATGAAAACCCATTGGATGACCTTGAGCAAGTCACATTATTTCAACCTCAGAGGAAAGCAAAGGTAAACTCCTTTTGAATAAAATCTTGCTAAGGAACCCTGTGATGAGATCACTTTAGGGTTGCTCTAAGTTGGAAATAACAAAATGACAATAGAACGAACAAAATAATAACCAATACACAAATACAGTCCTGTAAGGTAATGCTAGTGTTGCTATCTGATGTGGTGAACTAGCTGCCTCCTGCCCCATGTGCGATATTTGTGCCATTGTTTACAACTATTAGGAACCCCCAGTGGTGCAGCGGATTAAACTGCTGAGCTGCCGAATCTGGTGAGGGGGTGAGCTCCCACTGTTAGCCCCAACTTCTACCAACCTAGCAGTTCAAAAACATGCAAATGTGAGTAGATCAATAGGTACCACTCTGGCAGGAAGGTAACAGCCACATGACCTTGGAGGTGTGTAGGGACAACACTGGCTCTTCGGCTTAGAAATGGAGGTGAGCACCAAGCCCCAGAGTTGGACACGACTAGACTTAATGTCAGGGGAAAACCTTTACCTTTACTTTTACAGCTATTGCTTTCTTTCCTGAAACTTCATGGTAGACCAGCAGCTAAAACATGCCAGACTAGCACTAGCCCATGGACTACTACTTTGGGTAGCTTCAACTTAAGGCAAACATTTCCAGACCACGGACTGCTATTTTCATAACACATCACCCCCATCTGGAATATGCTCAGTACTAATTAGTTGACAGTCTAGCCATTTCTGTCTTCATTTTGTCCTACAATAAACCCTCCACATTCACTGAGGCTAAGGGGCATGGCAGCACTGCAAATGCAGAAAAACCACAAATAAAAAAACTCTGTTTAGAAAACCATTCTCTAGAAATTTCTTGGTCTTCCAGTGCAAGTATATGCCGAACGACCAAAGAATCATGCTGGAGGATCTACAAAGGCCTAGAGAAATGTACTGTCTGGGAATTTTTACGTCCTCCAGTCTGACTCTATTATTAACTTCCAAACTGCACTGGCACTCCTAGAAATTCCTAGAGATAATGTATTATTCAAATTAATTAATAATCAAATCTGTAACAGTTAAACCCACAACTATGGAGGGCTGACTGTAGGGTTAATGCAAGACATTTTTCTAACTAAGTTGTAAGGCAAAGAAAAATATGACCCTTTCCCCTATTCCACCTATGAAAGTCAACTAATGTGATGGTTGGATTTTATTTCAACACTGACAGCAGGGCAGCATAATTTCCCCCCACAGTACAAGGAAAACAGAACATGGGAATTTTTTTTTCAGCTCTTCAAATTTCCTATCCAGCACTAACCATATTCAATGGACAATTAAGGGAGCTGTAGTCCAGAAAAGTAACTTTCTAAGCTCAGGAGAAGCAAAATAGCTTGAGGGTGCTTGGCAACCCCTATACCTCTGCCCTCCAAATACAATTTTGCAACAGCTGAGACAGTTTCTTGTTCTGGTGGGAAAAAGCTATGGCTAGTCTTTTGAAGGAGTAACTGAACCCTTGCTCTCTTTTTTATTGATGGTTCATGCTGCACATACTTGGGAATTCCTTCTTCAAGAGTTTAGAGATAGATTTTTATAATTCCAGGAGCATCTTCTGAATGAAATTTATGCACCTCTAAGCGAGGCCTTGAATTTTATTTAAACTGAAGCCTAAACGTATGGCTCTCTATGAGCTGTCAAGGGAACATTAAATACAAATGACAGAAAGATCTGTAAAGGCTGGCTAAAGTACTGCTCTCATGCAGAGAATAGTCATTACTAAACTCTGCCAAAAGAATCACATTTGGGAAACATTAATCGAGTGTGCACTGTATTCTGACCATCCAAGTTTACATAAAAATAGGTTTCTGACATCACTTTTTGGCCTCAGTCAAGCCATTCTCTCGACTCCATAAGTTTGAGTACACAAAATTGCAATATGTTGCAACTTCTTTACCATCAGAGTTTGATTATGGTCCAAGACCCCTTTCTCCCTTTGTTACTTTACTAATCCAGTCAAGGACCAGTTTCATAAACTCTGTTTATGAATCTAGAAATGCTTCCAGAAGATGGAGAGTGTACACATTTGTTTCTGATAAAGATAAGTTTCAAAGAATGCATCCCATTGACCAATGTCAATATAGTATGAATAAATGAAAATAACAAAACAAAACCAAGACTATAGATACAGTCCTCCCCCCCCCCCCCCCCCGCTTCTGAATCTATAGATTCAACCAACCACAGCTTGAAAATATCTGGGGAAACAAAAACAGGTCCTCAGGCTCACTCCACACCCAGGAGGTGGGGGTGAGCTATGACCTGGAACCAAACCCCACTATAATGCTATTTATAATTAATCACAGGTTTCAAGCAAGTATGAGAAATCTCCCTCGCTGGATTCTGTTTTTCAAGCAAGTATGAGAAATCTCCCTCGCTGGATTCTGTTCTCAAATATCCATGTTGGTAAAGTCACCAGTACCAATGATCTGCGGCCAAAGAGCAGGGAGGCATTTCAATCTCATTTTGAAGGAAGGACAGCTCTCTGCTAGGACTGTGCCCCCACCTCCCAACTTAATTGGGAAAAAATTGTATTGTGATGTCACCTGTCTGCAGATGATGCAAAGTTCAGTCGTCACAGATTCCTTGCAGTGCAAATGCTCAAACAGAAACATGTAAGACTTCCATAAGTTTTTTCTACTTATGGTGTCAGAAGGGAACTGAGGGTACAAGTTGTAATGTATTTGAAAACACAAACAAAGTTTTTAAAAACTTGGCATGATATTAAATGTTTTTTGACCAGTAGTTGGCCACTTGGAGTGCCTCTGGTCTTGCTGTAAGAAGGTCCTCCATTGTGCATGTGGCAGGGCTCAGACTGCACTGCATAAACAGAGTATATGAAACTGCATTGTCGTTTGCTCGTCTCCACACTCACATGTCAAGGACTCCACTTTGTGGCCTCATCTCTTAAGGTTGGCTCTGCATCTTGTGGTGCCAGAACGCAGTCTGTTCAGTACCTTCCAAGTTGCCCAGGCTTTTTCCCCCCCTGAGAAATCCGAACAGGGGATGGGCTGGAGATGTCAATGCCTTGGTCCTTTCCTTGCTGGCTGCTACTTCCCAGCATATGTCAGGTGGTGCAATGTTGGTTAAACAGTATAATTTCTCCAGTGGTGTGGGGCGTAGACATCCTGTGATAATACAGCATGTCTCATTAAGAGCCACATCCACTGTTTTAATGTGGTGAGATGTATTCCACACTGGGCATGCATATTCAGCAGCACAGTAGTAAAGCACAAGGGCAGATATCTTCACTGTGTCTGGTTGTGATCCCCAGGTTGTGCCAGTCAGCTTTCGTACAATATTATTTCTAGCGACATGAGATAAGCCTCCCCACAGGATCATGACACATCCGGGCATCCCCTAGGGTAGGCAACGTCTTTGTAGACGACTTATTCTCTCAAAACCAGAAAAAAACTTACCTAAAAGTGATCTAAGTTATGTAAGGCCAGAGTGCTTGATCAACCATGGAAATGCACTGGGTGATCAATCAATCAATCAAACAAACAAACTTTGTTTATATCCCGCCCCATTTCCCCATGGGGACTCAGGGCAGTTGACAACATGAAGGCAACTATTCGATGCCTCAAAAATAATAAGCAATAAATTGATTAATAAATAAACAATACAAACATTCTATCATAAACAAATCATAATAAAAAACCAATAAAATATTTTCCACAACAACAATAAAATGGGTTAAAAGTCATATCCATAGCTAAAAATCCATATCCAGAATTAAAAGCCATGTGATTTTAGGCAAATCACACACAGCAGTGGCAGACCCTTCTAAACAAAGTTTGCAAAGAAAACCCTGTGATAGCTTTGCCTTTGAGTCACCATTCCTTGGAAATTACTTGAAAGCATAGTACAGCAAATTATTAATAATCATACACTTTATTTCTATTCCGCTTTATTTCCCCAGAGGGACTCAGAGGGGATTACGGTACATATAAGGCAAATATTCAATTCCTTTTTACACAAATGACATACAGTACAATAAACAGACAAGGTAAAGGTCGTCCCCCTTTTCATCTCTGGCATCTGGAGGTGATGCTCAACTCTGGCCATGGGGCGGTGCTCTTGTTCCATTTTTTCATGCCGAGGAGTCTGTTGTCCATAGACATCTCCAATCGTGTTTTGCCGGCATGTCTGCATGGCGCACCCGTTTACCTTCCCGCCAAGGCGGTATCTGTTAATCTACTTGCATTGCCTGCTTTCGAACTGCTAGGTTGGCAGAAGCTAAGGCTGACAGTCGGGAGCTCACCCCAACTCATGGCTTTGAACTGCTAACCCTCCAATCAACAGCTTTTCCTGCAGCTAGCGGTTTGACCCGCTGTGCCACCGCAGCCCCTATATTATATTCAGGCTTTAATTGTTTTTATTTTTTGTAGCTATTATTGTACTAGACTGCTTTGGAATACTGAAAAGCAATGTAGCAGCAGTAGTAGTATAATTACTATCCTTCATCAACCTCCATGGCTAAAACCTATGGCCAATTAAACATCCAATGATGTAGACGGCGAAGCATTACAATATGGCTATATCTCACATTTAGTATGGGAAAAGTATCCTAGCATAATCTGAGGTTATAGGGCAAGATGTTGTTGTTATACTATTCTTTTCCCCAGTGTGGTTCTCAAGGTTGCCTACATTTAAAACTTTCATAGTTAAAAGCTGACACCAAAGAAAAAGTTATAAAGCAAAAAATTAAAAGCCAATTAAAATATAAACTATTAACAATAAAAACAGCAAGGAATAAAAATCCAGCATATTATGCAGGGGTGTTACTTATAAAAAAGTGAATTCTCAAAGGCTTTTCAGAATGAAAAGTCCTTCACCAGAAAACATAGTAAGGAGGTGGCCATTCTAACCTCTTTGGAAGTACTATCAATGGACAAAGACACTTTCCTGCTTCCTCATTAGTTATACATGTGAAAGTGGAAGGACAAAGAGTGCATCTACATCAGGGATCCTCAAACTTTTTAAGTCGAGGGCTGGTTCATGGTCCCTCAGACTGTTGAAGGGCTGGACTGTAGTTTGAAAAAAACATAAACAAATTTCTATGCACACTACACATATCTTACTTGTACTTTTAGCATTTTCTGCCAAAATGTTGGGGCCCCACTAAACTACAACTCCCATGGTGTCAATTTTGGTGAAGTTCCAGAACTCTTTGGCAGAGAAGGCTTTGACCTTGTAAAATGACAACATCCATGATGTCATAGTATTATGACATGGCAATTAAGACATGGCACCCCCTTTAACTGCCATGGTTCAAACTGTCTTAATTCAGCAGTGTAGCTGCACCCAAAGAAAAAGGCCTCCTCAAAATATCTGGACAGTTTTGATGTCGAACATGCAAGCCCCGGCACTCTCATTGCTTTGACACACAGCTGATCTCTGCCAGGAGTTCCACAGGCTCATAGGAACCTTGGTTTTTCCTTTTTTTTCTTTTTTTTTTTAAAGAGACTTCAGCCTCACCGATACATTGTTTCCTCTCTTACAGTAGCAAAAACGTCAGACAGTCTCTCTCCATTGAGACTCGATTGTCTCTCATTACACATTAACGCAGAGTAATAAATTGTATCTGATTCGCTTTCACTTCTTTGCCTGCAAAAGCAGCCCCTCTGCAGGCAGCTGTCTATAACCAAAAATTCCATAATGAATCCCTTTCCGAGCCACGGATCCCAGCCGGTTTGGCCAAGGCGGTTCAGGGAGCAAGGAAATATAGTTCTTTCCATCGTGGATACAGAAACCCATCGGGCCCCGGTATCCATGACTTAACGGATTCACTCCGGACCAATTTCATTTTACATTTTTCTAAACTAAACTGCCATCCAGTTTTTGCCGCAGTGGCTCCGATTCAACTCCACACACATTAATTAGTTTTTTTATGAATGAATTTAGCCTTTTTATGAATGAGCATAGGCACCGCGATCTGAAATGTCTTTTCTATGTCTTTTTATGAACTTTTGGGTATCAGGGACCCCTTTTCCCCTCTCCTGCATGAACCCCCATATATTCCTTGTGCCGTCTCCTAGTCTTAGAGTAAACCCAAGCAAGCCCGCTTGCCTGCCTGTGCTGATGGGGAACCTCTGGGATTCCCCCCTTTTCCCCTATGGAAAACGCAAAAGGAGATCGATACCCTTTTAGACACCCATAGGACTAACTGTATTTGTTTTCCCCAACCCATGGGACGCTGGATCTCATGATTCTCCCCACAACTGGGTCCCACATGTACCTCCTATTGTTTTTTTTAAGTCTTTATTATTTCCTATGATATCTTACCCCTTATAAACGAGGCATTGTGACCCTGACATGAACTCTGACCAACACATCGTCCCAATCGGGCACCATTAGGATGCCTAAGGCTATGTATTACTAATGTGGGTTACTAGAAATCACCCTCTGAAGAAAAAATAGTTGACTTCCTTCCCAGACCTCAGTGGGCACAAATGCCAGGCCATCTAGGAAGGAAGGAACCTTTGGACATTCAAAAACACTCATCATAAAAGGCTTATTTTCCTGCAAGGGAGATGAAAAGTCACCAGTGATCAGACAAAAGCCACATCCTTCCTTGGACTCTGAATCATACATAACCCCATCAAGATCTCCACTGCTTCTGATATTTTTCACAATGGACTGGCATGCATGTGTCAGAATCTCATTTATAAGAAATGTTAAATCAATCAATGAATCCATAGCCAGGTCTGGTTTGAGAGCCCAAAGGCTTTTGCTAGATCACTTGAACAAAGGACTCACCATAAAGTCACTCATAATTCCATCATCAACATATGTTTGCCTTTGTTTTTCCTCTTGCCGCGCCTCCATCTCCCCCATTGGCTGCCAAGGGAGTGACATCACAAGCAATCACAAGGAGATCACGCTCCCGTTGGATGAGACGCGCAAGCCTCCCAGACCATCCCTCCTGCCTCCTGACATCAAGGGCTCCCCTGACCAATCAGCGAGGAGTCAGCTGGGTGGGAGGGAGTGGGAAATTCAAAAGAAAAAAGTATAAAATGTGTATCTTTCTATGTAATGGCATACCAGTTCTTCTTGTAAATTGCTGCTGCTGTCATCCTGCTCCAGCTGGACAGAATAAAATGTTGGTGATCTTTGCTTCAAACCTTGGTGAGCCTTTTTTGGGAATAGGGAAATCTTTATTTGTTGCTTCTTGCAAGCTCACCAGGTGCCGCTGAACCCTCTCTTTGTGGCTGGCATGGGTCTCCTCTCCCAGGGAGACCCCCAAACCTTTGATCTCCTCATCAGTTTCATATGGGAAAATACGGCCTTTCAAATAAATATAAATATTTTAATTAATAAACACAGCAGGTTCTGTTAAATGTTCTGAAATCTTCTCAAAGGACAAGCAGAAAGATCCAAAGGCAATTCCAAAGCTGCTTTTTTTAGTTATTTATCTCCTTTCTACTTTTGCACCTATCTGGGCCTAAAAAACTGTGTGGGCTGTTAAGGTGAGAAGCAGAGATAAACAACAGATGGAGATTCCACCATTCTTTCCAGTTTTCTGACATAACTTTTGGGGGTACTTCTAAAATAATCAGTGCCTACATACGATATCATGTCACTTAGTCTGGATCTACACTGACATATAATCCAATTTCAGAATGCAGATTAACTGCATTGAACTGGATTATATGGCAGTGTAGACTTATATAATCCAGTTCAATGCAGATAATCTGCATTCTGAACCTGGACTATATGGTAGTGTAGATCCAGCTTCCGCCTGCTATCCAGCTATTCAGCACTGATGTGCAACTTCAAGGCCACTACTAACTCTTCTCATGATTCTTGCAACAGGACTAGGACTGGGCAAACCTTCAAAGAGACATAGACTTCAATGTATTGTCGAAGGCTTTCGTGAGTGTTGTGTCCTGTATGGCTGTGAGTGTTGTGTTGTTTTCGGGCTGTATGGCTGTGTTCCAGCCTCATTTTCTCCTGATGTTTCGCCTGCATATGTGGCTGGCATCTTCTGAGGATCATGTTCAGATCTACTGAACCACATAACGCTCCAAACATTTACTTCAAATTGAGGACAGTCCTTCAAACAGAAAATACCTAAAGCTTGCAAGAGCCACTTTTGGTGTGATATTTTACAATAAAAATAAAATAGGACTCCAAACCAATCAACTGGAGGCCAGTTTGGGGCAGGCACAGAACTAGAAGAGTGTGCTTAATCATTTGTTTTCAGTACAAGAACTGAAGCTGCAGTGTATTCACATGAAATTCCTAGCTTGTTTTATTTGAGTTTTGCCAGGAGATGGGAGCCTTCTCATTGTTTGTACTGAGGATCACTGAGAAATCTAGCATGAGTGCCAGATCTACCCCCTGCCTACTCCAACATACACTATTAGGCTTGTTCTTATTTTGCTGTTTTAAAATCTCTGCCTTCTCGTCTCTGCCCCGGTCTTAAGTGTTATACCCTGAGATTCTATAGCTCTTCCTTTCTCAGTGCACCCCATACAAATTCATGGAGAGGAAACTCAACTAAAAAGTAATTACTTCAAGGAAACAATACACCTTTTTCTTATTGCAGACTAACCTTAAGAGATCTATGGTAAGATCATCTCATGTAATAGGATTCTAGGTAAGGAAGTGGGAGATTATCTAAGATTTGGGAAAGAGTGTAGTTTTCTTTAAGTGGCAAATACAAAACAACAAAGGAAATACAGGGCTTAAAATACTTGGTTTAACAAAGCCTTTGTTATCCCTGAAAGTAACCATACCACACTTTTAATTAGAGTTCTACCTGACAATATTATCGGTAAATGCAAGCAGACTAATTAGGTATGGAACTGGATTTACATAAAACTTGGCAGAAGTCCACACACACACACACACACACACACACTGCAGCTGTGAGAAATGCAGCCAACAAATATAGAATGTTCAATTCCAGGTCTATAGCATTTTTTAGTCTCAACCTTATCAATGGTGTCTTGAGAGTGACACTGAATTCAAAGTGTGATCTTATGTAGGGATAGGGAGGTCTGAACCCACTGATTTCAATTATCTTAAGGTGAAATTAGATATGACACAAAACATTCTGATGTCTTTTCTTTTCATTAAAAGAATAGCACTGTAGCTCAGACTTATCTTTCTTCCCAAACAGAATTACCTCTGGCAATGGGAAATAGATACCTTTAACCCTTATTTGCCCAAGATTGGGGCAAAAAAAAATGTTGCAGGCGCACCTTACAGAGCTGGAAAAGGTACTGGAAAAGGCTAATGAAAATGATCAAGTGACTTGAACCATTCTCTTGTCAGGACAGGTTACAAAGTTGAGACCTTTTTACCCTGGAGAAAGGGTGATTGAAGTGAGGTACATGACATAATTGAGTAAGACATAATAATAATAATAATAATAATAATAATAATAATAATAATATTATTATTATTATTATTATTATTGACACAACGACGTTGTATGACACAGCAAACAAGATAGATATGCTGGATTTCGTTTCACAAAATCACAAGTCGAACACTTCCCAAGTGTCTAGGACTGTGTGATGTATTTTCGGATGATGCGTGCAGATCCCAGTAAGGTGGCCTTTTGCAGTTGGCAGATCGTAATTTTGTCAATGTCTATTGTTTCCAAATGCCGGCTGAGATCTTTTGGCACGGCACCCAGTGTGCCCATCACCACTGGGACCACCTGCACTGGTTTCTGCCAGAGTCTTTGAAGTTCAATCTTGAGGTCCTGATAGCGGCTGAGTTTTTCCTGTTGTTTTTCTTCAATGCGACTGTCACCTGGGATGGCAACATCAATGATCCAAACCTTGTTCTTTTCCACAACTGTGATGTCTGGTGTGTTGTGTTCCAGAACTTTGTCAGTCTGGATTCGGAAGTCCCACAGTATCTTTGCGTGTTCATTTTCCACAACCTTTGCAGGTTTGTGATCCCACCAGTTCTTAACTGCAGGGAGGTGATACTTGAGGCATAGGTTCCAATGAATCATTTGGGCCACATAGTTGTGCCTCTGTTTGTAGTCTGTCTGTGCAATTTTCTTACAGCAGCTGAGGATATGATCAATGGTTTCATCGGTTTCCTTGCACAGTCTGCACTTTGGGTCATCAGCTGATTTTTCGATCTTGGCCTTAATTGCATTTGTTCTGATGGCTTGCTCCTGGGCTGCAAGGATCAGGCCTTCTGTCTCCTTCTTCAGGGTCCCATTCGTGAGCCAGAGCCAGGTCTTCTCTTTATCAGCTTTTCCTTCAAGTTTGTCAAGGAACTTTCCATGCAGTGTTTTGTTGTGCCAGCTGTCAGCTCTAGTTTGTAGTGCGGTTTTCTTGTACTGGTTTTTTGTCTGCTGTGCTTTGAGGAGTTTCTGATTTTTGACCTTGACATATTCTGCCAGGGCATGTTCTTCTTCTTTGACTGCTTGTTTTACTTGCAAGAGTCCTCTGCCCCCTGATCTTCTAGGCAGATACAGCCGGTCAACATCACTGCGAGGGTGCAGTGAATGATGAATGGTCATGAGTTTTCTTGTTTTTCTGTCCAAATTGTCCAGTTCCATCTGTGTCCAGTTTATAATGCCAGCAGTATATCTTATGACAGGTATGGCCCAGGTGTTTATGGCCTTGATGGTGTTGCCTCCATTGAGCTTGCTTTTGAGAATTTTTCTGACCCTTTGTGTGTATTCTTTACTGACCACAGTTTTCACATGTTCATGCTTGATGTTGTCCAGCTGTAATATGCCCAGATATTTATAGGCCTCTGGCTGGTGACACCTTATTGTTTGGCCATTGGGCATATTGATGCCCTCACTTTCAATTATTTTTCCCTTCTTCAATGCCACTGTCGAACATTTGTCCAAGCCAAACTCCATGTTGATATCAGTGCTAAAAATTCGGACAGTGTTGGTCAGAGATTGGATTTCAGTTTCCGTTTTCCCATATAGCTTCAGGTTATCCATGTACATCAAATGTGAAATTTTGTGAGAATTCTTAGATGTTTGGTAGCCGAGATTTGTTTTTTGTAAGATTGTTGACAGAGGGATCATGGCAATAATGAAAAGCAGAGGGGACAATGAGTCTCCCTGGAAAATTCCTCTCCTGATGTTGACAAGTCCATAACTTTCATTTCCAACAAACAGTTCAGTTTTCCAGTGCTCCATCATGTTTTCAATGAAGGTGCCAACGTTTTTACTAATCCCGATGGCGTCCAGGCACTTGATGATCCAGCTGTGTGGGAGTGAGTCAAAGGCCTTTTTGTAGTCAATCCACGTCATGTGAAGGTTAGCTTTTCGGCTCTTACAGTTCTCCAGAATCATTTTGTCAATCAATAACTGGTCTTATTATTATTATTATTATTATTATTATATACACAACAAGATTAGTGCACAGCAAACAAGATCATCATGCTGGCTGTTGTACTGGATCACACATTGGACACTTCCCAAGTGTCTAGGACTATGTGATGTTTTGGTGAATAATGTGTGCAGATCCGAGCAGGGTAGACTTTTGCAGCTGACAGGTGGTGATTTTGTCAGTGCAAATTGTTTTTAAGTGCTGGCCAAGGTCTTTAGGCACTGCACCCAGTGGGACCACCTTTACTGGCTTGTACTAGAGTCTTTGCAGTTCGATCTTTAAATCCTCGTATTGTGTTAGATTTTCCAGTTGCTTCTCATCAATTCGGCTGTCGCTTGGGATTGCAATATTGATGATCCATACTTTGGTTTTTTTCCCCACGATTGTGAGGTCAGGAGTATTATGATTATGATTATTTTGATGATGATGATGATGATGATGATGATGATGATGATGATGATAAGCAATTATGCCTGATGTGGAGAAAGTTACAGAGAGAGGTTTTCCTCTGTATCCCATTATATTAGAAGATGGGATCATCTAATGTAGGTGATGATGGGAAAGTTAAGCCAGAAAAAAATAGTTCTTCAAGAAGCTTGTAGTTTAAGTAAGGGAATCCCCATCACAAGATACAATGACAGCTACCATCTTAGATGGTTTTCAAAGGGATTCATCAAAATCATAAAGCCCCATGACTCTTAGGATGGCTACATATTCTCTCCAGTGTTAGAAGCAACATTCCTCTGAACACCATTTGCTAGTAGGCATAAGTAGTAGGGCACTGCGGCATTCAAGATTTGCTCATCAGTTACCCAAAGGTACCTGGTTGGGCAATGTAGGACAAGAGTGGAAGATTAGGTGGGTCTTTCATCTCATTCCAGTAAGACTTTTCTTATGTTTTTAACTTCCTGTCCCATATTTATATTGCTTTCCTGTGAATGCATTAATGTCAGAAAAAGACATTTGAGGATGTGATCACAAACCATCATTTATATTCCAGGGGTATCCAATTTTGATTAGGGTCGGGCTTTCTGGCTCTACTTCCTTCCAAATAAGTTGTTAAGCACAATTGAATAACTGGACCAGTTCCAACCCAGGTTTATCTTATAGGCCAGTTGTTTAGACAGTTGCTTAAGCTCTCCGTACAATTATGTTTGGGCTGTGTGCACCTGTCCTCAGGCTAGACAGTTAAGTAAATAATTCATTGTATGAATCATAAGTACCCTCTATGAGGACTTATGAAAACCACTGCTCCTGGTCTGCATCACTACACAGATTACTGAGATACAGTGCATGAAGTTCAATAAATCTTTGAAATGCACTATATAAAAGTGTGAGTGAACCATTGCAAATCAAAGAGCAGAGCCAGAATTTTCATAGCAGGCAGTTCACACATTTTGCTGTGAATCATCAAGGGCCAAGTTCCTAAGGGATGAAAAATCAAATGATTAAAAATGCATATGTGAGTCAATTCGCAAAGGGTTTGGAAAATGCATCTGGCAACCTTAGTTATTGACACAGCAACATCTTGAATCATTGTATATTAGACACATAGGATGGAAAAAGAAATTCCGAGATTCTGAGATAACCTGCTGCTAATAAAATCGGTATGAGCAGTACAGGCAGTCCCCAAGTTACAAATATCCGACTTACAAATGATGTATGGTTAACAACGGGGGGTGAGACAACAGGAAGATAAATCTACCAATAAGAAATCATCAGATATTCATAGATTCATAGAAGCACAGAGTTGGAAGGGATCTCGTGGGCCATCCAGTCCAGCTCCCTGCCAAGAAGCAGGAAAATTGCATTCAAAGCACCCCCGACAGATGGCCATCCAGCCTTCGCTTAAAAGCCTCCAAAGAAGGAGTTTCCACCACACTCTGGGGCAGAAAGTTCCACTGCTGAACAGCTCTCATAGTGAGGAAGTTCATCCTAATGTTCAGGTGGAATCTCCTTTCCTGTAGTTTGAAGCCATTGTTTCTTGTCCTAGTCTCCAGAGCAGAAGAAAACAAGCTTGCTCCCTCCTCCCTATGACTTCTAGTTCTGACTATATTTTTTTAAGAAAGAGGGAAACTAGTTTTTTAAAATAAAATGTTCTTCTTAGGAAGTTGTACTTCTGCATTTCAAACACATTGACCTAGATCCTGCATATAACCATAATGTCATAGCCAGTACTGTCACCATTATAAATTAGAATACACAGCAGTTAAAATGTACTAAGATAAACATACATCAACCACAACTTCTAACAGAATGCTAGACAATGATTTTTATTTTTCTTGGTTATAAAACCCCACTGCAATTCATGGCATTTCTATAAGCTGACAGGTTTTTAAAAATACTTTTTAAAAGAAAAAGATATCTAATTAACTGATACAAGATCAACAACTTACAATTTTACCGAAAACATTAATTTTAAAATGGTTCCTTTTGCAGTCTGGACCTATTGCAGGTTAGCTACTGAATACTCTTCAAAGGTAATCCTATGTGTACTGGATTATAAAATCCCATTCTGGTGTAACTCATGTCAAACAAGATGTTAACGAGAAAATGTAATCTCATTTGTCCTCCCATAACAGGATTTCCTCAGAGATATTAGGCCTCTGCAGTCAGATTTACACATTAAGCCATGTTTACTTTCCAGTGACCAATCACAAAATAAAAAATGCTAAGTAGAAGATTATAAGTGAAGGAAACCACATATTATTTGACATCTTTTACCACTTGGGAAAGGATGTCTTTGTATATAGTTTATCTATTTTGACTCTAATTGCAACTAAATCTTTGTTTACTGTCATGAAGTCAATTTCAATATTAACAACTCTGCTCAGGTTCTGCAAACTCAGGATCATGGCCACCTTGATTGAATCTACTCATCTCAAATGGAGTCTTCCTCTTTTCCTACTTGCAATGGTTCTCAACCTGTGGGTCCACAGATGTTTTGGCCTTCAACTCCCAGAAATCCTAACAGCTGAGAAACTGGCTGGGATTTCTGAGAGTTGTAGGCCAAAACACTTGGGGACCCACAGGTTGAGAACCACTGTCCTACTGCCTTCTGCCTTACAGTTTACCAGCTGTTAGGATTTCTGGGAGTTGAAAGCCAAAATATTTGGGGATCCACAGGTTGAGAACCACTGATCTAGGATATATTCATTTGTCTTTGAGCAGCCCATGGTATCTGTAGAGCTCTCCTCCAGTACCACATTTCAAATGAGTTGATTTTCTTCTATTGGCTTTCTTCACTGTTCAGCTTTCACAATCGTACATAGAAATTGGAAATATTATTGCACAGCAATCCTAACTTTAATATTCAGTTATATGTCTTTACATTTCAGGATCTTGTCTAGTTCACAGAATCATAGAGTTGGACGAGACCACAAGGGCCATTCAGTCCAATGCCCTACAATTCAGAAATAGACAAAGTACTTCCAAGACATGGCCATCCAGCCTCTTTTGAAAAACCTTCAAAGAAGGAGACTTTGCCACACTTCGAGACAGCACATTCCACTGCCAAACAGTCAGAAAATCCTTCATAATGTTGAGGTGGAATCTCTTTTCTCTGGAACAGCAGAGGACAAGCTTGTTCTATCTTCAATGTGGCATCCTTTCAAATATGTCAACGTGGCTTTCATATAATCGTTTTAACCTCCACTTCTCCAGGCTAAGCTCCCTAAACCAATGTTGTATTAGGTATTTCTCACTTAATATATGGCAAAGATCTTTTTTGTAGAATTGTGAGCATCACCTTGGTTGCATGGAAGATTAATACAAGGGTTCCATGGTTACTGGAATCTGTGGTGCCCTCTTTTTGGGGGACTAGAATGTATATCACATATTTCTAATCTGTGGGGCACCCTTTATTTGTCCAACTGTTGGAACAACAGGCTTTCCCCCAGCACAAGTAAATAAAAATAAACATTCATTTCCTCGTGAAATTGACATTTTCTTAACGCCCCCTAAAATTACTTTCTAAGAATGTTCAAACATCATCCAGTTGATGTTACATTATACAAACTTTCATAATCATAGATTAATAGAGTTGGAAGAGACCTTGTGGGCCAACCAGTCCAATCCCCTGCCAGGAAGCAGGAAAATCGCATTCAAAGCACCCCTGACAGATGGCCATACAGCCTCTGTTTAAAAGCCTCCAAAGAAGGAGCCTCCACCACACTCTGGGGCAGAGAATTCCACTGCTGAACAGCTCTCACAGTAAGTTCTTCCTAATGTTCATAAAATGATCATAATATTCAGCTTCACAACAATGTAGTAGATGTTTTCCAATTCAGGATAGTGAACTATTAATTGTGGTAATTTTAGGTGGTGATTTCAGTCTAATAATAGGAATATCAATATTTGCCACTAATACAGAAGAACAAGATATTATTGATGATGGTGTATTTCTTTCTAGAAGAGTCCCTGCTGCCAGTGAAGAATTTATCTTGTAAAAACCAGAAGGAACTGCATCCTAATCCTCTAAGTGATTTGACCTAATTTGACTTCTTTCCTTTTTATTGCATTTCTCCATTTCAGATCACATTTGGGAGGAGGGGATTAAACTGGAATGATCTTTACTTGAGAGAGTATCGTGTGTCATTTACTGAGGTCTTCATGTCATATCCTGTGAGAAACTGAAATACCTTCTCTGTGTTTAAGGTTACAGTGATTCTGCCTAAAGCCATTTTTAGAAATGTCTGGATGCTTGCTTTGTGCCAATACAGGAAGAACGTGTCAGCATTAAACCTAAACCAGGTTATAATCTCCAGTTCAGACTCTGAAGTTGGTTCTGATGAGTGCATTTGGAGGATTTTTACAGGTTTCAAATGGAAATCAGTAACAGAAAAATAACCCTTTTTTTCTCCTGGGGACAAAGGCCACTTTTTATGAATCAGTTACTCATATTCAGTGTCACTCTGTATTGAAATGAAAACAAAAACATCTGTACCTCAACATTCCAAATTATGTGCTAACAAAAGTTAAATTTTATGTCCCCAATAAATTGACAGTTTTACATAATTATACTTTATTTTATTTGGCAGAATTTGTTTTGGTGTTGCAAGTGAGGCCGATAGGCAAGGGTTTTAAAGAGAACATTGAATGGATATCTCCAACCTGCAGTGTCCTTCAAATGATACTACCGGATTCAGGCTGCATCTACACTGTAGAATTAATGCTGGTTATGTTAACTGTCATGGGAGTTTAGCCTTCCCTGCCAAAGAGTGCTGGTGCCTCATCTAACTACACATTCCATGATTCCATATTACTGAGCTATGGCAGGTAAAGAGGTGGTAAACTGCATTAAGTCTACCTTCAGCATAAGAGACCACTCGTAGTTGGTGAACATGAGGTACAAGTACCATTTATACTCATAGAATCATAGAATAATAGAGTTGGAAGAGACCACATGGGCCATCTAGTCCCTGCCATGCAAGAAAAGCACAAAGTATCCCTGACATATAGTCATCCACCGTCTGTTTTCAAAGAAGGGGCCTCCACCACACTCCAAGGCAGAGAGTTCCATTGTTGAACAGCTCGTACAGTCAGGAAGTTCCTCCTAATGTTCAGGTGGAATCTCCTTTCCTGAAATTTGAACTTATTGTTCCTAGTCCTAGTTTCCAGGGCAGCAAAAAACAAGCCTCTTCCTTATGACACCCTTTCATATATTTAAACGTGGCTATCATGTCTCCTCTCAACCTTCTCTTCTGCAGGCTAAATATACCCAGTTTGTTAGGACAATCCTCATAGGGATTCATGATCTCCAGACCTTTGATCATTTTAGTCACCTCCTTTGTACACCTTCCAACTTGTCAATATCTCTTTTGAACTGTGGTGCCCAGAATTGGACACAGTTTTATTCTAGGTGAAGTCTAACCAAAGTAGAATACAAAGGCACCATGACTTTCCTTGAACTAGACTATAGACTCCTTTTGATGCAGCCCAAAATCCCATTGGCTTTTTAAAGCTCCTGCATCACACTGTTGGCTCATGTTCAACTTGTTGTCCACAAAGACTCCAAGATCTTTCTCACATGGACTGTTGTTGAGCCAGACATCACCCATTCTGTAGCTCTGCATTTCATTTTTTCTGCCTAAATGTAGTATCTTACATTTGTCCTTCTTGAAATTGATTTCATTAGTTTTGGCTCAGCTCTCTAATCTGTTAAGGTCATTTTAAATTCTGATCCTGTCCTCTGGAGTATTGTCCACATGTATAGGGTATAAGTGAACCTTGTGTATAAATTGATTTTGAGGCCAGTTATAGATTTTGTTATAACTCATGGATAACATAGAGGGAAAAGGGCCAGCCTCAGCTTAGAGGGCTAAGCCACCCCTGGCTGCCACTGCTGCTGCTTTCTTGCCTAGTCTTCCCAAAGGTCAGAAGCAAACCCATAGTGAAGAGTATAGAGGGGATTGGTGCTTCTTTTAGGTTCTCCCAGGATGGACTAAGCTTTCACATTTTAAAACTCTACTCAGAGGAGACGGTTCCTTTCATGATAAGAGTTATACCACAGTGGTTACAATGACCCATGGATAACATGGTTGGATTTTGTAGTCAATTTTTGAACTAAAAATTCTCAACTCATAAACGAGCAAATACAATAGTTATTTCATCACTCTTCTCTGTTGAAAATCATGGAACAGGGAGAGAGAGAGAATACTGGGATTGATCAACTGGCTGGAGAGAATGATCCATGGTTATGATGTTTCATACTAGTATATAGAATACGGGAAACAACAAACTGGATTTGAATTCTGAATCAGAGGAAGGTGGATATGATTTAATAGGCATTATTCAAATGTAGTAGGAAGAGACTCATGACCAGAATGTATAAACAGAGGAACAGAATCTGTTCAAAAGAAATGTACTGAACAGGAATGGCATGGAAGCAATATATGTATAGAATGTATAATGAAGATATATGACTTGGAGTACAGAAAGCAAATCCAAAGGATGTAATTATGTTGATACAAGGTATTTTGGTGTATTAGTGCTGTATAAGAGCATGTACTTGTTTTTCCTGAACCCAAGTACAGGTAGAACATGTCCAGAGGAGGATAACAAATGTAATAACACCTAGCCCTACAAGGGAACTGGATATGTTTAGTTTGGAAAAGAAAAAAACTGTGAGGTAAGAAGATAGAATCAAAGAATCATAGAATCAAAGATTTGGAAGAGACCTTGTGGGTCATCCAGTCTAACACCCTGCCAAGAAGCAAGAAAATTGCATACAAAGCATCCCTGATGGACGACCATCCAGTCTCTGCTTAAAAGCCTCCAAAGAAGGAGCCTCCACCACACTCTGGGGCAGAGAGTTCCACTGCTGAACAGCCCTCACAGTGAGGAAGTTCTTCCTAAAGTTCAGGTGAAATCTCCTTTCCTGTAGAATGAAGTCATTGTTCTGTGTCCTAGTCTCCAGGGCAGCAGAAAACAAGCTTGCTCCCTCCTCCCTATGACTTCCCCTCACATATTTATACATTGCCCTCATCATGTTTCTTCTCAGCCTTTTCTTCTGCAGGCTAAACATGCCCAGTTCTTTAAGCCGCTTCTCATAGGGCTTGTTCTCTAGACCTTTGATCATTTTAGTCACCCTCGTCTGGACACATTCCAGCTTGTCCACATCTTTCTTAAACTGTGGTACCCAGAATTGGACACAGTATTCCAGGTGTGGTCTGACCAAGGCAGAATAGAGGGGCAGCATGACTTCCCTAGATCTAGACCAGGGGTCCCCAAACTAAGGCCCGGGGGCCGGATGCGGCCCATCGAAGCCATTTATCCGGCCCCCATGGCACAAGGGCAGAAGGGGGTTGGGCTAAATAATCCAAGGGGTCTCTTCTTCTCTTACAACCCTTATTATTATTATTATTATTATTATTATTATTATTATTATTATTATTATTAACATTGAAGCTGGGTGGCCATCTGTCAGGGATGCTTTGCTTGTGATTTTGGTGTGCAGAGGCAGAAGGGGGTTGGACTAAGAGTCTCTTCCAACCCTCTTTTTTATTATTATTTTTATTGTTGTTATTATTAATTATTATTGCTCAGTGGCCAACTATAGTCCGGCCCACCAACAGTCCGAAGGATCGTGAACTGGCCCCCTGTTTAAAAAGTTTGGGGACCCCTGATCTAGACACTATACTCCTATTAATGCAGACCAAAATCCCATTGGCTTTTTTAGCTGCTGCATCACATTGTTGGCTCATGTTTAACTTGTTGTTCACAAGCAGTCAAAGATCTATTTCACATGTACTGCTGTCAAGCCAGGCATAACCCATTCTGTATCTTTGTATTTTGTTTTTTCTGCCTAAGTGGAGTATCTTGCATTTGTCCCTGTTGTACTTCATTTTGTTCATTTTGGCCCATCTCTCTAGTCTATTAAGATCGTTTTTAATTCTGCTCCTGTCTTCTGGAGTATTAGTTCTCCCTCCCAATTTGGCATTGTCTGCAAACTTGATGATCCTTGTCTTCTAAACCTTCATCAAAGCCATTAATAAAGATGTTGAATGGAACCGGGCCCAGGACGGAACCCTGCTTATGGCACACTCCACCCGTCACTTCTTTCCAGGCTGAAGAAGGTGCATTGGTGAGCACCTTTGGGTTCGTTTATTTAGCCAATTACAGATCCACCTAACTGTAGTTTTGCCTACACATTTGACTAGTTTGTTTGCCAGAAGGTCATGCAAGACCTTGTCAAAGGCCTTACAGAAATCCGCGGAGTTCCCTGCATCTACCCAACTTGTAACTATATCCACCTTTACATATCTGAAGGCTGTGATATGGAAAATGGGGAGAGTTCATTTCTGTTGTTCCAGAAGACAAAACCCAAATCAGTCTCCAACAAGGATGGAGATTCTGAGTAAACAGTAGAAAGAGCATCCTGTTGGGCAGTGGAATAGACTGTCTTTGGAGGTTAGTGTTTTTAAATGTCTTTAACCTCCTTTTTTAAACTAGGGCTTTTAAAGCATAGGATGGATGGCCATATCTCAGGATGCTTTACTAGGAGTACGGTACTGCAGTGGTGGGAAGCTGTAGTGGATGGCCCTTGACTTCTTTTTCGGATATATAATTGTACACATACCTGCAACAGAGATTCTTGCTTTCCTTCTAAGTTGCATCAAGAACCACTGCAAATGGATAGTAGTTGCTATAAGAACTCAGTCTAATCTGATTTTTAAAGTTATGTATAGAAGTAGAGTGCCTGCTCATTCCTTAGAGTGACTTTCCTTATAAAATTATAGATGCAAAGTTCTGTTATGAAAAGTATTAAAAACAGACTCAAATCTTGAGACCTGCTGAAATAAGTGAACATGGCCAAACAGTAAATCCTCAATATAAAAATAGAAGAATTTAGAGAAATAGAGGGAAAATAGAGTACATTCCTTTGGATGTATTAAATACTAATTTAATGTGCTGCAACGTATTATATATTCCTTTTTCATAAATGAAAATTACATTTGACAGTAGAAAATAATAATGCTAATAGTTTAACATTATACAATTGATCCAGCTCATGCCATTTTGTTTTTCTTTTGATGCTGAATTTTGAAAAGCCCATGCTAGATGCTAAATTTACGAGGCAGAAATCAAAACAAGCTAAGTATGAAACTGAGGCACCTATGAAATTGTGCACAAATAAAACAGTGATTGTAGCTATTAAAGTCAGACTAACAACATAGAAAAATAAACTGTTAGCTTTTCAAAAGAGATAAATATCTGGGGTATTTTTTCTCAGCAGAGAGGTGTGTTAGATAGGCCAGTAATTAGAATAATGTAACATACTCATGCCTAGTATGATTAAGTAGATTTGTATTTAAATATGTACATCAATTCTTTACATCCACATACTATAAATTAACTTCAAATGAGTAGGAAGAATTCTTAGATCATTGCCGTGTTTGTGTGTATGTGATCTCTCTTGGTGCCTGTCCTACCTGAATTTTCATCTCTAGTCTCTTCAGAATTCATAATGCCACAGAGTGAGAAAGTGTACACTAGCAGGGAATTATGTATCACTTTAGGGACCTCATCCTATTGTTTCTCATTCAAAGACCAGCAGATCATAGGGTGCATCTACACTATAGAAGTAATGCAGTATCATATCACTTGCCATGACACAATGCTATAGGATCAAATGATTTGTAGTTTGGAGAGGCATTAGCATTCTGTGACAGAGAAGTCTAAAGGCCTTGTAAAACTACAACTGCCATGATTCCATAGCATTGAGTCATGACAGTTAAAGTAGTGTCCAAATGCAGTAATTAATGAGTCCCTTCAGGGGAGATAAAGCGAGGTATAAATAATACTAATAATACTAATAATAATAGTAATAATAAGTTTTAGTGTGCAAATGTACTTATAGTTTCATAACCACAAACCTGATTTCCCAAAAGGATGATGAGACCAAACACCATGCTACATCACAGTTTGATCTAAAAATATAATATTGTAGCCATGGTAATAGCATGCCTCCCTTTGTTCCAGTGTTCTTATCATTTAGGTCTACCCCAGCAGAAAAAGAATCACAAGAGACAGATCTTCCCTCATCTGTCCAGTCTTGCACCCAGAAGTGCTTAGTGACCACAGAATGCAATCTCTTTGGCTACCAATTGGTCAACACAACATTGCCCTCTAGTGGCCAAGTACTCAACCATATGCAGGTCCACCTTTGGCACTGGTTCTTTTCATAGTAAGTCATGTTGGGATTATATATTGTTAATACTGTAACATTAAACACTTTTGTATTCCTGTCCTCCTCCATGCAGAAGGAGATAGTAAATGAAGATTGGTAAGATTATTTTGCAACAAGTCTATATACTAGAATATGATAGACTACACATTTTTAGCATTTATGGTGGTCAGATTGAAAACTGTGGACAGCTCCAGTACAGCAAAGAAGAGAAAGGTTTTGGCAGGTATTTATTGTCCACAATCAGATAAAATCCAGCATTGACACATTCATTAAAGATACAGATGCCACCTTCAGTTTTCCTCTGGCAATGCTACTTTCTATATTCCATCACAAAAGAGAACCCCAAAATAATACTACAATGATATTGGAGGCAAATCTGATTTCCAATAACTGATTTCAGTGGCATATTTAACCCCATTCTCTAAAACTGTATGAGGTTAACTTAAGTTTCAATTACATTTCTGGCATATAAATTAATGTTTGTAATTAAATCAGTGGTTCCCAACCTTTTTTTTTTTTTTTAATCAGGGACCATTTGACCAGGGACCACGTTCCAATATTAGTACCAAAAGGATTATGAATCAGTTTTTGGTCAACTTTAGATTCGGTTTGATTATTTGGGATGCTGATTCAGAAAACTGCATTGGATAGAACACATGACCTCTAGTTTTTGATACAGAACATATACCATCCAGTAGTTGCCATCTGCTTGCGGATGTGGTCTATCCTATGCAATTTTCTGAATCAGCACCCCAGGAACAGGCCTAAAAATGAAGACACCAAGGCGCCTCCACTTCCAGGCACAACATGGAACGGCTCTACTCAGGGGGAGGGAGGGAGGAGAAGCAGCAGTCAGGAGGATTGTTGTCCTGCCTTTTGTGGGTAGTCAGGTTTTCCCCTCCCAACATCGTCATTGCTTCGGCACTATAAGAGGGTTTCATGAGTCCAGTCACTCTTGTTGCAACGGTGTAATAATGGTGAGGCCGCAGACTATATTTTAGTTATTGGGGACTGTATTTTGGGATACCATTGTAAAGATGGAGATGCAATGATGTTTCCCTCTCTTGTCAACATTGGGTGGCCTGGCATTTCAGGTCCTTTGTCCACATGCTCACCCACATAAACACACTGGCAAATCTCCAACCCTAATCATGTTGGGCGTGTGCTTGCACACCCACACACATACTAATTAGAGTTTGAAACAGTCAACCAGATGGATTAATTGATTCCATACTTTAGTCAGTAAAAAGAAAAGTGAGCTATGATTCATCAGACAGATGGTCTTTTAAAAATGGAATTATCCCCAACAAAATGTTTACAAAAAGTAGGCCCGAAATTAAGAGGGGCATTTACCTGCTTCTCACACAAAGGAGGGAGAGGGATGCTGACCTGCTTCAGATCTCCTGGGCAAAGTTTGGAAAAGTTACTTTTTGGGACTACAGTTGAGAGTATGCCCCAACTTTTATGGCTTGTAGCCATTGCTGCTGAAACAATTTTTAGATTTATAACTGTAAAATGTAACTTTTCTAAGCTTTGGTCAAGGACATAATTTAATACTAAAGAAAGCATATTTTCTTCCTAAGAACTATTTTTTATTCATATCCAAATTAAGCATGATTGCATCAATCAGCCTGCTATGATTTCTTGATCTGGATGATTTGCTTATGGGCAACCATGCTAAATGACACAGTGGGTTAAACAGCTACGCTGCTGAACTTGCTGACCGAAAGATCGGTGGTTCATATCTGGGGAGCATGGTGAACTCCCACTGTTAGCCTCAGCTTCTGCCAACCTAGCAGTTCGAAAACATGTAAATGTGAGTAGATCAATAGGTATCGCTCCGGCGGGAAGGTAACGGCGCTCCATGCAGTCATGCTGGCCACATGATCTTGGAGGTCTCTACGAACAACGCCGGCTCTTCAGCTTAGAAATGGAGATGAGCACCAATCCCCAGAGTCGGACACAACTAGACTTAATGTCAGGGGAAAACCTTTACCTTTTATGCGAAATTAGTTACAGATATTTCCCCCACTTTAAGTTAATTTACTTATTTAAATAATTAGTAGCTTTTGTCATTTACTCCATGAGTACCTTTGAGCTTTAATCAAAGGTTTATCAAGACTTTCATAAGCTATGTCTCCTAACAACACTATGAGACGAGAACTTGGGAAATCCTCCTACGTGAAACATCAGTGACTTTACTGGCATATTCAAAGGGTATGGTTAGAATGCAGGATTATATTTAATGCACATCTCTTGATTCTGTTACTTACTATCAGTGGTCTGATGATTATCGCTGACATCTGGTTTCCATACCAAGTGAAGTTTCAAAAGGAAAAGGTATTGCTGCTTTCACGAAAAAATGTGCTGTGATCCTCTTCATTATGGTGCCATACAGTGAATTATCTCAGCCTCATCTATTGAATTCAAAGAGGCACAGTTA
Source organism: Anolis carolinensis (assembly GCF_035594765.1). Taxonomy (NCBI): domain Eukaryota; kingdom Metazoa; phylum Chordata; class Lepidosauria; order Squamata; family Anolidae; genus Anolis; species Anolis carolinensis. The sequence goes on from NC_085842.1 coordinate 201,473,121, forward strand.
AACTCAGAGCTAAAACAGATGAGCAGAAGCCCTGTGTCTGTTGTGGAGCTGTGGCTTTTCAGACTCCAGGTGGCTGTTCACATATTTCAATCCTGCCCCCTCCCCTGCAAACACTATTGCTACATGAAAAACTCACATATTTGTGTTGATCAGCCTAGAACATTCTCCCTAATGTGAATAATGTCGTTGTCGCGTCCTCCTCCTCCTCCTCCTCCTCCTCCTCCTCCTCCTCCTCCTCCTCCTCCTCCTCCTCCTCCTCCTCCTCCCCCCATCCTTCTCCTTCTCCTTTATATTTATTTATCCCCAGCTTTATCTCCCCAAAGGGGACTACAAGTGACTTGATATAAAAAAATATTTAAAGTTAAAAACCATAGCATCCCCTAACTAAATCTTAAACACCAACTGAGCTTGAGATGGAAGTGGGACCGAGAGAAGGGCCTCTCCTGAAGATCTCAGGACCCGAGTAGGTTCGTACAAGGGGATGAGGTCAGCCAGATAGCCTGGACTTGAACCATCTAGACCAGTGGTTCTCAACCTGTGGGTCCCCAGATGTTTTGGCCTTCAACTCCCAAAAATCCTAACAGCTGGTAAATTGGCTGGGATTTCTGGGAGCTGTAGGCCAAAACACCTGAGGATCCACAGGTTGAGAACCACTAATATAGGCTTTAAAGGTCATAACCAGCACTTTGAACTGTGACTGAAAGACTGGCAGCCAGTGGAGCTGCTGCAACAGGGGGGTTGTCTACTCCCAGTAGCCAGCACCAGTGAGCAACCTGACTGCAACTCTTGGGATCAGTTGAACTTTCTGAGCACTCTTCAGAGGCAGCCCCACGTAGAGCTGCTCTACGTGGGGCAGGTTACAGTAGTCCAGATGGCATGTAACTAAGGCATGTACCACTGTGGCCAGATCTGGCTTCTCAAAGAAATGGCACAATTGGTGAACAAGTTTTAATTGTACAAAGGCCCTCTTGGCCACCGCTGACACCTGTGTCTCCAGATTCAATGCCAAGTCCAGGAAGACCCCCAAACTGCAGATCTGTGTCTTCAGGGGGAGTGTGACCCACATCCAGCATAGGCTGAATCCCTATTCCCTGATCTACCTTCCGACTGACCATTCTTGTCTGGATTAAGTGTCAATTTGTTTGCCCTTATCCTGTCCATTCCTGATGGCAGCCGCTGGTTTAGGGTCAGGACAGCTTCTCTGGCATTAGGTGGAAATGAGTAGTAGAGCTGAGTATCATCTGCATATAGGTGGCACCAAATTCCAAAACTACTGATGACCTCTCCCTGAAGTTTCATGTATATGTTGAATACACAGGTTGATTATATAGGAACGCATACAGAGCATAGAAAATGAAAAGGTGTGTCTACATGCTCACACACACTTTGAGCTGCTCCCAATACTGAAATTGCAGATACTAGCAAACTCATTGTATCAACAGTCTTAGTCTATTCTCCAGTTAGGCTGGGAACTTTTTAAAAAAATGTTATATGTACATTTATCTGTTCATTCTTCAATATGATTATGATAAAAACGGGAAGTATTATTTTCAAAGTGTGGAATGGAACTTGGGAACAAAGAGGGTTCAAAATTCCTGAGAAATTCAAGGTATAAAAATCATTTCTACAGTGCAACTAATGGCTTCCTAGCATTATTAGAAATGATTATCTGTAGTAATGACCAGTCATTTTGTGTAGAAGTATTGATACACACAGGGCCTCTGAAACTGATGACTTTGAGATAAACTCCAAAGCCAGTTTATCTTCTATTGCCCCTTAGGTGATCTGTTGCCCTCAAGTATGTTAGAGGTAAGTGTCATGTCATCAGGAGTAGAGTAAGATTCAGTTGTTGGTCCAGTCAGCTTCTTCACATGGAAAGGAAAGTTAAAGTAGGAAAGGAGAGTTAGAGGCACCATTTTGTTCTTTGCCTCAGCCCAGGGAACAAACTAGTGACATTTTAATTTTACAGCAGAAGTGAAGAACTGCACCCCCCCCCCCCGACTAACACGGCAGGGATGGAGGATGTACTCCCCCATCTTGTTGACATGCAACTCCTAGTAGTCCTAGCTGGTACATATAACACATGATGATACTGTTCAATAATAAATAAAAAGTCACATGGCTCCTGCTATGGAGAGCAAAAAGTACCTTTTGATGGTAAAATTGCTTCCAAATTGGATGAGTTACTCTAAATAATGTTAAACCTATCTGGCTAAAAATCAGCTTATCACAAAGTAATTAAGCACATGCATATATTAAGCACATTAAGCTTTCTTCTCCATTTACAGCCACTCCATTTCCCATCTAGTTGCTTTTTAAAATCACAGGAGAGGTCATTATTTTGAAAAGTGCAAACTCTTTGATTTTCAGGTTACTGGCACCTACAGTATTCATGGTTATTCGCAGATTTGCGTTCCAGCCAGCTTCTTTCAAGCTCCCCTGAAGGCTGCTCTCACTATCAGCTATCAAACAGGCGCAGTGTGGACTCACAAGAGACAAGTAACAAGATAGTGTGTCACAAGATTACATGGTTGGCGAGGACTGAACGCAGGGCAATGATGGGGGAGGTTTAGGGAAGGACAGGAACTGGTCTGTTACAATATCTCTCAAAACACCTTGAGCTCAGCAGCACTGGAGGCAGGACCAATCTCATATACCTATGAGAATTAAGGCCCTTCCAAGGTCTCTTGCACATAAATAAATGATTTCTAGCTTGAGTCATGCAGTACAACTATGGCTTTCCTAGCACAACAGGCAAGTCAGCAGGGATGGTCCTATCATAAGTCACCCCACCACAGGAAACAATTTGGATAAAGGGGTTGCCTAGACTAGCCACAGGCAAAAGAGGACAGGGTTCCTGTCTCTTTGATAGTTGTACATCCTGGATAATTGTAATAGTTGGTTGTTTCAGCAGTTGTTGGTTGCAAGACAAGCTACATCTGCTGAATTACACAGATATTAAAGGCACAGGAGTTCTGCTTTTCATATGCTCCCTGTAGTGATACTGTTACCACACAGCAAGGATGATCAAGACAATGAAGAAGACAATCTCATCTTTTCCCAGCTTGGGATTCAAGATGTCTTATAATAATTAAAACAGGCAAAGAATCATAGAATAATAGTTAACATAGTTAAAACTGGCAGTATATTAAAATTAAAAGGTGATTAAACTTTCAAAAAAGTAAAGACAGTTAAAAATATAAACCATAAAAAACATAACATTCAAGCACATTATACAAGGCAGGTTTCCTCTATTTTCTTTTTAAAAGAAGCTTGCTGGAATGAGAAGTACCTCTCCTGTCTATGGAAATGGGGTTACCAATCTCACTCCTCTGACAAGGAATTTCCAGAGTCTGTGTGCAACTACTGAGAAGGCCCTCTCCCATGTTACCACCACGTGCACCTCTGAAATGTGAAAACACGAAGGTTTGTATGGGTGATTACAGTCCTTTACATCTTTTGATTACTTATTTTTATTCTTATTTTAAAATTGTGATTATATTTTTCACTGCACTAGAATGGCATGGGTGATGGATCTCCTTTTATCTGCCCTGTAGATTGCAGTGCAAAGGAGAATTTTGGCCCATACCCTTGCAGAACCAGTACCCAGGGCTGGCTTAAGACATTTGGTAGCCTGAAGCAAAAGACAGAAGTCTCTTCCTGTCCCTCTCCACTTGAATATACAGAAGGCAATTGGGCTGGAATTGGAATTTTACTTCCATACTTTTGATGTTAAGCATCCTCTATCTCATCTGAGAGAACAGCCAAGCTTGTGGGATGTAAAACAACAAAAACCGCAATAACAACAATATGACAGCACATACAATGTTATCTTTGTTCAGGTTTTAATTATGTTCCTTGATATTACTGCTATTTTATTATGTCTAACTGTATTTTATTTTGATGTGTTTTGTTTTTCATTGACTGTAATTATCTGGGCTTGGCCCCATGTAAGCTGCCCCGAGTCCCTTCAAGGAGATGGAAGGGGGGTATAAAAATAAAGTTATAATAATAATAATAATAATAATAATAATAATTATTATTATTATTATTAGCAATAAAGAGGAAAAGAGCCAGAATAGTGTATTCATTTGAGCACTGGACTAAGGATCATATGAAACGGACACGGGTAAAGTGGAGGGCAGCTGAGAGGAAAGCGTGGGACAGCAGAGGGAACCATCAGGTTCTGTTCCCTCCTGTCGAAGTTTGTTCTCTTTCTTCCCACATCATTTTCCAGTCTTTCCCCACTTCCTCTTTGCCTCCTCTTCCTTCCTCTTCTCTCTGCTTTTCTCTCTGCTTCCAAAACAAAGCCCCACAGAGTCCTGCCAGAAGTAGCCCTGTGCCATGTGATGGGCTCTGTGGGACTCCGTTTCAGCAGTGGAGAGAAGCGCAGAGAAGATTGCTCCGCTCCTTGCATCTGATAAGATCTATGACTCTGGAGACCAGAGTTTGAATACCTGCTTAGCCATGGAAACCCACTGGGTGACCCTGAACAAATCAAACTCGCTCAGTTTCCGTGGTAGGCTAAGAAAAGTCTGTGATAAGGTCATCTTAGGATCTCCATAAATCAGAAATAACTTGAAGGCACACAACAACAACAATCTTACGGGCAGGGAATTCAAGAGTAATAGCCAGAGGGATGTCCCCATTCTTTGATGCTTTAAGTACTAACAATAATACTGTCTGCACTCACTGTGAGCAAGAGAAGTGATTGCAGAAAGAGCCTCCAGTTGCAATCTACAAAGACAGACAATGGGTCTGGAACTGAGTTTCTAAATTAATAATGTGACAACGATGCAGCAAATATAAGAACTGACTTCTCCTAGAAAACCATTTCTATCTGCCATATTACTCAAGACACTAACAGGATTTGTATCACCTTGACATCACTTTGTGGAGCGTATTGGCCAAAGTCTCCCTTTTGAATACTTTAATTAATAATTTATCCATTTTTTAAATATTTCATATACTTGTCAGTCCATTTTAACTTGGTTTTTTGGCCCTGAACAAAGTCTATGGCTTCTGGGATCGGAGAAGTAGACAAGTGTCAACCAAATTAGCTGATAGTGGACAACAGGCTTATTTCGTTTGAGAGAAAAACAAGAAAGAAGGCATAATTGAATTCATCAATTGGAGTATTTCATTGCTCATAATTGCAAAAAGAACAGTTGCTTATCATGGGAAGAGACAAGTAATGTTTGAAGTACTGAGATTGTATCTCCAGCATTAATCTCTTTTATCGGAATTTCAAAGAATAATAATATCATAGAAACAGAGTTGGATGGCCGTAAGGGTCATCAGGTCCATTCCTCCACTCAATGTAGGATCTCCAGCAGAACATCCCCAGATGATAACTGTCCAGTATCTTTCTGAAGACATTCAGAGAATGAGACCATGCTTCTCACCCTCCTTATGGCATTTCTCTGCATGTGCTCTGACTTGTCTATATAATTCTTAAAATGAGGCACTCAGAACTGAATAATTATTCTAAGTTTCTTAAACTTTTCCACTTGCAACCCCCTTCAGCCTGAGAATTTTTTAAATGACCCTGGAGATATAGGTATATAAAATAGGTATAAGAATAAAACATTTACTTTTAACAAATTAGTATTTGCAAGGCTGATTTTCCTTCAGTATAGCTGAAGCATCTTCTGCAGATTCCATTGTAAACCCTGCACAACAGATTGATGTAAATGTCTAAAAACAACCACTGATGGTCAGAAACCTTTTACAGTTGCCAAATTTTTCGGAACCCCAACACTGAGCTAAGGGGCCCCATTTGTGGTCAGGACTCACAGTTTAAGAAACAGTAGTCAAGAAGAACTCTGACCAATTCAGAATATAGTGGGACTATACTGTGCTGGTCGGGCTTCAACTGGGGTGCTTTTGCTGAAATGATTTTCCCAGTTTAAAATTAACATGTGCTTAACATTATTTGAAATTAACATTATTTGGAAACCAATGAATATACAAGGGCTTAATTTTAAATAAGCCTTAATCATAGATCATTTAAGTTTTCACACTTAATTGCTGAGTCTGTAAGATGTTGTCAGCAAAAGGCCTTGAATAGATCTAAAAGCATAATGTAAAGATAATAAAAGTCTTCCCTTTCTATGGTATTCAGGGGTACTGCGTTTAGAACATAGTGGTTCAATTTATGTATAATGGTTAACAATGACAGATTTAGAGTGAAATTTAGTGTATACCTATACATTAAACCACTCATTGGATTCAGTGAGATGTATTACTCCCTAAACTGAAGAAAAAACAAAACAAAAACAGAACATCAAGTAAAACTGTCACATGAAAGAAGAACACCCCAAGATGTTGTTTTATTATTACTAAAGGAGCTTGGAATAAATTCCTTTCTAGCTCATTTAATGGCCTATAATAGGGCCACATTGAGTATTCATTTGTTTTATTATTCAGGGCAAAACTTTTGCAAGGCTGAAGGGGGTTGCAAGTGGAAGTTTAAGAAACCTAGAATAATTATTCAGTTCTGAGTGCCTCCAAATTCCTTTAAATTGAGACATTTTCTGTTTGGAGCGGGGGCCCTGGTGGCACAGTGTGTTAAAGCGCTGAGCTGCTGAACTTGCGAACTAAAAGGTGCCAGGTTCAAATCCCGGGAGCGGAATGAGCACCTGCTGCTAGTCCCACCTTCTGCCAACCTAGCAGTTCGAAAACATGCAAATGTGAGTAGATCAATAGGTATTGCAGAAAGGTAACAGCGCTCCATGCAGTCATGCTGGCCACATGACCTTGGAGGTGTCTATGGACAATGCCGGCTCTTCGGCTTAGAAATGGAGATGAGCACCAACCCCCAGAGTTGGTCACGACTGGACTTAACGTCAGGGGAAATCTTTACCTTTACCTCTGTTTGGAGTATCACACAGCTGGTCCTCTTGCACTGCCCTGTTGCTAATTTTTGAAAGCCTGGATCTCTATCTTAGACGAACTGTATTACTGTGATATCACAGTAATACCTAGCTAATCAGATTAGGCTATAATATAATATCATTTAATTGAAATAAAGCTAATAGAGAATGAGGATAACATGACATTGGAAGAAATGCATCCTAAACTATATACTGGCTTCCTTTATCTTCAGTGTCATTAGAATGTGGCTGAATCTGACTGATTACATATTGCCTTGCCTTTCCTTTTTTATATAGTTTAACTGCTTTTAATTGTTTTTATATTTTTATTGTGAATATTTTTTAACTCATTTGGAAGCTATCTTGGTCCCACTCTGGCAGAAAGGCAGTATACAAATGCAATACATAAATATTCCCAGCCACCCCTCAAATCATAAAATGATTGGTATGCTTTACACCATGAGTGAAAACATTTACTAAACATTCCACCTCCATTTGAGGTCACTCCTCATTTATAACAATGGCAACATAAAAGAATGTAGAACCAATGAAAGGAACGAAGGCTTTCTACTCCAAATGGTAACCCTTGCTTTTTGGATGGGCTATAAACCTCTATATTTTATGTCTTCTTGGCTCCTTATTTTCTTTTGCCTTTTCAAAAGCATAACCATGGCAGGTCCAGAGGGCGGGGAGGAGAGAGAGACAAAGAAAAGCAGAGAGATGAAAAGAAAGGCTGAAAGGGAAGCCAAATGTATGGAGAGGAGTAAATCCTCCCTGTGCTGTGGAATTTCGCTTCTTCTCCTTGATATCCTACCCAACTCAACCCAAATCAGTCAACTGGCACATGATGTGTTTTGCAGATGGATCTGCAGCGGTGCATAGCTGACACACAGATGTTTCAACTTGCATTTCTTAGCTGTCCAGCAATCAGACAAAATTTTGATGCTGATCATTTGCAGATGTTTCCTAAAGAAAGCAAGAAGCCTGTCCACTTTGACGAAATTTATTCCTTCTTTTTAAGCCCCACCAATGCTATAGCATAAGGAAAATGATGGTGGCTGGGGCTGGATTTAGCTGTGGCCTGTACTGAAGTTTAAGTGGAAACTAATTAAGAATTTGTGGAAGCAAACAACACGGTAGTGTTGGTACAAAAAACCCTTTTGTTTTGCTCGCATTTTGCTTAGTTTTAAAAATTAACACTAACATGCATTAAAACTGCAGCACACACAGAGATATATGAACAAACTATATCAGTAGAGAAGAGAAAAAAAGAGAGAAAAAACAAGCATACTACAAGATATTTTGCCACCTATATGAACTATATAAATGTAACTATGTTTTGAGTAAATACATATATCTAACCTCTCTCTTTATAAATTCAGTATGTTTTCAATATCCCAATGCACCCCCTTTCCCATGACCCAGTGGCAAATGATACAAATTTCCCCAATTAGCCTTGGCTAAGGTGGGTTTGAATACAGCAGAAATCACTGCAAAATCACATGAGAACAACTCCCCAAAATTGTGAGGCTGGGTGAAGAGCACCAAGATATCTACTTTCACTGGGGCTCCCACTACTACCATTAGGAAGAGTGAAATGACCACATCTGGGCACAGATTTGAGAACCAGTAACTGACAGCTAATTCTTAATTTATTAAATTATCCTATTTTTTTCTTGTGTGGAATCACTGTTTTAGTCTTGTACTTTAGGGACCAAAATCAAACAAGACTTGCTTTGTATGGAGGAGCTGTAAAAAGAAAAAAAATCATTGCAACGAGCATGTTGTAGCTCTTCTAAGAACATGTTATCAGATCATATATTTATAAAGAGAGGAACTGGAAGATGGGGATCTTCCATCTCAAAGCCTATAGAGAAAACTGTGCATTATGTATGCATGTAAGTATGTGTGTATCTTTGAGAAAAACCCTCTGTCTGGACACCTGTGTATTAAGATAAAGGAGTTTGACTTATTTTATAATAACACCACAAACTAAATCAACAGATAGTCCCCAAACCCAGGAAAGATGGTGGCATTCTCAGCAGGCATCTTTGATTTTGAGAGGTTAGGCAAAGAAAATGCAGAAAGCACATGGTGACTCCCAGCAAGCCTTTGCGGCTGGAAGGGGATGGGATGGGGAGTCAAGTGGGTACCACAGCCAATGGGAACTGGAGCATCTCAGACTCCCATTGTTTGAAATATCTTAAAAGCCAGACACAAAGGGAAGAAAGAAGGCAATTCTTCAATCTTCTACCCCTACATCTCTCCTTGTTATTTGATTAGTCACAACTTTGGGGTTGGCAAGTGGCATGGGATTTGCATCCTGAAAAATTATGCCACTGTATACGGGACTGGTATTCAAAGAGGCATCCAATTTGGGGAATTTGGTGATAGTAGGCAGTAGCCAAAGGACCTGCCCAGGCATGGGCAGGCACCCACCACAACTAAGTTGGTGACCATGGAACAGGTCCAGGAGTTGTCCTAGGATTAAGTTCAAGGTGGCATGCCAGCCACGTGATTAATAAAATCCATTGCTGATAGGTGTGCCAACCAATTAAGCTGTAACTAATAAAGCTGTGCCCTTATTATATCCAACATGTGAGTCTTGGTCTTTTATTGTGCACAAAATGCTGACGTTGACACTTGCCTAGGAAACTTTTTCCATATAGCAGTCAATTCTTTAACTAGCTGCAACAAGAAGTAGAAACTTTGCATTAAAAGATACAGCACCTCAGCTACTTGGGAAAAAAATGTGAACTCTACATTGAAAATATAGTCCATTAAAAAAGCTACCTACAATAAACATGTGCAGACAGGGCATAATGAAGGGAAACTTATTTTAAATATGTATTAACCCTATTTGTATAGAAAAGCCTTGATATAAATTCTTGCCTGAGTCTTTTTTGGAAAATTGAATTCATAACCATTTGGAGATCATAACCTTTTGGAAAAGCATGATCTTTCAGAGAAGCGCCAAAAACCCATTTCAGTAGAATCTTCTCAAATGGTGTATATGCAAAGCAATAGGCTTCAGTTGTTAGACTGAACCTATTGTCTCTGATCTGTTAGGAAAACAGAGATTTGCCAGTACATAAAAACAGCAGAGTTTCAGAAGCGTTTTTCAATGCCCAAAATATATATCTACTCTCCCATAAAACAGCTTATTTTATATCATGCACTCAAAGAACAAAAATTAATTATACTTTGGTAAAATAACATATTTGGTTTACTCACAACGTCATGTGTTCAGCATAACACAGATACATAACTTATCAGTCCAGTTTCAGATATGTTTGCGATATTTTCTGTGTGCAGATGGCACAGGGCATCTTTCTTATAACTGCAGACATGTATTGATCTGAGCAGTCCCAAAGTCTAATAGAGTCTGAAGTCTGAGAAGTCTCAGATTAGATAATTGGTCTGCAGCTCCTCCCATAACCTCTCAGGAAACATAGAGCAAAAGAAGCTACATTACAGAACATTCATACAAAACAGTAAACAGTCAGAATCATTGGTTAAATTACTAGAGGAAACTTGAAGAAGGTTGTAATTTCCTGATTCAGCAGGTAGAGTCCTGATTTCAGCTGCTTTTAAAATGTCCATGTGTTTCTCTCTTCTCCTTCTACTTCTCCGCTTCGTCTTCAGTTTACTTCAGCTGTGTCAAACTGTGTTAAAGCACAAAAGTAGTTTGCTTCTAGTTAATTTGGCACAGGGAAAGTAGACTCTCTTCCCAGTAGACTCAAGCAAAGCAAACGGCTGCAGCCTCTCCTTGTTTGTGTGTTTGTCCTAAGTAATAACTTCTATCATCTTGGACACACTCTGATGTTACTTAGCCAGTAGCCACATATATCCTGGTTTTCATCTGTGAAATTTTGGTGGATATTCATATTCCCCTACTCTCAGAATGTTACAGAGAAGGAAATCCATTTTATTTCTGATACTGGGAGATAATATAAGACCTAGCTTCCACAAACCATTTGGTATTTAGCTCACTTCCATAAACAATGATGGTAGACTGTTTCTGGATTGTGGCACTTATAATAACTCCCTACAGGAAAACAACCAAGCCAAATCCGAACTCTTAATACTGTATATCCCAGAAAATAGTTCTAGTTTTGTCTTCCTGACATGGCATTTTCTTTCAACAAGTATTTCTTCCTTATGAAGGCAAATCACCCAAAGTCTGGAATGACAGTATCTAAATATTGCAACCCAAAGGATTTATCCGATCCATACCGTAGATGGCTGTGAGCGTTTAGGGAAGTAACATCCCTCCTGTTTACTGTTGTCGTTTGGCAAAAAAGGAAAAAACATGTTATTTTCCACTCCTCATGAGGCCTACTTCAAGAGTTGTTTTCTAAAGAAAGCTCAGCATTTTAAACTTCCCTAGAGCTCTGTGCATACACAGCCTTCGTATTAATGGAGCAAGGCAATCTCTTTCCTTTCCTTTTAGCTAATGAAGGGTGAAGGTGCATAAACTGAGGGTTAGAAGGTCATAAGCCCAGAGGCTTGTGATATGACATATGCTTCCCATTTCATTGAACACAGCAAAACAGAAATAGCCTAACAGGACTTCAGGGATGTTCTGTTTCTGGATTATTAACTTTTCTACCACCTCCACCATTGGTTCTCTTTACTTTAAGAGCATTTTTATACATTCATGCACATCACTTGATTTTACAACATCACTTGATTATGCCACACTGGTACTTGATTTTGATTATTCAGTGGTTTTGATTATTTACAAGATTGTGCCACCATGCCCATCTCCAGAAGATGAGGCTATCATATGAAGAGCCAAACAGACATACATGGCAGATCCCAGCTCCTTTTCTTCTTCCTATGTGTCATGTGTGCCTGTTTGACCCGGGCAACGAAAGAAATCAGCTGAACAAAGACACACACAGCACACAGAAAAAGGAGTCGGGTTTCACAGAGAAAGTGATGTAGTGGTGGTGCACAGTTCCTGCTCATCCTCCTCACCTTCCTGTGTGCCATGTGTGCTTATTTCCCCTGGTACCTCCCCTCCTTTGCCTGCTACATACAGCATGCAGGAAGAGGAAAATGAGCCAGGATTCACATGCTAAGTAAAGTAGTGTCAGCATGCAGGGCATGCTCCCCTTCTTCTTCCCACTGGGATCACATAAGATACCCTCCCCAGGAACCTAAGCAGTGGCGGTCCACCCCTTCTCCCCCCCCCTTAAAGTATTTGCAGTTTTTCCACAAAATATATACCACACATCAGGGTCTACCAGACATATTTTGTATTTTCTTGGTTCTATACGACTTTGTAAAATGGTTAGAGGATCGCAGCTTGATTGAGTCTGAATTGATGTTTTATATGTTGCATGTGTTTTATTTTATTGTATTTTATACTGGGTTCACTTTTACGTTGCTTTTAGGCACTTTGTGCCATCTGTAAGCCACCCCGAGTCCCTTTGGGGAGATGGTGGTGGGATAAAAGAATAAAGTTATTATTATTTCCCCCTTTCTAATTAAGGCTGGCATGCAGGGAAAATTTAATTAACAGTGTATCATGTGTGTTTCCGCCAGGGCAAAAAAGTGGGGTTTTTATCATGCAAAATCATTTTAAAAACTCCAGGTTGTGAAACTCTCTTCTGTAGGAAGTCTCGTTGGTCCCATTCAGCTTTTTAATTTTATAAAATAAAGACTTTAGCCTAACTTTATTTTTGAATATTGTAAGCCACTTTGGGTCTTGGGTTAGGGAAATTAAGCTATGAAAGAAAGAAAGAAAGAAAGAAAGAAAGAAAGAAAGAAAGAAAGAAAGAAAGAAAGAAAGAAAGAAAGAAAGAAGTAAACATTCTATTCCTATTGTGATGACAAACATTTGTGGTCAATGCACAAAGCAGTAAAATGGATATATTGAGAGAGGAAAGACATTTCCTGGTTTCACTCCAAATAGAACTTGAAAGTATCCAAACAGAAAAAGCCAGAAAATAAACCACATAGAAAATATACATTCTATCATGGAGTTAAATAGTAAACGTTCAGAGCTATGTGCAACATTTCATTCCATAACAATCCCACTGTATTGGAGAAAGATCACGACAGGGTGTCTAATGCGTGGACTGGGGTTATCGGTGCTTTGATATAGAGTATTGATTACACTATGTAACTTGATTTTTGTTCCTTTATTAAACTGCAAAAACTTTATTTTTGCAGGACATCCTGCAGTACGTCTTGCTATAGTTTTTCAATGAATCTGTCATAGGACCTCTTCACACTTATTTCTCTGTTGCTTCATTTTGCAATTTCCCTATCACAAGGCAGGAATGGGACAAGCCACCTTGGAGCCCTGTCCCCATCAGATAGGGAAAGGAGAAGAAAAATGCAGGTAGTTCAATCAGAGCTACCTTGCGATGCTTCCTTGCGACTTTGGGGATCAATGGGGCAGGATCAAGCCAGAGTCATCTGACATAGTTCAGCAGGCTCCATCCCATATGAGGGGAAAGGGGCCAAAAGCTCGAAGTGTGATAAGGTCCATAGAGTCTTAACCAATTCAACTTACCATATATACTCGAGTATAAGCCAACCCAAATATAATCTGAGGCACTTAATTTTACCACAAATAACTGCGAAAACGTATTGAGTTGAGTATAAGCCAAGGGTGGGAAATGCAGCAGCTACTGGCAAATTTCAATATAAAAATAGATACCAATAAAATTACATTAATTGAGGCATCTGTAGATTCAATGGTTTTGAATATTTACCGTATTTCAAAGAAAAACAGTAAACTAGCTCTGTAAGTGGAAAAGCAGGGTCAATAAATACACTATGGCATCATCATCATCAACAACAACAACAACAACAACAACAACAAACTTCATTTGTATCCTGCCCTATCTTCCCATGGGGACTCAGGCCGGCTTCCAACATGGTAACAGGCAAACATTTAATGCCTATATAAATAATGCAGAGCTAGATATAGATCTATAATTATATAAACTAATTTCACATATGCATTTCCCCCTGAAACATTTGCAAATCCTCTTTCTCTAAATGTGCACTTCCCTCCTGTAATATTTGCAAGCTCCATATGTCTGTGTTTATATCTATGTTTATATCTAGGAGAGATTTACAAATATTTCAGGGGAAAATACTTTTATAAGATTTATTATTTATTTATTTACAGCATTTATATTCCGCCCTTCTCACCCCGAAGGGGACTCAGGGCGGATCACATTACACATATAGGCAAACATTCAATGCCTTTTAACATAGAACAAAGACAAACAAACATAGGCTCCGAGCCAGGCCTCGAACTCATGATCAGAGTGATTCATTGCAGTGATTCATTGCAGCTGCTCTCCAGCCTGTGCCACAGCCCGAGCTTACGGTGGGGATCATGACTTCCGGTGGGGATCATGGCGGCAGGGCTACTTTCCTGAGAGCTCGCTTTGGGAAGGAACCTCGTTGAGTGGTTGGTAGAGCCTTTAGCTCACCACCCCAGGGAGATCAAGATCGGGGTGTTGCAAGGTTTGGCTGATCTATTCCTGAAGGCCCCAAATTTCTCCCCCCACCCTCTCAAGGGAGGGAGATTGAGTGGACCCGGGGAGGATCACGAAGGAAGTAGACTGCTCCGAGGGAAGCAAGCTCACTACTTGCATTAACTGCCAGCCAACCCCCACTCAAGGAATGAATAGAAGACAAGAACTCAGTACCTACGAGGGGCTGTCGGAACATAAGTTCCTTTGAAAAACCTAGTCCATTGTGGGGCTGGAGAAGTTATATACCTCATTACCAGAGAGCTCAGAAACCAGAAATTACTCCAGTGATAAACTATTCACTATTGGCAAAGATACCGAAGAGGGAATAAGGGCTCCAAAGCAACAAAGAATTAAAGGGGGGGGGGAGGATTTGGAAAGGGACCAAGCAATTGTGATTGCTATCAATCAATTAATCAATCAATCAATTACTTCAAAGAATCGCTAACTTAATAGCCATTATCAATTTAGAGATGTTATTTCATTTTAAAAATCTAAAAGACCCCACAATCCGAAGACTTAGAAGACCCCAACTCCCTCCCCCCCTTCCTGAGAGAACAAAGAATATAAGATCCAATGAACTGACTGGATGACCTTGGTGACATATTGTTTTGTCTAGAGGAAACCTTGCTGTAAATAATCTTCTCAAACCCTTATGGCTCTGCAGGAAAGTGTCGTAACGTTCGGCAAGAAAACAATTCCATCCACTAAAGGAAGGGAAAGAACTAAGGGCGGAAACTATTATAGAGTCTAAGTGGGCAGAAGAGCCAAAGAAGACATTAAAGAGAAGGGCAAAGAGACTGGAAGGAGCCTCGAGAAGACCAGCAAAGGAACACCTAGAGCTATGATGGGATTGAGAAGTCCTAGAAGGTGCTCGCAGGGAAAAAATAAATTAAAAATATATATGCAAGGAGAAAACAAGGAGAGAGAGGGACCGAGGCTCAAAAAGGGCAGGGATAAACAATGGGGAACAAAGAAGGACAAGGAGGACTTGTAGTAAGGCTATGAGTTACTGGGCAAAGGTTCATGAAGAAATTCAAAATATTTTTCAAAGGAAATCCCCCCCCCCAAACAGAATATTATTTATTAGGCTTAACAGACAAGGATCTCATTATGTCGCAAAATGAGGATATTCTATTCACTTACATGACTACAGCAGCCAGGATCACCTACGCAAAGTATTGGAAATTAGAAGAAATGCCAGACTCTGATCAATGGGGAACTAAACTCATGAACATTAAGGACATGGATAATTTGACCTTTTTAATTAAAAAGAACTCCATAAAACAAACAGTCTGGGAACAGGTAAAAAATTACTTCAGAAGAAGAAATAAATGACTACTAGGAGAGAAACAGTTATATAACAATACCCCCCCCCCCCATTTGATGAGGAATTTAGGAGAATTATAAAAGAATCAAGCCTCAAAGGACTAGAAGGAAGTCGACACCACTATATTTTTATCCTCTTTTTTTTGGTTGCTGTTTTCAATATTTTTTAATATATATATATATATATATATATATATATATATATATATATATATATATATTCTTTTTCTTCTCTTTCCCTTTTTCCTTCTCCCCCCTCTGCCACTCGTCTATTTTTCTTCACTTTCTCCACAATTATTGTTCTCACTCTTTCGATATACTTTAATTTTACATATATCAATAAACATTAATTTTAAAAAGATTTATGGATATACATCATTTCTTCTTCCTGATTTGCAAGGGCTTCTCTCCCTCTCCTTTCCCTTTTCAAAACATTCCCTTGGTTAAGAACGAGGGAGGCTTTGCAAAAGAAAACACACTGATAAGAGAGGATAAGAGGAGAGAGAAACATATCATATTGCAAGCATGGCTTCCAGGCTAAGCTGCCTGGCCTTGACCCCATTATAAGCCGAGGAAGGTTTTTTTCAGCTCAAAAAAGGGCTGAAAAACTTGGCTTATTTTTGAGTATATATGGTAGTTTGTAGCAGCCTCAAAAATGAATTTTCTGAAGTAAAACTACTTTCAAAGAAAGTACCTCACAATTAAACAGAAAATAACACTTTCAAGCCAGGAACATAATTTTTTTTTCAAATTTTGTTACATAGTGTTATGCATAAAGAGAAATGCACAGAAATGTCAGGACAGGTATAAAAAGGAAGCATGCAAGGCATTATTAAGAAATGTAATGTTTCCACTTCTCCAATGCTAAATCTATACCCTAGAACATATGCCCAGAAAAGGATAGATGTAACATCTCTACAAGAGTAATTTAATATCACCAGCTGGTAGTGTGCACAGCATGGCCTAGCCAAATGATTTACTTTCTGGTGATGCATGTTTTGAGATCAGTTTTTTTTTAATCTTTACTCATTCAGATGAAATATTAACGTAAGTTTTCTAGGTACAAATTTAGGTAGCATCATCTTAAGCACCTGAGTTTGAATTTTTAATTTAAAGTTATTTCTGGACTTCTAAATTTAGCTTAGTGATTGTACTCCTTGGCAAATACTCGGCAATTATTAAATAAGCTTTTTCCAGTTATACCAAGTTTGATGTTTTCCCAATTATATAACTTGCTACAAGAATAAAATATTGGAATGTGTGGTATTGGTACTGCAGACACTGCATTCCTTACAGCTGCAGGGAGAAGCCATATATCAATATTGCAAAAAAGTTCAGTGACAACTTGTTCTGGGAACTGAAAATAAATGCACATAAATATAATAACCAGAAACTCTTGTGACAGTATACACTGAGAAATGGGCTCAAAATAATCTAGCAAATATACTATAATAAATTGTAATTCATTTTCCACTCAACAAACTCTAGACCAGTGGTTCTCAACTTGTTGGTCCCCAGGTATTTTGGCCTACAACTCCCAGAAATCCCAACCAATTTACCAGCTGTTAGAATTTCTGGGAATTGAAGGCCAAAACATCTGGAGTTGAGAACCACTGCCATAGACAAACCTGGGGCCCTAGAGCAAATTGACCTAGTCTCTCACTAGAAATCAAGACCACTGAGCTGAGGCTGTCATACTTTGGGCATCTCATGAGATAATACGACTTATTTTAGTAAAGCACAGGACCTCTCTGGCTGAGCATTTTAAAAGCTACTCTCCTAAACTATAAGCTCCAGAATTCTGCAAGAGGCAGCCACAGGATTTTAGATTGTATGCAAACACTTTGCTTACTCTTTCAGCTTTAGTGTGATACTGGCCTAAATCAAGCTACAGGACATATTTTGGAAAGATTTTAGCAGACGTTTTGATGACTGCGATCTTGGAGGTCTCCCATTCATAGGATCACCATAGATCAAAGCCAACTTGACAAAAAATAACAACAAATTGGTTGGACGGATTTTTGGAAAGAAAGTACCTATAAAAGCAACAGAAAGAATTTTGTTTGAAGAATGAGGTGAGGCTGAGATGCTATATTGTTGAGGACAGCAGCCAAGGGAAAGCAGCTTCCTCATATTAAAAAACACATTTCCAGTTGAAAATTATCTACAATACCCTTTTCCTACTCTGATGGTTTTCTGTTCACTGTGAAGTTTTAACGTAGCACAGCGTTCAAAAATCAGACCCCTTTCTTAGTTTTTTTTTGTTAATTCTAACCTTTTATGCTGCTGCATTTATTGACTGTCTGATGATCATCTCACATTCCAATTTAGCACATGACACAACATGTTCCCCATAGCTTTTGAAAAAACAAACATTATAGTCTCCTACCATGGGGCAGATATTATTGAGCCCTATAACATATTATTGGACTCCAGAGTGCTTTTCAGAAAGACATCTGGTCTCAATTTAGACTCTATGTGATAATAAATGGTCAACTTGCTCTGCATCTAGTTGTGTGTGTCGCACACAAAGATTTCACACTGCATTGGCATAAAACATTGATAATCTCCCATTATATATAATTTGTGTGTTCTTATTTGGATGCATTTATTGCTGACATTTGGCATAACTCTCCATGATCCAAGAACCAGACTACCATGCAAAGCAATCTACTGCATTCCATCTTGATGTATTTTAGGCTTAATTTGTACCTGCTAACTACAATTCAGATATAAGCTATTTCCTCATACCTGTAAGCAACCTTTTATCAAAACCATACAATTGTCGCTACTGTAAAGATTTTTAGCTTTGAATATTTTTTAATGGATTTTAATTGGAAATGTCAACTCTGTTATGTTAAATTCTGTTTTAATGTTTGCTTATTTGTATATTCTAAATTATGTGGTCATATTTTTAATTGTAATAATAATAATAAAACTTTATTTGTATTCTACCCATTCTCACTGTGGGGACACACTCCCCCGTTTAGCTCTCTTTGGAGATCACCCACCAAGGAGACCAATGCCATTTCTGTTCCATAGCCGGGCCTGAAACCAGACTGAGATGGGTCTAGGCCAGTAGTTCTCAATCTGGGGTCCCCATATGTTTTTGGCCTTCAACTCCCAGAAATCCTAACAGCTGGTAAACTGGCTGGGATTTCTGGGAGTTGTAGGCCAAAAGCATCTGGGGACCCCAGGTTGAGAACCACTGGTCTAGATAATCAGTTTCACCCAAGAAACTATGGAGTTGTGAAGCTACCACCTTCTCTAGAACCTTGAACTGGGAGATTTGATACTGGCCTATAGTTGTTATAAGCCACTTTGAGTCTCCTTAGGGAGAGATAAAGCAGAGTATTAATATACTCTAATGACCTAAATATGAAGGATTGGCTCCAGGGGCCTGTGAACAAGACTCAGCTTTTGGGATACTTCCCTTAGGAGAAGCTGGGGAAGACAACTGTTGCCCTTTCTTCCTCCTCTTTTTGCCTCCTCTACCCCAGTTTACCATGAAATGACTGACACTGAGGAAGTGACACGAAGAATAGTATACAAGAGGAGAGAGGTAGTGTTATGTAGTGGTTTGAGTGTTGGGAGTACCATTCTTGAAACCAAACTTCAACTACTTGTTCAGCTATGGAAATCCACTGGGTGACCCTAGGCAAGTCATACTCTCTCAACCTTATATGAAGTTAAAGATAAACAAGCCTTCTTCTGAAATATTGCCAAGAAAATCCAGTGGAAAAGTTGACATAAGTCATAAATGACGTGAAGACATACAATAACAGTACAAGAGGAAACACCATATTTTAGTGTGAGCATTATTTTGTGTTTTTTAAATCACTGATTTGTTTTATCTGCCAATTTCATTTTGGGATATACTTATTAAAATAATTCATTGTGTTTCTATTACTGATTCACATTATTAACTACTAAACAACCAGGAATATAATTTTATTTTGTAAAAAACTGAATTTAATATGCCAAAAATTTAAAATCAAAGTATCTGATTTGCATTTCATGTGGCATCATGATTTCTCATGTTCTCATCAGAGAAAGCCAATTTTACAGTTCTCCCCAAAGCTGCTTTGTTTAAGAAGTTAATAAATTGTAAAGATTGGCTCATGAATTCCAAGAATTATTTTTAGACTCAATTAAGCGAAAGAGGCAATAATTGTGGAAACCCATATTATACAGAAGAGGTATTTCTGAGCATTTCTTGAAGCATAGTAAGAGATAATGAAATCACATTTGTGATTAAATCTTCAGCATAAGTTTAGCAGATGACATCTTCGATAATTGGATGCCATAGAGATTTGATCAACAATAGGTGTTTTTACATTCTATTCTAAATAAATAAACGTACCAATTGCCCCTCCATATCGTGGATTCCGCATCCATGGTTTGAAAATAGTTTTTGAAAGTTCAAAAAGCAAACCTTGATTTTGTCATTTGATATAAGGGGCTGCCATTTTACTACACCATTCTACAGAATGGAATGTGAGCATCCGTAGATTTCAGTATTTTTGGGAAGACAGGCGAACAAACGTTAGCATGCTGGAAAAAGCAAAGACCTCCAGCATTGAAGCAATGCTCCTATGTCATCAGCTCCTCTGGACTGGCCACATTGTCCGAATGCCTGATCACCGCCTCCCAAAGCAGCTACTCTACTCCCAACTCAAGAACAGGAAGCGTAATGTTGGTGGACAGGAAAAGAGATTTAAAGATGGGCTTAAAGCCAATCTTTAAAAATGTGGCATAGACACTGAGAGCTGGGAAGCCCTGGCCTCTGAGCACTCCAGCTGGAGGTCTGCTGTGACCAGTAGTGCTGCAGAATTTGAAGAGGCACAAATAGAGGGCTTAAGAGAGAAATGTGCCAAGAAGGTTCGTCAAGCCAACCCTGATGGGACCACCTTTCACCTGGAAACCAATATCTTCATTGCGGAAGAACATGCTGGTCAAGAATATGTCTCCACAGCCAAGTAGGCATCCTCCACCAAGACATTAACTGGAGGGCCATCATTCTCGAGCTACAAAGGATCATCTAAGTAAGTAAGGATTTCAGTATCCACAGGGGTTCCTGGAACAAAATCCCAGCAGGTACTAATGGTCCACTGTATAATAAAATACCTTTTAAAATGGAAAGGCTGCATGTACTTTTACTTAGAACAAAAACAAAAATTAAATCTTATATTGAAAAATGCTTTGCTAACTTCATTTGAATTTTGAATTTCATTACATTCACATCATCAGTTTAACACAATCCTTTCCCTAAATTGTATTTTAAATTCATTTGGAATGTTTTATTAATCAACCTTCTAACTCAAAACACATCAAAAGCAGCTTATAGTCATTGCATAATGTCTCAAGAAACCTGTTCTTGATGGGGTGAGTGGAAAGATTCAGAGGAAAAGCAGATAAATCCAGTCTGATGTTACTGACTTGTAACTTCTGACACTTCATATATTTTAGATGAAATATCCCACATTCTTATATTATCAGACTGAAAAGGGTGAGGCTTCTGGGTTTTGATGGGAAAAAAAACATTTGGAGAGCCAAAGGTTCTTCTGCCCTTGCCAAAAACTACTTCACCACCAGAAATATTTCAACAAAATAACTTCAGATACAGAATCACTTCAATATTCTCCACGTCTACTTGAATTACACGGATTTGGGCCCGTCTATTTGGCTTTACATTATTTATACATTCCCATGTTTATGGATGTATATTTGAAGTATGTTCTTTCTTGCAAAAGGCTTAGAGCAGACAAAAAGTAATATCCCAGCTGAATGTCACCTATGGACATTATATTAAGGTTTATGTCCTGCTTGCTTTCTTGCTGATTTGATTTACAATTTCACCGAAAATGGCAGGGTTTGCAAATATGCAAAAGAAAGAAGAGCTGAGTCAAGAATTCTGTTCTCAGTCCATAAAAAATGGAACATTTCCTACCAAGTGCTTCTGTAAAAAATCAGAATCTACTCAACTGAAACACGCTGAAGAGTTCCAAAGGATGGGCTGCACTTAAGCTGGGAAATGGAAAATAAGGGGAGAGAAGTGAGCTTGCAACCAAAATACTGGCCAAAGATAAACACTGGAAATAAGTGATGGCGGGTAGGTATGCTGCCAGACTGAATACTAGGGACAATCCTGTACCTTTAAGGTTTGCATAGAAGAAGCATTATTTTAATGAGCGGTATTTTTCACACCATCAGTTAACAAGCAGCACGTGCTGAAATTCTCTTTTCTACATAACCATTAAAGCTGCAGGAACCACCTCCAGATTTTGCCTGAACAACATCATATTAAATACTGTGGGCCTCAGATAAAACCGATTTGAAAGCAATAGTCTCTGCAGCATGGATACTGGATACTAGAATCTGGTGCAGGAGAATGATCATTTCTCAAGTTCCTTCAAATTAAAGAAGATCAGTGCAGTATATTCCAATTATCTTAGTGATTTCCGCCAACTGTTGGTCTCTTTCCACCAGAGGTCTGGCAAGCTTAGACTTTTCAAAAGCTATAGGGCATAGAGAATAAATCAGGGAAGCTACTTAGTTTGTCAGAGAACGTTATACATTACTTGAAGTCAAAGGCCTCCCCCGTAAAGTTATGTTAAGAAACTGGGCAGCATCCAGCACTGAGAAATTCATGACACTGAGAAATCCATGGCATCTTTGATAACACTTTGCGATTTCCCCCCCTTAGCTTTAATTCATGACAATGGCAAAGATGTTCTGTTATGTCTCATTTCGGTGGCAAATCCCCCAAACAACATGGCCACTGGCTGAGGGGTTTTCAGCTAAATGCTACTAGAGTAGAACCAAGCCTTCGGTTAAATCAACAGTTACACAAATTTAATTTATTCAACGGATCAACTCTAATTGAAACTAGCAGTTGAAACTATTTTGGCTCAGCAATTGAGATCCAGAAAAATAAAATTATCTATATTCATCACGGAGAGTCCCTACTTTCTGTTCTATGGAAAATGTCCCTGTTTTCCCTTTCTTTGATGGCAGAGACTAGGGACTTCCTCAGAAGTCTTTATCACAGAGTGGATCTCTAAATAAGAAAAGTTGATATGTCCACATTGCCTCTAGTGAACATGAACACCTCTGTTTGAGCATGAATCTAGCATGTTAGTTTGCATATTGTGAAAAAGATCTTGGAGTCTTAGTAGACAACAAGTTGAACAGTGCCAACAGTGCAATGTAGCAGCTAAAAAAAGCCAATGGAAGTTTGGGCTTCATCAAAAAGAGTATAGTGTCTAGATCAAGGGAAATCATGGTGCCCCGCTATTCTACTTTGGTCAGATCTCACCTGGAATAACACTGTGTCCAGTTTAAGAGGAACACTGACAAGCTGGAACATATCCAGAGGAGAGTGACTGAAATGATCGAAGATCTGCAGAACATGCCCTATGAGGAGCGTCTTAAAGAGCTGGGTATGTTTAGCCTGCAGAAGGGGGAGCAAGCTTGTTTTCTGCTGCCCTGGGAATTAGGACTCGGAGCAATGGGTTCAAATCAAGGAATGGTGATTCCATTTGAACATTAGAAAGAACTTTCTGACTGTAAGGGCTATTGAATAGTGGAACTCACTGCCTTGGAGTGTGGTGAAGGCTCCTTCCTTGGAAGCTTTTAAATAGAGGCTGGATGGCCATCTGTCAGGGGTGCTTTGATTGTGTTTCTCCTGCATGGCAGGGGGATGGACTGGATGGCCTATGTAGTCCCTTCCAGTTCTATGATTCTATGATTCCTTCCCTCTACTTTCTCCAGCAGGACAATAAATGTATGTAGCTGTGGTATTAATTGCAATATTATAGGAAAACAAGATCAATTTCTGTGGGGGGGGGGGGGTTTACAATAAGATTAAATGCTTATGGATAGGATTGCCATGTTTCATTTCTTGTCAATGTGGCATGTGGGAAGAGCATCCCTCAGCTAATAATGTTTTATGGAAGAATAGGGGAATTGTAAGTGCATCGCTGTTTTCTTTTTGACACTGGTGGTATGTTGGAAAGTACATGAGAACAAGCAATAATATCAGAGGTTTTTTTAGTAATCCAATGGAAGATTCAACAGGTTGGTATTGGCCAATATTCTTGGGAGGGTGTTTTAAAAAAATTATATGTTTTGCCTATTCAGCAGATGCTCTGAAAAATCTCTGAGGTACTTCTCTTTCTCTCAATAACCCATGTTTAGGGTTTTGTTGTGATGAGCGGATTTTATTTGACATCAAAATGGTAAACTATTTGCTTTACCTTTCTAGCTGTGGTGAGACGTTTCCCCATAAATCATTTCTTGCAAGAAATATATTTAAAGCAGAGCAAAATGACATTTGTATCCTCCATCTTCATTTATCCAGTAGGTGGCACCATTTGTTTTACTCAACAAGCTTTATTGTGTTACAGGAGGGTTTGTTTCTCATTTGCAGTTCTAGAGGAGATTTTCATACCAGGGTCCCTTTACATTGCCAAGAGTCTAAAGCTATAATTTCCCTTGATGACAAAAAAGAAATAGGGAGCTGTTACTAAGCATATTCTCTGTTTGTGTCCCCACACTCTCAACAAAATCAAGAATTGGGGATTAAAATCCCTACTACAATGTGGTGAAGCATTAAATTTTTAAAAAACTTCCAAATAAGTGTACAGGACTCTACTTTCAACCTTAATCGCAGGGAAAGAAGTTTAAGAGGTTTGGCATCTTCCTCCAGAATCGCAGGCTAAAACAAGTAAAGCCCTTTTCCACCATGGCTTGGTTTCATTTTATTTTCAGCTTCTGCACATACATGGGGAATTCACAAAGGAGTTAGGTGAAAAGTTTCACTATATTCCACCACTCTGAGGGAATCAGGAAAGAGCCCCTTACTTGCATAAGAAAGGGCACCCTGTGTCACGACCCAGGCTGCAGAGCACCAATAACCATACACAGAGGCCAGAATCTATCTAATATCTTTATTAAGGAAATATGTAAAGTCAATAAAAATAAGTGTAGAATATAGTTCAGAAGAAGACCTTTCAGGAAAGGTCAATTATAGTCCAGGAAAACAATGTCCAATATAAAATATTAAGGTCCAAAGTTGTAATCCAGTAACCGAAACACTCACTTTGCCAAGCAAAGTGAGGGGAGATGACAAGGTCCTTTAGTCCATGAAACTTAAGCAAGGCTAGGAAGTAAACTTGATTCTTGGAACACAAGGCTTGATTCAAGGCAACAAGAAACGAGGAGCAAAAACAAGATCCGTGGTGAATTCGTGGCGAGATCCAGGAAGCAAAACAAGGTCCTGGAAGGCAAAAGCAAGGCTGGAAACGGGAACAAGAACTTGAACGCGGGAGCAGCGTAGTTCACACACAACCTACTCCCGGAGCTGACGAATTGACTCCGCAAGATTCCTACGTGGGCAAAACACCTAAGTAGGGTCTCGTTTTCCCGCCAGAGAACAATTCTCTGGGGAACCAGAACCGAAAGCCATTCTCTGAGTCCAGATGCATGACTCCCTAAAGATTCCCATGGGAAGCAGGCTTAATCAACCATTTGTTTGGCGGCGATTCTCAGGCTTCTGCGATTAGCCTGTTGAGCTCCCTTCTGTTGTTGATAATAATCACGGCGAGAAAAAGGGGGAGATTTCGGCTCAGGGCTTGTTTGGGCAACTTCTGGGAGGCAAATCTCCTGCAGGTGCAGGGGCTCCATCTCTGGCTGTGAAAGCTCCAATTCTGGCTGAAACGGTGGGAAACCTAAGTTTTCCTCTTCATCTGTCACAACAGCGCTAGGAACGGGACTACATGGCCCATGAGTCATCACACCCTGACACATTGAGAAATCTGTTGGGGGCAAAATTGTCACCCCTTTGAGATTTTGAGTTGTATTTCAGAGCTCTTTGGGGGGAGGGGAATGAATTTCGGTAAAATATATAGTCTTCTTCGAAGAAAACATGTAGTCAATGCATTCTTTTTGTGCAAAAACCTTTTTTTTCCTTTTTTTTAAAAAAAGGCAGGCTTCACGTGAACGAAATGTTCACAGAAAGTTCCAATAGAGTAGTAAACAAACAAACAAACAAATAAAAATGCACAAATACTTGCTGAACCTTGTCCAGCAGGAAAAACTTTGAGAATGCTTTTTTTCAGACAATAATGAAATGAGTGAATATTTAATTGAAACTTAACCTAGATGAGTTGAAAGATCAGAGAGTAAGAATTCAGCCTGTGTTGTTACATTCCCCTAAAACCTCAGCCTTGCAGCTTGCAGAACTGAGCCAGGAAGCCCAGGTTTCAGCCGTGGCCAGGAATGCATTTGAACAGTTAATACTGGTGCACCAGCTCTGCTCCTGTTCCCTTGAGATCTGGTTTTGGTGACACATGCCTTGATTGTATTCTGTTTGGATTTCTGTAATACAC
Source organism: Anolis carolinensis (assembly GCF_035594765.1). Lineage (NCBI taxonomy): Eukaryota > Metazoa > Chordata > Lepidosauria > Squamata > Anolidae > Anolis > Anolis carolinensis. Next base: position 201,499,221 of record NC_085842.1, read on the forward strand.
AGTACATGGGGCTACCTTCAAAAACAGTTTGAAAAGTCCAATAGGTCCAGAATTCTGTGGTAAGGTTGCTCACTGGGGCATGTTATAGGCATCATATCACGTCCTTGCTAAAGCAACTCCACTGGCTGCTCATCCATTTCCTGGCAGCATTCAAAGTGCTGGCTATGACCTTTAAAGCCATATAAGACTCGTTCTGGACTCAAGGCTATTTGAAAAACCTTATCTCCCTATATGAGCAAGGTGGACTTCAAGGCTCAGTGCCTATTCATTTATTTTGTTCATTCTTCAATGGATTCGGGCAAAAAAAGCAGCAATGTTTTTTTTAAGCATTTTCAAATTATCTGCCAGTTGTTTGAATGCTAACTACTGAACTTTATTCAATTGGGTTTAAAATATTTCTGTTCCAATTTCTACTCTTATGTCATTTGCTCTGAAAAAAACCCTAGCAGAATAGGATGTGATGCTGAAGGCCCTTCCAGACAGTCCCTATATTCCGAGATCTGATCACAAGTTTTCTGCTTTAAACTGGATTATATGATTCCCCTCTGCCAGATAATCTGGGATAAACAGAAAAGTTGGGATCAGATTCTGGAATATAGGGTCTGCCTGGAAAGGCAACTTTAACAAGCACGTAACTCATTACAAAAGTGGTAAACATTACAACTAATAGCACAAAACTGATCAACCAGTAGACACTGAAGGCAATCTTTGCTCATTCTATTATTTATTCTAGGGATGACCTTCTTACTAGTAGAAAAGGTAAAGCTTTCTTACTCATTATGCATTTAAATGTATATTTTGCATTTAGTGGAAAATGTTAAATGCACATTATGCATTTAGTAGAAAATTCGAGTAAGGCTTCCTTGCATATTATGCATTTAGCTTATCACCTAGGAATAGGAGGCAGTGGAACTTTGATGAACTGGTCTTTCCCATCCTCTATACAGCTGCAATAAAGGAATAGTAATAATGGGGCCACAGCAAGCTGGAGAGAGTAGGAATAACATCCTTCGCAGCCTCACAGAATAACAGAAAGGTCCATATGGAGTCAGAAGGCTCCTGAGAAATGACAATGAGGAACCTAGGGCCCTTCCACACAGCCATATCACCTAGAATATCAAGGCAAAAAATCCCACAATATCTGCTCTGAACTGAGATTTCTGAGTTCACACTGCCATATATTCCAGTACAAAGCAGAAAATGTGGGAATTTATTCGGCTGTGTGGAAGGAACCTCAGAAGGCAAGCTCAAGAACAACTTCAGAGACCTTGATTTAGGGCCTCATCCCATGAGGGGGGAAAGAATCATATTATTGTGGCATTTAGTCCCATTGCTTTAAAAAGCAAGTCATATCATTTATCAGTACCCATCACACGTTGTTTCTTGCCTTTTCTCCCAATATTATCAATTTTCAGATTTATCACATGAGTAAGTGCAGTGAAAGCAGAGCCCGTTTCTCTCCATGGGCTCTTCTGCTTTTCTTCTCAATACTCCTACTCTTGAGAGGACAGGAGGCTTCGTTCTTAAGGCAGACCCCATTTCTCCCCATGGGCTCTTCTACTCTCCCTCTCAATTGTCTTTTTTTTTTTTGGATAGCTAAATTAAGTTTTTAAAAAGGCAAAGAAAAGCCGGGAAAAGCATAATTTCAAAAGGTTAAAATCAAGTGAAAGCAAAGTAACTATCTTCTCACAATTTCTACTGAATACATTTAATAAAAATACCATGCAAGGATCAGACAACTGGATTTTGGGAGATTACTGGGTCATCACCACCCATAGGAATGCCCATTCCCCCATGTCACCAAATCAATTCAATGCGGGGGAATCTGACAGGTCCCATCCCATGTGTTTTTCGCTATTTTCTCCTGTTTCATAAGGATTCCTGAGCTCAGACGACAATTTCTATCCATCTTCTCTCCTCCTTCTCTACCGTTTCACTATTTACTATTTAGTTATTTCTTCAACCTATTATTACTGTTGCTTTGTCCACAACCCTCGGTATCAATATTTAGAATGTAAGCAAAGTATATGTTGTCAGTAGACCAGCATCTATGGGTACTTGGAGCAGGATCCTGTTTTTTGTTTATGTTTCTGTGTAAAGTGCCACATACCCTGCTAGTATCATAAAGATTTAAAAGAATAGCATAATATCCTCCACTTGGTCTCCTAATTTTTCCTTCCTTTTATCAGATACTCACAGAACATTATATGCAGTGCGGTACCTCTGTTCACAAAAGGTTGACTGATCTGAATGAAGAGGAGAAGGAAACAATTTTTACTCCTTCACTCTTTCTCCTGCAGAGCTCTGTTTTCACACCGTTCAAATGTTCCACAGAATATTTGAATAAGCTTTGTTTTAGAGATGCAGAGGATCTCAGAGATGCAAAGGGGAAATCATCCTAAAATGTCTCTTTTCTCTTTCCATTCACAGAAGTCTCTAATGAATTGATGGGTCTTCTGGGATCAGAAACACAATACTGGATATAATGAAAGCTAAATATTTTACAGCTTGTCATCAACATCTGAAATATGATTTTATCAAATTCTAGTGTTTAATAACTGACAATAGTTTATCATTGGCAGAAAATGGGCTTACTATTTCGACTGTATTTGATGGATGATATGGCAGGGTATTTGTCAAGTGTTGGTGGATCTCTAATGTACCCTGTCTAAAATGTGACAAAGTATTTCATCTAACAGTTGACAGTTAAGAAAACCCAAGCTGAAAAATATATGAGGAGTGTCAAAGCTTTTAACATTTTGATAGCAAATTAAAAATTATACATCAATATTCCTAAAATTTTGTCATGACTCAATTCACCTGAAGTCTATACACATTTGTGCATGTTTCTCTATGTCTTAATCACCAATACAGTTTAATAGGCCTTCTTTTATTACTGAATACTAAAGGAAAACTATTCTATGATACTGGTATGCAGGATCCTTTGTAAAAATGCAAAACTACAGCGTACCTTAAATTTAAGGAAGTCTTTTAGAATGCCCAGATTATAGGCATTACTGGGTTGTAAGTCATTATGTTTCCCATTAGAGATGAGAGACCAATTCATAGATAGTATAGTTTGCTGAAGATTATCCAATGGACTTTTGGAAGAGAGAAGATATCAACAAAGATCTTTCTGGCTTATAACTCAAGCTGCTCTCCCATATTAGTCTCATTACATTCAATTATGTTGGTGAGTAAACGTGTAAGGAATTGTGCTGAATAGGATTCATACCTCTAGGCACTATCCTACACAGGCCAATATACTCAAAACATCTAAAAACCTCTTATAAACTCAGGTCCATCACTTCCTTGACTGAGTCTATCCATCTTCTGTAGTCTTCTTCTTTTCTTACAGCCTTCCACTTTGCCAAGCATTATTGCAGTCTCTAGTGAGTTGTTTCTTCTCATGGTTTTTCCAAAGGACAACAGTCCTAGTTTAGTCATCTTGGTTTCTATGGAGTTTGATTTGCTCTAGGGCCCATGTATTTGTCTTTTTAGCAGCCCATGGTTATTTGTAGAACTGTTCCACAGTATCATATTTCAAATGAGTTGATTTTCTTCCTATCAGCTTTCTTAAACTTTCAACTTTCATTTGTCCAGCTTTCATAAACTACATACAATTGGAAATAAAATGACATGGACAATCCTAACTTTAGTATCCAATGATACATCTTGCCATTTTGAGATATTGACAAGTTCTTCATAGTTGCTCTTTTCAGTCCTAGTTTGCTTCTGATTAATGATTAAACCAAGACATTCTTGTACTGTTTCAATGTCTTCACTGTCAGCTTTAAAGTCATTGAAATCACGTGTGGTAATTATTATTGTTTTCTCAATGTTCAATGTAAGCCTTTGCATCTGCTTTAGTAATCATTAACAAATCAAGTATTTGTTATTTTCTACTGGTACAGGTTGAGTACCACTTATAATAATAATAATAATAAAACTTTATTTATACCCCGCCACCATCTCCCCAACGGGGACTCGGGGCGGCTAACATGGGGCCATGCCCAGAGCAATACAATATAACAAAATATAAAACAACATAACATAGCACCATTAAAAATACAATAAATGCATCAACATCAAGAAATAAAAAAAAAAACCAGTAAAACAAGGGCAGGCCACATGAACACAAAGATAAAACCTGGGGTGAGAGGGACATAGGGGTACTCCACTGCAGGCAGGGACATATGGAAGTGGGGTAATCTAGAGGATGGATGTTCAGGGTGGGAGTAACACAGAAATAACAGAAGTTACTCACCAAAGGCAAAGTATTATACTTATTCAAAGTATTGGGACAAGAAGTGTTTTGGATTTCAGATATTTTTGGATTTTGGAATATTTATATATACGTAATGGGATATATTGGAAGTAGGACCAATGTCTAAACATTACATTCATTTATATTTCATATACATTTTAAACAAATAATCTGAAGGTAATTTTATACACAATATTTTAAATAATTAGGTTTAGGGTTAGCGTTAGAAACAAATAATCTGAAGTTAATTTTATACACAATATTTTAAATAATTTTCTATATGAAACAACATTTGTCTAAATTGGATCATTAGAAAGTAAAACTATCTCAGCTGCTCATGTGGGCAACTTTGGATTTTGGGATATTTTGGATTTCTGGATAAGGAATTTCTGGACAAGCTATAGTATGGTGTCATCCACATTTCCTAAATTGTCGGTGTTTCTTCCTCCTACTTTCATGGCTCCTGCCACATCTTTCCTACACTTTTGGACTTTGCCTTCTCAAATAATTACCATTAGAAATGCTGCTTGAGTCTTACTCAAGATGTCATCCCAAGCATCTGGAGGATTCACAGCTTTTGCAGCATGCTGTAAATGTGTAATTGCATCATTTGCATGCAGTGGTAGACTTGGACCCCTTCACACTGGCTATATTTCAGTGGCGACAACAGGTTATTAGCAGTTTTGCCATGGAGCCCAGCAGCTCCTATCACATCCCGGAGAAATACTTCTGGGGCGGTTCTGTGGTGAAACTGCCAAAATAAATGCCACCGAAAAATAGAGGTGGTGAAAGATGGGAGGCATTCCTTCTTTCCATAGAAATACTGAGATTGCCAACTGCCTAATGCTTCCCCCCCCCAAATGTGGTGAGGTGGGGGAGGGGGAGCCAGGATGGTGCAGGGCAATGGGGCAACAGGTCCCCACACTCCCTGGGCAGGTGCCACTACAATTGCTGCGATCCACGGTAATCCTCTGCGATTCCGATGGTGCATGTGAGGTTTCCAGTGAAATCTCTGGAATTTTAGAGAAGGGTTGGAGAAAACTGCAATTGAAACTCTGGAATATTTTTGCCAGTTGATGGATCATATCTCTGATAGCTTCCTATATTTAAGATAGTTTCCCGTGCTCATTCAAATACTGACCACCAGTCCTACCTAAGTTTTTCTCCCTTACTTTTCCAACCCGCTAATGTAGTTCCACTTGAAGAAACAGCTGTCAATCGTCTTTGGACTCTGAGATGCTCTTGGCAGAATGAATCGTGTCTCCATGTCTAAAGGTTATGGAGACTATTCAGCATCAGATATTATAGGTACTGACAGCTGAGCTGCCTGAGAAAATGGTTGAGTGTGGGGGCCAGAGGCACAACAGCCAATGCTTAATAAGAACAACAAACTTGATCCCATGACCAGTATGTTATGCTTAATGAGCTCTTCAAATGGTGAATTCTTGAAGTCCTTCAAAGTTCAAACTAGGTCATAGAATTTCAGGCTGGTCTATCACATTGTACCACATATTATTTCTTTTCCAGGACTGTGAATATTTCATTGATTCTGTGTAAATTCTGGATCCTTTTCTGTATCATTGAAAATATAGAATTATATATATTGCAATATTTCTACACTAGAAGGTTATGTATTAATTTATTTATTACTCACAAGTTTACAACTACTTTCTAATCTCAAAATATGTATACTTATACTCACTTTTTTCATTTAAGAAGCAATTTTCCATGTGGCATAAGCTATGTGAAATTGCTTACTGAAATTCCAATAGGCTCAGTACCACTTTGCCCTTGCCTAGAAAAAAATTACATATTTTATTTTAAAACGGAATATCTGATTACTCTGGAAAATTTGTCAGGTATGTATTCCAGAAGTATGATGTTATCACAACAAAAATTCAAGAGCTTTTGGGTGTCAAGGATTAATGTATATTATGGGACAAGAAATGAAACTTGTGTGATTAGGGAAATTTCTGGAGGGTCTTTAAGACTGTAATTTTGCACATTTTACACATATTTTCTTGAAATCAACCTGTACTTCTTGACAAACTTTATTAGGATTGAACTGTAAATAAATGCAATACTTGAGTTCATCCCAAACGGTGCTGCTAGGAATTTCATCAAAAGGGCTAGTCCAAGTTACTGAGCAACCCTAAGAGCAGCTGCATCAGCAGACAAACATATATAATCATTTACCAGATTTCCAACATTTCATCGAACAGAGCTCAATATAGGTGTGTTTGTGTGAGACCGGGGAGTAAAGCATGCTTTCTTTGGAATAGCGAGAGTCACCAAAAGGAGGGTACAAATTTATATCAAACTAGGGGTATAAATTATTTTCGTAATTTTCCTCATCCTCAACAAGTTAGGGTGCCTCATCCTCAATGAAAAAGAGGGTCCAAAATAGTATGGAAAACTACAGAGAGATATAAAGTATTGTCCTAGAATAGGGGTGGGCAAAGTGTGACTAATGGACCAAAGATTTTTGTTACCCCCAAGTTATTTCCTAAACACTCCTCTTTTTTTTAAAAAAAAAGTTGAAAAATCATGCAGAATTTTCTCCAGTCTGTGCAAAAGCACATCAAAATGTGACAGCTTTCTCCACAACACAGCAGACCATGTCCAAATGTAAAAATGAGCTGAAAATAAAGGTAGCACCAAACTGGAGAGAAGGAAGAAGGTGGAGAATGGCCCCATCGACCAGCGCAGTTGTCCACACTTGTCCTGGAAATTCATTCCAATAAACGAATTATCTTTCTCTGAAATATCAAACACTTGAGCCCTCCTAGACTGTATTGTGTTGATATGGGACAGGAACCTGCAGATTTAAACATCCCATTATACAAGATATTCTCTGGTTGTAAATCTCTAGGTGAGCATGTGCCTACCTTCAAACGAGAATAACATAAAATTATCCCGTTACTATGACTTCCACTCAATTTCTGCTATATTCTAAGGATGTGCTTTGCCAAAGTGTTTGTTTCCACAAGGGAGCATAAGCAATTCAATCAATTTTTCTCCCTACTGCCAAATATCTTCAGAAACTATGCAGTTTTCAAATATGTTTTTCAGAGAGGAGAAACTCTCTGGAAGTAACATGAGCAGGTACTCCCCCAACAACTCTCTTCTGTTTAATACCAGGAGGGTAGAGGGACATGAGGGTCTTCCTCAACCTGCCCTCCCACTGAAAGCCAGGTGGGGATTATGGAAGATAGAATTTCCAGCACTGTCCCTTAGCTTGTTACTTTGGTACATCAGAATGGTGGGAGCAGTAGTTGGGAAAACGGTAGTGTTCTCTGATCCTCCCTTGTCTTCCCACTCCCTTTTGTGACATTAGGAGAGTGTGAGAAACTGGATAAGGATCAGGAAAGCTATAGCTAGTTCACAAATATATAATTTAGATGTCATTGGGGGGAAAAGGGACATGGGTGAATCTGGGGTGGAAGGATAGGAAAAGTTCTCGTCTTTTTCCTTAGGTGAAAAACAAAAAGGGACTTGAAGAGATTTCTCCTCATTGTGGTTGTTGAACACTTGAAAATCCCCTTCATTGTCTTCCCGTTTGCATGTTCAAATATGTTTTGCATTCCACTATATACTACATAACACTTTCTTGTTCTACAAAAAAGGAAGCATGTAGAAATTTCAGATTATGCGGGGAACGAAACCTTTTCTGACCTCAAAAAATCTGCTAAAGAGTAAGAGAGTAAAGCAAGTTTTAAAATGCAGGGAACAACAACAAAAAATTAAATAAACAGCAGTGTTTGCTCCATACTAAAATAACTCAGTTGAATTTTTTGTACTCCTAAGAATTTCCATTGGCATTGACTCAGTAAGCTATTCAATATTTTATTAAAGTTCCTTACTTTTTTCAGCACCATTTTGAAGAATATGTCCCCCCCTCCCCGCACAGTGCCATCCTCTTTTTCTTTTTGGAGAAAACCAATCTAGGTTGCATTAACTACACTTGGGCATTCTCAAGGTGCCCTTCAGACAGCTGACAGTTGAAGGAACTTCCCTTTTGAAGTCCTCCAGAGAGGATGCCACTGGCGGTGTGGGCTTTTATCTCTTACTGTCTCACTCAGTGCCCGCCCCCCCCCCCTAAACAGCAGATGAAGAATGCAGCAAGCTTACTGAATAAGATAAAAACTGTCAGAGACGCTTTTTCTCAAAACCAACTTCATAGTTAGCCCCTCCAACTTTCCTTGATTTGCCTATTGTGGAGAAGCTTCTGGAAAGCTAAACAATCAAGGTCTATTCTAGAGATGTGCACGGATTTCGTTTCCTCTGTTTCCTTCGGTGTCTTCTGTACTTTGGGAGCCCCTAACAGTAAGGACCCTCCCGGAACGAAAACCTGCCTGACATAAAAGCCAGCGGGAGCCAGTTTAATCTTTTTGATTTTCCTTTATTTTCTTGATTCTTTTTATTTAGTGGGACTGACGGGGTGGAGTGCACACATGCACGTTTGGGGGATTGGAGACATAGAACCACCCTTTTACCTTCTTTTTCTCCTTCCCTTCCTCTCCTTCAGAAAATACTTCCAAAAGATAATTGTTATTATTGATAATAGTAACCCCTGCAAACAAAAAGAGAAGCCTTCCTCTCCTTTAGAATAGAAGTAGAAGCAGTTTTAAGGAAGTAAAACCAGAGGCAAGCAGAAAGGAGATTGCAGGTACTGAAAATGGGATTTTAAAGGTAGTCCAGACAGGATAGCTCTACAGAGATACAATTCATAGCACTTTCTTCCCTGCTGGGCCTCCTTAAAATGCCTCTTGGAACGCTGTGTGGTGTGCTGGTGCTGTTGAAAGAAACCACACGTTCCTGCAGCCAAGCACCTCTCCTTTAGAGTAGAAAAACAGCTTTAAGAACAAGAAGCCTCCTTAAAGGACATGCGCCTGCCTGCAGCTGAGTGCCTCTCTTCTAGAGTAGAAAGAAACAGGTAATAAGCCCCTTAAAGCGCATGCCTGCCTGCAGCCAAGCGCCTCTCCTCTAGAGTAGAAGCTAACAGCTTAAATGCCTAAAATGATAGGAAGGGGAGCCTGGGAAGTCCCCTCCCCCATAATGAGGCAATAGAAAATGGATCTTTCAGCACCCCAAAGTAAAAACAGATATCTGCCCTCCCGTATTTGAGAGACCCAAAAAAACGGATTGGCGCCCCCACCGAAATCCAGGACACAAAATGGCTTGGGGTTTACCCAAATTGCACAATCCTCTGCTTAACATATACTAATTGTGACATCTTACTGAGCTCTACAATACCAGTATAGAAAGGCGCCTTCAGATGTATTTTGTAAAACAAAATTTTAGTCTATCTTTTAACTTATGGAGGTGGACTGTTCCAACAATCACTCTAAGGAAACTGTTTCAGATTCTCACAACCCAAAATCTTTCTCTGATTTCCAGCCTAAATTGGATAACCATTACTCTTAATCCCCATGGATGGTCCTTTCAAAAGCTGATTAACTTTTTTCCTCTACGGTGTTGCCTTGGTCTAATCTATAAATAGGATGTTATCTAATTTTCTTTCATCCTTCATTTAATCAAATGAAACACATGTTACATTATGAGACTTACTGGTTGTGATAAGTTGTTGGGAATTTTGGAGTGTTTCATTATTAATCTGTGTAGTCATTTGCCCTTAAGAACAATGTGCTAACTTAGTTTGGTTACAATTCCATTTCTGCTATCTACAGTTACACTGAGAAAGAAAACTGGAAAGGGCATGTCTTACAATAAAATTTTCATTTTTTATTATTGGATTCTTGAAAAATGAAGCACTTTGAACTTTGCTCACAAGATCACTAATTTTATGATGATATGACTTGCTCACTGCACTTACTAGTTAGAATTCCTCGTACTTCAAAATATTTCATGTCTTCAGTTTCAGTCTACCAGGTGTTATCAACTGGCGTTTTGGAGCATTACATGATTTGGATTCTATCCAAGAACGTAGTGAGTTATTGTCAGATGATGTGTTCCAAACAATGTAAATTTTTTGTAATTGTGCTATTGTCATTTTATCTATTGTGATTTCATTGTCAGTCCATTCCATTCTTTTTGGAATTGCTCCCAAAACACTTATCCCTACTTGAACCACATTTGTTTTGACAATGAATGTCAATTTCTAAGAGTCAAACTATATTTATAATCTATATTTTCATTTTTGGTGTCCCCTGGGATTGCCATATCTTCATTCCAAGCCTATTTCCCTTTCAATCACAGTCCTGTTATTGTTGTTGCAATTATCACCATTATCAGTATAATTCCCGTGGGTTTAAATTAGCATAGCCAGCTACAGATGTGAACAGGAAGAAAGAAAGGTGGGTATAGTACAAACAGTTGAGGCAACAGAGAAAAAAATAGGAAAACAGTGAAAATCAGTTGTTGCTTCATTTTGGAAGAATATTAGTCAAGAATTAAATTTTAGTTTATTCTTTTTGTGTGTTAACTCTAGGGAAAAGATAACGTGCAAATGAAATAAATAAACAAACAAAACTGCATTACTATTTCTGAGACATGTTTCAGATATCCAATCCCTTCTAAGAATGTATTCTTTTTTATTCATCCAATCATTGAAGTATGAAGTATCATGTAATCCTAATGTACTGAGTAGTCTCTACAGCCAATGAAATTTTCATGGGGGAGGGGGAAGTGGCAGAGGGCAATTGACTTCTGTTTATGGTAACCAATGAGCCACCATGGACCTAATGGTATCAATAGCAAATTTTTCAGCTTACACAATGTCTGAACCTGCAAACAAACAAGACCACAAACCATAGATGGGGACCACCAAAAGCTTTGTAATTATGTCCTTGCCATAAGTTTACACAAAACAAATCCTACAACTAGAATTCCTTGTGCAGAAACAGCATTTTCTACATTAAAAATGTTTTAGAGAGAAATATAATATCTGCATAGAAAACAGCATTTTCGGTGCAAAACTCACAAACAAAAATTTTGTACAAAATACGTTGTAAACTGCATTATCTTTGAAAATTACACACTATTCAAAGACTTTCTCACAGTGGGAAGAACAGGGTTAAAATCACTCCTTGCTTCCTTCAAAAATGAAAACAGTGGCAAATTACATCAATGCACTAGAGAAACAGGGATGTTTGGCTATAGTATCCAGGCCCAATCCAAACTGCAGGTTATCACTGGTAAAGCACTTTACGGTTTGGGTCCAGCCTATTTGTGTGACCACGTCTCCTCCTATGAACCAACTCGAGTCTTAAGGTCCTCCACCCTCACAAGCATGGCTGGTGGGGATGAGAGAAAGGGCCTTCTGAGTAGTGGCTCCTTGGCTTTGGAATGCTCTTCCTAAAGAAATCAGACAGGTGCCCTCTCTAGCTAACTTTAAGAAAGAACTAAAATCAGACAGGTGCCCTCTCTAGCTAACTTTAAGAAAGAACTAGAAAGAACTAAAAACCTTTATGTGGAAGCTAGCTTTCAAAAATGGTTGATTTCTTTTCATTATGATGGTGGTCTTTTAGCCTTGTCAATACCTACTGGTTTTTAACTGGTTTTCCCTCTGCAGTGCAAAATAATAATAATAATAATAATAATAATAATAATAATAATAATAATAATACATTTATTCTTATAACTCACCTCCATCTCTCCGAAGGAACTCGGGGCAGCTTACATGGGGACCAGGCCCAGAATAAACAGAGAATTCAAAGTACAAAATTAAACAACACAACAAAAAACAATGTAATTAAACAATTAAAAGTTGAGAAAGTAAAAGCATCATAAAATACATCAGTCAGCATCACAAAACCAAAAAGTGGGCATATTCAGATTTGCGAGGGAATGGCACGGCTTGTGCAAAACGCAGAACAATAGGACCAAGGCTGGGAATAAAGTGCTGGAAATGTGTTTTTAAACCCAATACAATTTTTAACCTGTGTATTTATTGATTGTTATATCATTTTTAAAAAAATATTTATGATTATTGGTTATATATGATGTTTTGTCTTTTTGGTTTCTGCTTATATGTGCATTGTGGTTTTCTGTTGTGAGTTATCCCGAGTCATTGTGGAGATGGGGAAGGATATAAATAAAGTGTATTGTTATTATTTTCATTATAGGACATAATAATGGTGCCTGGATCTCAGTTATCAGCTGATGAGAAATCATTTGAACGAAGTTGATCACATATTTTTACATGGTTGCATCACACAGTTCTGCTGTAATATTAAATGTCCCAGTATTATGTGGTTGAGGCACGGGTGCACATCTCCTTTTTGTCTAATCACTTTTTTGTCTAATCACTTGAGAAAACCAGCATGATTACTTCTGGTTATATAGGCCTGAGCCTCCAAATGCCAGAACAGCCTCCCCCAAGCAGGTGCTGTCCGGGTATGTTGGACAACAATTCCCATCACATCTAGCCAGAATCGGCTATAAAATCATTAGAGTATGGTCACACAATTTCTCCCACACCACTGCTTTTATGACAGCTTAATGCCTGCTAGAAAGAAATAAGGGTTGCCTTTCATAAATACAGTCACCTGGCATGAGTTTTACAACAGGAGTAGGCTGTCATGAAAAAGAGTTAAAGCCTTTGTTCTGCATCACCTGTTAGCATAAAGCATAGCGGAAGAAAAGGGGCTTTAGGTATACTTTGCTAAAGAGCTTTTAAAAAACCCTGAATGTGCTCAGACCTTATTCACTCCTAAAGTCCAGGACTGCTGTCAAGATGATGTAAACTTGTAGTCAAGTGTCACCTTCTTTCTCTGGAGAGGCTTTGGGAGAACCAAGCCATCTGTTTGAAGCCATCTGCTGTTGCTTTAGAATTAAATTGGTTAGGTCACTTGGAAACAAGCTACAAACTGTGGTTCTGCAACAGCATCAGTGCATGTGTCTCCAATGATGTTTTCAGAGCTATTCAAGTGTCTGTTTTCTATAGAATTCCTGCTCACTTTTAGGATGCTGTCACAGGCTCATTTAGGAATGAACTTTATATGTTTCTCATCCACAGAGATTCTGTGTCCTAGATTTATAATTGTTGGATTTCAAAAATAATTAAGAAAAAGCTAGTCTCATCATTATAGCCCTGTTGTCCTTCGAATTCTTTATGCATCTGTCTGTAGGATCCAACCCCACAACTGTTTTGATTTGACAACTTTATGGCTGGGAGTATGCGATCATCTGTTTTACTGCCTGAAGACAGTAAGACATCTTCAAATCTTCAGAAACAAACAGACTTTTAGCACAAGCAATACAACAGTATCTATGACTGCTGCTAAGGGCAGAAAGCTAGTTTAGGAGGATAGAAGAAACTGTGGCATACATAGGATGTGTCTACACTGTCAGATGAATGCATTTTGACACCACTTTAACTGCCATGGCTTAACACTATGGAATCGTGGGTGTTGAGATTTTACAGAGTCTTCAGCCTTCAAAGAGTATTGGGGGCTCATCAAACCACAGATCCTAGGATTCAATAGCATTGAGCCATTGCAGCTAAAATGGCATCAAACTGCTTTAATCCTTCAGTGTAGATTCATCCAAAGCTATACCCTTCAACTGAGGGAAACATTCAGGAGGCACAGAGGAAATGGGGGAGGGCTGCCACACCTAGTATGTTCTTAATGAACACTGCCGTTTTCAACTACAAAGCTTTCATTAAAGGAAGCAACTTCCATTTAGGCGATGCCTTGTTGTCTGAGTATGATAGCCTTCCAAGCATAGTGTCCTGGCGGTGGGTGCATAGGTGACTGTAGAGCCCTATTCTTGACCTGCATGTTCTTCCATAGTGAGGACATCAGTTTTTAGGTGGGAGGCGGTCCTCATCAGGGTTGGCTTGACACGTCTTCCCCTTGTCACGCTTCTCCCTTTTGTCCTCCATTCATGCCTCTTCAAGTTCCACAGCACTAGTGGCCACAGCTGACCTCCAGCTAGAGCGTTCAAGGGCCAAGGCTTCCCAGTTCTCGGTGTCCATGCCACAGTTTTAAAGGTTAGCTTTAAGCCCATATTTGAATCTCTTTTCCAGTCCACCAACATTACATTTTCCATTCTTGAGTTGAAGTATAGTAACTGCTTTGGGAGATGGTGATTGGGCATTTGGACAATGTGGCCAGTCCAGCGGAGTTGATAGCGTAGGAGCATCACTTCAATGCTATTATTTATTAGTTACAGCATTTTTATTCTGCCCTTCTGACCTCGAAGGGCACTCAGGGTGGATCACAGAACACATATACAGCAAACATTAAATGCCGATTATAAGAATGACAAGACAGACAACCGATAGAGATATTAGGATTTTCCCCATCTTTCGGCATCTTTTGGAGGAGGTGCTCTCACTCCTTCTCCCTGCCAATGAGCTTCCTTTGCTTGTAAACTTCCTCTTTTTCTGATCGAAACACCAGTTTTTTTAATGCAGTTCCTATTTATCTACTCACATTTGTTTTCGAACTGCTAGGTTGGCAGAAGCTGGGCTAAAGGTCAGGAGCTCAACCTGACACAGGCTTCGAACTCTCAACCTTCTAGTTGGCAGATTTATTGCAGCTTGGCGATTAACCTGCTGTGCTAAAGCCTGGTCCAACCTTTAGATTGTGGTCTTTGTTTCTTCAAGCACACTGATATTTGTCTGCTTGTCTTCCCAAGAGTTTTGCAAGATTTTTCAGAGGCAACACTGATGGAATCGTTCCAGGAGTTGAGTGTGACATCTGTAGACAGTCCACGTTTCTCAGGCATATAACAGGGTTGGGAGGACAATAGCTTTATAAACAAGCACCTTAGTATTCCTAAGGATACCTTCCCTATAGGAAGTAACTATAGGTAGATCAATCATATTAATTAAGCAAGCCATCATGTTCCACTAGGCCAGAGTTAGTCCTATGTATACAAGTTTTGCAAGGTTAGGTTTGGTAAGAAAGTCTGTTTTTCTTAGGCACAGTCTACATTTTCCTCAACTGCAAGAGATGGAATGGAAGACCCAGCTTTTGTTTTGCAGAGAATTAGCAAACACAATTAACAAAATGACTAGGTGCAAAAGCTGAACAAGAGGATATAAACCATGTACATTTCTGTAAAGAGAAAGGAGGTGTTCGGCTAATAAGAGGAAGGATGAAACAATAATGATGACAAAGTGTAGCGTAAGATCTATGTCCTGTAAATTGGAATTTTTCTGTGACAGCATGTTTGTAATACTTCATTTCATGTTAGCCTACTAAATGCAATCTCACAATAGTTGTCAAACTTTTAATTTAAACTGCATCCCATGTAATCACAATTCACTCTTTAAAAAGGCAAATAATGTGAGTTCCATGTCTTGAATATATTACTGAAGAATGGCATATTCATTTTGCTCAACTGTTTTCTGTTAATTGCAATAAAGGACAAGGAAATTATGCATCACAATCCTATGTATAGTTACTTGGAAGTAAATAACGTCAAAAACAATGGAAGCCATTTAAGTGGATCCCAGGCCTTCAGCCATGCTCTATTTTCTGAAATTATATTTCCAGCCTATAATAAAACTATGAAGACTAGAAACTTTAGTACATATGAGAAACATAATTTCTCAAACAAGACCTGCTGTCTAGTTAAATAATGTTCTTCCTCTCATCCCTTTAGTCTTGAGTCCTGTCAAACATTTCATCTCATAGCTATACTTTTTGAGTGGAACTCATTTACTCTTACATCTCTTAGGTCTACTCTTTTCTTAGGTCTGTTCTGCCTTTCTGACTGTGCCTTTCTCCAATCCACATTCCTTATTGCAGAAGTTGGCCAGCAAACTTGAAGGGAATTTGGTTCTCTGAATACATTGTGAGAAGGAACTGCTTCGTAGTTTTAACAGAATGTATAATGATTTAAAGCCATATGGAGAATGAATTGGAAGGTTGAAAAGTGAGCCTTAATTAACTTATTGAAAAGAAGGTGAAGAAGTGGTTTGAATAAGGTTTGTAAAGTAGTACCTCCATGGGGAGAAAGTATCGGGCACTAAAGAGCTCTTTATTCTAGCACTGAACAGCATAATTGGAACAAATGTCTAGAATTTAAAGTGGAAGGAATTCAAATTAGATATGTGGCACACTTCATTCTTTCCCCGCTTTCTATAAGAGAAGATTATTAACTCTTGGAAGAAACTGCTAAAGGAGAGAAAGTGAGTTTGCTTGAGTTCCTGCCTTAGATCCAGAACAGATATCTTCTGAAAGATATGCTTTGATGAATTATAATTTAGTGAGCTTGCAGTAGAAATGTTGTTCTCAAGAGGCCTTGCTGACCTGAAACTTTATTAATAATAATACAGCACACTGAGGTTGCTACTCCATTTGGCTTAGTGTCAGATTTTAAGATGAAGTAGATAAAGGCAGCTTAACATTAATTTAGCACAGAAACAACCCTTTGGTGAATTAAAACCCCAAACACAATATTCAGAGGTAGCATGATAGTACATTAGAATAGAAACATGTAAAAATTGACTACCTTTGCTTCGATTTTAATAACTCTGAAGGCATCTAATGTATCAGTTATAACATAGACTGGGAAGTAGATAAAAGCAAAATTGAATACAGTTGTTACTCAGCTCTCCATCCACGGATTCCACCATCCACAGTTTTAAAATGTTTTTAAAAATTGAAAAGCAAATCTTGGTTTTGCCAGTTTATGTAAGGACACCATTTTACTCTGCTATCCTATTATAATGGGACTTGAGCATCTATAGATTTTGGTTTCCACAGAGGTCCTGGAACTAAACTCAGCAGACACTAAGAATCTAGGGAGGTTCCAGACAGGACTTTAAAAAAAAAACCCGACTGGGCCTGCATTGGAGTCCACACACTGGCTCAACATCCACATTTTCCTAGGGGGTGGTACAGGTGACCTTCCAGCAGGGCATCTGTACACAAAAGAAAACCCTTCAGAAAAGCCTTAAAAAAGAAAATAATACTTACCCGCCCAGAATTTCCCTGCTGCCGGTCCTCTCCTAGTATATACTAATGATGTGCCAGGAGAAGGGGGGGGGGTAGGAGCGATTTTCCTCCTTCTCCCTTTCTCCTCATGTGTCATTTCTATACGCCAGGAGAGCTCCAGCAGCACAGTAATGGCGGCCAGGTAAGTTATTTTCTTTTTAAAAGGCTTTTAAAGGGGTTTTGGAGAGAGGGTTAAAGCCTTCTCGTGTATTCTGGGCTGAATCAGCCTGGAAAATCCGGGAGAGCTGTGTGGACTGCCACCTCAGAAGTCCCAGAACTTCAGAGGGGGCAGTCCAGACAGGACCCATACTGGGTTAGACCTGGGTCTTTCAGGAAGACCCGGGTCTTTCCAGTTTCAAATTCCTTTGGGACAAAGCAGGGTTTTCCTGCTTTGTCCCAAAGAAATTTGTTTTTACCAGAGGCGTTGTTTGGATGCCCCAGGTAAAAACGTGGGAGGTGCGCATTTTCCATGCTGTGTGGATGCATCCCTACTGCCCTGGAAAACATGCCCAGATTTCTCACT
Organism: Anolis carolinensis; assembly: GCF_035594765.1. Lineage (NCBI taxonomy): Eukaryota > Metazoa > Chordata > Lepidosauria > Squamata > Anolidae > Anolis > Anolis carolinensis. The sequence goes on from NC_085842.1 coordinate 201,516,928, forward strand.
GTTTGCTTTTAAAGGGGCTCTGGAACTTGAGATGTTTACAGCTACTTGATCTTATAAGTTTGAGACTGGGCCAAGTGCTTAAATAGCAATGTAAAAATGTTGGTGTTGTTTTAACAGTTGAGTTTCTTTGATTGAATTATTTTATGATTGGTCTTATTGTACATTTGTACTGTATGCTTACTGAAAATTAGATTTCTGATTTTTTAAAATGTATAATCTGCTTTGAGTAGCCTATGTATCTGAAAGGCAGTATATACTATATACCCAATTACCTAAGTAAAGGTTTGAAAAGCGACTACATTGTATTTTTTTGTTTTGCTTTTCTCACTGCTCTTCACTTTGCTGGTGGTAGATGGTTTTACTTTTCAGAATTTGGACACAATAATGAAAAACTGGGCACACATAATATAAATTGAACTTTTCATGGCCTATACAAGAAGATCCAGATAATACAATTTTCTAAGCAAAATCCCTGCATATATTTTTGAACAGAATTAGTTGAAACCTGCAAAGATTCTCACATATTAAGAATTCTCCTTTTCAGAGGCCCAGAATACACTGCCATATAAAACCCAGATTATCTGTTTGAACTAGATTATATACCAGTGTAGACACATATAATCCAGTTCAAAGCAGATAATCTAGATTATCTGCTTTGATAATCGGGATTATATGGCAGTGTAGAAGGGGCCAGAGTTTTCTGACATCCAAGAAACTAATTTTGGACCATTTTAGAATATTCTGAGTGTTCTTTCCATCCTACAACTGTGTTGTATAGGAAACTGTCATATGGCAAATGCTGAAAAAAGGAGCATTATATATTTATGATTATTTTTGCTACAAGATTAGATTCCCATGACATTTGAAAACATTGGGGAAGACAATCATTACTCTTTGGTCTTAGGGAGGATGACATATTGGAAGGAGAAAGCAATATTTGCCCATTTCCCCCCAGTTCTTAAATATTTTGACCTAATATCTGCTTCAAGCCCTTTTCTCCAAAATCCTGGAATCTATATTTGATCACTGGTAACCCACAGAAGAAGAAAAAAATGAAGGAATTCATGAGGTACATTATTAATCCTGAATGGGTTTATGTCCCTCAACTTTAAAAGGCAAATTTCTTCAATAAATTATAGAAGGCCATTTGAACTGGTACATTTCACATCCACTGTATTTTAAGCAACACGGATATTGTTGTGAATGGGGCCATCATTATGACATTCACTTTCAGAGAGGTCACATTCTACAGCATGAAAAGCATTTAATATTTATGGATGTAGGCTGTTCATTCCTTATTCTACTAGCTTGAACCAGAATGTGAATTCATCCCCAGCGAAGACATTATAAGGTCTTTTAGAGGATTCTCTCCGTGTCCACAGACATGTTAGTTGATTAACTAGTGCTGGGCATTAAAAGCTTTCAACCATAGTCAAATTACGACCTGATAGGAGCAAGGCATGTGATTTATGCCTCTTTTGGCTGAGTGGAATTCTTTTACTATTCCCTGATGCATCTCACTGCTTTAGGTTCCACATCCTTTCCATACCTTCAATTTGAAGTTGTGTTCAAATCCTATACCCTTCTAGTTTAGAGGGAGAAGGAAACTGTACCTTAGAAAAATATAAAGGAGGTCAGAGCTTAGAATTAGAGCATCTATTCTGCATGGCCACAGTTTCATATTTTATTTTTGATGTTATTATAATATGAATACTATTAAACTGCTTCGATGTGGGAAATGTTTTTGGCCAGGGGTTATGTCAATTCTAGTGCAAAACATCTGGAGGACATTAAAATTGTCTATTAACAAATGTATTAAAACCTGTTTCATTACATTTAAGGATGTACACTACAAAGTGACTAGCACACATATCTTCAAGTATAATATCACAAGGTAATAAAAATCAAGATTAATCTCATTTCACAGTGGCATTCTTCCCCCCTCCCCATGAGATAAAAATGTTCAGTTAAACAATGTGAAGCATAAAATGCAATTTCAACATGATCTGCTTTAAAGTAGTCAAAATACTTTCAAAAGAAACTTTAGGTTAGGCGAACTGGGAATAAAACTAAATCACATCATGGACAGCAAAGCTGAAAATGCAGACTTCCATACTGACTGAAATCCTACGGCTGTTTTTGTGCAAGCATTATTCCCCTAGAATTAAACAACAAACAGCAACTATTATCCTTGAGCATCAGTATAAGCAAAGGGGTCTTACTTGTAACACAGATGAATGGAAATAGAGAATCCTTTGAGCAATCCATGGTGAAATAAATCACAAATAATCTTTCCAAGCAGAGAACACAAAACTTTGGGCAGAAGTTATGCTAAGACCCTTTCCACACAGCTGAATAAAATCCCACATTATCTGTTTTGAACTGGGGGCCCTTTCATACAGCTCTATATCCCAGAATATCAAGGCAGAAATTCGCACAATATCTTCTTAGTACTGGGTTATCTGTGTCCACACTGCCATATATTCCAGTTCAAAGCAGAAAATGTGGGATTTTATTCAGCTGTGTGTAAGGGGCCTGGGATATATGGCAGTGTGGACTCAGATAACCCAGTTCAAAGCAGATATTATGGGTTATTCTGCCTTGATATTCTGGGTTATATGGCTGTGTGGAAGGGCTCTGAGATCTACTCTGGTTTGCAATGGAACAACAGCATTTTCTCAATAGCAACAACAAAAATGCTCCCCTAGTATCTACCATTCTATACATTAGAGTGCTAAGATGAAAGAAAGCTTGGTTATGAAGAAGACGGGAAGAACCCATGAGCATATAGAACTTCTGTGTGATTCCCTTTCCCCCTGAAAATAAGACAGGGTCTTATATTAATTTTTGTTGCCAAAGATTCATTAGGGGCTACATATAGCTGCCTGGACACAATTTAAATAGACTTTTTTATGAACTGTAACTAGGGCTTATGATCTGAAGTAGGGCTTATATTTTGAGATCCTCAAAAATCCTGAAAAATTATGCTAGGGTTTATTTTCAGGGTAGGTCTTATTTTCAGGGGAAACAGGGTAGTAACTATGAACTCCTGGTAATAAATACAATTTTTTTGACTGAGTATGTCTTCTATGAGTGCTTTAGTTGTGTTTACCTTCAAGACAAGAGGCTGGACTAGATGGCCTTTGCAGTCACTTCCAACTCTATGATTCTATGTAATCAGGCATTCAGCTCTAATTCAGAAAGTATGTCTCTGACCTGAGCTTGAAAAATTACTCTTAGGAAATAATTGGTTCCTGTTACTCACGACAGAGATAAACAAACCAATAGTTGCTGATTGTTAAAAATGTTTAAAAGTAACTCATTGCACTGTTACTTTTCAGGGGAATATGTTATGATTGATAAGAGAAAAGCATTCAAGGTGAACAATTCAACTAAAAGGCTTTCAAAAACAGCCTGAAATGGTAACTAGAAAAGTTAATGGATCTGAGGATTCAAGTGCAAAAAGGAAACGGTTCCTAAAACCCTGAAGTCCCTGAGCTAAAAGACAGTGGTCTTTCTCAATACATCAGAGCTTCCTAAACTGTATGTCATGACATATTAGTGTGTTGCCAAGAAATCTCTGAGCAATAAATCGTACCTTTTAAATACCAGCATATAAATGAAAGGTTATTATGAGAGATGTTGTGTTCCCATACATTTCCTTATTATAATTTATGCATGTGTCTGTATCTCTTATAAGGGGTTGGTATAACCTTTGGTTTGCTAGTAAAACTGAATTACTATGTTGCAAAATGATGCATGGCAAAAATGTGTTTCACCAATATCAAATGTTTGGAAAACTCTGCAATATATGTAGCACACTGAATTATAATCTAGATCAGAGCTTTCCAAATGTTTCATGTTGGTGACATGCTTTTTAGACACGCAGGTGACACACAAGAGTGTCCCGACACATCATTTGGAAAGCTCTGATCTAGAGAATGTCAACCCCAATTTTATTTTCAGTGCTCCTCAACCAATATCAGTTAACCTATGTTTCAAACATACACATCTAAATGGCAACAACCACATGTAAGTGAATGCTGGCATTCATCCATGTGTCTCTCACGCTCTGGACATTTACAGTATTTTGCCAGTATTGCTATCACTTGCCAGGAAATATGCAAAGTCACCAAATTGTGGATCTTTCTTGTCACATACATGCATTAAACCCTGACTGCAGATTATAGCATGAAATGAGCTAAGGGATAAATCGTCAACCTTTCCCAGTGCTTACTAATCTCTCTCCAACATGGAGCTACTGATGGCTTTGGCAAACATTTTTCTTGTTTAAATTAAGAAATACCTATACGCAAGACCAAACGTTGGTGCCTTGGCACATGCAAGTTGCCATGGAAACTGCAAAGTTCTTGGTAACAGTTGATGTAACTCCTAATCCCTTTTAATGGAGATGACTGTATGAGGCCCACACTAAACAGAGGCATCTGTACATATCTATAGAAACAGCAGGGTGCCAGAGATGAGTGTGAGCCAGGCCTCTCATCTTCTCCAATGGCAAGGAGGCAATGTTAATATACATCATGCACCTTGCCGGCAATGGCTGCATGTTTCCATAGAAACCAACGGCTTCTTTTGTCTTTGAACAGGCCTGGATCTTTGTTCTTAGGAGGGAATTCGACTGGCTGTGAAGTCATTTTTGGCAGTCAGAACAGAAGTCTTCCCGGGCAGCCGCAATAGGCTGGAACAACTTGCTTACACATACAAATATTCACAAACCCACCCACAGAAGCAGCACTTCGTCACATCCACCTGAGCAATCAGCAAGGCAAAATCATGCATGTTAATGCATCAATTCCTGGGGAAATAAGTTTAGAACATTCTGTTCAATGTCACTCATGCACAGATTGCATCTGCTCAAGCAATTTGCTCTTGTAAGCAACCGTGAAGTCTCCTCTATCATGAGTTATCAGTGTTCTCTGGGTGGGTAGCTTCTGATTAAACATACCAGCAGCTGAAAGGTGGCATAAAGGTCAGGCGCTTTACATTAGCATGATGACCTGATGCATGAGACACTTTGGTAAAAACTTAAAAACAGTTACTGTGGTTGCTGCTGTTCATTCTCCTGTGGCTCTATTGTAGTTATCCCCCAGTACCGGCTACTGCTGTTGGGAATTCTGTCTGCAAGCTCTGCATTAAACATAACCTGTCCCTAAATCTATAGAGTTACTTTTACAAAGCAATCACATTTATAATCCAAAGGTGTAATTGATAGACCTTACTGTTTCTTTCTAAAAAGATGGACTCTTTGCTTTTGTGTTTCCTAAAGGAAACAAGTAGCTACCCTTTTACGTTGCTTCTGAATGCTATGAGTTGCTGGTCTTCCTCTGAGGCTGGGAGAGTGTGACTTGTCTAAGCTCATTCCTGCTTAGTTTTATGGTCAAGGGAAGAGTCAAAGTTGTTATAGTCCAACGTTCAAACCATGCTACCACCCTGGCTTAGCAGAAGGCTAAAACTGAAATATTATATTTTGGAAATATGACCCTTGAGTATTTATTCTCTTAACAATAACATTTGGCATCATTGTACACTTTTTACAAAAGGAAAGTGTGGCTTTATATCCTGTCAAAGCCCTGTAATGGTAAAATGGGGCAGTGGACATTTTTTTTGGTGCGTGTCAGGAGTGACTTGAGAAACTTCAAGTTGCTTCTGGTGTGAGATAATTGGCTGTCTGTAAGGATGTTGCCTAGGGGATGCCCGGATGTTTCTGATGTTTTACCATCCTTGTGGGCTACCCTCATGTCCCTGCATGGAGAGTTGGAGCTGACAGAGGGAGCTCATCTGCGTGCTCCCTTGATTCAAACCGGCAACCTTCAGGTCAGCAACCCAACCTTCAAGTCAGCTGTCCTGCCTGCACAAGGGTTTAACCCATTGTGCCACTGGGAGACACAATCGCTCCTAAGAATCCCTCCTCACAGAGGCGCTAGGTTTTCTGACAACAATGAATAAAGATGAAAGGAGAGTAATAGAGACAGAACACTCAGAATGGGTCCAACCCCAAAACAGTCAAAACTCTATCTGAAGGCCTGTGGTATGGTAACAAGGATAGAAGAAATGGCTTCTCTGGCCAACAGTATTGTATCCACACAGGGTCATTCAGATGTTTTAAATGGTGAGATACTGTTACAATTTGGCCACAAAGAACAATGCAAGTCACACAACAGTTCTCTGGAAAAAAAATTGAACACAATTTCACAGATAAAATCTGTGACATCACGAGGGTTGTTCTCACTTAGGACTTCATCAGACACAGGATTCCCCCTGTTTCTACATGCTTTAAAAACATCATTCTACCATATGTGGTGGGCATGCAATAGAACAAAGAAGTACTGGAAAGAAATACATGAAGAATATCAGAGGATAATGAACAGAAAGTTCCAAACGAAACCAGAACTCTACTTGCTAGGCATAACCGACCTAAAATTAGAAAAGAATGAGGAAATAATACTAAATTACCTTGCGACTGCAGCAAGAATCATCTTTGCGAAGACATGGAGATCAAATGAGATACTATCAAAAGAACAATGGATATTAAAGATATGGGAAATAAGAAACATGGACAGACTAACGTACCTAATAAAGAAACACCAAGGAAAACCGATGAAAGAAACGGACTGGACAATAATAAAGAAATAAAGACCCAGGAGAAGAAGAAAGTAATGATATAAAAAAGAAGATAAAACAAAAAGCCCATCATGACTGGTCAACGATCGGAAGAGAGGCAGTAATGGAGATGAAACGTTAGAAAAAGGAACAAGACCTCTTCAAAGGCGATCGGAAGTACGCCAAATACTCCCCCTCCCCGCTTTTTCTCTTTCTTTCTCCCCCCTTTTTCTTCACTCTTTCTCTGTTTTTTATATTTTCTTCTTTTCTCTCTCTTTTCACTTTTTTTTTTCGTGTCAGGAGCAACTGGAGTTGCTTCTGGAGTGAGAGAATTGGCCGTCTGCAAGGACGTTGCCCAGGGGACGCCCAGATGTTTTGATGTTTTTACCATCCTTGTGGGAGGCTTCTCTCATGTCCCCGCATGGAGCTGGAGCTGATAGAGGGAGCTCATCCACACTCTCCCCAGGTGGGATTCGAACCTGGCAGCTTTCAGGTCAGCAACCCAACCTTCAAGTCACTTAGTCCACTACGCCATCTGGGGGCTCCTCTTTTCACGTGAGAATACGTCAAAGTATTTCACACTTTTTATTTCAACTGTATGAAAACAAAAATTATCTTTAAAAACATTTTAAAGATGAAGTCTCGTGGAGCCCATCAAACAGCGCAAGACCACGTCTGGCAGTTTCTTGTGGGACTCTGTCTTTAAAATGTTTTTAAAGTGTGTAGAAACTAACGTTTTTGGAGTTGGGGTCTTCAGAGCTCCTGATTTGCACAGAAATGGCTAAAGGCACTTATTTTAATGTGGGATGAGAACTGTCAGATTTCCCCCATTTCAGATCATTGTAGTGATGTCAAAGTTTGGGCGTTCCTGTGGTTAGTCTCCATTAATCCTCTTGGGTAATTTTTTAAAAATAAAATTTTTCAGAAATTGTTCAATTTTGATATTTTACTAGTTTGCTGTAGCTATGTTTCCTCCTATTTTAGACCAAGATTTCAGACTTCCACAATTCTGAGATTTCCCTTTTTTAATTAAAAAAAGAGAAAGCAAGTGGTGTGGGAGGATAATACACTTGCCCTTGTGATAACTCAGCAAGCTGAGGATTTCTCTAGAAATTGACAGAGTTCATCACGTGTGATGGCAGTAAATGAATAATCAATTTCTCCAAAAAATGGAAAAGCACAAAATGCTATGGCAAAAAGACAATTTCCACTATTTTATGCTCCTAATGGGATGACGTCCCTAGTATGGTATCTCATGGTGTCATTTGGCACATGCAAACAAAATTATGTGATTCAAAGTATCATTGTACTTGGGTAATAATGAAAACTCTTACTAGAGTGCTGCGCATTAGAAGGTTCAAAAAGGAAATTAGCATTTAGCCTTGTAGCCATATTGTTATAGCATATGTGTATACAGAGTTATTAATTTGAGGAAGTAGAATTAGTAAATCAGTAAAAATAATACTGTTGTCATATTTGTTGAAAAGTGAATGAATTAGGGGTGATGAAGTAACATTTCATGAATTATTTCCAACACTCAAATTCAATCATGAAATTTGATGCACAATTCTAGACAAGGTATTTTAGCTTTCAGGCTAAACTACTACATAAACTTGTTGTAATGACAAAATTGGGGTGAAAACCATATTTAACTTGAAGGTAAGATGAGATAAAGAAGTGTGAAAAGCTAAAATAACTATTTTTTCAGGCTTACTCTTATTTTTAAAAAACTCTCTAAACAACAAATAGTAGTCATACTGGGTCCAACTAGCAAATGATGCTCAGAGTGATATCGTTCTGCCCAATGTAGAGGAGAAGGGAATTCTTGCTTGCATAGTTTTTTTGGGGTTTTTTGTTTTGTTTGTTTATTTATTTATTTACAGCATTTATATTCCGCACTTCTCACCCCAAAGGGGACTCAGGGCAGAGCACATTACACATATAGGCAAACATTCAAGGCCTTTTAACATAGAACAAAGACAAGACAAACATGGCTCCGAGCAGGCCTCGAACTCATGACTCCTGGTCAGAGTGATTCATTGCAGTGATTCATTGCAGCTGCTCTCCAGCCTGCGCCACAGCCCTCCTATTGTTGGGTGCAATAGGAGGGAAACTTCCCATGCTTCCTCCAACATCCTATTCCCATACCATCCTATTCCCATACCTATTCCCATACCAGCATGTTATTCCATGCATGCAATTCTTGGTTGCCTATGGTAGCCTTACCACTTCTTAAATAAAAGGCTGTGATAATTCTACGTTGCTGTTGAATTCCCATGTCACACTGTGTCCAGAATGCATTTCTTTACAGCTTAATTGGATATGCTTAAAAAAAAATTGTTCTCCAAATATTTGTGCACTAAGGAAACACTGTATCAATATTTAATGTTACTGCCATTTTACTCCAAAGATTTTGCAGTAGATTTGAACATTTTACAGCATGTGACAGTTGACACACAGTAGCAATCGATTGTGACAGTTTCTGACAGATAAGACTAATGTTTCATTATGCATTGGTAAGTGTTATCTGACACTTGCACATGTTCTAGTATTCTTTCAGTCAGACAATTCCATACTGAGAATGTGCCTAACTGATGACCACAAGGTCAAAATGTCTAGCCTTTTTTTTTGTTTTTTTTAAACTTTTCTAGTTCTTCCATTATTTCCAGTCCTCATGCTGCCCGAATTACTGAACTTGGTGAAGAATTACAGATAATTCAAAAGCATATTCATTTCTATAGCACTTTTATAAGCTGTAACATAGTTACTAGGACTGTGCCAAATTTTCGTTACTCGTAAGTCAGATCAAATTCATTAGATTTGTATTTACGTGATATCCAATTAAGAATCAAAATTCTAGCATAGTATTTTTTCGTAAGTTGTGTATACATTGTAACTCTCTGTGACATAGTTTTAATTCACAGAACAACCAAACCCTACCGGGAGGTGAAGCCAGATTGTTGCCATGCCTCTCAGTCAAACAGGACTGAGGGAGGGGGGAGAGGAGGTGGAGGCAGAGCCGCGACCATTGCTCTTTAAATTCTCCAGCGATTCGCCTCACCCCCCACCTATCCTTGGGAAGAGAAAGAGAGAGAAGCTCCATGCCAGGTTAGCTTTCCAGGAAGGCAAGCATAGGGCACAGGATTGAACTGGAGAAGAGAGAGGAGACTGCATTAGCTGCTGTTTCACTTATAGCTTACTGTAGCTGAGGCCAACTCTTCATACTAGGGAAAGAGAAGGAGAGAAAAGCTTTGCACTCTGTAGAGACACTGAGACAGGCACTGGCAGGCAGGGTGTTGCTTTTTTGGGGTGGGTGGGTGGGTGGGCGGCTTATACCTTATGACTGTTTTATATTTTTGCTGCATTTTAGGGAATCTTTGAGGGTTACTGCATGGGCTACATTGCTCTCTGTGTACAGTGTGTGCATAGAGTCAAAAAGCACCCAGCCACAATTTGCCTTGGCAGCATTTTCTAGTGCTAGTGTGATCTCTGTGTGCATAATCCAGCAAAAAAACACACAACCTGTTTTTAACTTTGGCACAAGTTGCTTTGGCTGCATTTTCTAGTGCTAGTGTGATCTCTGTGTGCATAATACAGCAAAAAAGAACACAACCACTTGTTTAACTCTGGCACAGTTGCCTTAGCTGCACACCCCATATCAACCACACCCTGCCCCACCCCACTCCAGTCAGCCATAGCAGCTAAAAAGATTACTTTTTGACATTTTTTTAAATCCTCAAAGATCAGGAGATGTGCTAATCTTTCTGAAACTTGGAGGAAATGATGCTCTGGTTATAACTGTAGAGAAATTCCAGGACATAGCTTTTATAGTTTGCTTTTTTTTAACAAGGTTTTTTTTGGTAAAAAACAAAACAAAACAAAACAAAACCCCCACATTTTCCAAAAATCAATAGATGAGTGAAATGTTTCAAATCTTGGGGGGGGGGCAGTGTTAAACATGTTCTACCATTGTAGCAAGTTTCACCCCAATAGCTCTAAAAATGAGGAAGGAGCCCCAGAACCCCCCCCCCCCCCCATGCACACAATTACTGTAACGTAATAGTAATGAAATTTTTACTAACAATACTTTTGAAATACTTTAGAAATGGCTCCTCATAATTTTGTAATGGCTTTTGAAACTTTTTAAATCAATTGCACAGCCCTAATATTTACTGTCTAACTGTGGATTTTATAAAGACTTTTCCATCCCCACTGCAAAAAGTTGAAGATTTCATAGCAACCAAGTTCTGCAAAAGCTATAATGTTCTTATTTATCTGGCTGGTTTTACAAAGAAACAATAAAAGGTGAGAATTGCAGTGATTAATTTTTGTTGGTGCAAAGAACATTGTGGTGTTCTTGACACGACAGACCCTTCAAATACGATGCGACACACTGCAACCTGTGGTTATTGAAAAGGTTTGTCATAAGGCGCCAGTTAGATTAGATGGTTCACTTTGTAATAGCTGTTAGCTGGTTGATTTTTTCATATGACTGAGATCTAGAAGGTCAGAGCTCTTAGAATCTCAGCTGTATAATAAACAGCCTTTGTACTTCATAAAATCCCATAGGCCTGAGCGGCACAGGGTTTAAAGCCCTTGAACATAACTAGATGTGCTCAAGGGTTTTAAATTGTGCAATGACATAAAAGGCCTTAAGATTGCTGAGAATGAGGGCATTTAAGTTATTCAAAGCCTTTTGTTTTCACATGTATTGTTAATAATTCAGAATTTTTTTATAATTCACAATATTTAATCCTTAGATTGGTCCTGTAAATTTATGGAATCCAAGACTAATGGTCACTTCACATGTATAATGAGTTACCCGAGGGACAATAATCTAAAACTTAATGTGTATGAGGTGGATAGGTATGTGCCGAAGTTCATACATTGGGATGAAATACCAATGTGGGGCTGTCCTACCCTTAAAAGAGGAGATATATCACCTGGGGATATTCTTCCGTCTGACAGTCACTGGAAGCAAAGAAAGTTTCAGTGACATCAAAGTGCCATTGCTCAATTGTGGCATTGTGCATCATCTATGGTCGTTCCTGGATGAAGACAACTTTGCCACAGTGATCCATACTCATTACTTCTTGTTGGAGCCCTCGGTGGAGTAGTGGGTTAAAGCCTTGTGACTGGAAGGTTGGGCTGCTGATCTGCAAGCTGCCAGGTTCGAATCCCACCCAGGGAGAGCGCGGATGAGCTCCCTCTATCAGCTCCAGCTCCATGTGGGGACATGAGAGAAGCCTCCCACAAGGATGGTAAAAACATCAAAAACATCTGGGCGTCCCCTGGGCAACATCCTTGCAGACGGCCAATTCTCTCACTCCAGAAGCAACTTGCAGTTTCTCAAGTCGCTCCTGACACGAAAAAAATTACTTCTTGTTTAGATTATTCTAATATGCTTTGCTTTTCAGGAGAATTATAGATTGCTTATCTGCTGCCATGCCTAATTCAAAATACTCATCTACGCAGGCCTAAGTGATCTAGACCCCAGTATTTATAGAACAATCTCTCTCTGTTTCAGCCTGGCTTTGCTCTTCTATCTAGGTAAGAGGACCAACATGTTGACCCATTACAAGTAGAAGTACACTTAATGACAAGGCCTTTGCAGTGATTCCACCCCAACTTTTGAATATCCCCTTCCAGAAGTTATACCCAGCACTGAATTTACTGAAACAATGGTGTCTCTGGTATTTCCAGCAGTTGATTGCCATGCTGAAGAATAAATCTTTTGCTGATTTCTCTCTCTCTGTTTACTGGTTTTATTAAATTATTGTTGCATATTACTGCTATTTTAAGTGTTGTTATGCACCCTCCAATTTTTATAAAGAACAGAACTGAGAAATAAAAGTGGATATATAAATGAATTATGAGAGATTAAACACTAATACAGTTTCCATTCTACTGCCCTGAGTCCCCTCGGGGAGATAGGGCGGAATACAAATAAAGTTGTATTATATTATTATTATATTACTCCATGTTATTTCAAGTGCAGTACTTTCTTTCACACATATAACTAATCATCTCTTTATGATTACAGCATCAAATGTTGACAAGTATATTTGATGAAATTAACTCAGACAATATCACAAATAGAACATTTATATTGCACATCCCCAAACTGTATCAAGTGCAATATTCCACAATTAAGACAAATCACACTTTCTATTGCTAGTCTAAAAGCACATATCCCATTGCTTGAAATTGTATTGAACACTGTTACACCCCCAAATCTGCATTGGTAAGATTGTTCTAGTAAGTGGAGACTAGAAAGAAAACACAATTCTGAAGTTCTATAATTATACTATACTGAAAATATAAATTTCTAGTCCAAATTATGAAAGTGTATCAGGAATAAGGCCCTTTAAAAAATAATATAAATAAAAAGAAAGCTATTTCGTCCCAAGGATGCCCAGACTCCTGGAAAGTAAGTAAGATTACCTCAAGGGTCAAAAAGGCCTCACTGGTCACCCACTGCTTAGCCTTGCTGCCTTGCGTGTAGATGCAGCCATACTGTGGAAGGGTTGTTGTGTATTTTCCGGGCTGTTGTGAGGTTGTGAGGTACCTCTAAGGATGCCTGCCATAGATGTGGGCAAAACATCAGGAGAGAATACTTCTGGAACATGACCATACAGCCCGGAAAACACACAACAGCCCTATGATTCAGGCCATGAAAGCCTTCGACAACACATACTGTGGAATTTCATGCTTCCTCTCTCTCACCTGTCTGACAGTACTGGTTTTTTCCTGGTATGCTACAGAAGTACAGCTTTGTTCCATGATTCAGCAAGGAATTAACAAGTCTGAGTCTAGTCCCAGCAGGGATGGAGATGGACTATGACAGGTGACATCTGGAGTCAATAAAAATGCAGAATTTTATTCCGTTAAGCATTCACACCTCCCTTCTCTCCCTTGCAGTTGTTTATCTGAACATGACAGAACAATCATCAGAGAGGAAGAGAGAGAGAGAATATAAAACAAAAGACATTTAAAGTTCTTTGTGCAATTCCCCTAGCAAAGCACAGCATTCATTTCTGACTTCAAAGTTATGGAAGAAGGGGGAACAGTTATTAGCAGAACATGATGCGGCTTGGTGAAAGTACAGCAAAAGAGAAAAAGCTTCTTGAATGGTTAGGAAAAATAGACCTGGAAAGAGGCTCAGAGCCATGAAAGGATGGAAGAATTCTTAAATTTGAGGCATAAGGATTCCCAGATCAGTGTTTCAGACCCACCCAAGTGCATCATGACTGTGTGGGATGCACACTATTGTTAGCTGGGCCTGTTTCATTCTCCCCAGCACATGGATGGTGCTATGGTTAGACTGAGGCTTGCATAATGGTGGAGATTATGCTTCTTCTGCATTCGTATCATACATATTATGTCATTTACTGTAACCTGCTGTAGACAACAATGATGATGGTTGTTGCCGGTGAGCTCCTACATAAAAGTGTGATCTGGTTCAGAGCTTGAAAAAGGTAAAGCTATTTTTCAGATTCTATTCCAGAATCTCCCATAGATAGGTCCATAGATAGGTACCATAGTTGGTAGGTCCCCAAAAACAACTTTTCTAGGATCTGGGACTGGTTCTCCATAGTCTTAAGCAGATTTATTTCAACTGGTAGCTGACATCTGTTTGTACAACAATGTCTAGAATCCTTTGTTTGCATTCAGTTTGGCACCACTAACTGCTATGGTTCAATGTTATGAAATCAAGGGTGCTATAGTTTTGCAAGATCTTTGGCTTTCTCTGCCAAAGAGTGCTACAAAAGGTTTTGAAGTTTTACAAGGCCTTTAGATTTCTCTGCCAAAGAGTATGTTGATTGCCATGGCATTTCAAGTGGTGTCAAACTGTATTCACTCATTCTACAGTATCCAAATGGCAAGAACCCCAAAGGATGGAGTGCTTCTACAGCTTGACATTTTCCAGACAAAGAAGCCATCAATAACTTATTGGTATATTGTAATATTTGTATTCATTTATAAAATACACACTTTGTGCATAGAGGGGCCAACAGACAGCAAAAGTCTACTGTCTCGACGGCAGATAGCCTGAGAAACAGACAGCTCTCAAAGATGCTCATAAAGCTTCAGCCAGAAGGGACAGAGAGTTTCATCTATGCTGATGATGGTGCCATCATCGCCCAAGCAGGGAGCTCGGAATAGTTCTGCCTATCTATCTATCTATCTATCTATCTATCTATCTATCTATCTATCTATCTATCTATCTATCTATCTATCTATCAGATTGTTTTCAACATACACAGAACTTCATTTGCCAGTCTAACATTCCCCCACTACTGGAGTTCTTCATTATCTCCAATCTAAAGAATTTGGTATCAAACCTAAATGTGGCCATCTAATTGCTTACCCAAGAAAATTTATGAAAAAAATAATATGCACCTTTCCCAACACAGATTCTAGGGAGACCACTCTGTTTATTAAAAAGATTAATTTATTCTTATTTTCTGTTTCAAGTTTTTTTTACTACAGTAATTCCCAAATTATAATAGACTTTTCCACTTCTCTGATGACTTACCACATTGGTTGATATGACTTTGATGAGGGAACCCAATCTTTTAAATGCCCAACTCAACAATATCTATTTGAATCATCCTTATTTGCATAATTCTAAAGAATTGTAAAAAGTTAGTGTCAAGATTTACCTTTGTAGAAGCCATGTCCTTCAAGGCTTGAATTGAATTTGTCTTTAACTAAATTAATCTTAAAAAGTGTATTTTAATAACTTTTTATAACAATTATTCATGTTTACAAGGAATAGATGTTAAATAAATGATCTATAATTTTCTTAAATTACCTAAATTACATTTTAAACCAGTTGTCATATTGACTACTTTCCTGTTCTCTGGTGCAGAGCCAAATCTTAAGAGCATGCTGCACATTTTAATGTGAAAATCAACATTTGTATATCAGAGTTATTTTTAAAACTCTTGGATGGACACCAAGAGTTATTATCAATATTCCAGTAATATGTTGGTATCACTTTGCCAATAAGACCCCAAAATTCTCTTGTCATTAACATTTCCCTAATTTTCTTTGACTTCCTTGCTGAAAAGTCAGTTCAGGGAGATGTACCTGCTCTACATATTCTGCAGTGAAGGCAAGCATAGACAGTTCTGCAAGATGAATAATCACACTATTTAAGAGAAGCAGAGCAATTTAAATTACCTTGAGCTAATTAGTGATGCATGTATCAATTATATGATATTCATTTTCATACGTATTAGAATTTGTGGTGCTGACCTTCTCTTTCTCTTAAACTATTGATGGACACAGTCATTCATAATTAGGAGTCAAGGATTTATTGATTAAATGTTAGAAGAGACATACCGTATTTTCCCTCCTGCATAATTAGAGAGATGATCCCACAAATTACAAATTGTCTTGTTGTATCCAACAAGAAGTCTTTCTAGTTCGGTGTGCAGTCTCCCATACACCAGCAATTCCCGGTGATTTTGACTCAGAGTCAACTGTATCATTAGGCAGAGGGAGTCACCCACCTTGAAGCTTGTTTATAAGGCATTACAAGTAATTGCATTTTCTACATTTTGTTACTTCTGAGGTCAATGAGAACATAATGACTTCTTCTTCAAAAGCAGAAAAATTGTTGCTTTTCTCCCTTATGCAAACACAATATGTAATTTGTACGTTTCTTATGATTTTTAGGGTAAAAAGTGCATGGGGATGTATTTTCAGGGATTTTTTAAAAAGATTTTTTTTCTTATTCTGAGGTCTGTAGATCGATCTTTTACTCAAGGAATGAAAGGCAATAAGATAATTATGAATACCCCCTGACTTTGTAATTATTTATTGAAATGAATGAAAAATAGCAGAAGCTGGGCTCTATAAGTTGCATATGTTGGTGAAGAGGGCAAGGAATAGCAATGAAATGTTGAAAGATAAGAGGCCTATTTGTCTATCAGCCAACCTGCAACTGTGGAAGACCATGGGTCGTCTGCATTGACCCTCCCAGTAGACCTTGACATCTCCCCACTATACCTGCTCCCACAAAAAAGAATAGTTTTTTGGCCCCAGATGCACTCCAGGGACGTGGAGGCATGTGTTGGGGGCCTCTAGACACCCCTAATATGCATTTAAAGCCGTTGTTCTCAACCTGTGGGTCTCCAGGTGTTTTGCCTACAACTCCCAGAAATCTCAGCCACTTTACTAGCTGTTAGGATTTCTGGGCGATGAAGGCCAACACATCTGGGGACCCACAGGTTGAGAACCACTGATTTAGAGGCAAAGAAATTTGAACACTTTGCAACAGTTCATTTTGACCCCTGAGGGACCATGAGAAAATTCAAATATTAAAAAAATCCTTTGGATACCTGGAGTCAAAATGAAATGATATCATGCAATATACAATGCATGATAAAGTGGAAAGTGTAAGACATGTATTGGACTATGATGACTCTGGAGTACAGGATTCAAATCTTGGCTTAAAAGCAAAAGCTTCTTCTGAACAAATGTTGTCAGGCAAACCTCATAATAGGTTCACCTTAGGGTCACCATAAGTTTAAAATGACTGGAAGGCACATAACACCAAAGTGGAATGCAATAGGCATAGAAGACCAAACTACAGGTGAATCAGTTCAATTACACTATGTAACAAAATTTGAAAAATATTGTTTCTCATTTGCAAGTTTGTTTAATGGTGCAGTACTTATTTTGAAAGTAGTTGTTCTATTCCAGAAACCTTGTTTTTGTGGTTGCCACAAACTATGTTGGATTTTTGAGACTCTATCAGATATTCATTGAAAAACTATAGCAAAATGTGCTGCAAGATGTCCCACAAAAACATTTTTCAGTCTAATAAACTTTTTCCATGTTTTCATGATAGAACCTATTTAAAACCCAGGAACAAAAATCATGTTACATACTGTTATGGAAGCAACAGCCCTGAGTTTGTGAGGTCTGAGTTGATGACTGGGGACTTCATCACATACAAGTGTCTCTCCCCCCCCCCCTACTTTCCACATACTTCTAATACAGTTGATGGCAAAGTACCACAGAGCCCATCATAAGATGAAGACAGACTTCTAGCTGCCATGTGTAGTGTTTTGTCAGTGAACTGTGTCAGAAGTGTGGAGAAACAGGGGGAACCGAAGCTGGGGATAAATAGTCTTCTGAGCTCCTGCTGCACTTGGAAATGGGAGAAAGTGCTTAAAACATGTAGGATGGATCTATCAGATTAGCCCATGCTAAATCGTTTCAGTGATGTGGAAGAATAGGCTTTCCTATCATGGTCTCCTATGCGCCAATTCTTTTACAAAATCCTTCTACATGAGCCTGAAACAGTATTTTTTTAAATTAATGTAATCCAAAGGATTAGCTCAATTTTAAGGTATTTCACTCTGCTTTTGCTGCATTTTCTCCTGCATAGTAATCTAGGCTTTCAAAACTGCATTATTGCAAGATTTTTAACTTCTCTGTTCCTTTTTTAAAGCAGCTAAAGGAAGTTAGAACTGTGCCTTTGGTCTCTTTTAGAGTAAGGGGATTGAGAGGAGCCGACAGAAGTGGTGTCTTAAGATTGATGCCTTATTTATTTACTAATTTACAGCATTTATATTTCGCCCTTCTCACCCCGAAGGGGACTCAGGGCGGATCACATTACACATATAAGGCAAACATTCGCTGCCTTAACATAGAACAAAGACAAAGACAAACGCAGGCTCCGAGCTGGCCTCGAATTCATGACCTCTTGGTCAGAGTGATTTGTTGCAGCTGGCTGCAGCTGGCTGCTCACCAGCCTGCGCCACAGCCTGGGCCCTTATGTCTCCTTTAAGCAGATGGTTGAGGTGGAAGGAAACGATCCTTTGTGATGGGAGTAAGTAAATTCTTCATTTTCTTTAAAGATGGAATCCCACACAAAAATTCCAAAAGAAGATGATTTCCCTCAATTTCTCCCTTTCCTCAGCTCTGTCTGATAAAGTCCTGGGTCTCATGGAAGCCTTTCATTTATAGGGTCACCACAAATCCAGGTTAAATTCGCAGCAAATAAAAGAACAAAGGATTTAGATATACAAAGCGAGTGAGGTGGAGGGAAACGTTTTTTTTACTTTCTTATGTAAAAGTTACCCACATCTGTGCCTTGATCCATTAAAAAAACTGTATTCCACATTTGGAAATAGCAAAAAAAAAAAAGAAAAAAAAGGGGGGGGGTGGCTTAGTAAGTAACGCCCATTCTCAAGAAGTAGCATATAGCCAATGAAGATTCTTGAAAACATTTTCTTAAAATATTAATCAATTCTTGTTCTGTGACTTCTGAGTTCAAACTACAAAAGGGAGAGAAGCCCTGGAAAGTCTGAAAAGAATACTGTGTATTTCTCTACTCTAAAATGTTTTTTAATGCATGTGCAAAACTACTGTATAATATGCACACACATTCTCCTCATATGCTTGGATCCAAAGAACCTTGGCATTAATGTATGGACAGTTGTGTAACTATGGAATGGAGGTGCTGGATGAGCCCATTGCCCGCCCATAAGAATTCTACATACACACACACTCTATGAAATTGCCTTCAGTGTTCAAATTCCTACCATTGCAGTAACTTTAAAGATTCAGACCATTCAGTATGCTGTTGAGCAATGGTGCCCACCTCCCCAAAAGTTTATGAACAATAAGAAGACTTCAAGCAAGAAATATGATTTAAATTTTTTTTTTAACCTTTGCCGGTCTTTCAAAGTTTTGCAGTGTCAAAGCAGCTGGAGGCTCCGGAAGGTCCCAGCAGCAACTGTACCCCAAACTATATCAAAGCCAAACCCTTTAAAAATGTATAAAATTGATATTTCTGGTGTAACTTGTATTACTTGTATACTGTATCAATTTCTAAATGGATAAACTTGTAGCAAATGTATCCTGAAGGCAGTTGCTCCCCAATGCCCAGTTTGCATAAGCTCCTGAGAATGGAGATCGCTCTACAATTAAAGCAAGGTCTCCCAAGGCAGATAATATCAAATCCTTTTGTGTATGTATGTGAGACAGATTATCCCTTTGTCACCAAGATGATTTTAGAATGTTTACCTGTTTGACTAAGGCTGGAGGTTTGTCATTCCCACAGAAGAGAAGGCTAAACAGATATGAATATATTAGTCTTCTGAATATGCAGCAAATACCCTGGGTATTTGGGATTGTCATATTTTGTCTTTTGAGTCTTGCACCTTTGTCTCTCCAGAACTGGACACTTAAGTAATTCAAGGAATCATCTGTATACCCACATCATCACCCACTTCTGTTTCACACCCTCCACATGGGTATTTCTGCAACGGACTGGACCTTTAAACTGACCAATGATCAACTGTTCTTTTTCCTGCCATGGGGATCTCCTCCTGTCAGTGACATCAGGGAAACTGCTAGTCAATCTCTACAATGGATCCTAGCTGGCCGGATTTCCCCAGACAATCAGGAGGAGGCATAGGAAGTCTGAATAGTCGTCAGAACATTATAAAATATCTTGTATTTTCCTATGGAGTTATGCTTGTACAATTTTGAGTGTTGCCTTGGGTGTTCCCTTTTGACTTCAGCCCAGAGTGCTTATTCTTGTTCCAGATTTAGCGGAAGCTCACCGGGTATGACCTTCTTATCCATAGTCCTAGCTGAAATCTCATCACTGGGGATTGGGGAGGGCACAATTCATGCAGAAGGGGTAAGAGAATTCTTATTGGGGGGCAATGGCCTCCTTTTATGTTAATAGCCTGCTAGCCACCCCCTAATGGCAGGATTGGAGAGTCTCCAGTTTCTATTGGTTTGTGTTTTCAAGCCAACTGTCAGCTTATGGCAACCTCATGAATTTCATAAGGCATTTTTGGTAAGGAATACTCAGAGGTTGTTTTAGCGATCCTTTGCTCTGAAAAAGATAGCTTACAGCACCTGTTGGTCTCCCGGCCAGGCACTAATCAGGGCTGACCCCACTTAACTGCCAAGGTCTTCCATAATTTATAGTATATTCAGAAATAGGGCAATAAAAGAAGTGAAGCAGCAAAGAGTGGAGGCCATAGAAAGTACTGTAATGCAAATTGAATTCCTCTTCAAAAGCCTCCTTACACTATAATAAGGAGTCTTTCATGTGGGACTCATTGAGTTGGATTTTGTTACAGGTTGTGCAGTATATTTCCTGATAATTTTAACATCCCAAAACACTTACACTCCCTTTTCTCTAAGCCTGACATCCCTAATACACACACACCTGTTTCTCAGTTTTTGTGGTTCTTTATGTGCAAACCATTGTTTGCATTTATTTTTAGAATCAACAACTTGCATAGGATGCAACATAAAAACATTCTCAAAATGTATTGAGGCTTTTATTACTTTTGAAACCGCAGTTTCTCCTTGGACATATAACGGAAGAGTTCTGCACAGGCAACTGCTGTTCTAAGCCATTTCACTCCATGCTGTCGTTTGCAGCATAGCTTTTCAGAATAAGCCCACAGGTAGTTACAGCACAGCTAGCTCCAATCTGCTCATAGGATATCCATTGTTTCATTCTTTGGGAATTTTATGTTGAAAACAAGGCTAGCTCTAAAAAACAAAAAACAAATATTTAGCTACTGCAGGGTGCTGACGTTAGCATGGGATTAAAGGGCCTTCCAAGCAGGAAGCCTTTCTTTTAATTAGATACCACATTGCCGGCCTGATTTAAAAACAATTAAAAGCCATTTACACTGGGAGGTTTCTTGCTATAATTATGAAAAGTCTGCTCTTGCAGAGGGTAAGCAAAGAAAGAGAGCAATACTTGGTGAAATTAATTTTGTCAGAGTTAATTTATATTCTCCTTCCAATAGCTTTCTTTTCTATCTATCTCAGTTTGAAATGAATCTCACACTAATGATGCTATATATCAAATACCAGATAATCAACATCAGCACAAAAGACTTACTGTATTTCTCAGTGTTACTTATCATAATATCAACCATACCGTGGCCAGTGGTTTGCAGATTCTGGAAGCTATAGTCCAAAAGTTTGAAAAATGTTTCATTGGAAATGGGTGTATGAGAAGGAAATCTATGCACTTTTATAACCAATGGAAGAGAACCCAATGAAGAGTCGAGTAATCAAGGGATTTCTGATTACCTTTGATTACCAAAGAGGACCACAGGCAGTCCCCAAGTTGCGAACAAGATTGGTTTTGTTGGTTTGTTCTCAAGTTGAATTTGTATGTAAGTGTAACTCCGCCCCCCCCCCCATTTTTTACAATTTTGGATAGCATAGGGAAGAGTTAACACCCATGTGGTGTTTGTTTTTCCGCCTGTGCCCCTGTTCAGAAAATTCCA
Organism: Anolis carolinensis; assembly: GCF_035594765.1. Taxonomy (NCBI): domain Eukaryota; kingdom Metazoa; phylum Chordata; class Lepidosauria; order Squamata; family Anolidae; genus Anolis; species Anolis carolinensis. The sequence continues at coordinate 201,538,845 of NC_085842.1, forward strand.
CCTCACTTTCTGTCCCTGTGAAAATTGGAATTTGAAAAAAATGGCTTGTTGTGGAAACAAGGATTGGTGAGAAAACTTCAGTGGAGACACCTTTACCTCATGATGACTCTTTTAGTTTCACAAAACTGACTGGGTAGGCTTGCCAGAAGAGGTCTTCAACTGTATTTTAAATTCTGAAAGCTGATCTAGCTGTTGAATCTCTTCCAGCAGATCATCCCACATCCTTTGGGCAGCTGATGAAAAGTTCTTCTATGTCCTGGCAGGTTGCAGTAACCGCTCCCCAGAAGACCAAAGTGCTTGGGATGGATTGTTTGGGAGAAGGCAATGTTGTAGGTAACCTGGACCTAAACCATGTAGGGCTTTAAAAGTCAAAAACCAACACTTTGTACATTGCCCAGAAAATAATTGGCAGCCAGTGGAGTGACTTTAGTATAGGTGTAATATGCTCACTCCTGGATGTTCCTGTGACCAATCTGACTTCTGCGTTTTGAACTAATTGGAGTTTCCAAACTTGGTACATAGGTAGCCCAAGGTCGAGTAAATTGTAGAAGTCCAGCCTTGAAGTTACCAGTGCGTGCACAACCATCTATAGGTCCTTGAATTCTAGGAAGGGGCTCAGCTCAGCCAAAGCTGGTAGCAAGTACTCCTGAACATTGCATCATCTTGGGCTGACAATTGGAGAGATGGATCCAGAAGCACTCCCAAGTTGCAAACACAGTTTTTCAGGGAGAGTGTAAACCCATCCAGAACTAGTTGACAAACCTCCATCCCTAGGTTAGGACCCTTCATGGCAAGCACCTCTGTTTTGCCTATATTCGCTTTCAATTTGTTTTTCCTCATCAGGACCCTTGCCTCCTTCAGGCATTCATTCTGAGGAGACATGCTATCCTTAGCTAGAGCTGTTTTTGAAGGCATTGAAAAAGATATGTGGGTGTCATCAATGTACTGAGAGCATCCTACCCTTGATGATCCTTGATCTCTCCCAGAGGCTTCATGTAAATGTTAAAAAGCACTGGGGATAGAATGACACCCTGTGGGATGCCACATAACAGCTCATTTTCAGGAGCAGCTATCCCTAAGCACCACCATCTGGAATCTGCTTGAGAGGCATGACTGAAACCACTGCTGCAAAGTAGCTCAAATTCCCAGCTCATTCAGGCATTCCAGAAGGATACCATGGTGGATGGCATTGAAAGCTTATGAGAGATCTAAAAGCACCAACAGGGACACACACCTCTTGACATGTTTGGATGGGGATCATCCACTAAGGCCACCATAGCAGTCTCAACTCCATATCCTGCTCTGAAGCTGATTTGAAATGGGTCAAGGAAGTGTGTGTCATCCAAGACTGCCTGGAGTTGGAGGACAACTGCCTTTTCAATCACCTTGCCCAAAAAAGGAAGGTTATACATTGGTCTGTATTATTAATGTCCATGGAATCACTTTGAAATAGCATAGCTTTTAATTACTTGCTATTTACACAGGGCCGGCCCCACTATTGAGGCCCCTGACGCCGCCGCCTCGGGCGCAGGCCCGGGGGGGCGCCGTCAGGCTGGGCGGGAGGCGGGGCACCGCCCTGACGGTGCCCCGCCTCCCGCCCAGTGCGCCCTGGCCCGTCTGGCCTTTCCTAGCTGGCCAGACTGCAGCGGAGGTCCCTGCAGGCCGCAATCGCGGCCTGCAGGGACCTCCGCTGCAGTCTGGCCTGCTACAAAAGGCCAGACGGGCGAGCGGGAGTAGCGTGGGAGGCGGGGCCAGCTCTGACGCCGCTCCCCCCCCCCGCCCAGCGTGCCTTGGCCCTGCCTCCCACGCAGCGTGGGAGGCGGGGCCAAGGCATGCTGGGCGGGGGGGGGGAGCGGCCTCAGAGCTGGCCCCACCTCCCACGCTACCCCCGCTCGCCCGTCTGGCCTTTTGTAGCAGGCCAGACTTCAGCGGAGGTTCCTCCAGGCCGCAATCGCGGCCTGGAGGAACCTCCGCTGAAGTCTGGCCTGCTACAAAAGGCCAGACGGGCGAGCGGGGGTAGCGTGGGAGGCGGGGCCAGCTCTGGCCCCGCCCCCCCCAGCGTGCCCTGGCCCCGCCTCCCACGTTGCGTGGGAGGCAGGGCCAAGGCACGCTGGGCGGGGGGGAGCGGCGTCAGAGCTGGCCCCGCCTCCCACGCTACCCCCGCTCGCCCGTCTGGCCATTTCTAGCAGGCCAGACTTCAGCGGAGGTTTCTCCAGGCCGCGAATGCGGCCTGGAGGAACCTCCGCTGAAGTCTGGCCTGCTACAAAAGGCCAGACGGGCGAGCGGGGGTAGCGTGGGAGGCGGGGCCAACTCTGCCCCCCCCGCCCAGCGTGCCCTGGCCCCGCCTCCCACGCTGCGTGGGAGGCGGGGCCAGGGCACGCTGGGCGGGGGCGGGGCCAACTCTGGCCCCGCCCCCCTCACTATTCGCCCTGGCCCCGCCTCCCACGCAGCGTGGGAGGCGGGGCCAGGGCACGCTGGGCGGGGCTATGGCGCTGGTGGCGGGGGCGCTTTTCAGCACCCCCGCTTCACATCAAAAAATATCTCCGGCCGGCCCTGTATTTACACCTGGGTTTAGCAATTCTACCCAACAGACTGATTTCCACATGTCAGTTTGAAAGCATCCAGAAATGCCTTCTTCTAGTATGAAGAACCCTGAGACCTACCAAAGAGAGCCAGCTGCAAAAGTCATGCAATTTGAAAATTATTATATGCCAAAAGATAATGATTACTTTCCTTTTTCATAAAAGACCATCCCAATTTCTTAAATTCTTTTCTATTTCAACAGTATGCTTTTTTTTGGGGGGGGGGACGACAATTACTACTGACTAGTAAAGGGAGTCAAAAATATTTGCCAGTCTACTGTACATCACCCAGAGATCTACCATATTTTACTGTTGTGTACCTTCAAGTAATTTACTGGGACAATTTGTTCAGTGGGCACTGGCCTTTGCCTTCCTCTGAAGCTGAGACTGTTACTTGCCCCAGGCCACCCAGTAGGCTTTTATGGTTTAGTGGTGATTTGAACCCTGATTTCTGAACTCCTAGTCCAACATTCAAACCCCTATACCACACTGGCTCTCAGAGTGATCAACTACTAGATCTAAATCAATCTTCTCTTCTGTTTGCTTGTTCTTAGTTGATGAAACATATCTGTTGATAAGCAAATTGCTCTGGTTGATGTTTGTCCAGTGTTGATGGATACTTTTCAGTTTGTGCAGCCTGAAGATGTGGACATACTTTTTGGAGAGGTGAGAGCTACCACATGTATTCTAGACCTTTCCCTCTCCTGGCTTATTAGGCCAGAGGGGGACTGATGAAATGGGTAAGCAAAGTGATGGATGCTCCTTTGTATCAAGTCCCAGCAGGCATCTAAGAGGCTGTGGTATGACCTCTTCTAAAGAAACCTTCTCTAGACCTTACTATACTTGACAATTACTTGCCAGTCTGTATTTCTGATCTGGTGTGTGTGGTGACTTCTCAACTCCAAGGGTTCCTGGATGAGGCAGATTATTTAGATCAATTTCAGTTTGGTTTCAGGTTAAGTAACAGAGACAGCTTGGGTCACTTTGGTGAAGGACCTACACAGGGAACTGGACAGAGAGAGTGTGTCCCTGATGGATCTAGCAGCAGCTTTCAAAACAATCAACTATAATATCCTTTCTGGGATGGGGCTTCTTCAGTGGCTCTGTTTGTTCGTGGAGGACGGTCTCAGGGATTCAGTCTTGTCCCCCATACTATTTAACATCTACATGAAACCACTAGGAGAAGTCATACACAGTTTTGATATCAGGTGTCACCAGTATGCTGATGACTCCCAGTTCTACTACTCCTTTCCACTTGATTCCAAATAAGTTGTTCCTGTGTTAAATTGGTGCCTGGCAGCTGCAATGGACTGGGTGAATGCAAACAAATTGAAGCTTAATCCAGATAAGACAGAGGTGCTCCTGGTCAATCAGATCTGGGAATAGAGATCCAGGCAAACCTGGAAATAGAGATCCAGCCTGTGTTAGATGGGTCACACTCCTGAAAATGCAGGTTCACAGTTTGGGTGTACTCCTGGATTCAGTTCTGAATCTGGAGACCCAAGTTTCAGCAGTGAGCAGGAATTCTTTTGCACAGCTAAATCTAATCTAGTGTGCCAATTGCACCCATTTCTGGAAAAGTTGGAGACAGTAGTACATGCCTTGGTTACATCCCATTTGGTTTAGTGTAATCAACTCCATATGGGGCCTTTGAAAAATGCTCAGTAGCTTCAGTTGGTCCAAAGAGCAGCAGCAAGGTTATTAACTGCACAACTCGCCTGTCACAACTGCTCCACTGGCCGCCAACCCATTTCCGGGCACAATTCAAAGTTCTGGTTTTGACCAATAAAGCCCTATATGAACTATATACAGTACAGTCTCACTTATCCAAGCTAAACGGGCCAGCAGAAGCTTGGATAAGTGAATATCTTGGATAATAAGGAGAGATTAAGGAAAAGCCTGTTAAACATCAAATTAGGTTATGATTTTACAAATTAAGCACCAAAACATCATGTTATAGAACAAATTTGACAGAAAAAGTAGTCCAATATGCAGTAATGTTATGTTGTAATTACTGTATTTATGAATTTAGCACCAAAATATCATGATATATTGAAAACATTGACTACAAAAATGGCTTGGATAATCCAGAAGCTTGGATAAGTGAGGCATGGCTAAGTGACACTCTACTGTATCTTTGTATGATCCTGTTAGAACTCTATGATCTTCTGGATGTATCTCTACCATCAAGCATTTAGAGAATGATGAGGAGTGGGCTGCTGGGGACAGTGTGATTGGGATTTCGGGGAGCTGTGTAGTTTTTAAGTGGAGCTTTAAATATACTTATTTTATGTTTCATGACACAAAATATTTTACTGCTTTTAAAAATTTAAATACATACTGTATTTATATTCATTTGCTTTGTTTTAATTTTATTGTGCAAACCACCGTGAATCTCTATATTGGGGAAAGGGGAGGATAAAAATAAACACTTAATTAAATAAATATATACATTCTGAACCTAAAGTTCCAAATTAGTACTTTCAAATATCATGGATTGGGACAAATTTAAACTTTCCCACTGTAATCAGAAGCCTGCTAGCATTCTGGGAGCACGGGGAATCCCTTTCCAATCCCTGTGGATTTTGAAAATAGGATTTATCCACTGACTTTTGTGTAAGGAATAATAATTAGGGTTTTTTGGAAGAGGAGCAGAAAAACAAGGATTTTCAGAGTGATGAACCTGGTTCAGTGCATCCTACTATGGGAAAGAAAAGAATTAAGTGTTTCCGTCCTGCTTTCAAAACGGTCAATGTGTTGTTGTTTTTTTTTCTTAAGATGAGCCCTGAGGGTTCTGAGTTGTGTCTATTTCCGTACTTAACACAATTAAATAAAGTCACCAAGGCAATACAATTTGGTGGGAATCAAAGAAATTATTTTTGAGCACAGCCAGCTTGACTACTTCAGGCTTTCTTGCCAGTGGGGAAATGATTCATATTGCCTGGATTTCACACACTGTTGCCATGTTTTCGCTCTGGTTATTTTGCACATTTTCTGAAAGGGCTTTTACTGCTCCCCACATACACACACACAGATGAATTTTGCAAGGCAGAATAGGACGGCTTTTGGGCTGAAGTGAGGGCTCCTCTGAAAACTGAGGGTTTAAGATCCAAATGTGCTCTAAAAGAGAGATGGAAGCACTCTGGTTACAATATCAATGCGAGCTATGACCAGCAATTAGAATTCAGAAGTACATACATCCTGTTTCATAAAGTGAAATGATCTGTTTTGTTGGAAAAATAGACAGGTCTTTCAAAAAGCCAAGAAAATACCTGAAAATCTATATTTTGCTAATCTTTGTAAAATAATACAATAAAAGAAGGCTGAGAGGTTGTTTTTTTTTTTTTAAAGGGGAAGGGTCACCAGAAATTGACAGATCCCTCATTGGCTCTCCGGGCCCAGCGGAAACCCTGTCTCATAGCTCCTTTTCAGGTAGTAACTTGTAAGGGAATACAAACTGAAGACAAAATGTTTAAAAGAAGCACAGTCTCTTCAAAACCATCCTCCAGGAAGTGTTTGATCTGAATTGACCACAACTGATTGACTGTATGTTGCAGAGAGAGGTGGATAAGAAATAATAATAATGATAATAATAATTTTGTTCCTTAACAAAATTGAAGGAAAGGTTGATAAGGAGAAGACCTGGCTATGACTCACAAATGGGAAACTGAAAAAGGAGGCAGAAGGCCTGATTCTTGCAGCCCAGGAGCAAGCCATCAGAACAAATGCAATTAAGGCCAAGATCGAAAAATCAGCTGATGACCCAAAATGCAGACTGTGCAAGGAAGCTGACAAAACTCTTGATCATATCCTCAGCTGCTATAAGAAAATCACACAGACAGACTACAAACAAAGGTTCAACTATGTGGCCCAAAATGATTCATTGGAATTTATGTCACAAGTACCACCTCCCAGCAGTAAAGAAGTGGTGGGATCACAAACCTGCAAAGGTAATGGAAAATGAACACACAAAAATACTGTGGTACTTTCAAATCCAGACTGACAAGTTTTGGAACACAACACACCAGACCTCACGGTTGTAGAAAAGAAAAAAGTTTGGATTATTGATGTTACCATACCAGGTGACAGTCAAATTGATGAAAAACAACAGGAAAAACTTAGCCGTTACCAGGGCCTCTAGATCGAACTGCAAAGGCTCTGGCATAAACCAGTACAAGTGGTCCCAGTGGTAATTGGCACACTGGATGCTGTGCCAAAAGATCTAAGCTGGTATTTGGAAACAATAAACATTGACAAAATTACTATCTGTCAACTGAAAAGGCCACCTTACTGGGATCTGCATGCATCATCCGAAAATACATCACACAGTCCTAAACACTTGGGAAGTGTTCGACTTGTGATTCTGTGATACGAAATCCAGCATATACATCTCATTTGCTGTGTCATACTATGTCTTTATGTCAATAATAATAATAATAATAATAATAATAATAATAATAATAATAATGTCAAACGGGAGAGGCCCTGTTCTTGGCAAGTTGTACGATAGGATGGCACCCACCCTTCCCTTCTCGTTTTCCTACTTTATAGTTGCCACAAGGGCTATGTGAATTTTCTCCGGGATAGATTTTAAGGTTGAAAGGGATGCCTCTGATATCTCGCATAGTCCTGCTTGCTGGCATCAGATGTAGCAGTTTTATTTCCTCAGTTAGTGGATTTTGAAAACAGCCCAGAACTATAGACTACATGGGAGATATTGGGGAGTTCTATTTTTTTAAAAAAAAGGTAATGTTTCCAAGCTCTGTAAATTAGTTGCATGGATGATGTAAAGGATAGCAGACAGATTCCTCAATAAAGAATGAGAAGAATTGTAATGCTGTTCAGCTAATCAAGACTTGAATCATGGGCTGATGACTATGGGGAAGCACAGTCAATTGAAAGCAAGGATAATATTTCCTGGAAATATAAATATTTCTGCTCTCTTTTTGAGGCACTGAAGATTTCCTGAAAGGGCTTTTTTCCTTCCAAAAATGTTGACAAAAATAAGGCTTCTTCTATGTACCCATAGTTATCATAAACCAAATGTCACTTTTCTGAGAATCCAAAATCTAAAATACTCCGAATTCTCCAATATAACTCTGTCTGCATTTGAGATTTTCTGGTTAGGCCCCATCTCTCAATTCCACCAACTTCACAGGTATTCCTCAAGGAAACACTAGGGAGGGGAGGGATATTTGTTTTGTCTGTTATCTGATATGAAAAATATGTAACAGAAATTGTTGCCAAGTTCCTTTTATACACTGTGAAGAGTTGAACAATTATGATTTGATCACATATGTAATCCTTGGGATTTATTTGCCTTTTAAATTGTACTAAATAATATCAAGCTGATTACGTTTGAAATATTTTAAACAATTCTTGATTGGATATTATTCAAGACTTTTTTTGCATTGTTTAGCTTTTTATATATTTTTGCATAGCGCGTATCTTGTATTTTAATAGTCTCGGATGTATTTTAATGGTCTGGAGTTCCTTCTCTAGAGAGATTAGACTGGTATCCTCGAATCATAGAGTGGGAAGAGACCAACCACATGGGCCATGCAGTCCAACCCCATGCCACGTAGGAAAATACAATCAAAGCACCCCGGACAGATGCTCATCCAGACTCTGCTTAAAAACCTCCAGAGGAGAAGACTCCACCACACTGTGAGGCAGCTTATTTCACTGCAAAACAGCTCGTACCTTTATTCTAATGTTTAAGTGAAATACTTCTGAAACATGGCCATACAGCTCAGAAAATTCAGCAACTCGGTGATTCTGGCCATGAAAGCCTTCAACAACACATTTAAGTGGAATCTTCTTGCCATTTGAATCCACTGCTCCATGTCTTATTCTCCAGGGCAGTAGAAACCAGGCTTGACCCCGTCTTAATGTAAAATCCTTTCAAATATTTAAACATGGCAATCATCAGGGCTGTAGCCAAGGTGGGGGGGGGGGCGGGGGCGGGGGCGGGTTTAAGGATTCAACACCCCCCCCCCCCCCAATTTTCAGTTTTTTTAAACCTGGTTTACTCATGAATTGTCACTGATTAACTAAATCCCCATGAATGTCTACTGAAGTTTATCTGTCTTGATTGTCCACTGAAGTTTATCGATGAAGCCTGATTTCTAAATTATTTTGTGTTATGGAACTACACTTCACGATTCGCTAAAAAAAAAGGTTCAAATCCTCCTCCCCCCAATTTTGTTCTGGCTATGGTCCTGGCAATCATGTCACCTCTCAACCTTCTGTTCTGCAAGCTAAACATACCCAGCTCTTCAACATGCTCCTCATGGGGCATGGATTCCAGACCTCTGATTATTTTGGTCCCTCTGCTCTCATGTTCCAGCTTGTCAATATCCCGCTTCAATTGCGGTACCCAGAATTGGATGCAATATTCCAGAGGAAGTCACATCAAATCTGCCATCCTTTCATAGACAGGTGAAGACTCTTTATTTTGGAAGGCCTTTATTGACTGGTTGCTGAGAGGCAAAAAGGCCTTTCAGATTGTGCTATGCTGCTTATTTGCTTTCTTATCTGTTTTTAAATACTTTGAATCCTATTGTTAGTTTAAGTCTAACTTAAATAATTTATATGGGTTTTAAAACTGTATACTTTTTTAACTCTTGTAACTCACACTCAGTCCAAGACCAGAGAATAGATGGGATATATATAAATATTAACATCATTGCAGAACAGTGAACAAAAAATAAATAATAACTACTTCTGGATTTTGTTCACAATCTGGCTACCAGTATTTTAAAAAACCTTTAAAATCAGGACCTTAAATATGAACAACACTCTAAAAACAGGGGAATTCCAGTCATGAAACCATCAGGACTAGCTAACACCTCCCAACAAAGGATTCCCCCAGGCAGGAAGCAGCCAGGCTTTGAAGCTACAAGGTTATTCATTGCTAATCAAGGTGGCCAACTGCAACATTCACACTTGCCTCAAGCAGACAGGAGTTCCTTTTCCCACCCTGGACATTCCACAGATATATAAACCCTGCTTGCCTAGTTTCCAACAGACTTCACAACCTCTGAGGATGCCTGCCATAGATGTGGGTGAAATGTCAGGAGAGAATGTTTCCGAAACATGGCCATACAGCCCGGAAAACTCACAAGAACCCAGTGATTTCGGCCATGAAAGCCTTTGACAACACAATAAATGCTTCTATCACAAATCACTGAAAATATATCCTAAAACACATTGACATGAAAATAAGGCATCACTAAAACATACAAGGGACTAGGAAATTTCTCAAATTGATATGTCTGAAGAAAACTACAGATGTTTTAAACTGACACTGGGAAAAACAGTAATGTGAAGAAGGCCTTTCATCACTGGCATGTCACCAGCCAGGTTGGTACATACTGCATGCCTAGCAAGATAATCTCAGTGTTCTTCAAATAAATAAATAATATCCTAGCATGAAATAGGATATTTTTCCAGCTTTATAAGATTTTTTTAAAAGCCGAGTCAGCTAGGTTGCCCTTGAAAGGGAATTCTGAAGACAGGGTTGCATGTTCAAAACACTGCAATACACAAGGCAACCAACCTGAAGTTTATAAAAAGCAAAGTACTATTTCTGTCAGAGCTCAGCGAAAAGCCATCTTTTCTGCCATGCTGTCAGTATAAAAGTACATAATGAAAAAACAAAAATTGTCAGGCAAAACCCATGCTAAAGACAGCTCAATCTCCTTTCCTTGATTACAGCCCTTATTCTGCATTTTGGAACAACAGAGACATGGAATCTGAAATAAATATTCAGCCAAAGCAGATTTGACCTTGGGCTACCAGGGATTGCCAGACATGATGGCCGCTGGGATGAGAAAGACAGCACATTATTTAATAATCATGAACAAATGATTGAGCAGCTACAGAACAAAACGTAAGGTAAAGCAGCAGCTAGAGTCTAAATCCATGATGACAATCTAATAAATGGATCTAAACCTAACAAGCTGCGTTCTATTGCATTAGTTAGAGGTTAATGGTCTTATTAAAGCTGCCTAGCAGAAATCCTGCCACTTTCACTTGCCGCACAGAAACTACCATATCTTTTGCTGTTTGCATCTTTCCATGTCTCAGTAAGGACTTACTTAGGCCCTAATCCCCATAATAACATGTATATTACTCTAAGAGTTCTGTAAAAGTTTATATGTGTTGCTATTATTTTGCTCTAAACCCAGAAAGGGGTCGTTGTGCAGCTCTTAAATATTACACAATGTAACAAATTTTGGAAAAAAAAACCTGTTCCTGGTTTGAAAGTGTTTTTTCCTGTTTAATTATGTGGTACTTACAGTAGAGTCTCACTTATCCAACATAAACAGGCCGGCAGAATGTTGGATAAGCGAATATGTTGGATAATAAGGAGGGATTAAGGGAAAGCCTATTAAACACCAAATTAGGTTATGATTTTACAAATTAAGCACCAAAACATCATGTTATACAACAAATTTGACCGAAAAAGTAGTTCAATACGCAGTAATGTTATGTTGTAATTACTGTATTTACGAATTTAGCACCAAAATATCACGATGTATTGAAAACATTGACTACAAAAATGCGTTGGATAATCTAGAACATTGGATAAGTGAGACTCTACTGTACTTTGAAAATCTTTGTTTATTGGTTGCAGCAAACTTATGTTGAACTGGTTGAGACTCTATCAGATATTAATTGAAAAACGATAGCAAAATGTGCTGCAAGATGTGTTGCAAAACAAAGTGTTTGCAGTTCAATCAACTTTTTCCATATTTTTATGATAGAACCAATTAGAAATTGACACTTAATAACCGAGGGACAAAAATCATGTTACGTTGTGTTATTGAACTGCAACTCCTAACAGACCTCACCATAGCAAATAGTAAGGAATACTGTGACTCCCATCTCTGTGCTAATTTGTAGCTTATTTAGCTTGTGTGCATAAATCCAATACTGGTAGGCACTGGCAAAAGTGAAGAGTAAAGATGTTTCTTGCTTGATGACTCATGATGAATTGCAGGAAGCAAGGAGCAGCAGCCTTTTCCCGGTAATATAAAAAACAACAACATTGACCTCAGATCCATATCTGTGGGGAGTCCACCATTAGCAGTCCATTTGGAAAAGTATTCACTTCAGCACAAATTTCTGGGTAGGTATAAATAGAAAATGAAACTAGAGGACAGAGTATTTTGCGCATTTACAGTTGGTATAGCAAGTTGCTATCCCTCCTTCTAATCTGAAAGAGCACCGATCAAGAGCTGTAACCCCTGCCTTTATCAAGAATCATCCGTTTCACTGTTATTAAATTTACTGAAAGTTATGTGTATAATTCTCAGCACAGTAAGAAGGTAATATATGCTCCAGAACGCCATAAAAGCCATCATTCAACAAAGTACAGAAAATAGCTACCTTTCCAACCCTATGATTGGAGAGGAAGCAGTTCAGTGTTCACTTGCTCAGCTTCAAAGAATTGCTATCATTTGGGGCAGGCCGATAGTGTTATTCTCAACCTGAATGGTCATCTAGCTTTCCAAGGTGCTCCAAGGTAAAAATGTTTTTTAAAAAAGTAAATGGAGTCAAGGAAGTTCCATTTCAAGGTAATGTCATGTTCAATAAATCACTTCTGACAGGAAAGAAAGCATCCCTGATTTTTAATACTTATTTTCAACTGCAAACTTTTCAGATGGTGCACCATAATGGAATTGTTAGAGTGCTTGCTAGTTTGTTCTTTGGTTCAGTATGGCTGTTCTTGCTTGGCTATAGCTCTCTCTCAAATTTGATTGATTTAATTTATATTCTTCAACATTGAAATTACTGATTCTCAGCTTTGGGTGGCAACCTGTGCTTGATGGGGTTACACCCCCCTGACGTCACAGTTCCGCAGTCTGGGAGTCCTCCTGGACTCAGTGCTGATGCTTGATGCTCAGGTGTCGGTGGTGGCCGGGAGGGCCTTTGCACAGTTAAAGCTTGTGCACCAGCTGTGACCATACCTCGGGAAGTTTGACTTGGCCACGGTGGTCCCTGCCTTAATCAATAATAATAATACAACTCTATTTCTACCCCACCACCATCTCCCAAAAGGGACTCAAAGCACTCGTAATGTAACAATACATACGGTGCAATAAATACAGATGCATCAAATATCAAAGGAAAACATAACTCAAATCATCAATACATAACAACACCACAGCAAAATCAATCAACCCTAAAATACACATCAATAAAATGTTATGGTAATTATAGACATAAAATGAATATCAACCAACTAGTCAAATAAAGTGCTTTCAGTCAGAAAACCAATGGGTCTAACAATTTGAACCTTTTGGGCTCTATATCTATTGGAAAGCTTTGTTAAAGAACCAAGTTTTTAGGTTACCTCCAGATTGGATTACTGCAATGCACTCTACATGGGGCTGCCCTTGAAGACGGCTCGGAAACTACAGTTGGTACAATGATCAGCAGCAATTTGTTAACTGGAGTGAATTATAGGGAGCAGACAACCCCACTATTAAAACAGCTCCACTGCCTGCCGATAAGTTTCCGGTCCCAATTCAAGATGCTGGTTATAAGCTATAAAGCCCTAAACGCTCTGGGTCCAGCTTATCTTTGTGATCACATCTTCCACTATGAAGCTGCACGAGCCTTAAGATCTGCTGGGGAGGCCCTTCTCTCGCTCCCACCTCAGTCACAAATGCAGTTGGTGGGAACGAAGGAAAGGGCCTTCTCAGTGGTGGCCCCCCGGTGTGGACCTCCCTGCCGAGATATCAGATTAGCGCACACCCTGACCACCTTCCGGAAATACCTAAAAACTTGGTTGTTGCAATATGCCTTTGACCAATCGACTTAACAATTCGACTTGGCCTTTCTAGCCCCACTTAATATCTACCCTTTTCACTTTATCACTAGCCCCTGTCCCTGCAGTATATTGCACAATCTCTGACCCGCCCTCTTAGCTCTGACCACACCCACTGTACTCAGCTACTGGTATCAGTTGTTATAGAATTCATATTTTAATGATGTTTTTACATGTTTTATGTGATTAATGCTTTGTAATACAAATGTATTTTATGGCGATGTATTTAAATTTTTGTTTCACTGGGCTTCATTCCCATGTAAGCCACCTCAAGTCCCTTAAGGGAGATGGGGTGGGATATAAGAATAAAGTTATATTATTATTTTTACTGTCTCATAATAGATTGTTACTTATGGCCTCATCCCGAAACAACTGATCAGTGCCAGCCCTAATATTAAGTAGAATGAGACAGAAAATGCTGAGACATGAGGAGTAGATAGAACTAAATGGGCCAGACTGTCTGCTATCTATCCTCTGTAATAATCTCTGGCCTTTAAATGTGGAGGATAGTGCACCCACTGACAGTGCTGCAGGGAAAAATGGTTTGCACTCAACTACCTCAGCAGGGGAGAAGGAGGAGGAGGTAGAATCTTGCCCTGCCCTGTAGACTCAAGGAAAAGGAAACTGCTGCAGCCTCTCCTGGCTTGTTTGATTTTCCTCATTTATAACTGTTGCCATCTCAACCACACTCTGATGTTGCATAGACACATGTGCCCCAGTTTTCATCAGTGAAATGTTGGAGGAAGTGAAATTTAGAGAAGAGGGTTGACTTTTGCCCTATTCAAGAACAAGGACACCAGAGAAGAGTGTTGTCTTTGAGAGGCATTTAGCCAGTTAAATACAAAGAGACTTCTGAAAATACTGGCTGCCCACAATGCACAAAAAAGATCAAGATCGGACAAGGCAAGATGTAATATTGATTACATTATTATTAAGCAAGCATGTCAAGCAACTCTCATGGGTAGGAAATGTAATTAATTTGTAAAGATCTGAGAAGAAACTATCAATGCCTGGCACTGCATATTTTTTAAGAAGTTCATTATATCTAATCACTTTCAGCTCCCTTTGCATCCAAGATATCCTTTATTATTATTTGTTTTACAATTTATATCATGTAATGTACTTCAAATGAGGTCTCTGAGCATTCAGCAATGGATAAAATCTCACTCAGCTTCTGGCCAATAAAAGATGATAAAATAAAATACAATGCATTAAAAATAGATGACAATGAAGTTGGAATCCTGCATCTTCTTGGCAGAGTAGTCGATACACAATTATAAATGAATAATACAATATGGTGTGAACAAGAATCTATTCCAAAACGGGATTAACTTTGTCATTTCTGACCTTTCTTTAGGGATCTCGAAATCCCTGAGAAGTATCAGCTATCTCCTATTCTTCCTAGTTTTCTAGTCAGAGAGGGTAAAGGACACATAAAAGTCAAGTGTGCAGCAAAAGCTTCAACTTCATTGCAACTTCAGGCTAATATTTATGCTGCTTCTCTTTCTACAGCTTCATTCCTCATAACTCAGATGTTACACAGCTATGTAGAAAAACCTGCTGAAATCCCTTCTCCTACAGAATATTAATGATACAGCAGCCCTGTCCGCTTCTATACCTGGTCACCCCACAGAACTGACCTAATCATTAGATAAAATGAAGTACAGTAGAGTCTCACTTATCCAAGCTTCACTTATCCAATATTCTGTATTATCCAAGGCAGCATGCCTTATAGTAGTCCATGTTTTTGTAGTAAATGTTGCAATGTTTTGGTGCTAAATTCATAAATACTGTAATTAATACATAAAATTACTGTGTATTGACCTGCTTTTTCTGTTAATTTGTTGTAAAACATGATGTTTTGGTGCTTAATTTGTAAAATCATAATGTTATTTTATGTTTAATAGGCTTTTTTCTTAATCCTTATTATCCAACTTTTTCGCTTATCCAATGCTCTGCCGGCTTGTTTATCTTGGATAAGTGAGACTCTACTGTAGTACCATCCCTCCACATTCACTGGGGTCAGAGGCACATGATCCCCATGAAAGTGGAAACCCAGAAATAAAACAATTGCTTTTTTTACCCAAGGGAAAATCTCTCTAGGGATCCTATCACATGCACTTGGGTATCCTTGGGTATCACTACAAATTGCGACAATCCCAGTGGTGCCCCCCAAGGGGGCCTAGGGACCTATCACCCTGCGCCCCACACTGTGTTGGCTTTTCCCCTACCTCATCACATGGGGGAAGCCTCCTTGAGCCGGCTCGACCCATCTTTCCAAATTGAAAGACAGGGAGCCTCTCATCGACCACCACTGACAAATTTTCAGTGGTGGCAGAGGTTTTGGAGCAGTTCACCCACTGAGCCTCCCCAAAAGTAGTTCTCTGGGGTGTGATGGGAGTCATCGGGCTCTGTGGCTGAAAAACTGAACACCTGTCACTGTTGCAGTCCAGCCACCTATGTGAGTCCATTTCACCCAATATGAGAAGCTAATTAGCCCAGCCAACAGGAATCAATAAACTAATTAAAAGTTTATTAAAGAATAGAGTGTTCTATAGAAAAAAAAATCTAAGGCAAAATACATACCAAGGTACAGAGTAGAAAATTATTTCCAAGGTATACATAAAAAGCAAAAGTGAAAGTACATCCAAAATATAAGCTTCAAAAGCAATTCCAAAATCTAGATTGAAGTCAGAGTATTCTTGAGGCAGCAATAAACAAAGTCCAGCCCTGAAAGTACAGCCAAAATCCACAAAATTTAGACCAAGAACTGTATCCAAACGAGATTCCCCAATCTCAAACAGGAAAACATGACATGAAAGCAAGACCAGAATCTCCAATCACAGAGTGCAAGGAAAAGGTGACTTTCTTCAGAAAATACAAAGTTGCTCTCACACAAAGGAATCCAAGGGATCAGATTAAGAATCTGAATTGGTTCCCATGGAGACACAATCAAACTAACCCCCGGAATCCCTCTGTTTATATTTCAAATGCTGAGAAAACCTTACTTGCCTCTGCTTGGCACTATATATTGCCGTAACTGAAGATGTTGAGTTATGGGCAACAAACCAGCACCTTACATCTCCCTCACATCTTTCCAAGGGCCTTACTTTAAATTCAAGATATTCAGAAATAACCTAGGTTTTTGCAGCAGCCTGGACAGCTGGATGAAATATGATTTGGTGCACCGTGTCCAGATGGACACCGCACCCTGCACTGATGGCTTGTCCCAGTATCAAACTGCCCCCCTCCTTCCTAATTGTGTGGGCACCGGTTAATGGAACTGGTGGCAACAATACAGAGTACATGGTCATTGATAGTACAGTGGGAACAATGCAGACTCCACTTGGCTGGATGCCAAACCAGCATCACTGTGAGTTTAGACAGGTATTTGTAGCCACCATCAGTTGGTCTGGAGCCAGTCGACAGCATAAGGCTTTGGACTGGACCTAGATTAAGTAGCCAGTATATGACTTGCGTTCCATGCAGTCATGCCGGCCACATGACCGTGGAGGTGTCTACGGACAACGCCGGCTCTTCAGCTTAGAAATGGAGATGAGCACCAACCCCCAGAGTTGGACACGACTGGACTTAATGTCAGGGGAAACCTTTACCTTTTATAGACTTGTTCTAAGCACAGCTATTTAGCACAACAAAATGAAGCTGTGAAGAATATACTGAGACCAACAATCACATAGCCCTCAGCACTGCATTTTCAAAATCTGCTACTAGCACAGAATGAAGATGAAGCAACATGTATTCTCTCCTGATAATCATTATGATTGGACTATGCAGTAGAATTAACAATGAGCACAGCTCTTTTTCTCTGTGTCACGGCACATTGGCACAATCATTATCCAGCTGTGTTATAGCACATTGTCCACCTTCTTCCTACATATTTTTGATATCTGGCTCTGTCTGAAGTACTTTAGATTGTGCCATCGCACTCCAGAATAGAATAACCCTAAATTCTATGTTGTGTCTGCATTGCAAATGAGTGAGCAGAGACGAAACTGTTCCTTACAGAAGAGACAATTTGGCAAAAACAAGGTCTCAGTACTGAACCATACAGAGTCATCTCCAACTGACAATAGGCAGAGAGAAGCACGAGGTAGCTGATTTTGGTTGATTTGTGAATGTATTATTCAAGTGGTTGCTTACTGAGTGCATTATTATCATATTTTAATAAAATTGATGGAAAAAAACTGTGGCATTTTCTGATTCAGGTACTTCTTTGGCCAGAAGGGCTAAGCATCTTAACTGGCAGGAAAGGACCATGGGGAGTGGAAGAGATGACGGCTTGCTTTAGGCAGCAAAATGTTTTGGGCTATCCCTAATGATCTGCCTCCTTTCTGGATGGGTACCCTGGTCTATAGGAACTTTTCATATTAATTTAGTTTTTATGCAATGGTAGAAGTTCTCCTACAGTACATGAAAACTGTACAAATGACCAGGAATGACCCCAGTTGA
Organism: Anolis carolinensis; assembly: GCF_035594765.1. Lineage (NCBI taxonomy): Eukaryota > Metazoa > Chordata > Lepidosauria > Squamata > Anolidae > Anolis > Anolis carolinensis. The sequence goes on from NC_085842.1 coordinate 201,556,737, forward strand.
ATAAAAATAGCAAATAGCATGATAGCCAGAGCTTGGAAGGTTAATTTAAAAAAAGAACTATTATTCAGTAATTATTATAATCATCCAATAAGTCAACAGTTTGCTGTTGTTAATCTATAAAGCAACTCATTAGATTACCTATTGCTCAAATAATACAATTTCTGTTACTGTTAGTACTGAAAAGCACAGGATAATGTTCTCTGCCTCCATCCTGTTTCTGATCAACTTGTACGCAGAACACGTCATGCGACGTGTGGGGCTTGAAGAATCCAAGGCTGGAGTTAAAATTGCTGGAAGAAACATTAACAACATAGGTATGCAGATGATACCACTCTGATGGCTGAAAGTGAGGGGGAGCTGAGGAGCCTTATCACCAAGGCGAAAGAAGAAAAAGCCGGGCTGCAGTTAAACATCAAGAAAACCAAGATTATGGCAACCAGACCGATTGATAACTGGCAAACAGAGGGAGAAAACGTGGAGGCAGTGACAGACTTTATATCTCTAAGTGCGAAGATCACTGCAGACGCAGACTGTAGCCAGGAAATCAGAATACGTCTACTTCTTGGGAGGAGAGCAATGGCCATCCTCGATAAAATAGTGAAAAGCAGAGACATCACAGTGTCAAGGAAGGCCTGCATAGTTAAAGCAATGGTATTCCCCATAGTAACCTCCTTCTTGGGAGGAGAGCAATGGCTAATCTCGATAAAATAGTGAAAAGCAGAAACATCACAGTGTCAACGAAGGCCTGCATAGTTAAAGCAATGGTATTCCCCATAGTAACCTATGGTTGTGAGAGCTGGACTATAAGGAAGGCTGAGCAAAGGAAGATAGATGCTTTTGAACTTTAGTGCTGGAGGAAAATCCTGAGAATGCCTTGGACCACAAGAAGATCCAACCAATCCATCCTCCAGGAAACAATGCCTGGCTGCTCACTGGAGGGAAGGATATTAGAGGCAAAGATGAAGTATTTTGGCCACATCATAAGAAGACAGGAAAACTTAGAAAAGATCCTGATGCTTGGGAAAATGGAAGGAAAAAGGGAGGCCGTCGAAGGGCGAGATGGATGAATGGTATCATTGAAGTGACTGGCTTGACCTTGAGGGCAGTGACGGCCGACAGGAAGCTCTGGCGTGGACTGGTCCATGAGGTCACGAAAAGCCGGACTGCGTGAATGAAGAAGAACCCTGTTTGGGGACTGTGGCTGCACATTCACTGCACACAGATGCTTTGGATCAGCACAAAGAAGCAATCATTCAATCCCACTTCCCTTTCCATCATCCTCTCCCGCAAACAATTGCTCTAAATCTATGCCTGAACCATGCAGAGTAGACTCCATCTTCAGCTGAATCTACACTGCCCTATATCCCAAGATCTGATCATAGATTATCTGCCTTGAACTGGATTATATAAGTCTACACTGCTAGATAATCTGGGATAAGCAGATAATCTGGGATCAGATCCTGGGATATAGGGCAGTGTAGATCCAGCCTTCCTCCAAATTCTCTCTCACAGCTCACACTGATCCAAGCGGCTTAATAAGTGCATGCCCTATGTTGCTGCTGGAGCAGCCAGCACAGCACGGCAGTCCCCTTCCTAGCACTCACGCTTTCCAGGCTGTTACAGTGGCTTTCTCCTTCTGACAGCAGCAGCTGTACTGTTTTTTCTTTGGGCAGAATCAATAAAGGCAGTAAAGGCAACCAAACCTTTTTTAAAAGTTCTTTTAAAAAGATCAATATAACCTGAGTTGTAATGTGACACAATAGTCACCCCTTCTCTACTCCATCCCATTCTTCGGTCAGAGTTAGAAAACACCCAGTGATAAGTAATAGCCAGAAACTCTTATCTACACTGAAGAGTAGTGAATCACAGCAAAGAAGTAATATTGTTCCAGCTTATTCTGTAAAAAATTAAGTTACTTCCCAGTTTTTTTAGCTTTCTCATAGCCAATGATTCTAACTACTTCTAAAAAATCTTGTCTACCTGCAAGCTGTCATGTTGACCAGGAGCATAATATTAAAGTTTGGCTATTCAGTTCAAACTACACTAATTTCTGTTCCATGGAGGTATTTCTAGTTCTATTTTAGCAAAGTGCAACTGAAGGTGCAGAAGAATAGATATCAAGGTTATGTTTAAAATAGCATAGGAAAAGTAAGAACACCCCCTTGTTTTAAAAAAAGAATTTGGTATATGATGGGAGGCCTATCCATTTCTGATTGTGCAGCAGACTGTTGAGATATAATCAATAGAGTATCTCAAATGAACACTGCGATCTTACACTTAGAAGCAATTACCAACCAAATCTATCTCCCTCATAAAAAATGTAAGACCAACATTAAGCCCTCATTTGAAGCTGAACAAAACAAATTCTATGCAGGCTCTTAAAGGGTCCTTCATTTATGTATCTGTTGAGCTAAATTTAATCTCGAAATCGAACGATAGAGGGAAAGTAATGGTGCTTGGCCGAAAGATGGGAACTGTGGCAACATTGCCCCTCTAATGTGTATTTCCCCCCAAAATAAAATATGAGTTTCAAATATGTTCACTGAAATGTTGCTAGAACTCCAAAAGTCTCTTATCCTTCCACAAACTCTTATTAGCTATGTTTTAGCTTTCAGCTTAAAAAATTTCTCCCAAAGCATATAATATATATGTAGTTTCTTTATTTGCTTTAAAATAAATTTCAGAATTTAAAATATATTATCCCATATAATATGGGATAGCCATTTGATTACCAAAATCTATAAATTGCTGTTAAAATATGAAATGGAGAATGAATAGGTGAAGGATTGTACAGTCAAATGGGCCCAAAATATAGGTTTTCCGGGTTGTATGGCCATGCTCCAGAAGCATTCTCTCCTGATGTTTCACCCACATCTATGGCAGGCATCCTCAGAGGTTGTGAGTTCAGTGGTGTTTATGTCCAGGGTGTTTGTTTGTTTGAGGCAAGTGTGAATGTTGCACTTGGCCAGCTTGTTTAGTATTGAAGGGCCTTGAATGGGGAAACCATGAAAATGTACAAAACCTGACTACCAGTATTAAAAACCTCTACAATCAGGACAGTAAATAAAGAACAAGACTAAGAAAACAGGGGAATTCCAGACAGGAAACCATCAGGGCTAGTTAATACTTCGCAACAAAGGATTCCCCCAGGCAAGAAGCAGCCAGGCTTTGATGCTGTAAGGCTATTCAGTGCTAATCAAGGTGGCCAATTGCAACATTTACACTTGCCTCCAACAGACAAGAGTTCCTTTTCCCACACTGAACATTCCACAGATATATAAACGTGACTTGCATAGTTTCCAACCGACCCCACAACCTCTGAGGATGCCTGCCATAGATGTGGGTGAAACTTCAGGAGAGAATGCTTCTAGAAGATGGCATACAGCCCGGAAAACTCACAACAACCCAGTGATTCTGGTCATGAAAGCCTTCTAGTTGGTCTGACATCAATATCAGGAAAGATTCTAGAGCTGATTATTAAAGAGAAAATCTGTGAGCACTTAGAAAAGAATTATCATGCTCACTGTGGGTTTCTCAAAAATAAATTGTGCCAGACGAACCTTATCTCTTTCTCTTCTCTTTTGATAGAGTTACAAGCCTGGTAGATAGAGTGTTATGAATCAAGTATAAATTGATTTAAGTAAGACAGGCCTTTGACAAGTTCCCCCCATGATATTAAGTAAAATGTGGGCTTTACGATGCTACTGTTATGTGGATTGGTAACTGGTTGACTGGTCCAAAGGGCTCCTCTTCATTCTGGAGAGAAATAACTAGTGGGGTGCCAGAAGGTTCTATCCTGGCCCCATTGCTATTCTACATCTTTATTAATTACTTGAATGAAGGTTTAGAGGGCATGCTTATCAAGTCTGCAGATGACACCAAATTGAGAGGGATAGAAAATACCCCAGAGGACAGGATCATAATCCAAAATTAACAGATTAGAGAGATGGATCAAAACTAACAAAATCAATTTCAACAAGGAAAAATATAAGATGCTACACTTTTGCAGAAAAAAAATGAAATGCACAGATATAGGAAGGGTGACGCCTGGCTTGAAAACAATGAAACAAGTTTAGGAATCTTAGTAAACAACATGAATCAACAGTGTGATGCGACAGCTAAAAAAATGCAAATGCGATTCTAGGCTGCATCAATAGGAGTATAGTGTTGAGATCGAGGGAAGTCATAGTCCCACTCTATTCTGCTTTGGTCAGACCTCACATGAAACACTGTGTCCAATTCTGGGCACCATAATTCAAGAAGGATATTGACAAGTTGAGACGTGTTCAGAGAAGGCCGACCAAAATGATCCCATAGCACTGAGCCACAGTAGTTAAAGTGGTGTCAAAATGCATTAATTCTACATTGTAGATGTAGAATTAATGCAGTGTCAAATGATTTTGCAGTTGCACTTCTGTAAATTAATTATGATTTTCTACGTATGTCTGACTTCTTTTTAAAATTTGTGTAATAACATTACTTTATCATAACCTATCCAACGCAAAGGTTAATAAATTATTGAAGGTCAAAATACAGTTATATTTACTAAAGTATTTAAAAGTTTTTAAACACATGGAAAGTAAAGGGAGAAAATTATGAGACAATAACAACTGATAAAAAGTTATAAGAACTACATTAAAACAGGCTTTTTCCTTTGATCACATGTAAAGATTGGCTTCCATATATTCTAGTTATCTATTGCTTAAAGGCTTTGAAATGCTCTCAGCCAAAAGGGACTCTCAGCTCTGGAAAATGCTTATTTATATCAGACAAAGTAGATTCCTTTTGGGGGCATTTTAAAGATCCTGGGAAGTACAATGAAAGTAAGTTAAAACAATATGGACAAAGAGAAATCATGCAGTTTTATTCGTCCTTCCATTTTGATCTCTCCTTTGTATTTCTGCTCCAAAGGATTATGACTATGTTGGGGCTTTTTAAAGAACAAAAGCCCACCAATGCTTAAGTACACTGCAACCTCATTTTGTACAAATAAGCAGAAGTTTTTCCAGGTCTTGCATATTCTCATAAAACCAGGACATCATAGCTGGTGCAGAGGTGAGTTTTGACTCAATTACAATAACAGTGGAATATTTGTGCCTTCTTCAAGACTTTATCGTGTTTCCTCAAGGCTGGCCCAAGGCATTGTGCTGCATAGGTCTGAACAAAAAGTCAGGTTTATTACTATCTCAAATCTAAGTGAATAGCACCCAAAATAGACATCGGGTTTTGTTTTTAGACACAGGAGTCAAAAAAACTCTATAAGCATCATATGCCTATCAGTAAAATATGAACGAACAATTCACTGGCTTCAGCTGTCATCCAGAATCTGCTGCCTGAGGTGGTTGACTCACTCTCCCTAATGGCAGGCCTGGAGCTGAAGTTTCATGTAATTTAACTTCTACGGGAAACTGCGTGGAACTTGTGAGTGAGGCTATGGTTATCATTGATATGTGTCTGTGGGTTCCACAACCTGGTGCTTGCCAAATTATCAGACCTGATTACTTTAAATGCATGTGAGAAGTTAATACTTAGAGCAACATTACTCTAAGGACCTCCTCACATTGATGGGGCAGGGGGAACTCGCCATGGATTGCAGCAAATCCAGCATGGCCCAGCGTGGGTCATGGGGAACCCGTCGACCTGCACCCAGCATTGTTCGTCTTACTCCTCACCACATCCCATGGGGGGGGGGAGAGGGGGGAAGCCTCGCTGTCCAGCTCCTCCCCCCCATTGTTTTCTATACAACATGGGAAGCCTCCCATGTTGTTGGCGCTGCCTGTTATGACATTTAGACTTCATTTGAGGCATGGAGCCCTGCCGGAAGTAGATCGACATTGTGTGATGGAAGCTGGTGGGCTCTGTGCCTCAAGTGAAGTTGAAGTGCCATAGGATGGTAACTTTGCCCATCTGATAAGGTCATAAGGCAGAGCTTTCCAAACTGTGTGATGTGACACACTAGTGTGTTGGCTGCAGTGTATAGATGTGCCATGCAAATGTAATGAGAAATGACAAATATGTTAAAAATGTATGAATCATATTTTAATATATATATATATATATATATATATATATATATATATATGAAAGGTTTTTCATGGAATATGTTGTGTCCCTATATATTTCATGATTACAATTTATGTTTGTATCCGTGTCTCTTATAAGGGGTTGGTTTAACCTCTAGTTTGCTAGTAAAACTGAATTACTGTGTTGCAAAACGATGCATATCTAAAATGTGTGACACCATAACATGAAGTGTTTGGAAAGCTCTGCACAAAGGAGATAATCACACGAGGCTTTAAAAATGAGTCCCAGTGTTACAAACCTATCTTGCTGAGAGCTGACAGATAGCCACTCATCTTATCACACTAACAACTTGCTACAAGTGCTTTCAGTAAAGAGCAAACACTTTTAGCTTAGTGCAGCAGCTTGGACATCTCCTCTCAATCCATGCATTGCCCCTATTATTCACCCATGCAAATGTATTTTTGCTGGAATAATTCTGAGAGTTCACAGTCTTGCAAGACTAGGGCTTCACCTCAGTGCCAGTCTGCAGTTGTGCAATTAATTACTTTTACATATTTAAAGTTCATGGCACTTTCGTTTTATATAAGGATTGCTACTTTGTTAAGCCATTGTATATAATGGGTGTTAAGTATCCACAGATATCCTGGAATCAAACATCAATGTATACTAAAGGCCCACTGTATATTTCTCAGAATGTTCTACCCTCAAATACCAGATATCAGTGAGAATAGTTTGGTCAGTTGAATGTTTTCACCTTGAAAACACCTCTTTGTTTTTGCCATCTTGGCGTATGAGTGCACTAAACTGCTTTTGCTGTGCTTTATAATTTAACACAGCAAAATGACACCTGCATGAGAAAAACCCTCCAATTTTGCTGTCTGAAAAGTAGAGCCAATTACAGCCATGTATGTACAAAGCAAAATATGTTCTTTTAAATTTGACTATCATCTGAGTAACTGTGATTACTGTTTGGGGTTATTCTATATCAAATGTAGAAGTAAAAGCTCTAGTTTATTTGTTCTCTCTGAAAATCAGAAGCTTTGCTCTGCAAGTTAATGTGAGCTTAAAAGGAACTGCAGAAAGGAACCTTCAAATAAGAGATTGTGGAGAAAGGGCCTGAAGCTCTTTCAAGCCCTGTTGAAGAGAGAGAGATATATATCGGAGTCAACATACATGACATGAAGACTATTATGTATCATGTGTTTGGGGGTGGTGGAGGTGATGATGAAAAGCAGATGCTTTCCCCCCTTTTCTGACAATACTTCCTAATCCTCAAAGATGCTTAGAATGTATCTGTATCACTTATGAGTAGGTTGTTTTTACAGCTGTTAACCAAAAATAATACAGCAAAAGCTATCAGGGAATCTGCTTATTTCTTCTATTATTTCTTCTAGAAGGCTGCTCTTCAATCTGTTTCCTATTCACCTTACAAACAGATGTCAAAATAACATTTTCCCATCAGCTAGATTTTACAGCAATAAGATGTTTTATGCTTGTTCACACAGTCACTTACCACAGGCTAATAGCTCCCTATTTTAATTTAACAGAGTGATTAATCACTTGACCAGTGACATTTCCATGTGATAAGGAAAACTCATTTTCACAACCCAGCGCTATTTGCATTTAAGGGAGTAGGTCTGGAGTGTTGGGAGGGTAACTCTGAGGAAGTACGCAGCTCCTGTTTCCATTGGTAACTCAAATATTCTAGAGTTATAGATGCTCACCTCTGAATGAATACATTCTGAGGCAAACATGTTTTCCTGAAGATGTAATTGGACTTTAATTCCTAGCATTCCTCATTATTTATTTATTTATTTATTTATTTTTCAAACTTATATGCCGCCACTCCCCTAGGGCTCGGAGCGGCTTACAAGAACCGGCTAAAATCAACAATTTAAAAAACACCTTAAAACATCTTTAAAAAACATCTTAAAAAACATCTTTAAAAAAAACATCCTAAAAGCACCTTTTAAAACATCATTATTGACTGTGCTAGTTAAAATGAATGGGAGTTGCAGACCTGGCAACATCTGGATAACCAAATATTTCCCACTGCTGTAGAAACACTTTCTGTTCCATGGCAGTAATAAGAAAAGAAAATAAAGACCTGGAGAATATACAGAGCTGGAAAAAAATCTATTATTTGGTCAACTCTCAGGACCCCATAGCCCAGTGGTTCTCAACCTGTGGCCTACAACTCCCAGAACTCCCGGAACTCCCAGCCAGTTTAGCAGGTGTTAGGATTTCTGGGACTTGATGGCCAAAACAACTTGGGACCCACAGGTTGAGAACCACTGCCATAGCTAGTTAGTATGCCTAGGTTCCAGCATAATGGACTGTTAATTTCCAGTTTCCAATTAATTTCCAAGGATAGATGAAGGTGCTAATACTTACTTTCAAAGCTCTTTTACATGGGTCAGTTTAAGTCCCTTCCCCGTGGGACTTTTACTGGAGGCATGCAAATGATATCTCTAGTAAAAGATGATTAATGCTTTGTCCTGAATTAATTTGATAACCCATTAGACCCAGGCCTAATGGCATGTAAAAATGACATGCCGGGGGGGGGGTTGCTCCCCCCGCCTCCTGGCACATCATTTCTATGTGCCAGGAGGTCTCCTGAGAGGCCTAATGGTGGCCTGGTAAGTTTTTCTTTATTTTTAAGGCTTTTTTTGGGGGGGGGGGGGTTGAGTGGCCTAATGCCACCCACCCGGGAAAATCCTGAGTTTTGGGGGGAGGTGTGGAGACTTAGACCTGCTTCGGAGCAGGTTTCTTTAACCCACTCTGAAGTGGGTTTAAGCCCTGTCTGGAAGCACCTGAAAAGTTTCAGATGGAGTCTGGCTGCCAGTGCCCCTTGACTGGGGTGAGGCAGGCATCCATTAAGGGCAGAGTCATGGGCTGTTACCCCTTATGGAGATCATGTAAATAGTGAAATACTAGTTTCTTTTGTAAGACTTCACAGAATTGGAGAAAGTAAATATCTGGTTTCTCCATGCTATTTATATGCTGGTTTAGGTATGGTTGATTGAGGAGTTGGCAATATATTTCTTTTTCTACTTTGGGGGAAGAAGCAACAACAGGAAGGACTGAGCCCTTAGTTATCTGTCACATGTGATAGTAACTTGCACTCAGTCTGCTGGATTAAATAATTGCAAAAGTCCATTGCTGTAAACTAAATTGTGGGATCACTGGGACAGAGTTACAAATACATGATGTACTTACATTTATACACATTTATCTTTTCTTTAATAAACTCAGTGATGCACATGGTTCTCCTGCTCTGTAGTTTATCATCACAACAATCCTTTGAAGCGGGTCAGTGAGTAACGGGAAGTGACTAAACCAAGGTTATCCACTTTTGTAGGGAGTTAAAACTAGATTTCCTAAATCCTAGTCCAATATATATCTGAAATTACACCATGTTGCAGTATTCCATCACCACCACTAATTCATAGCCCATTATCATATGCCAGTGATAAATCATTTATAGTGTTTTTAAATAAATTCTCTGCTCATCTGAACATTTCAACAAGGAATTTGCAACTGCCTTGAGAGTAGAGGAGCCTAAGGTCATTGTTGTGTGCTTTCAGTACCTCTTATTTATGATAACCATAAGCTGAATCTATTGCAAGGTTTTATTGTCATATTTCGGTCAAATTAGGTTTTCCATTTTCTTCCTCTGAGGGGGAGAAAGTATGGTAGGGATTTGAGCCCTTGCCTCCTGGAGTACTAGTTCAATGCTGAAACCAGTACATCATGCCAGCTTTTTTTTGGGGGGGGGGGGGGTATGGGTATATTTCAAGTATATAATTGTGGAATGTGGGAGTACTGGCTGTGTGAGAGGAGGAAACATATATACATGAGATGCTTCTTCTCTGACTTGGGCAAATCTCTAAAAGCCAATTTCCTATCACAACAAAATGTTCAGCTTTCACTGAAAATGATAGTTCCCCATCTCATTCCAAAAAAAGGGAAATGCTAAAGAATGCTCAAACATTCGTACAGTGGCACTTATTTCACATGCCAGTCAGGTAATGCTCAAGATCCTGCAAGGCAGGCTCCAGCAATATATGGAGCGAGAGTTGCCAGATGTACAACCTGGGTTTAGAAAAGGCAGAGGAACGAGAGACCAAATTGCCAATATCTGCTGGATAATGAAGGAAGGTAGGGAGTTTCAGAAAAACATCTATTTCTGTTTTATTAACTATTCTTTAACTGTGTGAATGATAACAAATTGTGACAAGTTCTTGGTGGTATGGGGATACCAAATCATCTTGTCTGTCTACTAAGAAAGCTGTATAACAACCAAGTAGTAACAGTAAGAACAGACCATGGACAACAGACTGGTTCAAGATTGGGAAAGGAGTACAGCAGGGCTATATACTTTCACCCTACCTATTCAGCTTGTATGCAGAACACATCATGTGACGTGCAGGGCTTAATGAATCCAAGGCTGGAGTTAAAATTGCTGGAAGAAACATTAACAACCTTAGATATGCAGATGATACTACTTTGATGGCTGAAAGTGAGGAGGAGCTGAGAAGCCTTATCACAAAGGTGAAAGAAGAAAGTGCAAAATATGGGTTGCAGTTAAACTTCAAGAAAACCAAGATTATGGCAGCCAGACTGACTGATAACTGGCAAATAGAGGGAGAAAACGCGGAAGTAGTGACAGATTTTGTATTTCTAGGTGCAAAGATTACTGCAGATGCAGACTGTAGCCAGGAAATCTGAAAACATTTACTTCTTGGGAGGAGAGCAATGACCAACCTCGGTAAAATAGTTAAGAGCACCCCGGGAATGAAGGTCTGCATAGTTGAAGCAATGGTATTCCCTGTAGTAACCTATGGATGTGAGAGCTGGACCATAAAGAAGGCTGAGTGGAGGAAGATAGACACCTTTGAACTTTGGTGCTGGAGGAAAATCCTGAGAGTGCCTTGGACTGTAAGAAGATCCAACCAGTCTATCCTGAGGGAAATAATGCCCGGCTGCTCACTGGAGGGAAGGATATTGGAGGCAAAGATGAAGTACTTTGGCCACATAATGAGAAGACAGGAAAGCTTGGAGAAGATAATGATGCTTGGGAGAATGAAAGGAAAAAGGAAGAGGGCTGATCAAGGGCAAGATGAATGGATGGTATCCTTGAAGTGACTGGCTTGACAGCTGAAAGGGAGCTCTGGTGTGGGCTGGTCCATGAGGTCATGAAGAGTCGGGAGTAACTGAACGAATAAACAACGAAAATCTCATTCCTTCTTTCTTTTCTGTAACATTTAACAAAGAGGTGGCACTCCTCATGTTGCTGGAATGTACACTGTAATTCCCATCACCCCTCATTGTGGGCTACATTACCTAGGACTCCAAATGTTGTCGTAATTGCAGTTCCCCACTCCTGATTTAATACATGTAACTTGTTTCTCAATACCGCATTTCCCTTCCTCACTTCTATTGCTACTGTGTTCACATGGGGTAAAAATAGTAAAGCTTGTGACAAATTTGTTGAACCCTACTGCTACAAATAGGGAGTAAGAGTTATGTTGCACCTTAATTGCTTCTGGGAAATGTATTTGCACATATTATCTAAGGTATAATTTCAGAAACTATGCATGAAACTAGATAGGTCAGAAAAGCAAGGATCTGAGATACTTTCCATTCAGTGCTGCAAAAAATCACTTTTGTGTCCTTAAACCTTTTAACTTAAAATTACACAACAGGCAGTAAGTGAAAGAAAGGTAACAGCTCAATCAGCTCAGAAGGTCCTTTTAACTCAACAGGAAGATATTTAACTTTCACCCCAAAGCAACATATAAATCTGCAAGGTTCTTGACCTCCTAATTTAAACAATAAACTGTAAACAGAGTTTCACTACTTCACTTACACTATGAAACACATTTTTGTCCCTGGATTAAAAATGTCATTTCCTAATTGGTTCTATCATAAAAACATGGAAATGTTTATTAAACTGCAAAAACTTTGCAGCACATTTTGCTACAGTTTTTCAATGGATATCTCATCAAGTCTCAACCAATTCAACATAGTTTGTGGCAGCCACAAAAATGAGGTTTCTGGAGTATAAAAACTACTTTCAATGTAACTACTGTACAATTAAAGAGGAACAACATTTTCAAACCAGGAACAGACCTTTTTTCAATTTTTTACATAGTGTTATTAGCAAGAGAAGCTCACAATGATAATGGATTTCTTGAGCACAATATATTAAATTTATACATTATTTTATCCAATGTCAGTGGGGGATTGGCTTTGATGAAAGCTGGCTGCTACATATTTAATAGCTGGCATGATTTCTACATATAGACATTCACCTTTAACATTAGACAGCTCTCCTAGTTCTCTAGAGACCTATTAAGCTTAAGATCAATGACCATATTGTAGCTGAGATACACCCATTGATTGTGGAAGAACAGAGTCTGGAGCATAATAACCACTTGTGTGCTGTGCGAGAAGAGTAATCAGATTATTAAATTAAAATATCATTTTCTTTAAATAATAAAAAGACTACTTCTCATGCAATAAGCACTGATGTTAATACCTTGGCTCCTTTGGGGGAAATGTCTTGTTTTGTATGCGCTTTCTGTAGCAATAAAGGAAAATGCTGTGTGAATTTAATTAAATGGTAAAAGAATGGATAAAAGAACATGGAGATGTAACCAGTTATCTTTTATTCTCACTGGTATTTCCAACTCACTAAAAAGTGAGATTGGCTATTTGGGGACTTACTTTCAAAACTAGGCATCTACTTTTCATATGCATAGAAAACTCATAATGACTAGTTCATATTCTCAAAGACCCTTCTTCCCTGCAAATCAATATCATCATGATATTTATTTATATTCTGCTTTACCCTTAGAATTGGGACCCACATGATGCCAGAATATCCTCAAGGTTTTCAAGAATATCAATATGTTGCAGAAATTGTGTAGACACTTAGCCTGATCCAGCAAAGTAGTTCTCATAAGGCATCTTAAAATTAGTGAGGTTTATGATCGCTACAATATATCATCCTACATTGCTATTAGCCCCCAGTCAGCGCGGGCAAAGGCAGTGGATTGTGGGAATTGTTCAAAGCATCTGAAAGGCTAGGGAATCCCTGTCTGTATTATGTACATCACAGCTATACACATCCCAGTTCTCCCATACCTTGTACTCACTTGTCTTTTGTTGTTTTCAGTGATTGCTATTGTAGCAAAAATATACCCTCTGCTAATTCTAACAAACCATGAAATGCAGCACCAAGGACTCTTATTTTCAGAAAATTCCATACAAAGGAGACAGCTTTTAAAAATATGTTCACATGAGGGAAAGAGTTGCCAGGTTGTACTGCTTCCAAAGATCAACTTTGTTTTATTGTTTACTTTGTGATGAAAAGCTCAACACAGCTATTTCCTACCATTAAAGTAAAAAGAATATTCATTTAAAAATAGAAAGTTCTGTCCTACCTTTTTAGCACTTGGTGCAGAACTGTATATTTCAATATTGATTTTTTTCCCTGCGTAGTTAGGACACTTGATTTGAAGAGGTCTTTATTCTTCTCTCTCTCTCATGCACACTGTTTCTTACACATATTTATCAGTAATGATAGTGATGAATCATGTTCCCAACTGGTAATTCCTTGTCTTTAGTCCCAGAAGTGTGTAATACCAGTAGTGGTTACCACCTGCAGAACAAGAACAAAATATATGGATCATTAAGCACACAAAGTTACAGAAAAAGATTGTCTGCTTTGACCCTGCCTTTTTTTGTTCCGGGTTTAGACAAAATTTGATTTCACTCAAGTTAAAGTTCTCCGTGCTGAAAGTTCTCCTTCCTTTTAATAGTGTGATCCAAGTCCCAACTGCAATTTTTCAAAAGGACACACAGTTACCACTGCTAGAAATGCCAAACCAGACCACAATTAGTGGCTCAAAATTTGCATGGGCCTGGTGTGTTCTCTCTCCCCACCCCCTCCAAGTGGGGTAAGTCTTGGTATTATAACAACAACAACAACAACAACAACAACAACAACAACAACAGTTTATTTTTAACCCACCCTCTCTCCCCAAAGGGACTCAGGGCGGCTTAACAAGGCCATTTTCTGACCATTTCCTGCTTTCCTGCTTCTATTTTTTTTCTCTGTTTTCTTCTCCCCTGGCTGGTCCTTTTCAATTTGTTACACAGCTATTAAATGCACAAAGTCTCTCTAAAGAGAAGAAAACAGGGCAGTCCATCAATAGAAAGCCACACATTTAATTTAATCTACTTTCTTTGACTTCCTTCTCAGGCTTAGAAGCACGACATAAAAGCAAACCCATTCTAGGAAAAACAATAATGCTGAGCATTCCTGGCTGATGCCCATGGATGAGAAGGAAACAGACACTACAGCAATGAACAAGTAGAATATAAAACAAGATTGGAAAAGCTGGGTTCATCGTTACCTCCAGATGTTGATGAACTACTATTCACATCATCTCTCACCACTGATCAAGTTGGCAGGGACTGATGTGAATTCAAATCCAACACCCTCTACCAACCTAGTATAAGTAATTGAAACAACATATGGAAGTACAAGGAATCACAACATGATTTGCAAGTCCAAGAAGAGCTCAAATGGAGCAGAGACGTTCTGCAGTGACAGGTGGGACCTAAACTGAGATGTTTATTTTTATTTTTATCCAATATTATCTACCGTGTTTCCCCAAAAATAAGACAGTGTCTTATATTAATTTTTGCTCCCAAAGATGCTCCAGGTCTTATTTTCAGGGGATGTTTTCATGGAAAACATGAAGAAGAATTCACATTTATTGTTGAACAAAAAAATGAACATTTATTATATACTGTACAGTAGTTGTCATCACAAACCAGCATAACCAGACAAAGTGTGAATCCTATCAAGAATTTCTTGTTACTACCAATATTTCCATGTACAACACTTTCTGGTACATACATTTACTGCATCCTGCATGCTCTGTTCGTTGGGCATGCTTCCAAACAAAAACTTTGCTAGGTCTTACTTTCGGGGGAGGCCTTATATTTAGCAATTCAGCAAAATATCTACTAGGTCTTATTTTCTGGGGATGTCTTATTTTAGGGGAAACAGGGTATGAGTGATGATAAGAATCATGCTTGACATTTTTTTTTATTTTGTGGAGGGAAGGATATTCTGGAAATTCTTGGTGATCATATTGGACCCACCTGGAAACAAAAGAACCCATATTGTTGACACCAAAATATGGTGCGCTGCTGATTCTGCCACCCGCCTCACTACGAGCACCAAACCTTGCCAGTGGCACTAGTAGCAGTAATATACTGTTTTGCTCAATCGAACAATGGAGTCCTACCAGCAAGACAGAGGATCTCTTTCCTCTTGAAGAGGATAGGAACATAGACTTTGATGCCGTGCACCCTCTGCATTAATAATGATGTTAATTTTGATGATCTGGTTGGTCAGTTGCACCAAATGAAAACAGCAGAAACCACTGAATAGCCTGGGAATTTTATGCAACTCACAAACTATATGTTGCCCATCCCTTAGGGACCCATTATAAAAATACTTGCTATGAATCAGTATGTAAATGTGCCAGACTTAATACTTTAATCCACAGAGAACAAATTGCTAAAATGTTAAAAAGCCAGAATTTCACTGGTAAACACTTAAGTCTTCTGATTATCTAACTTGACACATTTATTATAGAGCTGTAATTCCTTTTCTTGGAGGGACAAGTATGTGTCATTCACAAAGGTACATTTCTTTGCATACTACTAATTGGTACTAAGGCTGCGCTTATGAAACATAGGTAAAGGTTTCCCCTGACGTCAAGTCCAGTCGTTTCCGACTCTGGGGGTTGGTGCTCATCTCTATTTCTAAGCCGAAGAGTCAGCGTTGTCCGTAGACACTTCCAAGGTCATGTGGCTGGCATGACTGCATGGAGCGCCATTACCTTCCCGCCGGAGTGGTACCTATTGATCTACACACATTTGCATGTTTTCAAACTGTTGGTTGGCAGAAGCTGGGGCTAATAGCGGACCCTCATTCCGCTCCCTTGATTCGAACTTGTGACCTTTTGGTCTGCAAGTTCAGCAGCTCAGCACTTTAACACACTGTGCCACCGAGTAGAAAAACAAAACCCCATGGGAACATCTTGAAAATGAGACAGATGTGTATATTTGACCTCATAATTTTCAGGGTTCCAAGACTAAAACCAAGAAAGGGGAGTCATCACTATCTTTCCATTGCATTGGCATGGTTGATAGTCTTATCAGTATTTGTACTCAAGTACTAAAGATGTGTCAAGCAGCTCTCTGAAATCTCTTGTTCTTTTAGAAGTAAACAGATTGGGAATTTTCAAAATTAGAAGACAATTGAGGAGTTTTAACAGTTTCTTTGAGCTAACAATTACTCTTCACATTTTTAGCATCTGAATAATTTACAGAACTATTCTTTTATTTTAATTGCTGCACTTCTGTCATGTTCTTTTTTTTCCTTCCCAATCCAGGGAGATCTCATTTCAGCTACTCTCTCTTTTGCTAATATAATTCATTGGCCGTGTTGCTCCCATTTTCCAGTTTTTGCTACCAAATCTTCAATGAGATTAGGTTATCCAGACCCAAAGTGAACTATGCCAGCCATCTCTTTATCGTATATCTTTGTGTGCACACAGAAGAGGGGGGGGATGTGTTTACATGTTTCTTCCTTCCTCAATCTTTATGCAGTTTGTTTTTTCCCTGTTATGTCACAGTAGGTTGCCCCATGATGTCAGAATCTCCACCCAACCCCTTTTTCAAGAGAGGTAACTTTTAATTCAGAGCCCATCAGCATGTTCAAGTAGTTCAAATTGTTTCTTTCATTGTGCTCCACCAATTTGCCATGCACTTATCTAAATTGAATTTTATCTGCCATTGTGTTGAGCAGTAATCGGGCTTTTTGTATGTGTGCATTAGGTCTTTGTGGCGTTCTCCATATCCATCCTGAAGAGGCATGACAAATCTTGCACAATCATTACCATCCATATTTTGCTACCTAGCAATCCTCTTATTTTTAGAAGCTGCTGTTCAATACCTTGTTGGGCATTTTGTATAGCACAATATGGTTGGGGCCACCTCTTTGTTAGTCCCCTATTGAAATTTGCCCACTCCCTCCTATCTTGTTGTCTCCTGCATCTCTAAACCATTTAAAAACCTACAGTGGAACTTAACCTCTCAACCTGCTGCCGCCAATGCTTCCTGAATGAGATTTCCAAAGAATTAGATCAAGATCCTTTTGCAATTTAAAATAAAATAATCTAGGAGTTCTTTGTCACTTAGTTGCTATTTGGTGAACTCAATTTGGCAAATTAATAGGAACAGGGTGTGGAGGCAAAACACACTCATTTACTTACATTATCTACTAATCTTAGAGCTTGATCATTCTGTCTCTAATGATTTTTTCTTACATCTTTTATCTGGTCCTAAATATTAAAATGTCTGATTTGCATACATTTTTATGCCGAAAGAATCCATCTCCATCTGGCTGTTACTTGCAATGTAAGCTTATTCTCCGCCCACCGCCTCCCTTAGATTTGAGTAATTTTAACTCAAGAGAAATTAATGGAAAGTTTGGATGCTGAATAATAGCTCATGGATAAGTAACAGTCAAGTTACTCTTGACAACAGTTGAAAACAAACAATTCGTGACTTTCAGCATCCTAGCAGTTGGGCTAGCTGCTTGATCCCCTGCAGGATCTGAGGTCAAGTTTTCCCATATCTCTGTAACTGTTCTGGATGCAATGCAATACAGCAGCCCTTTCTGATCCTGAGAGGCTCTGCTGTGCCCCATTGTTGTCCAGTTGCCTATCTAGCTGATCAGTACACATTGTATTAACATTATTTTTAGAAAAAGGCTGTGGCTATTTTCCTTCAAATGTGAAATAGGCATGGTTCTCTATCTCCTTTGACAGTGATTTTGCATCTTTCTGGAATCTAACACCGTAAAACTGCTTTTAAGGTTTTTACTGAGTGAAATTAATGGGATACAGAATATAAAACAGATAAGCATTTATCCTCCAGAGTTTTGGAATTCGGTGGCTGTGATGGACTGGAGGAGGAAGATTAACAAGTTGAGGCTCAATCCAGACTAGACAGAGGTCCTCCTGGTCAGTCATGAGGTCGATCGGGTTATAGGGTGGCAACCTGTGCTGGACAGGGTAACACTGCCTCTAAAGAAGCAGGTCTGCAGTTTCGAGATCCTCCTGGACTCATTGCTGACCCTTGAAGTTCAGGTGTCAGCGGTGACCAGGAGGACCTTTGCGCAATTAAAGCTTGTGCGCCAGCTGTGCCCGTACCTCAAAAAGGCAGATCTGGCCACGGTGGTTCACACATTAGTTACATGCTGGCTGTATTACTGCAACTGGGGTTGCTTTTGAAAACAGTCTGGAAACTACAACTGGTACAAGGGGCAGCAGCTAGGCTACTAACATGAGCAAATCACAGGGAGCATACTACTCCTCTGCTAAAAAAGCTCAATTGGTTGCCTATATGTTTCCGGTCCCAAATCAAAGTGCAGGCTATCACCTATAAAACCCTACATGGCTTGGGTCCAGCCTATTTGCGCAACTGTGTATCTCCTTAAGAACCAGTATGAGCCCTGAGATCCGCCGGAGAGGCCCTCCTCTCGGTCCCACCACCACAAGTGCCCAAGGAGATTAGATTAGTCCCTACCTTACCAGCCTTCAGGAAACGATTAAAAACTTGGCATAGGAAGCAGGCATTTGAAAATGGTAGTGCAAACAAGGAGATGCAGCTGTCTGGGGGTAAATTTTAAGCCAGATTCTACAGCTTCTATTAGAATAGGATGCCTGATGTTTTTAAATTATATGTATACATTTTTTAAACTGTTTGATATTTATACTGATGGGTCTAACAGCCATGAGCTGTTTTAACTATGTTTATTGTTTTATCCTTAATTTAAACCCTTGTGTCAGCAGGACTGATGACTTGAAGGTTGGGTTGCTGACCTGAAGGTTGCCAGTTCGAATCCGGGGAGGTCGAGGATGAGCTCCCTCTATCAGCTCCAGCTCCTCATGTGAGGACATGAAAGAAGCCTCCCACAAGGAAGGTAAAACATCAAAACATCTGGGCATCTCCTGGGCAATGCCCTTGCAGACGGCCAATTATCTCACACCAGAAGCAACTTGCAATTTCTCAAGTTTCTCCTGACACACAAAAAAAATGCCAGGTTGAGAAGCATTTTGTACCAATGTAGAAACGACCTGAGTTTTATGATGCACTGCATCTAGGGAGTTCTTATCACACAGATAACTTTGCTTCAGATAACCCATCACCCACATAATAACTGTGTGGCTAATAGGGACAGGCTCAAAGAAACCTTTATCTCAATGCCATCCCTCCTCTAGCCTTGGATTTGTTAGAGAAGGGAAAGGTGGGTATATAGAGTCCTGTACTTGCTTCCATCATCTCATAATCCTTGCAAGTTCTTTGTTACAATGGTATATCAGAGAAGCTGATCTCAGTAGTTTTTCCTCGGTGCTCAAGCCTCTTGAAAAGAAAATATTAATCCAGATTTTGAAATAAAGTAATATGCAGTAAATCAAAAGTTAAGGTTATTGATAGACTCCTTTGCTTTTTTGCAAGAAACCTCTTTTATTGGTGGATATACTTGTACCCAAGGACCAACCATCAGAGGCCTCACCAGCCTTGCTAATGATCAGGGATTTGGGGCCTGAAGTCCAAAACCCAAGACCAGCATTTGGGAAAGCCTGATTTAGACCAACATTTCCTCCAATCGAATGTTTCAGAACCACCACCCCCAAATTAAGATTATATCCATTCTCCTTCAGTATTTGGACTGAACCAATCAGGGATCACATAAATATGAATTTTTACAAAAGCCAGAATGGTTTTGTCATGTGGCAACATCAATAAAATCAAGCAAAATGGCATTGCTCTTATTCTAATGTTCTTTTTCAGCAACCACCATTTTGATGTGTCAATTTGGATATGCCTCAAAATGCACAAACTCACATGCCATTGAAAATGATTGTGGATTTCAACAATATGCACATCCCAAATGGGCATTTCCTTGTTCTGTTACCTCCTTCCAAAAAAGGACAGTGAAGCAGGGACCTGCAGTTGTAACTAAAGTATACTAATTGAATCAATGGGGTTGACATAAGTATTAATTGAACAAATGAGTTAAAGCATGCATTCTAGTTGGGACTATTCATAGGATTCAGGCCAAGGGTTAGCTGTTGCCCAGTTGCCAGACAACAGGAATACTTTTCTTCTTTTTTCCTTTCAAGATCTATCATGACAACAAAGTTAGTGTTCTATGTACAGTAGACTCTCACTTATCCAAGCCTCGCTTATCCAAGCTTCTGGATTATCCATGCCATGTTTGTAGTCAATGTTTTCAATATATCATGATATTTTGGTGCTAAATTCGTGAATACAGTAATTACAACATAACATTACTGCATATTGAACTACTTTTTCTGTCAAATTTGTTGTATAACATGATGTTTTGGTGCTTAATTTATAAAAGCATAACCTAATTTGATGTTTAATAGGCTTTTCCTTAATCCCTCCTTATTATCCAAGATATTCGCTTATCCAAGTTTCTGCCGGCCCGTTTAGCTTGGATAAGTGAGACTCTACTGTAATTGGTGTAAATGCAATGCTTTGCTTGTACTTTTCTTTCTGTAAATTTTTCTTTTTAAAAATCAATACAAATTTCAAAAAAAGTGAAAACATATTCCCATTCCTGTTGTATAGCCTTTATGCTATTTTGAGGCAACAAAAGGTTGCATGTATAGAGACTGTCTTTCAACAAAGATGAAAATGTTTACAGAACCTGGTTCTCCTCATTTCACTCTTGAGCCCTTCTACACAGGCCAAAAGTCTGAGAGGAATTGGGATTTTAAATCTCACTTCCTCTCAGAATGAAGGCCACACAGCTGACCCAAACCCTGGAATTTTGCAGGGGGTTGTCTAGATGCTCTCCTGTGCTGATCCGAGATCAATATGGGTGGGCAAGAGCACTGCCAGCCTCCCTCTCCCTGCCCTCTATTTCCCTCCCAAATTACCAGAGGAAGGCTCCATTTCAGGCCTGCAGTCTTCTTCCTTCCCTCCCATATCCATTGGAAGAGCCAAAAGAGGGCTTTGAGAGGGGAGGAGGGAATTGCTCCTCAAAGGTTCTTCCAGGGAAGAGGAAGAGAGGAAAAGGCTCCAGATCTGCATCAGAGCCTTCCTCCAGTAAGCGGAGAGGGAAATGGGGACCATTGAGGGAGTCTACAGGGGGAGGGAGGGAAAGTGCATGTTTTCCATGCCTGCAGAGATACATAGGCATTGAAAGGTGTATTTTTTTGGGAGGAATCAAGATTAAAGAGCACACTTATAACATGTGTTTTCTAGCCCTTAATCCGATTCCTTCTGATTCTGCCCACATTTTGGCTAAACATGGTTTAGCCACACACACCCCTTTAACTTGATTTAACCTGGGTTATAATGCATGTGTAGAAGGGCCCTCTGTTGTTGTGTACCTACCTTCTTTTCACCCTGACTTATAGTGACACAGAAGTGAATCTATCAAGAGGTTTTCATGGTAGAATGGATTTTCCATTGCCTTCCTCCGAGGATGAGAATGTGCCTTGCCCAAGGTCATCCAGTGGCCAAGCAGACATTAAAATCTGGTCTATCTGATTCATAATCCAACACTCAAACTACTTCTCCATACGGACTTCAGATTTGACGCTGCTTTGTACTTAATGTTATTGTAGTGCATCCTTCAAAGTAATATGAGATAGTATTCCAATATGATGTGTCAACTTACCTCTCTGAATGTATCTCCCATTACGGGCCATCCCGCAGATTTAAGATCTTTAAGTGAGGCCCTGCTCTCGGTCCCGCCGCCATCACAGGTGCGGTTGACAGGGGACGAGAGACAGGGCTTCTTCGGTGGTGGCTCCGTGGCTGTGGAACTCCTTGCCAAGGGAGATTAGGGAAGCGCCCCCACTCATGTCTTTTAGGAAGCAGATGAAGACCTTGCTGTGGCACCAAGCATTTCGCCCCTCCTAAGATACCGTGTTTTCCCGAAAATAAGACAGTGTCTTATATTAAGTTTTGCTACCAAAGATGTGCTAGGTCTTATTTTCAGGGGATGTCTTATTTTTCCATGAAGAAGAATTCACATTTATTGTTGAACAAAAAATGAACATTTCTTATATACTGTACAGTAGTTGTCATCACAAACCAGCATAACTAGACAAACTGTGAATCCTATCAAGAATTTCTTGTTTGGTTTTTTCTACATATTGTATTATATGTGGCATTTATTCTGCCATTGTGTAAGACTGCTCTGGGTCCCCCTGGGGAAGAAGAGCGGTATACAAATAAATAAATAAATAAATAAATAAATAAACTACTGCCAAACACTACTGTACATCCAGTATAAACCACAACCTATTACACTATGTAACATGATTTCTGTTCTTGGATTATAAATGTCATTTCCTAATTGGTTTTATCATAAAAACATGGGAAAAGTTTATTCTGCAGCACATTTTGTTATAGTTTTTCAATGAATATATATTACCGAGTCTCGACCAATTCAATATAGTTTGTGACAGTCACAAAAACGAGGTTCTGGAGTTTAACAATTACTTTCAAAGTAAGTACCACACAATTGAACAGGAAATAACACTTTCATACCAGGAACAGATTTTTTTCCCCAAATTTTGCCACATAGTGTTATTAGATCATGAGGTATTAAAACACTGAAATAAAAAGCATAGGAAATTGTGTGTGTGTTAACTTTCAATACAAATGATTTTTGGAAGTAAATTTATTTATCTCCTATACCTGAAACATTTCATACATGGTACATTTACAGTTGTACAAAATATGTGTTTGTTTATGATGGGGTGGTATGATAGTTAAGAACCTTACAGTGCATCACACACTAACTTGAAATCAAAGCAGAACTGTACCACAGTTCATACACTGACACCTTGGACATGTTTTCCATTGAAAGAAGAAGCAGCAATTTAAGGGAAGGAGGCAGAACTGATATTTGCAGGGCTGTAGCTATTGGAGAGATCATTAAGCCTGACAAATTTCAGACAAACAGGTTCAGGTTTTTTCAGTGCAAAAAACTTCTAAAGTAGCAGGGCTTTAAAGGGATGCTCTTCTTCACATTTGTTGCGTTCTTTATAATGTAACCATGGCATGCATGTGTGTTCATACAAACATGCACATGCATATTGAGCACTACAGTGGCGGTTGGTGCAATCTAGCAAACTCAATCTTTGTATAACTTTTCCTTGCACTTTTAAAAACAGCACACCATTAGCATTTTATTGGGAACAATGTGACGAGAAATGGAAGAGGCGACAAGATCAGTTCCCTTCCCCAGCCAAGCTGCTTAATTTCCTGATGGAGCATGTGGTCTCCCATCACAAAACAGCAATGTGCAGGCAGCTAAGGAGAAAGTACCAGAAGACCTTTCTTCAGGTTGTAAAGAAAGGAAGCACCAGATTGGAAACTAGAGCTGTCAATGAAATGTCATTCCTTGTCATCTCAAATGCAATACTTCTCCTCTGGAGAACGCCCTCACAATAATCAGGTGGTGAATGATCAAATGATAAATATGAATATATGAATAAGCCATGTGTGTGTGTGCATGAGTGAGTGTGGGAGAGAGAAATTTAGTCACACTAATATTTTTAACATATGCAGCCAACGTATGCATGTATATTGTTTTAAAGAGGGTTTTTTTTTGCCTGATGGAGACTCATTTTATCTCTTTAGGAATTGCATTAGAACTGACCAAGAATAACACAAATATAGCATCTAGGGTGATGGGTTTTGCTCATTTACGAAAACAAGCATCCATTCTGATATTGCAGTCAAATGATGCAAATACATCTAGAAACTAGCTCATATTCACCTTGCCTCTGGGTCTCAGAGCATTTTCTACTTACTCTGATATGGAAAATTCAGCACATCTTATTTGAATTATTCTTAAAGGGTAATTTCCTTTTAAGTGTAAAAGTATTTATTTTACACTTCTCAAATATGTCTGGACACAAAAGGCTGTACTGGATGGGCTGTTGCCCCAAATCCAGTCTGACTCTTCATGAGAGCACCCTGTTCCTTTAATGTACTGTGAAATTCAGCATATACCACTTTTGTAGAACTGTAGTTTTTTTTAAAAAAAAAATTACAGAATCAATGCTCACTTTTTTTTTTAGGGCTTGCATAAAAGACACAATGTGCTGTAGTACCAGCTTAGTGCAGTGGTTTGTGTGTTGGTATACAACTCTGTGGACCAGGATTCAATCCCACTCTTAGCCATGGAAATGCATTGGGTGACTTTGTGCAAATTACGCATTCCCAGTCCCAGAAAAACCCATGATATGTTCACCTTAGCATGAACCTAAGTTATAAATGACTTGAAGGCACACAACAACATAAACCAAAGTGAATAAACAAAATCTTAGCTGAGCACTTCCAAGGAATTATTTCCTTCCTTTTTTTACAGTATCATTAACATTACCGCAGCATTACTTAGGTTTTTTCATTTCACATTTTCAGTGTCAGGCTTACATCATTTTAGAGCTGAAAAACTGCAGGGAGCCTGTCTAAGAGGTAGAGGAACGGATGCTACCTGGAGAGCTCATTGTTTGAAAAATGCTCAGGTGAAAAATCATTCCCCAGCTGAATGCATACCATGTAAATTTTAATCTTTTTTAAATAGAACTCAACTAGTGCATTATTTAAAAAAACATACGTACAAATAAGTTTTGAAAACAAATTTGTAATGTCTTATATCAGGTATTTGTACTTCAAAATGGTATCTCTTTGTTTAAAAAGTATGTGACTTAAAAGAAAATCTCTCTACAATATAACAAAGGTATTTTAGAGTGGTCCAAAAGGTGGCAGACAGATTCCTCACCAGAGCAGCGTACAGGGAGCACCCCCCCCCACCCCCGTTACATTAGCTCGACTGGCTGCCAGTCTGCTACCGAGCACAATTCAAAATGCTGGCGTTAGCCTATAAAGCCTTAAACCAGTGGTTCTCAACCTGGGGTCCTCAGATGTTTTTGGCCTTCAACCCCCAGAAATCCTAATAGCTGGTAAACTGGCTGGGATTTCTGGGAGTTGTAGGCCAAAAACATCTGGGGACCCCAGGTTGAGAACCACTACCTTAAACAGTTCCGGCCCATTTTACTTGTCTGAACTTGTCTCCCTCTATGATCCACCTCTGAGATTAAGACCTTCTGGGGAGGCCTTGCTCTCGGTCTCGCCTCCTTTGCAGGTGTGGTTGGTGGGGACGAGAGACAGGGCCTTCCCAGTGGTGGCCCTTCAGGTATGGAACCCTCCCGAGTGAAATTAGAGTAGCCTCCTCCCTCCTGACCTTCAGGAAGAAAGTAAAAATGTGGTTATGGAACCATGCTTTTGGATAGCAAGTTTTGAGTGCAATAAGAGAATAAGGAATAGTGAAATGATTTTATTGTATGTTGTTCATGGCATCAAATTGCTGCTTATTTTGTAAGGCTGCTCTGAATCCCCTTCGGGGTGAGAAAGGTGGGATATAAATGAAGTAAATAAATAAATAAATACATTTGCCTTTGAGAAAATCCTAGTAAACTCAGTATGGCCTGATTCGGGGCCAGGACCAGTTATATCATTAGGCAAGTGACAGTGGCAGGCATTCCTCCTGAGTCTTCATTATTCACATATCTTGAGATGGAGCTGGGTGTCCCAGGCTACTCTGCATTCCTAAACTAACATGCTGCCCTCCGATGGAGTGGAGTTATCTAGCAATTATTTTTGTGCAACATGTCAGGAACTGTTACCACAAAGGTGCCCACTGATTAACAATTTTTTATTTCTTTCCTGGAAACTTACTAGGGACTATCAGCCCATGGCTCAGGAACATGGACCATTACCTTGAATTCCATCACTTTAGGCTGCAATACAAATAGTCACGTTCAATTGATTTTAAAGATAGAGAATGTGCCCCCTTTTTGTTGTTCTATAAAAGTAAATCAGAATGAGAAATTATATTTGAAGTTGATCTGCATATTTAAAGTTGAGTGAAATTAGCATTTGCTCTGTATATTTAGAATATATTAAAGATTGGTCAGTTACGCCATGATAAATGTTAACAAAAAATCTGCAAAAGTCAATTTAAAGAAAAGTTATCACAGTGAAAATGGCAGCTCAAGGTTGCAGCTAAAATAGAAAATACGACCTACTCTGAACATACTCTGCCCTTTGAGCGCAGGAGTTACGGTACATTAATATTTCCAAGGCTAACTAGCCTAGCAAGCTTAGCAGAGAAGTAACAAGAAATATAACTACAGGGGAAAGATTGAACAACTACACTATGTGGCCAAAAATAGAAATTGTACATGAAGGGTTTTAAAAGTATGACTTTTCATTTGGGCTGAGATGTAAATAGCATGTGGATTAAGATTCAATTGTAGTTCAAAGGGCCCAAACAAGATCAGTGGAAAAGATGATCAAGGGAACTGATGCAAATCAAATGGTTTGCAAAAAATAAAAAAAAATGAAGCGAATAAAGGTGATCAGAATGTTATAAGGTCTGATATTATCAAAATAGTTCCAGATGTGAAGAAGGAAATTAAACAGGACTTGAAGGGGAAATTTAAAGAAGTAAAACAAATGTTGCATCAAATATTTACAGAAGAAAACAGATGAATTGGAAAATGAAGGTAATTGTAGAGAAGATTCTGAAATTGGATTATATGACCTGAGAAATTGGCCTTAGAAAGATAACAAGATCTGAGGCTCATCTACACTAGCACCTAAATCCAGAGTATTGCTGCTTTGAAACGGTCCTGGATTCTGCTGAGGTTGTTCTTTGCTCCCGAACTGTAGCACTAGCAGGAGCAGAGTGCTGATTATCCAACTGAACCAAACCAAGTTCAACCCCACTAAAGACCTCTTCACATGTCCCCAGCCCCTGTTCCATTTCGCTGGCAGTCACCTTGTGGCATCCCGCACGCCCTCCCTCCTTCCCCCATCAGATGGGGACAACGGGAAAAGGTGTGTTGGCTCTCGGTCCCCATCAGATGGGAGAAAGGGTGGCAACATGCATTGCTGTATTGCCTTTCCCCCATCACATGGGGGAAAGGGCCCAAAAATGTAGGTAGCTCCATTGGAGGTACCCAGACTGCACTTAACTCTCTGTCATAGCTGAGGAAGTGCCTTGCAATGCTTCCTCTGCACTTGGAGGGTAAATAGGGTGGAGCCTGCCAAGCGTCATGTTTTGGTGCTCGGCAGGACCTGTCCCTACTCCGCATCCTCTATCAGGTACTTCTAAGATGGCAACCTCACTCAACTATGGTTGGTGCTGATATCATAGTACCAGCTCTCAGAATGATGAGAACTGAGGAAGAAAGTTTCGATTGTAGCTACACATTATATTCCAGCTATGTCTCTTCTGTTATGTGTCCTCTGAAAGTCCTCCAGTTTGATACGTGCTCATAGAAACCCCTCTGCTTATTACTGGCATAATTTTCACTATTGAGAAATAAACACTTTGTTGGTGATTCTTCCAGTGTACCTGCTTGAAGATCATCCCTATTCACAAGGTGTCAGTTACTAGAAGGAGAATCCAAAAAGTTATATTTTGGGTATGGGGCCTTTCATTAGGAGTGCCTTCTTTTCCCGATGCTCTACTCACCTGCACTATGCCCTGGAACTATGAGATTTCCTGAAAGCAACATGCCTTTTTCTTCCATTTAGTAAAGAAAAGCAGTTAGGTGTATGGTTCAGAAGCAGATGACTACCATTATGCTAAAAGTATATGACCTTGTGATTGAAAAAAATAAAAGAAGCATTTTATATTGGAGAAAGTGCCATCTCTGAAGAAATGCTGTTACAAGAATGACTATTGTTCGTTTATCTATTTCTGGAAATTAAGTGGAGGGACGGGGACAGGGGGAACTGCTCCCTTTGTCTCAATTACTCCTGTTCCCTCACTTCCTTCATAAATGATGGGTATTTTTGCAATCCCTTGGAAGCCCAAATCCAAATATCTAGACAGAAAACCAATAATTCAGGAGCCACCGAATCTGTTTGGCACATCTTACAGCACTTAAACAACCCTCGGATCTCTGAGCTTAATGACTGTCATGGCATATTTATTAGACAGGGAGGAAAAGCAAAGAAGTCGACATCAAAGTTTAATGAAGACACTGGTGGAAGAACCACACCTAATGCTGAAGTCATCTTCTTATTGAAGAAATACAAAGATGCCTTAATCCTCAGCATATTTAGATGATGAGCAAAGTGCTAATCAATAACCGTTATTGCTTTCCTAAGCGTAACCGTTCAGAACAAAGCTAAACAGATTGAAAGCATTTTGTTCTTTAAAACACAACCTTGTTGTTTCAAGTATTGATGCACCTTCCTGAACATCAATGTTTTCCCTTACTTACACATGGTATGCTTTGCAAGCTGGTTAAACAAAATGAATTCCATTGAAATAAGTGATCACAGTTTATCAGAGCAGAGTTGCTCAAGATATTTGGCTAGCTGAGACGCCTTCTACACTGCCATATAATCCAGATTATCATACAGATAATTCACATTATCTGCTTTGAACTGAATAATATGACTCTACACTGCCATATAATCCAGTTCAAAGCAGATAATCTGGATAGGGGCCTGAGGTTAAGAGTGTACCTCCTTCCTATTCTACAAGCAGAAGCTAAATCTTACATCAATAGCGGTAATCATATCTCATGCTCTACCATATTTGAGTCAGAGGGTTAGATGGGGAAAGATCTACAGTACACAGTTGTCTGGATTCATAATGGGTAAGACTTCCTTGCACTTAAAGCATTACCATAAATACTTACCTTTGACTATTCAGTGCTTTTAAAATATAATGATAATTATTACCCTGTCTGGCTTAAAAGGGAGGAATCAGGAAAATTCAAAAAGGTCAGATAAATCAATTACTATTTTTAGTCCTGACCTTTTTTATTCAGGAAGTATATTCAACCAGGTCTAAATCAGGGACAGCAAACTGCATGGGGGCAAGAGACTTCCAGATGCTATTTTCCTCCAATATCATTTGGCTAATAAAGTCTTTGTTGGCGCATTCATTTATTTTTATAGCACTGTACTGTTCCATTATCCAGGCAGAGGCCAACAGGGGGCACTAGAGAGAAAAGGATAGTCTATTTCAGTGGTTCCCAAACTTATTTGGCCTACCGCCCCCTTTCCAGAAAAAATATGACTGAGCGCCCCCTGGAAAGGGGGCGTGGCTTAGAGGGGTGGGCATGGCTCCTGCTCAAGGGGGGGGGCTGGGCCTCTCCCCTAGTCCAAGATGCAGGGGTGCAAGGGGAGGTAGACGGGGCCACAAATGGGCAGCCAGGACTGGGATGGGTGGAGTTACGAGCTCTGAGACAGGATTGAGCTTCTATCCCTGTCCTGCGGCACCTGCCAGGACACAGGAGGTGGGGCTAGAGGAGGGGGCGGGGCCTCTTCCCAAGTGCCTAACGGGGCTGAACCTCTATATCCCGCCCCTGTGTTCTAACAAGCGCCTCAGGGGAGGTATACAGAGGCTCAACCCTGTCTCGGGCTCTTGGAAGGAGGCCCTGCCTCGTTCCCTAGCTCCGCCCTCTGTGTCCCAACAAGAGCCTCAGGAGAGGTATAGATTCTCAGCCCTGTCTCAGGCTCTTGGGAAGAAGCCATGTCCACTCCTCTAGCTCTGCCCCCTGTGTGTCCTAACAGGCGCCTCAGGTGCTCAGCCCTGTCTCCGGCACTTGGGAAGAGGCCCCACCCCTCCTCTGGCCCCGCTCCCCGTGTCCTAATAGGTGCCATCACCGCCCCCCTGGATCGCTCCGGCACCAACCGGGGGGCGGTAGCGCCCACTTTGAGAATCACTGGTCTATTTTATGGGGGTGGAGGGTGGGTTGAAGGAGGAAAACAATTTCCCCTGTTTTCCTGTTATTCCCCCCAATATCCCCATTATGGAAACAACCCTCGTTTATAAAATGGGAAGTGGGGAGAGGACATAACCAGCAAAAATGGGGGAAATTGTTTTCCTCCTTCAACTCCCCTCCCCCAGTAAAATGGACTATCCTTCTCTCTCTAGCGCCCCCAAATGGTCTCCTCCTGGATGATGGAACAGTACCATTTTATTTACTCATATAATTATATGATTATAATTTTGTTTTAATGTGTCTAGATCAGTGGTTCTCAACCTGTGGGTCCCCAGATGTTTTGGCTTTCAACTCCCAGAAATCCTAACAGCTGATAAACTGGCTGGGATTTCTGGGAGTTGTAGGCCAAAACATCTGGGGACCCACAGGTTGAGAACTACTGGTCTAGATATTAGATATTATAATATCCTCCTGAGCTGCCTTGCATTTCAGTCTTGGATGAAAAGGGAGGTACAAATAAAACAAATAAAAATAAACTACCTTTCGGGGCATTCAGAAATGTAATTATTTTGAACATGAATGTTCCAAGTTTTGATAAATGCACATACTACTATAGCTATCATATAGTAGTCTGAATAAGCTCATTGCGTTTCCAGTCTGAATAAGCTCACTGCATCTGGCTATTAGCTATCAGTTTTAACTATGTTTTTATGTATATTATATGCCCTATGATTTTATGTTTATGATTTGCACGCATTTATGTGTTGTATTTTATTGTGTATCATTCGGCTTGGTCCCCATGTGAGCCATCCTGAGTCCCTTCAGGGAGATGAGGTGAGGTATAAGAAAAAAGTTATTATTATTATCATTATCATCATCATCATATAGGAAAAGTATTGGTTTAAAGAAAAGACTGAAGGCACACATTGATTTGCATCTATGCTGAAGCAGAACACAACTTCTTTGGAAGTTGTATAAGGTGGTAATGTCAAATTAGAGCACAGCTATAGAGTATGTCAATGTGCACACAAATAGGACTGTTGCTATCAGAAACTCATCCAAAGGAAAAAAAATACCTGAGGTAAAAATAAGCTGTACTGCTGAAATCTCCATAGCTGTCGAAATCTCCATAGCTATTGCTTATGAGAGTTCTACCTTTTGTTGCAGCAAGACCTCCCGGCATGTGTTAGCATGGAGAAAACAACTCAGACATTCACATATTCAAAGTGGCACCCAACAGAGAAAGGAACTGTCACCATCCTGGCTAAGGGGAATACTACTGAAAGCCAAATCTTAGAATATTTTTAACACATTAGTCATTACTCCTTACCTTTCATAACACATTCATAGTTACGTTTTACTACCAAGCTGACAGACCAGTTTTTAGTGACACCATTATCATCACCACTATCATTATTGTTCAAGATATGCTTGATGTAACAATGGCCAAAATAGTTCAGACCATTTGCTGGAGGATTTTTTTTTTTTTTTGCAGAAACAGGTAGTCATTACTTCTTACACTGACTACATTGCTTTGTGAATGAAATGATGATACGCCCTCATTAACCCCCAAAGTAACATTACTTGTAAGTTCTTTCAAAACCAATTATTTTGGTATACCAGCCAGAAAATTCCACAAGAACTCTCTTTATCCCTACCAGTAAAAATAGAAGAGTAGAAAATTACACCAGCATAATGCTCCATTACACCAGCAAAATGCTCTTTTTTGAGCACTGCATAGCATTGGTGGGAGGACAGCAGAGAAAATGTCTCCATCATCAGATGAAGTTGCACCACCTGAACAATTTGTGGGTATGTGAGGCAGATTTCTTTTCTGTCACAGACAACGTTTGCTGTCATTTCCTCTGTGATGACTGACCTTGAGGGGTCCTTTCCTTAAATGAGGGGAACACTTGGGGAAACTATCTCAAGCAGCAGGAATATGAGGGAGAACTAGAGATTCCTAACTGCACTCCTCTGAGATCATTGGAGAGAAGCAGAATCAAGACCTTCTAACAAGGACCTCCCCACTTGCCGTTCATACCCTGAGCAGTACTTACTTACTTACTTACTTACTTACTTACTTAGGCGATCCCTCGTAGCTCGAGGACGATTGTCTTCCATCTTGGGTGTGTGTTCTCATGTGGCTGAAGAGACCGATTCTTGACCTGCATATTCTCCCGCAGTGAGGACATTGGTTTCCAGGTGGAAGGCGGTCCCGGTCGGAGTTAGCTTGACGCTCCTTCCTCTTGGCACGTTTCTCCCTTAAGCCCTCCGTTCGTGCCTCTTCGAACTCCGCAGCACTGCTGGTCACAGCTCACCTCCAATTAGAGCGCTCAAGGGCCAGGGCTTCCCAGTTCTCAGTGTCTATGCCACAGTTTTTAAGGTTGGCTTTGAGCCCATCTTTAAATCTCTTTTCCTGCCCACCAACATTCCGTTTCCCGTTCTTGAGTTCGGAGTAGAGTAACTGCTTTGGGAGCCGGTGATAGGGCATTCGGACAACGTGGCCAGTCCAGCGGAGTTAATGGTGTAGGAGCATCACTTCAATGCTGGTGGTCTTTGCTTCCTCAAGCACGCTGACATTTGTCCGCCTGTCTTCCCAAGAGATTAGCAGGATTTTCCTGAGGCAACGTTGATGGAAATGCTCCAGGAGTTTGGTGTGACGCCTGTACACAGTCCACGTTTCGCAGGCGTAGAGCAGGGTTGGGAGGACAATGGTTTTGTAAACAAGGACCTTGGTATCTCTACGGATGTCCCGGTCATCAAACACTCTCTGCTTCATATGGAAAAATGCTGCACTCGCAGAGCTCAGGCGGTGTTGTATTTCGGTGTCGATGTTGACTTTTGTGGAGAGGTGGCTGCCAAGGTAGCGGAAATGGTCAACGTTTTCTAATGTTACACCGTTAAGCTGTATTCCTGGCTTTGCAGAGGGATTAGCTGGTGCCTGTTGGAAGAGCACTTTGGTTTTCTCGATGTTTAGTGAAAGGCCGAGCTTCTCGTATGCTTCTGCAAAGGTGTTGAGAGTGGCTTGTAGGTCTTCTTCTGAATGCGCACAGACTACGTTGTCATCAGCATATTGGAGTTCTATAACAGATGTTGTGGTGACCTTGGTTTTGGCTCTCAATCTGCTGAGGTTAAATAGCTTGCCATCTGTCCGATAGATGATTTCCACTCCGGTGGGAAGCTTCCCATCAACAAGGTGAAGTATCATAGCGATGAAGATGGAAAATAAGGTGGGGGCAATAACACACCCCTGCTTGACACCTGATTCCACCTTAAATGGGTCACTTTGGGAGCCGTTGCTGTCCAAGACTGTTGCCATCATGTCATCATGGAGGAGCCGCAGAATGCTCACAAATTTGTCAGGGCACCCGATTTTTTGGAGAATGGTCCAGAGAGTGCTGCGATTCACTGTGTCGAATGCCTTTGCAAGGTCAATGAATGCCATGTACAGAGGTTGGTTTTGTTCCCTGCATTTTTCTTGGAGCTGTTGTGCAGTGAAGATCATGTCCACTGTTCCTCTGGAGGGGCGGAAACCATTCTGGGATTCTGGGAGGTGTCTTCTGAGACAGGGAGAAGGCAGTTTGCAAGGATTCTTGCGAGGATTTTCCCAGCAGAGGTTAGAAGGGAGATACCACGATAGTTCCCGCAGTCTGTTCTGTCCCCTTTCTTGAAAAGAGTGATGATGGTGGCATCCTTGAAGTCAGCTGGGATTTTCTCGGTCATCCACACCTTTTCAATGAGCTGGTGGAGTTGTTGTATCAGCTCAGGACCACCCTCTTTGAAGATTTCAGCAGGAATCCCATCAGGTCCGCTGGCTTTGTTGTTTTTTTGTTGGCTGATGGCATTGCTGACTTCTTCCAAACTAGGCAGTGCTGCAAGCTCATCCCTGGTTTGTTGTTGCGGGATTTGTGAGAGGGTCTCTTCAGCCACATTGGAGCTGCGATTCAGCAGGTTCTGGTAGTGCTCTTTCCAACGTAGTGCAATTGATGTTTTGTCCTTCAGAATTTTGGTTCCATCTGATGAGTGTAGGGGCTGTATGCCATGGTTTCTTGGTCCGTAGATGATTTTTGTGGCTTTGAAAAATCCCTGAGCGTCATGGGTATCTGCAAGGTGTTGGATTTCTTCAGCCTTCTTTGTCTACCAGATGTTCTTGAGTTCTCTGGTCCTTCTTTGGACCTCAGCTTTTGCACTGGCATAGATCTTTTTTTTGGCAGCACAGTTGGTGTCTCTCTGCCATGTTTGGAAGGCTTTCCTTTTGTTATCAATTAGCTGTTGGATCTCTTTGTCGATATCATCAAACCAGTCTTGATGTTTCTTAGTTTGGTATCCAATGGTTTCTTCGCAGGCTGTGATGATGGAGGTCTTCAGTTTGTTCCAATGTTCCTCAACATTTTCGGGGTGTTCTGTGGGTAGATGATCCTTGAGTGTTGTTTGGAGAAGGGCTCGTTTGGAGGGCTCCTGAAGGGCTTGGGTGTTCATTTTGCGCCTTGTTTTTCTTCCTTGGAGTCTGCGTTTGGGGATGATCTTGATAGCCATCGTGGATCGGATTAACCTGTGGTCCATCCAGCAGTCATCAGCACCTGTCATGGCTCTTGTGAGAAGCACATCGCAGCGGTCTCTGGCACGTGTGATAACATAGTCCAAGAGGTGCCAATGCTTTGACCGAGGGTGCTTCCATGATGTCTTGAGCTTGTTTTTCTGGCAGAAGAGTGTGTTGGTGATGACAAGGTTGTACTCTCCGCATTTGGTGAGAAGCAAGATGCCATTCGAGTTGCTGTTTCCGACCCCGTCTTTTCCTATGATCCCTGGCCACAGGTCAGAGTCCCTTCCAACTCTGGCATTAAAGTCCCCCAGGAGGATGATTTTGTCCTCCTTAGGTATCTCCGATAGGATGGTGTCCAGCTGACAGTAAAAATTTTCCTTGATGTCTTCGTCAGCATCTAGAGTTGGTTCATAGGCGCATATGATGGTTGCCTGTTGGTTTTTGGCAAGGTTAATTCGGAGGGTTGAGAGTCGTTCATTGATGCCAGTGGGTGCTTCAGTCAGGTGCTTCACCAGGTCGTTTCTGATAGCAAAGCCAACTCCGTGTATTCTTCGTTCTTCTTCAAGCAGTCCCTTCCAGAAGAAGGTGTAGCCTCCCTTTTCTTCCTTCAGCTGCCCCTCTCCTGCTCTCTGGGTCTCCTGAAGGGGTGCTATGTCGATCTTAAAGCGTCCCAGCTCCCTTGCAATGAGAGCAGTCCTGCGTTCGGGGCGTTCGCTGTCAGTGTTATCTAACAATGTCCGTATGTCCTGAGCAGTACAGTGGTTATGGAAGTACATTCACCACGTTATATATATAATATGTAAATCCAGTGTATGTGAACATCATAAAAAGCATCAATACATGGTGCACAACAGATATAAAACTATTGTCATATCAGAATAAAAACAAGTGTGTCAAGGAGACACAATATCGGCACAACTGTTTGTGTTGACTTTGGAAAGCCTCTTCCGAAAACTAAAATTTAAAGGCGGGATTTCAATTTATGGTGAACAACTTTCTCATCTCCTCTTCACAAACAATTGTGTTCTTTTTGTCAAAAATCCAGAAGATTTACAACATGATCTCCAACAACTAGCTCTACTCTCAAAATCTGTAGGACTGGAAATGAACTTGAAGAAAACGAAATGGATGAAAAATGAGCAGTGTGTCCAGGGCTGCATCATTATAAATGGAGCTGAAATTGAGGAAGTGACTGAATATGTATATCTTGGACAACAAGTATGGTCGAATAATTTGGCAAATGGCAAAAGACGAAAGGCGGCTTGGACGGCTTTTAATTGAAACTGGACAGTGCTAACATATAATAAGCTGCGAATGAAGGTCAGAGCAGATATCTTCAACTCTACAGTTTTTTTCTGGCAATGATATACACATCTGAAACATGGGCAACAACAAAGTTACAGGAGGAAAAACTGACGGTGACTCAGAGAACAATGGAAAGAAGGATGTGTGGTGTGATAATAAGAGATAAAGTCAGCAATAAAGAGCTGCATCAAAGAACAGGGATACGTGATGTGGTCAATGAAATCTATGAGGCAAAAAGAAGGACTTATAGCAAGAACAAAAGACAACCGATGGACATGTCGACTAACAAACTGGATATCAAGAGACCACAAGCGGCCCTTGGGAAGACCTCGTACTCGATGGGACAAACCAACGGTTAAGCTATTTGGCCAGAAATGGAAAAGAAAAGCTGAGGACCATATATTTTGGCAAATGGTAGATTTGCGTGAAGCCCAATGACAAATTGGATAGGCTAGAATGCATACTTATATATCTATATCTATATCTATGTATACACACACACACACACACACACACTCAAACAGGCTTCGGCAGGTATAGTGTAGTGGCTAGGCTGCAATTTGGAAGGTCCATATTCAAGTGTCTACTGAATCATGAATTTTATTGTACTACACACTGCCTGACTTTAGGAAAACTGTGAGTATGGCAAGAACCAGAAATTGCTAATTCTAAACCAATTACTGACAAGTTCATATGATTCTAGGTTTCCCAGGAAAGCAATCCCAGTTCATCCACATCATAGTGCACAGCAAGAAAATATACTAGTTTTCCCAGAAACACAATCTACAGATGGGTTGGACTTCAGCACTTACCTGCCCCATACCATGTTGGCTAAGAATGGTGGGAGTTGTAATTCAACACATCTTGAAAGTATTAACTGAGGAAAGTCTGGGGTTTACCATACAGTAAAGGGCTCCAGGTTACAAAATTGGTAAAATGTATTCAGAGGGGGATTGGAGGCTGAGAGAATATGACTTGCCTAAGGTTCACCCTGTGGATTTCCACATCTGACTGGTTTGAACCTTTGTCTCCTGGCATCCTAATCCAGCACGCTAACCACAATAGTGTATGGTCTTCCCCAGATAACAACACATGCTAGTACAATCCATGAAAGCTCAAATATGTAAACCTTTCTATCTTTTTTGTTTGATAACTCGCATTATTAAGAGCCTGCTGTCTGATTATACACTAAGTGGCTTTTATTCCTGCACGAGAATTATAGGATGCACACAAAGGCAAGAAATACCAAATTATGAGAAAAATGCATAGTGAAACCAAAAGCTACAAAAGTTATGAAGGGAAAACATTTGGCAGCTCAGCAGCAACCCTCCCCCTAAATTCCTCAAATTAATAAGAATTCTAATTTTTATTCTCCCTGTGTAATTTGACAAATATGAACTTGGCTTTGAATATGAATATAAACCCTATTGTCAATACTCGGTCCCTGTGTAATCGCACCATTTGAGACACTGCTTTATTATTAAAGATTTCACAATTAATTAACAGCTCGTTTCATGCCAGAAAATAGTCCTGAATACACAGACAGCTGGAGCATCAGTATTTCCCACATTGCATCTTGAGATGCATTCTATTGCAAACAAAACGGAAAAACACTACTGACCTACTAGCTGTGCCTACAAAAGGACAGGGAAAGTATACAGGCATGTTTAGGCTAATGAGAGTTAGGAAGGCATTTGGCAATGTATTCAATAAAATTAGGAAGAAAAGAAAGTGTTCATAAATATGAATTGCTACTGATATATACTTATGCTTCATCCAAGAGTAAGTAGCACATCTGTTTGCAGAGCCATGTTAGTATTGTCAACATCTTCACTGTAGTCAAAAGCCCCTACTGATATCTATAGATCATTCTGTTTTCAAAGACACAGAAGAAGCATAGGCAATTTTGGTTCAGTTGTCAACCCTAGGTTGAACAGCCATTGTTCCATGATAATTTGATGTTGAAAACAGAAGATGTTGAAGACTGTTGAAGGTAGAGTGACAGGATGGTAATTTCCTGTTGTGTCCATCAAAATGTGTTGGAAATAGCAATCTTTTTCAAACCTCCACTAGTACTGCTTGTATATGATTTTGTTTGCTTACTGTATTGTATATGTATGTTTTGGTATGCAGCTTTCCCTTTACTCTTATGTTTCATGAGGTTGTGGGAGGGGCTAGACTACATCTGGGACTGCTCTGAGCTGAGACTCCATTCTAGAACAAATAAATGCTTTAGCCATGAGACTGTTTAGACTTCAGATCTCTTAAAGCACAGAATCCATCAGAAGCCATGTAGACTTTGGACCATTAAGAGCAAAGCCATGTTGCTATTGATTATAAGAAAGATGCCCCGTGTTATCTACACAGAGAAACTACTTCAAATCAATCTGTAACTGGGTTGACAAGTTATGTACCTGTATGCTGAATACATGAAGGTTGTGAGTAAACCAAATATGTTACTTTTAACAACGTCTACTTTATTTTTTTCTCTTGAGAGCATGATACAGAAACAAGATGTTTTATGGGAGAGTAGATTTTTGGGGGGCACTGAAAAGAAACACTTCTGAAGAACTGCTATATTTTGTGCATTGGCATAATCTCTGTTCTTAACAGATCAGAGACAACTAGGTTATCAGTCTAACTAACAACTGAAAAGCCAAATCGCCTTCCATAAATACATGTGGATATATACCACTGAAGTGAAGGTTTTACTCAAGCGAGTTTTTGGTTCTTCTCTGAATAATCATACTTCTACAAAAGGTTATAATTTTCAAATGGTTGTGAATTTCATTTTTCTCCAAATTGTTATGATCTATAAAAAGGTCATGCCTTTCCAAAAAAATCTACCAAACTTGTTTAACTAGAGGCAATCATGGTATAAAAGAAATACACAGCTACCCTTACAGTTTTGTCATATTGTCTTCAGTACAGAAAAATAACAACATTTTACCTAGTCTCCTTTCTGGAGAGAAAAAGTGGAATAATAATAATAATAATAATAATAATAATAATAATAATAATAATAATGTCAAGCCTAGGGTAGCCCCTTTTCTCTAGCATGTCAATTTATTATGTACACAATATAGTTTTACATGGAAATCCATTGCAATGTGCACTTAAACTTATTTTCAAGTTGGAAAAGACTATACCACATTTCTTAGCCCAAGGCTACAACTGAGTGATAAAATACAGACTCTGTATGCAGCAGGACCCAGGTTCAGTAATCAGATTTGACAATGCTTTTCTAGCCCAGTATAAGGCAGCTCCCTATACTCTTACTTCTTAAAATGGGAACTACACTAACCTACTTCAAGCAATATTAAACAGGGCTTAGATATACTCCCTAGAAGGATTCTGAGCTCTGATATTTAGAGTGTAAATTCAAGAGGAAGATAATAAAACAGTTTGCAGATTAACATTGCCCTCTGCACTCTTACTGGAGAGTCTTATCTAACTTGGTCGGATTTACTTTTCATTCAAATTGTATAGCA
The DNA here is from genome assembly GCF_035594765.1 of Anolis carolinensis. Lineage (NCBI taxonomy): Eukaryota > Metazoa > Chordata > Lepidosauria > Squamata > Anolidae > Anolis > Anolis carolinensis. The sequence goes on from NC_085842.1 coordinate 201,596,012, forward strand.
TCAGTTTTAGTAACAGGACTTAGTTCATTCTCTGTTTATTTTACTAGAGCCATACCTTCAGAATATTTCATTGCTTTTAGAAAATGAAACTCTATTTGCTTCATGGTCGGTTGGGAAATAGTTTCCTGATGATCAACCACATAATGAGAAGAGACGCAGTGAGTTGGATTTAATAAGTACCACTTTGATGAGAATATATTTAAGATGTATTGATCTGGAAAGTAACAAGCAAGGGCAGGAACCTGATGTCAGCCCTTGACTACCTCCTTAGCCTTGATTACCTTATTTGGGAGGGAAACACCTGAGCAAGCTAATAACTGGGTCGCTCCCCAGCTAGCCTTCTTCTTAGAGGCAAACTCAAAGGAGATAACATCAGCAATCCAGTTGTTCACTCCAGTCACATGAAGTATAGTGGAACCTCCACTTAAGAACATCCCAACTTTTTGAGTTAGAGTTAAGAGATGTTGCTCGGCCCAGGTTTCAATTGGACATAAGAGCAGCATTTTGAGTGAAGAGGTAGCGCAAGAGGGAGCACTAGTGTGAGGGGGACTGCTAGCACCAGAGTACAACGTTTCAGGGCTTCATGGGAGCAGCCTCCATGCCTTGGCCTCCGTGCCTCGTGCTCCTGACCACTTTGGGAAATTGCTGTCAGTCTTGCTCTTGTCTGCTTTAGGGAACTTTGGATAGTTGATTTTGTGTGGTTTTTATTTCTGGTATTTTTGGCTTCATAAAGGGAGAGAGGGAGAGACAGCAAGAGAAGGAGTGCAGTATAAAGAAAATGATGCTTCTGCCTCTTCGCTTTGTACTTCCTTGCCACAACTCTGTACTTCTACCATTGTGCCACAGCTTTGTGCTTCTACAATTTCAAAGCTGATCTTTTTTAATGATTCAATGTAAATGTGCCGGTTTTGTCTGCTGTTACTCTGGTTAACACACATTTTGTTGCCTCAAATCTGCTTCCTTGCCACAACTTTGTGCTTCTACTATTTAAAAGTTGACCTTTCTTTTTTAATATTCAATGAGAATTGCATTTATATATTATTTGCTATTTATAAAGTACATTTTCTTATTTGAAAACATGCAACAAATTGGGGGTGTTGAGGTTGGGGGCATGAAATGGATTAACAGCATTTCAATGGGAAACTTCACTTTGAAATAACAGTGTTTTGAGTTAAGAGCTTGGTCATGGAACAAATTAAACTCTTAAGTTAAGGTATCACTGTATCATAAAAATATTATGGTGAAGCACTGCAGTCCTAAACTAATTCATGGCCTAAGGAGACCTATAAGATCAAGAATTAATTATATGAACAGTAATCAAGCTGTTACAATGGAAATCAGCCCAGGCCCAAATCATGACAGCTGCAACAACAATCCAAAAAGAAAAAATCAGACATCAAACCCAATGTATGCTCCTCCTCAGGCCAAACCTCGGCACTCCAAAGGCCCTGAAAATATGCTTCAAAACCAATTCAGCCTGCAGCATCCAAAGATACCTTTAAATCACCCCTAATCTCCAACTCCTCCCTCTAAAAAGAAATGCAGTAAACGAGTCAAGGGAATTCTACCACATCATCATCATCATCATCAATTTCCTGCTTTTACCCTCTTAAAAGATATTCAAAGCAGCTACATCTCAAGATGCTCCCTAATCTCAAATGTAATCCTAATCCTATGATGACTTTAAGAGCCCCAGTTTGGTATCACACAACCTTCCTTTAAAGGTTCTACCAGACACCTACCACCCTGCAAATAACATTCAAATGCCAATGAGTTTCTTCCCACAAATTCTGAAAACCTATGTCTCAGATCAATGTTTCTCCTGAGACAGTCTGCCATGCTGGTATCAGTCTCAATTCCTAGGAAGACTATAGACATACAGTGTTCCCTCACTTATCACGGGGATTGCGTTCCTGGACCACCCACAATAAGTGAAATTCCACGAAGTAGGGGCACTATATTTACATATTTCAATATTTACACATTATATTAGTAGTTAGGTGGTCTTTCTCCCCTTTGCAAGCCTTCTTCCTGCGCTTCTTCCTCTCTGGCGCCTGCCAGTTTTCCTTTTGTGCATGTGCCTCCCTCTCATCGGCATCCAGAGTGGCTCAGCTGGATGCGGACGAGAGGGAGGGCGCATGTGCAAAAGAGAAACTGGCACCTTTTGCACATGCACATCTCTCAGGAAAAAAAACCTGCGAAGCAGTGAGGGAGTGAAAAGCTAACCGCAAAGTAGGGAAGGAACACTGTACTAGACCTTTCTGTCTTGTCTTCAGATAGGAACACTCCCCAAAGGGCCTACAATGCTCAATGCCACCCCAGATACTTTTAACCACCTTAGCAACACAACAATGAAACTCGTAGTAATATTTAAAGTGATAAATTGTTAATGATGATAAACCTGATTAACAGAACAATTATTAAGCAAAAATGAAGCAACAACACTTTCTTGAAAGGTGGAGATGGACGGGAGGAGCACAGAAGGCAGCGTAATCCACATTGCTTCTGCCAATTAAGTGCCATGAATCCAAGCACCCACGATCACACACAGCACACATGAGTAATCATGAATATTGAAACATCCCAATCCACTCTCCAAATTGCAAATGAGGCACCTGGAGCATTGGACAGGCCTTACATTGTCTCCAGCTCCATTTTGCCTTCACAGCATCCTGGACTTTCAATCTTGTTGCCATCAGAGCCAGCACCTCTAATGTAATGGTGTTATTTATTTATTTATTTGTTTGTTTATTACATCACTTCTACCCCGCCCTTCTCACCCATCAGGGGACTCAGGGCGGCTTACAATATAAGCATACATATCAAAAAACAGTTTTCATCAAATTTAAAAATCCATCAAGATTAAAAATTACAATAAAATTAAGAATATACATTAAAATATACATAATTATACATTTAAATATACATTTAAGGCACTTTTTGAGTCTAGTTCCATATTTTTTCATGAAATGATTACTTAATTTACTTGATTGGTCTCCTTAATCAATGGAAGCAAGAGTGCCTGGAGAAAGATGAGCACACTATAATGTTCCTCATCCACAAGCACTTCTTTCATTGGTTCAAAGTATTACATTCAGTTTTTCGGAAGGTTTTCCTGTTTTAATTCACAAGTTCTGAATGTGAAATTCTATTCATTTTAATTTAGCCTATTTCTACCCTGCCTTTCTCTACCCTGCAGAGGACTCAAGGTGGCTTACATATGGTAACTACTAGATGCCTTAAAACACAAAGAGTAAGCTTAAAATAAATTAAAAATCTATACATATTAAGCATTTAAAAACATGACATTCAATATTATAATCACACCATCCAAAAATCATAGTCCATATTAAAAACATGGATTTATTGACTCAAATTCTAAAACAGGACGATGCCACAGGAAAAGAGACAAATTGGTCTCTACTGAGAGAGTATATGAATAAAGAAAATATGAACCAAATGTAAACTAGAGCAAGAAATCAACTTAGGACTTAAATGTAATTAAGGGCGCCGCAGCAATGCGTATCACTCAAAGGAAAGGGGTGTTGTCATGCAAAAGGGCCGGAAGGAGAACCAGGGTTTTTTTTTATACATATATGTATATAATTTTTTTTCTTTTTCTGTATAGTTTGTTAGGTCCTACTGTTGGCGTCTTTGTGTTTTTCTTGTATTCTATAGTCCTTTTTTTTCTTTTTTTCTCTTCTTTCTTTTCTTTTGCATTTTATGTACTGCAAACGCATAAATAAAAGGTTAAAAAAACCCAAAAATCATAGTCCAAGGCGATTCCATTGTCAATTATACATAATTCCAAGTCTATTATTGCACTGTACTAATCACAAAAAGTCTGATCCCAGAACCAATTTTTTACTTTTTTTCAGAAGGTTGGATGGGAGGGGGCTGATCTAATGTTGCTAGGGAGGCAGTTCCACAGCTGAGGGGCCACCACTGAGAAGGCCCTGTTTCTCATCCCCACCAGTCCCACTGCAAAGAAGGCAGGATCGAGAGCAGGACTTAGAGCAGCGATGAATCCAGTATCACTACTAAGCTGCGAACCTGCGCCTTCAGGCTGTAACCCTTGTGATTGACCAAGAGGACCTCTGTCTTGTCTGGATTCAATTTCAATTTGTTCACCATTATCCAGACTGTCACAGCTGCCAAGCACCGGTTCAGGACCTGAACGGCCTCCTTAGTAGCAGGCAGAAAGGAATGACAGAGTTGAATGTCATCTGCTTACATCTGCTCTGGATGATCTCTCCCAGTGGCTTCATGTAAGATTTGAAAAATCATCATAGAATGCAATCTCTATACCAATTTGCATGAAAAAAATTGCCACTGAATTCAGTGGGATTTCAATATCTGTGCAAGTGACACATATATGATTTTGCTATTAACCTTACTGACATCTCTGACTTGTTTTGATAGGCATCAAATACAAGAGTTCACATGCTGTCAAATTGTCACAACACTGTCAGAACTAAAAACTGCAGCATGCAATCCATTAAATGCCGTGAATATTCACTCCTATTGGCAACTGCCATTTAGTGGCACCTATTAAACACTATCACCAACTGTCATGTGTAGTCAGCTCCAAAACACCATTGCTTATCACTAAATACCATAAAATATTAATGCCATTGTAGGTCAGCTTCCAAATACTTTCAGTAACATAATCCCATTCTATGTCAAGTACAGGTTGAGTATCCCTTATCCAAAATGCTTTGGACAGGAAATATTTTGGATTTCATATATCTGTTTTTTGGATTTTGAAATATCCATATTATACACATTGAGATCTTCATGATGGGACCCACGTCTAGCACGAAATTCATTTATATTTCACATACACCTTGTACACATACTCTGAAAGTAATATTGTAGACAATATTTTAAACAAATTTGTGCATGAATTTTTCATAAAGCTTTCTTCTTTTAAAATAAAGGCAGAGACAATGGCAAAATCACTGTTCACCAGAAATATGGAATTTGAGTAGCCGAAAAGAATACAGACTATGGTCTTTTTGGCAGCTACGTCTTTTCAGATATGATAAAAAACATTTTGAAAAGGGTACTTGACACACTTCTTGATACCCTGTTTTTTTTTCCCCAGAAAGCATGTAGAGTATTTCTACTTGTCTGCTTTTACGACGCAAAAGGAATGCTTCTAAGCACTTTCTTAGGAGAAGACCTCTCAACAAGCTTCCCATTTCCCATCTCCTCAATTATTATATTCCCAGGTGGGAGGAATTTTAGCCTAGTCCTCAAGGTTGTTGTCACTCATTGTCTCTGCTGAAGTTTCCTCCATGCAGAAAATGCACTGCCATCACCCATTTATAATCTCTATGAATTGTCTATATTTTGGAAACTCTGAGCATGTCAGGAATAAAGCTTCTTTATACACTCAATTTATTCAATTGCATGTTAGTTGTCAGAAAGCACATTATCTCAGCAGACATTCCACAGTGTCAGCTCCAGTTACTTTAGTGCCTCGGGCAAAAATGAATGTTGCCCTCAAGTCATGTTGTATGTAGACAGGGGATAGGGTGAGTAACTGTGTTTCAAGGCAGCTGCTTCCCCTTCTTCCAAACAAATGAACGAGAGGGCATTCCATCCACTTGTAAAGCATGAGGGAAAAGAGCCTGAAATCATGGAATTTGGAGAAGGCATCATGCAATTCCCCTGAGCGCGTATTATCTATATGTTCTGAGGCAAAGAGAGGATCTGTTTGCCACACATTATCAAATATTCGGTGTCAGAATCAAAGGATAAGATGACATCCAGCTCCATTTAGTTCTAAGGTTGCTTAGTCTCATAGCTGCATTGACGTAGAAATTCTACCATAAACTAAGCACAACTATGAGGTTTCCCAGAGAATGCTATTAGACTTGCAAGTATACTATGTACATTCTGCATGGTTTGAATTTGAATATTTTTAGAAGAAATTCATTTATTTAGTCAATTAGAATATAATTATAATGTATTAAAAAAAACCACAAAGTTAAAAATTTGGCATTATACTAAATTTCCTTTGACCAGAAGCTGGCCACTTCAAGTGCCTCTGGTGTCACTATAAGAAGGTCCTCCATTGTGCATGTGGCAGGGCTCAAGTTGCATTGTAGTAGGTGGTCTGTGGTTGCTTTTCTCCACATTCACATGTCATGGACTCTACTTTGTAGCCCCATTTCTTAAGATTGGCTCTGCATCTTGAGGTGCCGGAGCACAGTCTGTTCAGCACCTTCTAAGTTGCCCAATCTTCTGTCTGCCCAGAGGGGAGTTTCTCATCTGATATCAGCCACTGGTTGAGGCTCTGGGAGGCCTGCCACTGTTGGACTCTCGCTTGCTAGGTTGCTCCTGCAAGTTATCTCTTTAGATCAGATCTCTTTTTCCTCTTTAGAAGAAATGATTCTTAAAGAGGAAAAAGAGGTCAGTTTGGGGTGGCTTAGACATATGACAGCCAGGTACATCACGTTGTTTTGGAAGCCACTTTTATTCGCACTCTAGGAGAAAGGTATCATACAAATGCAACAAATAATGAATACATAAAAACACTGCAACAAATATTGAAGGGGCCCCTGTTCTTATTGCAGTGGGAAAAGCAAAGTCCAGGCTCTTGCTGCTCCAGACCCAAATGTTATGACATCTCTGGTAGTAATTACTGCCACAAGAAACAAAACTATAGGCAACATGTTATATTGTAATACGTCACTTCAACACTGCTCTGCACAATGGTCAAAAGAAATAATGGATTAGTGTTACAACCAAAAATCTCACAGTATTTTGAAGAGGAAAGAAATAGATTACTGCAATATTTCAAGGAAAGTTGGATCGGTTTACACACAGGGAGGAGAGATTAGAAATTGTGCTTGTGCGGGGAATTCCCTATTCCTATTTTGAGCTGAAATTGTGCAAGTGTAGTTTACTAAATCTTTTTATGATTCTTCACATCTCACATGGAACTTAAAATACACAATAATATTGTGACCCTTACTACATAGAAAATCCCTTGAAGCTTGTTTGCTCATTTGGTTTCATTAATAATAAATGGCATCACTGCTCACGGTTTTCTGAGTAAAACACTGGACAAAAAAGGCAAAAAGAATCAAAAGGCCACACACAGTGGTAGTTATCAGACTATAGTTGGATCAAAAACATACTCAGCTTTAAAAAGATAGGGAGGCTCTTTAGAAAATGTGAACTTGACATCCAGATAACATTGGTGTCATGAAAAACAGGAGTTTGACTCATACTGAATCTGAAAATTGATCTGTCGAGCTCAGTCCTGTCTACATTTCGATCACCAAACTGACTAGTAATAGCTTTTCAGAGTTTCAGCAAGAAGTCTTTCTTAGTCCTATCTGAAAATTATGGTTTATACCTATTCTTTCTAACTGAACTAAAGTGATACGAAAAGCTAGTGACAACTATTTACACAGATTGAACCTATCTCCCCCCCATACAACACTTTTTGATTTTATGCTCAGACCATTGTCTTTCTTTTTCTTGGGAGCATTCAACATGCCGTCCCAGAGACCAGGATATATTTTAATCTAGCTATATATTTTTAACCTAGGGAGTTTCAGAAAAACATATATTTCTGCTTTATTGACTATTCTAAAGCCTTCGACTGTGTGGACCATAATAAATTGTGGCATGTTCTTGGTGGTATGGGGAAGGATATTAGAGGTAAAGATGAAGTATTTTGGCCACATCATGAGAGGACAGGAAAGCTTGGAAAAGATCATGATGCTTGGGAAAATGGAAGGAAAAAGAAAGAGAGGCCGACCAAGGGCGAGATGGATGGATGGTATCCTTGAAGGGACTGGCTTGACCTTGAAGGAGCTGGGGGCAGCGATGGCCAGCAGAGAGCTCTGGCGTGGACTGGTCCACAAGGTCACGAAGAGTCGGAAATGACTGAACGAATAAAGAGGAAGCTATCTCAACCTGATGTCTCTTCAGAAGTACTGAACTACAACTCCCACAATAACATAAATAATCAATATTGGCATTCACTTGGGATAATGAGAGTTGCAGTCCAACATTATGTCTCTTGTGTGAGACTGGTCTTCAAGTAGCAAACTGAAATGTCAGACACATGTCATCATACTTTGACTTCCACAATGAAAACAACAACATGAGACGTACATTGACTAAATAACGAAATAAATCCAATATTGGCCTGAAAAACATTTGATTAGAATAGGCAATATAAGGATCCACAAGTGTTGAAAGCATTGCATATATCCAAACAGATCGGTCATTTGTGTTTTCTTCTTTAAATTGCCTGTCATTTGTATTTCGGGTTAAAAGGTGGAATTTTCAATCAAATGGGAGATAATGCCGAGTTATTTGATTGTCAAATTCTTCATTTAAGGAAATATATCTGGCTATTTATTCTTTTCTTTTTCTTTTTGTTAATGTCAGGAGTGATTTAAGAAACCGAAAGGCGCTTCTGGTGTGAGAGAATTGGCTGTCTGCAAGGACGTTGCCCAGGGGACCCCTGGATGTTTTGATGTTTTTACCATCCTTGTGGAAGGCTTCTCTCATGTTCCCGCATGGAGCTGGAGCTGATAGAGGGAGATCAGCTGTGCTCTCCCCGGGTTGGGTTAGAATCTGGCAGCCTTCAGGTCAGCAACCCAACCTTCAAGTCTTTAATATGGAGCCCTCGGTGGCTTTAATCCACTATGCCACTGGGGGCTCCATATTTATTCATTTATATGTATTAATGAAAATATTTATATCCAATTTCTGATTATGACATCTCAGGGAAACATATTATATAATCAACTCAAAACTATATACATTTTAAAAAGATATAAACAAGTTAAAAAAGGCCACTGAAGACACAACAATGAGTTTTTTTTCTGTGGCTGTCCAAGTTATGGAACTTTCTTCCTGGAATGGCTGGTTGATCCCCACCTTGCTCAGGCTTCCTTGACCGAATTTATCCACCAGAATGCGGTCTTCCTCTTTTCCTACTGCCCTCCACTTTTCCAAGCAGTACTCTTTTCTAGTGAGCCATGTCTTTTCATGATATGGTTTAAATGATGGTCTCAAATTAGTCATCTTGGCATCTAGGGTGAGTTCAGATGTGATTGTTCCTAGGTTCTATTTATTTGTTTTCTTAGGACTTCATCCCATGAGATAAGTAAAGTGTTTGGGATTGTTACTTTTCCCTTAAGCTTTGCAAAACCTCATTTTGAAATTAAATAGATGATTTTCCCCATCACACTGTTTCCCACATTCTGCTTTCTTTTCTAATTATCCATTTGCCTTCTCATCACACAGGAGATATATTTCTCCTCCCACCATCTCCTCCCCTGTTTTCTTTGGATATTACAATTTCTCTTTATAAGTACAGATAGCTCTCAATTCAAAAAGTAAGTCTATTTATTTTCTGTTTAAAAAGAGATATAAATTAGGACCGGGCTGTGGCGCAGGCTGGAAAGAAAGCCAGCTGCAACAAATCAACAAATCACTCTGACCAAGAGGTCATGAGTTCGAGGCCAGCCCGGTGCCTGCGTCTTGTCTCTGTCTCTGTTCTATGTTATGGCATTGAATGTTTGCCTTTATGTGTGCAATGTGATCCGCCCTGAGTCCCCTTCGGGGTGAGAAGGGTGGAATATAAATGCTGTAAATAAATAATAAATAAATAAATTACAGTTCCTTCCTCCTCAGACCCAAAAGGGCAATGGTGGAAGAAGGGAATCAATACTGCCCATCTCGGCTCCTCCTATTACAAGGTAAATTGGACGTTTTTACACGTCTCTACACAGAGAATTGAAAAAGAAGTCAATTACCAATTGACTTGGGAAGCGTAGGAAAAAAAACATACTTTAGAAATGGTGAAAGACCTGGAACCCACTGTACAAGTTTGCATCATGTGATAGGCTTTGTTGGTAGCCATTGTATAGAGACATTGATTTTATTTTATGTGATGAAGTCCTTAGAAATCCATAGTATTTTCTCCAATACAAACTGAGTTGATTTTCTTCTTAACAGGGTTCTTTCACTCTCCAGCTTTCACAACCATAAATAGAAATGGAAAATGATGATAAGGAGAATTCTAACTTTAATATTCAGTAATACATCTGGACGGTAATTTACTGTCTAGTTCTTTCACAGCTGCCCTCCCTGCACTTCAGGACAATGTTTAGAGTCCAATAGCTGCCCTTCCAAGTCCCAGCCTTCTTCTAATTTCTTGACTGCAGTCTCCAGTCTCATTATTGACTGAGTTAAAGTTTTAAAGTTTGACTGAGAAAAGTTTTAAACTATTTCAATGTATTCCTTATCCACATTCGTATACAATAATCTATGGTGATTATTTTTGTTTTCTTGATGTTCAACTGCAAACCTGTCTTTACATGGTTTATACAGATAGTTATAAAAGTATTAAAAGGAAGCAGGGCAGAACGAGTGGAAGACTGGTCAGCATAAAAAAAAATCTCATTTGAAAAGCTATGATGCAGTAAGAAGGGGTTTGGCAAGTAGATCACAGGATTTCAATCAGAGTTATTTTTGACATGATTCTAAAGATCTATAAAAATTTTAGAACTCCACTTTCAAGGCTTTTCTCATCTTGCTAATTGGATGTCTCAAGATGACACCTTTTAAGTTGCTATTTTAAATCATTCCTGAATGGCTCTTCCCCTCATCAGTACCAAAATGACTATATTAAGGATGCAACTTTGGGGAGCAAGAGTTGCTGAATGCAGGGAGATTTACTTCTGAGTAAATAAATATTAGGATTGCACTATACAAATTTCCCATCATTTCTGTACAATTGTGATTGCTGTACTTAATAGTTTTGGCCAGTGAGAAGGAGGAAAATCAAAGTAGTGACTGATTAGATTTATTTATTTATTTATTTATTTTATATACAGCGAGGGGCCCCTGGTGACACAGTGTGTTAAAGCGCTGAGCTGCTGAACTTGCGGACCAAAAGGTCCCAGGTTCAAATCCCGGGAGTGGAATGAGTACCCGCTGTTAGCCCCAGCTCCTGCCGACCTAGCAGTTCGAAAACATGCAAATGTGAGTAGATCAATAGGTAACGCTCCACAGGGAAGGTAACGGTGCTCCATGCAGTCATGCTGGCCACATGACCTTGGAGATGTCTACGGACAACGCTGGCTATTCGGCTTAGAAATGGAGATGAGCACCAACCCCCAGAGTCGGTCACGACTGGACTTAAATGTCAGGGGAAACCTTTACCTTTAGCTTTATATACCACTCTTCTCCCCCAGGGGGAACCAGAGCGGTCTTACACAATGGCAGAATTAAATGCAACATATTATTATACAACATATAGTAAAACCAAACATAAAACACAATTAAAAGCCGGTATCCAAATCAAATTAAAACAATTAAAACAGAGGCAGTTTCGAGCCAAAGTCAGAGCCAGTCCATGTTCGACTTAATATTAATTCACAGAATCCATCAGATCATATCAACTCATATCTTAGGATGGGCCAAAAGCTTGGTCCCACATCCAGATCTTCAGCTGCTTCCTAAAAGACATGAGTGAGGGGACTTCCCTAATCTCCCTTGGCAAGGAGTTCCACAGCCACGGAGCCACCACCGAAAAAGCCCTGTCTCTAGTCCCTGCTCTGTGACAGCAGCGGGACCGAGAGCAGGGCCTCACTCGAAAATCTTAATCTGCGGGACGGCCCATAGGGGGAGATACCTTCTGAGAGGTAAGTTGGATCAGAGCCGTTTAAGGTTTTGTAGGCCAAAGCCAGCACTTTGAATTGTGCCCGGAAGCTAACAGGCAGCCAGTGGAGCTGCTTCAACAGAGGAGTTGTATGCTCCCTGAACGGCGTTCCAGTTAGTAACCTGGAACGTTGGACTAGTTCCAGCTTCTGATTCAAAGAGATGTGGTTCATAAGAATAGTTGAGGTTGGACTGACTCCCACAGAGCCCATTAAACAATGCAGGGCTGATTTCGGTTGTTGCTTGTGTCCCCAGGGTGGGACTCCATCTCTGCAGTGTATAAAAGCTGGAGGGCACAAATCGACTCCACTCCATTGCTTGTGCATAGAAATGCCTAAAAAGAGGTATCTGTTTATGGGATAGAAAGCGGTGGATTTCTCCATTACACTCCATTTTATGAAGTGGCCCTCTGCGATCCTACTGCCCACTAGTGGTTTACAGACAGTGTGGGTCCCACTGAAGGAAGTGTTTGTCTCCTCTAGAGTAAGGGGTTTGAGGGTCAAAGGACCCCATAAAAGTGGTGTCTTAGGAATGATGACTTGTGTCTCTTCTAAGTGGAGGGTTGAGCTAGAAAAGAGAGAAGGCGATCCTATGTGATGGGGGTAAGTACGTTATCATGAAAGAAAATAATTCCACACACAAAAAAGCCAATTCCCCTGCCCCTACCCTCTTTGTGGGATGAAGTCCTTTCTCTCATTAAATATGTAGCTTGGTCATAGTACAGTGTTCCTTTGCTACTTCACGGTTCACTTATTCGCTGTTTCACGGGTTTTTAATAAACACTAAATAGTATAAATCCTTCTTTCTACTTCCTTCCAAATGAGAAGCTGAAGGAAGGAAGGAAGGAAGGAAGGAAGGAAGGAAGGAAGGAAGGAAGGAAGGAAGGAAGGAAGGAAGGAGAAGCTGAAGGAAGAGAAAAGGAGGCTGAAGAAGCTTTGTTTTCGCCTCAAGCTCGCATGCACGTGCTTGAGAGGCAAGAAGGGGACAGAGATGTTACTTCCCAGTGAGATTGTAAACCTCACAAATATAGCATTCCTACTTCACGGGTTTCACTTTTCGCGGGTGGTCCTAGAACATAACCCCCGCAATAAGTGAGGGAACACTGTAAATAATAATGTATGGTATAGAACAAAATGTTAGCTTTTCTTCTCATTTCCCTTCAAGGAAAGGATGGGCTATTATTTCACTTTCTGATACACATATAATCTCTTTCCATCCTTCTGAAAGATTATGTCAGACATTTTAATAATAATATAATAACTTTATTTTTATATCCTGCCTCCATCTCCCCGAAGAGACTTGGGATGGCTTACAAGGGGAGCACGCCTAAACCAACAAAAATTCTTGACAATAACAAGTTAGAGGCAGTGTCAAGATCAAAGCTTTTTAACAATGTAGGGATAGGAAATCAGAGCTCAAAAATGTTACTTTGTCACTGCAGCCTGAAGAATTTATCAGGCAACACGGACTGCCTTTTCAAGCTCTGAGACAGAGTTAGTGATTTCAGAAATCAAAATGGATCCATGGTCAGTTAAGCTAAGGATGCATCTTGACAAAGTAGAAATGGCAATGCTGATCTAGAATGGGATGCCCCAAATCAGCAAAGTTGGAGGGTACATTACTGGCCCCTGAATAACTCAGGAACTGGATGAAGGCTAAACCACATGGCCTGTGGTAGTTGGATGGTGGCTATACAGCTGAGCTGTGCCAGAACCAATTTAGCATCGCTTATCTGTGACCCTTAACTTGCCATCCTCAATCTGCCATTTGTAGTGCCCACCGGGATCTTGAGAAAAGATACCCAGAGTGATGAGGTGAATTAAGAGAGGAGGGGAGGGGAAGGAGGCATAATCCCTCCCTTTCACCCCACCCTTCTCCGATCACTTCAGTGCTCTCAATATCACTCCAAGTGCTGAATGATGTACAGTACCATTTTTGGGGTCCATTAGTGCTGGGTGCAATGGTGTTAGGCCCAGATTCAGAGGACAAGGTAAATACCATCCTCTGTCCCCAACTACCTGATGCCAGGAAAGCACAATGGTGGTGTAGACATCCTCAGCTGTTTCCTGAATAGGAAGCTCAAGGCTGCCTTATGCTGAATCAGTTCTGTGCAGTTAGCAAACAGGGGGCAAACAGTCAAGACATGCTGGGAAACACACAATGATTAATTTGATATCATTCCATTGCATCATACTGGAGAAAGACAATTGTCTCTAAACATAGAAAATGAATTTAGGATACTCCTATTAGAAATAATTTGGCTCATTAAACATATAAAAGCACAAGATAATGAAATATTTGAAAACAAATATATTTAAAAATTGAGCATTTTTGTTATATTTGGGGGATAATAAATTTTGAGATAACATTTGACCACATTCTTGGTTTTAATTTGACTGGACTGATTAATTTATTAGTTCTTCCCTTTAAACTGCAAAAACTAAATAAAATAATTATATCAGCACAATTCGTATAAATGTAGTTGACTCTTTTTGTCACTTGATTTGTGTGTTTGGGGTGATCTTTTTATTATTATATTCTTGGTTTTAATTTGTCTGAATTTATTTATTGGTCAGCTGCCCCCTTTAAAATGTAAAAACTAAACATAATAATTATATCAGTACAACTGTCTCTTTCTGTCACTTGCTTTGGGTGGTTTGATGCAATATTTTTATTGATTATTAGCTACAAAATGTAAATTGCTGTGCACAATACATATCAATCAACCATTAACCACCTTATATTGACAAAAAATTCACAGGTATGGAATCTTTAATTTCCTGTACATTAAAGCAAGTTTTTGGGTTATTTAATTTGGTTTAGCAATTCTCTCCATAAAATTACATAAATATGTTTAACTGCATACTTGTGAGTGCTATAATATACAATCTCACTGATGTGGGCTTTACATTTAAGTAAACTGTGAAGAAAAATGAACAAATTATTAGCAATAACGAGTTTTGAGCCTCTGAATCCTGATTGGTAGGACATTACAAGGTAGTTTTACATAATGATTGTTCTTGTAATGTTTAGTGATGGCCCAAATAATAAACTCACTCTACAAATGAAATAAATAAATGGGACGCAAACATTCACAGAAGCAGTGCTAACACAAAACAACTTACAATTCACCATCCCAATATTCTGAAAGATGCTTTTGCCTGCCCAAGGCCCCTTGGCAACATTTCTGTAGCTAATTGTCAGCATGTTTTTCTTTTTCAAGCTAGCATGCTCATGATACTGTATTTACTCAAGTATAATGCACCATCAAATGTAATGAGCACCTCAATTTTGAAGGTTCAGATTACAAAAAATGAATATAATGCACCCAACAGCACTGGCATGGCACATCAGGGAGAAAGGTATAATGAATGAGGCCATCTAGAAAGCCATGCCCCTCCATTAGACTTGGGCTGCCGAATTCATCAGCCTCACATGATTTCCAACAGGCCTCATTCACAAGGCCTTCAAAACCAATGAGGCCAGTTGGGAAACACATGGGACTAAGCCTGGGGCCAGGTGAGAGACCCCGAGGACCGCCCGGGAAGCAGGATCAATGGCTGAGTCAGCAGACAGGCGCTCCTCCTCATCCAGGCACCATGAAACTGGGCCTTTCTCACTGTGCCTTTTCACACAGCTGAGTGTATATGTGATTCTAATGCGCCATTGAATTTAATGTGTATCTCAATTTTAACAATGTAATTTATCCAAAAAAGGTGAGCATTAGATTTGAGTAAACATGGTATATTTCATGGGCATGGGAGAGCTTAAGAAAAATTCATCAGTATCCAAATCAGGACTCTACAAAACCTCAAGGATCATTTTCAACAATCAAAGAGTGCCTTTACAACTCTGTAAAAATCATGAAATTGAAGTTTTAGATGAGATCGATAGTCTTGTTTTCTTGTTTTTTTTCTTTTGGGACTTTATTGCATGAGGCAGGCAAACCAGTATTGCCTTTCCTCTTCTTTGCTTCAGTTCCCTCTGTTTAGATTCCCCAATAGTGTAGATGCCTCCATTTGTATTAGTTTTTGGGTGGAGGTTAAAAACACCCCTGGAAGCCAGCCTTAGCTGGTTTAGTCCATTTGCCTGCACAGAGCTTTCTTGCTAGGCCCTCTTTTCTTTCTGCAATAGAGCTACAGAGTTTAGAGGCCTGAATATTATCTGGAAATCCCAGGCCCTAGCTATCCAAACAGGCATCCTTAGCACTTATAAACTCTTCATATACAATCAGTCCCAGTGACAATAGATGCTTGTGGTCAGCCCAAGTTTCACAAGTAGACCAAGTCCATCGCCTTACATCAGAGGCAAAAGACTTTCAAGGATCCCAGAGAGATTACTATGACCTGCAAAATCTCCTTTTGTAATGTATTGTTTTAAGCTATTTTACAGTAGTCCTGGGCGGAGTTAGCCCTTTGTTCTTCCTGTTTTCAGTAAGCTTGTTTTGGTTAACTTTCATCTTGCCTAGAGTGTATGTTAAGACTCTTGATCTTAATAGAAGGCATGTAGACAGCTCCCGAGTAAAGCCAGGCACCATAGTTTTCCTATAGGCATGGGTGTGCCATCACAAAGCTGGACCTTTGGTGATAGTCGCTATCACAAAACATCATGAACATCCAGCTGCTGGTCTGTCTGCTCTCTGGGATTATCCCATTCTTAGTCATTAGAAGGTAAAATCCATCAATATCTCTCAGTCCCATAATGTTCTCATCATCTACCTTGGTACAAGGGGTCCCCTTTTTTCTGTGCTGGCATGCCAGCAGTGAGGTGACATCAGGGGGCTGGGTTCTCTTCTTCTCCCCTCTTCCCATTGTGATTGTATAACTGTCTGATTATATTTGACTTTTTTCAAAGCTGGAATTCAAAATTGTTTGAAAATAAAACAGTTTTAAAACATCAATAATGTGGGACAACAAAGTTATGGGGATATGTGGATATGATTGTAGGATGATGAATTAGCAAATCAGCACAATTGTGAAACTGAAGAGAGGAGCTTGATCTGATATGTATCTGATATCACTGTAATGGAATAGTGGGTTAATGCAATGAAGTCCTTAGTGATTTCAGGCACTTACTGTGAAAGTGCGTAGATGGAAAAAAAACCCTTAATTTTCTTGTAATAAGTGCTATAAATGATCAAAAGATCTACATTTGCAAACTGAAAAAGGATTTTGTTCCTGAATACCCATCATAAACAATGTAATAAATGAATTACACTCATAAATTTGATTTCCTATGATCAAATGAGTCAACCTCTAGAGCTATCTAGGCCACACTGTAAAAACATGCTGGAAATTGCCTTGACATTGACTATCAATTTTGCACACAGACACTCCCGACATCTTCCCCATGTGTTGAAAACATGGGTATCTGCAGTCTGAAAGACATTGCTAATACTGATATATGAATGTCTGTTTCTGTGCTTTTCCTGAATTATTGTCAAAGTGATAAGTGAGCTTCAGAAAACTAAAGAGGTATTTTGTATTTTACAAACCCACTCAGCCACCTACACAAAACAAGAATTATAGACAGGTTCAAGGAAAATGTACAAGGAAGAAGAGGCCCAAATGGTGTGATATAGTACTAATAGGATGGCATTAAATTTCCATTTGCATAATCTTTGTATAGAAATAGTTTTCAGTAGGTGGGAGAATTATGATAGCTTGGATATATATATATAAGGATAAAATAATAACCTTGTTAGATTTTATGGACATGATATCAAGGGATCTGTCATTATTGCTCTGGATTGGCTGAAACCTTATATGACGCCGTCACTTTGTTAGTAAGTGTTGGGTCTAAACTTGTGCTTTCATTCCACATGTGATCTAATGTTCACTCTTTGCATTCCAGTACAATGAAAGGAACAGATGTGAACTGTGAACATGCTTATTCTGAGGGAACTGTGCAGAAGTGGGAAAATTGAGGCTGATTGTCACGACCCAGGCTGCAGAGCACCAATAACCATACACAGAGGCCAGAATCTATCTAATATCTTTATTAAGGAAATATATAAAGTCAATAAAAATAAGTGTAGAATGTAGTTCAGAAGAAGACCTTTCAGGAAAGGTCAATTATAGTCCAGGAAAACAATGTCCAATATAAAATATTAAGGTCCAAAGTTGTAATCCAATAACCGAAACACTCACTTTGCCAAGCAAAGTGAGGGGAGATGACAAGGTTCTTAGTCCAAGGAACTTGAGGCAAGGCTAGGAAGTAAACTTGATTCTTGGAACACAAGGCTTGATACAAGGCAGCAAGGAACGAGGAACAGGGACAAGATCCGTGGTAAATACTTGGCAAGGTCCGGGAAGCAAGGCAAGGTTGGAAACGTGAACGAAGGCTTGGAAACAGGAACGAGGCTTGGAAACAGGAACGAAGGCTTGGAAACGGGAGTAGCGCTGTCCACACACAATCTACTCCAGTTGCTGACGAATTGACTCCGCAAGATTCCTTCGGGGCAAGGAACCTAAATAGGGTCTCGTTTTCCCACCAAAGAACACTTCTCTGGGGAATCAGAACCGAAAGTCAATCTCTGTGTCCAGATGCATGACTCCCTAGAATTTCTCATGGAAGCAGTCTTAATCAGCTGAATGCCTGGCTGCGATTCTCAGGCTTCTGCGATTAGCCTGCTGAACTCCTTTTTGTTGTTGATAATAACTACGGCGAGAAAATGGGGGAGATTCTGACTCAGGGCTTGTTTGGCAGATTTCTGGAAGGCAAACCTCTTGCAGGTGCAAGGGCTCCAATTCAGGCTGGGAAAGTTCCAATTCTGACTGAAATGGTGGAAAACCCAAGTTTTCCTCTTCATCTGTCACAACAGCGCTAGGAACGGGACTACATGGCCCATGAGTCATCACACTATCCCCCTCCTCAAGCCCCCTCTCAAAATAGGGCTCTCTCCCCGAGGCGCGAGGCCGCGGCTTGGTGGGGTAGGTCTGATGGAAGCGGCGGGTTAAATCGGGGGCATGGACTGTGGAAGTGTCTTCCCATGAGCGTTCCTCGGAGCCAAAACCCACCCAGTCAATGAGATATTGCAGGCGGCGGCGGTGAAAGCGAGAATCCAAAATGTCCTGAACCTCGAACTCCTCCTCCCCATCCACCAAAACAGGAGGGGGGGGCGGCCGGTCTGCATCAGGGCGCACACCATCCGCCGGAAGGAGCAGGGAGCGATGGAACACTGGATGAATGCGCATAGAGCGCGGAAGTTGGAGTTTGAAAGTCACGGGGTTAAGTTGCGCTACCACCGGATAGGGACCAATGAAACGGGCATCTAACTTCCGGCAAGGGCGATGGGAGGGCAAAAAGCGAGTGGACAGAAGAACCCGGTCTCCTACCTTGATTTCGGGGCCCGGCTGGCGATGTTTGTCAGCGTGGCGTTTATAGTCCTCCTTGGCTTGGTCTAGTTGCTGGAGCAAAAGTTGTTGCACCGCTGTGAGTTCCTGCAGCCAGTCCTCTGCTGCGGGAACTTCTGAGGTTTCAACAATAGAAGGGAAGAAACGTGGATGGAAGCCGTAGTTTGCAAAGAACGGGGTTTCTTTAGTTGAAGCCTGGACACCATTGTTATAGGCAAACTCTGACAGCGGTAACAGGGAAGCCCAATTGTCCTGCTGATAGTTTACATAACAGCGAAGGTATTGTTCCAGAGTGGCATTGGTGCGCTCAGTTTGCCCATCCGTTTGGGGATGGTGAGCCGAAGATAAACGAGAGTCTATGCCCAATAGTTTTTGTAGTGCTTTCCAGAAACGAGAGGTGAATTGAGACCCACGGTCTGTGACCAAACTCTTGGGCAAACCATGCAATCTGAAAACATGCTGAAGGAAATAATCTGCAATCTCCTTGGCCGTGGGGAGGCCATCGCAGGGAATGAAATGGGCTAGCTTGGTAAAAAGGTCCACCACCACTAGGATCGTGGTGAATCCACAGGAAGGTGGTAGATCAGTGATAAAATCCGCAGAGATTATTTCCCATGGGCGAGATGGGGTAGGAAGGGGTTGCAGAAGCCCTGAGGGCTTCTCTCTTCTTGTCTTGGAGCGCTGGCATACTGGGCAGGAATTGACATATTTTTCCACATCCTTGCGGATCTTGGGCCACCAGAAATCTCTTAGGATCAAATGCATGGTTTTAAATAGTCCGAAATGCCCTGCTGGCTTGCAGTCGTGACACAGACGAAGTGCCTTTTCCCTGCCCGGTCCTGGAGGGATGTAGACATGGTTTCTATAGCAAAGTAACCCATCCTTAAGCGAGAAGGGAAACTGTAGTCCTTGGCGAAGTTGGTCCTGAGCCCAGGCATCTGCTTGTTGACTGGCCCTGATTTCCTGAGCACAAAGGGGCCCTGGAGTAGAGGGAGCTGAATCAATTAGAGTGGATTTGGTATTTCCCACAGTGAGCGTGGCAAAGTTCTCGGGCTGCAGCAGTTGGGATTCAAAGGTCTCTTTGCGCCCTGCAGCATATTCCGGTTTCCGTGACAGTACATCTGCTTGCTTGGTCTGGGCTGGGGTTACATAGTGGATTTGGAAGTTGAAACGCTCAAAGAATAAAGCCCAGCGTTGTTGCCTCTGATTTAGCTTGCGGGCAGTTCTTAGATGCTCTAGATTCCGATGATCAGTATGGACCTCAATGGGAAATTTGGCCCCTTCTAACCAATGTCTCCAAGTTTCAAAGGCTGCCTTTATGGCCAAAAGTTCCTTTTCCCAAATAGTATAATTTCTCTCTGGTGCGGTCAGTTGACGGGAGTAAAAGGCACAAGGGTGAAGATGATCTCCCACTGGTTGTAAGAGTACAGCCCCAATTGCCACATCGGAGGCGTCCGCCTGTACGACAAAAGGGGTTTCAGGATCTGGGTGTTGAAGGATTGGCTAGGACGTGAATAATTTCTTTAGCTGCTGGAATCCTTTCTCTGCTTGCTCTGTCCAGCGGAAAGGCTGCTTCCCACGGATGCAGCTGGTGATTGGATCAGACCAGCGGGCAAAGTCTGGAATGAACTTGCGGTAGTAGTTCGCGAACCCCAAGAAGCGTTGCACCTCTTTCTTGTTGGTTGGCGCCCGCCATTCCAATACTGCTGAAACTTTTGCCGGGTCCATGGTGAGCCCTAGTGGCGAGACACGATATCCCAGGAAATCTACCTCTTGTAGATCAAAAGCGCATTTTTCCAGCTTGGCATAAAGTCCATGATCCCGCAATCGTTGTAACACCATTCTAACGTGGTTCTCATGTTCTGATTGTGATCTAGAAAACACCAAAAAATCGTCCAGGTAGATAATCAAGAACCGGTCTAGATAATCCTGAAAGATATCCTGAAAGTTGACAAAATGTTGAAACGTTGCGGGAGCTCCACACAAACCGAAATTCATGACCAGGGTTTCGAATAAACCGAATTTAGTCTGGAAGGCGGTCTTCCACTCGTCCCCTTCCCTGATGCGAACTAGATTATAAGCTCCTCGAAGATCCAGTTTGGTGTAAACCTTGGCCCCCTCGAAGCCGGTCTAATAGGTCCGAGATCAAGGGCAGGGGATACCGGTTTCGCTTAGTGATATTGTTCAATGCTCTATAGTCCACCACCAAGCGTAGGTCCCCTGACTTCTTTTTTACAAACATCACTGGGGAAGCGGCTGGGGATTGAGAGGGTCTAATAAACCCCTTGCGGAGGTTTGTCTCTAAAAACTCCCTGAGAGCTTCTTCCTCCGGTTCAGTCAGGGAGTAGAGGTGTCCTCGCGGGATCGGGGCCCCCTCCACCAAGTCAATGGCACAGTCATAAGGTCTATGCGGGGGTAGTCTCTCGGCTTCTTTTTCATTGAATACGTCCCAATACTCTGAGTACTTCTTGGGCAAGGTGATGATGGGTTCAGCGTCTGTGGCATGGCAGACCTTGGCTACAAGACAATGGTTTTGGCAATATTTTGAAGCAAACTGCAGTTCTCTGTTGGACCAGGAGATGTTTGGGTCGTGGAGTGTCAGCCATGGGATTCCCAAAATCACAGGGAAGTGGGGAACCTCGGTAACAAAGAAGGAAATCTCTTCCATGTGTTCCCTTATCCACATTCTGGTGGGTTCTGACCACTGGCTTACTGGACCTGTCTTGAGGGGGCGGCCGTCTATGGCCTGCACCACACGGGCGTTCTTGAAATCGTGATATTGTAATCCCAGAGAGTCGGCATACTCTCTATCAATGAAATTGTTTGTGGCTCCTGAGTCTATCATGGCATGGATCATGACGGGTCCTTTTTTCGCTGACCACAAGGTGACCACTAGGAGAAATAGGACCCCGGTTGGCGGCTCTTGAGTGGGGTTTTTGACCGGGTTGGCGAGCCTCTCTACGCCCGGTCGCTGGCTTCCCCCGCCGGCTTCACGCCAGCCGCCTCAGACGCCTTCGTCTCCGTGGAGGACGCCGCCGCCAGATGGGCGGCGGGCTTCCCTTTGGCTGGGCACTCTCTGGCAAAGTGGCCCCCGTTCCCGCAGTACCAACAGAGATTTAGGCGTTGGCGGCGGGCCTTCTCGGCAGCATCTAATCTGGGTCGCACATTGCCCAGCTGCATCGGCACCTCCTCGCTTCCTCTGGGGTATGGGGCTGGTGGCGGGGGTCTCCACACTGGACGCGGCTGGACGCCGGTGGGAGCGGGAGGTTTCGCTCCAGCCCTGCCGCTCTGGCCTCGGATCCATTGCTTTCTGTTGGCAAGCATGACTTCAGCCCGTAAACATTGTTCAATGAGTCCTTCAAGGGAGTGTGGAGGATCCACCTTGGAGATTTCCTCCAGCATCTCGATGTTGAGACCCTCCCGAAATTGTCCTCTGAGGGCTATGTCATTCCAGCCGGTGTTATGGGCCAGCACTCGGAACTCGGCTATGTACTGGGACAAGGGTCTGTCCGCTTGGGAGAGGCGCCGGAGTTTGTGGCCGGCTGCCTCCAAATTGTCTTCGATCCCCCAAGTCGCCTTAATGTGATCCAAGAAGTGTTGCGCTGATCTTAGATGTGGGGAGACTTGGTCGAACAGTGCCGTCGCCCAGTTGGCCGCTGGCCCGTCTAGGAGACTGTAGATCCACGCCACCTTGATGTCTTCTTGGGGAAACTCGGCATTACGGGCCTCTAGATAAGCCTGGCATTGGCGACGGAAAACATGAACCTTAGAAGCTTCTCCAGAAAACTTGGTTGGCAACGCCAGGGCCGGGAGACAGATTCCGCGTTCCTTCAATCCCCTTATTTCTCCCTCCTGCGCATTGAGCTTATCACGGATGCGGTCCACTTCATCCTTGTCGATGGTGTAGCTGAGTGGCTGGGCCCCCGGTCCGGCTCCGGTAGACATTCTGGCCTAGGTTAATTGGTGCTTAGGGTGGCGGAGTCAAACTGTCACGACCCAGGCTGCAGAGCACCAATAACCATACACAGAGGCCAGAATCTATCTAATATCTTTATTAAGGAAATATATAAAGTCAATAAAAATAAGTGTAGAATGTAGTTCAGAAGAAGACCTTTCAGGAAAGGTCAATTATAGTCCAGGAAAACAATGTCCAATATAAAATATTAAGGTCCAAAGTTGTAATCCAATAACCGAAACACTCACTTTGCCAAGCAAAGTGAGGGGAGATGACAAGGTTCTTAGTCCAAGGAACTTGAGGCAAGGCTAGGAAGTAAACTTGATTCTTGGAACACAAGGCTTGATACAAGGCAGCAAGGAACGAGGAACAGGGACAAGATCCGTGGTAAATACTTGGCAAGGTCCGGGAAGCAAGGCAAGGTTGGAAACGTGAACGAAGGCTTGGAAACAGGAACGAGGCTTGGAAACAGGAACGAAGGCTTGGAAACGGGAGTAGCGCTGTCCACACACAATCTACTCCAGTTGCTGACGAATTGACTCCGCAAGATTCCTTCGGGGCAAGGAACCTAAATAGGGTCTCGTTTTCCCACCAAAGAACACTTCTCTGGGGAATCAGAACCAAAAGTCAATCTCTGTGTCCAGATGCATGACTCCCTAGAATTTCTCATGGAAGCAGTCTTAATCAGCTGAATGCCTGGCTGCGATTCTCAGGCTTCTGCGATTAGCCTGCTGAACTCCTTTTTGTTGTTGATAATAACTACGGCGAGAAAATGGGGGAGATTCTGACTCAGGGCTTGTTTGGCAGATTTCTGGAAGGCAAACCTCTTGCAGGTGCAAGGGCTCCAATTCAGGCTGGGAAAGTTCCAATTCTGACTGAAATGGTGGAAAACCCAAGTTTTCCTCTTCATCTGTCACAACAGCACTAGGAACGGGACTACATGGCCCATGAGTCATCACACTGATGGCTAAATTAGATATAACATCAGCATATTAGATCTACCACCTTAAAAATAATTTAGTTAGAACCACAGGGTCCTCAAACCTATTGCAGGCCTCCCTAAAACACACCCTTCAGATACCATGAAATAGAAAATTCCACCAACCTTATGGCAAGAAACATAAGGATTAATGCCTAGCACAATAATTCTCAAACTTTGGTCCTCCAGGTATTTTGGACATCAGTTCCCACAATTCCTAACAGCTGGCAAATTGGTTGGGTTTACTAGAATCTGAAGTCCAAAACATCTGGAGGACCAAAGGTTGAGAACAACTGGTAACACATCTAGAACAGTGGTTCTCAACATGTGGGTCCCCAGGTGTTTTGGCCTACAACTCCCAGAAATCCCAGCTAATTTACCAGCTGTTAGGATTTCTGAGAGTTGAAGGTCAAAATATCTGGGGATCCACAGGGTGAGAACCACTGATCTAGAAGTTACCAGAGTGAGACCATCCTATTGGAAGCATGGTGCTGAGAAAATGGAAGTTTAAAAAAATTAATTGCCTAGAATTGGACACAGGAAGAATATCTCTGTTGCTTCTACTAGGCCCCTTTGTGATTTTCAATACTATTAAGCATCGTATTCTTCTTGATTGATTTTTCTGGGAAATGGATGTATTGTTCTACAGTGGACCTGTTCTTTTCTGGCTGAGTATTCTCATAGCATCACCTATAGGCCATCAGGTCCTATCCCCTACTCAATGCAGAATCTCTAGTAGCTACAGCACCCTCAGCAGTAGCTACCCAGACTCCTTTGGAAGTCATCTAGAGTAGGAGATCTATGACTTTGAGGTATTTGTTCCATTGCTTCACTGCTGTTACTGTCAAGAAGTTCCTTCTAATATTCAATTGAAATATAACCTCTCAGAGGATGTTTCTGGGAGATTCTGCTTGACTTCTTCAGCACTGGTCTGTGGAGACCCTCAGAGTTCTACCATTTAATATGTATATGAAACCATTGGGAGGTGTTCTGGTAAATTGTTAATAGTATATCAAATAATATCTATTTCCTATTTCCACCTAATGGAGGTGCTTCGGTTCTAAACTAGTTTCTGGCACCTCTAATGGCCTGGATTGGACTGAACACGTTCAATTTTAATCCAGGTAAGACAGAAGTGTACCTGGTCAGTTGAAAAACCGACATGTTAATAGAGATTCAGCCCATGCTAGTGTTCCACTGCACCAAAAGATGTGAGTTCATATATTACCTGGATTCAGCCTTGATCCTAGTCTGGCTCAGGTTTCTGTGGTGACCAGGAGTGCACTGGCGCAATTAAAAGAAGTATTACATCTTTGCACATTCCTGACAAAGTTTGATATGGTCACAGTAATATATGCCTTGGTTGCATGCCTTCTGGACGAGTGTAATGTGGTCTGTATGGGGCTTCCTTTTGAAAGTGATTAGAAATTTCAATTGGCCCAAAGAGCTGCAGCGAGATTTTTAAGAGACTGGCTACAGGGGACACAATTCCTAGTTGCCATAGTTGTACTGGTTGAAGGACTGCTTCTTGGCACAATTTAAAGTGCCAGTAATGATGCTACAGTCCACAGTGGTGGAACTGAATACCCCTAT
Source organism: Anolis carolinensis (assembly GCF_035594765.1). Taxonomy (NCBI): domain Eukaryota; kingdom Metazoa; phylum Chordata; class Lepidosauria; order Squamata; family Anolidae; genus Anolis; species Anolis carolinensis. The sequence continues at coordinate 201,621,597 of NC_085842.1, forward strand.
GAGACAAGAGGCTTGGCTGATAGTAGACAAGTGTTTTTTGTGTTTTTTTACTGAGGAGCTAAACTAAATATGTCAAACAGCTACTGAGCAGTAGCAATAATGTGTGCGTTTGTGTGAACAAGAGAGAGCGATTAGCAGAGAATCCCTCACAGACAGCAGCACTGCCACAACATCTAACACTTTTAAGTACTGCACAGAAGGAGTTATAGTTAATTCCTTTTGAATGCCTTTTACCATGAAAATCCTATGATGACATAGTCCAAAATGAAAAAAAGAGACAATGCCAGAAGATGACATTTCCAGGTAGGAAGGCTTTCAGTTTTTATGATAGAACCAATTAGGAAATGACATTTATATCCCAGGGACAAAAAAACGTGTTACATAGTGTTACTGAAAAAAGTCAAGGAAGAAAGACCAAAAGCAAGTTTAGAAATGGACATTAAGAAAACAAAATAATGACCATGGTAAAATAATTGAAGACACTTAAATAGTCAAGCCTTTATATATCTTAGCACTGGCCCTTTCTATACTGCCCAATATACCAGGATTTGATCCCAGATTGTCTGCTTTTAACTGGATTATATGAGTCTCCACTGCCAGATAATCTGGGATAAACAGATAATCTGGGATCAGATCCTGGGGATGTGCGGAAGGGGCCTCAGTCATTAATCAGACCGGACACTACAGTCAAGAAATCATAAGATTTAGACTTGGAAAAACAGCTTTGAAAGAACTAAATCAGATCCTGAAGTATAAAGATCATTAAATATTAAAGTGAAGACTTCCATTATTTCACAATTTCTGTGCATGGTTGCATGCATTTTATGATGTGGTGCTGGATGAAAGCTCTACTGATATACTGGACTGCTCAAAAGACAAACAAATATATGCTAGGAGCAAATGAAACCTGAACTCTCCCTCGAAGCCCAGATTATTAAAATTAAACTGTTGTGCTTTGGACATATCATGCGAAGACATAACTCACTAGAAAAGACAATAATGCTTGGTAAGGTAGAATATAGTATGAACAGAGGAACTGTATAAATTAGCATGTGTAATTTGTATGTAAATCTGTAAACTTTGATGTACATTTCATAATTATATACAACATAACTGTTGCGAAACTGTTCCCTCTCCCATGAATTCATTCAGTTACTTTATGCCCTTCTCTTTCTTAGTTTTACGTGTGCCATTATGAAGTTAATAATGCTGATCTATTTTTCAGTTCTTTTAAAGGACTACTCACAGTAATGTATAGAAAGTGTTCAACACCTGAAATATTCTGGACAAGTAACATTATTTTTATGTATCGCCCCAGTGCATTTGGACGTGTGCCTTCATACTGCTTGTATGTGGGATGCAGTGTGGGACCATGGCAACATCTATGCTCTAAAAGGAACTTAACTTGCCCCCTTGAATCCTGCTCTGGGAGAAAAGTGGGATACAAATAAATAAATAAAAATTAACCCAATTATTGAACATTTCTACAGAGAGGGGCAGCAGAATATATGAGGGTTGTCCAGAAAGTCCAGAAAGTAGATTACGTTTTGGAATTAAAAATGAACAAAGTATAGGAAAAACATTTACCATATGCAGTTGAAAGCCACACCCAAATATCACTTCTTGTGATGACTCATGGGCCATGTAGTCCCGTTCCTAGTACTGTTGTGACAGATGAAGAGGAAAACTTGGGTTTCCCACCGTTTCTGCCAGATTTGGAGCCCTTGCAGCTGCAGGATGTTTGTCCAAAAGAAGTCAGCCAAACAAGCCTTGAGGAGAAATCTCCCCCATTTTCTCGCCGCCTTTATTATAATCAAGATAGACACGCTCGGGAGGCGACTCGCCGAAGCGCCCGGATAGCTGCCAGACAATTAGATGATTAAGTTTAAGGAGTCCTGCATCTGGACAGTATAGGTTTCGGTTCTTGTTCCCCAGAGAAAGTGTGCTTTGGCGGGAAAACAAGATCCTATATAGATGTTTGGCCACAAAGGATTCCTTGCGGAGTCAATTCGTCAGCTTCGGGAGTAGATTGTGTGTGGACTACGCTACTCCAGTTTCCAGGACCTTGCTCTCGTTCCAGCCCTGCCTTGTTCCCCGGACCTCGCCACGGATTTCACCACGGACCCTGTTCTTGCTCCTCGCTTCTTGTTGCCTTGAATCAAGCCTTGTTTTGCCAAGAATCTAGTTTGCTTCCTAGCCTTGCATTAAGCTCCATGGACTAAAGGACCTTGTCATCTCCCCTCACTTTGCTTGGCAAAGTGTGTGTTTCGGTTATTGGATTACAACTTTGGACCTTAATATTTCATATTGGACATTGTTTTCCTGGACTATTTTTGACCTTTCCTGAAAGGTCTACTTCTGAACTATTTTCTACACTTGCTTTTATTAACTTTATATATTTCCTCAATAAAGATATTAGTTAGATTCTGGTCTCTGCGCATGGTTATTGGTGCTCTGCAGCCTGGGTCCTGACACTTCTCAACATAGTCGCCATTCAAATCTAGGCACTTATCATAGCGATGAATGAGTTTGGCAACTCCTTCCCCACAAAACTCTGCTGCTTGCGTCCTCAACACAGCGTTTTGGCAACAATGCGCAGCTGCGGGAACGGGTGACCGACTGGTTGAGGATGCAAGCGGCAGAGTTTTGTGGGGAAGGAGTTGCCAAGCTCATTCATTGCTATGATAAGTGCCTAGATTTCAATGGTGACTATGTTGAGAAGTGGTATTTGGGTGTGGCTTTCAACTGCATATGGTAAATATTTTCTCCTATACTTTGTTCATTTTTAATTCCAAAACGTAATCTACTTTCTGGATAACCCTTGTATTTGAAAAGCTATCTTATATTAATTATGTTGGTCCATCTAGCTTAGTACTGTTTACATTGGTTGGCATTTACCATTCATGATCAAATGCTATTCTGCCTCATCATTATTGTATCTACTGGTAAAAGCATTTAGATTCACAATGCAGACATTTTTTGAAGTTGAACATAACATAGCAAACAATCTGCAGCTTTAACAATGCATTTTAACAAACCTTTTTAATAATTAGACAAAGCAACACATCCCCTTTTAAGTACACATGCTGGCAAAACATCTAACAATACAACATAAATTTGGATCTGTTCATTCCCCCTCCTCCCCCGCACTCCCTTCCCTTTCATTACAATCCATTGAGTTCACAAGCTGCTAGTGGCTAAAACTGAACACTGATACATAGACAAGTGCTTGCCTGAGAAAGCAAACTGCCACGAGAAAACAGAGTGGGAGCACAGCCTCAGCAATAGCTTTTTATAGCTCCACATTTCAAAATGGATCAGACCAGCAACCCACCACTAAAAAAACTGTGTGCTATTTTCAATCATATTGGAGAATTAATATGCAAAGAAAACACTGTAAATTCAAACTGCCAGCATCCAGAAGGTAAACTACAATGCCACCCTCTATCTTGTATGCACTCTTGTATGGAATAGTGGCCATTTCTGTGTGTGTATATATGCTTTCAAATCACCTGTCAACATATTGCAATCCCATGAATTTCATAGGATTTTCTTAGGCAAGCAATACACAGATAAAATTTTTCTAGTTTCTTCCTCTGAAATGTAGATTAGGGCCCCTTCCACACAGCTGTATAAAATCCACATTGAACTGGATTATATGGCAGTGTGGACTCAGATAATCCAGTTCAATCCAAATATTGTGGATTATCTACCTTGATATACTGGGTTATACGTCTGTGTGGAAGAGCATTGATTGGCAATTCATGTATTAACCAGGGCTGACCCTGCATAGTTTCCAAGATTGGATAGGATTTGCTGCCTTTACGATATTTACCAGAAGTCTAGCTCCTACTAAATCTAGCAGTGCTCTGCATCATCATGACTGACAGGTTGTGATAAAATATAAATGTTGAGCTTGAAAATGTTCAATGTGTTGTTGAAGGCTTTCATGGTCGGAATCACAGGGTTGCTGCGTGTTTTCCAGGCTGTATGGCCATATTCCAGAAGCATTCTCTCCTGACGTTTCACCCACATCTATGGCAGGCATCCTCAGAGGTTGTGAGGTATATTTGAAAATGTTCCTTGTCTGGACTACAGGGGCTGGTGGTTTCTGTGGGTTACAGCACAAACACAGTAACTTTTCCAAACTCTAGTCTAATTAAGATGGGTCCAGGAGCTGATTTAAAAGGTATGTGGATCTGTAGAGTAGGTGGATGTGAACTATCACACACCTATCATTCTTCCAGGTTATTGAAAGTTTTAGGATGCCAGGTCAATTGTTTACAATAGGTGAGTATTGGAAGAGTGTGTGCATTTTGTGGCGAGAATTTTGCCTTGGGAACAACATAGATTTTTGGAGGTCTGGAAAATGGAAAAATAAACAATACATTGCAAAATAAATGTAGTTATCTTGACACTACAACAAGTAGCTATAATATGTTCTGCTAAACATAGAAAACACCACTTCACCAATCAGGCATCTTGCCCCAAGCCCAGTACCATCTCTTCTTGGCCCTGGCTGCTCTCCCTAAGCAATTCCTGTCAGATATTTCCAAGAATTCAGACTCGACACCTAACCATTAGCTGGAAGGCTGTTTAGCCATTAGTTCAGACTTTCTGTTGCAAAAAGGGAGCACATATCCTGTTTGCTGGCAATAGTTATTGAGAAATCTATGCAGTGGGATTTCATTGCTGTCTGGACAGGTTCTCTAGAGACAGCATTGCATCTAATTCGGGCAGGTAGAAGACAAAATGGATAGGCAGGGAGAAGTAAAGCAACACAGGTTCACAAGTATGCATGTCAGCAGGCAAACAAACGGGCAGATTTTTGTATCACACACAGGACTATTGAGGAGTTTGCCAAGATTTTACATCAAAGCCTCAAAAGGTCCTTGCCCTAATGTCAGAGGGAGAAAATGGTGGCTCTATCATTGCACTTCAGGATGTTATCTAGTTCCTCCATAGCTGTTCCTCTAATTCCTAGTCCTCTGATTTCTTGACTGCGTTCTTCATTCTGATGTATGGAAAATCTTAAACTATATCAATGTATTTAATTGTTTGCTTTGAAGTTATATAAATTATGTTTAGCCATTACATTCATCTGTAAAGTTGGCTTTGCACTTTCTTTGTTGCCTTTCTTCAATGGTTCCAGGTAGGAGTCCCAGGTCATACAGTGTGTTAAACCCTTGTGCCAGCAGGACTGATGACTTGAAGATCAGGTTGCCCACCTGAAGGTTGCCGGTTCAAATCTAACCTGGGCAGAGCGTGGATGAGCTCCCTCTATTAGCTCCAGCTCCATACGGGGACATGAGAGAAGCCTCTCACAAGGATGGTCAAAACATCAAAAACATCTGGGCATTCCCTGGGCAACATCCTTGCAGACAGCCAAGTCACTCTTGACACGAAAGAAAAAGAACTGTTCCAGGTCTTTGCTATTTTCCGCTAGGTTTTGCATATTTTAAATTGCTGCTGTTCCTTCTTCTGAGTCTAATCCTGCTTCAGTTATTAAAAGTTAAACAGCATGATAAAGTACAATCTTGCCTAACTTGGACATGACTCCATACCACTGTATTCTAATCTGATGGTAACATTTTTCCTGAGCACAAGTATGCATCTAAAGTTTAAAATCTTGTGATATACCCATTTCTTTAATAAGGATTAGTCATTTTTCATTACATCCACAATCAAAAACTTTGCTGTAATTTGTAAAGCATATGTTGATTTTCTTCTAGATTTCTTTGGTGCTGTCTATTATTCCATGTATGTTCACACTATGTATGTTCAAAAACTTTGCTGTAATTTGTAAAGCATATGTTGATTTTCTTCTAGATTTCTTTGGTGCTGTCTATTATTCCATGTATGTTCACACTATGTATGTTCAAAAACTTTGCTGTAATTTGTAAAGCATATGTTGATTTTCTTCTAGATTTCTTTGGTGCTGTCTATTATTCCATGTATGTTCACACTATGTATGTTCAAAAACTTTGCTGTAATTTGTAAAGCATATGTTGATTTTCTTCTAGATTTCTTTGGTGCTGTCTATTATTCCATGTATGTTCACACTATGTATGTTCAAAAACTTTGCTGTAATTTGTAAAGCATATGTTGATTTTCTTCTAGATTTCTTTGGTGCTGTCTATTATTCCATGTATGTTCACACTATGTATGTTCAAAAACTTTGCTGTAATTTGTAAAGCATATGTTGATTTTCTTCTAGATTTCTTTGGTGCTGTCTATTATTCCATGTATGTTCCATAGTGCCTTTTCCTTTCCTGAACCCATCTTTGAAATGGGAGTTTTCATGCTCCATTTATGGCAAAAGTCCTTTTTGTAGAATTGCGAGTATTTATTTGCTTTCATGGGAGATTAATGGAACAGTGCTGTAATCCCTGAAATCCCTGGTGTCCTTTTTTTGGGAACTGGAATGTAAAGTGAGCTTTTCCCAATATGTGAGCCATTGATCTCTTTTCCATATTTGTTGAAATCCCACATATGAAAACTGGAACACATGTGACCAAGCAACCCCAAAATGTGGTCAAGAAAGCAAAAGTTATTAATGAGGGGAACACAAAAAACTAGGATATGCTTTAGCAATTCACCTTTGTCGGAGTCTACAGGGAAGGACAAGACTCTGGTCCCTCCCTTCTACATTGAGTTGATAGTGTGCAAACTACTTTTGTACATTGGTGCAACTAAATTAGACCAAAAAAATAGGGGGGGGGGGGGGACAGAATCTGGGACATTTTCAAAGCGGTTGAAAAAGTGGGATAGCAGAGGACTTTCCATGCCAAAATAGTATGTAATGTGTGTGCACAATACTCCTTTGGTTGATAAATTGTTATGGCAGCAAACAGAAGAAGTATTTGCATTTAGCTTATTATTTCCAGAGGTTTTGGACTACATTTCCCAGAATACCCTGACCAACATGGCAAAGAATCAGGCTGACAGAGAGATTCTGGGACCTAAAATCCAAAACAGTAATACAGTGTTCCCTCACTACTTCACGGTTCATTTTTTGAGGATTTGCTGTTTTGCGGTTTTTCAATAAACTCTAAAGGACTATTATAAATAATAAAAAATTACAATTCACAGCCTAAGGAAGGGAGGAAGGAGAAGCCAAAGGGAGAGAAAAGGAGCCCAAGCGGCAATGGGAGGAGAAGGAGGCGATTTATCAACACACGACTGGTTGATAAAGACTTAAAATAGTGTATAACTACTAAAATAATGTATAAATATTAAAATAAATATAGTGCTCCTACTTTGTGCATTTTCACTTATTGCGGGTGGTCCTGGAACCTAACCCCCACCATAAGTGAGGGAACACTGTATTTCTAAGGTATGATTAATGCTGCATTCTGTGATTATTTGTTAAGATGCTAATGAGTGCTCCAAGCAGGATGGTCTTGCCAGAGGGGAGTTTTACAGTAACAAGAAAGCAAAAGAGAGAGATGAGGAAGAAATTACTGCTGCTTGTAGCAAGCACATCCCATCACCCTGTCTCACAATCAGGCTTATGATTCTGCAGCAAAACCCATATTATATAATACCAAATCTCTGCTATCACTTCTGTAGAAGAGGAGCTCAGATAGATAGACATAACCTAATTATTTGTACATGTTATACAGGATGCAAAAAGCAGCTGAAATTCTTTTAGCAGACCCCTTGAAACCAATAGAAGCAGCGAATTATTTAAGTTGCAAATGATGACTCTGTCGTGGAACTGAAGCCGTCTAAGACCTCTGAATTGGGAGATTTTACATCCTCTTAGTCACTCAAGTGGGCAGAAGGAAGGTTAAGAAAAGGGGAAGGCAAACAACTAAGCACAGCAGAGACCCAGTATTCATGTCTCCAAAGCAACAACACACTCTTGAAATGCCAAGAAACCATGGGAGAAGATCTCATGGGATATCTCATGGAGAATCTCATGACCTGCTGTAACTGCTTAGCCATTGATCAGAAGCTGTTTAAGGTGCAAAGCTCTCTTCATGTAAAGAGGGGGGGGGGGGAGAGTAGCAACTGAGATGAAGCATCCACAGTTTTGTTCTCCAACAGAAGGGGGTTACATCAGTGTCCAGATGGAACAGGTCAGTTTGTTTCATGGCAACCTCCCTGCCGTATCTTTCACCCCAGGAAACTGATTCACTCTACTGCAGGAGAAAATATAGCTAACAGGTTGCATGCATCACTTTGGTCCCAATTTTATGGACTCCAAACACCTCACCAATACCCTATTTGGTATGATTTTCACACGAGAATTGTGCCAGATTAGTGCCAGACTAAAAAGTATACATGTGACATTTTCAGCCACTATTTTGACCTAGATGCTGCTAATAGGAGCCCCAGTGGCGAAGTGTGTTAAAGCACTGAGCTGCTGAACTTGCAGACCGAAAGGTTGCAGGTTCAAATCCCGGGAACAGAGTAAGCGCCCGCTGTTAGCTCCAGCTTCTGTCAACCTAGCAGTTCGAAAACATGCCCATGTGAGTAGATCAATAGGTACCGCTCCGGTGGGAAGGTAATGGCGCTCCATGCAGTCATGCCGGCCACATGACCTTGGAGGTGTCTATGGACAACTCCAGCTCTTCGGCTTAGAAATGGAGATGAGCACAACCCCCAGAGTCAGACATGACTGGACTTAACATCAAGGGGAAACCTTTACCTTTACTACTGCTAATGGAGAAAGTCTGTTTGGACACCAGAGAGAGGGGAATGCTGTCTGAAAGCACAGCTGTCTTAATAGCATTATAGGCTCCAGGGCACAGCACTGCACTGGGCCCTACAAGTACTCATAAGAATAATAATGTAAATTCTCAATAAAATAAACTTATATTTATTGGTACCACATAATAAGTCTACAGTTTCTTTTTCCTCACAACACTTTCATACACTTCCTCTAACCCTCCGCTACACAAATTGAATTCTTAGAACACAAACAGTGGAGGTGCTGCTTCCGATAATGGAAATGCACACAGCCAGCAATTGTTGTCCCTAGCCGTTAATTGCCTCCCGCAAATCCATTACAACAGTCTGCTTCCATAATATTGTAAGCAATACAAAACAAGATTTCTCTCACAAATGCAGACATACCACCTCTCAGACAGTTACAAATAATATTTTTTACTCCTTCTTCCATGTTAGCAGGAGATGAAGAAGGTGATCAGAAAACTAATATTAAATTCTGGCCTGTGCATATAGCATGGGGCCCCTGTGCTCTTGGGGCCCCTGGGCAACTGGCATGCTGTGAGTTAAGGCAGCACTGCCTGAGTCTGAGATTAGTGGAAACTGGCCCTTCAGTCCCACAGAATTGCTCTCCTACTCTAAGAGGTGATGTCTTCTCCATTCCATTGGTTCACAGCTGAAATGTTGATACTAGAAAGATGGCAGTGCTTCCCACAATACCTCCAAGCAGGTAAGAAAATCGCAGGGCAATTGCTTCAAACTGCTTATAGCTTTGTGTTGTCGAAGGCTTTCATGGCCGGGATCACAGGGTTGTTGTATGTCTTTCGGGCTGTGTGGCCATGTTCCAGAAGCATTCTCTCCTGACGTTTCGCCCACATCTATGGCAGGCATCCTCAGAGGTTGTGAGGTATGGAGAAAACTAAGCAAAGAGGTTAATATATATCTGTGGAAAGTCTAGGGTGAGAGAGGTCAGTGTGAATGTTGTGTAGTTAATCACTTTAATTAGCATTGAAAAGCTTATCTGCTGTCTTCTTCCTGCCTCTGGGGCATCCTTTGTTTAGAGTCGTTAACTGCTGTGGACAAGTCTACATAGGGACCACCAAACGCAGCGCCCAAACAAGAGTCAAAGAACATGAAAGGCACTGCAGACTAATTCAACCAGAGAAATCAGCCATAGCAGAGCATTTGATGAACCAGCCTGGACACAGAATACTATTTGAGAACACAAAAATGCTGGACCATTCTAACAACTATCATGTCAGACTGCACAGAGAAGCCATTGAAATCCACAAGCATGTGGACAACTTCAACAGAAAGGAAGAAACCATGAAAATGAACAAAATCTGGCTACCAGTATTAAAAAACTCAAAAATCAGAACAGTAAATAAAAAGCAATACTCTGAAAACAGAGGATTTCCAGACATGAATCAACCAAGGGCAGTTAATGACTCTAAACAAAGGATGCCCCAGAGGCAGGAAGAAGACAGCAGATAAGCTTTTCAATGCTAATTAAAGTGATTAACTACACAACATTCACACTGACCTCTCTCACCCTAGACTTTCCACAGATATATATTAACCTCTTTGCTTAGTTTTCTCCATACCTCACAACCTCTGAGGATGCCTGCCATAGATGTGGGCGAAACGTCAGGAGAGAATGCTTCTGGAACATGGCCACACAGCCCGAAAGACATACAACAACCCTGCTTACAGCTTCCTCCCAATTTGTGCTGACCACTTGATTTTGTCAAGGGATCAGGGACTGTGAGAAGGAGAGATTTTCTTCTCCTCAATTTAAATTTAGTCCAAAAACCATTAACCCCCATTGTCAGTCCTGATCCCACTTCCAGCAACTACATTCAAAATTGAAAGCAAAAAAATGTCCATACATTTGCACATACTGTTTAATAAATTGCTGAGGCTGCCATAAAAGATTGGAGAGCTGGACCAAAATGAACAAAATGAATTTCAACAAGGACAAATGTAAGATACTACACTTAGGCAGAAAAAATGAAATGCAAAGATATAAGATGGGTGATGCCTGACTCGACAACAGTCCACGTGAAAAACATCTTGGAATTTTCGTGGACAACAAGCTGAACAAGCCAATAATGTGATGCAACAGCTGAAAAAGCCAATGGGATTTTGGGCTGCATCAAAAAGGGTTTAGTGGCTAGATCGACGGAAGTCATAATGCCTCTTTATTCTGCTTTGGTTAGACCTCACCTGCAATACTGTGTCCAATTCTGGGCACCACAGTTAAAAAGAAATATTGACAAGCTGGAGGGTGTCCAGAGGAGGGCAACGAAAATGATCAAAGGTCTTAAGACCATGAATCCTTATGAGAGCTGGGTATGTTTAGCCTGCAGAAGAGAAGTTTGAGAGGAGACATGTTAGCCATGTATAAGGATGTCACAAGGAAGAGGGAGCAGGCTTGTTTTTCTGCTGCTCTGGAAACTAGGACTGGGAGGAATGAGTAAAGGAGATTCCACCAGAACATTAGGAAGAACTTTCTGATTATAAGAGCTGTTCAACAGTGGAACTCTATGCCTCAGAGTGGCTCCTTCTTTGGAGGCTTTTAAAAAGACTGGATAATAATAATAATAATAATAATAATAATAATAATAATAATAATAATAATAATAATAATACATCACACAGTCCTAGACACTTGGGAAGTGTTCGACTTGTGGTTTTGTGAAACGAAATCCAGCATGTCTATCTTGTTTGCTGTGTCATACAACGTCGTTGTGTCAATAATAATAACAACTACTTTATTTTTATACCCCGCCCCATCTCCCCGAAGGGACTCGGGGCGGCTTTCATGGGGCCTAGCCTGATAAAACAATCAATATCAGTAACACGATTATAAAACAATTATACCAGTAAAACATCAATAGCAACAAAACAATCGTTAAAATCGGCAAGAAGCATACGAAAAACATACAATATTAAAACAGGAGACTAATTCATAAAATCAAGAACAGAATGTGCCGGTAGAAATGGACATTAAAGTGCAAAATAGCATTGGCAACATCTCGAAATGGGGGCTATTATAAAATGCTCTTGGATGACCATCTGTCAGGGGTACTTTGATTGTGCTTTTCCTGTATGGCAGGGGGTTGGACTAGATGGCCCATGTGGTCTCTTCCAACTCTATGATTCTATAGGTAGTTTCAAAACAGCACTTGCCTCCTACAGACCTCTTGCTTTCATAGTGGCAGGTGAAAATGTGACTGCCACCCTAAATGTTAATGTAATGCAGAAAATAACTGCTAAACAAGTGTGCTTTGATAGGTAAACATTTAGGGGATGGGCAGACTTGTGCAACGTAAGTTGATTAAGTTGTAAGGAAAAGCTAAAGGACAAAAGCATGGGTATGTTTTTCTGGGACCCTTTCTTTGGCATTTTGTAATCTGGATATTATAATGGACCTTGTTAAAGTCACTATTCCAACATTCTTATACAATTTATGGTACTCATATCAAACAATCCCCCCCTTCCCAATCAGATATTGCCCATTTGTGGTTACTTTTCTTTGAGGTGGTCATAGTAAAAAAGCAAGAAAATTGGGAGAGACCTTCAAAATCCCATTGCCAAAAGGATTTTTTCCCATATAAAATTAAAAATGGCAGCAGTTCTTATCACATGGTGGAAATGATAACATTTCTAATTCTGTTGCATTACAACTCCATTTTCTTGATATGTATACCTTGATGATACAATGTTTTTTCTGTCTTTGTAATTTATATTTTCTGGTGGAACACCATGTTGAAAAGCATGAAACAACATCTTACATTTATAACAACTGTTATAAAAAGGGAGGAATCTGAACAGTTTTGAAAACTACTGAGCTAAAAAAACCCTCTAAATGCCACAAGAGGATTCTAGTACTGTATTTATTTGATTCTGAGGCTCAACTTTTTTAAGTAAATTACCTTCCCAAAATTAGTGTGCATATTAGATTCACATAATATGGTAAATCCTTTGTTTTTCAGGTTTTGAAAACTGAGGTGTGCATTAGGTTCAATGGTGCATTAGACTTGAGTAAATATGGGCTCATTTCATTATATCTCTGTTGTCACAGGTTTTGGACTGATAAAACGTAGTGAGAAATACCCTTTGCAAGTCTCATGCAACCACACATGAACCATTAATCAAAGCAAATGATTCATTTACTAAATGCAGATGGCAGGAAATTAGCTTTGATTCCACCTTGTTTCCACTGCTGTCCCTCATCTTTCTTTCTATTGAAAAAACATGAATGAAATGCAGTAAAAGAGATATTATGCTATTAGCTGACTCTGCTATACATAATTACTTCGTGCTTTTCTCTCTCTTGTTTACTGAAAAGTATTTTCTCTCAATACATTCTTGAAATCAAACACTGATTATTTTACTTATTACAAGGAGAAAAAAATTGGGTACAGGATGAAGAAATAATTATTTTAATCCATATTACAATGGCTTCTACAACAATTTCTTTTGAAGTAGTTAAAATCTTCCCATCTCTGCACAGTTTGATCCAATAAGAGATGTATACTGTATATAAAATGTCTAATTTTTCAATAGGCATATTGAAAATATTCCATTAACAAACACTGAAGTGTCTTGCCATAGGGGCCTTTTTTATTTTGACATGAATTGGATTGATGATATAACTCAGGGTTGATAACATACTTCTGAGGGCTTGATTGTCCAAGAAAGTCATCTTCATGAAAACGGGTGAAAATCAGTTAGTACTAGCCATATTTTCCAGCTAATAAAATAAAGAATGTATGCATCAAAATATGTTTAGCTAGATAAAGTGTTTTCACCTAATCTTAGTAGTACAGTAGCCCAAAGAAACATGTGTAGTCCTAGTCACCGGAATAGCTGTGTGGAGAATCTTCACACAGTAAGATCCTGTAAACTAGCCCTGAGAATGACAACTGATGATGGGTGGGGTGTATGCATGTGTGGTGTATGCACCTAAGTGAAGAAGGGATGTGCTTCAGGATTGCTGAGGAAGGCCGAACTGTCAACAGGAAAGAGAGGAAAGCTTTAGACTGGAAGAAACAAATTGCTACCTATGAGCCACATGGGGAGATCCCATTTTGTGGTATCTTAAACAACATATTTCTGCAATATTCTTAGCCAATATGAGTCCATAAAGTCCCATGAACATGTAAAAAGAAGCTAAAATTCATCCATCCACCCATACCCACGGCCTTCCAGAATCCCGTAGTACTGAAAACACCTCTTTCTCTCTGTAGTCCCTTCCAAAATGGTGTAACATCGCTTCTTGTTGCCATTTTGAGAGGGCTTGCAGGACTTGCAGGGGACAATGGAAGCATTTGAGCTTGTTGTGTGGGGTGGTGGGAATTGGTCCCTGGCCACCATGCTATCTGTTTTAGACTCTGCTGCTGCCATCTGCTTTCAGAGAAACCTCCATCTTCTAGCAGAACTTGGGAGAGTTAATTTTGGGACTAAAACTCCTAGAAATCCCCAGCTAGCTTGGCTAGTTGAAAATTCTTAGAGTTGCAATAAAAAATACTTTTTAAAAGTTGTGTGTGTGTGTGTGTGTGTGTGTGTGTGTATCTAAGTAAAAAAATGGCTCCCCGTTTCAATTAATATTTTATTCATCTATATCCTGGAAAAAACAGTGGGATCCCCTCCACCATTTCCTGTTAGTTTTCTGCTCTTCTGAAAATCCTGATCTACTGTTCTTTGTCACTTGCTGTTTCTGTAAATTGGTATGATAAGATAATAAACATGGGTCTTGTGGATTTATTCAAAGATATCAAATAAAGTCACCATATGCCAAAGTTCTCTTCTGTTACTCTGTTGGACTGGTTATTCACTTTATTGCAGGACCTCTTTCTTAAAAGTATTTCTGGGTCCAATTTAATGTTACTGCTCAAGATTGATTTCAAAGGAAGGTGCATGCAAATAGTCTGCAAGGAAATTTCTATCCTATTAAAATATATCTTTTAACTGAAGCAATCTGAATCTATTAAATTTCTGTTAACTGCATTCTTTATTGGTGTATTATGTGTGTGCAAGTGAGCGCACACCGGAGATTTCATTTACTTCTGAGACACGAGACTGCAGTAACCCGACATCAGTTCCACATGTTGACCTTGATTCATTCTCAGTATTTTCTCATGCTTTCTCTGTATCACATGAGATTTGTGTGTGTATATATTAATTTGTTGTCGCTTCTTACTGACATACCCATGTTTCTATGACTTTTAGCTTTCAAGGTTTATCTTGTAGGGTTGTCAATTTCTACTTATTTTATTCTTACAGTTCAAAGGCTTTGTTACCATTCAAAGAAATTCGAGATTACAAATGTATTTTTGTATTTTAAAATGCTCCCACACACATTTTGGGACCTTTTTGTAAAAATAAGATTAAGGTTTTGTTGTACAAAAATGCTCAGATCTGCAAACAACATTGTTTTTTCAAAAGACAATGCATTTTGTGTAAAAACAACATGTTTTTGCCAAAACAATGTTGCCGCTTTTGTAGAGAACAATATTTTTAGAGCAAAAACTTTTTTTGCCACTGCTTCATGAAAAAGAAAAACATTAGTCATATAGAGTTGGAAAAGTCTCACAGCAGCTGACAATTTTTGTGATGTGTCAGGACAGCTTTGTCAAATACAAGAAGATTTGCAAATCTTTGCATCTGCTGTGCCCTGTCCCAGCTGTGAAAGGGAACCCTTTGGGCATGAAGACACTCCAGAGAGAGTCATGAGGCCAGTTCATATAATTAGGAAGAGGAGTTGTCTGCATGTGACAGCTAATTTGAGATGCCATGACAGACAAAAACATATGCTGCTATTGTTGTTTGTGGCCATAGAGAGGACAGAAAAGCTCTTGTGAAGCTTTCTGTGGGGTAGATTGCATGTGGGCATAATGGGGTCGTATCTGCTGAAACTGGCTAAAATTCTGAGCCTCTACCATACTTTGTCTGATACTGGAAACTATCACAAATTACTGTTTTTATTTCTGGCTAATGATGCTTCAGAAGGACTACAGCTGAGAAAACATCACAATTCTTTAGCTCATGATGCCCAGCATTGCCTTTCAACAAATCATAGATCTATCCCTTCAAGCAATTAATGTTATCCAAACTATTCAATGCCTGACTCACAGATTTGGTGGGCTACAGGTCTTTCTACCCTACCCTGGGCAAGACCCCGGGGAGATGGTCTTCAAGATTTATACAGTGCAGAAACAAAGGAAATAACACAGTATAAGTTATAATATGACAGTTTATTTCCCCAGTCTGCTCCTGCCCTTCAGTCTATTTCTAGCCATGAACTGCCAAACCAAAGCAAAACTATCTAGCAAGGCTCACTACATACTAATTAGCTCTTTCTGTTCTGCTGGGCAACTGTTGATGTTTGACCATGATGCTGACAAGGACTCAGAAACTCATCTGCCTTATAGCAGAGGCAATTCTCACTCCTCCAGCTCAGGTGTCAGACTAAGCTATTGCCAGCCACTAAAGGGAGCATTTTGGGCTGGACTGGTGGGAATTTGGATCAATGCCACTTGTTTCAACAACAAGTTCTGGAGTTCAGCAGAGAACTTTTCTTGGAGACCACTCTATGTCTCACATGCTCTATTCTTGCAGAACCTCAAATGATTACTTCTCCGTCCTTGATTCCTTGCTCATTCCTTGCTTGGTACATAGCCTGTGCTCTGCGAGGAAAGTAGGGACTTTATCACATGAGGCATGAAAACCAGCATTGCTGCTGAACAGTCACAAAAGGTGATGGATCCCTATCACATGATGCTGTGTGCATCCCTCTGCCAGTCTAACTTTTCCCCATTATGATCCCCCCCAGCCCTAACTATTAAAGGGTAAAAACCTGTCAATAGCTACAAATCATAAAATGTTCCCATCACCTCCCTTTGTGTGATGGATTAGTTCCCTGTCAGCATGCCAGCAGTAATGTGATGTCAGTATGAAGGATTCTTCCCATCTCCTCCTCCACCCCATCTTCCTCATTACAGTATTCCTAAATTGGCTGTATTCCTTTTAGTTTATATTTTAGAATTTATGTTTGGCTCTCTTTTTTGGGTTTTAAATCCCAGAATTGCATATTTGTGCTAAAAATCAAAATAATTTAAACATTAAAGAATAGCAGTTGTGCAGGAAGGTGGGGTTATGAGGGTGTGTGGAAGAATGGATTATGCCCTTGTGCGGGCAGGACTGGTCGGTGGTTCAAATCCGGGGAGATCGGGTGAGCTCCTGCCAGCTTCAGCTCACCATGTGGGGACATGAGAGAAGCCTCCCACAGGATGCTAAAACATCAAACATCCAGGCATCCCCTGGGCAATGTCCTTTCAGACAGCCAATTCTCTCACACCAGAAGCAACTTGCAGTTTCTCAGGTCGCTCCTCACACACACACACACACACACACACACACACACACAAAACATGACTGTAGTGGAGTCACACATTCAAATGACAAAGTCCTAAGGAGCTATGTATAAAGGGGGCCACCATTATGGGGCTGTTTCCTTTACCCCCAGTTTGTGAGTCTTTGACTTATAGAGCTGCTATCTGACAGGCTTTGACTAAGACACCATGTTGAGGGCTAGATATGGAATTGGATTTAATAGGTAAAGGTCCTGATTGAGGCACCTTCTATATGCTCTCGTAAATTTTTCATTCAAACAGATAGAAGAATTTGTGTCGTCGAAGGCTTTCATGGCCGGGATCACAGGGTTGTTGTATGTCTTTCGGGCTGTGTGGCCATGTTCCAGAAGCATTCTCTCCTGACGTTTCGCCCACATCTATGGCAGGCATCCTCAGAGGTTGTGAGGTATGGAGAAAACTAAGCAAAGAGGTTAATATATATCTGTGGAAAGTCTAGGGTGAGAGAGGTCAGTATGAATGTAGTGTAGTTAATCACTTAAATTAGCATTGAAAAGCTTATCTGCTGTCTTCTTCCTGCCTCTGGGGCATCCTTTGTTTAGAGTCGTTAACTGCCCTTGGTTGATTCATGTGTGGAAACCCTCTGTTTTCAGAGTATTGCTTTTTATTTACTGTTCTGATTTTTGAGTTTTGTAATACTGGTAGCCAGATTTTGCTCATTTTCATGGTTTCTTCCTTTCTGTTGAAGTTGTCCACATGCTTGTGGATTTCAATGGCTTCTCTGTGTAGTCTGACCTGATAGTTGTTAGAATGGTCCAGCATTTTTGTGTTCTCAAATAGTATTCTGTGTCCAGGCTGGTTCATCAAATGCTCTGCTATGGCTGATTTCTCTGGTTGAATTTAAGTGATTAACTACACTACATTCATACTGACCTCTCTCACCCTAGACTTTCCACAGATATATATTAACCTCTTTGCTTAGTTTTCTCCATACCTCACAACCTCTGAGGATGCCTGCCATAGATGTGGGCGAAACGTCAGGAGAGAATGCTTCTGGAACATGGCCACACAGCCCGAAAGACATACAACAACCCCAGATAGAAGAATTGCTATTATTTTTCGAGCCACTAGTTCCCATTGAGGAAATATTAGTCATCTACTCCAGGCTATTTACAAGCAACCTTTTTTTAATAAAGGGATGATGGTCCAGCAACTATAAAAATGTATATCTGTTTCCTAAAAAACAATTTAATGTAAAAGTTTAAAATCTTTGGAAAGAGATTTGGAAATGTCTTCTAAAGCAACTTGTCGTATTTTTCAGATTGCTTTGCTATTTGACAGCCCAGACCTCAAAGCCCTCTTGCCAATAGGGACCCACCACGCTCTGCACTGACTTCAAAGTAGTTTGCACTGGCAGAGCACTTGGAGGATTTGGCTTTTAATAGAAGATTTAAGTGATAGATTAGATCCAGCAGCTGTGATTTCATCTTCCATTGAAGATGAGCTGTGAAATGTTTTTGATAATTCCCTGAGAAACAGGAAGTTATTTTCTACAATGACATTGGCAAGAAATGATTGGCCCATTTCTGTCTGAAGCCAAGCCTAGAGCGTCAAGTCTCGAATAGTTAGAAATACATTTCTAAATCAATCAATAATAGAATTCATAGAATTTGTTATGTCCTTTTAAGCCCATTTATACATTTTATCTGTACCCATCTTTGTATTTGTATTTCCTTAACAATCTATAGACAATGTGTGTAATTCCTTAACAAAGAAAATGGGAATTGTGTAAACAGATACATCAAACATATGCATGTTTTCTTTTATTAATTGCAAAACCCATATCCTGGCAATGTCTGTGTTAAACCATTGGCACAAATATTTCTAAGTGGAATTCCAAAAGAGACAGTACAGTGTAGTGGCTTAAAAACTGGATTATGACTCCAAAGTTCAGGATTGAAATTCCTGCTCAGCTATGGAAATCCAGTGGATGACCTTGGGCCTCAAAGGAGGACAAAGGCAAACTCCCTCTGAACAAATCTTGCCAAGAAAACACCATGATAGGTCACCATAAGTCTCAAGCTGTTGGAAGAAGATTCCAAGATCACAGGTCTCTTTAAAGCCAAATATGTTTTTAAAAAGGGCATAGAAGGAAACACATGTGAAACTTTCAGACAAATATATTTGATAGGAAAAAATGGGAAATAATTTAAAACAATAAATAGAATACAGAAAATGGTTTAGTATTAAACAATAAAGAAACTTGGCAACTCCAACTAGTCAAAGAAGACAAAGAGGGAAGATACCAAATGGGTGGTGATGGCACAATCGTCAGCATAGATGAAACTCTCTGTCTCATCTGGCAGTGGCTGATCATTTAAGTAAATGTTAAACATTGATGGAGCACGTACGCTCCCATGAGGCAGATATTACTTTAGATATTACAACTAAAGTAAGGCAAGAGATTATAGGACTGGCGGGGTGGGGAAAGCTTAACAACCATTAAAAACCAACTCTTGTGAATCTGTTTTTAAACAGGCTTTCCTCTATTTGCCTGCCTGCCCGCCTACCTATTTATTTATTAATTTAGTATAAACATTTAAACAACAATCAATACCTTTTAAAAATACAACAGTGAGAAAAAGTTATCTCATTGGAAAACTAAGTGCTTCTCTGATATTAACAACTAGTAGACACTTTTCTCAGTCAAGCCTTTTCTCTCTGACTGGTATGTATGGTAACTCTAATTTTCAGATGACAGCCTAGACCGTGCTGCAGATTTCAGCCTATGCAATCCACCAAACCTTTGACTCCAACTCCTCCATTTTCTATGGCCCAATTGTCTCATAAATTATAATTAGTAATAAATAAATTACAATATTAAAATCATAGCATAGGACATTTCATTACCACCACCAGGCTACTTAGAGTGATAGAACCTAAAATATATCTATTTGTTTGTGTATAAGTATAAAATGATATATTGAGTGAATATTGTTATTATCGTAGTATACCGGTATGTTTTTATTTTGAAATTTGTACTGGAGCAAGTATATATCTACTGACTCTAACTCCAGTTCAACTCAAAATTGCTTCTGACTTTGCAGCCCTGTTTCAAACAATGAGGTCAAATAAGATTTGCTTCATTTATATCTATCTATCTATCTATCTATCTATCTATCTATCTATCTATCTATCTATCTCCAACCTGATGCTTGCTCTGGTGACTGCACTATCTGTATTCTCATTGTTGTCCAGCCTGGTCAATTATATATAGATCTTCTGTATACCAAGGTGAATGATGGGTTCCCCAGCATCAGCCTGGGCACTTAGGAGCTATTGTATTGAAACACTGAAGTAGGAGAAAGTGTGAAGGAAGAGGACGTTTTAATTGTCTGTTAGCCCTTAATTTTTTGGAAAGTTCTTTTTAATGTTGGCTGTTTTGCATGCATTTTAAAGGATAGGACTTCAAAATTAACAGACAGACTGCAGATGTAAGTATTTTGACTTGCACTCAGCAGGCGCCTACCAATTAAAGTAGCTGCAACTTCAGCACCTTGGTTAGTTCCAGTTGTACCACTAATTGGACAAAGTGGCGGTTGGTTGAAACTTCATAATTCCTCCATTCAGCTCACCCTTGAAAACTCCCAGCTTGTTTTCAAAATTAATGACTCAAAAGCATGTAACTTTTCCAAACCTTGCTGCAGACCTTGGAGACATTCTTATCAATGGAAGAACTGTACAACAGCCCTTGACAGCAGAAACGTTGCCTTCCTTAATAGATTTCACTGAGTGGGGTAAATTAGAAACAGTCATCCCACATCAATGTGCATTTGCCCATCTCAGAACCAACAGAACATAGGGCATGGCATAAATTAGCACTTAATCACAAGATATCCCCAGTAGTCTATGTACCCCCTACAGTCTATATACCCACAAACCCTGATGAAGAGAGAGATAGTGAGGTACACAGGACAATTTTAGCAGGGTCTGCCTCATTTGATAGAACAGCAAGAGGTTGTCTCATGTGTTGCCAGAGAATTTGGTGAACTCAAATAGCTGGAGTATGTTTGAATGCAGGCTTTTTTTCTACTCAGTACTCTGCTATGCCTGCATGCTGGAAGGGGGGTGTCTTCAGCTTCGTTTTATTCTAAGCATGGGGTTATATGTTGATTTGAACCAGTATTATCCTGCATGTGCAGTCAACTCTCCATATCCACAGATTGTGTATTACACACTTCGCTATCAACAGCTTTAAAATGTTTCTCCCCAAATCTAAAACATAAATTTTCATCTTGCCATTGTCTATAACGGACACCATTTTACTATGCTATTGTATACAATGAGATGGGCATTCGTGGATTTTTGTATCCAGGGGTCCTGGAACCAAACACCAGTGGATACCAGGGGCCCACTGTTCCACCTGGCTAAGGTTCTGAGTAGAACCTATGTTTCCCTGACATCAATCACTGAGTTGATAACATGTACCTGTATCCAGACAGCTGCTGTAGATAAGAAACTGTTCTATGGAGCTTACACTGTGGGTTGATTCTTCTATTTTGTCCTGATGTTGTCCTGCTCCTTTTGGCTGCTTGGTAAAAGAGCTTTTCCCTGTTTAGGTCTTGAAGCCTTGTAGTGAAGGATGGTGCATACTCTCTGTAGGCTTCTTGCCCTGAAAGCAAAATTATTGTTGTGTGGCTCTCTTTCCTCCCCTCAAAATTGTGGTTGTGTGCATTTGAGGATTTAATCCCACTGCTTGCCTGTAGAGAAAGGTGACAGCTCAAACACTCAACAAGATGAGGTACCTATCTTAGGGAGCAGAGAACCAAGAACAGCAGTGTGTCGTAATATTATAGAGATCCCCTAGAATTGTCCACTTCAAAAAGACTTAGCTCTGAGGGGTGCTTGGTGCTAGGAATCATAGCTTCTTGGAGATCTGCTGACATGAAAATTAGACACTGTGGCAGATAGGATAATTTCAATAAATCCAATAATGCAGAGGGCAATAGCGATATTTTTCTCAGTTCAGACAACAGGAATTCTGGGCCACGGCCATGAGGGACTGATAGTATACTGTTTCGTGTTCTGTGTTGTTCTACAGAGGGCATGTGATTGGATTTTTTCCTCGCCTATTATATGTTCTCTCTATAGATGAGTACTTTGTGGGCGTCAGTAATGTCACCAGTCACAAAGTGGTGGATATTGCTGTGTGTTAGTTATGTTTTGTCTGCATATGTGTTTTACCCTTCCCTCCCTAATCATATATAAAATATGGCAGCTGTTTAACTGCCACATGTCATAATTCGCAGAAAAAGTTATTCAATTTAAAAAAGACTCAGAATGACTATAGATTTCTAAATAATTAAAGCAAGTCATTTAATCTAAATAATTTAAAGGCTGCATTTTTTTTAAAAAAAAACCAGCCACATATTTTGAAAGACAAATACTAATACTAATAGTAATAATAATTAAAGGACATTAACAATAGCTACATGTCGGGGGTGTCTTCATGAGACATGATACATATATTCTGTGATTTCCAAGAAAGAAATACACACACAAAGGAAAAAAATTAAGGTTACCTTGTGCAGCTCATCTGAATGCCATTAAATACCTTTGTGGAGATTGAGAAGATGAATTATCCATCTCTCGACAGCAATCAGCTCTTTCTCCCCAACCATGAAATTGCTATATAGAGAAAGTCTACTCACTTTTTCATAGGAATGCAAATGTTATTGAGCTATTTCAGAAAACAACCATTTCTCACTTTTTACTGACAGCTTATCCATGGCTTGTCTATGTGTGTAATGTACAGTGCAACAAACTGAGCTGCCAGCGCAACACACATATTATGAGCAGATAGAATGACCTAGATGTTGAAGAGCAAATCTATCCAATCTCCCATCTCTCTAAAATGCTTCACTAGCAAAAAGTAAGAGGAGAAACCTAAGAGGGATAGGAAGGCAGCAGACTGAGGTTGGTGTAACTGTTGTGGTAGCTATTTTGAGTGGTAATTCAGAGCCAGCAGAGGATGAGCTTATCAAGATTAAGCCTATTTCAACTACTGGCTGTGAAAGCGAGTCAGTTTCCTGAGACTAAACTATACAGAAGACTACTCATGACCCCACTGAGGCATTGTATCTCCCTCTATGAACCATCATAGAGGTTAAGATCGTTTGGAGGCCCTGCTCTCGGTCCCACCTCATCTGCAAGTACAAAGTTGGTGGAGACAAAAGACAGGGCCTTCTCTGTGGTGGCTTCTTGGCTCTGGAACTCTCTCCCCAGTGAGATTAGATCAGTACCTTCCCTCCTGGCCTTCAGAAAGAAAACAAAGACATGGTTGTGGGATCAAGCCTTTGGCCAGTAAAGTAATGCAGTGCAAGAAATGAAAAGGGAATATGTGCAATTGACAATTGGAATGGCCCGGTCTATGATTTTGGATCATGTGATTTTAAGGTTTATATTAAATGTTTTAATTCTATCTCCTAATGTCTAAATGTTATTTATATCTTATGTTTTAATTGTTTTATTGATTTTAATGCGTAGTTATATGATTATTGTTTAAGTATTATGATTTGGTTTACATGTATGCTTGGCATTAAATTTTTGCCATGATTATGTTGTAAACTGCTTAGAGACCTCCAGGGGTGAGAAAAGCAGTATATAGAAACAGTAAATAAATAAATAAATGTCTAAACTTGATTTACTTGGGACATGAAGTACCTCCCAATGGTACAGGGATCATACTAGACAAGATGTCTCAAGGAGGAGTGCTTGCCTTTAAATCAATTTAAAAAATGAATCAGGGTAGAGTTTACAAGGGCTGAGCTGAGTGGAAGAATTCTGAACCTTCACCTTGCTGTCCAATGAGATGTATAACTGGAATTATCCAAGGTGCTGAAATTTCAACTCCCTTGATTCATGTTCTCCTATTAAAGGCAAGTCAAAATACATGTGTGTACAATTGTGTGTTACTTTGAAGAATCCTGTTCTTTAAGATGCACACAATTTGTGGACTCTTGCTAAGGGCAAGCCAAAATACTTGTGTAGGCATTATATGTGTTTTTGTTTTAATTTTCTGTGCTCTAAAACGAATGAGAAAGATCCAAGGGCAAAAAATAACTTTCCAAAATTAAGGGTTAACAGAACATTAAATGGCCTTCTTACTTCACTCTTTCTCCTGCTTGAGCATTTCAATACACTCACTCCTAAGTGCACAGGCCAGTGCTGTTGAGGCCATCATTCACCTTGGCATACAGAAGATCTATATGTAATGGAACAGGCTGGACAACAATGAGTATGCAGGTGGCACAGTTCATAGAATCAGTATCAACAAAGATCAGGGGAAAAGCCTCTTCATTGTGCCTGTAAAATGGCAATGAGGTCTGCAGACAAGTTATACTCTACCTTCATTACACATATTACATCCTCAACTTATTAAGCAGAATTATTCTGAGTGCTGAAGAGCTTATTATGATAAGGCTCAGATATAACAACAATGGAGCATTCATTTAGAATAATAGAATCATAGAGTTGGAAGAGACCTTGTGGGCCATCCAGGCCAACCCCGTCAAGAAGAAGGAAAATCGCATTCAAAGTACCTCCAACAATATGACAAGTTTGCCAAGCATTTTGAGGGGGGGGGGGGAAACTAGCTCATATTTTCTCAAAATGTGATGTCAGAAGTACTGCAAAGTTTGAAGACGTATCCAGTGCTCCATCTGGGATGTGGAATAGACACTCGAGTAACGGTAAGATGGGTCTTGCTGAAGATTTCAGACATGAAGAAAATGGCAGGCATTTTCTTACATCAGCCCTAATTGCAAAATAATATTGATAAGATTCTTCTAGCAGTTGCAGTCCAACAAAATCTGGAAAGTGACAGTTGACTCAACTATAAGGAAAGAGGATGAAAGAATTTTGGAAAGCTTACTCAAATCTCAAGCAGATAGGACAGTAAAAATAATAATCTGGGATAGATAAGTATTTTTGTTTCCCTTGCCTGGCAGTGCTATTTTTTTCCAATGGCAATTAATGATTATTTTTGAAGGAGGAGATAATAATAATAATAATAATAATAATAATAATAATAATAACAGTAATAATAATAATAATAATAATAATAATAATAATAATAATAATCTCAGACAGGTAAAATCTGTTCGCTACAAAGCCATAACCAATACTGTATAAATGGTTTCACCCTGACTCCTTTCCAAAGGTGCCAGCAAATGCCTGCACCCTCTCCTTAAAAGGGTCTGTGCCCTTGTTTTGTCCTCGAGGCAGCTTCATCACAAACCTCTGATATCAAGTCAACAGAGAAGGACAGCAATATAGAAGTGGGATGAGCAAATCAAAGCTAACAACTGGAGTGTTATTGATTCCTGCTCAAAATTGTTGCACTTAGCAGACAAAGATGCATTTCTTCATGTGTAAACTGAGCCTCTGTAAAGCAGATGTGGAAATGGGAGGCACAAGTACACTTCAGTTTCAGAGAGGAAAGATTGGATAATCAACATGACAAAAGAAAGACTGAAATACCTATTTTTTCTTTTTCTGCTTCAGTAGACACTATTCAGTTACTATGTGAAGGATGCTTACAGAGGAGGTGAGAAGACATGATGGGAATTAGGATGTGATCCAACAAAGGAGAGATTCAATAGAAAGGACAGTGTGTTACAACACATAAGTTAGTGCCACAAAATCTGGAATTGCAAAGGGCTATTGATAATGGACAAAAGAAACATCGAATCTCAAAAGCAGAACTTGTTTCAAAGCTAGCTGTATTCGTAGCTTTGTCAAACAGCTACTAGGCAGCAGCAGTAGTGTGTGTGTGGGGGGGGGGGGAAGGGGGGGTGACTAGAAGAAGATATCTCAAGAGACATTAACAGGGGCACCTTAGCTAAAATTCATTAGTACTGAGCAGAAGGAGGAAAAACCCCACTGAATATCTTTTACCATGAAAAATTATATGATGAGACAATTCAAACGGAAACAAGAGATAGCTCCAAAAGATGATACTCTGAAGTCAAAGGGCACTCAATGAGCTACTGGGATACAGCAGAGGATGACTATGGGTAGCGCTATGGCTAATGACCACAACTGGATTCAAGCCTAAAGGAAGTTCAGCTACTGACATTTGCTATTATACTTAGTAGACAGGTGATTGAGTAGATATTACTCCCCATGGCATCGGCCGTTTGCCCCTTTGACCCACTGGGGGAGAGTGCACTTTTAAGATCTCTTAGAATGTGCTGCATCCACTATAACTGAGTTAGGTTACAGTGAACCAATCAGTCTAGGGTAGAGTAATTCACTTTGTAAAGGCCATCTAAGCTTCTTTGATGTGGGCAGTACTAAAGGAGTTGCCCCAAAGCATCACATCATTTAAAGTAAGAAAAAGATGGCAGTTGAAGCCAGAGCTTGTTGTTACTAATCTTTAAAGATTGGGTCATCAACTGAGAAGTCAGTCTGTTCACACTATATTTAGCATCTGATCCACAAAAGGCCTGAAGTCAACCATATGGAATGAAAACTGGAGCTGGAGGCTGATGGTGCCCCAAACTTATGGCTCAGAAAAGGAACAAGATTTGTTGTCTGGCTTGAACTCATATGGCCAAAACCAATAGGCGAGGTAGCTTTTTATTGGGCAACTGCATCAAAACTCAAAAAGCATAGCATTGAGTTGACTGTAATGGCACTTGAGTTGATATCAGTTGCAGGAAGATTAGAAACAAAAGTCTGAGGGCATTCATTGCATTCCCCTTACAGAACCATAACTCTTAATATAGAAGAAGACTTGTGTACCATTTCATGTCAACATCAGTGGCCTTGGTCTCAAAGGTCAGTGTGTTCAATCACAACACTGGAAATAGCTGCAGGAATAGCGACAGAGAATTTTTGTTGTAATAGACATCACTGGAGTAAGGATAATTTCTGCAATGTCAATGATGGTGAGATTGCCTAGGCAGGTGGTATCAGTGCTGAGATGAGTAATAACTGCAATAATATCAGACCTCCAGTGTCAAGGGTATGTGATCAAGAGTGCCACAAACCTGAGGTTTTAGCCATACGGGCTCAAGGGAGATTTCAAATAGTGATAATCACAGGATGGGGAATGCAGTCCATGGGACCAGCCCCTGGATAAGCAATGTCAAAAAGGAATCTGAGGAAGAAGGCACTTAGGAAGATCCTGTTAAACTTCAACTTCAGCTTCACTCTGGGTAGTTCCAGATTCCATGAGGCAGCCCTTGGGAAATTACGGCAGCTTTGTTACCATTGGCCCAGGAGAGTCATGAATCTCACCCTTCGAAATTATACCAGGATCTGAGACAGTATGTTGAGGGAAATCCTCAATATGCAGAATTGTCTCCATGACCTGGCTTCCTGATGGGATCAAAACGAGAGATCTGAGGGGACCGTACTTACACCATAATGATGAAGTTATCTGTTAGAGTACAAACGGGAGGAATAATGTCTAGGAATTTAACCCAATGATATCCTTTCTTCTTTTTCTTGTGCCTCTTCCACTCCATGTGAAAGGTGAATGCAGAGACCTCTTCTCCAAGTTCAGTAAAACAGCATGGGATTACAGGATGATCTCTTGCAAGTTCTGATGCAAGATGATGCTTCTTGTGACCTGTCAAATCCTACAAAGACAACTTGATGATAGCCAGGTGTAACAATAGCACTGAAAGAGTCAGTACTATAGATACCAATGGCATTGGAGTAGGAGCTAAGGAAGCTTGAGGAGGAACCAAGGGATAAGAAGAAATTGCTGAAACAGATTTCTTGACCAGCCCCTGAGAAGCCTTTTCTCTCCCTTTGGCTTCTCCTTCCTCCCTTCCTTAGGCTGTAAATTGTAATTTTTTATGATTTATAATAGTCTTTTAGAGTTTATTGAAAAACCGCGAAACAGCGAATCCGCAAAAAGTGAACCGCAAAGTAGTGAGGGAATACTGTATTCAATTTTTTTTTCTTTTTTATAATTTTTATAAGGTTTTATAAAAAAACCTTTTGTTTTTTTCTTTCTTTTATCAGCCCGTGAAAAGGGCCATGAAATATAACTAAGCCAAAACATGTTGGGATAATTTCAAAAATAAAATAATATTTTTCAACAGCTTGAGACTTTTTCTTTTCTCTATGACTCTTAATTTGTGTGCTGAACTCATCATACATAAAGCAGGACTGGACTTGAAGAAAGGAGGAAAATTGAAGAAATATGAACAATGTAAGATATTCACATGACTCTATACAACTAACGCAAAATAACAATGGCATAGAATGAGGACTGAAAAATATCAAGCAAAAAAGTGCAAAGTTAAGTTTGTAGTTGAACATTAAAAAACTAATGATCACCAATGATTTACATACTTTAAAGTGGACACTGAAAACATAGAAATACAGTCACCCCACATTCAGTGGGGTTAGGAGTATAGGACCCCTTGAAAGTGAAAAACAAATAAATATAATGTTTTAACAACTACCTTTTTATTTGAGACTACACCTTGCTAGGACCCTTAAGGTCCTCCAGCATAACTCTGCAATCTATTTCTATTGGAAGCTAATTGTAGAATTGCACTGGAGGACCCAGAGATT
This sequence comes from Anolis carolinensis, assembly GCF_035594765.1. Lineage (NCBI taxonomy): Eukaryota > Metazoa > Chordata > Lepidosauria > Squamata > Anolidae > Anolis > Anolis carolinensis. The sequence goes on from NC_085842.1 coordinate 201,650,249, forward strand.
CTAATAAAATCTGCAAAAATAAAAACATGCAAATATATAGGGCTGGATGTAGTTTGATTAATGGTCGAGCCAAGATATGAAAAATCTTGAAGTAGAGAGTACAATCAAGAAGTCTGAAAAATACAAGGACATGGACGGGCAGTCATGATGAAACTAGATAAGATCTTGAAATATAAAGATATATATTTGTGTACTAAAGTTAGGATTGTCTGCGCTATCCTATTTCCAATTTCTGTGTATGGTCGTGAAAACTAGACAGTGAAGAATGCTGAAAGGAAGAAAATGAACTCATTTGAGAAGAATTCTATGGATAATGTAGCCTGCTCAAAAGACAAATACATCCTAGAATAAATCCCCAGAGGCTAATGACTGAACTAAGATTGTTGTACTTCTGATACATCATAAGAAGACTTGATTCACTAGAAAAGAGAAGAATGTTTGGTAAGATAGAAGGCAGTATGGAAGACTGCCTTCAATCAAGATGGCATACATAGTTCTTCTCCTAATCAGTTTATCCACATAACAATTTCTGTTAAGTAATTTAAGCAGATAGACAGTGACTGGTCCAGGGTCATGTTTGAGAGGGAATAAGAGTTTCACATACATTTCAATACATTGGTTTATTTCCTGTTTGTTTCTTTACTGATTTATTTGTTGAATAACACAGCCAATTCCCCAATTGCCAGCTGATTAGTGAGGAACTTTAAAATATCTTATCAATATGCCCTTTGCTGCTCTTGCTAACAAGCTTTCTCTCTCCCCTTTGGGGAGAAGGGAAATCCCTTTCCCCTTGATTTGAACTTTTTATCGACTCTGTTCTTGTTTCTGCAGAAGTATCGTGACATTCAGAAATTTCCCAGGTTAGACTTCCCTGATAATTTTATAATGAGTTTCCACTAAATTTTTACTGTGCAGTATTATGAAGACTCTCCAAAGCTTAGCTTCCTGAATCACACCAAGAAAGATTTAGATGCACGAAGAGGCACACTGCTCGAGGCAGACTCTCAGGAGGAAGTATTGTGAGCTCATGGCAAGGCCCACAATACCTCCTCCTGAGAACACAGCCCTTTTACCTTTCTCAGACTCCTCAGGATGAATCCACAATGCTGTTTCTTTCTGTTCCAACCAACGGAAGCCTCCAGTTAAAGAGCCAGGTAAGGACCATTTAGACACTTACAGGGAAGGAGAATGAGTTACAAAACAGGGTTTGTCAGCATTCATAAATCTTGAGTTCTTTACTGAGATTTCTATCTTACTACAGGTGAAGAGCCATGACAAGCAGATTTCACTGGGAACCTTCTCTGGTGCAGATAAGGTTGGAAGGTGGGATTGGATATGTCCTGCCAACACATTACATATTTCTGAACTTGATTCTACTTGGTGTGATCCTGCTTGAGATATCACTCAAATTGGACTTATTGGAAGAGATATTACCTGAGGGTGGTGAGTTTGGATGTTTGCCAGAATTCTGTGCCTAAGCTGTTGCCAGTCAGAGCAGACAGTATTAGTCCCAATGCATCAATTATCCAGCTTGGTAAAAGTTAAGAAGCAAGCTTCAAATTTTCTGCATGTTAGTGGAACACCATACCATGAATCAAAAGAGACAAAATCCAATTAAACAAAAAAGCCAAGAAGCTGCTTTTTAAACACCAGTATGGTAGCTTACAAAATTGACAATTACTTCAATATATTGAGGACATGTAAAGTCTTATAACACAAGCCAAGAAGACAATTAGCACAGCAATTAAAGTCAAGTCACTTTCTGATCATTGTGAGAGGAAAGTGGGAGGAGGGAAGCCTACTGGGTACATAAACTACATGGAAAAGCACGGAGTAAAATAAAAAATCTGCAGAAAGTTACCATGCATATTGGCTGAATTTGCCTGTTTCATTAGAATCAGTATATCTGAGGATTTTATAAAAGAAAAAAAACCCATCAAGTTAAGTAATATGGGCTAGACTATCACCAGCAAAAACCTGTTCCTCAAATTACATTTTCTGTATTAGATTCTTTCATGTTTCACTGAATCTTGAAAGCTTCAGATAATCATCAGAAACTGAACAGCTAGTTCTTGTATAGCCTCTACTTTTGCTTCTAAAGATTGTTCTAACTGTTGACATATCACCATTTTGACTTGTAATGTGGATATGTGTTCAAAAACAGCAGTGGTAGAGCAATATATTTTTGAAGTACAGCTGCTTATCACTATAGCTTTCATAGAAGTGTCCGATAGCATAATTCTTTCTCTTAGTGCCAGGTTAGAAATGTTTTATGTTGAGGTTAGCAAACCAATTCTTAGTTTTTGTCTCTGCTCTGAAGCAGGTCTTCTGTAAAGATAATGCATCTCACAACCTTATCTGACAGGGCTTTGGAAGTGTCCTAGATGCTGCCCATCCCATGACGTTGCTGGGCTTCCGGTAGAGGCCCTGCCCACTACTGGAGTAGAATCGTTGTAGGATGCTTCCCTCCCAACACAGGAGGCTAAAAGGGTGCAACTCGCTCAGAGGGTTTCCATGGCTGCGTAGGGAATCAAACCCTAGTCTCCTGAGTTGTACTCCAACACCAAAACCACTACAACACATTTTGTCAGCTATACCAAGACTTCTTCAACTTTTCCATTTGCAACCCCTTTAAGTCCAAGAAATGTTTACGTGACTCCAGGTGCATAGATATATAAAACAGATATAAAAATCAAACATTTACTGTTACCAAATCAGCATTTGCAAGACTTGCTAAACAGGCTGATTTTCTTTTTTATGAAGTACAGATGAAGTATCCACTAAAAACATTGTAGAAGTGATTTGTGTCTTCTTGCAGGTGATGTTCAGAAAACTTTTATGGTTACCAATTATTATTTTTTTGTGAGCTTGGGGTTGTGATCCACACTTTAAGAAGCAGTGATCTAAGCTTTAAATAGTAATTTGAATTACTGTATATACTGCCCTGGCATTACATGTAATGAAGAGAGGTACACAAATATGTTGAAGAAATAAAAATTAATGAACGGTTACATTAGCTCTCAGCTGCCCTGTGTTATTGAGCAAAGCAACTGTTGTTTGGTGGCCACTGAAAGTGTGGAGAAATAATTCCTTTTACCAAATAGAGGCCTAAAATTTGATGAGAGATTGCATTGCTCCAAGCAAAGAAAAATAAAACCCATAAAAGGGTAAAGGAATCAGGGTGATTTTAATTGCTTGTTGAAAGCCTACACTTCTTTTCCTTTGGGGTTGCCAAACTTAATTTCTCTGCTTCGTTCCTTCACATCGTTTCCTTTGTTTCCTGCCTCTTCATTTATAAAAGTGAATGACAGGCCAGGATTCCTGTGATTTATGCAGAATATCTGTGATTATGCAGTTACTGAGCTTCACAGCAGAATCTGATTGGCTTAGTGACAACATCTCCAAGAGCAAGTGAGGTCATGAGATAGCAAGGGAAAGAGAATAGATAAATATGCAAACAATTACTCAAGAGGGTGGCAGAAAATTCTCAAAACAGAGGTGTCATTCTAGATGCAGCAGAATATCTGCAAACCAAGAGTACTGTCAAGCATCTCCTTGTGTGTTCATTTTTAATGCCCCCCTCCCATTAAAAAAATAGATGGAGAATGTGCAGAGATATGGCTACAAGAGGAGAGAGGCTAACCACCCTCTATGTGCGAGAGCTACCCCGATGCTACCATTTTCCTCTCATAGTAAATTGTACCACTGGGTGCAAAGAGTAGCCTGGGATGGTTTTTTCACGTATTCAGTTCAAATGGGAAATGTTTCGCTATTTATAAATGTTTCTGCTGTGACTATTCAAGCTGTTATGTTTAAACAAGTGCAATGGAAATACAACAGATATGTGTGACATCAAAGAGAGTCATAATTCATTGGGAGAGGAGGGAAGCTGTGTGAGTACTTAGCAACCCAGATGTCAGTAGCCAGGAAAAGCTAGAAAAGTAGAGAGATATGAAAAAGTGTAGTAAGAATCCAGATCCTAATTAACCCTTGGTGGGCTCAGTACAAGCATGATGCTGTATTAGTCCTGATAATATCCTGTGGTGCAGTGATTTGGGGGTTGGACTAGAATTCTTAAGACTTGGATTCAAATTCACGCTTGTCCATGGAAACCCACTGAGTGGTTTTGAGCAAACCACACTCTCTCACCGTCTGAACAAATTTTGCAAAGAAAACCTCATGACAGGCTCACCTTAGGGTTGCCGTAAGTTGGAAATGTTGCAAAGGCATACAATAGCAAACAATATCCCAGATAAATAAACCTCAATGTAGACCAATGTAGGTGGGGATGTTAAAAGCTTACCAACTCTAGGGCTTGCCCATTTACAGTTCTCAAGGGAATTCCCAACATATTACAAATCAGCTCTTTTCAATTTTTCCCCATTAGCATTTTTGTGGCTGCCAAGCCCTCTGAAGAATATTGTGCATTGGCAAAATAGCCGAGGAAACATAAAATATATGTGAACAGTAGTTTGGCCTTTAGGTACTACATAAATCCATTCAGCAATAGGTAATGTGTGTGATCTGCCAGTATCTATTTGGTATGGTAGCTGGCTTTATTTTCCCCAATGGGCAATATCACAGATAAACAATACTTCTGCAGCTCATCCAGGGCAGCAGGGTCTCATTACTTGGCAAGGTATTATAGATACATGACAACACATCTTAATAAGCAGTCATCCATACTTACCTACTAAATGGCTTGATGCAAGATAATTATCAGCAATAGGAGTAGACTAACTTTGGTGGATATATTTCTATTGAAGAGCTTTCTTTACTCCTAGAACCCCTGGCATACTTAGTCCCAGGTACATTTTTCTTGGGAAATTATGAGTATTTGCTTTTTGACATGTTTAGAACTTGGCATCTAATTTCGCTTTCAGGCATATCCTCCTCCCCTCTTACTAATTGCTCCCAATTTCCATCCTGACACTTCCTGATAAATTTCATTAGACTTGTTTGCCACATCTGTACTATATTCACAGTCATTCATAAGCGTTACTTTGAACTTGAGCCAGAGCAGTATTATTTTGATGTATTTATTTAGCATTTTCTGCATGAGACCAAGCAAAAGCAATTTGAGCATTGAGGGAGTTCTGTTTGGCGAATCTATTGCTCATCATTCCTACTAAGAAGCAAATTTAAATTTAAAGTAGAAACCTCAGCCCTATGCTCTTTATCTTTTCCATCATGGTGTTTTCAGAGGCAGAAGGCTTTTCCATCCACTGAGACAGCATATTTGATATTAATAATTTAATCCACAGACTTTTAGGTCAGAAGTGGGCATTAGTATTGCAAGGCTGTACAAAGAGACTCTATCATTTCAACATCAAGCCCAGTAACTTATGGCTGAATTATGTAGGATATTTTATGGATGAAAATGATTTTCTAACATTTTAAAAATGTCAGACCAATAAAGTCTCTTACTTGCTAAGCTCCATATGGAAGCTGTTTTCTTAAGATGGATCTTGCCTTAAGCTGATTCCAGCAACTCCAAATGGGAAAGAGACAGCCCACATTTTTTCTAATTCCCAACAGCCCATTATTTTTACTGGATCTTGAATGCAATTGCAAGATTGCTGTGCTCCAGTGAAACTTTCTTCAATACACATATGGAAATAAAATTCAAAAAAATTCAAAACCAGTTGACAAATGGGTTTCTCAAGTGTAAAGAAACCCTGACAATTTCAATGATAGACAGATAGGAATCTTCATGTTTCAGGAACTATTCTGTTTTTTTAAAAAAAATCTTTTGCAAGGGAGATGACATTTCTTGCACAAATAACATTTTTTGCCCAGAAAATATTTCTGTGCAGAAAATGCTGTTTTATGTACATAAAATACTGTTTTCAGCACAGAAAAGGTGCAGGTTTTTTGCTTAGGATAAGTCCCAAATTGCAGGCAGACTTTAAAAATATCGATGTTTTCTCTTCACAGTGAGGAAAACTATGTTAAAAATCCAGAAATCACACAACATCCCAAAGTTAACATTATTTTACTTTCCTGTAAAAATTAAATTTATGAATATCTGCATTTCTACTTATAAAATGGTGTCAGAAATTTAAAAAATGCGACTCTCATTTGATCAAAATACCCTTTTTGTTGAGGATAAGAAAGTTTATGCATATTCTTTATAACACTAGTAGTAACATCCAGTGAAGACTAGAAACTATAGTATAGCGAATGAAGGTTGAGAAACTATTAGAATTCCAGTGGGTTTAGGATGACTGAAGAGGCCTTTTCCAAAATGAAAAAACTAATAAGAGCAGAAGCTATTGCAAGATTTATAAAGGCAAATAAAGCTTATTCTGCATCATCTCAAGGTTTAGTGTGGGGAAAGCAGCCTGAATCTCATTTCCATCCAAATCAGATATTAGCCAGCAAGCCAATGCCTTATATCAAGAAATGGCTTTCTAAGACCTACAGAGATACTTACAGGAACACCTCAGCAAGCACGAGTCCAAAAGTGGCAGGCTAGAACCCGGAACCTCAATCAGTGGCTGATACCAGATAAAAAATTCCCCCCTGGGCACATAAAAGACTGGGTGATATGGCTGCGCTCTGTTACCACGAGTAATACAGAGCCAATCTTAAGAAATGGGGCTACCAAATAGAGTCCACGATATGCGAGTGTGGAGAAGAGCAAACCACAGACCACTTACTACAATGCAATCTGAGCCCTGCCACATGCACAATGGAGGACATTCTTACAGCTACACCAGAAGCACTCAAAGTGGCCAGCTTCTGGTCAAAGGAAATTTAGCGTAATGCCAAGTTTTTAACTTTGTTTGTGGTTTTTTAATGCATTATAACTGTATTCTCAATTTACTTCTGACACAATAAATAATATCCAAATCTCTCTCAAGAGCACAGGGAGACATCCTAGATTTTAACAGAGCTTGGAAAGGGTTTGAGACCAGAACTCCCAGCATTCCCCAACTAGGGGGCAACAAGTAACTATTTGAGAGGAAAACCATTCTCATGCTCCTCCAAGTCACACCTTTCGTTTAGTCCCATCCAGGTACCTCTCAAAATTGCAACATCTCTATAATACATGTTTCCTTTAGAGTAACTATTGCATCAGGCCTAAAAATATAGATACCAACAAAATCCTTAAGAAATCAAATGCTGTGTCTTTCATTTTCTGTTTTTGCCAATCCAACACACCCCTGCTTTTCTTTCAGTGATGGATAAATATGAAAAACCAGTAAGCTGTAATCGTGGTTTTGACATGAAGCTCTCTTACAATCAATTTAGCGATAGAGTATGTTTGCAGCAGGTGCCATTCAGCTCAAAATTGGTGGTTTCTTAAGGGCTGGAAAAGAATCTTTAGCACACTTACTAGACATTTCAAAGAGAGGGGAAAAAATGATCCTTAGAGATACTCATAGAGATGCCTTACCCATAACACTAAAAAAATCAATTGTTGGCATTAGAGTCAAGTTAAAGTAATAAGTACGGAAGGCACTTCCCTGCATTTCTATTAATCTGAATGTAGTTTGAACAGATCTAGAAAGATTAACAAGTGAGGTGCCAGTGATGCTGGGAGAGATACAAATAGCTCCTGCCTAGGAGGAAAGTACAAAGAAACTTTGTTATTGCTAACTGCCTTCAAGTTGACTTCGACTTATGGCACCCCTATAAATAAGAGATCTGCAAGTCTTCTAATCTCAACAGCCTTGCTCAGTTCTTGCAGATTCAAGACTGTTGCTTCTCTGAGTATACCCATGTGAAATGTGGTCTTCCTCTTTTCCTTCTGTCCTCCACTTTACTAAGTATTGTTGTCTTTTCTATTGTATCATCTCTTCTCATGGCACAGCTAAGTTATACTTGCACTGCAAAAAAGGGGCAGCTGTTCCTATTTAATATGCAACCATAAACTATTACTAATTGAGGAAAGGGAATAATTATACATTACTCACTATTTGTTACTAATAACTTCCAAGTTCTTCTCAAGAGTGGGATCTCCCCTGAAATATAAGTTAGGCCCCTTCTACACTGCCATATAATCCAGATTATCAATGCAGATAATCCACATTATCTACTTTGAACTGGATTATATGTGTCTACATTGCCATATAATCCAGTTCACATCAGATAATCTAAATTTTATATGGCAGTGTAGAAGGGGCCTCAGTCAAAGGCAACATAATTCATGGTGCTGGCTGACTGATGTATGTTTAGAAGTTAAACCTGTAAAGTCAGAAGAAACATGTTGGTGTGTGCCACAAGAACTTCCTTAGGTCTCTGGAATTAACAATGAGGTCTCTGAATTTGAAGTTATTCTGCAACCCAGACCAACTTCATTCCCATTTTATCTGATCTCTTTCTCTCTTTCTCTCTCCATGTGTGTGTATGTGTAGAGCATGTTCCATCATCACATAAGACTGGAAAACGTCTCTGCAAAAATACAATTAAAATGCATTTCCTTTTGCCATACCTTCTGTATTTAACATAATTACCAACTTACCCTTTCATTCCCATATCCACCAAACTCCATGCTGTACTGAAACCGCTTCCCTGGTAAATTTCCTGCATAGAATTAAAATGAAAAAATTAAACTAAAAGTCTTTTTTCTTTTTTCTTTCCTCTCAGTATTAAACTCTTTTCCATTAATTATTGGAAGCCAAAATCACTTTCCCTCTCTTGGAAGAGCTGCCTTTATCATCTGTTGCTATCTATAGATGACAAATAGAAAATGATCATTTTATTTTCTAGGGAAAGTGGGAGAAATCAATCCCTGGTAACAATCTGAGCTTATAAAGCCATGTCCCGTCTTTCTCTCCATAAAATCAATAAACTAAAGCAGCTAACAGCAGGTTTCTATTGACTCACTGCCTAGTGCATGAAATACAGAATGCAATTACTATCAAGCACTTGAGGAAATAAATATGTCCTCATCTCTAAGCTTAATGTATGGGAAGTTATGGTCATTTCTCTTCCCAAATTTCTTCACTTCTTGCATGGTTCTATTTCACATGTGCTATTTTTTAGGTTATCAAGGAAGGAAAGCAAGAAGGAAGAACATGAGTGTTTATAGCTTTATGGTTCTTGAATAAGAATGGAAGTTCTTCATCTTCATAAAGGAGTGATGAAGACATTTTGCAGACATAACCAAACACAGAAAATGGCACCTAATATTCAGAAGTTATACTAGTTAAGGGGAATATGTGACCCACCAGCTATTGTGCTATCATTTTCGAAGCCATATGCAGCATAACTAAGATTGTCATGTTAGAAGCAAGCTATTGAAATAAAAAACACAAACAAATAAGAATATAGTTCCTTAGTTAGAACTGAAGTTTTAAAGCTCTGCATTGAACAGAAAAAAACAAACCTTTATCAACTCTGTTTTTAACATTTTTGCAAGCACAGCCTTTAAAACAAGGGAGCTGTAGTCAAACTAAAATAAATTTTCAAAGCTCTGCTTTGAACTGAAAAAATGTTTTAAAGCTTACTGAAACATTGTTTGAACAGCACAGGATAGGGTCCAACCAGATTTGGTAAATGTTTCCAAACAAAACTCAATTTTTCTAAACTCTGCCTTGAATGACTTTTAAGGAGTGCCCCTCTCTAATATTAGCAGTGATAATGTTTTCTCCTTTTCCTCTTCCTCCATAGTCATTTTACAGTATACAGGCAGTCCCCAAGTAAAGAACAAAATAGGTTTTGTAGGTTTGGTCTCACACTGAATTTGTATAAACGGGTACATTATTTTTAAATTCCTACTATATATGGGCCACTGTGACACAATAGGTTAAACTGTTGAACTGTTGAATCTGCTGACCTAAAGGTTGGTAGTTCAAAGCTGCCGGTTGGGGTGAGCTCCCACTGTTAGCCCTAGCTTCTACCAACCTATTTATTTATTTATTTACCTTATTTATTCCTCACTTTTCTCTACCCCGAAGGGGACTTAATGCGGCTTACATATGGGAATTATTCAAAGGCTTAAAAACACATACAAAACATAATCTTAAAATATTTGAATTAAACATTAGTACATGTTAACATTTAAAACATTGCATTCAATTAAAATCACGCCATCCAAAAATCGTAGTCTGAAGCCATTCCGTAGTGACTGCATATATTCAACATCCATTATTGCACTGAGCTATGATCGGAAAGCCTGATCCCAAAGCCAGGTTTTACTTTCCTTCTGAAGGCTAGGAGGGAGGGGGTGATCTAATGTTGCTAGGGAGGGAGTTCCATAGCCAAAGGGCCACCACTGAGAAGGTCCTGTCTCTCATCCCCACCAGGGCTTTATAGGCTAAAGCCAGCACTTTGAATTGTGCTCGGTAGCAGACTGGCAGCCAGTGGAGCTGGCGCAACAGTGGAGTTGTGTGCTCTCTGTATGCTGCTCTGGTGATCCATCTGGCTGCCGCCCGTTGGACCAATTGAAACTTCTGAACAGTCTTCAAAGGCAACCCCATGTAGAGAGCATTGCAGTAATCAATACAGGATGTTACAATAGTGTGGACCACCGTGGCCAAGTCAGACTTCCCAAAGTATGAGTGCAACTGACACACAAGTTTTAATTGTACGAAAGCTCCCCTGGCCACCGCCGAAACCTGGGGTTCCAGGCTCAGCAATGAGTCCAGGATAATCCCCAAGCTGCAAACCTGCATCTTCAGTGGGAGTGTAACCCCATCCAACACAGACTGTAATCCTATTCCGTTGGGCCTTGTGACTGACTAGGAGTACCTCTGTCTTGTCTGGATTCAATTTCAATTTGTTCACCCTCATACAATCTGACATAGCTGCCAAGCACCGGTTCAGGACCTGAACAGCCCACTTAGTAACAAGTGGGAAGGAGTGACAGAGTTGGACATTGTCTGCATACTCCGAAATTCCAGATGATTTCTCCCACTGGCTTCATGTAGATGTTAAACAACATGGGGGAAGTACTGAGCCCTGTGGGACCCCACAAAACAATGGTTGCGGGGCTGAGCAGGTGTCCCCCAACAACACCTTCTGGGAACGACCCTCCAGGTTTTCAAACCTAGCAGTTCGAAAACATACAAATGTGAGTAGAACAATAGGTAGCATTATAAAGGTGACCATGCAGTCATGCCAGCAACATGACCAGGAGGTGTCTATGGACAACAGGCTCCATGGCTTGGAAATGGAACAAGAGCACTTCCCCATGGCCAGAGTTGAGCACCGCCTCTGGAGATGAAAGGGAAAGCCTTTACCTTTATTCTATGTATTTATATGTAATTCTTATTCCACTGTATTAAAGGCATTGAATGTTTGCCTATCTGTGTATGTTGTAATCCTCTCTGAGTCCCCTTGGGAAGATAGAGTGGAATATAAATAAAGTGTAGTTATTATTATTATTATTATTATTATTATTATTATTATTATTATATTATGTTTATTTATACCCCACTTTTTCTCCATGTAGGAGACTCAAAGCGACTTACATTAAAAGCATTTCAATACAATTTAAATTCCAAAGATATACACACATTAAAATAGAATTAAGCATCTAAGGTATTGATTACAAATTAGCAGTTAAAATTCAGAAAAGTGATTAAAATGTATTCAAAGCTAAAACTACTGCACCCCCTGACTTAACCCTAAAAACCTTCATCTCAAGTACATCTCAAGTTTTCTGTAATGTGTAGGTCCACTATCTTTGCATTCTGAAAATCTCATGATGTGAGCAGGACATGATCTGAATCATAGAATCATAGAATCGTAGAGTTGGAAGAGACCTCACGGGCCATCCAGTCCAACCTCCTGCAAGAAGCAGGAAAATCTCATTCAAAGCACCCCCGACAGATGGCCATCCAGCCTCTGCTTAAAAGCCTCCAAAGAAGGAGCCTTAACCACATTCTGGGGCAGAGAGTTCCACTGCCGAACAGCCCTCACAGTGAGGAAGTTCTTCCTGATGTTCAGGTGGAATCTCCTTTCCTGTAGTTTGAAGCCATTGTTCCGCATCCTAGTATGCAGGACAGCAGCAAACAAACTTGCTCCCTCCTCCCTATGACTTCCCCTCACATATTTGTACATGGCTATCATGAATATATGACGTTAACGGACAAATTCACCAGTTTTGGTTTGCTATAATTTCTCATAATTTATAAACTTTTCTGTCTTAAGAATCTTTTAAATGTCTGCACCCAATTTTTTAAAGGTTGTGAACTTGGAGAAATATGAACTGAAATAAAAAATATGATATTATTACTATTATTATTATTATTATTATTATTATTATTATTATTATTATTATTATTATTATTATTATATACCACCCTATCTCCCCAAGAGGACTCAGGGTAGTTTTGAAAACATTCAATTGCCAAAAATGAAAACCATACAACAAAATTAAACATTATAAAACAAAAACATATAATCCTACCAAAACAATCACAAAAAATTAAAATCCAGTTTCAATTTTATTCCATCAGACGGGTTTCAAATAACAATGGCCAGAATTACAGAATGAACATGGCCAGCTATGAAAGGGCTAGGCAAAGGCTAGTGCAACAGAGTATCCTTACTACAGATGAGTTGGTCTGCATATGAGCATGGAGAAGGAATTCAACAGGCTGTTCTTTTAAGTGGCCAGCCCATATCCTTTTAATGTGCAATTATGTTATTGTATTACAACAGAAAGTTAGTGGTTGCTCCTCCAACAGTAGGGCTATTATATGCCTTGCCCTGCATCCTGGAAGACGTAATGGCTCTTAATAATTCAGCTGACAACATTCAGGATGCATTTTAAAATAAATTATTCAGAAGCTTTTTCTCTCATTGTCATTTCTCTGGTTTTTTTTGTTTGTTTGTTTGTTTGAGCTGGAAAAATTACTAAGTAATGTGGTGGAGAAATTTAATCACATGGTATGATACTGCATTTATATATGTATATATATTAAATAGAAATGAATAAATCCTTCTTATTGCCCCTGTCCTATTCCCAAGCAAGTCCTATTGACCCCCAAGCAGCATTTGGGAAACTGCTACTCTCTGATAGGACTACGGCATTATACAACCAGCCCTCCACATTCACTGGGGTTAGGGGCATAGGGCCACCATGAAAGTGAAAAACTGAATAATGAAATGGTTAACTTTTTTTTAACTTGGGAGAACCCTCTCTAGAAATCTCTAGGTCCTCTAGCAAGATTGGAGGAAGTTGGCCATAGAGTCACCCAGGAGAACTCTTCCCAGGCAGCCATGTAACACAGAATATCAAGGCAGATAATCCACAATATTTGCTTTGAACTGGGTTATCTGAGTCCATACTGCCATATAACCCAGTTCAAAGCAGATAGTGTGGGATTTTATACAGCTCTGTGAAAGAGGCCTCAGGTTCTGGCCAAAGGCCCCCTAAACATGTTGTTTGTTTTAATTCCATTTCTATATAAGAAGCACATGTCATAAGCTCCATGCCAGAGACATCAATGAAAGGTAGGGAACCATTACAAACCAATCTGTCCATCACATTTGTTACTTCTTTACTGTGCATTTTCTTTGATTCCCAACCAACTTGTTTTCTGACAGTGAAGCATATGGCATAGCAATTGACCATAGTCAATGTAAAAGGAGGAAAGAGTTTACTATTCCAGGAAGATATTTGCTAGCATAATAGGAATGGTTTCCGCTACTTGCAAACAGAAGAAAATGGACACCTCGGTGATCTCTTAGAAAATTAGAAAACAGAATGCCAATCTTTTCATGGCAGCCTCTCACAAATGTTTTTGATTCTCGTTGCATAGACAGCATGATAAATACTGGCTGTAGGATAGAAAGAACTACAGAATGCACATGAAGAAATAATCCTGCTGCCCGGATGTCCTGCTTAGTGGTAAAATTGCTAATTTCTGTAGTGGATTGAGGGTGGGTGTGAAGCCACACACTCATTTCTATTTGGGGTAGACCCTCCTCTGAAAACATCAGCAGATATTCTTACAGCCCTCACAGAGCCATCCAATAAAAGTAAAGAAGTAAGTATGGACCACTATCTAGTTCCACTGAGGAAGTATGCTCCGAATTTTCACAGGGAATGGGACATTATGTCAAATGAAGCAAAGAGGCAAAGTATTCAAGGTAGATAGATGAATATAAACATTGAGGTAATTATTTAATTGCTCAAACACAGAATTGGGAAGAACAATAAGACCTTCATTACTATTTATACAAATGTAATTAAGTGATGTGTGGATTGGATACTAATGGAGACGCCATTGGTAGTCTTTTGTCAGCTCAGGAAAGGCTGCATACAATTCAACATTTCACAGATGAAAAACGGGACATCTGTGGTCAGCCAACAACAGAGTGTGATTAAGATGGCAGAAAGTATTAATGAGGAAGAACAGTCAAGCAAAAGGAGATTGCAGCCCTTTGCTTCCTTCTGAGTCTACTGGGAAGGTCAAGACTGTATACCCTCCTCTCCTCTGTGCTGCTGAATTAATCAAAAGCAAAATACTGTTGCCTTTTAAACTCAGCTTGGAGCAACTGAAGTAAGCTAAGAATAAAGAGAGAAAGTGAGAGGAAGAGAGAGAAAGAGAGCTTGTTTACACTGGCCTATGCACCGGTTCATGGATATCCACATACAGTAGAGTCTCACTTATCCAACACCCGCTTATCCAACGTTCTGGATTATCCAACGCATTTTTGTAGTCAATGTTTTCAATACATCATGATATTTTGGTCCAAATTCGTAAATACAGTAATTACTACATAGCATTAGCGCGTATTGAACTACTTTTTCTGTCAAACTTGTTGTATAACATGATGTTTTGGTGCTTAATTTGTAAAATCATAACCTAATTTGATGTTTAATAGGCTTTTCCTTAATCCTTCCTTATTATCCGTTTACATTGGATAAGTGAGACTCTACTGTACCACTTTAGCACACAGAGAAAGGGAAGAGTTCTAGGACACTTCTAGGATGCTTCCTCGTCTGAGCCTGCTGGATGCCATCACATGATGTAAGACTACTTCCGGTGGGACTCCATAGAGGAAGCATCCTGGCAGAGAACACAGGAGGCTTCCCATATTCTCATTCAGAAGAATGGGGGGAAGCGGGGTGGCCATGCTTTCCCCCATGTGATGGGGAAAGCGGTGCAGCAGGTGATGCGGGGCAAGGGTTTCCCCCGTTGCCCCATGGATTCGCCACATTGTGTGGTGAATCCCCTTGCTGCCCCACAGCTCATCGACCTGGTGTGATGAAGTCCATAATATCCAGGGGCTTCCAGTTAACTCAGCTTTACCTTGCATTAGGAGAAGTTGGTAAATGCTTTGGACTTTCAGTGACACAGTAAAGCAGCACCACACTTCGGGATTAGTGTGGACAGCTGGACTGGCTCTAATCAAACTGGAACTGTGTAGTCAGACACCACCATGCCTTTTTCCCTGGACTTCATGGTGCAGGAAAGGGGAAGAGATCAGAACCATGTTGCCTTCCCATTGCCATGGCAGACTACCATATAACTCTGGAGAGGACACCTTTGCTGATGTTAGCAAACTGATGTCTGGATCAGCCTCAGATTAAGGATCTCATCAAATTGACTTTTTGCTTTGTCCTAGGACGCTTCCAGGATGGAGACCACCGGAGCCCTTCACATGAAGCAGGGCTACTTCTGGTGTGGCTCTGTCCAGGAAGTATCCTAGGACTAAGCCCAGAGAACATGGGAGGCTTCCCATGTTCTCATTACCTAGAACAGGGTCAGCGCAGGGGGATGCCGGGCAGTGATACTTTCCCCTGTGTGATGGGAAAAGTGGAGATCTGGGGCATCGGGCAACAGTTTCCCCCGCTGCCCCATGGATTCACCACACTGCCCAGTGAATCACCTCACTGTCACTCACATTTGGAACCTCAGTGTGATGAGTTCCTAAGTGGCTCATGTAAACTTTGAAACTTTTAAAAGCAACTGAAAAAGAGGGATAGAGAATGAGTAGGACTTTCCTTGCCAAATTGGGATGGTTGGGGGATATGGGGTTGCATAGTAAGCTGTAGCGTGCATGGTACATTGATTTTTTTTTCTCAATCCAACAGCTGCCACATAAAAAGTGGCAGCAAATAGAGCACAATTCAGCATCTAGGACATAATCTGATTAAGCAACATTCAGGTGCACATGGCAGTATTTATCCTGTCTGATGCTGCTTCCATTCCTGATATAGCATGTAAGGAAATATTGGTAACTTGATTTTATACATTCTTTCAAAGATATTTTGCATTTGACATTTTAAATTCTATTTATAATATTGTAATTATAAGCGCAATTGCAAGACTTTATAGAATATTTTCTCAACATTATTTTATTTTTTAAATTGATATATTTTAATTGCAAGATGCCTTATGTCCTAAGTTATCCAAGAAAAGTAAATGAAAACAACTGCAATTACAGCTATCACCAGATGCACATTTCTAGCTGCTGCTGCTGCTGCTCAGTTGTTTAATCGTCTCCGACTCTTTGTGACCTCATAGACCAGTCCACACCAGAGCTCCCTGTCGGCCGTCACCGCCCTCAGTTCCTTCAAGGTCAAGCCAGTCACTTCAAGGATAGCGTCCATCCATCTTGCCCTTGGTCAGCCTCTCTTCCTTTTTCCTTCCATTTTCCCCAGCATCGTGATCTTTTCCAAGCTTTCCTGTCTCCTCATGATGTGGCCAAAATACTTCAGCTTTGCCTCTAATATCCTTCCCTCCAGTGAGCAGCCGGGCATTATTTCCTGGAGGATGGACTGGTTGGATCTTCTTGCGGTCCAAGGCACACTCAGGATTTTCCTCCTGCACCACAGTTCAAAAGCGTTTATCTTCCTTCGCTCAGCCTTCCTTATGGTCCAGCTCTCACATCCATAGGTTACCATGGGGAATACCATTGCTTTGACTATGCGGACCTTCGTTGCCAGTGTCATGTCTCTGCAGTATAGTATACCATAATGAGTGAGGATAGTATGAGATTACATGGCTTATTCTCTAGTTGGTGCTGGATTTAGCTGTATCTAGGCTATGTCAATTCTGTTCTTGTTTTAAGAAACACATGAAAGTTCTTGCCTAGCTTACTGAACAGTGACACTTCATTGCCAGATGCAAACTATAAAGGGGAACATTGTTTTTTGAACCTTAAAAAGTGTTCTTTTTATTATTTTAAAGTTTCCTTTCTTTTCCCCAACCTGGAATTCCCTTATGAAGCACACAATATAACAGTTTTGTAAGGGAAAAATAAAACAGTTGTATGGCAATTGGGGTTTTTTTTTAGTACATCTAGAAACTGAAAGATGAGGAAGGCTTCTCTAAAATAAGTGATCTAATTTGACAACCTGCTGAATTCAATTTATTGATCTATAGCTCTCCTCCTTTTCTATTCCTGCTCACCTTGCCACTATTCTCATTTGCCTTCAAATGCCTCACTTATTAGTTAATAAAGAGTTCTTTATAAAGCAGTAGTGGGAATAATGCAGCCTTCCAGATGCTGTTGAGCTGCGACTTTCAGTATTTCTCTCCACTGGGTGTACTGCCTGGGGCTACTGTGTTTTCAGAAATCACAATTCCCTTGAAACAGGACTAATACAACAAGCAGTTTAGCCTGTCTAACACCGAAGCCATGTGATATATTTTCTCGAGTTCTAATCCTTCTTTTCCTTAGGCCTTCTTGACTTACTGAATCTGCCAGAGCAAAAGCGATCACTTTAATTAATGCTAACATTCTAACATAAATTAACTTCAGCATTCATTGGGGGATCTAGCAAGTCACGCCACATAGATAAAAGAAAAGTTCAAAAAGGATGAGCTGTAGGGCTATGAGCATCCATCCCAGTGAAATCCTCATCAAATATGAACTTATGCATGCTATGCCCATACAGGGCTGGACAATCAGTTCTGGAAAATATTTAAGTAAAGGTAAAGGTTTCCCCTGATGTTAAGTCCAGTTGTGACTGACTCTGGGGGTTGGTGCTCATCTCCATTTCTAAGCCGAAGAGCCAGCGTTGCACATAGACATCTCTCATGTGGCTGGTATGACTGCATGGAGCGCCGTTACCTTCCCGCTGGAGCGGTACCTATTGATCTACTCATATTTGCATGTTTTTGAACTGCTAGGTTGGCAGGGGCTGGGGCTAACAGCGGACGCTCATTGCGCTCCCAGGATTTGAACCTGGCACCTTTCGGTCCGCAAGTTCAGCAGCTCAGCGCTTTAACACACTTTGCCACCACTTCTTAATTTAGGCAGGATGTTGAATTTGGGTGTGTCCACACCTTAAATAATAGAACTTAAAAGCCATTTATTTTTATTTATTTAGGTAAATAAATAAATAAATAATACTGTTTTTCTCCCAGAGTGGAACCCAAGGTGATTTCCAAAACCAATACATTTAAAATATTTGCCACACGATCTAAAAAGAATTTTATTTATTTATTTCGTGTCAAAAGCATTGGTACAGCAAATACATTTCAAATAATGGAAATAAAATAAAAAAGAAAAGAAATCACAAGCAACGAAATAGTTTTGGACCAAAAGCGGGCAACAGCAACCGCATTGTCTGTAGCTTTAAACAACTCCTCCTCCGTACATGAGGCAGGGCATTGTGGGCAAGCATACATATGCTGAGTTGTTTGTTCAGCTCCACAGTCACACAAGGTGGAGGATTCCTCCAGGTAGTGCCACCTTGCCAAGTTGTCTTTTGATCTGCCCACTCCACCTCTGAGTCTGTTCAGGGACTTCCAAGTTGCCCATTCTTGGTTTGCCCCTGGAGGAAGACCCTCTTGGGGGGCCATCCAGTTAGAATTGCCAGGTTTAGCTGCCCAGAGGGACACCCTTGCTGTTGCTGGAGGAACATCAAGAGGAGTGGTGGTTCTCATGAAGCCCTTCCTTGATTTGAGTCTGGTGGGAGGAGGGTGATAGCCATGCAGTGGGTGGCTTTCACAATGTTCGACCTTTTTTCTCTCACCGTTAGCAGCAACTCCCCGTCGCATGTCAGGAGGGGCAATGCCAGCTAACTTGTAGAGTTTATCAACAGGTGTAGGTTTAAGGCATCCCGTGATGATTCTGCATGTTTCGTTCAGTGCTATGTCCACCTGCTTTGCATGGGCAGACTTGTGCCAAACAGGACAGGCATACTCTGCAGTTGAGAAAGACAAGGCCAGGGCTGATGTTCTTATTACTTGTGGGTCTGCTCCCCACGCGCTGCCAGTCAGTTTCCGCAGGATGTTATTGCGTGCAGCTACTTTGTGCTTGGTGTTCATGCAGTGTTTCCTATATGTTAGTGTTCGGTCTCAGGTGACACCAAGGTATTTAGGATGGAAACAGTGTTCGAGCTCTTGGCCTTCCCAAGTAACTTTCAGTTTCCTGTTGGCTTCGCGGTTACGTAGGTGGATTACGTAGGTCATCAGCATATATAAAGCTCTTTGTGAGTGGTGGTTGTGGCTGATCGTTCGTGAAGATGTTAAATAAGGTTGGTGCAAGAACACTGCCTTGGGGTAAACCATTCTTTTGCCTCCTCCATCTGCTTTTCTGGCCCTGAAACTCCACATAGAAGCTGCTGTTTTCTAAGAGGGTCTGGACAGTTTTTGTAAAGTCAAAGTCCCGGGTGATATGGTAGACTTTATGCAGCATTTTTTTTTATCCCCAAAAGCATTGGATAAAAAGAATTAAAATCATATCATAATACATTTTAAAAACAATTATTAACATATAAAAGTTAAAAGATATGTAAAATATTCCCAATAAAAACCATACCTGCTTATACATTAAAAGCCTGCTTGAACAGAAATATCTTTACTTGCTGGCTAATGGAAAGCTGGGAGAGGACCAGCCTAGCCTTTCATTGAAGGGCACTCGAAAAGGTGGAATCAGCTAATAAGACAGCTTTCATGTCTTCACTTAGTGGGCTTGTGGTGGTGGCAGGATCAAGAGCCTTCCTCTGAAGATCTCAGGATTAATATAAGAAGATATGGTCAGACTTGTATGTTACTCCTATGTCTGAAATCAAAGTCCCAATGATGGTGGGCATATAAGAATAAGGAGTCATAGTTTTTACATCACCAAAGCTCACCTCAAGTGCTGTTTTTGACTGAATCCTCTCTCTCTCCCTCTCCCTCCCTCCCTCCCTCTCCCCCCCCCCTCTGTAAATCAGATATGAAAATCAAGGTGTACAGACATGTTAGGTCATCCAGCTGTCCATCATCAAATCCTTCAACCGAAGGACACATGCAAACTTTGATCCTACTCATTCTGATTTTTTTTACAGAAACACAACTTGAAGCTGACGCCAAATTTCTTAACCGGAAAGAGATTGAGCTGGTATTGGTATATTTTATTTTATGATCTGGAATTCAAAAATCAGCGTTTGAAGAAGAGAACGAGGTGTTATCTCCCCACTTCATACAAAAAATTCAGTTTTGGAGGGGACTACCTTAAAATTCTGATACATATGAAGGCAGCTTAAAGGCACAGAGAAGTGGCTTCACTCTGCTTAGTAACAGTGGAAATTGGGAAGCTAGAGAATTCATTTTTATAAAGAAATTTGTGGTTGCTACCTTTCCAGGGCCTCCAAAGCCTCACAGTTAATTGCCCTTATAGTTTCACTGTTGAAAATTAATTATTTCGTTTCTCATCTTTCAAGGGTAACTAGAATAATTTGCTATTAAATTATTTTTATATTCCATCTGAATACTGTACACCGGAGCCCTGGTGGCGCAATGGGTAAAACTGCTGAGCTATTGAACTTGTTGACCGAAAGGTTAGCAGTTTCAATCCAGGGAGCGGGGTGAGCTCCCACTGTTAGCTTCTGCCAACCTAGCTGTTCGAAAACATGCAAATATGAGTAGATCAATAGGTATCGCTTTGTCAGGAAGGTAATGGTGCTCCATGCAGTTATGTTGGCCACATGACCTTGGAGGCGTCTGCAGACAATGCCAGCTCTTCAGCTTAGAATGGAGATAAGCACCAACCCCCAGAGCCGGCCACAACTAGACAATGTCAGGGGAAAACCTTTAGCTTTTACTGTACACTAATACAAAGCATACCTATGTGGCGAAATCAAATCACACATTTCTGAAACCATAAATGACCTGTAACTATGAATGTAACTTTACAGTTCCACTACAAATGTATTGAAGTTATCCTTCCTTGTATTACAATTAGAATATAATCTAATTATGACTTGGTTATTTATTTTAAAAGATTTTGCTATAATTTCAAGTAACTTGTTATTTGTTCCACTTCTTACTAATGGAAGGGACAGCACTATATTCAGTCATGATGTCTCAGTCCCCAAGTCAATCATATTTCAACAGGTTTTCAATTTGCTTTGGGATCTCTCTGGCCAAAGGAGTTGGAGAATAATTTGGAGTGGACTGTTTTGCTCAATGGCTTTTGAGATTCATCTGCCAGCTGAGGCCACAAATACGCAGAAGGCTTAAAGAAAGCTTCAGACAGAGGAAGGCTGCTTTGGTGGCAATCATTAACTGGTATGATAAAACTCAGAATTAACTCAACTAAACCTTCATTCTGTAGGATATTATAATGATATGAAATGGATGTGTCAAAAATAGAATACACTCACTTCAAGAGGAGCTTTTAAAAGATATGCTTTCTACTGCAAATAAAAAAGCTTGTGACAATTGAAGCAATTTTTATCCTTCAGAAAAAGCCAAGTAACTATTTCAGTGCTAAAAGCTTTTCCTTTCTAGGATTCTTTTGAAATGAATGTTGTAGACTCCTATGTCACCCAGATTCCACTTTCCCTTTTCCTAACTGACACAAGGACATATGGTGCCACAGGAAGGTGAGCTTCTATTGGTTTCTGAGCCAGTTTCCAAAATGCTCAAACAGCTGCTTTTAGTCTAGTTAGGAGAATTCTAGTTATCGTTACCTTTTTTCATATAGTTTATTTATTTATTTACAACATTTATATCCCGCCCTTCTCACCCGAGGGGACTCTAGACGAGAGGTGCTCAGCTGCAGGTAGGTGTGTGCTTTAAGGAGGCTTCTTATCTGTTTCTACTCTAGAGAAGGCACTCGGCTGCAGGCAGGCGCGGTTGCTGGGCCTGCATGCCACACATGCTCTTTTAAGACAAGGAGGCAAATTCTGATTTTCTTACTCTAGAGGAGGTGCTTGACTGCAGACAGGCATGAGTGTTGGGCCTGAAAGCCACACATGCACTCTCTCAAGGCAAGGTGGTAAGTTCTGACTTTCTTACTCTAGAGGAGGCACTTGGCTGCAGGCAGGCACCCATGCTGGGCCTGCACACCACAGACGCACTCTCTCGAGACAAGGAGGAAGTTCTGATTTTCTTACTCTAGATGAGGTGCTCGGCTGCAGGCAGACATGTGTGCTGGGCCTGCACACCACACACCACACATGCACTCATTCTTTTCAAAGCAAGGAGGCATGGAGTGCCACATACTCACAAAAGCAGAGGGGGAGCTGATAATAGGCTCCACTTGCTTTTGTGTCAAGTTAATTTTTGTAGGTTCCCATTACGTGCTCCCAAAGGTAACTAAAGTACAAAAGAACGGATGAAACAGAGCAAAACGGGTTCTGCGCACAACTCTACACAACATTATTTGTGCTGGGGCTTTAGAAAAGAATAAGATAGATCAAAGCATCTTGGGACAGAAGCAGAGGCAGGCATCACATTGTCATACAGACAGTCACTCAGAAGTTGTGTTTCCTTGGTGACCAGTTTCCCCATGTGCTACTAACCAGACTGAAGTGTGCCACACAGTACATCAAGGTCATGGTACTCCTCAGGCTGAGTAGACTAGTGCCATTTATTATTTACAAAAGCACCTAAAATATACCAAACATTGTACATGAAGAGGTTGCACCACTCCCAACTCACAGGCTCTTGAAATAGAAAAAAAGAAACCAAAAGGAGGAAGGAAGTCTGGGAGGATAGCAAAATGAGATGTTTTAAGATGTCGTCATAGCTCAAAGGGAAGCAGTTCATAACTTGGCAGCAGCCACAAAGGCTGAAACAAGAAACCATGGAAAACTTGTAGAATGTTCTGCAGGCACAGCAGCAAGGTGTTTGCCCAAATTCATACCTCTGTTTTGAGAAATAATATTCATACTACAAATCCAAATAAGCACATGCTGCAATAAAATATCTCAAAACAATATGATGCAAAGCAAACACCATTATATGGACATCCTCCTTGCAAATTTTGAAACTCATCTTGAGTAATGCAAAAAAAAATTCATACACTGCCCAAGTGCCACTTGCCAATGATTTCATCCTAGGCTTGAACACTGTCTATTGGATGGGATATCATTTTCCTAGCCCAACAGCCTGCCTGGACAATATTTAGGGAGAAAGTATTTAAAGCATAGCAATTGCCCCCATCCGTGTTGCTCCAGCATCTAGTAAAGAATGGAAATGTAGAAATAATGGGTGGATGACACCCAAGGCCTAGGTGTAATAATGTAACAGCCATCCTAACTGGTGGATATTGATCCTTCATGGATTTGCATTCCTAAGTTAGGGGTCAACACTATCTCACAATACATTCAGTAGTTTCAATTAGGTGGTGTAAAGTAATTCTTTTGTCTGTAAAACACACACACAGGGAAATAGCTCTCATATTGCTGCTGGTAGTTTGCAAACTTGGTGTTTGGCCAGCCTTTCACAACTTGATGCCTTCCAAATCTTTCACAACCTGATGCCTTTGGTCCCACAACTGCCAACATTCCTGCCCGTGGGCCAGACTGGCCGGAACTGATGAGAGTTGCAGCTAAAACCTCTAAAGGACACTAGGTTAGGTTAGACTAGAATGTTCATATCACCATGTCCATACTCCTGTTGCACCAGGGACATATTTTATATAGCTAATATATCAGCTTTCAGATCTCGGCATCTCTATGTAGGGTCTCAGGAGAAGGATTCTCTAGCCTTTTAACCTCAGATCGTTATATTCAAATAACAAATTGTTAGGAATGCTAAGAGACCACCAAACCCTGATGATATTTACCATTAATTTCTGGTGAATTCAGCAAGGTTTGCTCCCAAAAATAAGAATATTGCATAGCAGTGTAAAAACACATTCAGTATGGTTACTCAGAACAAATACATCAAGATCCCTGTGCCACAAGAGCTGGATTAGTAGACTATCCAGCTCTGAGAATATAGTCGGTTTCAAAAGCTATTTGCTGTGGCCTTATTGGTAATACAAGAGCTGACAAAAAGATCCTTTTGGGGGCATAATTCCCAGAGTCCCCCAGCCAACATGGCCAGTGTGCCAGCAAAGGGTTGGATGAAATGACCTGTGAGTTCCTTCCAGCTCTACTCTGCATTCAGCCTTGAGCACCAAAGTCTTGAAGCAACATGAGAAAGCTCTAAGTTTCACCATCTGTTCCTTCTCATTTTCTGTAGGTTGCACTGCCTGTGGGTTAATGGGCTTACTTACAGAGGATGACATTGGGCAGAACACAATTCATTCAAAATGTGGTGTGTGCTAGAAATTATTTACCAGACATATGAAAATCAAATAAAATGGTGTTATCTAACTCTGCTGCTGAATATGCATGCCCAGTGTGGAATACATCTCACCATGCTTAAACAGTGGATGTGGCTCTTAATGAGACATGCCACATCATCACAGGATGTCTACACCCCACACCACTAGAGAAATTATACTGTTTAGCGGGCATTGCACCACCTGACATCTGCTGGGAAGTAGAAGCCAGCAATAAAAGGACCAAGGCATTGGCGTCTCCAGCCCATCTCTTGTTAGGGTATCAGCCTGCACACCAATGTCTTAAATTAAGAAATAGTTTTCTAAGATCTACAGAGATACTCGCAGGAACACCTCAGCAAGCGAGAGTCCAAAAGTGGCAGGATAAAACCTGGAACCTCAATCAGTGGCTGACGCCGGATGAGAGACTCTCTCCTGGACACACAGAAGACTAGGCGACTTGGAAGGCACTGAAAAGACTGCGTTCTGGCACCATGAGATGCAGACCCAACCTTAAGAAACGGTGCTACAAAGTGGAGTCCATGACATGTGAGTGTGAAGGAGAGCAAACTACAGACCATCTACTACAATGCAGTCTGAGCCCTGCCACATGCACTATGGAGGACCTTCTTACAGCAACACCAGAGGCACTCCACTACTCAAAGGACATCTAGTATATAGTAATGCCAAGTTGTGTGTGTGTGTTTGTTTTTACAAACTTTGTGTTTTCAAATACATAACAACTTGTACCCTCGGTTCGCTTCTGACACGATAAATAAATCTAACTTATTCAACAGAAAGGATAGAAAAACACCCGTTCCTATTACCTACACTTTTCTTCATCTTCTAAATAATTGCTACAGGAACTTCAAAAATGGAGACACATTATTATTGAGCAAAATCCATGCGGCATATATTTCAGGATTGAACATGCTCATGAAGCACATCTCAAAAGCACAATTCTCACACATTTTTCTTAATCGCAGGGACTATGTTTATTCTCCTTCTCTCTAACCAATCAATGGGTACAGAGCTCTAAAAAGTAATTTCATAGAATATTATGGTAGATTGTAATTCCTTATTCAGCAGAATTAGGATATGGATTCATATTGCCAACAGAGGAGGAAGGGCTGTTTCTGCTCAAAAACAGTGGCCTCAAGTTAACTCTGAGTGTAACACCAACTTTATTTACTGCAGTAATGATGCACGTTTCTGTGGAAACAAGAAACATGAAGAACAGCCCTCTCCCCCACCATCACTCTCTCTTTCCTTTGTAGAGATTGGTTTGTTCTCATCTCCATAGAAACAGCTGTTGCATTGCTGAAATAAAAAAGGCTTTTAAATAATGAGGGTTTGAAAGCTTCCCTCTACCTTAATTTCACCTTTTTGATCTTTATTGGTTCTGGAAAAGCACAGAAAACTTTGCAGTCAGTATACTCTGAAGGCCTACGATCATTTCTCCATTACTGTCAGATGCATGATGCTACTGCTCCAATCTGAATGCATTGTTGATAGTCTCGGGGCCATTTTTATATTAATTTTCCCCCAAACAACAGAAATGTACAGTGCTGTCTTATAATGCCTGCCAAGAGACTGAAATTAGACAAGCCTATATAACATACTAGATTCTGGTTATACTGTACATGACTTTAAACATTTCACTGTGGCTTTCTGTTTCCTAAGGGAAGAAATGCAACTTGAAAATAGCTTTCTAATTTCCTCTGTATGCTAGTCACATTCTATAGCTGTATGTTTGCAGGGACACATTCTCTAGAGGGCTAGTCTCAATTTCTGTGTGATGATTTTTGTATAACCGCCCCCCCCCCCCCACACACACACATTTAGATTTATTAGACTCCAAATCTATGGCTGGTGAGAGACACGGGCTTTCTACTATCCTATAATGCTGCCAGCAGTAGAAAGCTATGCAGAAATATAGAACATTTAGCTCTCCAGATACTGTCAGACTACAAATCTTATGAATTCCCACAGGAGCAAGACTGATAGAAGCTGAAGTCCATCACCTTATGAGTCATACATTCCTCACATCTTCAGGCAGGGCTGATGCCAAAAGTTGGCTTCATTAGGCACGTAGCAAGGACTACACTGTAGCAAGATGGCCACTACTAGTCTACCTTCTCCTTATAGCTGTTACTGCCTCTATCAATGAGAGCAAGGAAGGAGAGATAAATAGAATAGTAGCTTCCACTTTCATTACACAGAAGAGGACAGTGGAGGGAACTGTCCTCCTTTTTCTCTGCTGTCTTTCCCTATGTTCTGGGATGGCCTCTCCTTCTACATGGTTTCTTGACCTTTCCCCGCTTCCTCTTTTTATTCCTCAATGAAGAGTTTTTGTAACACCTGAGTCCTCCAAAGCCATTCTGGGCTGTTTCTGCATATTGCTGAAATTGGAGTCCAGCTGGAAGTTGACCTACATCACGTAATGGGCTTTTCCTCCAAGCAGGAGGGGGAAAATGCTGAGTTATAACCTCATCATATTGAGGGTGTGTGTCGAAACACCGGGGGGGGGGGGGCATCAATCCTCCGTCTTCTCTGTGTCTGATAAGGTCCCTAGATAGTGAGTTTCACTAGTGAGCAGTTTCACTAATTGAACCATTGATAATCTAGACCTACTCACAGAAATTGTCTTGACCCAAAGACTTTCAGAACCTGGGGCATCTGCCGCATTCACCATTATCTGTGGTAAGATAGTTGGAAAACCTGCTTGACCAAAGCTGGTAATGGAATCCCCCTTCCCTGTAAGAAAGGGCCTGTATCACAGGCAAAGATAATTTCTATTATGTCACTGTTGCTTCTCTGATGAACAAGAATGTATAGAATTAAAATGCTAAAACAAGAGGGCAAAAAGAAACTATAAACATGCTTGCACGACTGCCACTATTACCTGAAAGCACATTAGATGCATCATATTCTCAGAATCATAGGAGTGGAGTAGGAAAATAAAATAGTTTTTTTCAAAGATAGGCTTGGAAGTAAAAAAAACAAAAACTATGTTAGCTAAATGTATTTCATAAACTAAGGACAGGGGTTTGGGAGGGGCTCTGACTATCATCTTTCCAAATGTGTACAGTGCTATGAAGGCTCCCATTTCAGTCTTCCTCCTGAGCATAATTGAGTAAATACATCCAGAGTTTAGTTTGTTCTATGAGTTTGAAATGTGGGAATCATCACTTGCTGCCCTTACTATTAACATGGCTGTTCCAGTTTCTTTTTTGAAAGGGTTATAGGTGTTTGAGAGATTCTGTCATTGTGTGATGGGATGTGAACTGACCCAATCTGCAGATTCTGGATTAATGTTCAGATTGGAAAATAATTAAGCATCTGACTTTGTCCTTTCTTGAATTTCACAGTTTCATAATGGAACCAAATTTTGCACCAAAATATACCTCAACGTCTATATATTAATATAAATTGAATTTAATAATGCATACCTTTAGATTTTAAGAATTAGGAATTCTAAGAAAATACATTCAAATATGTATTTAAATCCCTATTTAACACTGACTTTGTGCATAAATGCACATTGATGCAGAAACAGAACAGAACAAACTTAAGAATAAACTCATTTGAAATTGACCCAGGCAGGCAAACAGATTGATCATCCATCCTTCCCTAGAAGCAGCAGGCATACTTTGGCATCGTCCACTCTCCATTTTATCAAAAGCAACTGTGAAATAATATAGTTACTTCATTGAGATGGTAGTGCCACTTAGTAATTCCACCACAGCAGCATTTGTGGTTTTAATGTTGGTAAATTGATGAATCCACTTTAGTTTTAGGTATGAACTTCAAAAGCAAGCTTTCTAAGGTGACAAAGATTCATTATTCTGAATAGTTCTTTTAATTTTCAGGAGGACTCCCTAGAAGCCTCTAGCCATCTTGGCAACTGGCCTTGATGACTGTTAGAATATGGATTTGTTTTACTCCAAAAAGTACTTTTTTCAAGTTCTGCACTACACTCATCTACTACTAGTGCTAGTCCTAAGTGACTATTTGATTGGTGGGATTATTTTCGTAGCACACATTTACTCTTCCCAAGGGCCTTTCTACTGTCTGCTGACTGTGGAAATAATTACTAATAGGTGCATAGTTATGCCCAAGCAGGAGATTAAGCATGCGAATAGAAAACATGGGCCCTGGCTAGAAGGAAATAACTGACATGCATAAATATTTAGAACATTTTTTCCCCTGGAGTTCAGGCCATCCTGTGTTTCCAAGACACAGTGAGTCAGCTTTTGCCTGGCAAGTATTTCACTTCCCATTACCCGCACTTTAGACATGTATCACTTTCATTTTTTGAATAATATTTTCATTAGATATTTTCAAATACAACAAAAAAGAGAAAATATACAAACAAAAAGTAGAAAGACAAAAAATACAAATAAATATATTTATATTCGACTTCTGACTTTCCTAACAATGCTTTTATATATCTTAACCTCATCAGCTATAATCTTTTATCTTAGCCAAAACTATTGATATTGTAAACCTACAATTAATATATTTTCTTTTTTATTCAAAAACACAATCAAAGGTTCTTCTTCTTTTGAAAATGTTGCTGTTGACTTTTCTCGAACCATTTCAGCTGAGTCAATCAGTTTCAAAAGCCAATCCTCATTTGCTGGAATTTAGTATTTTTCCATTTCTGCACACACACGAATCTTGCTACTGTAGTCATATATCATCATACTCCATGTTTCTTCTCCATGTGGTCATCTATCAATCCCAGCAAACACAATTTTGCTTTCAACTAAACATTAACAATTGAATCAAAAATACGTTACAAAAATGTTACAAATTAGCTTCAAAATGAAACCAGTATTGTATGTGTTGGGAATGGTAGAAGATCTAATGGAGAATAAGGAAGACTATTTTGAGATGTGACTGCTACAGCAAGAATATTGTACACACAAAGTGGTAACTTCAATAATACAAATGTCTGAAGGGTGATTGTTGAAGCTAGCAGATTTAGCTAAAACGGAAACGTTAACAACATTGATTAGAGAAAAATGATTAGTGACCTAGATTTTGCAGATTAACATGAAAAATATATTATTAGATTATATATACTAGGCTTGTGCAATTCAGCTGGTGGGCCATCTGTTTTTGGTATCCGAATTTTGTTGGACATCCAAATCTGTTTTTGAGGGCCTCCTGAAAATCGGCTAATGGAAATATCTGTTTTTGGGTAGGCAGCCGGAAGATCTGACTAATTGGCAGCAATGGGGAACTCACAAGGTTCCCTTTCCGTTCCTGGGATCCTTTTTTTTTCTTGCCTTCAAGAGAGCCTGGGTTTCAGCAATGGGGTTAAGGAAATATGCACCACATACTCCTGCACACAAGCCTAATTATTTCTTCTTCTTCTTCCTCCTCTTCTTCTTCTTCTTCTTCGTCTTCGTCTTCTCCTTCTCCTTTGTATTTTGGGCTATGCTTGGTTTTCTCTTGTGTGCATTAATTGCCAGTATATTGGATAATTCTTAATTTAAAAAGAATGTTGACATTCCAAATGTTCTGGATCAAATTATGTATTTTACTCCAAAATTTCTTAGCTTTTCCACAAGTCTACCATGATAAAATGTCATGACCTAGTGTTTATCCTTCCAATATACAATAGAACAATGTTTATGCATTTTGGACAATTTCTCTGGAGTCAAATAACAATATATTAATTTTAAATTATAGAGAGCCTAACACAATATAAATTACACTCCCTTTGACCACATTTCCCCCATTATTCAATTTATATATTATATCCAAAATGTTGGGTCCACTTGTCCTTGGTCAAATTTAATAAAGATCTCAAAATATTACCATCTTCTGTTTTATTGCGGCTTCTTTCCCACAGAAGGGCTTTTACATTGAAATCCATAAAGGCATCTCAATAGCATGTAACAATTCCAGGTTCTTTTGAATACACTATAAAGCAATGAATAAGGCCATACAAATTGTAATCATATGACTAATACTCACTAGCAACATAATGTTGTCATTTTCCCCCTTTCTGTGTCTGTCTGACACCTGTATCAAAATTTCAGTTGCCTCCCTATTAGTGGCATCTGCTTATTCTTTTGTTTTCAGTAAATAAACCAGTTTTTGCCAAGATCCCAAATAAAATGTTTCCTCTCTTAATTTGATTCTGAGCCCAGGGTATATTTAGGATAGAGAACAGCTGGAATGCATAACATTTCTGATTTATACCAAGGAAAAAATCTGTATGTCAATGTGTCCTGTAAATGATATAACCCATTTAAATGCTCTAGGTTATTCTCATTGCACTGGTAAATTAACAGAACAATTTAATGGAAAGAAGGCTCATCTAATTATTCAGGAATACCAATATTTTGGCTAAACCTACATAAGAATCATGTATAGTTTAATACAGTTTACCTGCAATGGCTACCATGGGTGAATTCTGTAAGCTTCATGGGGATGCTGAAAAGACTGATTTACCTATACTTTTTGTTCTTGGAAAGAGGAAATGATCACAAAGCAGTCTTCCCCAACAAACACACTGCAATCATCCTGGCTAGCAATGATGGGAGTTAAAGTAAATTTTATTTGGAAGTTGCAAGATTAGGAAAGGCTGCTATAAAATATTTTATATGTTTGGAAAGAGTGTGCATGAGATAAGTTAAAAAATAAGCCAGATAATGAATTATATATGCCATATTATAGGAAGGAGTTAAATTGTTTGAGGTTAGGGGTGTGCAAAACGGCACAGAATTTTGTTTTGTTTTTGTGTTGAGATCAGAAAAAAATGAAGGTGGATGAATGCTACCTATCATATCATCAGAATTCTAGCAATCCCATCCTTATCAGTTTTTCACTTTGATGTACACATAACAAGGTGTTTAGGATGAAATCTATCAAATGAAATTCATTCCATTTTGAAGGATAAAGCATTTTGTGAAGTACAACATCTTCTACCAGCACAGCTTCTTTGGAAAAACTTCCTGTCACTTTTACACATGGTGTACCATCACAGGAGCCGCGGTGGCACAATGGGTGCAACAGGTTAAACCCTTGTGCCAGCTGAACTGCTGACCTGAAGGTTTCTGATTCGAATCCACGAGATGGTGTGAGCTCCCGTCTCTCAACAATAGCCTGCGGGGACATGAGAAGCCTCCCAGCTAACATATCCAGGTGTCCCCTGGGCAATATCTCTGTAGACAGCCAATTCTCTCACAGCAGAAGTGACTTGCAGTATGTTTTCAAGTTGCTTCTGACATGATTAAAAAAAACTATAACAGAAATGGAGAAACATCTTTAATATCAAGTTCAAATGTATGTGAACATATGACATAACTATTGAATGAATAAAAATCTGTTATTCTGGCCAAATTTGCATATGTTAATCATCTGAAATGTTAGTTTCCCCCTCTTTTTTTCTCAGAAATCCCACAATTTTATTATCCTAAAAGACTATCTGAAGTTTTCAGTACCTAATACAACAGTAAAGGACATGATTTTTTGAACAACAACAATTGACCACCATCACTATTATTCAATCTATAGTGATGAATAAATGTGGATGGCTGGGATCATGTCACAGCTTTGCACAAACTAGTTAACGGAAGGCCATGTAGTAGAGCAGCCAAGGAGGCTACTGGACTTGTGGAATGTACCCATAAACTAACATCAGTTGGTCAATTCACATGCCAGTGATATTTTCTGGGCAAAAATAATAACTTTATTCTTATATCATGCCACCATCTCCTCGAAGGTAGTCAGGGTGGCTTACAGACGGCACAAAGTGCATAAAAACAAACATAAAAATGAACACAATATAAAATATAATAAAATAAAACACATGCAACATATAAAACATCCATTCAGACTCAATCAAGCTGCGATCCTCTAACCATGGTGGTAAATTACTGGCACCATGGTTGGGCTGTAAACATTGGAATAAAATAAGTGCCAGCTGCAGTAATGGAGAGAGAGCATGGGATAAAGTGCAGAATGTGTGATTACTATGTAGGACAACTAAGGGCTAAATAAATATTCTCAAAGGCTTGACTGAAGACTTTAGACAACCCATTTCGTGAACCTTTGCAATATCTTCTGTCCCTTCCATTGCCATTCATTACAAACAAGCATCCTATTGGAGCTACAAAATAGATTGTTCACCTAACATAAAAAGCTAATGCACGTTGTATATCAAGACAATGTAGGAGCTTCTTCAATGGCATCACTGGCTGTGGATAGAACATAGACAAAATGATATCTTGATTGAGATGAAATTACAATAGCATTTTCCGCAGGAAGAAAATATAAGGTCTTAACACCACCTTGTCAATGAAATACAAGGAAAGGCTTATCCAACTGAAGTGTTGCAAGTTCAGTCACTTGCCTCACTAAGGTAATGCCACTAAAAATGTCACCTTCAATGCAAGCAAGCATTTATCAACAGAAGCCGTTGGCAAAAGGACTTGCGAGCAAGCTGTAAGCAAACCAGAAACAATGACCAGAGTGGAGCAGAGGAAGTCATTGATGGATAAAAGTAAGCCAAACCTTTAAGAAATTTAAGAAATGACAACCAGATGTGAAAACAGTATGGCTAACATGGACAAAGGATGTTGACACACTACAATAGTAGCCAAGCAAACCTACAAAGAGGAAAAATAAAACCTTCGTCTTTCAGAAGTAAAAAAAAAATGCAAGACTGTGAATGTGTCAAGGAAAGAAATAAGTTCTGAACTTATGTCCATTTGTAGGCAGTCCCCCAAGTTACAAACATCCAACTTACAAATGACTCATAATTAAGAACAGGGGTGAGACAACAGGAAGTGAGAGAAATCTACCCTTAGGAAGGGAAATTCACTCGTGAAAGAGTTATCATGGGGAAAAGGTGTCTCCATTGAAGCATT
The DNA here is from genome assembly GCF_035594765.1 of Anolis carolinensis. Classification (NCBI taxonomy): domain Eukaryota; kingdom Metazoa; phylum Chordata; class Lepidosauria; order Squamata; family Anolidae; genus Anolis; species Anolis carolinensis. Next base: position 201,683,545 of record NC_085842.1, read on the forward strand.
ATCACCAATCGTTGCTTCCATAACAAGCCTTTTATCCAAAATCCAATTATCACAGGAACAGAAAGTGAGGAAATCTTCTAAACAGGGGCACAGACAGCAAAACAAACATCACGGGGTGTATTCTCTATCCCATCCAAAGTTATATATATGGAGTTACACTTGAAAATATACCTATTCCAACCTACATACAAATGCAACTTAAGAACAAACCTACAGAGCTTATCTTGTTCGTAACTTGAAGACTGCCTGTATATTCATAAGAGTAGTGTCTTTTCTGTCAGCAGATAAAGCCTCTAGCAGCCTAGATAAAGTTATGACATTATTCTCCAAACTATTAGTTAGAGCATTTTGAGGGCTGGGTGGAGCGCTTTATCTTGAGAATGGAACAGAAAATCCAACCAATGTGTATATTGGCCTGTGGAAAGATGGAGGAACAGAACAAACTGTGGTTGTCTCGGTCAATTACTCTCAAAGATTATATGGCTCTCTATAACCCCTTCTACCCTGCCCTATATCCCCAGATCTGATCCCAGATTATCTGCTTTACACTGGATTATATGAGTTTCCACTGCCAGATAATCTGGGATACAAAGTTAATCTGGGATCAGATCCTGGGATATAGGGGTAGTATGGAAGGCACCTATAAAACAAAATGGGAATGTTGGATGCCTAAAATATTTCCTAAAATATTTCTGTTGGTATCTATCAGTATAGGACACAGAGGTGAAAGGTAAGTCCTCCCTATATCCGCAGTCTTGATGTACGTATAGATATTCCCTTACAAAGCATTGACTCGAATACTGGTATATTGTTCTATAAGAGGCTGTGGGCGAAGATGTGGAGGTATACTTTGAACAACCTGGAGGAGGCTGGAGGAGGTGACACAACAACCTCCAAAGAGGGTGATGTAAATGCTGAAGACAACAAGGTTACCATCAAGGCTGCTGATGCAGTTTGATGCCTGCAGGTTTTTGGCTTCTTTTTCACAGCTGAAACATTGTCTTCATCACATGATCTGGAGCACTCTGAGATTTACAGTCTCATCATATTGAGAGGGGAAACCATGGGTGACCGTTCCTTTAAGAGTAAAGAATCACTCCTCTTATATCATCAGCAGTCTCGTTTCACATTCTGCCTCCACATCATACTCACATGTGGAAACTTAAGAGCTGGCAATATATTTATTTTACATCACAAGGTCAGTATTATTTTTCCCCCCTTTTAATCAGGAGAAAACAAAAATATTCAAAAACAAAGAGATCTCTTTCCCTACCCAAAGCCCCTGACATTAAAGGAAACTGATAGTAGTTTAAAACAATTTCTTTCCATGGGATTCTATGGTTCTGCATCAAAGCCCATAGGATACAAGAGACAATGGTCTAGGTTAAAACCATTGCTGATGGTTGGGCAATGAAACAAGACGGGAAACTTTTGATAGTCCCCATCACACCAGTTTTTCAGTTCTAAACCTGGGGCTAAAGAGTGATAAAAGCAGAGCTCTGAACACAATTGCTGGCCTGTGTTCAGAGTTCCCTCCTTTCAGGACATTTTAGCCTCTTTTCAATTCTGGAATATGTGATGAGTTTAGTGCCTCTCCATGCTTGAAAAGAGGCTGAAGTGTTTTACAAGGGGAAGATTTCTCAATGTGATGAGTTCGATTGCCGGAGTTCCCTCCTTTGCCTCTTTTCAACTGCGGAGGGCTATGCATGGCAGTCAGAAGTAGTTTAACTCATGTGATGAGCCCAGTGCCTCTCTATGCTTGAAAAGAGGCTGAAGTATCCTGCAACTGGGAAATTTCTCAATGTGATAAGCTGGTTAGAGTGGTACTTCTTGCTAGTCACATCTGATATTTAATCTGATTTCCCCTTTCGGACATCCAGGTCTGAAGCAATTGATTATAAAGGAAGCACCACAGATTACACAGGGCATGCCAATACTGAAACAGTTGTTGCAGCTATCAATACAGAGATCAGACTCAATTTCCTCAGCGTGGAGACCCATCTGATGATGAAAAAAGTTTATTCTCTGCTGCTTAGTCTGCCAGAGACTTCCCCCATCAGTAAGGTTTTAGTATCTGGGACCCATGTTTAAATGACTGAGAAGTGAAACCCTTACATATGAAACTATAATATGCCTTCCCCCCAAACAAATAATGTACTGCGAAAGAATGTCAGAAAAGGAAAGCTTGAAGACAGCTTGAAAAAAAAAGAAGTAGAGGTCAGAGACATACAAAACTAGCAAGAGAATGATAAAAAGGGGGGGATGGCAGAAAGCAGAGAAAAATATGAGGTAAAGTGAACGATTTAAAAAAAATGGTAGTTGAAAATAATGAACACAAAGGAGTAATTGGTATTTTGAAGGAAAGTGTAAGAGAAAAACACAGAGAGAAGCTATTCAAAAACAAATTATCCAAGATAAAGCTGTTGCATTGGCAGAGAGAAAGAGACTGAAGCCCCTTCTACACAGCTGTATAAAATCCTCATTATCTGCTTTGAACTGGATTATATGACAGTATAGTAGGTGCTGAAGGGCCAGTAGGTGGGACATGCATGGTACCCTGTTTCCCCGAAAATAAGACAGGGTCTTATATTATTTTTTGCTCCCAAAGATGCACTGGGTCTTATTTTCAGGGGATGTCTTATTTTTGCATAAAGAAGAATTCACATTTATTGTTGAACAAAATGAACATTATATATTGTAAAATAGTTGTCATCACAAACCAGCATAACCAGACAAACTGTGAATCTTATCAAGAATTTCTTGTTACTACCATTAATTACATGTACAACAATCTATGGTACCTCTTGCAGTTTAGGTTTCACAAGGTTTCCACACTGATTTCTTTCTATTCTAGTTTCAATGTAGTCATGAATGATGAATAATATAATAATAATAATAATAATAATAATAATAATAATAATAATATGACAATATAATAGAATAATAATATAATGATATAAAATATAATGGGATAATATAATAATAGGATATAATAATAATAACAGAATATGATGATAATAATATGGTATTAATAGGATAATATAATAATGGGATATAATAATAACAGAATATTAGAATAATATAATTATAATATGATAATAGAATAGAATAATAGAATAGAATATAATGGTATACATTATATTAATAGGATAATATAAAATAGAATATAATAATAACAGAATAATATAATAGGATATAATGATGTGAAATATATTAATAGGATAATATAAAATGGAATATAATAATAATGACATAATAATAATATTATAATAATATGAAAATATAATAGAATAATAATATAATGATATAATAATAATAGAAAAATATAGTATAATGATATAAAATATATTAAAAGGATAATATAATAATGGGATATAGTAATAATAACAGCATATGTTGATTATAATATGGTAATAGAATAATAGTATAAAATAATACGTTTCATGGCATAGTAATAAGAATGGGAGGAGAATCCCTTTGCCTTTAAGAAGCAGAAGGAGCAGAGTGGAAAGGGTGTTCAAGCCCTCCTTCCCTTGCCCTGGCACCAGGAGCCAATCAGAAGCCTCTGGGGCGAAGGGAGTGTGGCCAGGATGGAGCCCTGTCTTGGAAGGAAGAAACGGCAGCACAGCAGCAGCGAGGGAAGGTGCTTCGAGCTGCATATATGCACTGGCGGCTAGGGGAGAGGCGGAAGGCAAAGCAAGCCACAGAAAGACAGAAAGCAAGCACTCCAGTGCGTATGAGTGCTGTTTCTGCTGCAGGAGCCATGCTTCCCAATGGAACTCTGCTGCAGCCTGGAAGGTCCCATTCTTAGTTGCTAGGTCTTACTTTCAGGGGAGGCCTTATATTTGACAATCCCCCCAAACCCCTACTAGGTCTTATTTTTTGGGGAGGTCTTATTTTAGGGGAAACACGGTAGATGGGAGATAGTTGAGTGTCTCTGCCAAATTACTTAGCTCTAGAACATTCTAGATCAGTGGTTCTCAACCTGGGGTCCCCAGATGTTTTTGGCCTTCAACTCCCAGAAATCCTAACAGCTGGTAAACTGGCTGGGATTTCTGGGAGTTGTAGGCCAAAAACATCTGGGGACCCCAGGTTAAGAACCACTGTTATAGATGGAGTCTGTGTGCAAGCACAACCCCATTTGTGTGAGGCATAGAGACCACAAAAAGATATCTTATTGATTTTAAGTATAAGTCTGTGGTCAGAAGACCTATTGACTTTATTTCCAGCAATGAAGGAACTTTTGTTCTTGACTTATGGTAGAATAAGCCCACACTTGGCAAAAGTGTGCAAAAATACCAGGAAGTACATTTTAAGGAGAATCGTGATTCCTGCCACACACACACACACACACATTTTCTTTTGGGAGAAAAAAATGATAGAACCTAGAAAACTGAGTATAATTTCATGACAATTGAAATGAAGGAGAGGAGCTTTCCAACAAGATACCTTCACATTAGGCTTTTGAGAGGCACATAAAATGTCCAACCATTTGGGAGAAAGAACTAATGGGGATAAATCCACTGAGGATCACAGCTCCAATGGATAGATGCATCATCAACTTCATTTTCTAGTTAGCAGGCAGCCTGTGACATTGTGCATCAATGGAGAATTCTGTATTCTGCCATGGAAGACAGTTCCATTTGAACATATTAGAGTAACTGATCCCAAATGGTTACATGGTTCAATGTAAAAGCATGCTCTATTTCTTAGGAATAACAGGAAAAGATTAGACAGAATACTAGATATACAGAAATCAAAATTTCCTGGTAGTGTCATCTGTCATTAAACAAGAACAGTTTTAGTTCTTACAGCTGTGAAGATGTGTTTTGAAAACACAATGGCAATGAAACTGCTGAAGTTTCAGAATACACTGAAGTGAGTGAATAAACTTTCTAGCAGTCATAGATATAGGGCTTCACAGTTTAACATGGCCCTAGCAACTGCTTTTGAGTACTAAATCATCATAGGTTGTGCAAAATAGTACAAACATTATGCAAATTAAGCAAAGCTATGTACATTCTCAATTTACATAATTTACATGGGCCAAACAATTCAGTTTTTTCATAGCACAGAACACAGGCTGCCTGACCACATAATCTTTAGTGCAGAATACACACAGTTCTAACTGCAGCATTTTCTTTCACCTATTTAAGCCAAACTATGCTCTTGGTTGCAGCTGATGCTAGACTTCAGGAACTGCTGTATAGGGAGTAACAATGAAAAAGAGCTGGAATATCTGCTCCATCAATCTAATTTTATACAAACTGGAGATAGCAGATAATCACAATTTTATACAAACTGGAGATAGCAGATAATCACAAGCACCTGCCACACAGAAATTTCACAGAAATCTCAAAGCATTTGGATCAGCCTAGAGCTTTTTTCAATATTTTTTGAGGACACTATGATTTGTTTATAGATTTAGTACATTTAAAAAAAAGTAAAGCAAATTGCAGATGCAGCCCACACACTATGTTTAATGCATTATTCTAAAACTCTGGAGAATTAGACTGAACAGAATTAAAGCTTCCCTGTGTTATGGTCTACTGTTGCTCAGAAAATGCTACTCTATTTCAAATGTCCTGGAAACATGGTATTGGGAAAGATTATCTCAGTAAACCAAGAGCACAATAAAGTGTCACTCTGGTCATCCACTCCGAAATTGCATAGATTCAAAATAGAGATATAAATCTTTATTTTCTTCTCACATATGGAGAAAAGAAATCAATTTATCTACTCAGTGATATTAAATGCATTTGTAAGTATTTTCAGTTATTTGTTTTTAAAAAAACATTTGGGGCTGTTTTTGCTAAAACTGCAAATATCAGTTCTCATGTTGACTTATGAAACTCCATGAATACTACAGAGTTATCTTAGGCAAGGACTTCTCAGAGGTTTTTTGCCAGTTCTTCTTCTGAAATATAGCCCACTAAACCTGGTATTCATTGGTAGTCTCCCTTCCAAGTACTAACCAACTATGACTGACACTGCTTAACCTCAATCATCAGATAGGATCTGCTGCCTTTATACATTTTTGCTAAAAGTTAAGGTAGAGTATTAGGTTTTTTTCCTTAACGGAATTACTTTCTTCTCTTAGTATACTGTCTAAAGTAGGCATGGGCAAACCTTTTTGGGTTGGGACTGCATTGTGGGCCTGGCCTGGAGGGACAGGTGGGGAGGACCTGGAAGAGCACAGGGGCAGGGCAGGGCCCGGCTCATTCTTAGGTTGTCCTCCCAGCATAAGAATGGGGCTACTCACCCCATCCTTATGTTGGGAGGAAGACGAGACATGTGGCAACTGCTCCAATCCTCCTTCCCATCCTTCTCCCCTGATCCTCAGGCTGTCCTCTTGGCATTATGCTGGGAGGAAGTCGAGACAGGCGGTAGCTGAGTGTGCTCCGGAGGGCTCTCAGCCACCGTGTGCCTCTCTCAAACCGTCTTCCTGGCATAAGGATGGGTTCTCTTGCACTGTCTACCAGGAGGAGGGTGAGACACACAGTGGCTGAGAGCGCTCCAGAGGATTCTCAGCTGCTACATGCCTTTCTCCCCCAGCTTTTTGACAAAAGGATGCAGGGGGCCACCGTGTCCTTATGCCAAAATGACAGGAAAAATGAGGAGGGCTTGAGGTAAGTGTCCAGGGAGCCACATCCATGCCCATGCCTGGTCTAAAAGCAAAGAATTAGTCAATTCTGGGAGAACCTAAACACAGACTCCTTCCACTTTTCCTACATTCCTTAGAGAGGAAGTATTAAAAACCACTGTTGCCACCACCATTTCCCCACCCTGGCCTTCAAAAAGGCCAGAAGTTATGCAGCAGTGGAGAAAGCAGAGGGTACGAGTGCTTCTCTTAAGTTCTTCCAGAACAAAGTTCTTGCCTTTCATCACTCCTCTCAGAGAAGGGGGTGGTTCTACTTTTGATAAGAGTTAAGGAACAGCACTTACATTGACCCCTGGATAAATCAGCCTAGGGTTTTTGAATAATTTTTTGACTAAAACTTCTAGACCTATACTGCAACTTACTCCACATTTAGTTTGATCTTATCTACAAAAATACAGGTCAGATACAAGTACAAGTAGCTCCCATTCTGGGGGGAAAGGTCAGATATAAATAAAATAATAATCTCAGAACAGATAGTCCATCTTCTAACAGTCTGCTCTTTTCTTATCGTCTCACTTTCACAGTAGTGCAAAGTGCATATTATTTTATCCTTGATCCTGGTGGAAAAGTAATTCTGTACTTCTGAATCTAGTTTTTTGAAACTATAGACTGAAATGGCTAGTTAGACACTAATAATTATTGGAAGCAATGCAAGAAACCCCACAAGGTTGATAAAAAAATAAAATATAAGATAACTGTGATTCAGTATTCATTTTGAATGCTCTCAGCTAGTTTTTTCACAGTTATGATATTAAATTTTCATTTTTGGGAAACTCATAGAACTTTCTTATGTGAGTACTCACATTTTTGAGTACAAGAGAACTTGGAAAATAAAATCAGGTAGAGAAGAATGTAAGTATTATATGCGTGTAAAAAAGAGAGAAAGAGAGAGAAAGAATATTGTCTGAGCAAACTCTCAAAGAGGATACAGTTGGCATGGCAACTGGACAACTTTATGCAAAGCATATACCAAGGAGGGACATTTGATACCTGAATGGTAAAGGAAAAATTGAAAGATTGAAGAAAGTTGGTGTGCAGCTAATATGGTTTTGCATGGAGGGTATAAAAGAAGTAGATTGCTCTGCTTCTAACAGATCCTTCTTCCATTGGACCTCAAAGACAGAAACTTATGTCATGATCTTCCCCATCTGTTTCTTGCAGCCTGATTGAGAGAAGAGGCAGAAAAAATTGAAAAGTGTGGGGATAATGGAGTCCATGGAATACCAAGTTGAAGGTTGTAGGTAGAGCTTAGAAAAACAATTATTTTGGTAGACAGCACTTAGATTCCAGCAGTCAGCCAAACCAGTGCCTGTGTTACAAAGAGGATTCTCAGAGTTATAGTACAAAAAGTAACTTTCAGTACAAAAATTGAAATTTAGTCAAACTAGATTTAAAAACAAGCAAGTTAAAACAGCATTAAAATTGTAAAGCATAATAAAATTAAACACCACACATACAAACATCATTAAAAGCTTTATGTGCTGCAATATACTATGCTGGCAGAACATCATTAAAGAAAGGGATTCTAGAGAATAACATTCAAAAGAAAAGGAGTTCATGATCCATGGTAGTTTCTTAAAGATGAGATATTAAAAAGCATAGAAGCAAACAATTACTATACAAAGAAGAGGAAAACTGAGTGGTTTCTAAAAAAAAAAAAGGAGGAGATGAGCTTTAAAGAGACATGTATAAGAATGGAAAAAAGTGGGAAATCACTAAAAAGAAATATCAACAGTCCATTCAAGGAGAAAGTCATAAAAGCAAAAGCTCAAAATATGCTCAGACTTGATGGAGAAGTTAAAAATAATAATAAGGGATGCTGGAAACAAGAAGAAGAACAAGGACCAGCCACTGTGTAGAAAGGATGGTGAAACATCCACAGAGGACAGTGAGATGTTCGAACAACTTAATATTTTCTGTGTCTTAGCCTTCTTCCAAAAGCAGAATGATGCTCTGACTGGTGAAAGTTTAATAAATCATGCAGTAAGAGGGCTACAGCCCAGAATAGGTACTAAAGGAATACCTAGATACTCTAAATGAATCCAAGTCTCCAGGGGCAGATGAACTGCATCTAAGAATACTAAAGGAACATGCATATATAAGAGCCACTATCTATGCTTTATGAGAATTCTCTGAAAATAAGAGAGATTCCAGCAGAGTGGAGGAAGGCAAAGTTGTAACCGTTCTCAAAAAGAGCAAAAAAAGACCCAAGTAACTACTGACATAAATTTAAGGAATGGTCACATTGTTCATTTCTAAGGACCTCTTCACACGGAGCTAAAATTGGGGGCATTCGCTGGATTAGCCCAGGTCAACCATGGAGCCCACTGGCACCCACGAGACGACACTGGCACAGCTCTGTGGGTGAAGAAGGGCGGATTCAGCACATGCCACCACCACAACAACACAGGAGGCTTTCTGTGTTGCCACTGGAATCCATGGGGGGAAGCCACACACTCCGCACATTGTTCACGCTTCCTCCCATGTGGTCGCCTTCAGCTGGAGCCAGTAGATGCAGGGCATGGGGCACGGGTTCCCACCCCCCCACCCCCAACAAAGCAGAGCACCCCGGCGGCCATGTGACAAGGTTGTAGGTACGCATAGACTAAGCCTTTCCTAAAATTGATTTTTAAAATAATTATGTTTTCTTTAAAAAATATGCCATGCCAAACTAACCTTAAGTCTTTTTTATAGAGTTACAAGATTGGTAGATTGGAGAAGTACTGTAAATATAGATTTCAGTATGACTTTTGGCAAGTTCCCCCATGAAACTGTCAGACAAGCTGGGGAACCATGGACTAGAGAGTGTTACAGTTAGATAATTTGTGAGCAGACTAATCCCAGATAGTACAACAGCAATGGTTGCCCTCCATCTTGGAAAAAAGAGTTCAGAGCCCACTATTCTACATCTTACAATATTCATATTATAATCCCCATCTACGGGTAGTGCTGTTACCCATGTTAGAAATGAAACCTCTTCAGACAGGGTACTTTTCGGCGGCATGTGCCAGTTCCTGTATAGTTTTACGATGGAGTTTGCCACCTCCCATCTCACAATGTAGAACTACTTCCTGTGGGGCTCCATCATAAAATTATAGAGGAATTGCCACATGCCACCATGGCAGCAACACAGGAGGCTTCCCATGTTCAATTGGAGTCAATGGGGGAAAGCTAGGCGGTGGACGCTTCACCCTGTGGGATGAGGTAGGAAGGAAGCCGGGTGATGCAGGGTGTGGGGCAATGAGTTCACTGCTGGATTTGCCACAATACATGGCGATTCTGGTGGCCCATCCTATGAGTTCCATAATTACTGTGAGAAATGAGAACTTCACTTTTATTATTGACTTTTTAAAACACTGAGGCTTCTGATTACGGTAAAATATAATTATTATACACAATCCAATTTCAAAAGTCTTGTTATTTAAGTACAGGGGTGGGGAACATGCAACTCTCCATATGTTGGTGAACTGCAAGTCCCAGGCAGGATAACTATTGTAAGGCATGCTAGAAAAATGCCATCCAATTAGTAGTTGAGGTCTGCACAATTCCCATCCCCATGTTAGTATGATATACAACTACAGATACCAGGAGGCCAGATGTGTGGACTGGAGCTGGCAAGATGGTTACCAACTTGACTTCCTGGAACTGGAGGTCATTTTAGCTGTAAGCTCAATTGTGGCACCCCATTAATTCCTTTAACATCCCTTGAACTGGTGAAAGGTTGCTAACATGTCATTCCTTTTTTACAGAAAAGGGTAAAGTGCTGAACCCTTCTCTGAGTCTTTGGTATTTGACTCAGAGAAGTCAAATATTTGTGATCTAGCAATCAGTACCAGGAATTAAATAATAGATGTTATATTTGCAACTCCCAAGGATCTTGCAAAATATAATCCCCATCCCCATTCCAACACCCTGAGTACTTCTAATGCCCAAACTACCTAAACTTCTACCATTCCTACCTTCAAATTATATTATTAGATATGAAAACAAATAAAGGCTAAAGCTTCAGAATGAGACTTATTTTTTTAAAAAAAAACTGCTTGCAGAGATTGATTTTAAAAGTATGTTGTATACAATATGACTCCTGTCTCTGCAAGATATTCCTTCCAGAACTCATACACACACAAATCTCTGAAACTGCATATAATAGCAAACCCAATATTTTGATTATACTTGGGCTGGAAGCATTGGAGGACCCATAGAAGTCTACAAACATTTATAGGTGTGGGGAAATATTTTTTGGAGCATGAATAAGTTAAAATATGGATTTTGAGTCCACAAATAAGGGGGCCATATCTACCTGATCACACGATGTAACAGAAAAGAAGGCACACAGTCCATTCTTGAATTTCTATCAATTTCATTAAACAAGGAATCAGTATCCATTAATTAATCCAGAAAAATTCTTCCAAGATGGAAAGTTATCTCCCTCTTTCCTATTGTTTTGGCTTCTGTACCATTTTGCTACCACACATCTCCCCTCAGTCTATCATATTAGGGAAGCAGACGCAGATATTGCAAGTTTGCAGATGGTGTTCAGCTAGGCAACCAATAGTAAGTCATGAAGTTGGCAGATGCACAAAGGCCATGGTCACCACAGCCAAGTAAAGATGGAGCTGTCAATAGGATATGCAGCAATGGGCTCTGCTTCAATTAATTTGTATGGTTCAGAAAGCCAGGATATCAGAAGCAACTTGGAATCAAATAAGTACGTGGGTGGTTTTACAGCAATTTGTGTACAGCTGCTTCTACATAGGAAACAGATCTATCAAAGAGTCCATTTGTGGTGATTTCTTCACCTGCTCTCATGCAATGCAGGAATGCAAAAGTGGGTTCACTACATCCATTCTCAGCACTTGGAGAATTGAAATGATCTTTTTCACTTTATCAGTTAGATCTGTAGAAGAATGGTTCAGCTGCTTAAGCAGATTGCTGATACTTGTATTTAGCTCTTTTGGTTCTAATTTAGCATTTTGTCACAGTAACAGGGAGACAAAGGCATTGTATTGAAGGCAAGTTTACAAAGGACCCTCGGTAGTTAATCCAGCTCTTTAGGGATCTCTGTAGCCAGTATTTGTCACACCTCAAAAGTCTATGGGATTTTGTGTGTTGTAACAGATTGTCAAAACTGTGATTCGGCTGGAAACAAGACATGGGCTCCCATGCACCATATCTTAGCAAAACTTCTGGGATTTGTTGGCAGAGAAAAGATGGTGCTACATTCTCTACAGCTTCAAAGGGAAATGTGGCCCTCCTTTATGTCTCTTTCATGGAAGTGATCTGAGTTCAATTCTGTGATAAGACCATGCTGCAGAGAAAGAGAATAGGCATTGGCATAGTAATGGGCAGAGTACAGTGGCAAGTAGCAGCTTTACACCGAGGTGCATGAAGATCCATGTACAATTCTCAGCATGCCCTCTTTAAAGGGGTTAGAAGAGCTCTCTGGTTGAAATCTTAGACAGCTTCTGTCAGACTATATAATAGAAGGCTAGAAAGACCAATTCAGGAGAAAGCAGTTTTGTGTGATCAGATTACTGACAGCTTCCAAGCCATTTCTTGTAAGAGCAGGTTTAACAGATAAAAATAAAACACTGGATTTCAAGATGCTTTTTTATAATTTTTTTTAGTGCAGTGGCTCAGTTTAAAATTATTCTACAATTTTGCTAAGCAAATAAGAATAAAGAAATCCCATCTACATTTATCCATTTATTGCTTTCATATGGTTCTACTAAAACAAATTGGTTTCTCAGATATATGGGAATTTCTGGTATTTACATGGCATGAATGGCTACAAATGTATATTGATGGCATATTGACAAGACCATAAAGTTTATTTTACTTTATCAGAATGCAAAGTCCAACATCTGTACCAGCACTCACCATTTATGTGAACAGTACTGGCTATCCACTGCATTTTTGTTTCCTCTGAGAACACATACTCTAGCTCTGTCCATAAAGTGTGTGTCTTTACTAGTTGTGAAAGCAGCTCTTTGATCTAAGAACAAAGCATACAAATCATGAACACGCTAGCAATTGCCTCACAGTTTTAAATGGGTTGAACTACAAGGTAGGGAGCGATAACTGGCCTCTGAGATATTATGCATTTAAGTAGCATACATGATTCTTTAGTCTGACCATACCGTTTTATCTTCAGACTCAGGGCAGTCAATTCATCTGTAATATATATAGTCTTCCTCTTTTCCTACTGCATTCCATTATTCATCTATTCCATTGAGTCATGTGGTTTTATGATATCACAAAGTATCAGGTTCAGTTTAGTCCTTTTGACACCTAATGAGAGTTCATGCGATTTTATCTTGAACTCATTTATATTTCTTTTTGGCAATCTACAGTATTCGTAGAACTCTCCCTCTGCACCACTTTTCAAACTAGTTATTTCCTATAAGTTTTCATCATTGTCCAGCTTTCAAAACCATCAGAAATACTGTGACCTCGATTTGGTATTTGTCTTGGGGATCATATCCTTCACAACTATGCTTCCAACACTTAGTTTTCTTAGTCATCTGATTTCATGAACACAATCTCCATTTTGATTTATGTCTGAGCCAAGATAAACACAATTGTTAACAATTTTGATGTTCTCATCCCCAACTTTCAAGTTAGGTAAATCTTCTGCGGTCGTGATTTTTGTTTTCTTGATACTCAGTTGTAATCCTGCACTTGCATTTTCTTCCTTAACTTTCATCAATAGCTTGCCCTGTTCTTTGCTATTTTGCGCTAGTAAAACGGTGCCATCTGTAGATTGTAATCGTTTCTTCCTCCAGTTTTCAACCCTCTTTCCACTGAGGTTAATCCCATTTTCCATATGTTATAATCTGTGTATAATTAAACAATGTAATAAAATGGCCCTTTGTCTGTAAAATGGCATCCCTTATATAACATAGTGAAAAATTCAAATGTGCCAGAGGAACTGTGCAATAGCGGGGGGCTACAGCAGGGTATGCCAACCCAACAACATAGAACTGGCTGCATTGCAAAATCAAAATCAGATTTTTTTTTCTGGATATTTGGAAGTCATTGTTAGTTTAATCACTGGATGTAGAACTCATGAATATAGAGGTAGATCCATACAGGCTGATTTTATTCTGAATCCTTTAGCGCACTTGATTAGCCTAAAGCAGGGGTCCTCAAACTTTTAAAGCAGAGGGCTGGTCCACAATCCTTCAGACTGTTGAGGGGCTGAATTATCATTTGAAAAAAAAAATGAACAAATTCCTATGCACACTGCACATATCTTATTTGTAGTGCAAAACAACAACAATAACAATGAAAGACCAATACAATATTTAAAAATGAAAATAATTTTAACCAACATAAACCTATCAGGATTTCAATAGGAAGTGTGGGCCTGCTTCTGGCCAATGAGATAGTCAGGTTAATTAGGATTGTTATTGTTGTTGTGTGTCTTCAAGTCATGTCAGACTTTGGGCGAGCCTAAGTCCAAAATTATTTATTTATTCATTTACTACATTTACTTACTACATTTATATCCCACCCGTCTCACCCCGAAGGGAACTCAGAGCAGCTGTGTGTACATACAATATATTATATTATTAGCATAGCACAATATTAGGATTATATATTACTATATTGAACTATACCACTATACTGTAATATTATATGTAATATATAACATAAAATTAATATTATTATATGGTATTAAAATTAGTATTGTATAAAATGATAATATTATTATCAATATCATATGTATATACAATATATTATACTATTAAAACTGATATAAAATATTATATTATAAATGAGGGCGGGGGCCAGGTAAATGACCTTGGAGGGCCGCATCCGGCCCCCGGGCCTTAGTTTGGGGACCCCTGGCCTAAAGTGTTCATAATATGATCTCTTCTCTAGTGCCTTTGCCCACAAATCCATTGCTTGGTGTCTGTCATTTTAAGCTAAAAAGTCTCTGTTGCAGTATCTTCTGCATCACTTTGCATGCATGGGAACTTAATGTGTTTTGATATTTACTACAATCTCATGTGTTTCCTTTCATGGGAACTGGAATGTATTTTTGACCATTTTTGCTCTCAGGGCTATCTTTGCCTATTTCAATGTTTCTTGGCAGATTTTTGTTAAATTTGGATACATTCCATCTCTAGAGTCTGAAACAGTCTATGATTAGCTATCTGTTACTTGTTATTTATTTCTCCCAGGTAATGTAAAAGCAGCTCCCACTTCATTTCCAAAAAAGCAGATTTTTTTTGTCAAAAGGTTCTACTGTTAAGGAGTCTGTTAGATAGTTCATCACTGCGTTACTTTCAGTGACTTTTTTATCCTGTTCGTATAAGGTGTTTTCCTGTTTCTGATTCAGCATTGCTACTTTTGGTTTACATTTTTCTTTGATTTCTCACATCTTTTAGAAGAGGCCTCTTGGTCCACCTTTTTGTTGTCTGTTCCCATTTGCATATATTACAGCAGGTTTTTTTCAGCCTTATGTACAAGTCTCCTTAAAAGATGCATTAAGAATTCTAGCCCTATCATTGGCAATTCATCACAGTATTTTAGCTAATCCACTGTAACCATTACTAGCCTTCCACACCATTGCAATATTTATCACCATTTATACAGAGCTTTAAATGATTTATTCAACACCGATTTATACTATTTAAATGCCATTTGAAATAATAAAATCTCTAAATTAATTGCATAAAATATGTATACTAAAATATTAAAAGACAACACAAAGCAAGGAAATGGTTTAAAATACATTCACATGATTCATCTTGTTGTAATCCTTTAGTAACCCTGTAAGAGAGATCAGTTTCATCCCCATATGGAAGATGGGTGGCTTGAACATAGAGTGGTTTCTCTACAACCTACTAATAAAATCATAACGGAAGCAAATTACGAACCACTTTATGAATTACCTATACTACTCTTATCCATCACACTTATCCATCACATTTCTTCCAAGTTTTTAAGAAGACTGTTCATGATTTCTTGTACTTACATTCCTTTGTTTCTATTGTTTGTTCTCCAGAGTATTGTTTAGGAAATTGCAATTTTCAACTTCCTAAACTCCCAGATATTGTTTAGGGATGAAAAGTTACTTTTAAAAAGGAATTTGTTATATAACTCACAGAGAGGTACAAAAAGTCCTTCATTTCTGCAAATGAAAGAGATCAGTTTCATCCCCATTGCTTATTATTTCTTTTAAAAAAGAAAATTGCTTACATTTTGAAAATTCTCTTTGAAATGTCCCAAGAAATCATTTTAGCTTCTCCTGCTCCCAAAACACAGCAAGTAACAAAGGAGCAAGTTAACATTGCTCATTAGAGAGGAGAAAGTGAGGTTATTACCAGATGTTACATTATTTGCAAATGATCATAATTATGCCCTTACTATGCAATATATTATAAATAATGATTTGCAAAATGTTACTTTCCAAATCTGGTTATTCTATATGAGTACTAGGAGCAGGAGGGACAGGGGAGATCAAAAATGTCATATTAATATGTTATGGGCTAAATCCAGTTATTTGCACCAACTAGAAAAGACTCACTGAATCAATCACACTTCATTGTTTATTTAACGGATCCTATTGATTCAGTGGGTTCACTTAAACTGAGATTAGCATCTCTCCCTCCCCCCCCCCTTCTCTTCCAGTCTACAGTAAGAGATTACTACTACCTTTGCCAGCTAGAACAACAACATCAACTCATTCAAGGCAATAAAGTAGTGAAATCGAGCCATTTAAAGCAACCGCAGATAGTGAGATCTGGGCCGCAGGTAGCGAAACCTAAAGTGTGAATACCAAGTTCTGATAAGTGGATAGCGGCACTAGTAGCACGCCGCCTGTGGATTCGTGTGCCTGGTAAGACGAAGAACCTAACCCAATGTTCTCAAATCAAGAAATCTCATTAAGTTGAGGAATAAGCCACCAAGTTAATTTATTTTCAAGTCAGCTGAAATTGATGTCAGCTTGCAGTAAGCAGTAGAAGGCAGCTGAGATCCCAACATTGTAAAACATATTTTTATACACAGGTATCCTTTGAATTTCCTGCTCCTGCCCCAACTGGACCTAGATTTGCCATGATTGGCTGAGCTCTGTTGATGTTATGGCCAGATGGCAGGGACTTCCTGAAGAGGCAGGACTGAAGCGCCACCAGCCTATGGATTGCCTTGCTTTGAATGCATTACCATTGTACCACCAAGGGACAGAACAAAGAGGGCCATCAGGTCACATGCATGTTACAGAAAGTCTTTTGTTTCGATGAGTGACCCATTAAAATGGGTCCGGCATGCGCAGTGCCCATGTCCATAGGTGTCCATACAGTATATTGTTCAAGATGATGGGATTATCAAATCCAGTCCTGAGAAAGGAAAAATGTCACTTTGGAAAACAGGACATGACCTTCCCAGCGTTGAGATAGCCATGCCAGGTGATGAATGTCTTTTGTAATGTCCAAGTACGTAGCTGCACAAAAAACGGCGGTCCAAACACAGACTCTTGTTGTCCTCTGTACAGCTGGGTCTATGGGGCCAATAGAGATTGATTGGCCCCAGAGATAACAGGTGCTTGAGTCCTTTATGATTGAGATGATGCCAAGGAAAACTGCTGGAGGGAATTCCTGGGTCATGAGGTGCTGACAAAAGGTCACCAAGGTCATGATCGATGGCATACTTCTCCAAAGGTGTTTTATATATTAAATATACATTTAATGTATATACATATACATTAAAAGGGTACACAATAGGGATCTGTCGATACCAGGGGGCTCCCAACCGAGGGGATCTGGACACCCATGGGGTAAGGGGGTTGGTATGGGGTTCATTGGGATGAAAGGGTGGTGAATTATAAGTGAAAAGACAGGAAGAGCCCCGTTTTGGGGGCTGCGGGGCCGCATGGGCTATGTGGCCACTCGGGAGGGTGAAGGAGGCGAAGGCAGGAGAGAAAGGCACAGATGCAAAGAAGTCAGGGATAGAGGATAATGCACCACAGTGCACATTTATTAAAGTGTTAGAATTTAATATACAGTACTAATAAAAAGGGAGGAAATTGTTGCAGAAAGTATCCTGGGCACTGGTAGTTGCTGCTGGGCTCCTATAGTTCTGTGAACATTCGCATATCCGATCAATAAAACTGCAGACTCCCACTACCCGCGGGACTCTCTGCTGCGGTACTAAGTTTAATAGTTTATTATTTTTGACCGGGGGGGGGGGGGTCAGTGCTCAACAATAGTATATCCTAATTGCAACATATGGTTATCTAAACAGGTGCATTCAGCTACTCCTTTCAATACACCTAAGGGACTGGAACATATTTCTACTATTCAGGAAGAGAACTGTGCTGAAATAGAGAGAGAAGTAGATTTGGAAAGGAAGGGGAGAACATTCTGATTATTTTCAGTCAGCCAGAACTGTTGCTTCCAAAGTGAAAAATGAGTATTAAAGATTTCCAGCTACCACGAAAGACATTCATTCAGGAGAACTTTTCATGTCAGATATTCAAAGAAACAGTTCAGCCATCTCCACTGGAAGTTCCAGTTGTAGTTTCTCCGCAGTGGAGTTTCAGCTTCTTTTTTCTTTTTTGGTTTTGTAGTTCTGTGGCCATCAGAGAAGAACAGATCTAGCCTGGCACTATGAAATATAAAAGCTTTTCTATTCAGAGAGTTAATCTCTATGCACTTTAGAGCATTTGTGAAGTTAGATACAAATTAGGTGCAATGAGTAAAATGTTCTTTGTAACAGTATCCTCAAATTTAAGAACCTTAAAGTACTTTAAAAATTGAGGGCCAACTGATATCACAATTCTAAGCACTGTCCTACATTTATATTTTTGGGATGGCTTATTTCCCCCCCTTCTATCTTTGGGCAGCCTGACTCTGCTCAACAGCATATAAAAAAGTTTTGGAAAAATGTTCATTTATTTGTTGGAATAGGTTTGAATTACCGATTGCATCAACCCCAGTAATTTTGCTTACTTACATCCAAAGTTGTTGCCATACCTGATACTATATTGCAATTATTCCCTTCATTATAGGGTAGTCCAGATCAGACCCTGGAATAAACTATTTGTAATTGTTTCTCCAGTCATGAAGATATACTGTAAAACTAAAGTACTATTTCTAGTAATGGAGGTACAATTATATTCTATAAAAATTGTAATTAACAAAGGACAACATCAGTTCTTTTTTGATGCAGTTTTTAATATTTTTTATTTACTTCCATAGTTTTATTTCAGCTCCCACAATTCCTCTGATAGCATAGCTACTAGCTGTGTTAGGAACAAGATGCCAGGAGGTTCCAAAAAGTAACTTTTCTGAGCTCTGATTACTTAGTGAAGAGTGGCTTCATTTAATAGTAGAGGCAGGATATCACATGGTTCAAATGATGACTCATGCTGTAACATGTGCTACTGCCCCATGTTCCATTGTGGATCTGAAAAACAGATCAGGTGGACCACGGGAGAATATGAATCATACCCCAGATCAGCATCTTAATTCAATCAAGATGTGTTTATTAATGTGTTTTCAAAGTAGCCATTTACTTTTGAGTAATGGAAATTGGAAGTATCATTTTAAACCATGCAACTATAATCATAACTGCTAGGAAGGTACCTTGATATTATAACTGTAATGAATTATAACAAAAAACAATATTTGAAACTATCATTTTGAAGAACTCCCTGCAGAGTGGTCTGCTGGGTAATGGGAAATGCTTCTAGCCACTCTTCCTGGTATTGACATGTCCTATTAATGACAGTGGTAAGGGATCATATAGATTTACCACAGCATATGTGAGGAGGTCTTCAATATAGTCCCCAATGACCCAGCATTCCCCCTTTGGGGAAAGAATTGTAGGCACATATGTAAGACCTCTTCTGACAGGCAGGCAGATTAGCAGAAAGGGAGGAGCCCTACTATGTGTGGCTTGAATACTTAAAATTACTGATCGAAACTCTTCTTACATGTCTGTTTGTTAGCTGGACTACCAAGGAGGCTACTGCTATAATAAACAAGTTAACTGTGAGCAGAGAAAATATTGGTAATCAACAGGGTGCGGAAAAGAAGGGCTGGGATGTACTTGTTCTTCTAAACTATGGGGGATTCTTTGTTTTCCTGTCCCTGAAAATCAGTCTTTGCAAATGACTGGTATTCCTCAGCAACAGCTATGCAGTGCTTTCTCCATGCAAAACTAGGATGACCAGATGCTGGTGCTGTCCTTTGCAACTTTGAGTCTCCTTGTGAAGAGGGAAAAAAGGAGTATAAATAAACATGATGATGATGATGATGATGATCAGGCATGGAATGCCAAGCTCCCAAAGGACCAGGTAGGACACAGATTGGGCTGAAGGCAAAATCAGAGGCTTTATTCTTAATGGCCAGAGAGAATGTCAGCAGAGATAGCCCTCCAAAGAACTGACATACCTAATTACAAATACAGAGCATTTTTTTTTCATTCTGACAGCTATTCAAGAAACCCATGCAAGCTCCTGACTGGTTAAGAAATGATCCAGCTAGGATTCGCATCTGCAGTGGCTCAGGACTCCATCTGTTGACATCACTGATTGGCTCTTTTTAGTGGCAAGAAATTTAATAAACTTTCATTGGAGCATTTGACGTGTCGGTCTGTTTATCAATTCACCTCTGAAAGGGGCGTGATTACAAAGGAATGTGGTGTGGCATAGGGCTCATGGTGAGCTTAATGATTTGGCTCCGATAGGTTTTTCCCTTTCTTCCTTGTAATCTCATTTTCTTTGTTAGTTTTTTTTAGATTGCAAGACTGTAGACAGAAATTACCATATATACTAAAGAATAAGATGACCTGAATATAAGCTGAGGCACCTAATTTTACCACAAAAAATGGGGAAAACTTATTGACTTGAGTATAAGATGAGGGTGGAAAATACAGCAACTACTGGAAAATTTCATCAATAATAATAATAATAATAATAATAATAATAATAATAATAATAATAATAAACAAAATCCAGCATATATATCTCATTTGTTGTGTCACACTCTGTCTTTGTGTCAATAATAATAATAATAAGACTATTGAGAGTAGTGTTGATTTATTCACTTGCCTAGTGTAAGGATTTCCAGCATCTATTCTGGTCATGCTAACCTGGTTTGCAAGGAGTTTATGTAACCTGTTCTGTATAAGTACCGTATATGCTGGAAGATAAGCCGAGTTTTTTACCCCCCTTTTTTTTGAGCTTAAAAACCCTCCCTTGGCTTATAATGGGGTCAAGGTCAAGGCTGGGCAACAAAACCTGGAGGCCATTGCTTGCAGTATGATATATTTCTCTCTTACCCTCCCTTATCAGTGTGTTTTCCAAAGCCTCCCTCGCTGTTAACCAAGGGAATGTTTTGAAATGGGAAAGACGCCCTTGCAAGTCAGGAAGAAGAAAAATATATATACATTAATCTTATAAAAGCATTTCCCCCTGAAATATTTGTTAAACTCTCCTACAGATATATAGGCATTAACCCCCTGCATACATTTGCAATCCCTATGTACTTATAGATCTGTATCTATCTATATACATTACTTTTAAATATGAATTTTCCCCTCATATGTTTGCAGGTCTTTGCAAATCCTATATACATATAGATCCATGTACCTGTATATCTGTATTCATATATATACATTATTTAACTTACTGATACCTCAATTAATTTAATTTTATTGGTATCTATTTTTATTTTGAAATTTACCAGTAGCTGCTTCATTTCCCACCCTTGGCTTATACTTGGGTCAATAAGTTATCCCAGTTTTTTGTGGTAAAATTAGGTGCCTTGGCTTATATTCGGGTCGGCTTATACTCAAGTATATACGGTAAGTCTATTTTTTTCCATTAAGGACACAAGACTTCTTAAACATGTAATTGTGGCACCCTACTTCTCAAGAATATAGGCAAGAAGTGGGTTGGAGGTTGTCCTACTTCATGGGATTGAAATATGTGTGTCATGCACTGTCACATGTTAATGTAAAAACAATGGGTCCAGGAAAACACAGAATCATAGAGCTAGAAGATAACAAAACAGCCATCCAATCCAACCCCCTGCCAACAGATGGCCAACCATACTCCTTAAAAACCTATTGTGGTTGATATATGACAATAGTTGATGGATCATATATAATGAGAGAAGTCTCCTACAAGGATGGTAAAAACATCAAACATCCAGGTGTCCCCTGGGCAATGTCCTTGCAGACGGCCATTTCTCTCACATCAGAAGTGACTTACAGTTTCTCAAGTTGCTCCCAACACGAGATAAAGTTATAAATATATAGATAATTAATATCCAACAAATTACAGCTGATGAGACTTTGTATGATCTGCTAAAAAGTTACACAAAGATGCAAACATATTTTAGCATTTGGAGTTTCGCATTTTATCTCAAATAAAATTTCCAGAATCAGAAATTCACACTGAAAATATTACATATAGTTCTTTCAGCTTTGGTAAAAATAGTCACTTCATGTTTCTGTAGCTGAAAATACTCATATCAAGACTAAAGATCACTTTGCATTCCTAAGTCATATACAAATGTAGATTTAGAACCCAAGTTTTAAACAGATAATGCTGTTGGCTCACTTGAAGGAGTTATATGTGAAACAAGAACAGCGTTGAGGATGGCATCTCCTGACAAAAATGAGGGCAAGTGTGGAGAATAGCAAACAGCCTGTGAGTGATTTGTTTTTAATTTACAAGAAACCCCTACCACCCCTTTTTGAAAGACAATGGTTATTCCCATTCTATTCAAATGGGATACCTTCACTGATTGATTTTGCAAACTTCATGGCTCCTCAAATGCTAATTTAAGCTTGCTAATTGCAACATTTATACTTTTTTTTTTTTAACAAACAAGGGTTCTTTCTCCCACCCTGGACATTCCATAGATAGATAGATAGATAGATAGATAGATAGATAGATAGATAGATAGATAGATAGATAGATAGATAGATAGATAGATAGATAGATACACACACACCATCTTGCTTCACTGCCAACAAAACCTCTGAAGATGCCAGCCACAAATACATGGCCATACAGCCTGAAAAAAATTCACAGCAACCCAGTAATTCCAGCCATCAAAGCCTTCAACAATACAAACAAAGAATGCTATTTTTTGAAACAGTACCTATATTCTCATTATGAACAAAAAGAACACCAACAAATTAAAACAATCATTTAGCTGCAAACTCTCTCCACCTTGATTTTGGCAAGTTCCCAAAACTAATTTCAGTATTCAAGATGCTATTTTTGTCTCACTCACAAAAATAGATGAAAAGGCTCAGGCCAAGTACTTTAACCAGTGCTAACAGCGTTAACTTCTTAAAACAAGGCTTTATAGCCTCTTTTATTCCAAGGACCAAATTCCACTTTACAGAAGTTGTCAGGGCCCATATTCTGGTGGTACTCTTGGCAAAAGGTAGAAGAGTTGTTCTAACATACCATCATATTGTAATGTGCAAATTTTACTGCCAACAGATGTAAATCTCATCATTTTAAAACATTTAAAATTTACACACAAAAGCTGTACTAAATGACATTGTCTTGGAGAATTCACAGCCATCTGAAAAATCCCAGAGAGCCAGAATGAAACCCCAGGAAGACAAACAAAATTTGGCCCTTGTGCCAGAAGTTCCATGCTCCTGGCCTAAGGGAAACTCACAATAATAGTGCTATTGAATGAATTTTGACAGCAATCCTTCTAACAATGTATTGTGCACAAAACATGTTAGAAGAACCTATATTAGAGGGATGGGTAGCACTGGAATCAAAGCATCAGAAAGTGACACTATGTGACTCTTCGTGATAATGAAGTACAGAGATGAGACAAGTTGCTACATCTATTTTTTATTAGACTGACTGCTGGATCTTCAACAGCTTGTTACTGCTGCCATGGCAGACTATTTCTTCTCTTGTATTTCTTCCCAGAAATACCAAAAATAAGTGACACAGAGAGATGCATAGGCAGGGAGACGGAGAGGAAACTATTACAAGTGTGTAGAGTTACAAAAAAGCCACCTTGAACAACACTTCAGCTAGCTGCTTGAAATTAAAAGAATCAAATGTGCAAGAAAAATAAAGATATGTGATTCCTCACTCTCCATGCTCACTGCTTAATTTCCATATGTAGGTTTTAAAAAGAAAAAAAACCCCATGAATGGCAACATCAGAAACCAGGGCAGAATAAAGAAAAAAAGAAATTCAACAGGGAACAAGAACTAGTTCATTAGGAGGAAATGCTGCAGCAATAGAGCCACATCTTTCACTTAATGTAAGAAACTGACTTGAGTTCCATTTCATTTGTTCAGTGTTTTCAAATAGTTTGAAGATAATGTTCCTTTTCTTACTTTCTAGAGTGCCTTACATATATGAAAGAAATGCCTACAAACCTTTATATAATAAGACTGGTTTATAACCTTTTGTAAAACAGCCTAGATTCCAAATTGGCAGAAGGCTTCCATTAGTTCAAACAACACCCTGAGATGAGGACAGATTCCCACTTTGTCATGGGCCTAGAGTTAAAAGATTTTAAGACGAGGAAAGCTTTTTAAATTTTGGGTCTTCATTAGGGCTAGCACTATCATTAGAGCAAGATGCATACCTCAGGCACGCAGTTTGGAGTGTCATGAGAGGGCTCCAAATAGTGACTTGGAATGTAATCCCAACTGGCAACATTGGTCAGTTGACTGAGCCAACACTAAACCAGTTATGTTGAATCCAACCCATTCTTAGTCTAGTGATGTTGGAAATGACTTAGCAGTAATAGTGTCATTTCTGCGTTGTGGCTAAAGGTTATGATCTAAAGTGTTTCTCAGGGCTCTTCCAGACAGGCCAAAAATCCAAGAGGAATTGAGATTTTAAATCCCACTTCCTCTTAGGATGGAGCCCACACAGCTGGCCTAAACCCCATGTTATTGCAGGGGTGGTGTCCATATACTCACCCTGCTAATCCAAAATCAGCAGGGGTGGGCATGGGCACTGACAGTCTCCCCCCTCCTGCATTTTCACCTGCACTTACTGAGAGAAAATTCCAAAAAGACCTGAAACCTTCCTCCCTCGCTCCCCCCTCCCTTGGAAGAGCTGAAAGAGGGCTTTGGGTAGGACCGCGGGAATTTCTGCTCCAAGGCCCCCTGTTGAATCTTCAAGGGAGGAGGAAGAGTGGCAAAGGCTGCAGGCCTGCATGGAAGAGGCTGCCTACAGTAAGTTGAGAGGGAAATGGGATGCAAAGAAAGGAAAACACGTGTCTTCAATGCCTGCAGGTTTACACAAGTATGGAAAGGTGCATGTTTCTCAGGAGGAACTGAGTTTAAAGGGCTGCTTTTAAACACCTGTTTTCCAGCTATTAACCAAATTCCTCCTGATTCCTCTCGCATTTTGGCTAAACGTCATGTAGTCACCCACCTTTTAAAACACGATTTAACCCAGGTTATAATGCATGTGTAGAAGTGCCCCAAACTGCTCCTCCAGGTGTTTTGGACTTAAGCTCCCAGAAATCCCAACCAGCTTACCAGCTGTTAGGAATTGTAGGAGCTGAAGTCCAAAACATCTGAAGCACCACAGTTTGAGAAAGTCTGATTTAAATCAACTTCTCCCTCACTCCACCTCTTTTCCACCCTTTTTCCAGCTCTTCTGCCTGGCACTGTTAGCCAGGAAAGCAGTTCTGTTGGTGAACTGTTCTGTCAGATTAAGTACACAATTAGCTGGCAGCAGGGCATTTGTGCCAGTAGAAAATAAATAAATAAATAAACAAACAAACTTTTAAAAATATATCTCACTACCATGTCCCCGAAGGGACTCGGGATGGCTTAAAAAGGCACTCCAAGGTGCACATATAACATAACAGCAAGTAAAAAACAGTACATAAGTACAAACAAGTCACATAAAATTATAACAACAACCCCCATCAACACAACATAAAATCAAAACAATACAATTTTAAAAACATCAGTAGATAAACTAGCTGCCATCGATTCACAAAGTGCCAAGTGTCAACTTCATTTGGGCCTATTCAGCCTACAAGAGGTCAAAAGCCTGTTTGAACATCCCTGTTTTCAGGCTGGAACGGAAGGATTGAAGAGTGGGGGCTAATCTAATTCTTTTGGGAGTGTGTACCAGAGCTGGGAAGTCACCAAAAAGAAGGCTCCCTCTCTCGTCCCCACCAACCGTGCTTGAGATGGTGATGGGACCAAGAGAAGGGCCTCCCCTGTCGATCTCAGAGCCCATGCCGGTTTGTAAAAAGACCTGAAGTATATAGGGCTTTATAGGTTATAACCTGCACCTTGAATGAGCCCAGAAACTTGTTGGAAGCCAGTGGAGCTGCTTTAGCAGGGGTGTGGTATGTACCCTGTAGCTAGCTCCAGGTAGTAATCTGGCAACTGACCTTTGCACTAACTGCAGTTTCCGAACCGTCTTCAGAGGCAGCCTGACGTAGAGTGCATTACAGTAGTCCATTCTGGATGTAAGTAAGGCATGGACCACCATGGCTATGTCAGGCTTTTCAAGGTATGGTTGCAGCTGGCGCACAAGTTTTAAATGTGCTAAAGCCCTCCCGGCCACTGCCAACACTTGAGTCTCAAGTGTCAGCGATGAGTCAAGGAGGACTTGTGCCTAATCCTAGCCTCCTACAGCCAATTGCACTACTGTTCTTTTGTTATTTGTTATTTCTTATTGTTTCCTTATATGGTTTGTTTTGATTTTTCACTGTCAGGAACAAGGGGAGGTGCTTGTGATGTTTTCTTCCTTGTGTACCAAAATATTCTGACTGGTTTTAGATACTTTATTCTTGATGTGTGTTTGAGGAATATTATTGCCTTTTCTGCCTCAGGCAACAAATTATCTTCTGCTAGCACTGAGTCTCAGATTTCAAATGTCATCACTAGTCTGCCTCAAATAGCCATAAAATGTAACTGGCTACCTGCTTTAGCTTGGTGTGCCCAGGACAGAAGTGGCAATCATGTTAGTCTCCTGATGTTTTTGGAATGAAATTCCCAAGGGCCCTAGCAAGCACAACCAATGATGTGGAATACTGGGAGTTACAATCCAACAACATCTGCTGGCGGTCTTGTTAGACTTCTCATAGAAGAGCAACCATCTCTTTCCTTGTCATCACTGTGCCCTCTTCTCCCATCTTCACCAAATGAGGCAATAGCCGTGTTGGAAGGAGATGGATAAAACTGAAAATTTGAGTTCATCCTGATGGAATTTCACAATAATTTGTCCTGCTCCAAAATCTGATAAGAATTTAAATTACAGGATCTCCAACCCAAATAAAATACGGTGCATCAGTATCTATGGACCCTTCTAGACTGCGATATAATCAAAAGCAGATAATCCACATTATCTGCTTTGAACTAGATTATATAAGTTTTCACTGCCATATAATCCAGTGGGTTATATGGATTTTATATGGAAGTGTAGAAGGGGCCTATAACTGCATCTTGATTTGGAGATCTCGGTGGGTGATATCCTTTAAGGAAGATAGACCTGGTCTACCTTGTGAATAGTACTTCCTGCTACCCTTATTCCTTCTGAAAATACAGTGTGCCTCTATCTTTAATGACAGCTTGATACAGAGATCTCAGTGTGTGATATTCTTTAAAATATGAGGAGAATTCTTTTCTCTCATCTCTTCATACCAAGTTGCCCTAGTGCAAGAGTTCTTAGCACTGACTTCCATGCTTCTTGCCAGTTTCAACTGTTCGACTCACATAATTACACATGTGAGAAATGGGAGGAAAAAAATCTCAAATGGGGAGCCTATCTTGCCTCTTTTTTTCAGGCAATAGAGATCATTTTCAGAATAAACAGAGGAAATGTACTACAGTAGAGTCTCACTTATCTAAGCTTCGCTTATCCAAGCTTCTGGATTATCCAAGCCATTTTTGTAGTCAATGTTTTCAATATATTGTGATATTTTGGTGCTAAATTCGTAAATACAGTAATTACAACATAACTACTGCATATTGAACTACTTTTTCTGTCAAATTTGTTGTATAACATGATGTTTTGGTGCTTAATTTGTAAAATCATAACCTATTTGATGTTTAATAGGCTTTTCCTTAATCCCTCCTTATTGTCCAAGATATTCGCTTATCCAAGCTTCTGCCGGCCCGTTTAGCTTGGATAAGTGAGACTCTACTGTATTTTTTAAAAGAAGGTTTATAGATTTATGCATAATAATTTGTATCTAATATAAAGGCAGTTCAAAAATCTACAAAGCAATTAAATGCATCTCACCTTAATGTGGCTGCTACTTAGTTTTCCCTCAAGTTTCAAATGGTAGATGAGTCACGTTAAGGCTGCTGCTCCTTTGCCTTGTGGTTGATGATTTCTAAAATACATTTAGACTGGGCATGCTTTCAAGGAGAAGAGGTCTTCTAATAGGACCAGGCTGTGGCGCAGCTAGTTAGTAGCCAGCTGCAATAAATCACTACTAATCGAAAGGTCATGAGTTCGAAGCCAGCCCGAGTTGGAGTGAACTCCCAACCATTAATAGTCTAGCTTGCTGTTGACCTCTGTAGCCCAAAAGATAGTTGCATCTGGTGAGTAGGAAATTTAGAAACCTCTTTATGTGGGGGAGGCTAATTTAACTAATTTACAACACCATAAAACCTTCCAGCAGTGTGCGGAAGAATGAGGAAGTACTCCATCAAGGACTCGGTGTCACGAGTGTAAGGTGAAGCGGAAGCTCCCCTGTGGCTGGAATCGAGCATACCCTCATGAAGCCAGAAGCTGGAATATTAAATTGCCTCTGTGTCAGTCTATATATGTTGTATGTCTAATGGCATTGAATGTTTGCCATGTATATGTACATTGTGATCCACCCTGAGTCCCCTTTGGGTTGAGAAGGGTGGAATGTAAATACTGTAAATAAATAAATAATAAATAGAAGACTGACCTCTGTCAAGTAAGGTGCATGCTACCACTTCCTACATGTCCAATGAACATAGTTAGAATATTGTAGCCACTGAATGATATTCCCCCAGATAGCTTGAAACTTCCAAGGCAGCTCAAGTGGGGATTATGTTCACAGTTGCACATTGATCCAACATCTTGCTCATTAGCATGTATGTCCCTTACAACCTGTGTTTTCCTTCAAAGCAGGAAAACACCTTCCCCATCTTCATTGAAACAAACAGGCTTAGCAGCCAAGAAGAGCAAATTAACACTTAAGAACTTATTTTTTAATTATGCTGAGACTGTGTAACAGTAAAACATGAGCTATTGTTCTCCAAATGCAGTCTAATTTCTCGCACATGTTAATTATAGTTTGTCATACCTAGAACTTCAGGAACAGGGTCATTACTTCACAGAGGAGATATTAAAACAACCACTTTTTTTCACTTGATTTTCTTCTAAGCAAAGACTTGATGCCAAATTTTTGCCTACCTCTGGTTAGGGAGGCAATAGTCTCCCACTCTCAATTACGTTGTGCTTCTTCAAATCCCACATAGATTTCCTCCCATCCTTCTTTCATATTGGTCTTCCTGCATTGAAAATCATATACATTTTATTTTCTTAACGTGCATATTATTTATTCATTTTAGCTAATGTATGCATTACCCTATAGACTGAAGTGTCATTGCATACTTCTTTTTTGCCCTTTTAGCTGATCAAATTTTAAAATGAACACAATGTTTTTGCACACACTTTATTTCTCCAAAACACCCTGAAAGCTTTGCAAGTGTCCAAATTCTCTAGGCAGTTGCTGAAATTGTTCAGCCTAACAAAATTATTTTCCATCCCCCCTGTGCCCAAGTACAGAATATGAAGGAACATATCTCCCAGAAGAATCAATCTGAGAGGTCCCTTTAAATTTTATTATATGTGGAAGCCACTTTTTTTTTGGGGGGGGGGGGGAGCTCAACCTAGAACTTTAAAATGTTCTGCTAATTAGCTATTTGTTTAAGTCCCTCTCATTATAATGTTACTGACAGACGATTGGTGTAATCAGAGACTGGATCTACTGCCATATAAAATGCAGATTATCTGGGTTTCTGTGAGTTTTCCAGGCTGTATAGCCATGCAGATTATCTGCTTTGAACTGGATTATGGAAGTGTAGACTCATATAATCCAGTTTGTAGCAGATAATCTGTTTTATCTGATGGGACAATCTGGATTATATGGCAGTGTATATCCAGCCTGATTCTGCATTATGTAATTATACTACTATTTTTCTTATTGTTGTTGCATGCCTTCAAATATCTCTGAGGTGATTATAAAACAAACCCATCACGGAGGTTTTTCCCATTGCCGTTCTCTGAAGCTGAGAGAGTGTGACTTACCAAGGCCACCCAGTGGGCTTCTATGGTCAAATGGGCATTTGAACCCAGTTCTCCAGAGTTGCAATCCAATGCTCAATTCGCTACACCCACATTGGTTCTCTCAGCAGTATTTTTCTACCATACTCCTATTTTTGCCATATTTTTGTTCTGTGCTATTTATATAATAGTTTATTGATTTGTTTGTTTAGCTTTTATGTACTTTTAACACAGACATTTAGGTATATCCTACAACTCCTTTGTACACTTTGTACACAGGCATTAGCTTAAAAGTGATGTACCCTAATGTCAGAGGTAAAAAAAAATCAATACTTCAAGGACTTTCTAGTTTCTGGACAGTGCTAAATCTGTAGAATTAATGCAGTTTGCCCTGGCTCAATGCTATGGGATCCTAGCAGATGTAGCTTTTGGTGAAGAACCAGAGAAAGCTGATGGGTAAAAGTAAAGGTTTCCCCCTGACATTAAGTCTAGCTGTGTCTGACTCTGGGGGTCGGTGCTCATCTCCATTTCTAAGCTGAAGAGCCAGAGTTGTCCGTAGATACCTCCAAGGTCATGTGGCCGGCATGACTGCATGGAGTGCCGTTACCTTCCCACTAGAGCAGTACCTATTGATCTACCCACATTTACATGTTTTCAAACTGCTAGGTTGGCAGAAGCTGGAGCTGACAGTGGGAGCTCACTCCGCTCCCTGGATTCAAACCATCAACCTTTCGGTCAGCAAGTTCAGCAGCTCAGCGGTTTAACCCACTGTGCCACCAGGGACTCCTCAGAGAAAGCTAAAGACCTTGTAAAACTATATCTCTCATGATTCCATAGCACTGAGCCATGGCAATTAAAGTGGTGTCAAACTGCATTAATTCCACAGTGTTGATGCAATCCAAGCCTTAAAATGACATATTATCTGCACTGCAACAATACAGTCTAGTATAGGTGGACTATCCCTTATCAAAATGCTTGGGACCAAAAAGAGTGTTTTTTTAAATTTCGAAATATCTCATTATGTACAGTAGAGTCTCACTTTTCCAAGCTAAACGGGCCGGCAGAAGCTTGGATAAGCGAATAACTTGGATAATAAGGAGGGATTAAGGAAAAGCCTATTAAACGTCAAATTAGGTTATGATTTTACAAATTAAGCACCAAAACATCCTGCTATACAACAAATTGGACAGAAAAGGTAGTTCAATATGCAGTAATGTCTTGATGTAATTACTATATTTACGAATTTAGCACCAAAATATCATGATATATTGAAAACATCAACTACAAAAATGGCTTGGATTATCCAGAGGCTTGGATAAGCGAGGCTTGGATTAGTGAGACTCTACTGTATTTATATTTGCATATAAGTACATAATGAGTTATTTGAGAGATTTCATCTATCTACACATGAAATTCGTGTCTATTTCATATACATATATACACCTCGTTCACATATCCTGCCTGAAGGTAATTTTATAAACATTTTCAATAGTTTTGGGTATGAAACAACATTTGTGTACATTGAACCATCAGGGAGCAAAGGTATCTTTATCACAGTCATCATCATCATCATTATTATTATTTATATTATTATTATTATTTTATTATGACACAGTAAACAAGATAGGTATGCTGGATTTCGTTTCACAAAATCACAAGTCGAACACTTCCCAAGTGTCTAGGACTGTGTTATGTATTTTCGGATGATGCGCGCAGATCCCAGCAGGGTGGCCTTTTGCAGTTGGCAGATCGTAATTTTATCAATGTCTATTGTTTCCAAATGCCAGCTGAGATGATGATGATGATGATGATGATGATTATTATTATTATTATTAATACCCCTCTTTCTATACAAAAGAGCGGCTGACAGAGGCCCTTTCTACACTGTCATATAAAATCCAGATTATTTGCTTTGAACTGGATTATATGGCAGTGTAGTCTCATATAATCCAGTTCAAAGCAAATAATCTGGATCATCTGCTTTGATAATCTGGATTATATGGCAGCATAGAAGGGTCCAGAAAAAGCAAATGAAATGCAATTCAAAACCTAAAAATATACAAACATTAAAATAGAATCAAATATGAATGGTACTAAAAAGTAAACAGTTAACATCCTTAAAAACTGATATTCAAGGCTAAAACCACAGTACTCCATAACTCAATCCTAAAAAAAAACAAAAACAAAACAAAACAAAACAGCCAACCAACAGTTGTCCGTCTATGTGGACCATTGTGGTTTTGAAATTATTTCAGATGGATTATTTCAGATTTAGTGATTCTGGATAACGGATATTTAAGCCTCATTTACACTGCCATATAAAATCCAGGTTATCTGCTTTGAACTGAATTATATGGAAGTGTAGACTCATATAATCCGGTTCGAAGCGGATGTGGATTATCTGCTTTGATAATCTGGGGCCCCATCTACACTGCCATATAAAATCCAGGTTATCTGACTTGAACTGGATTATATGGCAGTGTAGACTCATATAATCCAATTTAAGGAGGATAATGTGGATTATCTGCTTTAATAATCTGGGGCCCCATCTACACTATAAATGGGTTCCTATGAGAACACACAGCGTTGATATTATTTCAGAATGATTGTACAAAACCCATACAATATTGTTTGTGATTACTGTGAATTTGAACAGCATAATAAATTTAACACTCAAATTATTTGCTGAAGTTATTATTTTCTATTTTGTATATTAGTGGGCTATTTATGTTGAGCCCCATCTACACTACCATATAAAATCCAGATTATCTGCTTTGAACTGGATTATATCCCTACAATATGACAGCGTAGAAACAAATAATCCAGTTTGAAGCAGATAATGTGAACTATCTGCTTCGATAGTCTGGGACCCCATTTATACTGCCATATAAAATCCAGATTATCTGCTTTGAATATGATCATATGGCAGTGTAGACTCATATAATCCAGTTCAAAGCAGATAATGTGGATTATCTGCTTTGATAATCTGGGGCCCCATCTACACTACCATATAAAGTCCAGGTTATCTGATTTGAATTGGATTATATGGCAGTGTAGACTCATATACTCCAGTTCAAAGCGAATAATGTAGATTATCTGATTTGATAATCTGGATTATATGATATTGTAGATCCAGCCAAACACTTGCTCTGACTCCAAGGCTGACTCCATGAGAGTCAAAATAAATCCTCTCATAGTTGCTATTCTTGATAAACAAACAAATATTCCTTGGGGTTTCGGTGCAGTTCCTGCCTTGCTTGCGTTAAAGAGGAATGCCACCGAAGAACTTCTAGCAATAGCAATACAGCAGTCTCACTTATCTAACGTTCTGTATTATCCAACGCAGTCTGTCTCCTGCCTGGATCCACAGCAGCTTCTCTAGGCAGCAACGCGCAGCAAGCCAACACTCCCAACAACAACACAAGTGCAGCCACACTCCCAAACAAATGGCAGACTTGTAATACATGATGTTTTGGTGCTTAATTTTAAAATCATAACGTAATTTGACATTTAATAGGCTTTTAATCCCTCCTTATTATCCAACATTTTTGCTTATCCAATGTTCTGCTGGCCCGTTTACATTGGATAAGTGAGACTCTACTGCAGGGATCCCCAAACTAAGGCCCGGGGGCCGGATGCGGCCCATCGAAGCCATTTATCCGGCCCCCATGGCACAAGGGTAGAAGAGGGTTGGGCTAAATGACCCAAGGGGTCTCTTCTTCTCTTACAACCATTATTATTATTATTATTATTATTATTATTATTATTATTATTATTATTATTATTAATAACATTGAGGCTGGGTGGCCATCTGTCAAGGATGCTTTGCTTGTTCTAATGGTGCACAGAGGCAGAAGGGGGTTGGACTATATGGCCCAAGGGGTCTCTTCCAACCCTCTTTGTTATTGTTGTTATTATTATTATTATTATTATTATTATTATTATTATTATTATTATTAACATTGATTCTGGGTGGCCATCTGTCAGGGGTGCTTTGCTTGTGCTTTCAGTGCACAAAGGCAAAGGGGGATTGGACTCAATGGCCCAAAGGGTCTCTTCCAACCTTCTTATTTATTGTTGTTGTTGTTGTTATTGTTGTTGTTATTTATTGCTCGGTGGCCAACTATAGTCCAGCCCTCCAATGGTCCAAAGGATCGTGAACTGGCCCCCTGTTTAAAAAAGTTTGGGGACCCCTGCTCTACTGTATGTGTAGTATAAGATTCCTTACCTCATCAAGTAGAATTCAAATACAGATGGGACAAAATGGCCTTTTTTCTTTCCTTCCCTAGTTGTTGTTTTTCTCTGAGTAGACTTCCTAGAATGCCTCCTTCTCCACCCATTGCCGCTTGGGCTCCTTTTCTCTCCCTTTGACTTCTCCTTCCTCCCTTCCTTAGGCTGTAAATTGTAATTTTTTTATGATTTATAATAGTCTTTTAGAGTTTATTTCGTGAAACAGCGAATCCGCGAAAAGTCAACCGTGAAGTAGTGAGGGAACACTGTATTCTATCCCCTGAACCTCCACTGGCTTCTCAAGTGTTTTTGGAATATTTAGGACCCATTTTAGTTCTCTAGAAGTTATCAAAAAATCTCTAAACAAAATTTAAAAGTGAGAGGCTTGGAGCTAGCGATGAAAAAGGGGTTTAACAGAGAAAGGTGAAAAGCTTCTGGCAAGAACCTGGAACCAAAATGGCCACTTGACATAACATCACTTGAATGAGCCGCCCAGAACAATAGAAGTACATGCAGGCCTCTGTCGAGACACAGCGCCACCTATAGTTGGAACGGCGGCATAATAATCCAATTCCCCATCTCAGGCCATATGTTTAATAGCATGTGTGAAGGCCAGTGGGTGTTTTTGCCTCTAATCCAGGCATGGGCAAACTTCGGCCCTCCAGATGTTTTGGACTTCAACTCCCACAATTCCTGGCCTCAGGGGCCTGAGGCCAGGAATTGTGGGAGCTGAAGTCCAAAACACCTGGAGGGCCGAAGTTTGCCCATGCCAGACTAATCTCCTAATAGGGTGGACTGATCATTACCAGCATCAAAGCAAGCATGGAAGGGCAATTTAACCATTTCCTTCCTTTCTGGACTCTTGAAGACAAGGGCTTCTTAGGCCCCTTTCACACAGCTATATAAAATCCACATTGAGCTGGATTATATGGCAGTGTGGACTCAGATAATCCAGTTCAAAGCAGATATTGTGGATTATCTGCCTTGATGTCCTGGGTAATGTGGCTGTGTGTAAGGGCCCCCCGTCCACTATTTAAACCCCAAGAAAGATGACTCATGTTATTTCTCTTGATTTTACATTTTTGGATGCTGTGTCTTAACATTGGATGCTGCGTCTTAACATTGGATTGGATTGGGTTGTATTTAAATATGTTTTTATGCTTATTTTAATTTTAATTGTAATTTTCTCATGTTTTATGCTGTAGGCAGTATGTAGTGCCGTTTGTAAGCCACTTTGAGTTCCCCCAGGGGTTGAGAAAGGCAGGATATAAATATACAGTAGAGTCTCACTTATCCAACACTCACTTATCCAACGTTCTGGATTATCCAACGCATTTTTGTAGTCAATGTTTTCAATATATCGTGATATTTTGGTGCTAAATTCATAAATACAGTAATTACTACATAGCATTACTGCGTATTGAATTACTTTTTCTGCCAAATTCGTTGTCTAACATGATGTTTTGGTGCTTCATTTGTAAAATCATAACCTAATTTGATGTTTAATAGGCTTTTCCTTAATGCCTCCTTATTATCCAACATATTCGCTTATCCAACATTCTGCCGGCCCGTTTATGTTGGATAAGTGAGACTCTACTGTAGTAAATAAATAAATAAATAAATGCATACATTTTGCTAAATATATTGAATAACTACCATATTTACTCGATTCTAATCCTCACTTTTTTTTTTTTACTAAATTACCTTCCCAAAATTAGGTTGTGCAATAGATTCGCATAATATGGCAAATACTTATTTGGGTTTCAGGGTTTTGAAAATTGAGGTGGGCATTAGATTTGATGGTGCATTAGACTCGAGTAAACACGGTACTTCCTATTACACTATGTAACAAAATTTGAAAAAAAATCCTGTTCTTGGTTTGAAAGTGTTATTTCCAGTTTAATTGTGCGGTACTTACTTTGAAAGTAGCTGTTATACTCCAGAAACTTTGTTTTTGTGGCTGATACAAACTATTTTGAAGTGGTTGAGGCTTGATGAGATATTCATTGAATAACTATAGCAAAATATGCTGCAGGATGTCCCACAAATGAACAGTGCGTGCTTATCAGGTTTGCAGATGACACCAAATTAGGAGGGATAACTAATACTCCAGAGGACAGGATTAGAATTTCAAGTGACCTAAACAGATTAGAGAGCTGGACCAAAACTAACAACATGAATTTCAGCAAGGACAAATGTAAAATACTACACTTAGGCAGAAAAATGAAATGCAAAGATACCAAAAGAGTGATGCCTGGCTTGACAACAGTCCAAGTGGGAAAGATCTTGGTGTCTTCGTGCACAAAGTTGAACGTGAGCCAACAGTGTGATGCAGCAGCTAAAAAAGCCAATGGGATTTTGGGCATCAAAAGGAGTATAATGTCTAGATCGAGGGAAGTCATGGTGACTTTGTATTCTGCTTTGCTCAGAGATCACATGGAATACTGTGTCCAATTTTAGGCGCCACAGTTTAAAAGAGATATTGACAAGCTGGAAGGTGTCCAGAGGAGGGTGACTAAAATGATCAACGATCTGGAGATCATGAATCCCTCTGAGGAGTGTCTTAAAGAAATGGGTATGTTTAGGCTGCAGAAGAGAAGATTGAGAGGAGACATGATAGTCATGTATAAATATGTGAAAGGGTGTCATAAGGAAGAGGGAGCAGGGTTTTCTGCCACCCTTGAAAGAAGGACTAGGAGCAATGGGTTCAAATTAAAGCAAAGGAGATTCCACCTGAACATAAGGAAGAACTTCCTGACTGTAAGAGCTGTTCAACAGTGGAGCTATCTGTCTCCGAGTGTAGTGGAAGCTCCTTCCTTTGAAGGCTTTTAAATAGAGGCTGGATGGCCATCTGTCAGGGATACTTTGATTGTGCTTCTCTTGCATTGCAGGGGGTTGGACTAGATGAACCATGTGGTCTCTTCCAACTCTGTGATTTGATGATTCTATGAATCCCCAAATGTGAATACAAGCAGCCAGTCCCTAATCTGAATTTGGTGGGAGGGGAAATCACAAAGAGGAACAAATCAATGACTTTGCATGTTGTCTCCAACTGAAAAATATATAGAATCTGAGGGCCAATAAATTTGTGCATATTTTGACAGCCAGGTTTCTATTTGCACCCGTTTCTTGCAATGCATCCCTTTTTACAGGTTGAAAACTAATTCAGCAACAAGGACCTGGCCTTTTTGTGCAGATGTGTCACTATGAAAAGTGCCAGCAGCACTTGACAGCTCACTATTGACAACTCAATGCTCTCTACAGCAGTTCTGTGACGTGCCCAAGGGCAAATGTAATTCATACACGAGATTCTTCATTGTGGCCCTTGCTGATTTTTGACAGGAGTAACCAAATGTTGTCATATTAAGAGGTATGATTGACCCACTGGGTGGTCATTTTGGCCTTGCCATCCCAATGGGAACCAGAAGGGACACAGGCTTCGATTCTTGCAAATTTGCAATTGGCCAAGTAGAAATCCATTACATTGACATCCCCAGTAGAAAGAAACGGTTACATAACAATTTCTTTGCTGTGAGCCTCA
The DNA here is from genome assembly GCF_035594765.1 of Anolis carolinensis. Classification (NCBI taxonomy): domain Eukaryota; kingdom Metazoa; phylum Chordata; class Lepidosauria; order Squamata; family Anolidae; genus Anolis; species Anolis carolinensis. The sequence continues at coordinate 201,721,237 of NC_085842.1, forward strand.
CGTTGTGTGTGTGTGTGTGTGTATGTGTGCAAGGAGAGCCCAATTTTCTGCTAAGTGCCTGTCAACATTACTGATATGTGACGGTAGACGCTAGACACTTTGCTCGTGTGTATTGCAATGCATTTAGCTCCATATCATTAAGGCTTGTTAAACATTTATTCTGCAGGAAATGCTTCTACACAGCTGTATAAAATGCACATTATCTCCTCTGAACTGGATTATATGGCAGTGTGGACTAAGGCCCTATCTACACTGCCATACAAAATCTAGATTATCTGCTTTGAACTGGATTGTATGGCAGTGTAGACTCATATAATCCAGTTCAAAGCAGATAAAGTGGATTATCTGCTTTGATAGTCTGGATTATATGGCAGTGTAGAAGGGGCCTAAAATAATACAGTTCACATCAGATAATATGGATTTTCTGCTTTGATAACCTGGCTTATCTGGCAGTGTAGAAGGGGGCCCAGTCTTCTAAGGTTTTCTCGAATGCACTTATTTTACTTACTTACTTAATTAGGCGATCTCTTGTTATCCTAGTATAATAGCCTTCCAAGTGTAGTGTCTTGAGGGTGGATACGTAGGTGATTGTAGAGCCCTATTCTTGACCCACATGTTCTTCCACAGTGAGGACATTGGTTTCCAGGTGGAAGGTGGTCCCAGTCAGGGTTGGCTTGGCACGCCTTCCTCTTGGCAGGTTTCTCCCTTTCACCCTCCATTTCTGCCTCTTCAAATTCCACAGCACTGCTGGTCACAGCTGACCTCCAGCTAGAGCGCTCAAGGGCCATGGCATCCCTGTTCTCTGTGTTTATGCCACAGTTTTTAAGGTTAGCTTTAAGATCATCAACTGCAATCACTGACAAAACAAACCACTTCCTTATGATCTATAGCATTTTTTGGGATCTGTAATCTCTTGGGGAGGGGGAGATTATAATGTTCTTTTAGAGCTCTTTCACACTAATCTACGACCCACTCTGCACTGCCATAAAATCCAGATTATCAAATCAGATAATCCACATTGTCTAATTTGAACTGGATTATATGAGTCCACACTGCCATATAATCCCATTTAAAGCAGATAATCTGGACTTTATATGACAGTGTAGAAGGGGCCTATTATGCACTGTGCTTCTGTTTGAACTACTATAGCAACGTCTTATGGAATCCCTAGAGGCACCAAATTCAAATATTCTATAGGACAGAGCCATGGCAGTTAAAGTGGAATCATACCATTTTTACTGTGTAGTAAGGAAGGGCCCCTTATATCTGTAACAGCTTTCTCAATGCAGGTACACTTTAGTGTGAACAAACTGTACGTCCTGTCATCTTGGATGGCACACTGCAGTCCAAAACTTATGAAACTTGCATTTTAGAGAAAGCTACTTGTATTTTTGGTTATTTCCTATTGTATAGAAGAAAAAGATACCTTTGGAGAATCAGTTTCTCTTTTTCAGCCAACTACTGGTTCTGTAATTGACTCCTGGGTCTCCATGTAGAACTGCACAGTTTCCTTTCATGTGTTGTCAATAGAAGTGGGTGTTTAGAAGTCTCCATGGCTAAGATGACTGCCAGCCTGCCTTTTTTCAGGGTTCTATTGTCATTTCTTTCCACCTTAAATACTATTACAATCTATTGCTACCAGCAATAAGCCCATTGTCTACAGCATTCCACTTTCAGAGATGATTACATGCCCCTTGCATTGATTTCAAGCTTTATACTTACCCTCCACTTGTTAAAGACTAGAATCCATCAAAAATAAAAATTAAAACAGTGAAAAGGTCACCAAAATATCAAGAAGCAGCATGTACTCTCACAGTTCAGGGTCATAACTCCTGAGACTCCTGCCTCAGAAAATGAAACTGTCAGATTGACAAGTTAAGCACATTGAATTGAAATGTTCTCTGTGTGAGCCCTTTCCATCCGGCTTTGTTGATTTACACAAGAGTTTGATGACCACATCAGTCCTATCTTTAGTGTTCCTCCATTGCCACCATTTTCCTAAATTTGTGTCTTGTGTTCAGTTTTCGTTGAGAAATCATAAATGTTTATTTTGCAAAAGCCTTTCCATGTTCCTCTTCATATTTTATGAAATTCCAATCTGAGTCACCAGTACTTAAGGGACCAATGGAAAGAGCATCGGAAAGTAAAATGAACTTGGAGTGATATCATTAAACTTATTTGGGGGGAACAAAAGAAAATCCCAAACTCTTGCATCTAACAGGGAGCTATGATTGTTTTTCATTTAAAAGGAGTTGACTCCTGTATGGGCTGACTGAGTGAAAAAGGAGAGGGTTCCTGTACCTTTAATGTAGTAGTTCCCAACCTTTTTTTTTTACCAGGGACCACTTTGACCAGAGACAAACTTGACTAGAGACAAGTTTGACCAGGGAGCACATGACCAGGGACCACTCTCCAACATCATTAGTACCAAAAGAGTTACGAATCAATTTTTGGTCAACGTTAGATTTGGTTTGGTTATTTGGAGCGCTGATTCAGAAAATTACATTGGATAGACCTCATCAGCTCTAGTTTCTGGTACAGAACATATGCCATCCAGTAGTCGCCAACTGCTCGCCCACAGAAAACCATATTTCTTAATCTAGAGCTGATGTGGTCTATCCAATGCAATTTTCTGAATCAGCACCCTAAATAACCCCAGGAACAGGCCTAAAAATGAAGACACCAAGGTGGTCCTGCTTCCAAGCGCCACATGGAATGGCTCCACTCAGGGGGAGGGGAGGAGGAGGAGAAGCAGCAGTCAGGAGGCTTGTTGTCACTCATTTCATGGGTAGTCAGCCTCTCCCCTCCCGACATCCCCATTGCCTCAGCACTATAAGAGGGTTTTGTAAGGCCAGTTGCTCTTGTTGCAACAGTATCGTAATGGGGAGGCCACGGATCATATTTTACTTCTTGGGGACCACTGGTGGTCCACGGACCACAGGATTCAACCACTGCTTTAATGCTTATGTAGAAGAAGAAAGCAGGTGTTGCTTGCCAACCAACCAGATAATAAGTGACTCTGCCAAAAATGTCTTCTACACTACCCTTAAATTTAAGAGTTCTTATTAGTTTTTACTCTGGCACCTGATCAACAGGTATTTAATGCACTATAGTCAACCACTTTTCTAGAACAAACTGGACTGAAGTAGAGAATGAGTGGAGCTGCAGGCCAACAAAGATGGGAAAGTATTGCAATCACTATCCCAATTTTAAAAGTTATATTCTCTTTACTTTTCCAAAATATGCAACAGTTTTCTTGGAGGGGGGTATGGCAAATGCATTATCACAAATGAACACACATAATTTTATTTTTAAAATTCTTTACAGAATTACAGACATGTTGACTCAGGAGTAATGTGCTCAGCCCAATTGGGTTTTAACTGTACTGTCTTGTATATATGGGTCTTTGGCAGACGTCAAGTTATGGCAACCTCACACATTTCATAGGGCTTTCTTAGGCAATAAATACTCTAAAGAGGCTTTTGCCCATGCATTCCTCTGAAATACAGTCTACAGCACCTAGTATTGATATTCATTGGTGATCTCCCATCCAAATCATAATCAGGGCTGGCCCTGCATACTGTCCAAGATCAGACAGGATCTGATGCTTTTGGGGTATTCAGATTTAAGCCCTACTTTGTTGTTTTCTGCCAACAAGAGACATTTATGATTTATGGTGGCTCAAAGGCAACCTTATGATAGTTTTTTTTTAATTCAGGGGAATCACCTTTGCTTGGTCTGAGACTGAGAGAATGCAATTCAAGGTCACCCAGTGGGTTTCCATGGCTGCTTGGGGATTTGACCCTCAACTCCACAATCATAGTCCAGCATTCAAACCACTACATCACACTGGCTCTTTGTTGTTGTCTATCTCCAAGCTACTTTTGACTTATGGAGACTTTAAGCCCAAAGGTATTTAAGACTGCAGCCTTAAAATGTCAGTTTAATCAGTATGCAGCAGGCTAACTGTGCTACTTTGTTATGGGAAAAACAAAACACTCTTGTGGATTAACACAACAATATTAAAAAAGGACAAGACTACAATTGATCTGCCAATATGTTTATGTGTTTTAAAATTCCCTACAAAGTTCCACTGCTGAACAGCTCTCACAGCTAGGAAGGTCTTCCTAATGTTCAGATGGAATCTCCTTTCCTGTAGTTTGAAGCCACTGTTCCGCATTCTAGTTTCCAGGGCAGCAGAATCATAGAATCATAGAATAGTAGAGTTGGAAGAGACCTCATGGGCCATCCAGTCCAACCGCCTGCCAAGAAGCAGGAAATTGCATTCAAAGCACCCCCGACCAGGCCTGTAGCGAGGGGGCGGTTTTAGGGGTTCAACCCCCCCCCCCCCCCGAAATTTTTCAGGTTATAAAAAAACCTGGTTTACTCATGAATTTTAACTGGTTAACCAAATCCCCATGCTACGTCTATGAGACACAAAACATTAAGATTCCCTCCAGGCACTCTCTCAAGCAGATATTGACAGGTTTGTAGCGGGAAGGGGTGTGTGCAAGGGGTTAAACCCCCCCCAAATTTTCAAACACCCCCCCCCGAAATTTTCAAGCCCCCCCCCCCCCGAAATTTTTTTCTGGCTACGGCCCTGCCCCCGACAGATGGCCATCCAGCCTCTGCTTAAAAGTTTCCAAAGAAGGAGCCTCCACCACAGTCCGAGGGAGAGAGTTCCACTGCCAAACAGCTCTCACAGTGAGGAAGTTCTTCCTGATGTTCAGGTGGAATCTCCTTTCCTGTAGTTTGAAGCCATTGTTCCGCGTCCTAGTCTGCAGGGCAGCAGAAAACAAGCTTGCTCCCTCTTCCCTATGACTCCCCCTCACATATTTATCCATGACCATCATGTCTCCTCTCAGCCTTCTCTTCTGTAGGCCAAACATGTCCAGCCGCTATTTAAGCCACTTCCTCATAGGGCTTGTTCTCCAGACCCTTGATAATTTTAGTCGCCCTCCTCTGGACGCTTTCCAGCTTGTCAACATCTCCCTTAAATTGTGGTGCCCAGAATTGGACACAGTATTCCAGGTGTGGTCTGACCAAGGCAGAATAGAGGGGTAGCATGACTTCCCTGGATCTAGATGCTATACCCCTATTGATGCAGGCCAGAATCCCATTGGCATTTTTAGCAGCCGCATCACATTGTTGGCTCATGTTTAACTTTTTGTCCACAAGGACTCCAAGATCTTTTTCACACGTACTGCTGTCAAGCCAGGCATCCCCCATTCTGTATCATTGCATTCCATTTTTTCTGCCGAAGTGGAGTATCTTGCATTTGTCCCGGTTAAACTTCATTTTGTTAGTTTCAGCCCATCTCTCTAGTCTGTCTAGATCGTTTTGAATACTGCTCCTTTCTTCTGGAGTGTTGGCTATCCCTCCCAGTTTTGTGTCATCTGCAAACTTGATGATCGTGCCTTCTAACCCTTCGTCTAAGTCGTTAATAAAGATATTAAACAGAACCAGGCCAAGGACGGAGCCCTGCGGCACTCCAATCGTGACTTCTTTCCAAGATGAAGAAGACGCATTGGTGAGTACCCTTTGGGTTCGTTTGCTTAGCCAATTACAGATCCACCTAACCGTAGTTTTGTCTAGCCCACATTTACATTTGTTTGCCAGAAGGTCATGGGGGACTTTGTCGAAGGCGTTACTAAAATCCATGTACGCTACATCTACAGCGTTCCCTGTATCGACCCAACTCGTAACTCTGTCGAAAAAAGAGATCAGATTAGTCTGCCATGACTTGTTTTTGGTAAATCCGTGTTGACTATTAGCAATGACTGCATTTGTTTCTGTTTGCAGACCACTTCCTAAATGATCTTTTCCAGAAATACAACATGGATATCAGGATGACAAAATCCTATACAACTAAGACCATAAAAAAGGAGGAATCTTATCCAATTTCTTTGCAGGTCCCTTGGCCATACCGGTTGCTTGTATTTGCAGATTGGCAACAGCTAGAGTTATGAGTTTCCTGCCCTGCTTCTCATAAATGATTGCACATTTCTGTCAAAATACAGTTAATATGCTATATATTCACAGTTGCTGTCTCCACTGACATTCTCTTTGGCCATTGAAAATAAAGCTTCTGATTTTGCTTTCAACCTGTCTGCGTCTCATCTGGCCTTCGAGGAAGCTAGAAACGTCAACATTCAAATTTGTAGTTCTTGTGGAAGCTGAAATTCACATAACAATATGTTGTTTCTATTGTTTCTTTTGACTCAGATCAAGTAGACTCACAGAATCAATGGAAACTTTGGAAATCGACAAGCATACAAGGGATCAATCAATTCAGTGTATCTCCTGAACATTCAGACAAGCAATTGAATTTTAACCTGTATAAGTCAATTATTGTAAGACATAATTTCTTGGGAGGAATGGCAAGAAATAATTCAATAACATATGATAAAACGGTAAAATAGATAGATAGAAAGGCTGATAAAATTTAAGTGAAATCTACCCAAAGAAACCTGCCAGCTAAAATCAATTACATCATGTTTACAGCCACTTTTGATCACAATTGTGAGATTGAATAATAATCGCAAGTATGTTTAAGGGAATGGCTTGTCAAATTATATGCATTTCTTTATTATTTGGCAGAAGGGTAATCAGAGACAGGGGTTTCTGGGAAAATGTATGTATTATTTATTTAAATAATATTCCATCTTTCTCTTGACATACACCAACTCACAGCATAGATTAAAACAAACAATAATAATCTAACCTATTTTCAAATAATCTAACCTATTAAAGTACCATGAATTTATAATGGTATAAAAGCATCTTTAGGACTGAATATTTTTGTGCCTTCCCTAAGAATTTGACTTGCCCCTAAGCTTGTTTAGTCCTTAATGGGCTGTTTTTAGGGCCACCACACATACCATTAGGTTTTATTCCCTCTGTTTGTTGTTGCTGTAATTCTCTTTTGTAAACCTCAGAGCTAGTTTGAGATGGATTGAGACAAATTCCATTTTGTGCATGGATGGTGCCATTTTAATTTAGTTGCATACAAATCCACATAGAGCAATCAGATTTTCTAATTGACATTTGTTTTGCTTATTCACTGCAGCTCTGTGTGCAGCTTCAAAAAGAACTTGTTCAAATAATATTTCCCAAGCTGTATTCTGTTGTCTTCTTTCCTTTTCTGTTCCCACCTGAATTCTCTTGATTTCTTTGTTCCTACAGTTACAGTTCTTACTGTTATCTTGAAACACAGAGTAAAATATTCCTCTTCTTGTGAAATGGGACATTTTAGAACAGCTTTCCCATCTTCTTTCCAGATCCCAGCCACCCTGGCCACTGGCAATAATAAGATTTGTTGGAGGGAGTGAAGTTATAGGTGAGAAGAGTTGGATTAAAAGAAGTCTCATAGTTTATGATACCTGATGAAGAGTGATCTTTAACTTTTTACCTATAAGACTCAAAGTGTTTCTGGGTAGGTGGTTTGGTTTCTAGTGCTATCAATTAAAAGCCATTGTACAGTTATTTTGTTTCCACTTCTGAATTTATTTTCTACTGGACAAAAACAGAGGATGGTTACACATTATATTAATCAACTTCTGTGCAAATGAGACAGTCTGATCACATACTACAACCTTGACAAAAAACAAACAAACCCTAATCTGACATAGATTTGCATAGGGGACCAGATTGCCTATATACATAAGCTCATGTTAGCATTCTATGGCACACTGGCAGCTTATTGAAAGAGAACCAGCTCTGTTTTCCAGTTGCAAAAGCTTCCCTGCCTGGTCACCTGGAAGCAATTGTCACTTGCCACAAGCGATCAGGCAAATGGCTATTTATAGATACCATGTTTATTACCATGGTATCTATACCTAGGGGTCTACCATTACATCATCGGTACGGTGTGTTACCAGTTCTGATATGATTTGTGTATTAGGAAGGGAAAACAGGATTTCTGTAAGCTTTTTTTTTTTATGAATGTGTGTGTCAGGAGCGACTTGAGAAACTTCAAGTTGCTAAGCTTCCAAATGCTATTGATGATGGCAGTTTGAGGGCATATAAAAACGTGATAGTTAGCCGGATGACAAATTGCAGCCTGCTATATTGTAATAATATTTCATGATTAAGAAATGTATTCTGCCTGGTTGTCCTGGTGAGATGTTAAAACAATTGTTAGCTCATTTCAGTCCTAATGTTTTCTTCAAGCATTTCCTCTAAACCAATATATATTTATTCCTACAGTCTAGAACCCATTTATTTCTATTTCTAGTTTAGAAATCAGAAGGACAGATAGTGCTACTCTGGAATGGAAATAGTTCTGTTCACATTTCTGTGAGAAAGCATCAGATGTTTACTTCCTGTACCTAACCATGAACCAGAATCTCAAAATCCTCACTTTCCCAAAGTTTGCAATGCAGTTTGCTTTTTGAAAAGTACAAAAACATATATGGTAGGAAAAATGTTTACAAAAATGTGGACATCCCAAACAGTGCACAGATATACACACACACACACAGTACTAACATGCTTTATTCAACAGGAAAAAAAATCACTTTAATATTTTTTTAAAGAAGTGTACATAAAAATGAATACAGGGGGTCAGCTGTTTTCATGAGGTTTTTGTTCCAGGACCTTGTGTCAAAATGAAATAAAACTCAGATGATCATACCTGATATTATTAAATAATAGTGACATGAACATGCACACTTCAATTATTAATATGGGGTATTGTGATCCACGATCAGTTGAAATCATGGATCCAGAACCCATGGATCTGAAATACCTATTAGATATTTTGAAAAAATATATTAAAATATACATATTTTGAAAAATGCATACAATGGGAAAAACACAGTCTGAATTGTGAGAGAATAATGACTGGGAGAAATTGAGCTTAACAGATTGTTGTCGTGATTATCTAAATGTCACTTTCATTGCTGCATTTGCCTATTTAATTTAACTTCTGAATTGTATATGTTTTTATGGCATTGAATAATTGCTTCTGTGTAAGCCGCCTTGAGTCCCCTTTTTGATAAAGGTGGGGTATAAATAGAGTAAACACATAAATAAAATAAATACTAATACAAATTATTGTACAAATTGAGAGGGGCATCCTGGGTAACCTGTACGGAGAATGATATCAGGGTCCATGTCCATCCCAAAGGGAGATTCTAATAAAATTAAGCTCAGACTTATAATTTTAAAAAATATACACCAGATGTATTCAAAATATTTTTCAGTCACACGTCAAGTGCAGTATTTACATACTCCAAATGTGCAAAGACCCTGGAAGAAATGTTTGCGCAACCCACACTTTTGAAGACTTCTTTCTCAAATTCATACTTTCCATCCCTATCTGTGAGCAATATAAACTTTGAAATGTTTAGCAAACAAGTCATGGTGGACTCAGGGCTTTATGAATCCCTATACTATACTGTGCAGTGTTCTAAAACAGAAGCAACTCATAGATCAAGAGGATGGTTTAGTCAGCAAGTCACAGCTTTTCTAAGATTGACTCTTGCTTTAGTGAGTTTCCTAAGAATCTTTGAATCTACTTTGACATTCTGTTTACGCTATGGCCCATACGTTATGTGTGGAATGCCTAACATCTCGACAAGAGTCCAATCTCCCTTAAAAGCATCCCAGTTCAACACCATCACCACATCTTGAGGCAACAGGTTCCACTTGTTATCTGTGTGCAGTGTGAAGAAGCACTTTCTTTTATCCATCATTCAGTTTCAACATATGACACCAGATACTAGTATTATGAGTTTGGGTGGAAGGGTTCTCCTGAGCTTCTTTCTCCCACCAGACACAATTCTATAGACCTCTACTAAGCCCCACTTTTATTCCATGTATATTCTAGCTGAGAACCCATCTGCTATGTGAACCCCAGGTGGTAAGCTGGCCCAAGCATTTTGTTGCCTGGGTAGAGAGCTGGGCCAAAACTAACAAAATGATTTTCACTACACTTTGGAAATAAAAATGAAATGCATGCCGAGCTTGAAAACAGTCTTAGTAAACCACATGCTGAAAATGAGCCTACAGCAGGTATGGGCAAACAGGCCGAGGAGTCGGATGTTACCCTCTGGGCGCTTACCTCAGGCCTTCCTCATTTTCCCTGTCCTCTTGGCATAAAGCTGCAGCAGATGTCACCTTCTTATGCAGAAAGGATGGAGGAGGAAGCACGCAGTGGCTGAGGGCCCTCTGAAGTGCTTTCAGCCACTGTGTGTCTCACCCTCCTCCCGGCATAATGACAGTGTGAGCAACCATGTCCTTATGCCAGGAGGATGACTTGAAGAAGGCACGCAGTGGTAGAGAGACCTCTGTAGCATTCTCGGACATCACCTGTCTTGTCCTCCTCCCGGCATAATGCTGAGAGGACAGCCCAAAGATCAAGGGAGCCGTATTAGGGAGGAAGATCGGGGCAGTCGCCACATGTCTTGTTTTCTTCCCAGCATAAGGATGGGGTAAACAGCCCCGTCCTTATGCCAGGAAACCTGAGCATGACCCACCCTTTCCTGGCCCCATCCTCTCCCAAACCCTCACCCTCCCGGGTCCATCCCACCCAGCATGTACCTGGCCACACTCTTTCCTGGCCCAGTCCTCCCAGCTGGACCCAAAATGCGGCCCCAAGGCAAAAAAGTTTGCCCATGCCTGGTTTACAGTGTGATGCTGCAATTCTAAGCTGCATCAATAGAAGTATAGTTTCGACATAGAGGAAGATCATAGTCCCACTCTCTTTTGCTTCTCATCTTGAGTTCTGTGTTTGGTTCTGGGCACTGCAATTAAAGAAGTGTGCTGTCACGCCTGGGGCTATAACTCTTAGCGAAAGAGGCATGGACGTGACATCTTTCCCCAGGGGATTGCTTCTTGCCCTCCTTTAGGGAAACTGGAACCCCCAAGGACCAAAACACTGTAGATAACTCAAAAACTGGTTTTATTGTTCACAAAAGGTTATCCCAATAAGCTGGAAGTTTCAAAGGGGTAAAGGAAAATATACATTACAGTCTTTAGTTGTCTTAAGTCCAAGGAGCTCTGTAGCTGAGAAGCTTTTCCAGGTCCCTCTTTCTCAATGGCTGTGAATGCCGGAGCAATCAATGGCCTATGTTTGAAGACATGGTCTTCCTCTGGTGCCAAATAACTGATTTGAAGGCACTTGAGACTCCTCAATGTCGTTCAGGTTGGCCCTGAACATGAAGCATAAGTCTCAAGGGTAAGAACCTCAGAATTGGTGCTGAGAGGTGCTTAATCAAGGGCTTTTAGAGCCAAGTCACTCTCTCACGTCCATCTGGTAGAAAGCTTGATGGTGGAATGAAAAAGGAAACACTGCCCTATTCCAGGAAGAGGTGGAGCCAAACAATTGAGCTGAAGAAGCAATATAACTGGTGCAAACAACATTGATTGACAGCTATAAATAACCAATCAATCCAACTATATTTACAGGGTAAAGGCAAAATCAGGCATGATACAACAATTCAAATCTTGGAACTTACAGTTCGACATATAGATGGCGCCACTCGCGTCACAAGAAGGATATTGACAAGCTAAAACATGTCCAGAGAAGAGTAACCAAAATGATCAAAGGCATGGAAAATAAGCCTTATGAGGAACAGCTGAGGAAGCTGGGCATGCTTAGCTTGGAGAAAAGAGGGAATAAGAGAGCCATATTTATATCTTTGAAAGGATGTCTCATTGAGAAGGGTGCAAGGTTGTTTCTGATGCCCTGGAGACTAGAAAATGGGGCAATAAATTGCATAAAAAGATATTCCACCTAAACACTATGAATAGTTTCCTGACATTAAGAGCTGTTTGACAGAGGAATATGTTGCCTCGCAGGGTGGTAGTCTTCTTCTCTGGAGGTTTTTAAGCAGAAGGATGACCATCTGTCCAAGATGCTTTGATTGTGTTTTCCTTCATGGTAAGGGGTTGGACTGGATGGCCTGTGTGGTCTTTCCCAATTCTATGAATCTATGATTCTAGAAAACAATCCCTCATACCCCAGCAAGGTACTTAGAGGAAGAAAATTTCACATTATGCATGGCAGTAAGAATGCAATGCATTGGATCCAACCTACTGTAGCTGTACTTAGGAGTGGAGCCACTCAGATCAACAGGATACAAAATAGTATTGATATGGTGGCCAATCATATCATAATCAATTAATAATTACCCATTTTCTATCTGCTGCATTTTCATGATACCTAAAAATGTGCTTCTAAAAAAACTAGCTTCAGTCTACCTAATGCTAATAATGCAACGCGGATGAGTGGCGCTGTCCAGTGGAAAAGAATATTTCAGAAATATCAGATCCACAGCCTGCATTATCTCCATATTCTGCAGTGTCTAAGGGGGGGGGGGGAAGCTAACATGAAGGAAGTACTAGATCAATTTACATATCGCCGAAGTAACAAAGATCCAGAGAGAATCTTTCATCAGAGGCTCTTTTGTGCCTAATTTCTCAGCACAAGCACTTTTGGAATTACTTCTAATGCTTCATCATTAAGGATAGTTAAGGGGAAGTGGAAAATCAAAGCTCTACTAAATGAGTTGTTTGAAAAAAACTATTGTTGAAATTTCAGTTATGCTGATCTATGCACAGTTTTCTTTCATGTAATAGAACTGAGAACAGAATTTTCATGGTGAATTACATCCTTTTTAAATAAGACAACTCAAACCCCTCCTCCCAAACAACCAGTATCTGAAGGGCGACATTAGATGTTGGTTATTTGGGTGGAGGACTCCCAGGGCCCTTCCACACAGCCATATAACCCAGAATATCAAGGCAGATTAACCCACAATATCTGCTTTGAACAGGGTGATCTGAATCCACAGTGTCATATATCCCAATTCAAAGCAGATACCGTGATATTTTATTCCGCTGTGTGAAAGGGACCTTAGTTATGGACATCGACAGGGAAGCAATATCAGTATTCCATTAACAACATTTGGCTGATGTGGAATGTCTTTGTAAATAAATAAGCATAATGATGTCTGTTGTACCCAAAACATCATGTTTTCCTGAATCAAATGAAGATTTAAATCTAAAGAAATTTTAGATATTGACAAGAGGGCATGTATCCATTAATTGAGCCACACAGGGTTGCAGCAGCCATTACTTTAATGTACCCATGGTAGTTGGTAAGTGGATTGCAATATAGAGAAAATGGCAACATCATTTATTTGATTCTATGAATTGATGCAAAGCCCAAATCCTACAATTAACCGATTTATTGCATAAGAAGATGGCCTCACAATCTTCAGTTAAGGATTATTTTATAGAGTTAATTCAATGTGAGCAAATGAGTCAAACTGCATTTGACAAGAAGTTATATGCCAAGCCATCCTGACTGCAAAAATCATCGAAGCACCTAAGGCGGTCCATCCAGAAAGAGGTTCCAAATAAATTGGTTCCAAGATCGCCTTAGGGGCAGTGTCTGAATTAGAACAAGCTTGCCAATATTTCATCATGGTCAGGAAACATGCTTTATAATACAAAGTCAAGTCTAGGGAATTAAAATCACAGTCTAAAAAAAGATAGTTTTATCTTTTTGAGTGAGAACCAGAGCAGTGAGTCCCTCATATATAGTAAGATAGATAATTTTAAGATTAATGGTATATGGTAGACCATTAATCTCAAGTACTTAACCTTACCACAAATGCTTAATTTAAATGATTCACACTTATCTGAACCAACAGATATTTCTGCAAGAAATTCAACAAATTTAATTTAATCATTGATGTATTATCTCAAAGAACTAATATGCCCAAATGTCTAATAGTTTCTGAACATGTGACATTGCTAGTTGACAAACTATTAGTCCCAACAAGACTAATCAGACCAACTCTGATTTAATCATTGCTTTAATCTTAATTTTTAAAACTTGTTTGAATTGCTATATTGTTTGACATATTATTATTTTAGATCCCAAATTGTTCTAATCTGATTTAATTGAGTTTATTTTCTGCGTGCATTTACATTACACGGTAATATGCCATTGTATATTGGAATCCGCCCTGAGTCCCCCTGGGGTGATAGGGCTGAATACAAATAAAGTGTTGTTTGTTGTTGTTGTTGTAATACAGGTTTTCACCACTTTAACTCTCATGGGTCAATGCCATGGAATCCTGGGATATGTAGTTTAGTAAGGCACCAGCACATTTTGAAAGAGAATTGTGTTTTTATTGTAATTTAATGTGTATTTTAAATGACTTTTTGTAATTCTTTGTAGTTGTTTTAAACGGCATTGAATTATTGCCATGTTGTTATGCGGCCTGAGCCCGCTCCAGGGTGAGAAGGGCGGGGTAAAAGTATAGTCTAGTAAATAAATAAATAATAAAGACCTTGTAAAGTGAAACAATATTGGAAATTAACTATACAATGAGGCCTGAAATATACTTATTGGGAATATACGAAAAGGAATTTACGGTAGTTTAGATACCAACAAAGAAAAATTACTTATATATTTGGCAACAGCAGCCAGAATGGTCTTTGCAAAGGAATGGAAGACAGAAAAATTACCAGATAAAGCAACATGGCTAAATAAAGTTATGGAAATAAAAGACATGGACAAGTTAACATATCTACTAAAGAAGAACAATCCTAAAGGTCTAAAATGACGGATTGGTCATCGCTTGAGAAATAGATTAAAGTGTCTTATCAAGTCTAGGAACTGGAGTTAAATTACTTGACATACAAAAAGGGAAAGAAGGATTAAATAAAAGGATGAAAAGGAACCCAAGGAGAAGAAGAACAGAAGTAAAAAAAACTGTTATTTTTATTTTTAATCTATTTTTCATTATTAGTATTATTCCTTTTTCTCTTTCTTTTTCTTCTTTTTTCAATCTATCTTTTCACCTCTCTTTTCTATAATCAATTTTGTTCTCACACTATCACTATATCATATAGTATATACTATACTATATGAAACTTTAATAAAAATTTATTAAATTAAGACCTTGTAAAATTACAATATTGAGTCATGGCAGTTGAAGTGGTTTCAAATGGTCTTAATTCTATTGTGTAGATGTGCCCTTTGTCACCATGAAATAATTAGACAGAAGGTAGAATACTAATATTTGAATATATATGTATGCAACTTATTAAATTTAACTCATTATTTCCCATTTTTGATAATGAGTGGCTGTTAGCAAAAAATTCCATTCCATTTTGATATGCAAAGGGTAAACTAATCAGCACATTTCTAGTTAGATGTTGGCAGTTAGCAAAATTCTAGATGGTCTAAATCAGTGGTTCTCAACCTGTGGGTCCCCAGATGTTTTGGCCTTCAACTCCCAGAAATCCTAACAGCTGGTAACTGGCTGGGATTTCTGGGAGTTGTAGCCCAAAACACCTGGGGACCCACAGGTTGAGAACCACTGTTCTAGATACTCTCAAAAGGGTCACTAGCAATTGACGCGATTAGATTTCCCCATATGAGTGAATGAGATGTCCAACTACCCAATGAATTCTATAGTATTCTGAATAAAGTGAGAACGTTCTTGTTAAGTTAAAAAAGCAAACAAGCTGGAAAATATCCCTCTAAATGTCCTCTTGTCTTATTAGGTAAAAAAAGGTAAAGGTTTCCCCTGACGTTAAGTCCAGTCATGTCTGACTCTGGGGGTTGGTGCTCATGTGTGTTGGTTATTTGTTCAATTTGATATTTTTATTTCAGCATCTACTATTGTTCAGATGTGATTTATGCTTAATCACATCATCACAGGCTATCCGTAGTAAGATCTCTATGACCTGCTGTAATAAAATAATAAAAAGTTGTCCCCGCATCTCCAATTTTGGACCTGATTTTTGAAGCCCTCATGCTCACCTGGCAATTTTACATGACTGACCTTGGGTATTATGAACTTTTGAGCTATGGGGTTGCTGTTGGTGAGGGTCATTTGCTGCTCGTCAAGCAACAAGATGTCCTTAACTGGCCCTGTTCAGGTAAAATAAATGGTTGGATTGCTTTCTGGAGGTGCACCAAGGCCTCTTAAAGTATAATGATAGAGGAACACTATTTCTGTCCCGTTTCAAGAAATCGCATGACTTCTGCTGGCGTTGTTGCAAGCATAATGCAGGGCTAAAATTCCTTCATCCAAGGATTCAAGGTTTTGCCGCAGATACCTTAAACTAAAGAACTATTTTAATATGCCACCCTCTATTCCAGAAATCTTGCTTACCCTACATAAGCAGGCATGTAGAATTGATTTTAAATTTCAAATGCTATTTAAGCAAATCTCCTATCCTTTTTTTAAAAAAATCTGAGCTTTTAATACTTTTCTTTTTGTACATTGTGGAAATCAATAATTCATGGGCCAAGATCAGATAACAGAACTATGATCCTGCCAATGAAGCAGTTCCTCTTTTCAAACCGTAAACAGCATTATCAAAGGAGATGGTAAGATACAAACAAAGCTTTTGCTTAGATAATCAGTCTTGCAATTTGCATATTAACATCATGGCCCAGTGCTACAAGGAGCTTCGACAAGAGATGCTGGCAGGATACTGTAGTATCCTACACAGTAAACAATACATTAGAAAGGAAGCTTGTCTTATTTCTGTGGCTGCCTGTACTTTCCATTTTGTTCCAACCTAAATGCACTTGCTCTTTGAAAAACCACTTTAAAATTAATGCAGTGCCCAAAGCACCTGCACAACCTCTAGTTTGTGAGGTGTTCAAGGATGTTTTAAGGCTTGTCTCTTTAATGAGGAAATTATTTCCTCTGCTTCTGGAAAGAACACATTTGGATGCCAAGATGCTAGAATGTTTAGACCTATATAGACAAACCCTAACTATTTAACTGAGCTGCACAGATTTTCCTACATAATGTCTGGCCATCCATAAACAAACTGGACTGTTCTGTCCCCTGGATTAGTGTGATGTGCACAGTATCGCCTCCCTTCCAGAATACAGAAGGTTATAAAACTGTTTCGTTTATATAATATATTCTCTATCATTTCCTATTTCCATGTGTAATCAGCCATACAACACATAATATATTGCAGGAGTGCCAATCTGTGGCCCTCAGGTTAATTACAAAAGTCTTATTTAAGAAATTCAATCTGTAACAAGGTTGATCTGTATCTCTAGCAGTCAGCAGCTGGTGAAGAAGGTATCAGAAAGAGAAGTGAAATCAGAAACAGGAATTCATTGCACAAAGCTGCTATTTCATGGTAACTGCATGATCCCTGATAGTGGTGACACGCCAGGATAAGCGCCCTCATTATCACATGTCCCTACATGGATAAAATTATGCTGATTTACTGATCCATAGTCCTCTGGTCCAACTTCTGCATAACCTGATAACTCCATCCTCCCGCACTTCTATAGATAAAGGTAAAGGTTTTCCCCTAAAGTTAAGTCTGGTCGTGTCCGACTCTGGGGGTTGGTGCTTACGTCCATTTCTAAGCCAAAGAGCCAGTGTTGTCTGTAGACACCTCTAAGTAATGTGTCCAGCATGACTGCATTAAGCACTGTTACCTTCCCGCCAGAGCCGTACCTATTGATCTACTCGTATTTGCATGTTTTCGAACTGCTAGGTTGGCAGAAGCTGGGGCTAACAGCAGGAGCTCACCCCACTCTCCGGATTCAAACCATTGACTTTTCAGGCAGCAAGTTCAGCAGCTCAGTGGTTTAATATATATATTTTTTTAAAAAATGTTTAATGCAATTATGCAATTCCAGCCAAGTTTACTTTTTAAAAAATTAAATAAAATCTCTATATATCTATATCTTCTATCATATCCATAATAAAATTGACAGTATGTATGTATGTATGTATGTATGGGTCTTGGGCTCCCACTTCCACAGACAGGCTCCCACTTCCACAAATAGCTATGACCCCCAGCAATGAGGAACCACCAATGGCCCTCCCTCCAATGACATGGCAGGTTGTAGAGAGTGCCGTGAACATGTACAAGAGCTGGCAATCCCTGCCAATGTCCTCCACAAACACCATCCTGCCCACCACCCAAGTGAGCACTTTTATACAGGGACAATTTCCTCCTAGATTTTATGTGTTTCCTCCACCACAGACATCTCAATGTTTCTTACTCTCTCCATTAGTGTGGAATTTGCATAATCCCACCCACTGCATCTCCCATAATCCTTTCCTAAAGCAAACAGAGAGGAACTGATTAGCAACTGAACATACTGGAGGAGTCTGAAAGACTGACTCAACATGATGAAAGTTGTACTTCACCCTACATTAAGACACATCACTGTGACCCCCACCGACAATGGACCTGGACCAAACTTGCCACATGAACCCCCATGACCAATATAAAATACTGGAGAGGTTTGGGGGAAATCTTGATTTGTAGGAGTTGTAGTTCACCTACATCTAGAGATATTTGGAACTGTGAAGCCAAGCAACGATGTATCTGGACCATCACACCCAGGGCCGTAGCCAGAAAAAAAATTCAGGAGGGGTTTTGAAAATTTTTGGGGTGGGGGGTGGGGCTTGAACCCCTAGCACACACCCCTCTCCGCTACAAACCTGTCAATATCTGCTTGAGATAGTGCCTGGAGGGAATCTTAATGTTTTGTGTCTCATAGACTTAGCATGGGGATTTGGTTAACCAGTTAAAATTCATGAGTAAACCAGATTTTTTTATAACCTGAAAAATTTCAGGGGGGGGGGTTGAACCCCTAAAACCACCCCCTCGCTACAGGCCTGCCTCACACCTCTGAGGATGCCTGCCATAGATGTGGGCGAAACGTCAGGAGAGAATCCTTCTGGAACATGACCACACAGCCCGAAAGACATACAACAACCCTATCTGGACCAAACTTGGCACACATACCTGATATGCCCAAATTTAAATATTAGAAGGGGGTTGGGAGAGATTGACCTTGATTTTGGAGAATTGTAACTCACCTACATGCAGAGAAACCTGTGACCTCCCTCAACAATGGATCTGAATCAACCTTGGCACCCAGAACACCCATGACCAATTGAACATACTGGAGGAGTTTGAGGGGAATTTTCCTTAATTTCAGGGAGTTGTAGTTTACCTACATCCTGAGAAACTGTGACTCCAACTGACAACGGACCTGGACCACACTTGGCACAGAGAACCCCCATGACCAGCTGAACATACTGGAGCAGTTTCGGGAGAATTGACTTTGATTTCTGGGAGTTGTGGTTCACCTACATTCAGAGAAACTGTGACTCCCACCGACAATAGACCAGGACCAAACTTGGCGCGCATAACCCCTTTGACCAACTGAATCTACTGAAGGCGTTTGAGGGGACTGGCTCACCATGGTGAGAGTTGTAGCCTACCCTACAGCCAGAGAGCACACTGAACCCCATCAATGACACATCTGGAGCAATCACACATGTCCAATAATGCCAATTGTAAGGACCACAACCTTATGCATGTCTTAATGGGACTATCCATGAAATAAAACAATGACATTTTAATGACATTGCTGGGTACCCATGCTAGTTTAAAAATTTTAAAAACTGGCTCAGGGAAAGTGAGATAGAGCAGAGAGGAGAGTAAGAGAATTTGTCTGATATCACTGGCACAGAAGCAGAACAGCCACATTGCAGCAGAATTTGCAGCTATTGATGGGTTTTCCCACTATGAGTGAGAAATGGATTTGACACAGGAAGGAGGTAGACCGGCAGTGGGATGCTCACAGCATTGTATGATAGGGATCATCACCAAAAGTGATATGTCCTGCTTCAGGGCCAGTTTTACTCCTTCATGGAATAAAGTCCAAAGAGAGAAAGTGTGTGTGAAAAAGAGAAAAGGAAAGATGGAAATCAGAAAAGAGAAAGAAAATGCTTTTGCACATAATATCACTGGTAAACCCCAACAGTTTAGTCCCAAGGGAATTTGACTCTTAACTCTCCACCCTATCCCCCCACCCCCCAAAAAGATTCCTCACCATTAGTACATTGTGTAAAATAGTTCTTCTTTAGTGTATTGGTTTTTGTTTGTTTGTTTTGCAAAGCTTAAAAGGAAATCTTTAAAAGGAACATTTCTTCACGCTGCTTGTTTGCCCCCTTTTGCCTTCTCTGTTGGATAAATCTGCAAAGCATAAGCAAACAAATTGCTGGCTCAGTGCACCTTTGCTGAGTAAAAAACAAGAGCTCCATCTCGTTTGTATCTCATGTCAAATGGGCTTTAGACATGAGCATCCCAAATGAGAGGGCTCTCTGGCTTTCTTGACAAGATGTCCTTTTGCATGAACACAAATTGTGACTTGACTTTGGCTCTCACCGATGTGCCTCGGTGAGCCACAACTAGAATACCAATAGAAAACAAAAACAACAATCATAAGAAAACACTGAGAAGAGTTTTTTGTTTTTTAAAAAGGGGCATGAAATCTATTATTGCACTTACTCATGTAACTGAACCTAAAAATTTCCTGCAATACTCACATGAATGCACCTATAAATGCCATAATATCAAGACAGATAATCCACAATATCTTATTTGAACTGGATTATCTGAGTCCACACTGCCATATAATCCAGTTCAATGTGAATTTTATACAGCTGTGTGGAAGGGGCCTCCGAATGTGTAGTCCTCCAGTAGCTAACTTCCAGAAGGACCTAGAGATTCCTAGAGATAATCTATATAAATAAAAATGTAATGTCTGTCAGAGAGGGACTTCATATATCCCAAACTACTCCACTGAATACTATGAAATTTGGACAGAACATAGCATTCAAACTGCTGTGGGTTTTAAGCCTATTCACATAAACTTGACACACCTGAGAAAGGTAAAATCAAACCCTAAGCCACAGCCAATCAGTCTCCACTTCCCTTAGCTACTGTCCTAAGAGATGGCTCCTCCCCTTAGCAATGAACAAGCACTCCCCTCCTCCCTTGGCAACCATTGTAACAGATAGTTCCTCCCTTTAGCAATGACATAACAGATGGCTCCTCCCCTTAGCAACGGCACAAGCAATGGCCATGCAGTCTCCACCCTTTAGCACCCAGGGTAGGCAGGGTTGCAAGGGACACCCTTTAGCACCCAGGGTAGGCAGGGTTGCAAGGGACAGCTAAACCCACCTCCTCGCCACTTACAAGGAGTTATGTGAGGCCAAGGCTCTGAGGCCCAGCCACGGAAAGGTTGTTAGGAATGACTTCAGAAACAGCAAACCGCTTCTGGTGTGAGACAATTGGCCGTCAGCATGAATGTTTCCCAGGGGAAACCCACATGTTTTACCATCCTGTAGGAGGATTCTCTTTATATATCTGTGGAAGGTCCAGGGTGGGAGAAAGAACTCATTTCTGCTACAGGCAAGTGTAAATGTTGCAACTGGCCAACTTGATTAGCATTACATAACCTTGCTGCTTCCAACCCTGGCTACTTCCTGCCCGGGGGACTCTTTTGTTGGGAGGTGTTTTCTGGCCCTGATTGTTTCATGTCTGGTATTCTGCTATTTGCTGAGTGGTGTTCTTTATTTACTGCAAGAAATGTTGCAATAGGCTAACTTGCCGCTTCTGGTGTGAGAGAACTGGCCATCACTAAGGATGTTACTCAGGGAACACCTGCTTTTTTTACCATCCTGTGGGAGACTTCTCTTTATATATCTGTGGGAGGTCTAGGGAGAAAGAACTCTTTTCTGAGTTTTTTTTTTCATTGAACCAGAGTGAGCCACAGCAACGCATGGCCGGGTACAACTAGTATATTAAGCAAATCCACGAACAATCAAATCTGCAAATGTGGAGAACCTGTTAGTATGTATGTATATCCTATGTGTCTAATAGCCAGTTTCCAATACTGTCAGACTCAAAAATAAATAATTGAAGCCAGGAGGGTGCTAAGTATAAAGGACCATTGGAAATTGGCCTCCAAAAGTCCTCCAGCATCAGTTCTTTCCCAATAAGCTTAGTGATGGTAGACAGCAGCAACAAAAATTGGAACTCTAACTGTAATTAATTTTAAAAGCATTTTTCCTGTTCTGATCTCCTGCATGCAAAAGATTCCTGTTAATATCCTGCCATAAGAATGGTGAGCATTGTGCTAAGAAAATCAAAATAATACTAATAATAAGTGCATTGCAGTGGAAAATGCCACATTTAAATGAGCAGATTAGTCATGCTTCTCTGCTGTTGCTTCGGCAGCTTGATGTTTCATGTCTCTGCATCTTCTCATTAACAGAAAAGATGGCATATAAATAGTGACAGTGATGTAAAGTGAGTTGGTTGAGACCCCAAAAAGGACACAAATGTGGGAAATGAGATATTTATTATAAATGTATGAGTTGTGTTCAAATTATTTCTCTATATAAGCCTGTCAGAGTTATAAGATCTTAGAGGCAGGGTTTTCTCTTGATCCCATTATCATCACAAGCATGAGGCAGAGTCTTGTACCTGCTCCCAAGCTGTGGAAATAAACTGCTACCCTCTCTACTCTCTTTTCACCAGCAGGTAAAGATGCTCTCATTTAGGGCCCTTCTACATTGCCATATAACCCAGAATATCAAGGCAGATAATCAACAATATCTGCTTTGAACTGAGTTATCTGAGTCCACATTGCTAGATAATCCAGTTTAATGTGGATTTTATACAGCTATGTGGAAGGGGCCTTAGAAAGGCTATTGGGTCTCAACTCTTGGGGGGGGGGGGATCAAAGGATTTTTAAAATAGGGAGTATCCTATGGTGGCTCAGTGTGTTAAAGCACTGAGCTGCTGAACTTGCAGACCAAAAGGTCCTACGTTCAAATCCAGGGAGTGGAGTGAGCGCCCGCTCTTAAGCTCCAGCTTCTGCCAACCTAGCAGTTCAAAAACATGCAAATGTGAGTAGATCAATAGGCATCGCTCCGGAGGGAAGGTAACGACGTTCCATGCAGTCATACCGGCCACATGACCTTAGAGGTGTCTACGGATAACGCCGGCTCTTTGGCTTAGAAATGGAGATGAGCACCAACCCCCAGAGTTGGACACGACTGGACTTAACATCAGGGGAAACCTTTACCTTTTACCTTATCATGCTTTAGATGGTCTGTGTACATGGCCAGCATGGTGCAATGTTTTGAGTACCAGGCTAGGGCTCTGGGAGTCCAGAGTTCAATTCCCTGCTCACTGGAAAACATTGGGAAAATCCTCTTCTCTCAGCCTCTGAGGAAGGCAGAGACAAACCCTCACTAAAAAGCCTCCATAAGTCTGAAAGTTGTGCTTGTATTTTTGTGTTTCATTATGTCTTTATTATTTTCTTCTTTTCTTTATGTTTCCACCGCCTCCTTATTTTTATTTAGCCCTCCTCCCGGATTGTGCAATATCACTCACTTTGGTAAACACTGCTGTAGAGGGTGTTTGGAAGCAAAAAAAAAAAAGGATGTTTTTCTAGATGTGCTCCTTAATCATGCATCTACCTTAGTTCCATTGCTAAGAAACATCTCCCAGCCAATCCCTCCCAATCCTGATTTACCAGACAGCAGCCACTGCAAATCATGCGAGCATGCTTTCATGTCAATATGGATTGAGTAGACTGCTGTTTCAAACTCCTCATCATAGGATCCCTGTTGCAATCCCTCTTCATAACAGTTGGGGGCCCTTCCACACAACCATAAAACCCAAAATACCAAGGCAGAAAATTCCACAATATCTGCTTTGAACTGGGATATGTGAGTCCACATTGCCATATATTCCAGTTCAAAGCAGATAATCTGGGATTTTATCCAGCTATGTGGAAGGGCCTGGGTGCTCATATGAGACGGGTGAGAATATCAGTGTACTGTTTTCTGGTCGACAAGAAAAGACCGGTTGTTCTCCAGTGGCTGCTACCCAGTAAGTCAGGACTATGGGCCCTTCCACACAGCCCTATATCCCAGAATATCAAGGCAGAAAATCCCACATTATCTAAGTAAGGACTCAGATAACCCAGTTCAAAACAGATATTCTGGGATATAGGGCTGTGTGGAAGGGCCCTAGGAGACGTTTACAATCTCTTCTTATTTCCTCTGCTTTTTAATATATATGGGCAGTAAATATGGATCTCAGTTATGAATTTGTAACTCCAGGTTACAGCTGCAAGATTGAATTCCAGTCTTGATTTTTTTTTTTTTTAGGAGCTGGTAGGGGAACACTCCACAAGATCTCTGGATGAGATGTGGGTGGAGAACTACCACCTGATTTTCCACAGTTTCGTTCTCCATCTAGAATTAAGAATGGATGCAGGGTTCATTAGACATGGGCTGTTTTTTTTTCAGCCACATCTTCTGGACTGTTTAGCCCTAGCATTCGACTCACTAACTAAAAATGATTAAAAAGCAGAGTTGATTTATCAACAAATAAAACCTAAGTTCATCACTCTGTATAATTTGTGAGGGGAAACTTTAATTAGACCTTGCCAATTTAAACACATTCAGGCTAATCTGAATATATTTCAACGTGAACACATATGTTCTCACCCACAACACTTCCATTACTCACCAGATCACTATTCTTTCTTTTCATTATACAGTAGAGTCTCACTTATCCAACACTCACTTATCCAACGTTCTGGATTATCCAACGCATTTTTCTAGTCAAAGTTTTCAAAACATCATGATATTTTGGTGCTAAATTCGTAAATACAGCAATTACTACATAGCATTACTGCACATTGAACTCCTGTTTCTGTCAAATTTGTTGTATAACATGATGTTTTGGTGCTTAATTTGTAAAATCATAACCTAATTTGATGTTTAATAAGCTTTTCCTTAATCTCTCCTTATTATCCAACATATTCACTTATCCAACATTCTGCCAGCCCGTTTATGTTGGATAAGTGAGACTCTACTGTATATCTAAATTCAGCCTCATTAGCTATTTTGGTAGTGGAATCATTTTCAGTGAGTTGGAGATCGAGCTGCATACCACTTATTGCTGTAAATTACTTATCCCCACCCCAGGATTTGAAAGCATTATGTTTTGGAGGATAATTCTCAAAACTGTACAGCCAGCAGGATCAAATAAAAGATATTTTCTGAAATTTGCTCTGTTCATAAAAATAATAGATTCCCTACTTCAAAACTATGTGATATTAGTCTATAGATTGGGGTATGTATAATGCAACTGAATAAATGCCCTAAAATAAATAAGAATACTTAAGTGGCCTTGGAAAACCAAGGTCTAAATACCCTAAAGGCACAAGTCTGATCTTGAATGTTAACCAGCTATTGAACATATCCCATTCTAATAAGGCCAAATGGGGCACTTACTCTTATTCCCCAGTGGCTGACCATTATACTTGTGGAGCCATACAAAACGATGGGATCTAAGAGCCTTCTTCAGGAACTAACTTCCAAATATGCAACTCTTGTTCTGTATCCTAGATGCGACTGCACGCACCAGCAGTGCTTGCAAGTTGGCACATGGGTCTAATCAGAGCTTGGAACATTATGGTTGAAAATTAATTTGATAGTATTAAGCATTTGACACTGGGAAATTAATTCATTTACACCAACATTAAGAATTGAATGAATCCAATTAATTATAGTTAATGATCTTGTTATTTAAAACTCACTGCATCTCCATGTCTTTTCAGTAGTATTGGGCGGATGAGAAAAAATTCTATTCAATTTTATGAGCAATAGTAAACAGACTGTAGAATTCTCAAGGGATTCAAGGGGGCTTACTTATGATTAAAAATGGGGAGACCATAAATTTTGGTAAATTATTTTTCCCTTTCCTAACAATGAATAAGTGCATCTTTTGGTACAAAACTAATATCTCCAACTCATTCAATCTTTTCTCCTAGAAGGGCTGGTCATTCTAGCAAACTCTAGCCTTTTAAAAATTAATTCTCAAAAGGGGTTGTTGTGTGTTTTTTGGGCTGTATCGCTATGTTCCAGAAGTATTCTCTCCTGACGTTTTCGCCCACATCTATGGCAGGCATCCTCAGAGGCAGGCAACAACCCTGTGATCCCGGCCATGAAAGCCTTTGATAACTCTCAAAAGTATGGGATTGCCACCAGTGTTCATAGGGAAAGAAGGGTGGATCTACTCTATATTATTAATGCAGTTTGACACCCCTTAACCTGTCACGGCCAGAGACTATAGCGTTTTGGTTTTTCAAGCTCTTTTGTCTTCTCTGCCAAAGAGTGCTGGTGCCTCACCATGTTATCGAGCCATGGCAACCCCTTCCCGAAAAGGTTAAGAACAATGAAATGACTTCAAGCAAAAGATATAATTTTCTCTTTATTTTTAAACCATTTTCTGCAATTTCAAAGTTGCAAAATGTTGAAGCTGCTACAGCAGGCATGGCAAACTTCGATCCTCTAGGTGTTTTGACTTCAACTCCAGAAATCCCAGCCAGCTTACTGGGTGTTAGGAATTGTGGGAGTTGAAGTCCAAAACACCTGGAGGGCTGAAGTTTGCCCATGCTTGTGCTAGAGGCTCAAGAAGGTGAACCCCGAACTCTATTAAATCTAACCCTTTCATAAATGTATCAAATTGATAATTTATGTGTAATTTGCATTATTTCTAGACTGTGTCAATTCTTAAATGTAATAATGTACCAAATGTATCTTGAAGGCAGCTACTTCCTCCATACTCTCACTTTACATAATCCCTTGGGAACAGAGATCACGGTCAGGGTCCCTCTAGCTATTTCCAAGTCAGATAATATCAGGACCTTTGTGAAACGAACTGATGTTTATTGATCAGCCAATTGGCCTTATCAAAACACACAACAATGTACAGTAAAGACAGATGATTCCCTTTGTTACCAAGATGAGCTCAGGATGTTTGTCCATTTAACTGAGGCTGAGAGTAAGAAAAGGCTCAACAAAAATGAATTCATTAATTTCCTGAATTGGCAGCCAAGCACCTGGTTATCTGGAACTGTCACCTTTGTCCTTTTGTTTCTTGTACCTTTTGTTTCAACAGACCTGGACACTAGTTAATCAAGGAATCATCTACATACACACATCATCACTTACCCCAGTTTGCGCTCTCCCAAGGGGTGTCTCTACAACAGACTGAATCTTTAAACTATCCAACCACCAGCTGTTCTTCTTCCTGCCATGGAAATCTCCTTTGTGATATCAAGGGAACCTCCACCCAATCCTTGCGCAGATCCAAGGGCCGGGCTGTGGCGCAGCTGGCTAGTAACCAGCTGCAATAAATCACTACTGACCGGGAGGTCATGAGTTCGAAGCCCGGGTCGGGTTAAGCCCCCGACCATTAAATAGCCCGGCTTGCTGTTGACCTATGCAGCCCCGAAAGACAGTTGCATCTGTCAAGTAGGGATATTTGGGTACGCTTTATGCGGGAGGCTAATTTAACTAATTTACAACATCATAAAACTGCCAGTAAAACACGAGGAAAGGAATGAGGAAGTACAGCCACTAGTGGACAGTGAAGCAACATCTCCCCCTGTGGCCAGAATCGTGAAGCTGGAAAAAAAGTTAAATGTCTCTGTGTCTGTCTATATATGTTGTTTGTCTGTTGGCAGTGAATGTTTGCCATATATGTGTTCATTGTAATCTTCCCTGAGTCCCCTTTGGGGCGAGAAGGGCGGAATATAAATACTGTAGATACATAAATAAATAAATAAGCCGGCCCTGCTTTTCAGCCAATTGGGAGGGCGGGAAGCCTGAATAGCTGTCAGAACTTATAAAATATCATGTATTTTATGTGAATTTGTACTTCTATCTTTTGAAGCATATTGTTTTTACTTGAATCTTATTTGGCCAAATTGTAATAAACCTCTGTAGTTTTGCCTTCAGCCCAGAGCACTTGTCCTTAATCTGGGCTGATCTGGTTTAGCAGAAGCTCACTGGGTATGGACCCCCTCATCAGTGATCTTAGCTGAAATCTGTACAAATCAGACTACAAATCCTGGAGTCCCATAGTATTGCGCTATGGCAGTTAAAGTGATGTCAAACTGCATTAATCCTATGGTATCGATGCATCCCAAGTGGGTTAGGCAACACCACTAGAAAACCCAGTGTTATTTAGTTCTTCCCCACCTCTGAATTTAAGGGGATCCATTCAGCGACCAGAGTTTTCATCACCATGTAATGTATCTGCTTCAAAGCAATGCTAAAATGTGCAGAATGACATGCGTGCATGCCAGATACGCACAAGCAAAGTAAGCTATGACTTGGGACCTCAATTTTCCAGAGACTTCTAAATCTCCCTGCCAAAAAAAACCCAACAACCTATAGCTAAATCTCAGCTTTTAAAGATAATTTTAGATAATAGAAAAGGTATACCTTTCTCTGGTAATGCTATGTGACATCTTAAATTTGATGTAGTTTTAGACCTCGACTGTCTTAAATCATCATGTAATCGTTGTGACCCAAATCCCACATATTCCCAGTGGTTCCTTCACATACTTGGAAGTGGACCCCTCAAGGGGTATTTGTCTGTTATCTATATGGGGACCTTCTCCCACACAATATTTTTACTGCTGTGTTAAACACTGAATCATGATTGCAAACAGTGATTATTTTGAAACACCTATTGTAACACAACAAAGAGACTATGCTAGCAACTGCCAAAACAGCTTGCATTCGGGAAACATGAATTGTACCAGGTGGTTTG
Organism: Anolis carolinensis; assembly: GCF_035594765.1. Lineage (NCBI taxonomy): Eukaryota > Metazoa > Chordata > Lepidosauria > Squamata > Anolidae > Anolis > Anolis carolinensis. The sequence goes on from NC_085842.1 coordinate 201,749,707, forward strand.
CTCCTTCAAGCATCCCGTGCTGGGAAGGGAGTTCAACAGGTTGCTCCCACTGAAATGTATTTTCATGATGTGAGAATAATGCAGTCACACACAGACTGCTTTTTTTCAATGCTTATAACAGTCCTATGAAACATGTAATATTAAAACAATAGTGCAAGTACAGTAGAGTCTCACTTATCCAACACTCGTTTATCCAACATTCTGGATTATCCAACGCATTTTTGTAGTCAATATTTTCAATACATCATGATATTTTGGTGCTAAATTCGTAAATACAGTAATTACTACATAGCATTACTGCGTATTGAACTACTTTTTCTGTCAAATTTGTTGTATAACATGATGTTTTGGTGCTTAATTTTAGTAAAATCATAACCTAATTTGATGTTCAATAGGCTTTTCCTTAATCCCTCCTTATTATCCAACATATTCCTTTATCCAACATTCTGCCGCCCCGTTTATGTTGGATAAGTGAGACTCTACTGTGGTTGTAATAACAGCTCTTCATGGGGCACTTTTACAGTGATGCTATAATGGGCTTCAAGACAACTCAAAACGGTGGCAACCACAAAATGCATACTACTGCCAATATCCACTATACAGTGCATTAAATAAAAGCACAGGAAAGGACAAGTTCAGCCCCTAGATGTGTTGCATCAGAATCCAGTGTATCCCAGGCTTTGCTAAAGCACTTTGTAGAATTTAGAACCAAAAAAGAGCCATGGCTAATTGAACCCTTGAAAGGGATACTATATTTCCTCACCTATTAGTCACCATTGCATAATAGTCGCACCCCCTTTTTGGGGTCCCAGTTTTGGTATTTTTTCATTCAGTTCACAATATTCATAGCTCCTATCCAATGCCCCAGCTCCTTGGGACAGCCCCTATAACTCCGAGGGGCAGGCATGCAGGCAAGTGAAGAAAACAGAGTTATTTATTTATTACAATATTTATATCCCACCCTTCTCACCCAACAGGGGACTCGGGGCGGCTTACAATAAAACACACATATAAAACCTGTACAATACACTATAAATCAGTTAAAAATTAACTTACATAAAACATTCATAAAACGCATTATAAAATACAGATAGGCGTGTTCAAGTTTAAAAGACTGGGTCTGTCAATTGAGTTCCAGTGTACATAATAGTAATTAATGCTGCTGATTCTTATTTGAAGGCCTGGCCCCACAACCAAGTTTTAACCTTCCTACGGAAGGATAGGAGGGAGGGAGCCTGCCTGACTTCAATGGGGAGGGTGTTCCATGGGCGGGGAGCCACTACTGAAAAGGCCCTGTCTCTCGTCCCCGCCAGCCGCACCTGTGAGGCTGACGGGACCGCGAGCAGGGCATCATCTGATGATCTTAAGCTGGGTGGGTTGTAGTGGGAGACACATTCGGACAGATAAGCTGGGTCGGAACCGTTTAGAGCTTTATAGGCTAAAGCCAGCACCTTGAATTGTGCTTGGTAGCTAATCGGCAGCCAGTGGAGCTGGTGTAACAGAGGAGTAGTACGCTCCCTGTACACCGCCCCAGTTATTAACCTGGCAGCCTCCCGTTGGAGTGTGTTGCAGTAGTCTAAACGGGATGTAACGAGAGCATGGACCACCGTGGCCAAGTCCCGCTTCCCAAGGTATGGTCGCAGCTGGCACACAAATTTTAACTGTGCGAAGGCTCCCCTAGCAACCGCTGAGACCTGGGGCTAGGAGGCTTCCCTGCTGCCAGCCGAGTGGGGTGTCCTGCCTCTGGCCAGGAGGTGCATTAAGGAGGCCCTGTAGGCCTTGTCGGCCATGGGCACCAATGGAGGAGGCCTACAGGGCCTCCTTTGGCTGCCAGCTGGGGGAGACCCATAGGCCTCCCAATATTTCACCACATAATAGTCGCACCCCTCCTTTTTTAAAGGGAAAAATGCAACTGTTGTTTGATGAAATATTGGAAATGATTGCCCCCATTCCTAAATATCACTTTCCTTTTTTTTCCATCTCTCATGCTTCTGGAACACTGAAGCACATCTCTCCTAGAAATGAAATTAAACCCCTACAGAGCAATTTGAGTGCAGCTTATGTGTTTAATGTAATCACCCACCTGGCCTCAAACCAGTTCCAAATCTATCAATTCAATCATCTGTACATCAAAGCTGGTTCCCCCCGAACCATAACTGGTTGTTGGCCCTGTGTAATAATATTGCAGTTGCAGCATAGAAATGGCAGAGCTCAGCAAAACAACACAGGCTGTGGTTATGGAAAAATGGAATTAATCACCGCAATAACAACAGACCAGCTGAACCTGTCATTCTTATTGTACATCAAGAGTGAGATGGCAGAAGATTAACTGGGACTGTTCCTGCCAAACCAGGACACTGTAATCCTACAATAGGATAATGTTTATAATTTCTGCTTCTCCAGGACTTAGCCACAGCCATCCTGGCAGCTAGGAATCCCTTATTTGTGTTCTTTTAAAAGGGGAAATCAATGGAAGATTTGGTCTTCAGCTGAACTGAACAATTTCAGTAGATACATTTGTTCCCAGGGTAGAGACGACAGTGCTGTGCTAGCTTATAAGATTTACAGTTTGATATTAGAGAAGTAGGCTCTCAGGAAAAATACAGTATTATTCAACATATTCACTTATCCAACATAAACGGGCCGGCAGAATGTTGGATAAGTGAATATGTTGAATAATAAGGAGGCATTAAGGAAAAGCCTATTAAACATCAAATTAGGTTATGATTTTGCAAATTAAGCACCAAAACATCATGTTATACAACAAATTTGACAGAAAAAGTAATTCAATACGCAGTAATACTATGTAGTAAGTACTGTATTTACGAATTTAGCACCAAAATATCATGATGTATTGAAAACATTGACTACAAAAATGCGTTGGATATTCCAAAACATTGGATAAGCGAGTGTTGGATAAGTGAGACTCTACTGTAGTTGGACACCCTATTCAGCACTAACATGTCTGTTAATGCATCGTGATTCAATCTCAGAATTTAAAGAACTAAGAAATAAAAGGACTGGCCTTGGGTAGATGAATCTCTCAGTTCTTTTTCCATGATTTTTTAAAATCCAAAGCTCTTTCTACTTTGAACATTGATCGATTTTCTCCAGAAATAAACTGAAATAAATTTCTTAGGCATCCCTATCAAAGTCTCAAGTAGGCCTTTCTGCAGAGCTTGGGAAAGTTACTTTTTAAGATTGCAGCTCTCAGAATCTGCCAGGTAGGCCAGCCAGGTTGTTTTGAAGTGCAAACAGGCAACTATTCCAAGTTTTGCAAATCAATACATAATGCATTTAGTGATCTTTCTTTGGAGGCAATGGAAGTGGAAATGGTCATCTTGTGCCAAGGCAAAATGAGAGGCTGCTATTGCTGAGGTAGAGGCAAGAGCCTTGCTGAATCTACACTTACGATGCACTTCAGCACAAGTTGGCAACAGATAATTCTGGACTGGAACAGATTGAGCAGAACAGCATGAAAATAATATCACACTGGGGGACAGCAGTACTCCTTATTACAAAGTGAAGTTACATTGTACTCATTTGGTTCGAAGCAGGGAATATTCCCTCCACTAGCATCATGTATTGTGGGAGATGAACAGGAAAAGATATTGTGGGAGGGAGGTTGCAGTGCGACATGCTGGTTTTCCTCTCTATTTATTCATTCAAATATTTATATATCTGTGTTCATATGCTTTCAAGTTGCCTGTTGACCTATAATGACCTCATACATTTCATAGGGTTTTCTTAAGGCAAGGAATACTCAGTGATTTTGCCAAATCCTTCCTCTGAAATATAGCCCAAAATACCTGGGATTAGTGTTGCAGCGGATAAACCGCTGAGCTGCTGAACTTGCTGACCAAAACGTCGGTGGTTCGAATCCAGGGAGTCGGGTGAGCTCCCACTGTTAGCCCCAGCTTCTGCCAACCTAGCAGTTTGAAAGCATGCAAATGTGAGTAGATCAATAGGTACCATTCCGGTAGGAAGAAAACATCTCTCTGTGCAGTCATGCTGGCCACATGACCTTGGAGGTGTCTACGGAAAATGCCGGCTCTTTTCCTTAGAAATGGAGATGAGCACAAATCGCCAGAGTCGGACACAACTAGACTTAACCTTTACTTTGCCTACCTGGGATTCATTGGTGGTTTCCCATCCAAGTATTAATCTGGGCTGAACCTGCTGAACCTCAGAAAGGATCTTGTGACTTTGGGCTATTTGGGCCCATTTGTATTCTACTCTACATCCAAACACTGCAGGACAATGCACAAGGACCTCAGTATAAACAAGTTAAAATTTGAAGCATTGAGATCTAATTTATAGTCTAAATACATATCAAGTTATCTAAGAAATTAATTTGTTTTACATTTTTTAAAAAACCAAACAAATTAATCCCTTCCTTTCCGCTCCCCTCCAGCTCTCCAAGGGGCAGTTAAGCCTCTCATAATGTTCCAAGACTGAGAAATGTACTTTTCAATAAAATAACCAAGCAAAATTATTTTTTAAAAAGAACTAGCAAATTACTTTTTAAGATTGCTTATTCATGTTGCTAGTGATCATTTCTCATTCTAAGCAACTCGTTCTGTCACTTATTGTGCTGCTCATTATTCTCCATTACTTTTTCATTCTTTAAAGAGCAGTCACGATTAATAAGAGAACGGCATAAAGCATTTTAAATCCTTCTCAGAATATCACCAGAAAACCCTTACAAACCCATTTTAAAGTAACTACAAAATTTTGTTCACTACGTTATTCCTACACATAACTTTTTTTCTCAAGTGCTTTTTTGTTACATCCTTGATACATACTAAGCCTGTGCGATCAATAAAAAAGTTTCAAAAAAAGTTTCCAGTGTCCATTTTGTTACTATAATGAAAGTAACGAATTTTTGATACTATTTCATTAAGTAATTTCACGGGCTGGAGGGGCTTCCAGATCATTTTTAGATCTATTGGGGTAAAACTTGCTATTTTATCACTGTTAATTCCCCCCAAGTTTCAGAATGTTTCACTCATCTATTGATTTTTGGGGAATTTTATTTAAACCTTTATTTAAAAAACAGAACTATATCCTTAAATTTCTCTACAATTACATAACATAATCAGGGCATGTTTCCCCCGAAGTTTCAGGAAGATTAACAAATCTCCTGATTTTATTAACTTAGCCAGCTTTTCTCACCCGCTCCCTCCACAAGATGTTATACTACAACTCCCAGCATCCCCAGCCAGAGATGGACACATTTGGTGAGAATGACAGGGTCTGTAGTCTAATACATCAGGTTGGGAAATTCTGGATTAAATCATCAGCTGTGATATCAATTCAAGCAAAAATACTCTGAAAAGTTGAGAACAACAGCGACGGCACCAACAATAACAAATGTGAAAAAAACTGGATGGGAGACGTAGCCTTTTGAAAGCCAGTTCCAACAATAAACCTGATCTCTGAAAAAATCAAGGTCATTGCTCCTGTACTCTGCTTCAATTGCAAATATGTCAGAAAATTCATTGCAACATTTTCTGCTTATAAGTGGTCTCCCAACATGAGTCAGCCTAGAGCCTACAGGGAAAAATGCATTAGAGAGAATGTATATTGTTGCACTAATGGATTTATTATTGTATTGGAGTGGGAAACAGCAATTGGCATTGTAGAATAAAGACTCGGGGAGGGGGGATTAGCAGCCAGGGATCTAACAATAGCCCAAAATGAAATATGAAAGCACTCTGGCAAGCAAAACTCAGCCCTCTCCCAGACTCTCATGTTCCCACTAGAGATACATTGAAAGGCTTTTTCTTTAAACTTGAGGGAATGTACCTTCAACCTCAGAACAACTTTCTTCTTTAGCTATACCTCAGACCTATTGCACAATGTTGTTGCTCTCCAGTCGTCCTGTTGCAGGATTTTTTGGGGCGGGGATTCACACCAGAAATAATGTGTTAATGGTCCCCTTTCTCAGAACAATTCCGTAACCAATTCAAGTATAATATCTCATAGCACATCCTTCCACAAATGGTCCATTAGTAGGCAAAGTGTGGATGTGGTCAAATTATGACTCCCCCAAAGATTCCTATGGAAATCTAACAGAGAAGCTCCAGATCACATCTGGTGCCCCAGCCAGTTTAAAACCTTCATAATCCCCTTTTCTAATTTTCTGTTTGTTTGGCTACTGTTATACCATCATAACATTATAATGTTATAGCATTAGAGTCACCCACTCAGCTTGAGAGAATGAATGAGGTAGTCAAGGCTGCTGGAAAAGAGACTTGTTCACATGGAAGTCAATAATTCCATGGGCTACGGTGGCTCAATGGGTTAAACCCTTGTGCCGCTGAACTGCTGACCTGAAGGTTGGCTGCACTGCTGACCTGAAGGTTGGCAGTTCGAATCCACAAGATGGGATGAGCTCCCATATGTCAGCCCAGCTCCTGCCAACCTAGCAGTTCAAAAATATGCAAATGTGAGTAGATAAATAGGTACCACTTCAGTGGGAAAAGGCAAAGAGCAATCTTGCTGGTCACACAATGAGGAGGTGACAGCGCAGGCTCCTCATCTTGAAAATAAAGAAAAGCACCACCCCAGAGCCAGAGATGAGAACCGCCTCCAGAAGCCGGAAATGAAAGAAGAAGTCTTGCCTTTGTTTTTGTTTGTGTATCTCATTGTATGTGTGATTGTAAAGGCATTGAATGTTTGCCTATGTATGTAAATGCTGAAATCTGCTCTGAGTCCCCTAGGGGAGAAGAGTGGAATATAAATAAAGTGTGTTGTTGTTGTTGTTGTTGTTGTTGTTATTATTATTATTATTTCTGCTCCCTAAAAGCAGAGAAAGCATGAAGCCCTGTCTTAAAAAGAAAGTCAACAACTCTGCTCTCCAAAAGTAGGTGATCATGAAAAATGCTTGCCTTGTGCTCTATCCTGAAGCCTGAGGCTGTTGTATACAGAAAGTTTTGGCCAAGGGCAACAGAAACATCCTCTGTTCACTGTTCAAAAAGGGAGTAGAGTTATTGGCTTCCATATGCACATGACCTATTTTGAACAGCATTTCATGATCCTACACATCCTGGGAGCACAGTTATTGTCTTCCATACGAGCAAATGTGTCCCACTGTTCTGATGTAGTACCGTCATTATTGTGCTATTACATCTAGAATTATTTAAAATGAATAGTGAACCAATCATGAAGCAAGGGAAAGGGTACAGGATACAGTAATGACACCTTTAATGCAGGTTTTTTAAACCCTGTAAATGATGACATTAAAGCACAGAGCAAGGACGCAATAGAAAATGTCAACAGTCAGCTACAGTCATAAGAATGACGGGAGCAGATTTCAGACAGAATAATGTATCATAAAGGAGTGGTGAATAAGGCCCGTATTCTTCAATCTAGATCCTACTAAGTAAATCCATAGAACAGACCAGGACTCTAAATAATCCCCATTTCCTATAGAAAAAATTAAATAGCTGGACCCTCTAGTCCCCTTGGAAGATCTCAGAGGATGGATTTTTTCTCCCCTTGAAACTGGACTCCTACTGTTTCGTTATCCCTCGTCTAATCAATTAAGATAGGAAAAGGTTTCCCCATGACATTAAGTAAGTTGGTGCTCATCCCCATTTATAATCCGAAGAGCTGGCATTGTCCATGGACACCTCCAAGGTCATGTGGCTGGTGTGACTGCATGGAGCACCGTTACCTTCCTGTCGGAGCAGTACCTATTGATCTACTCACAATTGCATGTTTTCGAACTACTAGGTTGGTAGAAGCTGGGGCTAACAACGGGAGCTCACCCGACTCCCCAGATTCGAACTTTCATTCAGCAAGTTCAGCAGCTCAGCTGTTAAATCCGCTGCGCTACTGAGGGCTCCTATCAATCAAAATAGGCACTGAATATTTCATTGGCTCACACAACAATATATTCTTAATCAATGTAGCTGGTTGCTCTTGGAAAGGCATTGATTAATTCAAGTGAAATAATAGCTTTATATATCAATACTAAACTCAGTTTTAGTCTAACATTATAAATGTAAGATTTCAGGCTGGTACATTTTAAGTTCAGCTTTAAGTTGTTAAATTATCTTGACATTCTGACATTTCTTATTCCAAAGAAAATATTTTCACCTGTATTTTTAAGCCATGTTTACAATATATCAATGATTTCACACATAGATAACATCATGCAAGCCTTTCAAATGCATGAATTTCCAAAGCAAAATACTCTTTATTTCACAACAAGTGGTTTCAATGACCATCCAAACATCATCTTCATTGTTTTCCATCCTTACTGCCCGCCTTGCCCAGCCAACCCTCAAAAAGATGTGCATCACCATGCTGAGATAAGGCAAGCCATTAGTTCAGTGGGAAACTTGTCAGAACATTCTAGATGAATTCTAGTGGTCTGGTGGCATACACTATAATTATATGTGCAGCATGTAAAATCAGCACAAAAGAACAGATTAATTGATCTCATTATGGGAGGATTCTCAGCAAGATTTCTACTCTGTGTAGTGCTTCAGAAGGACCCATGTGAAGAGGCAGAAGGGATGGGGAAACAGAGGAGGGTTAAAGATGGACTAGAGGTCATCATCACCATCATCAGACTACAACTCCCCAAATCCCCAAAGGACAAGAAAGTGAAAATCTGAAAATGTTATTTTATTACAGCATTTCTCAACCTGGGGGTTGGGACCCCTGGGGGGGTCGCAAGGGGGTTTCAAAGACCACCAGAAAACACATATTTCTGATGGGTCTTAGGAACACAAATCCCTGTAGTATTTGTTGTTGATCATGGGGGTTCTGTGTGGGAAATTTGGCCCAATTCTATCAGTGGGGTTCAAGGGGCTCTTTGATTGTTAGTGAACTATAAATCCCAGCAACTACAACTCCCAAATGTCAAGGTCTATTTTTCCCAAACTCCACCAGTGTTCAAATTTGGGCATATTGAGTATTCATGCCAAGTTTGATCCAGATCCATCATTGTTTGGAATCCACAGTGCTCTGTGGATGTAGGTGAACTACAACTCCAAAACTCAAGGTCAATGCTCACCAATCCCTTCCAGTATTTTCAGTTGGTCATGGGAGTTCTGTATGCCAAGTTTGGTTCAAGTCCATCGTTGGTGGGGTTCAGAATGCTCTTTGATTGTAGGTGAACTATAAATCCCACCAACTACAACTACAACTTCCAAATGACAACCCCAGCAGTATTCAAATTTGAGCATATCGTGTATTTGTGCCAGATTTGGTCCAGTGAATGAAAATACATCCTGCATATCAGATAGCTACATTATGATTCATAACAGTAGAAAAATTAGTTATGAAGTAGGGACGAAAATAATTTTATGGTTGCAGGTCACCACAACGTGACGAACTGTATTAAGGGGTCACGGCATTAGATTGAGAACCACTGTGTTATTGGATGATATCTCCCATGCTGACAGGTGGATTCTCAGAACTGTTTTTTTTTAAGTAATGTTTCCAAGTTCTAGTAAAAAACAGGCCTGTTAAGTCTGTTTCATGGGCACCTTCCTTCCTCTCTTTTCTTCTGTGCCAGTTCCAAGTGGGCAAATACATTTGGATATTGTTAGTCTGCTGGGTCTCTTCTGATGACCATTCAAATGCATTTATAAGTGACACAAGGCCGAGTGTATTTTGCTCCTAGAGAGCCAAATCCTCTACATCAGTGTATTCAGATGTATTTAATGTGGTATACCCCCCAGGTAGGTGTGTAGGATAACAACCAACAGGTAGGAAAGCCTAATTCAACAATGACACAGTGATACCTTTTGACATACATAATTTCAAATGGATGAAATGTGTTTTACTGCCCTTTGTTCCCAATTCTCACATGGTCTGGAAGGGGGATGGATTCATTGATTTCATTCCATATCCAACAGAAGAAACATCAGAGATAAAATGTAGGACTGTGACTCTAACATCTTTTCCACACTGTAAAAAAATCCTACAAGACAAGAAAAGTGACCAAAAGTTCAAGTAATAGACCTTCAATTTGCATGTGATGTTTCTGTTGAAGTTAAGTTGGTCACTGAGATCCCATCAGACCAGAAACAGAAACAATTATGACAACCAGGAGCACCACCATCTGACCTTTTAGCTGACTAGGAGCACCTGTATCTTGTCAAGATGTTTTCAATTTTTTTCACCTTCATCCAGTCCATTATTGATGACAGGCATTGGTTTAGGACCAAAACACACCCTTGTCTTGGAGTGGAAAGGAATAATAGTGTTGGGTTTCATTCACCTACTGATCACACTGAACCTGAAAACTCTGGATAACCTCTATGGCTATTTTAATCTTAAATAGCATGGAGAACTGGGTCTTCAGAGACCCCACAGGTAAGCAACCAAGTTGAGCAGGAGTCCTCTATCCCCACCTTTTGAGTTTGCTCTTCCAGGAAAGACTGGAAATAAATAAATAAATAAATAATAGTAATAATAATAATAATACTTTATTTGTATACCGCTCTATCTCCCCGAGAGGACTCAGGGAAGTTTCCATCATAGGTAAAACATTCAAGTACTGTAAAACAATATCCCCCAAGTCCTGTCCCAGCAAGGAGACCATGACCAATGGTACTGAGGGCACTTCCACACATACCTAAAACCCGCACCAAAGTAATCTGCTTCGGTGCGGGCTCTAGTCCTCACCTCTTCCCACAACCTTGAGATTTCCCTCCTGGAGTGGCTGCATGCTATCCTGATTGAAATTGAGATAGCAGGAAACCATCATGAAGCCCCAATTTACCTTCTAAAACATACTGAAAAAGTACCTTTTCAGTATGTTTTAGGGGTAAACTGGGGCCTGGGGGGAGGAGATGGGTGCCCTCCCATACCTTTGGGCTCCAGGAACCCAATGGTGCATGATGGCTGTGGAGACTGATACCCAGGAAACATGTGATGCATCCTGGTAGTCAGTCCCCATCTCATTACCTCATCACCTCATTAGAACCGGATTTTTCATAAAGATCCAGATCTAATTAGGTGTTTAATTAATGTGGAAAAACTAGGGAGACCTTGGTTTACTCTGTGTTAATTCACTTTTATGGGAGGCATTGTTTGGCCTCCTCTGGTAAACCCGAGACAGGTCCCACATTTTGGGCCTGTTTGGATGGGCGCTGAACCCCATCGAGGGTTTGAGAGGCAGCCTTTTTGAATTGTAGCCCTGATATCTTGACCCCATGAGCTCTGGATCCATTATGTCTGCTCAGCCATGAAGCTGACTGCATGTCCTGGGATGCTAGATTTTTTTTTCCAGCCTCCATTACAGGCTTGTTGTAAGGTCGTAGCTGGCATATAGGACCACCCCAGATTGGGGGCTGGGGTGAATAAAACACACTTCCACCCACTATCATGTTTTATGATAATTTTTATTCCTTAAGTTGAATTTCCTCTCATAATCCAGAACATACAGAGTTGTAATCATTTTGATGATTCTCATGTAGCTCAATTAGACTTACAGAATGCATTCCTGATTCATTATTAATATTCTAAAAGGAATAATTATTATTTATCATTCCCATCTCCAATGAGTTTGTTTTGCTTAGTGCTACAATGACGCATATTTAAGTGAAGTTGTAGGCATGGGGTTGGCAGAGAAATTAATCCACAGTCTCCATCTGTGTTTATTTCTCCCTCTGCGTTGCAAAACAACTGTTCGTTTTTCCTGGAGGGTTCATTAATCTTAAATTTGATTTAAAAGATATTTGCACTTTGATTACTAGACAGAAATAAAATTATATTTCCTCTTTGGCCTCATGAATAAATGAGACTCTGTTTTATTTAAATTCTGATGACTTAACAGGATTGGATTCACTTATTTCCATACATATGGGAGCACACCGAATTCTTGCTTCTGGGTTACATTTTAATGCTGGAAGTTTCCTCTCCCCAACCCCAACCCCTTCCAAGGAAAAACTCATTTCTAAAGCATCGTTTTAAAGAGTATCAGTTTCAAATAAATGCTAATACAGTATTTCCCTAAGTTCTTAGAGTAAACACACTCTCATTTCTCCTTGCTTGAAACACACTTCATTCTTAATCCTCTTTTCCCCAAAATTTAATTTTAAACAGTAGCAGGTTTTTTTGCGTTAACTGCGCTACTACATCAGGTAGGAGAAAAAATTAAATAGCTGGACCCTCTAGTCCCCTTGGAAGATCTCAGAAGATGGATTTTTTTCTCCCCTTGAAACTGGACTCCTGCTGTTTTGTTATCCCTCTTCTAATCAATCAAGATAGGAAAAGGTTTCCCCATGACATTAAGTAAGTTGGTGCTCATCCCCATTTAGAAGCCAAAGAGCTGGCATTGTCCGTGGACACCTCCAAGGTCATGTGGCTGGTGTGACTGCATGGAGTGCCATTACCTTCCTGTTGGAGCAGTACCTATTGATCTACTCACATTTGCATGTATTCAAACTGTTAGGTTGACAGAATTGTTGTTTTTGTTGTTGTTATTATTATTATTATTATTATTAATAATAATAATAATAATAATACTTTGTTCTTACACCTCCAAGGTCATGTGGCTGGTGTGACTGCATGGAGTGCTATTACCTTCCTGTCGGAGCAGTACCTATTGACCTACTCACATTTGCATGTATTCAAACTGCTAGGTTGGCAGAATTGTTGTTTTTGTTGTTGTTGTTGTTGATAATAATAATAATAATAATAATAATAATAATAATAATAATAATAATAATACTTTGTTCTTATATCTCGCCCCCATCTCCCCAAGGAGACTTGGGGCAGCTTACAAAGGGATCATGCCCCAAAAATATAAAAATACAACAGTAAAAACAAATCCAAACACAGCAATAAATACCTCAGGAAAAAGCATATAACAACAACAATTTTAAAAACAATTTAAACATGTTCAATGCCCTGGAGCGGTATAGTTGATACTTCAGTCTTCAGACTAAGGGCGAGGAATAAGGTTAACAAGGTGCAATGCATTATAACTTCTAGTGGAGTAGTATAGCGATAAGGTGCAAAGTGTTGGAATAAAAAGCAGTAGGGGCTCACTTTGATGTTCTTCTTAATTAATTTATTCATTTCTTAATTTATTCATTTCTATCCCGCTTTTCTCCTGTGGGTGGGATTCAAAGCGGCGTACAACATATAAAATTCATACAAATACATCCGACCGTAAAACATAATCAGTTAAAACATCATATCCCAATATAAAAACTCAATTAACATCAAATAAAACAATTTTTAAAACTTACAGCAAACGCCATTTAATCATATCCATATGATCCATTGCCTAAGTTCTGGATGTCTAGAAGAAAGTTTTAAGTAGAAGATCTGTTCAGAAGAGTGGGCACTCGCCATCTTTTTTTTCGTGTCAGGAGCAACTTGGGAAACTGCACGTCGCTCCTGGTGTGAAATAATTGGCCATCTGCAAGGACGTTGCCCAGGGGATGCCTGGATGTTTTGATGTTTTTACCATCCTGTGGGAGGCTTCTCTTGTGTCCCCGCATGGAGCTGGAGCTGATAGAGGGAGCTCATCTGGGTTGGATTTGAACCAGCAACCTTCAGGTCAGCAACCCAACCTTCATGTCATCAGTCCTTCTGACACAAGGATTTAACCCACTGCACCACCAGGGGCTCCACTCACCATCTTGAAAGAGGAGGACAAAGAGGAGGAAAGAGACAACTGGAAAAAAAGATGGAGAGAAAATGCAAACTGAAAACAATTTTCCAACATCAGCCCACTGTGTGATGACTCATGGGCATTGTAGTCCCATTCCTAGTGCTGTTGTGACTGACGAAGAGGAGAACTTGGGTTTTCCTCCATTTCAGCCAGAAAGGGAACCATTTCAGCCAGAAATTGAGCCTTTGCACCTGCAGGAGGTTTGTCTTCCAGAAATCTCCCAAACAAGCCCGGAGTCGAGTTCTCCCCCTTTTTCGCGCCGTAATTACATTCTCCAGCAGAAAGGAGTGCAACAGGCTAATCGCAGGAGTTTGAGAATAGCAGCAAAGCATTCAGATGATTAAGCCTGTTCCCATGAGAAATTTTAGGGAGTCATACATCTGGACACAGAGATTGACTTTCGTTTCTGGTTCCCCAGAGAAGTGTTCTCTGGTGGGGAAAACAAGGCCTATTTAGGTTCCTTGCTCCCGGAGGGATCTTGCGGAGTCAATTCGTCAGCAACTGGAGTAGTGTGTGTGGACAGCTACTCCGCTTCCAAGCCTTTGTTCCTGATTCAAGCCTTCGTTTTCCAGCCTTGTTCTTCCACGGATTTTGCCTTGCTTTCCAAGACCCAGCCTTGCCTTGTTTCCCGGATTTTGCCAAGTAAACACCACGGATCTTGTTCTTGTTCCTCGTTCCTTGCTGTCTTGTATTCAAGCCTTGTTTTTCCGAGAGTCAAGTTATTTCCTAGCCTCGTTCAAGTTCTTGGACTAAAGGACCTTGTCATCTCCCCTCACTTTGCCTGGCAAAGTGAGTGTTTCGGTTATTGGATTACAACTTTGGACCTTAATATTTCATATTGGACATTGTTTCTTTGGACTAATTTTGACCTTTCCTGAAAGGTCTAATTCTGGACTATTTTCTACACTTGTTTTTATTAACTTTATATACTCCTTCAATAAAGATATTAGATAGATTCTGGCCTCTGTGTATGGTTATTGGTGCCCTGCAGCCGGGTCGTGACAGTTTGACTCCGCCACCAAGCACCAATTAACCTAGGCCAGAATGTCTACCGGAGCCGGACCGGGAGGCCAGCCGCTCAGCTACACCATCGACAAGGAGGAAGTGGACCGCATCCGTGATAAGCTCAATGCGCAGGAGGGAGAAATAAAGGGATTGAAGGAACGCGGAATCCGACTCCCGGCCCTGGCATTGCCAACCAAGTTTTCTGGAGAAGCTTCTAAGGTTCATGTTTTCCGTCGCCAATGCCAAGCTTATCTAGAGGCCCGCAATGCCGAGTTTCCCCAAGAAGACATCAAAGTGGCGTGGATCTACAGCCTTTTAGACGGGCCAGCGGCCAACTGGGCGACGGCACTGTTCGACCAAGTTTCCCCACACCTAAGATCAGCGCAACACTTCTTGGATCACATTAAGGCGACTTGGGGGATCGAAGACAATTTGGAGGCAGCCGGCCATAAACTCCGGCGCCTCTCTCAGGGGGACAGACCCTTGTCCCAGTACATAGCCGAGTTCCGAGTGCTGGCCCACAGCACCGGATGGAATGATATAGCCCTCAGAGGACAATTTCGGGAGGGTCTCAACATCGAGATGTTGGAAGAAATTTCCAAAGTGGATCCCCCTCACTCTCTTGAAGCACTCATTGATCAATGTTTACGAGCTGAAGTCATGCTTGCCAACAGAAAACAATGGGTCCGAGGCCAGAGCGGTAGAGCTGGGGTGAAATCTCCCGCTCCCACCAGCGTCCAGCCGCGTCCAGTATGGAGACCCCCGCCACCAGCCCCATACCCCAGGGGGAGCAAGGAGGTGCCGATGCAGTTGGGTAATGTGCGTCCCAGGTTAGATGCCGCCGAGAAGGCCCGCCGCCAACGCCTAAATCTCTGTTGGTACTGCGGAAACGGGGGCCACTTCGCCAGAGAGTGCCCAGCCAAAGGGAAGCCCCCCGCCCGTCTAGCGGCGGCGTCCTCCACGGAGACGAAGACGTCTGAGGCGGCTGGCGCACAGCCGGCGGGGGAAGCCAGCGACCGGGCGTAGAGAGGCTCGCCAACCCGGTCAAAAAACCCACTCAAGAGCCGCCAACCGGGGTCCTATTTCTTCTAGTGGTCACCTTGTGGTCAGCAAAAAAGGGGCCAGTCATGGTCCATGCCATGATAGACTCAGGAGCCACAAACAATTTCATTGATAGAGAGTATGCCGACTCTCTGGGATTACAATACCATGACTTCAAGAATGCCCGTGTGGTGCAAGCCATCGATGGCCGCCCCCTCAAGACGGGTCCCGTAAGCCAGTGGTCGGAACCCACCAGAATGTGGATAAGGGAACATATGGAAGAGATTTCCTTCTTTGTTACCGAGGTTCCCCATTTCCCTGTGATTTTGGGAATTCCATGGCTGACACTTCACGACCCAAGCATCTCCTGGTCCAACAGAGAACTGCAGTTTGCTTCAAAATATTGCCAAAACCATTGCCTTGTAGCCAAGATCTGCCATGCCACAGACACTGAACCCATTATCACCTTGCCCAAGAAGTACTCAGAATATTGGGATGTATTCAATGAAAAAGAGGCCGAGAGATTACCCCCACATAGACCTTATGACTGTGCCATTGACTTGGTGGAGGGGGCCCCGATTCCGCGAGGACATCTCTACTCCCTGACTGAACCGGAGCAAGAAGCTCTCAGGGAGTTCATAGAGTCAAACCTTCGCAAGGGATCCATCAGACCCTCTCAATCCCCAGCCGCTTCCCCAGTGATGTTTGTGAAAAAGAAGTCGGGGGAATTACGCTTGGTGGTGGACTATAGGGCATTGAACAATATCACTAAGCGGAACAGCTATCCCCTGCCCTTAATCTCGGACCTACTAGACCGACTTCGAGGAGCCAAGGTCTACACCAAGCTGGATCTTCGGGGAGCGTATAATCTAGTTCGCATCAGAGAAGGGGACGAGTGGAAGACCGCCTTCCAGACTAAATTCGGATTATTCGAGTCCCGAGTTATGAATTATGGATTATGTGGAGCTCCCGCAACGTTCCAGCATTTTGTCAATGACATCTTTCAGGATTATCTAGATCGGTTCTTGATCATCTACCTGGACGATTTTTTGGTGTTTTCTAGATCACAATCAGAACATGAGAACCACGTCAGAATGGTGTTACAACGATTGCGGGATCATGGACTTTATGCCAAGCTGGAAAAATGTGCTTTTGATCTACAAGAGGTAGATTTCCTGGGCTACCGCGTCTCGCCACTAGGGCTCTCCATGGACCCGGCAAAGGTTTCAGCAGTATTGGAATGGCGGGCGCCAACCAACAAAAAAGAGGTGCAACGATTCTTGGGGTTCGCGAACTATTACCGCAAGTTCATTCCAGATTTTGCCCGCTGGTCTGATCCAATCACCAGCTGCATCCGTGGGAAACAGCCCTTCCGCTGGACAGATCAAGCAGAGAAAGGGTTCCAGCAACTAAAGAAATTATTCACGTCCCAACCAATCCTTCAGCACCCAGATCCTGAAACCCCTTTTGTTGTGCAGGCGGACGCCTCCGATGTGGCAATTGGGGCTGTACTCCTACAACCGGTGGGAGATCATCTTCATCCTTGTGCCTTCTATTCCCGTCAATTGACCGCACCAGAGAGAAACTACACCATTTGGGAAAAGGAACTATTGGCCATAAAGGCAGCCTTTGAAACTTGGAGACATTGGTTAGAAGGGGCCAAATTTCCCATTGAAGTCCATACTAATCATCGGAATCTAGAGCATCTAAGAACTGCCGGCAAGCTAAATCAGAGACAACAACGCTGGGCTTTATTCTTTGAACGTTTTAACTTCCAAATTCATTATGTAACCCCAGCCCAGACCAAGCAAGCAGATGCTCTGTCACGGAAACCGGAATACGCTGCAGGACGCAAGGAGACCGTTGAGTCCCAGCTGCTACAACCCGGGAACTTTGCCACGCTCACAGTGGGGAACACCAAATCCACTCCCATTGAATCAACTCCCTCTACTCCAGGGCCCCTTTGTGCTCAAGAAATCAGGGCTAGTCAGCAAGCAGATGCCTGGGCGCAGGATCAACTTCGCCAAGGACTACATTTCCCCTTTTCGCTTAAGGATGGGCTGCTTTGCTATAGAAATCATGTTTACATCCCCCCAGGACCGGGCAGGGAAAAGGCACTTCGTTTGTGTCATGACTGCAAGCCAGCAGGGCATTTCGGGCTATTCAAAACTATGCATTTGATCCTAAGAGATTTCTGGTGGCCCAAGATCCGCAAGGATGTAGAAAAATATGTCAACACCTGCCCAGTATGCCAGCGCTCCAAGACAAGAAGGGAAAAGCCCTCAGGGCTTCTGCATCCCCTTCCTACCCCATCTCGCCCATGGGAAATAATCTCTGCGGATTTTATAACTGATCTACCACCTTCCTGTGGATTCACCACGATCCTAGTGGTGGTGGACCTTTTCACCAAGTTAGCCCATTTTATTCCCTGTGAAGGCCTTCCCACGGCCAAAGAGACTGCAGATCTATTTCTCCAACATGTTTTCAGATTGCATGGATTGCCCAAGAGTTTGGTCACTGACCGTGGGTCCCAATTCACCTCTCGTTTCTGGAAGGCACTACAAAAACTATTGGGCATAGACTCTCGTTTATCTTCGGCTCATCATCCTCAAACAGATGGGCAAACTGAGCGCACCAATGCCACTTTGGAACAGTACCTTCGCTGTTATGTAAACTACCAACAGGACAATTGGGCTTCCCTGTTACCACTGTCGGAGTTTGCCTACAATAATGGGGTCCAGGCTTCAATTAAGGAAACCCCGTTCTTTGCAAACTATGGCTTCCATCCACGTTTCTTTCCTCCTGTCATTGAAACCTCAGAAGTTCCCGCAGCAGAGGACTGGCTGCAAGAACTCACAGCAGTGCAGCAACTTTTGCTCCAGCAACTGGACCAAGCCAAGGAGGACTATAAACGCCACGCTGACAAGCATCGCCAGCCGGGCCCCGAAATCAAGGTAGGAGACCGGGTTCTTCTGTCCACTCGCTTTTTGCCCTCCCACCGTCCCTGCCGGAAGCTAGATGCCCGTTTCATTGGTCCCTATCCAGTGGTGGCGCAACTTAACCCCGTGACTTTCAAACTCCAACTTCCGCGCTCTATGCACATTCATCCAGTGTTCCATCGCTCCCTGCTCCTTCCGGCGGATGGTGTGCGCCCTGATGCAGACCGGCCGGCCCCCGCCCCTGTTTTGGTGGACGGAGAAGAAGAGTTCGAGGTTCAGGACATTTTGGATTCTCGCTTTCACCGCCGCCGCCTACAATATCTCATTGACTGGGTGGGTTTTGGCCCCGAAGAGCGCTCTTGGGAAGACGCTTCCACGGTTCATGCTCCTGATCTAACCCGCCGCTTCCATCAGACCTATCCCGCCAAGCCGCGGCCTCGCGCCTCGGGGAGAGAGTCCCAGTTTGAGAGGGGGCTTGAGGAGGGGGATAGTGTGATGACTCATGGGCATTGTAGTCCCATTCCTAGTGCTGTTGTGACTGACGAAGAGGAGAACTTGGGTTTTCCTCCATTTCAGCCAGAAAGGGAACCATTTCAGCCAGAAATTGAGCCTTTGCACCTGCAGGAGGTTTGTCTTCCAGAAATCTCCCAAACAAGCCCGGAGTCGAGTTCTCCCCCTTTTTCGCGCCGTAATTACATTCTCCAGCAGAAAGGAGTGCAACAGGCTAATCGCAGGAGTTTGAGAATAGCAGCAAAGCATTCAGATGATTAAGCCTGTTCCCATGAGAAATTTTAGGGAGTCATACATCTGGACACAGAGATTGACTTTCGTTTCTGGTTCCCCAGAGAAGTGTTCTCTGGTGGGGAAAACAAGGCCTATTTAGGTTCCTTGCTCCCGGAGGGATCTTGCGGAGTCAATTCGTCAGCAACTGGAGTAGTGTGTGTGGACAGCTACTCCGCTTCCAAGCCTTTGTTCCTGATTCAAGCCTTCGTTTTCCAGCCTTGTTCTTCCACGGATTTTGCCTTGCTTTCCAAGACCCAGCCTTGCCTTGTTTCCCGGATTTTGCCAAGTAAACACCACGGATCTTGTTCTTGTTCCTCGTTCCTTGCTGTCTTGTATTCAAGCCTTGTTTTTCCGAGAGTCAAGTTATTTCCTAGCCTCGTTCAAGTTCTTGGACTAAAGGACCTTGTCATCTCCCCTCACTTTGCCTGGCAAAGTGAGTGTTTCGGTTATTGGATTACAACTTTGGACCTTAATATTTCATATTGGACATTGTTTCTTTGGACTAATTTTGACCTTTCCTGAAAGGTCTAATTCTGGACTATTTTCTACACTTGTTTTTATTAACTTTATATACTCCTTCAATAAAGATATTAGATAGATTCTGGCCTCTGTGTATGGTTATTGGTGCCCTGCAGCCGGGTCGTGACACACTGTCAGTTTCTTCATAGTCCTCTAGTACAGCCAAACACACAATCTGGAAAGTAGTATGTATGTGAGGAAAAACATTCGGCAAAAACTGGTGTGAAATTAACAAAAATTAATAAAGTTTTGCAAGTGTTAATTACTATGAAAAATGTTACTCCAGTTTATTAAAAAGCACATGTTCCTGGACAGTCATTTTTATTACATTTTCAACAGATACGCATCATGTTAATTTGTTGACTTTAAAATTATATCTTTGACCCCTGAACAGTTTTTCTACGCTTGGAGCAATTACACATACTTATTATCATTTATTCGTAGAGTTACATTGACGTACATGGTACTTTACAAGTAAAGCAATAAAAAACAAAGGGTCCTGCCAAATGCTTACGATCTAAAATATATGTGTGCGGACATGTATACACACAGATGAAAGAAGGGAAGGACAAAGCTATAAAATACAATTGTAAAACCAATTATCCAGATAGAATGTAAAAATACAATATAATATAAAGCACCACTGACAAATATATATAATCAAAACATACAAGATTATAAAAAAAAGATTAGATTATACATATTACCCAACGACAGGCCTGAGTTTGCTACTTGATGGCAAATCTGTGCTCTCTGGCAAATTTATTCTATACTATCTTGGGGACACAGGGGTGTCCGAGGTATTAGAAGAATGCATTGCTTGTTTTGGGATATTAGGTAATTTCACTGAAGTTTGGTCCAGATCTATCATTGGCTAGGTTTAGTGCTATCTGGATACGGGTGAACTACAACTCCCAGATTCCCAAGGCAGTCACCCCCAAATCCTGGCAGTATTAGCAGTTGGCCATGTTGGGTCTGTGTGCCAAGTTTGGCCCAGATCTTACCTCAGCTGGATTCAATGCTTTCTGGATGCAGGTGAACTACACCTCCCAAAACCAAGGTCTATTCCCCTAAACCCCTGTAGTATGTTCAGTTGGTCATGGGATTTCTCTGTGCTAAGTTTGGTCCCAGTCCATTGTCGGTGGGGGTCACAGTATCAGTGAAAGTACTGCAAGTCCCATTATCTGTGGTAAGTTTATCCAGATCCATCATTGGTTGGGTTAACAGTGCCCGCTGGATGTAGGTCAAGTGCAACTCTTGTAAATCATGGTGAATTCTCCCCAAACCTCTTGTTCAGTTGCTGATCAATTCCTCTGTTAATTGTGTGCTATAGGAAAGTGTAGGAAAGGGTTAAGGTAAAGGCAGTGGGGGGGGGGGGGAGTCATGCAAATTAAGGAACCCTGAGATGTTCATTCTGGAGGAAAAACAGAACATCTAGGGTGAAATTGTCCCCGCATGAAAACCTTCACTTGGAGGGGGGGCAGAATGGTGTTTATGGAGGACACTGGCAGGGTTTGGCCTACATGTTCATGGTGCTCACTATAACCTGTATGTCAGTGGAGGGAGGGCCATTGGTGTCTCCTGCTCAGTGGAAACTATAGCTGTTTGTGGAGGCAGGAGGCTGTCTGTGTAAGAGGACATATCCTCCAAATACACACATACCAATTTTTCACTTTTATCACTTTTATTTTGTGCATAGATGATCTGATTATTTTGAAAATATGTATTAGCCACATTCAAACTGCATACCTACAAAGACATGTGTACACATTGAGAACTGGTGACTCCAATGTTATGTACCAATGAATCTGTTTTAATTTGTAATTCATATGGGATCCGTCTAAGGTGCTGGATCTAGTTTCATAATAGTTTCAGTAATTTGGATAGCTCCTTCAGACTAAAATTGATGGACCAAAACTGGCATGCAAGAGGCCAAAAGTTATTGCAGAGAACAAACATGCCAAGCTACTATTTTAAACAAGGAAACTGGAATTTATGTACTGAGTTTAGGAATGGCAAAGCTCCTTGTTCTCGCCTTCCTTGCTGTGTTGAACGAGTGCACTTCTGCACTTTGAACTCAGTTTACATCAATTGAAATAAGCAGAGGAGAAAGGAATAAGTGGGAGTAAAAAAGAAAAAAAGGAGACATTTTAAAGCAGCAGAGAAAGTGGGGTGGCAAACCAAGAGATGTTTTCTCAGGCCCAGAGAAGGCTTTGTGTTTGTCCATCCCTCCCTCGTGTCACCGAATTTCAAAGCCAGAAAGAAAAATCAAACAAACAGAAAGCCACCCAAAAGAGGAAAGTCCTTAGTAATGCACAGTGCATGACTTCTAGGAAAAGTTATTGATATCTCTCACCCCTGAAATTAATTTTGAAGAGTAAACTAACCACAGCATTCCCTGTTGATAGAACAGTAAACTCCACTGTTGATCAATTTCACTATGTAACATGATTTTTGTTCCTGGGATATAAATGTCATTTCCTAATTGGTTTGATCATAAAAACATAGAAAAGGATTGTGAAACAGCAAAAACTTTGCATTTGTGGGACATCCTGCAGCACGTTTTGCTATAGTTTTTCAATGAATATCTCATAAAGTCTCAACCAATTCAATATAGTTTGTGGCAGCCACAAGAAAGAAGTTTCTGGAGTATAATAACTTTCAAAGTAGGTACCACACAATTCAACAGGAAATGACACTTTCAAACCATAAACAATTTTTTTTTCAAATTTTGTTACATACTGTTTTTAAGTTCCCTGATGAGAGAATGCCTCCAGCTGCAAAACAAGCAAGTGCGTCAACAGGTAAGCAGCTTCTGATCAATACAAGACTGGATGCCTTTGCTCTCTTCATGAAGCATTCCCATGTATCCCCAGAATAGCAAATGTTTGTGGTGAGTGCTGGCTGCCATAAGTAAGCCTTCTGCGCCCCCCCCCCTTTTTTTAAAGGGACAATCTTGGGAAAAATTAATTACAGGCTTCTGAATAGCCTGTCTAAGCATATTATCTAAAGTGATAAAAATCCACATTTCAGTCAGAGAATAAAGCAGGGAAGATAATTAACACAACATGAACAGTACAATAAAAACAACATTAAAAAGCCATAGAACTCTTATTGTTAAAAGTTTTAACCCAACTAGAAATCCCATTCAAAACAATAGCAGCAGCAGCAAAAATATGGCCAATTAATGCCATTTATGTGTTTGTTTTCAAAAACGCACATTAAATTCATAGATGTTACATTTATTAAGAAAAAGATGGACCAAGCTGCAGTGCTACATGAATAGTCCCAGATTCCTTTGTTTCCTTTCCATTTCCTTTGTTTCATATGATCAGCTATGTATTTATTGTTTTTATTTTACTTTTGATTTAAAAATAGAAATGCTTTAAAAAATACAAACATATCCCCAAATGACTCCTCATATAATACAGTGAGTAACTATTATTCATTACACTTTTGAAAGGCGCATTGTTCAATTATTTTGTAAAAGAACCACGAGCATGCCATTATTATCTGATAAAATAATGCATTACATGTTATGTTGTTACTTGTAACACGTTTCTTCCAAGGGATTGGGCTGTGGCGCAGCTGGTTAGTAGCCTGCTGCAATAAATCACTACTGACCGAGAGGTCATGAGTTCAAAGCCCAAGTCGGATTGAGTGCCCAACTGTTAAATAGCCCCAGCTCGTTGTTTACCTAAGCAACCCGAAAGACAGTTGCATCTGTCAAGTAGGAAAATTTAGGGACCGCTGATGCGGAGAGGTTAATTTAACTAATTTACAACACCATAAAAATGACCAGCAGCTTGCGTGCCGGATGAGGAAGTACTCCATCAAAAGGACTTGTCGTCACAGTGGATGATGAAGCAGCAGCTCCTCCTATGGCCGGAATTGAACATCCCCTCACAAAGGCAGAAGCTGGAAAGTTAAATAGCCTCTGTGTTTGTCTGTGTGTTGTTTGTCTAATGGCATTGAATGTTTGCCATCTATATGTACATTGTAATCCGCCCTGAGTACCCTTCGGGGTGAGAAGGACAGAATATAAATGCTGTAAATAAATAAAGCTCTGAATGAACTCTCCAACATTAGTACCAAAGCGTTACGAATCAGCTTTTGGTCAACTTTTGATTCAGTTTGGTTATTTGGGGTGCTGATTCAGAAAACTGTATTGGATAGCCCACATCAGCTCCAGTTTCTGATACAGAACATGTGCCATCCGGTAGTTGCCATCTACATGCCCACAGAAAACCATACTTAATAATCTAGAGCTGATGTGGTATATCCAATGCAATTTTCTGGATCAGCACCCCAAATAACCCCAGGAACTGGCCTAAAAACGAAGAGACCAAGGCGCCCCCACTTCCAGGCACCATATGGAACAACTCCACTCAGGTGGAGGAGGAGGAGAAGCAGCAATCAGGAGGCTTGTCGCGCCTTTTGTGGGTGGTCAGCCTCTCCCCTCCTGACATCCCCATTATAAGCATTATAAGAGGGTTTTGCAAGACCAGTTGCTCCCGTTGCAACGGCGTGGCAACTGTGAGGCAGCGGACCATATTTTAGTTCTTGGGGACCACTAGTGGTCCATGGACTACAGGCTTGGAACCACGAAGCTAAAGAAAGGGAGCTGATCCCATCAAGTTTTGCTACATCCAACTCCAAATTCCAAGTGTGATCTCTGATCCCTGATACTCGGAGGCATTTCTGCAGAAGGTGAAGGTAGTTAATAGAGAGATGTTTTATTGATCGAAATTCCAACACTTTTTGATCCACGTATGCTCTCAAAGACATATGCTCTTTGGGAACTGCATAAAAAGAGACAATACATAAATATGTAATAAAACTGTAATATAACATTAAGTAAAATCTGGAAGTGTGTAAAGTTATTTTTCAAATACGTATATGTAGGCCATCAGCAGTCACTTTATAAGTTGTCAAAAATTATACATTGTTTTATTATGTATTTATGTGTTATCTCTTCTGTGTTTTTATAAAGCCCCTAAAAAAGCCTTTGAGATCATATGCAGGCTGAAATATGTTTCATCTCTCATCAATAAATTATTCATTTATTGAGTGCCTTGAGATGTGTTTCCTTTTTCCACCCTATAGATTTCATTGAGTAGTTTTTGCTTCTTTTGTGGGGGTGTTTCTGCCATATTTTGCCCAGACCTCTTTTAAGGACTTTTGTCAAAACCGGAAGTGTCCAAGGGACAACAACATGTGGCACAACTGACCCTCACCCTAAGGGATACAAAAACCCTTTTAAATACTTTTTTATTTACAAAAGGGTATTGCAGGACAGGCGAAATCTGAGCGTAAGTGCATGCAGTTGCCAACCCAAAACACAAAAGCTAGCAACCATTTGCAGTCCTGCCAGTTCAAATTATAATGGTTTCCCCAGTTCCGCTCCACCCAAGAAGGAGGACTCAAATACAGCCAGTCCCTGGGTTACAGAAAAGATAGGTTCTGCAGATATGTTCTTAAGTTGAACTTATTTGTTACTGACTTACAGGTACATTTTTAAAATGTAACTCCTGTCTAAAACTTTTTTAAAGTTTTGGATAGCATAGGGAAGCGTTATCACACCTGTAACATTTATTTTGCTGTTTTTGCCCCTGATCAGAAGATTTCACCTCACTTTCTGTCTCTGTGACAACTGGATTTTGAAGATTTTGGCTTGTCCTGGAAACAAAGACTGATGAGAAAGTTTCAGTGGAGACACTTTTTCCTCATGAATTTCCCTTCCCTGTCCTCTCACTTTCTGTTGTCTCCCCCACATTCTTACTATGAATTGTATGTAAGTCTGATGTCTGCAACTTGAGGACTGCCTTTACTTGCAAGTTTGAATCTCTATTTTGCAGTCTTTTGAAACATACAACAAAGAGATCCACCACTTGTCCTTGCTTTCAGCTAAAGACACGCAAGACATCCACCTCTGATAAAAGGCAAGAGAGTGCATTGACAACATACTTGAGAGTGAGACTCAGTCGCTCAGAAGTTTACATTAAGCTTCTTGGCCTTCAACAAGCAGACAGAAGCATATCAAAGCTGGCTACCATATAATAATAATAATAATAATAATAATAATAATAATAATAATAATAATAATAATAATAATAAAAACTTTATTTATATACCGCCCTATCTCCCGTATGGGACTCAGGACGGTTTACAGTCATAAAAGCAACACAAACATTACATAACAACGTAATAACACATTATTAAACAAAGTAAAATAATACAATTATAACAATAAATAACACTTACATGACCAGATCAAGGGGACGGGAACCATAAACCCAAAATATTAAAATGTATCATTTTAGGCTAGGGAAATCTTGTGCAATATATTCAGGCCCAGAAATCGGCGGTAGTCCAATGTAATATTTCACTGCATAATAGTTGCACCATCACCACCCCCACTTTGGGGAAGAAAGAGTGTGTGTGAGTATTATGCATTTCCCCTTCTTTTTTGGGGGGGGGGCAGAAAAAGGGGGGTGCAACTATTATGTAATTGGCAACTATTATGCAATTAAAACTGCCTTTGAGGGAGCTTTTTCACCACATAATAGTTCTTTTAAGGACTCAGCTGCATGGGTGGGAGAAACTTTATCCACCTGCATGGTTGCGCCCTCAAAGCATAGTTGTGAAGGGGAGGGTGAGGGGTGGGAGATTTCAGCTGCCTGCCTGCCTCTCTGAGCTACTAAAGGTTACCTTGGCCAAGGCTCACGCACCTGCCCCCTTTGCATAATAGTCACAGCTATGAACTAAAGGTGCGACTATTATGCAAGGAATCCTAAAAAAAACCCAAAATTAGCTCCCAAAAAGAGGGTGCAGCTATCATGTGATGACGACTATTATGTGGTGAAATACAGTATTTCTCAGTGTTTGCTGAAAATATCTGGGGGGGGGGGGAAACAAAGATAAAATAGTGGTTGATTTTTGTAAGCAGGCATTACTCACTGTTGCTATGCAATACTTCCAACAGTCTCCATGTGGAGACTCCTTGAAAGCAGTCTGCATGTAGTAATAACTTATTAATGAGTTTATTTAAATAATTAATATTTTTGTTCTGACATTTTCACAAGAAAAGCTTTGGGATATGACTCAGAGGCCTGAAACCGAAGGGTACTTGTATGTGTTTGCATCTGTGTTTATGTGTGTAGTCCATGTCTCAATGCGAACTAGAACATTAAAAAAAATCCATGTACTAACATTTCTCACCACAAAAGAAGAACTCAAAGTGTCCGCCCAAGTGTGTAGTTACTTTCCCAGTAGTTGGAAAGCCACATTTTGTTAGTTCACAAATATAAAATATGTCCAAGACACCATAATTACTAGTGGAGTCTGAAATGGAGAACATTTGTACATTCCCAAAGACTGAGAGCCAATAATTTCCCCTAGGATACATGTAGCCCAAAACCAGAGATTCAGACATTATTTTCAAATTTAGTACATTCACAAATGTTTTGGCCTTCAAAGCCCAGAAATCCTAAAAACTGGTAAACTGGCTGGGATTTCTGGGAGTTGTAGGCCAAAACACCTGGGGACCCACAGGTTGAGAACCATGGCTTTAGGGTAAAATGTTATCTGGGTGAGAGTACAATGTAGAATTAATGCAGTTTGACATCACTTTAACTGTCATGGCTCAAGCTAGGGAATGGGAGTTGTAGTTTCACAAGGTCTTTAGCCTTCTCTGCTGAAGTATGATGGTGCCTCAGCAAACTAAAACTCCCTCCTGTGTAGATATATTCCACATCCTTTTGACAGTCACATTACAGCATTTTAAGTTTTTATTAACATCTATTTTTAAAATTATCAAAACGTATACTATAAAAATATGAAGAAATCCTCTAAATGACCGCCCCTCAAAATATTTTAGAATGAGCAAGAAAGAATTACTCATCAGACAAAAACAGTAACAATATTATAGGTCATTACGTTACTTCTTAAGATAATGTTTTAGATACACATTACTCCACCAAAACTGTGTTTGAGGTCAGGGGATTATTTTCCATACATAATTCTCAGGTTCTGCTGAAGGCATACTGATTGCTACAATATCTGAAAATACTGTTTTCCTTCTTAAACCTGTTATCTCACAGCAGAAACATTCTTGCACATAAGCCAAGCTGCTCAGAGGATTCAGTTGTGAGAGATTCATTCCCTCTTCATAGGCTCATGTCAGGCTTGAATAATGAATTTATTTATTTACTTTTGTATTTATTTAAATAATTTAAACAACGATAAAGACAAATCAAAAGCAGATAAATTAAGATGATAAAGACAGAAAGAAAAAGGTAAATCTGGGCAAAATATACATATACCCTTCATACTTCATTGGTGCCATGAACTTCGGGGTGAGAAGGGCAGAATATAAATGCTGTAAATAAATAAATAAATAAATAAATAAATAAATAAATAAATAAATAAATAAATAAAGAATGACTAGGGACACGGATCTCATCTTCTTGTCTAACTTTGGGATCATTATGCTTCTCTTCAGAGTTGCATCCTTTTAAACCCCAAGGATCATGGCTCTGCAGGATCTGGACAGTAAGTGTTTCATTCTCTGTAGGATTGTAACCATAAGCTGTAAAGCCATATATTGGGCTTACTTTGATTGTGTGTTCTTTCATGGCAAAAGGGAGTTGGACTGGATGGCCCTTGAGGTGTCTTCCAACACTACAATTCTGATACTATGATTCTTCACCCTAGAGCTCACTCACTTGAACAATGCACTATAATTCACAGTACATACACAACCTATCCTTTGTTTCCTACACGTGACTCCAGCCAGGTAGATAACCATTTGTTGTTGTTGATGATGATGATGATGATGATGATGATGATGTATGCCATCAAGTTGCTTCTGGCTCATAGTGCCCCTAAGGAATACTTATCATGGGGTTTTCTTGCCAAGATTTGTTCAGAGTGGGTTTGCTTTTGCCTTTCTTTGTGGCACGGAGAGGGTGTGATTTGCCTAAGGTTTCCATGGCTGAATGAGGATTCAAACCTGGTCTCCAGAGCCATAGTCTTCACTTAAACCAGTAAATCACACTGTCCCCTACCAGAGAAAACATTTTGATCCCACAGCTTCTGTATGTGGAATATGAAGGGAAAGTGCATTCTTCTTCTTCTTGGGCAAAGAAAAGTCTTATGTGTGCAAGGAATCATAGAATCATAAAATCATAGAGTTGGAAGAGACCTTGTGGGCCATCCAGTCCAACCCCCTGCCAAGAAGCAGGAAAATCACATTCAATGCACATTCAAATGGCCATCTAGAATGTTAAACCATTATATGGATTATATGGCTGTGTAGACTCATATAATCCCATTCAAAGCAAATAATTGTTGTAGTTCAACCAGATCAGCCCATGGTCGTGCCTGCCCCCCAGGAAGTGGATTATGGGATTTCTGGGCCAACATGGGATTTTAAGTCCTGAAAATGAGCAGTCTGTGTCCAGCATTTAGTGAAGGCCACATTCCAGAGAGGAGCCCTGATGCTGCTGAGAAGTCATTCCCTAGGGAGACAAGGTCAGAGGCTGAAATGAGCTCAGAGGATGAAATCCCAGGTGAAGAGGATAATGAGCTGGTAGATATGAGACAGTTTTCGTACACTTTGGGCTGCTCAGCAGAATCTCTGAAGGTTGCAGCGATGTTACAGAGAAAGCCCTTATCTGGAAGTCAGGGGAAAAGGCATGATTTTATGTGTATAATAGAAAAGCTGGGGACAGGGAGGGGGAGTTGTCAGCCAGTCTGGTCAACATTAGTATTCGAGACAACAACTCTTCCCAAGTTTTAGTCAAGGCAGCTAAGAGAATTTTAGCCCATGTCTTTGTTCATATTTCATGCTTCCAAGTTTGAAGAATTGTTCCTGGATTTTTGTATTGGATTCATGCTGCCTTGTATTCTTGGTTCTTTTGTATTCCTGTGCTGGATGTTCTGTTGCTTTGGGGTTTCTGCTCCTGTACCTTGAACCTTTTGGACTATTTCCTACACATAGACTTTATAGTTTTTACTATTTTTTCTGAACTGCTTTTTATATAATCTTCAATAAACTGCTTTGCTGATTTAACTTGGACTGGAGTGTGGTGGTTAAGTACAAAGGTGCTTCCTTCCCTGGAGTGCAACAATAATATGGATTATCTGCTTTAATTATCCGGATTATATGGCAATGTAGATTCAGCCATACTAAATATTATGCATAGGTATATCACTGATGGGTCACAAAGGCGTTTGGAGCTTGTACCAACACAGACATTCCCAAGGAGAGTTGCAATGCTGGATGTGTCTGTCCAACAAGCATGACAAGTTGTCACATGGCAGATAGGACTAGCACAGAATAACAGCAATTGGAATTTGTACATGAATGAAGTATAACACAAGCAAAGGACCTGAGCAAGTCTGGAAGTGGCAGCTGTGCAGATAAGGACAAGGAGGAGTTCTCCAAAGCCTCTAAGGTGCACTGAAAACAGAGAGTCCACAGAGGTTAGGAAGGGCAGGTGGCAGTTCTTTGAAGCCATTCTCTATGTGACATTATCACTCTGACTGCAGACTTTAGTCTGTAGGAAACGGAAAAGTGAATAAGATCCTGATTCCCAGGGGAAACTCTACACTTACTCTCAGAAGGAATGAGAGGCCATTAAAAACAAAAAAGAGAATGATAAAAGGTGGGGAGGAAGCACAGCTGGATATTATGAGCTGTACTTTAACCTGTTGGAACTCCTCAAAGGCCAGCAAAGGTCAATTTGATTCCCAGTTAATAAAATGCCATCTCAAATGCCTGACAAGTATTCTAACATCTTGTGAAGGTTTAACTCAGTGGAAGATTCTAGCTTTACAGATTTTTGCTTTTGGCCACCTTTGTCTGATTCTACATTTTTGTTAACCAAATGTGGATTATTCATAATGTCTGGCAAAAATGGCCCAATCACCTTCATTTGGTAAAGCAATTCTATATGTAATATTTAAAAGAAGCCCTGCCAGATTCTAATAAGTGTTGAATAATGTTGGGCTCCTGGATCTGAATACTAACAAAGTCAGAGATCCCATAATAGATTCTAAAAGCAGAAAAAGACAGATTGGACTGGAGTTTACATCTCTGAATACAGTAAGACCCCCTTTTCCACGAGACTGGTATCCATGGATTCATTTACTCATGGTTGCCACTACTAGAGGTGCCTGTGGTCCTCTCTGGGTCCTTCAGTGTGATCCTGTGGTATTTTATGGCTAGAGATTAACTGAAAGTTGTTGAAGAAGCATCTTTTGAGAAAGTGGAAAGGAATTGGTTCCTTCATCATCCTACCAACCACAGGAAGCAAAAATATGATGTCCGTTAATATCCATAGTTACAGGTATTCATGGGGTTGTATACCTTGAAACATGTCCTCCACAGATAAGGGGGTCTCAATGAACTGGAATCCTTGAGGGGTACCTGAGGCAGAGTCTGCAAAAGTTATATTTAGGGGGCTAAAGATAAAGGTAAAGGTTTTCCCTGACGTTAAATCCAGTCATGTCCGACTCTGGGGGTTGGTGCTAATCCGCATTTCTAAGCCAAAGAGCCGGCATTGTCCATAGACACCTCCAAGGTCATGTGGCCGGCATGACTGCATGGAGCGCTGTTACCTTTCCGCCGGAGCGGTACCTATTGATCTACTCACATTGGCATGTTTTCGAACTGCTAGGTTGGCAGAAGCTGGGTCTAACAGTGGGCGCTCACTCCGCTCCTGGGATTTGAACCTGGGACCTTTCAGTCTGCAAGTTCAGCAGCTCAGCGCTTTAACACACTTCACCACCTGTCTCGGTTTTTATTGGAGGCGTCCAAATAACGTTTCTGGTAAAATCAAATTAATTTGATATCCCATTAGATCTTTCTGAAAGGCCTGGGTAATGGGGTATTGGGTCTGTGGGGACTCACTACTGGGACTACCTAGGGGTGAGTCCCCACAGCCATATCGGTTCTTTGAGCTTCCAAAAGCCTGGAGAAGCAGGATGGTGGCCCCCTTCTCCTCCCAGCCCCATTTCCTCCCCCAAAACTTACCCCATGGGCTTGCCAGGCATGGAGGACCTATCTGGAGAGCTGTGGAGTTGCTTCAGAATGACACTGGAGGAGCGGGAGAGGAGGAAGAATTTTGTTGAAATTGGTTGACCCGGGATGGCATGTCCCAGGATTGTCAGAAGGGATGGGGACTACAAGGCGGGCAGCAACTGGTTTGTTTAACCCACTTCTCATATCTGGAAGTGTCCTCAGCCAGATTCTTTTGCCATTCCTTTTCCTCCTTCTCTCTGGATAGGCAAGGCACAGATACATCATCGTTATCACATTAAGATTTTTGGAATACTGTAGCTTTACAAAATAAGGCATGACCATCCAGATCTACAGGGCCAATTGTGAGCAAAGTCATGGAATGGCTCTGATAATTGGTTAATTGTCTACATAGTGTTGTTCAATTTATTTATTTATTTATTTCCATCATTTATATGCTGCCCTTCTCACCCGAAGGGACTCAGGGCGGCTCACAATCTGGCAAATTCGATGCCGGTATACAGTACAAAAATAAACATAGCAATTAAAACAATCAATTTAAAACAATCCAATAAATACATTTAAAACAGTATAATAAAATACTTAATCCATTCGTCCACATAAACCTTGCACGTAAACCTTAGTCCGGACCGAGTTAAAGCCATCATAATTCATTCATTAAACGCTTGTTCGCAAAGCCAGGTCTTTACCTTTTTTCTGAAACTCAGAAGGGATGGAGCCTGCCGGATGTCACTGGGGAGGGAGTTCCACAGCCGAGGAGCCACCACCGAGAAGGCCCTGTCCCTCGTTCCCACCAGCCGCACTTGTGAGGCAGGTGGGACCAAGAGCAGGGCCTCCCCAGACGATCTTAAAGTTCTCATGGGCTCATAGGAGGAGATACGTTCGGATAGGTAAGTTGGACCGGAACCGTTTAGGGCTTTGTAGGCCAAAACCAGCACTTTGAATTGGGCTCGGTAGCATATTGGCAGCCAGTGGATTCAATATGAATCATAATTGTTGATGCTTTATATCAACTCCCCACCACCACTGCCATCTTTTAGAGACTGTCGTCTTTTGCCTGCAGCACCAAGGAACGCTGATTTTCAATATTTGCTGCAAGCATTCTTGCTTCTTAGCAGTAGCTTGGAAGTGCCCAGAGTTCGCTTTTAACAACCAGCAATCATAGTACTTTAGAGAAAATGGGGTTGTTTGTTTCAAAAAAAATCTACCCTGTGCTTCCCTAAGGCCCACAAGACAATTTGCAACAATCTAGGAAGACGATTTGCAATAAAAAGACATTAATAAAATATGATTAATAATAGAACTAAAAGATGTTTGAAGTGCAACAACACTTGGCACTGTAAAGTCAAAAATGACTCAGAGTTGGTAGTAGTAATGGGGTTAGATAGTTTGACCCATAGTGTCCCTCCTTGTCTACCTATCCTGACCCCTCCATGATGTAAACTGATCCCCTTAGGGATGTTTTCCCACTTCTTCTCGTCCCTACAGTCCTCTCTCAACTCTTTCCTAAAATTAAGATAGATTAGATTAGTAACCTAAGTAACTTTCCTACCTTAGAATGGAGTTCCTTTAATGAAGCCTTTAGTTTGTTTCTCCAAGCTCTTGGTGTCTCTATTCCTTAACCGTGATCACTAATTGCTGCACAAGTTAAATGATTTTAGCTCCACTAAAATTGCGGGTTTGTGGCCCAGAGTAACAAACTCCCA
Organism: Anolis carolinensis; assembly: GCF_035594765.1. Taxonomy (NCBI): domain Eukaryota; kingdom Metazoa; phylum Chordata; class Lepidosauria; order Squamata; family Anolidae; genus Anolis; species Anolis carolinensis. The sequence goes on from NC_085842.1 coordinate 201,783,397, forward strand.
AAAGACTGAATGAGACACAGACGGGTTGAAGACAAAATCAGAAGCGTTCACTTTGGCCAACGTGGATGTCAGGAGAGTCTGTGCTTTAAAGATTGACATACCACATTTACAAACTTACAGGTTTATTTATAGCACTTTGACAGCTACTCAAAACAAAGGCATATTGCCATACTGGCTTCTGATTTGTCCAAGGTGATACTGGGTAGGATCCGTCTCCTGATAAATCAAGAGCTCATTTCTTTTTCTTCGTTGATTGCCTCTGGTTATAGAAGGAGATTCAATAAACTGTCATTGGATTATTTAGAAGGCTTGTGTCTGTTTCTTGATCCATCCAGCAGAAGGGTGCATACAGAAAGGAATGTGGTGTGGCAAGGGATAATGTGGGATGGGCTTTGATCTCCCTGCTCTAGACAATACAATGGGTGCCAGACAGGAAACCAAAAGGGTGGTCAGGGTGTGGGCGAATTCAGTGGGGACCTCAAGGAGGGGGCTCGATTTAACAAGAAAGGTGAGGAAATGTTCCTAGAAATAGAATCAGATCATATTAGAAAAACTCAGTGGCTCTCTTCTAAGACCATTATGTGTTCCCTGTGTCATCTCATGGTGTTGTGAAGGGATTATGAAAACTAATGTGGGGACAGGTCTGAAATATGTATGCTTGTGCAACATTGGAGAGGGAGGTTAATGATAGGTAACTGGAAAATAGGAATATAGTAAACAGACTCTGGGGTTCATACTTTTTGAGATCCGATTTTCGATCACACACACACACACACAAACACACTTAAAAAAAAACAAGAGCAGTAACAATACAGACCAAAGTTTGTGTTGCTTCATAGTTTGAAGTATTCCACATTTGGCAGGAATATACTGTTTTATATCCATAAGTGATTCATCTACTATGTTACTTATTTATACTATCACAACTACTACTACTACAGCCAACTCTTCACATTTACCAGGGTTAGAAGCACAAGATCCACCACAAAAGTGAAAATCAAAGAATAAAAAATTGGTATTTGTTAATCTGAGGGAATATCTCTCAAGAAATCTCTAGATCCTTCAGAGTGATTCTATGGTCAACCTTCAGTGGCAATTGAACACAGAAATTAAGTGGAGGGCCTAGAGATTTCTAGAGAGACATTTTATCTAAGACTCTATAGCAGTGATTCCCAACCTTTGGTCCTCCAGTTATTTTGGACTTCAGCTCCCAGAAGTGTCAGCCAGTTTACCAGCTGTTTGGAATTGTGGGAGCTGAAGTCCAAAACACTTGGAGGACCAAAGATTGGGAACTACTGCTCTATAGGTTCTCCAGTATGACTCTATGGTCAATTTCTGGCAGAAGACAACCAAGATGTTTCACTGGAAGAGCCAGAAATTATTTCTGCCTCATTACACCAGAGCATGGATCCACTTTAAATCTGGTTTCCTGCAGAATTCTGGGGTTTGTAGTTTGGTGAGGCCCAGGACTTATCTGGCTGAGCTGCTTAAAGGCCCCTCCCTAAATTGGATTTAAAGTGGATCCAAGCTCTAGTGTGATGAGGTCCTTTAGAGAGAACATTTTAATCAAGTCCACAAATAATCAATTCCACAAAAGTAAATCCTGCAGATGTGGAGGACTGACTGAATTAATAGTAATGTAATAATTATTGTCACCTACATGGCAAAATATGAGAATGGAAGTCCCCGCCCTAAGGAGCTTCCAAAATGTGTATCAACATTACAAAAGCAATAGGAGGAAATGAAGGGAAATGAATGCAGGCAGGGTTAAACAGGAAAATGCACAATAATCATGCACTTAGCAATGAACCGCCATTCTTATTGAAGAAAGGAGACTCCAGGGCCAGCAAAACAGGCTCCAGCTAATTTCCAGAAAACACTCTCACCCCTAGACACTACGATTCACTGAAGTGTGTCTAAGCACACATTCTGTCGCTGAATAAATGAGCCTGTGGATGCAAACATCCAGAGGGAACAAGCCCCTTCTGTCAAGATTATTATAAGGGGTATAAAAACCAGTGAAGAAAAAAAGAGATGATTTCTCCTCTGCTTGGAAGCAGAAGAGTACTTTAGCTGAATTTCAGAATGGAAAAAGGGGTCCTTCAGTTCTGTAAGGGGATTCCATCCATGAATAAAGAAACACAAAGACCGAAACCTTAAGACAGCAAAAAGGGGAGAGAAAGAGAGTTTTGTTGTTGTTTATTCATTCAGTCGCTTCCAACTCTTAGTGACCTCATGGACCAGCCCATGCCAGAGCTCCCTGTCGGCCTTCACCACCCCCAGGTCCTTCAAGATCAAACCAGTCACTTCAAGGATACCATCCATCCACCTTGCCCTTGGTCGGCCCCTCTTCCTTTTCCCCTCCATTTTCCCCAGCGTCATTCTCTTCTCTAAGCTTTCATAAGTCTTCTCATTATGTGGCCAAAGTACTTAATCTTTGCCTCTCATGTCCTTCCCTCCAGTGAGCAGTCGGGCATTATTTCCTGGAGTATGGACTGGTTGAATCTTCTTGTGGTCCAAGGCACTCTCAGAATTTTCCTCCAACAACACAGTTCAAAAGCATCCTTCCTTCGCTCAGCCTCCCATATGGTCCAGCTCTCACATCCATAGGTTACTACGGGGAATACCATTGCTTTATCTATGTGGACTGTCATTGCCAGTGTGATGTCTCTAGAGACATCACACTGAAAGTGGCTATCCTATTTCCCATCCATTTCTTCCTAAGGTATATCCAAAACGAGCAAATTCGTGGACAGAAATCTGAAAGAGAACAATCCTTTACAAAGGTAAATTCTGTCTTGGGGTGCAAAACCCTTTCAAGACCACATCTTAGATCAGGGATCCTCATACTTTTTAAGCAGGAGGCCGGTTCATGATCTCTCAGACTGTTGGGGGGAACAAATTGCTATGCCCAATGTACATATCTTGTTTATCATGCAAAAAAAAGCATCAAAGAACAAAACAATATTTGAAACGAAGCACAGTTTTAACCAACATAAACTTAACAATATTTCAGTGGGAAGTGTGGGTCTGTTTTTGGCTGAAGAGATAGTTAATTTAGTTAGGATTGTTGTTATTGTGTGCCTTCAAGTCATTTCAGACTTAGGTTAAAGTTTAGGGAGAGGGCCGAGTAAATGACCATGGAGGGCTGCATCTGGCCTGCGGGCCTTAGTTTGGGGACCCTTGTCATAGATTCTGATGATATTCTTAGGGATTGCATCTTAGCCATCAAGCACAGTTGCTCTGAGCATGCCATTCAATAAAAAAGCATTCAGTCTTACAAATGAGAAAATATTTACACAGACTAAAACCACAAATAAACTTTTCCAGCTCTGTTTTCAACACTTTCTGAAACACTATTTTTGACAACTCAGGAAGTTATAGGCCAAGCATTTGAACTGTAGAAGAAAGATTGAACTCTAAAAGGTCAATGAAACAGGGTTGGTTTACCTTTGCAGAAGTAATGTTGATTCTTCTTTAGCAAGCTTTGCCTTTCTCTATTTAATAAGCTTTTCTTTAATAACGCTTTCCATTTATTTACTCAGAACAGACACAAAATTAACTACTCCATAATTTCTTGGGTGCTGTTCATGGTTGTTGATTTTTGAAGATGTTACATCGGCCCCTTTTCCAGGATTCTAGTATAGAGGCCAATCTAGTGTCAAGCATTGCCAAAAAATCAGCATTTTTGCTTTGAATTCATTAAGAAGTTTTAGATAGGTGACACTTGGATGGGCACAGGAATTTGATTGTTTTCAGTGTACTAGTGAAATTGATAGAAAATTGAAGAAAGTACGACTAGGGATAAAAAAAAAACAGTGTTTTCTGCTATAATGAAAACCAGTTTTTATCCTCACAACTAATAATTTTGACAAATGCCAGTTTGGAAAAGGTTGGATTACCGTCTAAGAATCATCTATTGATTTTTTTCTGACTTCTTCCAAGAGAGACATGCATTAGCATTGGCCCAATAGATCTTTTGCTTCTTTTGGTCTCTCCAACTTGCCATTTTCTGGAGGCAACCAGTCTAATTTTATCTCATTAAAAGGATGGAGTTCACACTACATCACACTTTCCTTCCTGAAGCTTAAAATGCACTCTGTTGCTATCTTCACTGGCTAGTGAAAATAATTGGTCTCTGTGCCTTTCATCTGAGAAGCAGCCATTTTAACGATTATAAATATTTCTGTTTCCTCCCTTCAATTCTTTTTTTTCCCATTTGGGAAAAAATATGCTTTCAGCTCCCTTCACCTTTCCTTCTATTGTTAGCCTCATTGTCCACTTGTCTATCACTTTCAATGCTTGCCTCTGAACTATTCCCAATTTTTAGCTCATTTCCTAGAAGCGATGCCCATAAAGGTATTCTCTTTGAAGATCAACCAATCTTGAAAACTGGCCTGTTTTAAGAATATTTCTCTTTTGTTATTACATATCAGCACATCATTTGTCTGCTCTGTAATGCATTGGTAATGCCAGCTTATACCTCATTTATTTGCTGCTGCAGAGCATGAACACAAACACACACACAAAGAAAGAAGGGAGAGAGAGAGAAGAAAGAAGAGAGAGAATATTTGGATAGCCAGCCAGCATGTGTGTGCATGATCAAACTTTAATTGGATTTTTGGTGGTGAGGAATGGGGCCAGTTCATAAGGCTTAAAATTAGAAAAACCATAGATGTCCTCTTCAATAGGAATGCCATAGGATGATATCGCCTAGTTGAGGCAGAGAGTGTGGATCCTCAGAGAAGAAGTTGGCATCTGTGTCTGGATAGTTTCTAGATTGGTGCTACATGTTAGCCAAATGTTGGAGGGAAAAATAAACCCAACATGCCCCAATTTAACCCACATGCCCCAATATCAATAGGTTTCCAGTGGCTTACAGTTTTGGAAAATGGAAATCTCCATAACTTTTTGAGATTTTATTATCTTTGAGAAGGCATGACCTTGTTAGAAGTCAAAACGTTTTTGAAAATGATGCCATAACCTCTTGGTAAAAAGCATGACCTGAGTCATAACCTTTTGGGAAAATGGTATTCATTCAAGGCAACTAGGTTTGTCAGCTGTTAAATTGATGTACTTAGGCATGTCTTTGAATGGTTGTGGACAAAGACATGCCAATGCACAAAAAACACACACACAAACACACAGCAGAGTTTCAGATGTGTTCCTTTAGTTTCCCAAAAATATCTATTCTCCCTTAAATATATTTGCCTTTAAATCATGCTCTCAAGAGACAAAAATAAGCAGATGTCTTTAAAAGTAACATAGTTGGTTTACTCACAAACTCCATGTATTCAGCATACAGGTACAAATAGGATTTGAAGTAGGTAACACAGAACATCATTTCTTACAATCAACAGTCCATAAACTAAAGCATCTCTCTATTCTGGGAGTCGAATAGAATCTCTGTCTCATCTGGAAGTCCAATGAAGTCTCTAAGTATACAGTTCCCACTGAAGTTAAAACATACAGTTCCTGCTGAAGTCTAAAGCATACTGTTTCTAAAATGGAGTCTGAGTCCTGAACAAGCCAAGTTCTGATCACATCATCTGAAGTCCCTCTAACAACAAAGAGTTAAGATAAAATAGCATACTAATACACACATACACAATACGCAATATGAATTATACACATAACAAATAACTTGAGGCTTGAGAAGGTTGCTGTTTCCAACATAGAGCAAATCCAAACTGTCCTAATAAATTGGAGACAATCTGGAAAAGCCTGGGCACAGTATGGGTCACATGAAATAAAATTTTGTTGTTGTTGTTCTTGTTGTTGTTGTTGTTGTTGTTGTTGGCACTCCTGCAGCTGCTGCAGAGGTGAGAAGGAGTCCTGGCCATCCAGCAGCACTGAACACAGTTCAGTGATTCTGGATATCCAGCCTTTCCATCCCCTCCCACCCAACATCTCTCAGTGGTCTCTAGCCAGTACACAAGTCCTACCTGTTGGATATTGACTACAGTGATATCAGCCAGAGCAATGAGCAAGGAGAGATAGGAGGAATTCCCCATCTCTATCCACTCCTATCTCCGATCACCCCATAGGACAGCCAAAGAATGCCATGACATGGAGAATGGAATAGGACAGTAATGGCCATCCCACATCCCCTGATGCCTGAGCCCATGGAATGGCAGTGGGAACAGTTATGGCCAGTTCTGTTCTGGCCATAACAAAATTGGGGGATATTTCAAATTCTGAAATAACCTTGCCTTACATTATTCCAGTTCAACTCTGTATGACATTTGGCTGTCACAGGGCTGGTCCAGGGTAGATATGCCTTTAGGGGTAACAGAAAATGACATCTTGATTTGATTTCACTCTTGTCAAGATTTGGAATTTGAAAAAAATCTAGCTTGTAGATAATAGAATTTTTATAAGGGGCTCATGACACCTAAAAATTACCTCAAGCATTCCTCCAGGGCAAAAACATTTTAAGGAGCTGATCTAAGCCAGTAATACATAGTGGATGTCCAGGCTGAAGTTTGTGGCTGATTGATAGTCTCTTGTGTGTGAAAAAAGTTAGGTTTGTACATGATAGGGAGCATCTACACTGCAGAATTAATGCAGCTTAAAGCTAGTTTAACTGCCAAAGCTAAAAGGTATGGAATACTGGGATTTGTAGTTTGGTGTGGCACCAGCACTCTTTGACAGAGAAGACTAAAGACCTTGTAAAATTACAACTCTCATGATTCCAGAGTATTGAGCCACAGCAGTTAAAATAGTGCAAAGGGCATTACAGTAGAGTCTCACTTATCCAAGCCTCGCTTATCCAAGCTTCTGGATTATCCAAGCCATTTTTGTAGTCAGTGTTTTCAATATATCATGATATTTTGGTGCTAAATTCGTAAATACGGTAATGACAACATGACATTACTGTGTATTTAACTACCTTTTCTGTCAAATTTGTTGTATAGCATGATGTTTTGGCGCTTAATTTGTAAAATCATAACCTAATTTGATGTTCAATAGGCTTTTCCTTAATCCCTCCTTATTATCCAAGATATTCACTTATCCAAGGTTCTGCCGGCCCGTTTAGCTTGGATAAGTGAAACTCTTCTGTACTTCTATACTGTAGGTAGGTCATTCAGGGAGCTGTCATCCAAAACAGTAAGTTTTCCAAACTCTAACCTGGAAATTCTGCAGTGTAGATGCACTTGTAAGGCACATCTGAACTGACCACTTAGGGCCCATTCAGGCAGGCCTTAAAACTGAAACCTGTCTCAGTTTTACAGGAGGCATCTAAATGACATTTCTGGTAAAACTTAATTAATTCAGTTCTGAATAAATTAGTTTCGAATTAATTAAACACCTGTTAAGACCTGGATCTTAGGTAAGTTCCCAGTCTTACAAGATGTGGGCCCTGTGTGAATTGGGCCAGGGAACCACGTCACACGATTCCTGGACAAAATCCACACAGCCATCTCGGTTTTTCGGGCTCCAGGAGCCCAAAAGACTGAGAAGGCATTTGCCCCCTTCCCCCAAACCACAAAAAAAGGCCTTAAATGGAAAAAAAAAGTTACCCAGCTATGAGGTGGAAGATAGGAGCTTCTTTTGGGGGGCTTTGGGGTGGCTGTATGTACACACACACACACACACACACCAGGAAAGTCTGAGTTTTTTGGTGGGAGTGGGGTCAGGAATCTGCACCAAAGCAGGTTATTAAAATCCCCTTTGGTGCAGATTTCTCAGCTGTTTGGAAGCACCCGTAGTTCAGTGTGCAAAGCTTCATATGTCAGTGTAAATCTGCCCGTAGGCAATTGAATTTCAACAAACATGGTATTTTGTAACATTTGAACAGAATTACTGACAGACCCAATTGTATTGATACCTTGGTGGGCAGCATACAAGACATATTGGTGTATGTCCTCATGCCTGCAGTACACTCTCTGTGGTCATTGTGAGAAGACTCATTTCAAAACCACTGTCTTGGATGTACTTCATAAATGCCTAAGTTTTTCCTAATCCAGATCCTGTAGTGAAGAATTATCTTATACCTCATGTGGTATTTATCTTAATGGAGTCAAGGTTAGCAAAAGACACCTAGCAACCTTCTCTGTCCAGGGAATTTCTTCACAATATTATTCCTTATAGGGCACATTCTATGCGAGCATATTTGTTCCTACATTAAATACCTAGCACGCAAGCAAATTAAAACAATAAATATCAGAGGCCAAGGGGCTAGTTCACCAGTTTTATAAAAGTAGATAATGTGATTCATGAGTCTGGTATGGAAGCTTATCTCTATCCTCCCTCCCCCTTCTGCCCTCCCCAAATGACAAACTCTTAGAGGGTTTCTTTGACCTTTGCAGAGCACATGGCTAATGAGAAAACTGGCTTTTTAAATTATAAGATGATTTATATAAACATGAACAGCAGGATATTCTCAATTCAAATGTGTCCAGGGACATGATGGGCAAGTGCAAACAGGTTTATTTAAGATAGTGCTATTTAGAGTATATATAGATGTCAGAGACAGACAATGTGGTGTGCTAGTTTGGGTATTGTTTACCATTTTAAACATAGGAAATCATTGTTGTTGTTGTTTTATTTCTTACCTGCTCGAGGTTGGTTAATGCACCACTGTATATAATGGAATCCCAGCATATGCATTTTTTTGCTATTGCATTTTGTTTTTGCTATTGAAACCAAAGCCCTTTGAAAATGGTGATCTCCCTGTATAGCCAATACCAGTGGAAGCTGGGAGTTGCCATTCAACAACTTCTTAAGAGCCACACAAATTTCACTCCTTATCTCCAAAATCAGCAGTTACACTTACTGGAAAAATTGCTATTTCAGTTATTGTAATAATTTGAAGCCCCTGGTGGCACAGCAGATTAGACCACTGAGCTTCTAAACTTGCTGACTGAAAGGTCGGCGGTTCGAATCTAGGGAGCGGAGTGAGAGTCCGCTGTTAGCGCCAGCTTCTACTCAGATTGCATTAGGAAGCTGAGTGTGTGCTTGACTCTTGTCTGAGATTGCATTAGGAAGCTGAGTGTGTGCTTGACTCTTGTAGTTAAGGGTTGGTACTCTGCTATTGTTTTGAGGGTGAGGCGAGGCTAACAATACAAAAGAGCACTGAACTAGGATTTGGTGGTGAACCCTTCCTACTACTATTGACCAAAGGAAATACTGGCCACGAAGATTTCTGCATAATTCTTCACATAAACAAAATGTGTTAAATGTTCAGAAAGTCTGCGACCTACTACAGCTACCCTCTTGACAGTGACAGGTCACACAGATAGTGGCGGTGATGGGTCTATATATAAGGATTTTTTGTGTGTGTGTCAGGAGCAACCGGAGTTGCTTCTGAATTGAGAGAATTGGCCATCTGCAAGGACGTTGCCCAGGGGACGCTCTGATGTTTTGATGTTTTACCATCCTTGTGGGAGGCTTCTCTCATGTCCCCGCATGGAGCTGGAGCTGAAAGAGGGAGCTCATCCGCGCTCTCCCTGGGTGGGATTCAAACCTGGCAGCCTTCAGGTCAGCAACCCAACCTTCAAGTCATGAGGCTTTTATCCCCTAGGCCACCAGAGGCTCCATGTAAGGATTTAGTTGCCACAAGTGTATGACAAGGCACTGCAAAAGCAAACAGTAGATGAAGTAGATATAAGGATTTAGTTGCCACAAGTGTATGGCAAGGCACTGCAAAAGCAAACAACAGATGAACAATGCTTGCCAATGAACCAACAGAACAGGTGAATCCTTCTCATCCCAAAGTCTATAATATTGCTATTCTCACTGCCTATGAAATCCCTTGGCCATTCTCTTTCTCTCTGTCTCTCACGCACACAGACACACATACACCATTGCTTCAGGATAAAAGCTGTTTTGAAAGCAATGTGATTGTAATATCCTGGACTGCTCCTGGCTATAATAAATGCCACTTGGGAAGAGCAGCTGGATCTACCACAGGATTAATAAAGGCTGCCATGTGTAAACTGAGAAGAGAAGCTGTGGATTCTGCAAATATTACTTGTAAAAGGAATGCAAATGCCATTTAAAAACGGTCTACCTCTAACAGTTCACTGATTTATGATTTTCATCACAGAGGTTTTCTCATGCTGTTAGGGCTTACTAAAATTTCCCCAACAGAAGGAGAGTCAGTTGGTGAGACAGACAGAGGCGTCAGTAGATATGGATATTTATTGTTATTGTGTACCTTCAAGGTTTTTCCAACTTCTGACAAACATAAAGCAAACTTACCATAGGGCTGAGAATGCGTGACTCACCCAAATTCATTGGGTGGATTTCCATGGCCAAGTGAGGAATTGAACCCTGGCCTCCAGAGTCATAGTCTAACGCTCAAACCACCATACACACAGGCTCATTACTGCTTATGGGTAAACAAATACACACACTAGACTTCTTTCCAACACTAAAAAATACCTCAACTTTTTATTACTTCTCATTGAAAAAACTCAAGATATGAAAACTTATTTTAGATGAAAATATACAAGTTTAATTTCATTATGAATTTGCCATAACTCATGGTTTACTTCAAGGGCAGTGGCTTCCAACCTTTGGTTCTCCAGGTGTTTTGCACTTCAGCTCCCACAATTCCCTAACATCTGGTAAGCTGGCTGATATTTCTGAGAGTTGAAGTTCAAAACAACTGGAAGACCAATGGTTGCGAACCAGTGCTCTAGGGCCAAGATTATTCTAGTCCCATATGAGAAGATCACATTGCCCTAAACATTCATGTTGGCTGATACTGCCAAATATTGTATTGTTTGTATACATTAGATGCTTAATCTACAACCAGTGTGGAACAGAGCCACACACACTATCCCCAATCCATAACAGTGACAGGGCAGAGTGTACATAGTCCAACTGGACGAAAACCAGTTTGGCCTTGATGGACTATCACCTACCTTTCCCTTTTGCCGTTGTTGTTGCTGGGTGATGGCAGAGCTCTGTGAGACCTCTGGCCATTGGAGATATCTCATGCTGACATCACAAGAGGTGCCCACATGACTAGGAAGGAGGTGGGCAGATGATACTTGTAATGGCTAAGAGCCCTCCTGGAGCTCTGCAGCCATGTACAGCAGTCATGGTGGTGATCCATCAACTTTTCCTAAGCATTTCCCAACTTTTCTTATTGTAGGACTCAACCAGATTAACTGGTTTACCCTGCCATAACAAGCAGAAGTTCTTGGATGTCATATAGACATCCAGAAGTGGCTTCTCCGTCAGTGTGGGCTATTGATCCCACAGTCTAAAGTAGTGGTTCTCAACCCGTGGGTCCCCAGGTGTTTTGACCTACAACTCCCAGAAATCGCAGCCAGTTTACCAGCTGTTAGGATTTCTGAGGTTGAAAACCAAAACATCTGGGGACCCACAGGTTGAAAACCACTGGTCTACAATGTCTACATTTGTTCAGGCAGAGGCCTTCTGGAATTGACTGTTATAAGACTTGTCTTTAACTTCTATTCTTCAGCATAGAAGATTAATTACTATTAACCATTTATCATAGTTTTTAGATTTTATGATGCCATAAACTACTACAGTCAGCATTTCAAGTTATACCCTTTAGTTTCACATAATAACCTCTGTAATATTTATTCATCTGTAGCGAATCAATTAGAATTTGTCCTAGACCTGATGATTTCAAATTCGTTGATACCTACACTGCTATCATCTCATGTTACATTTGCAAAATGTTCACATTTAATAAAAATTTCTAAAATCTATCCACCTCAAATAATAAGAATGTCCTCCATACATAGTGGAGCAAATTATTATGGACAGAACTTGAGGTTTTATGCAAGGAGGTATCTGCTACCTCCTTATGCAAGATCTAACTTTAGCTTTGCTGCCTGGAAATTGATTGTCCATCAGTGTGTGCCTGAGCACTATCCATTAGCTTTTGCATAGTTGAGAAAGAAAGACTTTTCCCTGACTCATCAGCATAATATAAACCATCACATGCTTCTTAAACTTCTGGTAGAATCTTGGGCTATTATCATTGCATTTAAATGGCATGAAGTCTGAGAGGTACTAGCTGAAGTAGCACTAATTTATGATTACTTTTTAATAAGTATTTTTAATAAACAAAAATGTAGATTATGCGGAATTACAGTTCATCCTTCATATCAATGGATCCAGCCATCTATGGCTTAAATTTTTTTTTAAAAAAAATCCAAAAAGCAAAGCTTGATTTTTTTTTTCAATTTTGTGTAAGGACACCATTTTACTACAGCATTGTACATAACAGGATGTACCGTATATACTCGAGTATAAGCCAACCCGAATATAAGCCAAGGCACCTAATTTTACCACAAAAACTGGGAAAACTTATTAACTCAAGTATAAGCCGAGGGTAGGAAATGCAGCAGCTATGGGTAAATTTCAAAATAAAAATAGATACCAATAAAATTACATTAACTGAGGCATAAGTGGGGTAAATGTTTTTTGGATATTTACCGTATTTCAAAGAAAAACAGTAAGCTAACTCTGTAAGTGCATAAGTAAGGTCAACAAAAACAACATGGTATCAACAATAACTTTATAATAATCATCATTATCATCATCAACAACAATAACAACAATTTCCTTTGTATCCTGCTCTATCTATCTCCCCATGGGGACTCAGGCCGGCTTCCAACACAGTAACAGGCAAACATTCAATGCCTATATAAACAATGCAGGGCTAGATATAGCTCTATAATTATATATACTAATTTCATATTTGCATTTCCCCCCTGAAAAGTTTGCAAATCCTCTCTCTATATATGTGCATTTCAATCCTGCAATATTTGCAAGTCCCATTTATCTATGTTTACATCTATCTAGACATCTGTGTGTGTGCATATTTAAAAGGCCTATATCTATATTAATATCTATCTATCTAGACATTGCTCTATATAGAGAGAATTATATCTTTATAGAACTTGCAGAGACTTTCAAACATGTGAGGGGAAATTCATATATAAAATTAATGTATACATATATACAGGTACATGGAAATCTTTAGATATCTATATGTATATAGGATTTGCAAAGGCCTACAAACATATGAGGGGAAAATTCATATATTAAATTAATGTATTTGTAGGGGGAAATCTATATATTATTTACAAGCTTTGGGGCATGCATTTGCCCAAGGAAGAAATACAAGCAAAGTCCTCCTAAAAACAACTTTGGCCTCTATTCTCCTCCCCTTTCCCACCTCTTTTATTTCTCCCTCTTTCAAACTCTAAAAGTAGCCAGAAAAGGCTTTTTAAAACTTCCTTCCCTCTCCCAAAAAACCCACTCCATTTTTGTTTCCTTAGGAATAAAAAGAAATACACACCTTCTGTTGCTCTCCTTTCCCTCCCTTTTGACTCAAACGTTCTTGCAATAATAATAATAATAATAATAATAATAAATCCTGCAAATTTGCAAGAGTCTCTCTTTTTCTTCCCCTTCCACTATGCAATCTTTTTCTTCTTCCTGGCTTGCAAGAGGTTCTGTCACTCACTCTCCTTTCGCTTTTAAAAACATTCCCTCCTTGTCCCTCTCTCTCTTAAAAAATAAGATAACTCCAGCCTGGGAGGAGAAGTGGAGAAGGGAGGTTTTGGAAAAGAAAACATACTGTGGCCTCCAGGCTCTGCTGCTGGCTTGACCTTGGCCTGATTATGAGCTGGGGGAGGCTTTTTCAGCCACCAAAAAGGGATTAAAAACTCATCTTATCTTCGAGTATATACGGTAAGCATCCATACATATCAGTATTCATAGAAAGTCCTGGAATCAAATCCCAGCAGATACCAAGAATACACAGTTTATCTCTAAATATTCTAACTGTATCAAAAAGCAAAAACACTAGGTTTTAAAAAAAAAAATCAACATCGTTCCTGGGATACACAGGTGCCATCTACACTGCCATATAATGCAGTTTCAAAATGCAGATTAACTGCATTGAATTGGACTACTGTGTTTCCCCAAAAATAAGACACTGTCTTATATTAATTTTTGTTCCCAAAGATGTGCTGGGTCTTATTTTCAGGGGATGTCTTATTTTTTCACGATTCCTTTCTTGTACTCGATGGCTCCCTCCTCCTCCACTGAGGCACATGCCTTTCTCTCCTTCTCTTTCGCACTGCACGTGCCTTCCTCGGTGGAGGAGGAGGGAGCAACCGCCGCCAAGGAAGACGTGTGTGGCGCAAAGGAGAAAGAGAGAAAGGTGTGCACCTTTCCCTCCTTCTCCTTTGCACTTCCTCGGCAGCAGTGGCTCCTTCCTCTTAGGTCTTACTTTTGGGGGGTGTCTTGTATTTGGCAATATAGCAAAACCTCTACTAGGTCTTATTTTTAGGGGATGTTTTGTTTTTGGGAAAATACTGTACATGAATCTACGCTGCCATATAATGCATTATATGGCAGTGTAGATGGGGTGCTGTAGATGGAGAAGAGTGAGCGCCCGCTGTCAGCTCCAGCTTTTGCCAACCTAGCAGTTCGAAAACATGCCAATGTGAGTAGATCAACAGGTGCCACTCCAGCAGGAAGGTAACAGCGCTCCATGCATTCATGCTGGCCACATGACCTTGGAGATGTCTACGGACAACTCCGACTCTTTGGCTTAGAAATGGAGATGAGCACCAACCCCCAGTGTCAAACACAAATCTTTACCTTTACCTTTAGATGAAGGAAAGCTTCTAACAATTAAATTGTATGTTTTACAGCACTGAGCATGTAAAATTATTAACTATCAAGTCTTCACTATACAGATAAGTATAGTGAAGATGAAGTGAGTAAACTGCTGAGCTGTTGAACTTGCTGACCGAAAGGTTGATGGTTCAAATCTGGAGAGCGGTGTGAGTACTCACTGTTAGCCCCAGCTTCTGCCAACCTAGCAGTTCGAAAACATGCAAGTGTGAGTAGATCAATAGGTAGCACTCCAACGGGAAGGCAATGGAGCTCCATGCAGTCATGCCGGCCATATGACCTAGGAAGTGTCTACGGACAATGCTAGTTAGAAATTGAGATGAGAACCAACCCCCAGAGTTGGACACGACTAGACTTAATGTCAGGGGGAAACCTTTACTTTTATCTTTAGGAGCATAAATCTTTGTTTATTACATTCTTTCACACAAGCAATAAGGAATAATTTCAAAAGCCTTTTCCTTACTTGGTAAGATTATATGGGATTTTGGGTTTTTTCCAATTATTTTTCACATTTTAGGACTTTTCTATGAAAAATGTGTTTGCACCAAAACCAGTCTTTGGAGCAAAAATAATTTTTTTTGTGCACAAATTATTGTTTTGCACCAAAGTCACAGTTCTATGCAAAACAACCTTTTCTTTGGAGGGGGGGAACCCAGGTTTTTCTGCACAAAACCAAGGTTTTTACACATACAATTGAACACTTGGTCCTTTGGGTTCCCTTTCTTATCAAAGACGAGAGACAGTGGGCCAAGTGGTTTGAGTGTTGGACCATGACTCAGGAGACAAGTGTTTGAATGCCCACTTGGCCGTGGAAACCCTCTGGGTAACCATGGACAAGGCTCATATTCTCAGCCCCAGAAAATCCTGCAATAGGTTCTCCTTAGGGTCTCCATAAATCAGAAATGAATTGAAGGCATGCAACAAAAAGTAAGGAAAAGGCTTTGTGAATATCCTTCATAAGCTTAGCTGATATAAAACCTATATCAGGTGGTTCAGGTGCAAATCCATTTGTTTCAAGTAAATAAAACATTATTTTGTTGATAGGAGAAACTTTTAAAATGAATCATCTTAACACTGAACTTTGTCAATTCAATTTTAGCCTGGAGCAGGCTTTTCAGACTGAATCTTGCCATTGCCATACCTGGGAAATGGTTCATTTAAATCAGCCTTGCGCCTTCCATCATCCCGCAACAGTTGAACTACAACTTCCAAAACCCTTCACCAGAAGGTATGTTGGCTAGAGCTGATGAAAGGTGCCATCCGAAATCATATGCACCAAGATTGAGTAATTGTAGTCCTTTGCAGTTCACAGCTGATGCAACAGATGTTGTTGCAAGTTAAACATGAGCCAACAATGTGATGCGGCTGCTAAAAAAGCCAATGGGATTCTGGCCTGCATCAATAGGGGAATAGCGTCTAGATCCAGGGAAGTTATGCTCCCCCTCTATTCTGCCTTGGTCAGACCACACCTGGAATACTGTGTCCAATTTTGGGCACCACAATTTAAGGGAGATGTTGACAAGCTGGAAAGCGTCCAGAGGAGGGTGACTAAAATGATTAAGGGTCTGGAGAACAAGCCCTATGAGGAGCGGCTTAAAGAGCTGGGCATGTTTAGCCTGCAGAAGAGAAAGCTGAGAGGAGACATGATAGCCATGTACAAATACGTGAAGGGAAGTCATAGGGAAGAGGAAGCAAGCTTGTTTTCTGCTGCCCCGCAGACTAGGACACGGAACAATGGCTTCAAACTACAGGAAAGGAGATTCCACCTGAACATCAGGAAGAACTTCCTCACTGTGAGAGCTGTTCGACAGTGGAACTCTCTCCCCGGGGCCGTGGTGGAGGCTCCTTCTTTGGAAGCTTTTAAGCAGAGGCTGGATGGCCATCTGTCGGGGGTGCTTTGAATGCGATTTCCTGCTTCTTAGCAGAGGGTTGGACTAGATGGCCCATGAGGTCTCTTCCAACTCTACTATTCTATGATTCTATGATTCTATGTTGTTGTTGTTGTTGTTGTTGTTGTTGTTGTTGTCATTATTATTTCTAGACTGCCCTCTCTCCCCGAAGGGACTCAGGGCAGTTTACAGACACCAAACAAAAAGGCAAACATTCAATGCGTCAAGTGAGTACAAACACATCAAAATAATACAAGATAATGCACAGTAACAACAGTAAACTTACAACATCTGTTCTCTTCTGCAGAAGCAACAAGAAAAGGCAACTAAAGCTGCTACAAAACTACTGCCTATACATTACTAGATCCAATGCCAAATTTCCTTTTAGTTGATACCTGCCCAAATGATTTTGTCTCCCAGTAACTCATGCATCATACAGTTTTATGTAATTCCTTTCAGTGGGAGTGTGCCCGGTGTACTTTTCAGCACTACCACAATAAAAATAACCTAAGGGATAACAGGATGGTTTAAAATATTCATTGATTGATCCACATCACTAAGCAATCAAATTTCATGTTAAAAACAGAACACTGATTAATCCACGTCAACTGTATGGGTTTTTTTTCTCTCATCTCCTGTTAGCTCCTCTGTCAGGTTCCCCAGTCATGCTTCCTACTGCTGGTATAGAGATTTCACCGAGACCATGGATAGAGAGGTCTGTGCCTGGTGACCCCTATCTAAACCAGATCAGTTCAGATTGAGAACAAGTGCTTCAAGTTGAAGGCAAAGCTTCAGAGGTTTATTACAATTTGGCCAAATAGTATGCAAGTACAAGCAAAA
This sequence comes from Anolis carolinensis, assembly GCF_035594765.1. Taxonomy (NCBI): domain Eukaryota; kingdom Metazoa; phylum Chordata; class Lepidosauria; order Squamata; family Anolidae; genus Anolis; species Anolis carolinensis. Next base: position 201,800,769 of record NC_085842.1, read on the forward strand.
TGCTTAAAAAGGTACAAGCACAAATCCATAGAATACATGACATTTATACAGTTCTGACAGCTATTCAGACTTCCTGCTCCTTCCCTGATTGGCTGAAAAGAGAGGTAGGCTGGGATCCATACCAAGATTGCCCAGAAGTTCCCCTGACATCACAGTCTGAAGGAGGAGATTTCTGTGGTGGGACGAAAGACAGTTGGTAGTTGGTCAGCTTGAAGGACCAATCCATTGCAGGGATTGGAGAAAATTGAGAAAATTGTGATGTGCATATGCTGATGGGTCTTGGATTAGCTCCAGGGTCCAGTTCCATGTGAACAAAGAGTGCAAAACCCAAATGACAAATGTGGCAGAACCAGACAGAGGCTTGGCTACCCATTCAGAGAGTTCATGGATTCATGTTTGCTGAGCCCCCTCTTCTGCAGGAGCAGCATACTTTCAGTTAAATCGACAAGTTAAATGTTTATCTTGAGCTCATCTTGGTGACAAAGAGGATCACCTGTCTGAATATACACACAAAAGTTTCGATATTTATCAGGCTTGGGAAATTGCTGGAGGGATCCTGCCCGTGATCTCCTTTTCTAAGGGATTATGCAAAGTGAGAGCACGAAGAGAAAATTGCCTTCTAGATACATTTTGATACATTTGATACAGTCTATACATTTAAGAATTGGCACAACACATAAATTATACAAGTTGCACATAAATCATCAAGTTGACACATTTAGTAAAGGGTTTTTATGGTACAGCTGCTGCAAGGTCCATCCCAGAACCTCTGGTGGCTTCAACATTTTGCAACACTGGAGCCATGGAAAATGTTTTTAAAATACGGGGAAAAAATTATCTTGCTTGGAGTATCTTTAAAGTCCAGAAACTTTTGGGGAGGGGGTGCTGTGGCTCAACAACACTGGAAGAAACAGAGATCCACTATTCTCCTCTTGAAATGCTCCCATGGGAAACACTTGCATTGGGCCACCAAAACAAAAGAGAAATGTGGAATCAGAATTTGGGGGTTACCAATTTTGTATCTCAGCTCCGGAAATCCCTCCATAACACAAGCTTTTTGAACATCATACTGCACAAAAAAGTAACCTGGGAGGAGATGCTGTGGGAAATTGCCAAAAATATCTGTGGTTTATGGGGAATCTGTTAAGAACTGGGAATGTAAGGATAAGGAGGCTTATTTGCGATACTGGGAATAGAATCTTAGAATCATAGATAGAATCATAGAATTGTAGAGTTGGAAGAGACCTCATGGGCCATCCAGTCCAACCCCCTGCAAGAAGCAAGAAGAGAGAGGGGATATTAATGTCAGGGAAAGGGTTAGGTTCCACCTCTGAAGAGGCCTCTCTGAAGATTTAATGATCAGATGTAGCACGGTGCTTGACAAGGATAGGTCCTCTCATCCTTTTGCCTGATCATCTCCCAATTCACCCTTCTCTTCTCCCCAGTCACTGCAGCAGATGGGGCATATCAGACAAGATGGAGAAGATGGGAGGCAGCCAGCTTTATGTCAGGAGAAGCCATTACCAACAATCTGCTTGCTCGCTCTGCAAAAAGCTCTTAAATGCATGCGAGTTTCCCTTGGGTCCCAAGGAAATGGGAAGGAGTTTGAGTGCTCTGAGGATCCATTTAGGAGTTTTCTTTCCTTGTAGCCTGGCAGTGAAGAAAAAAAAAAGGCACCTGTATGTTTTCCTCTGTGTACTGGAAATGCTTTTTAAAAAAAAAATGAAAAGCCTACTTTAGGCAGATAGGGGAATGGTTAAGAGGAGATGCTTGTATTTTTCTAGACTGAATGTTTTCATAAAACAAGTGACCAGTTTATCCAGTTCAAGCCGCAGAGTCAATTAATTCCCTCTTTTAGTGATTTTAAAATTTTATTATACTGTTTTGGAACAGAGATACACAAATACATTTATGGTCTGCAAAAGTTTGGAAAGTTGAGTATCCACTTTGGCCTCAGTTATAGGGTTATTAATTCCAAGTGAATTAGTTGAGATGTACAATTTAGTTGGTTTACACAATCAGTGTGAAATATCTTTGCTTCTTTTTTTTCTCACACTCTCAAATCTGTGCCAGACCTTTCTTTCCAGCAAAAGAAATACAGGTTGAACATCCCCTTTCTGAAATTCTGAAATCCAATAAAACTCCAAAATCATCCACCCTAAGATAGTGACACTTTCACTTTCTGGTGGTTCAATGTACACAAACTTTGTTTCATGCTCAGAATTATTAAAATATTGCATGAAATTAACTTCAGGGTAAGGTATATATGAAACATAAGTGAATATTTATGTTTAGACCTAGGTTCCGTCTCTAAGATATCATATTTTGTATCTAATGCAAATACGGTACAAGCAGTCTCCAAGATATTATATTATGTATCTAGATGCAAATACAGGTACAAGCAGTCCCCGAATTACAAAGATCTGACTTACAAATGACTCATAGTTAAGAATGGGAATGAGACAACAGAAAGGCATCTCTACCCCTCGGAAGGGAAACTCACTCCTAAAAGAGTTATCATGGGGAAAAGGTGTCTCCACTGAAGCTTTCTCACCAATCCTTCCCTATGCTATGCAAAGCTTTATATATACACAGTAGAGTATCACTTATCCAAGCTAAACAGGCTGGCAGAACCTTGGATAAGCAAATATCTTGGATAATAAGGAGGGATTAAGGAAAAGCCTGTTAAACATCAAATTAGGTTATGATTTTACAAATTAAGCACCAAAACATCATGTTATACAACAAAATTGACAAAAAGTAGTTCAATGCGCAGTAATGTTATGTTGTAATTACTGTATTTACAAATTTAGCACCAAAATATCACGATATATTGAAAACATTGACTACAAAAATGTGTTGGATAATCCAGAACCTTGGATAAGTGAGTCTTGGATAAGTGAGACTCTACTATCTCTCTCTCTCTCTCTCTCTCTCTCTCTCTCTATATATATATATATATATATATATATATATATATATATATATATATACGGCTGGAGTTACACTTTAAAATGTACTTGTTCAGACATACATGCAAATTCAACTTTAGAACAAACTTACAGGACCTATCTTGTTCATAACTTATGGACTGCCTATATTCCCAATACAGGAATCCCAAGCATTTTGGATAGGGGATATTCAACCTACACTATTTTTTTTTTTTTTGCACAGATGAGTCTTAGTAGTTTTTTCCTATGCCCAGTTAATTTGTGTCCAGTGAAAGACAATTGCAATTACAAGTTACAGTAACCATCAGATGTAATTTCCTTTTGCTTTGGCAATAATGATGAACCTGCTACATTTCAGTGGAGCCAGGAAATGATCAAATATATGTGTGAATGAGCTTCTGGAATGCAACACATAGCCTTATACATCCAGAACTTGAGGAAGTAACTTTTTTATTCTAAAGAATCATAGAATATAATCATAGAATAGTAGAGTTGGAAGAGACCTCATGGGCCATCCAGTCCAATCCCCTGCCAAGAAGCAGGAAATCGCATTCAAAGCACCCCCGACAGATGGCCATCCAGCCTCTGTTTAAAAGCCTCCAAAGAAGGAGCCTCCACCACAGTCTGGGGGAGAGAGTTCCACTGTCGAACAGTTCTCACAGTGAGGAAGTTCTTCCTGATGTTCAGGTGGAATCTCCTTTCCTGTAGTTTGAAGCCATTGTTCCGCTTCCTAGTCTGCAGGGCAGCAGAAAACAAACTTGCTCCCTCCTCCCTATGACTTCCTCTCACGTATTTGTACATGGCTATCATGTCTCCTCTCAGCCTTCTCTTCTGCAGGCTAAACATGCCCAGTTCTTTAAGCCACTCCTCATAGGGCTTGTTCTCCAGACCCTTAATCATTTTAGTCGCCCTCCTCTGGACGCTTTCCAGCTTGTCAACATCTCCCTTCAACTGCGGTGCCCAGAATTGGACACAGTATTCCAGGTGTGGTCTGACCAAGGCAGAATAGAGGGGGAGCAGGACTTCCCTGGATCTAGACGCTATTCCCCTATTGATGCAGGCCAGAATCCCATTGGCTTTCTTAGCAGCCGCATCACATTGCTGGCTCATGTTTAACTTGTTGTCCACAAGGACTCCAAGATCTTTTTCACATGTACTGCTACAGAATCCTCCAGTCAGCGTGACCATTGATGAGAAATTACGGGAACTATAATTCAAAACTTTCCCAAGTTCTGGATTCACTGGTTATTTTTTCAAGGTGTAGATCTAAGAGGTTTTCAGTGACTATGGCAAGTGTTAACAGGAAACACAGACACATTTTTGATAGCTCTCGAACATTATGGAGTAAATTGGTAGCTGTCCTGTAGCTTTGAAATTCACTTCCTCTAGGAAGCTGTCCAAGCATCTTTTTTGAAGTACTGGATAAATGGACTGATATTTACTGCAGCCATTGACTAAGAAACTGGGAAGCTATGTGGGAAGAATTTGTGCAGAGTACTGAGATATTATATATAACACAGTCGACCTGGAGTCAATAGCCTTGGATGTTGGGGGGCGGGGGAATATAAAATAAACAAACATGCAACCTTACATAAAAAGCCAGTCCAAACAAAATTAAAGATTTTCAAATAGGGAGAGAGAGAGAGAGCCAAGAACAAAACATTGATCTCTGTATTCGGGAATGTGGGCAAGGCAAGGTATTAAATCACAGTGTAGAAGAAAGGGGTAATCAAAATAACTTTTGAATATGGGCTTATTTACCACAAACTCTCCTAAACACAGCTTGAATGAAAGTGCTGCAAATTTAATATGGTTAATTAGAGTTAATTACATCTAATTATACATATGCCATATTGTGGAGAGTTGTCTAGAAACAAGTGGGTTTAATAGCTCCAAACAGTAAGTATAATATAGACTCCTGTGGTGATGTATTCAGATGCAGAATGTTAAAAGGATACATACACACACATAAACATACACATTCCTTGCCTGGTATGATGTTGCAATATCTACTGAAGCCTGAATCAAATGTTTGCTCCCCCTCCCCACTTGAATCTGGATGTAGTCACAAAATACCCACACACAAAAGAGACTACCTATTGCTTCTCTGCATGATTCTCACAGCTCCAAGTTTGCTTCCTTTGACTCACCCTCTAGTGCAGGTTGAGAAGGATTATCAATTATTCCCAGTTTGAGGTGTTCAAGAATTACCGATCCCACAGAGAGGTTTGTGTGTTCATTCTTACTTGAATGATTGCTTGGATGTTGGCTTATGCTAGTTCATGTGTAAAAAACACCCAAAAAAATCCTCTTTCAATCCAGAAAGAGATCCAGCTCGCACAATCTGTGGCCTTCCAGATGTTTGGGACTCCAACTTCCAGAAGCCCTAGTCAGCTTGTCCAATGGTCAGGAATTCTGGGAGCTGAAGTCCAAAATACCAGGAGGGCCACAGGTTGTGCAGGCCTGCTCAAGATCAATGGTAGGAAACCTGGCGCTGTCCAGAACTTTTGGAATGCAGATCCCATAAATTCTCACCTTTGGCCAAAGTAGCTACTAGGGCTTGTGAGATTTGATGTCCAAAAGTGCACCAGGATGCCTCTTTCTTTTTTCTTTTTTTTTTGCTATGGATGCTTATTCTGGAGCAAATACTGTTGTATTCACTAAGCATGTAGACAAATCACAGTCTAGATATTCTATGACCATGTTTGAGATGGCTTCAATAATCAGAAAGAATTGTATATGCATTAGAGCACCATGGGAAACCTTTCTTAGGGTGAACAAATGACCTTAACACAAAAGTCCATGGATTCACCCAGCATCGGGGTGAATCAATGGGATCTCAGTTTGGGGTGTGAAGAGGCCACCTCTCTACACCCAGCATCGCCCGCCTTACCTCCTTCTTCATCCCATGGGGGAAGCATCACCGCCATGTTTCTCCCAATTGAAGGCAAGGCAACACGGGAAGGCTCCTGTGTTGCTGCGGGGATGTTTGCGGGCACTGATTCACCTCCCTTTTTAGCACAGAGTTTGTCCAGAAGTCTCTTTACATCTTGTGAAGGGCTCCGTGCCAAAAAGGGAGGTGAACCAGCATACGACGGAGGGAAAGGCCCATCTGATGAGGTGGTAAATCATCTCAGTCCTGTTAACATAGGTGTATACATGTACTACCAACTCAGATGTGGATCTCTTGCTTCTGTGCTATAAAGCTCATCCAGATCCCAGTGAAATTGTTGGACACAGGCATCAATTGAATTCTTCTTCATAAGTAATCCCTTATTGTCTAAATAAAATGGCCTTCCAAGTGTAGTGTCTTGGCGGTGAATACATAGAGGACTGTAGAACCCTATTCTTGACCCATATGATTTTTTCCCTAGTGAGAACATCGGTATCCATGTGGAAGGTTGTCCCAGTCAGGGTTGGCTTGATGTGACTCCTCTTGGCATGTTTCTCCCTTTCGCCCTTCATTCGTGCCTCTTCAAATCCCACAGCACTGCTGGTCACAGCTGACCTCCAGCTAGAGCACTCAAGGGCCAAGGCTTCTCAGTTCTCGGTGTCTATGTCACAGTTTTTAAGTTTAGCTTTAAGCCCATCTTTAAATCTCTTTTCCTGCCCACCAACATTCTGTTTTCCATTCTTGAGTTGGGAGTATAGTAACTGCTTTGGGAGATGATGATTGGGTATTCAGACTACGTGGCTAGTCCAGTGGAGCTGATGGCGTAGGAGCGTCACTTCAGTGCTACCCTGTTTCCCCGAAAATAAGACAGGGTCTTATATTAATTTTTGCTCCCAAAGATGCACTAGGTCTTATTTTCAGGGGATGTCTTATTTTTCCATGAAGAAGAGCTCACATTTATTGTTGAACAACAAAATGAACATTTATTATATACTGTAAAGTAGTTGTCATCACAAACCAGCATAACCAGACAAACTGTGAATCCTATCAAGAATTTCTTGTTACTACCATTATTTACATGTGCAACAATCTATGGTACCTCTTGCAGTTTAGGTTTCACAAGGTTTCCACACTGATTTCTCTCTATTCTAGTTTCAATGTAGTCATGAATGATGAATAATATAATATACTATAATAATAATATGATAATATAATAATAATATAATGATATACAATATATTAATGAGATAATATAATAATAGGATATAATAATAATAGAATATGATAATAATATGGTATTAATAGGATAATATAATAATGGGATATAATAACAGAATAGCATAATAATATAATAATAATAGGATAATATAATAGAATAATAGAATGGAATAGAATGATATAAAATATATTAATAGGATAATATAAAATGGAATATAATAATAAAGGAATATGCTAATAATGATAAAATAATAATATGATAATATAATTGAATAATAGTATAGAATATAATGATATAAAATATATTAATAGGATAATATAAAATGGAATATAATAATAACAGAATAATAATATAATAATATGAAAATATAATAGAATAATAATAGAATAATAATATAATGATATAATAATAATAGAAAAATATAATATAATGATATAAAATATATTAACAGGATAATATAATAATGGATATAATAATAGTAACAGAATATGATGATAATAATATGGCAATAGAATAATAGTATAAAATAATGTTTCAGGGTATAGGATAGGAATAAGGATGAGAGGAGAATCCCAATGCGTCCTGTACCTTTAAGAAACTGAAAGAGCTGGACGAGTGGAAAGCCCTCTTCCTTCCCTCCCTCCTTCTCTTGCCCTGGCTCCAGGAGCCAATCAGAAGCCTTGGGGGCAAAGCAAGCATGGCCAGGAAGCATGGCCTTGTCTCTGGAGGAAGAAACGGCAGCGTAGCAGCAGCCACGGAGGCTGGGGGACAGGCAAGACAAGGCCAGCAAGCACTTTCTCCCTCCGGTGTGTATGAGGAGTGCTGCTTTAGCTCTGCAGCCATGCTTCCCAATGGAACTCTGCTGCAGCCTTAGTTGCTAGGTCTTACTTTCAGGGGAGGCCTTATATTTGGCAATCCCCCCAAACCCCTGCTAGGTCTTATTCTTTGAGGAGGTCTTATTTTCGGGGAAACACGGTAGTGGTCTTTGCTTCTTCCTTCACACTGACATTTGTCCACCAGTCTTCCCAAGAGATTTGCAGGATTTTTCAGAGGCAACGCTGATGGAATTGTTCCAGGAGTTGAGTGTGCAATATTATATCCATGGAATAGAATACCAGTGGTTACCTGGAATGTCTATGATCAGAACTGTCCCATGTTACTCTCCTGCTGTGAAGTGAGCCAGCAGAACACTTAGAACAGGCATCCTCAAACTGTGACCCTCCAGCCATTTGGCTTCCAACTCCCAGAATTCCTGACCACTGAACAAGCTGGATAGGACTTCTGGGAGTTAGAGGCCAAAACAGCTGGAAAGCTGCAGTATGAGGATGCCTGACTTAGAACAAGGTCTTTGGGGTCCAAGTGTGAAGATTATGCTCTGTAGGACCAGGAAAAAAGCTCCAATGGAAAGCAGCCGTTGCTTCACAATAGCTAGTACTACAAGAAGATGTACTACTGGCTTTCTACATTCAAGATCCACTCTTCAATTGGGAATTAAAAAGGGAGAACATGTTGACTTGGGGCCATGCATTCCAGTACCAATAGATGGTTTTTTGGTCCATCCTTATCTTCTAAGCTGAGAGTTCAAAGAACAGATGATAAGATGGCCTGGCTCAAAATTCCTGTTCCTTGCTTGTCATTTAACAAAGTCTCAGCAGAAGAGGAGAGACTTGAGTATCCACCTCAGATATCCCAGAGAGTGGTCTTCCTTGGACTGGGTCGTGAGCAAATTTGTGGAGTCAGGGAACTCTGACTGAAGATTTTGGTTTACCTTCCTTACAATCACCATCTGAAACACAGGGGGACTGGAATATGATGCCAGTATTGTAGAGCATGCATCAAGGTGGATGCCCATAATTCATGATATCTTGCTACCCTATGTAGCAGGTTGCTGTCAATGATATTTTCTTAAGAATACTGTCTTTCCCAACAGACTGTAGAATAACATTCTGCATTTCTTCATGGGATTCACTGTGCAGACTGGCATGTCATTGCCCAAAGAGCAAATGCTTAATTCATTATTCACTAGTCTCTGAGGCTTCAGTGTCACTCTGATTTAGCAAATTTTCTCATGTTGTTGCGTTGCAGACTGCAATTTAACATGCATGCAAGCAGAAGAGATGATGCTACAGGAAGGTCACTGATATTCTACATGAACAGTGTCTTGTTCAGCTCTCTTTTTGGTTAAACATCTGGAAACTACACTAATGCTACTGTTATGCTCCTAATATGGCTTGCCACTTTCCCAGTTTTCAGTACTTTGTCAAAGCTGTAAATAGTCATGAAATAATCTGGACCTTGTACTGAACAATTCATCAAGATATCTCAGGCATAAGAAGTACATACTTATTTACTTACTTACTTACTTAGGTGATCCCTCATAGCCCAGGGATGATGGCCCTCCATGTGTAGTTTTTGGGCGGTGGATGCATAGGTGACTGTAGAGCCCTATTCTTGACCCTCATGTTCTTCCACAGTGAGGATAGTGGTTTCCAAGTGGAAGGTAATCCCGGTCAGGGTTGTCTTGACATGCCTTCCTCTTGGCACATTTCTCCCTTAAGTACTCCATTCGTGCCTTTTCAAATTCTGCAGTTAGAGCGCTCAAGGGCCAGGGCTTCTCAGTTCTTGGTGTGTATGCTACAGTTAGCTTTAAGCCCATCTTTAAATCTCTTTGCCTGCCCACCAACATTACATTTTCTGTTCTTGAATTGGGAGTATAGCAACTGCTTTGGGAGATAGTGATCAGGCATTCAGACAATTTGGCCAGTCCAGCAGATTTGATAGTGTAGGAGCATTGTTTCAATGCTGATGGTGTTTGCTTCTTCCAGCACGCTGACATTTGTCCGCCTGTCTTCCCAAGAGATTTGCAGGATTTTTCAGAGGCAATGCTAATGGAATCGTTCCAGGAGTTGAGTGTGATTTCTGTAGACAATCCACGTTTCGCAGGCGTATAGCAGGTTTGAGAGGACAATAGCTTTATAAACAAGCACCTTGGTATCCCTACGGATGTCCCGATCCTCAAACACTTTCTGCTTCGTTCAGAGAAATGCTGCACTCGCAGAGCTCAGGCCGTGTTGTATTTCAGTGTCGATGTTGACTTTTGTGGAGAGGTGGCTGCCAAAGTAGCACAAATGGTCAACATTCTCTAATGTTACACCATTTAGCGGTATCCCTGGCATTGCAGAGGGATTGGCTGGTGCCTGCTGGAAGAGCACTTTGGTTTTCTCGATGTTCAACGAGAGGCTGAGCTTCTCGTATGCTTCTGCAAAGATGTTTAGAGTGGATTGTAGGTCTTCTTCTGAATGCGCACAGACTACGTTGCCATCGGCATATTGGAGTTCTATAACAGATGTTGTGGTGACCTTGCTGAGGTTAAATAGCTTGCCATCTGTCTGATATATTATTTCCACTCCGGTGGGAAGCTTCCAATCAACAAGATGAAGTATCATAGCAATGAAGATGGAAAATAAAGTTAGGGCAATAACACATCCCTGTTTGACACCAGATTCCACCTTAAATGGGTCACTTTGGCAGCCATTGCTGTCCAAGACTGTTGCCATCATGTCATTGTGGAGGAACCACAGGATGGTCACAAATTTGTCAAGAAACCCAATTTTTGGGGGGATGGTCCAGAGAGCTCTGCGATTCACTGTGTCGAATGCCTTTGCAAGGTTAAAGAATGCCATGTACAGAGGTTCATTTTGTTCCCTGCATTTTTCTTGCAGCTGTCGTGCAGTGAAGATCATGTCCACTGTTCCTCTGGCGGGGGAGGGGGGGTGGAAGCTGTTCTGGGATTATGGGACAGGTAAGAAGGTGGTTTGCAAAGAATCTTGTGAGGATTTTCCCAGTCTGTTCTATCCCCCCCCCCCTTTTTTTTAAAGGGTGATGATGGTAGCATCCTTGAAGTCTGCTGGGATTTTCATACTATCAAGAAGTTTAAAAACATGAGCATTCATTCAAAGCCTTCAATTATAAAAGACAATAAGGGTTTTCATTACCTTGGGCCATAAGGAAGACTATTATTATTATTATTATCATCATTGTTGTTGTTGTTGTTGTTGTTGTTGTTGTTGCTGTTATTATTATTATTATTATTATTATTATTATTACATGTACATAACAATACAGCAAACATGCACATTAGTTAGATCCAAGTGTTTGGGATTTGCCTCTGAATATCGGGCTCTTCCCAAGGGCCTAGGATTATAGATATTTTAGTAGAATGTGCACAATTCTGAGAAGTGTTGCCTTCTGCAGCATGTGGATTGATGTTCTGTCCAACTTAAGACTTTTCCAGTGCTTTTTGGGTCACGTACTTGTCGAGCACAATAGCCTCATTTTTGTCACCTTGGCTTTTAGGAAAGAGTTCAGACTTGATTTGATCTCAAACACAGTTATTTGCCTTTTTGGCAGTCCATGGTATCCATAGAACTCTTCTCTACCATCACAGTTCAAATGAGTTGATTTTCTTCCAGTCATCTTTCTTCACTGTCCAGATTACAGAACCATAGATAGAAATTGGAAATAGGATGACATAGTAAGTAAGCAACTTTATTTTTCTATCCCGCCACCATCTCCTGACAGGGACTCGGGGCAGCTAACATTGGACAGAGGCCCGAAAACAAAACAAGTACAACAATTAAGACATATTACATTAAATAAATAAAACACATTAAAATTGACATTATAAAAACAATACATTACATTAATCATAAAAACTCATTAAAAGCATAAAATGAGTAAAACAAAATAAAATGAAATGAACCACCAGGTTGATGGAGGGAGATGGTGTGGAGGGGACATTTGATCTAAAGTGCAGTAATATAGTTATAAAGTGCTTTGGACAATCCTAACTTCAGAATTCAATTATATATCTTTACCCGTTGGGGTCTTATCCAGTTCATCAGAGTTGCCATTCCAAATCCAAGTGTGCATCTACACCAGTGGTTCCCAACCTTTAGGTTTCCGGAAATCCAAGCCAGATAACCAGCTGTTGGGAATTATGGGAGCTGAAGTCCAAAACACCTGAAGGCCCAAAGGTTGGTAATCGCTGATCTATGCTGTAGAATTAATCCAGTTTGACACCACTGTAACTGTCATGGCTCTATGCTCTGGAATCATGGAAATCGTAGTTTCGCAATGTCTTTCTTTGCACCAAACTACAAATCCCATGTAGAATTCAGCAACGACAGTTAAAATGATATCAAACTGCATTAATTTTACAGTGTAGGTACAGCTCTAATCTTCTGATTTCTGATTGCAGTCTCCATTCGGATTAATGATGGAAAATCTTCAATCATTTCAATGTCTTTGTTGTTTACTTTAAAGTTATATATATTATCTATGGTCATTATTTTTGTTTACTTAATATCCATCTGTAAAGTTATGTTTGCACTTCTGTTGACTTTGGTAGTAACTGTCCCAGGCATTTGCTATATTCTTCTAATAGTTATTTATTTACATCAGGACACAAGCAAGCATACTGTATTTCTTCAGTTCTAAGATTCACTTCTTTCCCCATATAAACATCTCTAAAAATGGGGTGCATCTTAAAATTGAGGGTGTGCATATATGTGTGTGTGTGTGTGTGTGTGTGTTACTGTTGGTAGTGTTGAAGTTAATATACATCTTAAAATCGATGGCATCATAGAATTGAAGAAATATGATAATGAACCATAGCTGGGTTAATGTGTTGTCGAAGGCTTTCATGGCCATGTATGGCCATGTTCCAGAAGCATTCTCTCCTGACTTTTCACCCACATCTGTGGCAGGCATCCTCAGAGATAGCTGGTTTTTAATGCCCTTTCCTTTTGTAAGTATCCTTAAACCAGAACGACCACAAAAATGAAATCAATTTGAAATTTCCTGGAAAGACAGAAAAAAAATGCTGAAAAGTTTCAGCAGTTCAAGAAAAAGAATAAGGACACAGCTAACACAAACAACACAGTGCATTAAATATACACCTATATAACAAATGAATTAGTTTGATGTGACCAGTCTACAACACATAACAAATGAAATAGAAAAGCAAATTTCATTAATTGGGATATATTAGGTGGCAAAAGGGATACAAGAACAAGAAATACTGAGCTGTACTCAGTCAAGTATCACCTCCTGTTTAAGAAACATAAGCATTCTAAATTCCCAGCTATAATTTATATCTATCTCCAATTGAGAATTCAACAGTCTTAGATAGTTTGGATAAAAAAATCCAAAAAAGTTAGTAAAGGGTTCTCCAGGAAAGAGTTCAACAGGTGTTTAAATATAATCTGCGGTGAGTCAGAGAAAACAAGGAACTAACATTATAAAAGCCCTTCATAAGATTTAGCATCAAAGATAAAGAGGGAAATTCAAAAGAGGGAAACCTGTTCAAAGCTTAGGAATGAAAAGTTGCAGTAGAAAAGAGGAAGCTCTAACAAGGATAGTTAAATTGCCCATCTGTCCCTTTTGAGAGAAAACAACCAGGACGCAGCTAATCAGAACAAAGCAGAAAGAGATAGTCAACACCCAGCATTAAACCAGCTTTTACCTTGTTTAATGCTGGGGATGTCACCCACCAGCCACATTTTTATGCTTTCTTGTTTCTCAGTTTTGACTCCAAATAGCACACCACTGGAGAAATTATACTGTTTGGCCTGTATTGCACCATCTGACATCTGCAGGAAAGTAGCAGCCAACAATGAAAGGACCATGGCCGTGACATCTCCGGCCCTTCCCCTGTTTGGATATCAGCCTGCATGCTAATGCCTTAAATCAAGAAATATTTTCTAAGATCTACAGAGATACTTGCAGGAACACCTCAGCAAGTGAGAGTCCAAAAGTGGCAGGTTAAAACCTGGAACCTCAAGCAATTTTTTTGTGTCAGGAGCGACTTGAGAAACTGCAAGTCACTTCTGGTGTGAGAGAATTAGTCGTCTGCAAGGACGTTGCCCAGGGGACGTCCAGATGTTTGGATGTTTTTACCATCCTTCTGGGAGGCATCTCCCATGTCCCTGCATGGAGCTGGAGCTGATAGAGAGAACTCATCTGCGCTCTCCCTGGTGTGGATTCGAAATGGCAACCTTCAGGTCAGCAACCCAATCTTCAAGTCATCAGTCCTTCTGGCACAAAGGTTTAACCCACTATGCCATCAGGGGCTCCTCAAGCCATGGCTGATACCGGGATTCCCTCTTGGGCACACAGAAGACTCGGTGACTTGGAAGGCACTGAACAGACTGCACTCTGGCACCACGAGATGCAGAGCCAACCTTGAGAAAAGGGGCCACAAAATGGAGCCCACTACATGCAAGTGTGGAAAAAAGCAAACCACAGATCACCTACTACAATGCAACCTGAGCCCTGCAACATGCACAATGGAGGACCTTCTTATAGCCACACCAGAGGCACTCCAAGTAGCTGGCTACTGGTCATAGGACATTTAGTATAATGCCAAGTTTTTAACTTTGTGTTTTTAAATACATTGCAACTACACCCTCAGTTCGCTTCTGACATGATAAATACTCCAAATAGTACCCTCTCACATATTTCATGTGGCAAATCTACTCCCAAATAGTTGATGGTAGAGTTGCTACATGAAATATGGGGGAGGGCTCCTGTCCATTTAATAATCATGTAGAAGAAAATTTCAACATTGTTATTTCTATGGCAGGCCACCCTGCTGAAATGTTCTCTTTGAGGTAAAGGTTTTCCCCTGACATTAAATCTAGTTGTGTCCGACTCTGGGGGTTGGTGCTCATCCCCATTTCTAAGCTGAGGAGCCGGCATTGTCCCTAGATATCTGCCTCCAAGATCATTTGGCTGGCATGACTACATGGAGTGCCATTACTTTCCCACCGGAGTGGTACCTATTGATCTACTCACATTTGCATGCTTTCGAATTGCTAGGTTGGCAGAAGCTGGGGCTAACAGCAGGAGCTCATTCCACTCCCTGGATTTGAACTACCAACCTTTCGGTCTGCAAGTTCAGCATCTCAGGGGTTTAACCCACTGCACCATCGGGGGCTCTTCGACATAACTGTTAAAGGAACAGGAGCTTTCTACCTTATTTCACCTGTTCACCTGGATAAAGTTTGAAATTGCTACATTTTGGATTCCCACCACCCCTTCCCAACTATCTTAGGCCTAGGAGAAGCCTTTATTTAAGAAGGAAGAAAACCAGAAGCTGACTTCGGTTTAGTTCTGTTGAAGTTTTTTTTTAAAGTTCACTTGGAAACTCAATCCAGATAGGCTTTGAAAACAATAAGTTGCAAGTATAATTACTCCCGTCCTTTATGTTGCAGATGAAATGAACAAGTGAGGGATTTTGCAGGTGAATACACAATCCAATGTCAAATCTTGGCAAGGGCTTAGAATTGCAGTCGTTGTTGCCAATTTTTGGTTTTGTGATCATATTGCATGATGAATGGCATCCTCTCATTTCAAAAGTTGGGTTAGGGGGGCGGGATAAGCATAGGCTTTGATTTGACAGATCCAAAATGTTGTTGTTTTTTGTTTGTTTTTTATTTATTTTTTAAAAAAGAAAAGCACTCTGAAGATTATCTGAATAAATAAATCAGAACGGCAATGCCATACAGCAGTTCCTGGAGAGCTCATTTAGGCAATCAACAAGAAACAAAAAAAAAAGAAAATGAATGGGAAATCTCAGTGGTACATTGCATTACACAGGTTTATAGCTTTTCTTCTTTTTATTTGTTTACCCACCATGTCAAACTTACCATCACTGACCAAAGGGAAGCTGCTTTTATCCATCAAAGGCATTCATTTTCTTGAAATGTGTTATTGAGATTATTCTAACAAAAATGATTCTTGTTCTCGGGTGAATTGACATTTATATTCCACTTGCATTATTAAAATGAAAGTACAGATGCTTCAATTTGTCAGTAACCCTGAAAAGCATTACATTAAACAAATCGAACAATTGCAAAATGTATTTTCTTCTTTAAACAACAACAAAGGAAAACGGATGTCATGCATCCAAATTAAGTCATTTAAATGGCTTCTCTGTGTAGTCTGACATCATCTGTAGCAAAGCACTTGATGAACCAACCTGGACACAGCATATTATTTGAGAACACAAAAATGTTGGACCATTCTGACAACCACCATGTCAGATTACAGTACACAGAGAAGCCATTGAAATCTACAAGCATGAGAACAATTTCAACATGAAAGAAGAAAACCATGAAAATGAACATAATCTGACTACCAGTATTTAAAAAACCCTCTAAAATCAGAACAGTAAATAATGAACAACACTCTGAAAACAGAGAAATTCCAGACATGAAATAATCAGGGACAGCTAACACCTCCAAACAAAGGATTCTCCCAAACAGGGAAAAGCCAAGCCTTGAGGCCACGGGGCCATGAAATGCTAATCAAGGTGATGAATTGCAACATCCACACCTGCCTCCAACAGACAAGAGTTCTTTCTCCCACCTTGGATCTTACACAGATATATAAACCCCACTTGCCTAGTTTCCAATACTTCACAATTTCTGAGGATGCCTGCCATAGATGTGGGTGAAACGTCAGGAGAGAATGCTTCTGGACCATGGCCATACAGCCTGACTCACAGCAACCCAGCGATTCCGGCCATGAAAGCCTTCAACAATATATAATTAGGAAATTCTTCCTAATGTTCAGGTGGAATCTTTTCCTGTAGTTTGAAGCCATTGTTCTGCATCCCGGTCTCCAGGGCAGCAGAAAACAAGCCTACTCCCACCTCCCTATGACTTCCCCTCACATCTTTATACATGGCCCTCATCATGTCTCCTCTCAGCCTTTTCTTCTGCAGGCTAAATATGTCCAGCTCTTTCAGTCACTCCTCATACAGTTGGTTCTCAAGACCCTTGATCATTTTTAGAAAGGAAGAATCATGCCCAATAGAAAAACATGTTTTGAATGCAAAAAATTCCAGCATCAGTCATGAGGAACGTAGATCCAGGGAAGAGTACTAGCTGAAACACTGGAAAGCTGGAGAGCTATTGCTAGATGATACTATTCAATTCAGAGGTAGTGGTTTGAACTTCTGACCAACTCTTGCCAAGAAAACCTTGTTATAAGTTCACTTTAGGATTCACATACATTGGAAGTGACTTGAAGGCATGCAACAGCTAATGTTCCTGTGGAGTTCCACAGCAGAAAGACCAGTCATGGAAATAAAACTTCCATGAAAAATAGCTTGTTCGTTTTAACTATTCTTCCCACTGTTATATAACTACAGGTATGTTGTGGGTATCTACTGCCACAGCTTGCTTACACTGGGAACCAGGAGGTCTGGCCTTACATGTAAGAAGTAATCTGCCCTAGAGCAGAAATGCCAGTCATGCTTTAATGCTTCTTTGTTGGGAGGATGTCACTTATTTCTGCTCACTGTTCTTTTTATTCCAATCTTAGAACATCTGAAAATGACCTCGTACTAAAGGTACTTTTGGCCTCACTATCACACTCCATGAATGGGGGTTAGCCCTCCCACTATGTAGAGTAAGGCATCTGTCTCAGACAGCAGGCTTGGGGTATAATGGAAGAGAAGGAAACAACCGACCATGTGTGTGTTATTTAATTTGTTTTATATGCCCCAAATACCCTAACAGCACCAGATCCCAGCTGAGCTTGGATGCTGAGCAGGATTGGCACAAGTTAGTACTTCAGTGGGAGACCACTAATGAATACCAAGTGATGTAGATTCTATTTCAGAGGAAGGTACTGGCAAAGCCGCCTTTGAATATCCCCTGACTAGGAAAACCCTATGAAATGCATGGGGTTGCTATAAGACCACAGGTGACTTGAAGGCAGACACATATGCACGCTATTTTTTTTTTATTGTCAGGGATCAGGAGACGCTCTTGGGTGATTTGCTGCCTCAAGTGCCACAATCATGTGGATGATTTTGCATTTGATGCCTCTTGACTTAAATGTTGTATCACGTTACAGATATTTTGGGCTTGCCCTGCCATGGATAGACAGAATATAGGCCCCCTCTACACTGCCATATAATGCCATTTCAGAATGCAGATTATCTGCATTGAACTGGATTATATGGCAGTGTAGATTTGTATAATCCAGGTCAGTACAATTCAAGATACATTATATGAGTCTACAGTGACCATTATAATCTAGTTCAATCTGCGTTATATGCCAGTGTAGATGGGGCCTTACTCACTGTGGTCCCATGGCTTGTAGTGGGATCTACATTGGGGCCTGCATTATTATTATTTATTATTATTATTTACTACATTTATATTCCACCCTTCTCACCCCGAAGGGGACTCAGAGCGGCTTACAAATCAAATGAACGTACAATATTGCATGTTGCCTAAACCTCACTGCTTTATTGTCTTTTGAGTTCAGTCTTTTTTGCACATTTTGGCAAAGCCTATTTTGGTCCTCATTGGGATTCTCAAACTGAAAAAGTGGTGGGAAGTGTTCTGTTAAAATCTTGCAGAGTGTGTGTGCAGAGTTGACAAGAGATCCCCGTGGCTTCCCCCTTGCCCTTCTATTCCCTGGTGATGCATTTTCAAAATGCAGTCCTCAGTGTCATCAGCAAATCTCCTTTCCTCTGGGGGTGTATATATCTTCCCAAACATGATTACAAGCAGCAAGGCTCTGACAAGGAAGAAGCAGCCTCCCGCTGGAATTGACTGTGAAAATATCTCCTGAAGAATTGCCATTCGGACTACAGCTTTTTCTCAGGAGGCCTCTGTGCTGATTGCTCCTGCAAGGAAAGGATGAAAGCAGATTTTCAGAAATGGTTCTATGATACAGCAAACAACACCTGGAGTGTACAGACGAGTTGCAAAAGTGGAAAATTCAAGATCAGAAAAGGAAACATTTCATTTCATGAAAACATGGTGTCATTTTCATATTTATTTATTAGTGATTTAAATGGCTGTTTTGTATAATTAAATAAGTGCAGTGTGTTTATTACATCTCTGTCCCACCTTTCCATTGAATAATGGCATGCAGATTGTCTAACAAATGTAATTAAAAACAAAGTGAACACAAAAACAATTAAACGACATAAGCTGAAGCCATTAAAGTCATCTGGGTAAGCCAAATAATTAAAATCAGGGCAATAAACATTTTTCAATAAAGTAGCATTTAGGATTCAGAACTAGGTAAGAGCGTACTGAATGTCTCTTCACAAAAAGAATGTTATTATAACTGTCATATAAGGCATTGAACGGGATAATTAAGGGAGTAGATGAAAGCAGAGCCTGATAAGGTGTATCTTGTGGGGTGTATTTGGCACTCCAATCCTATTTCTGTATCCCCTCCCCCACCAGATCCTTCAACCCTTCCCAAAATAGGAGAAGCAACAGTGTCAGAAAATCATCCCCAAAGGCATGGCATTTTGCTTGAAACAAGCTTCATGTCATTTTCAACCCTAAAGCAAACCTATCATATGACTTTCTTGTCAGGACTTGTTGAGATGGGGTTTGGGGGGGATTGTCTTTGCTTATCTATGAGGCTGAGAGAGTGCAACTCATCCAAAATCACCCAATGCATTTCCATGACCAAGCAGGATCAAAACCCTGGTCTCCAGAGGTGTAATCCAACACTCAAACCACTATATCACACTGTCTCTCTTTCTACATTTATCCTTCTACAATTATTACCCATTTGGAGTATGGTTGAATAAGGATAGTGGTTTGTGAAACTACAGTGAGAAGGCTTTGTCATGTCTGTTCACTATGCTGAATGTACTTAAGATAGACACCACCCCCACCATCCCCAAATTATAATTTAGCTAGAGCCACAAGGCAGTTTAGGCCACTACTGAGATTTTCCAAAATAGTGGGTAACTCTCTAGTTAGGAGAGTTATTCATGGGTGCTAGAGACTGCAAGTGGTGAAAATTGAAGTGGGAAGTTGAAATAGCTGTTCTGGAAGATGGCATGCCTGCTGCCTTGCTTGCATTGTTCCATACTGCAGCTATTTGTCATGAGTTGCATTTGTAATTCTAAGTTCCAGAACAGTATAGACAAACATGTGCTACATGCCATCTTCATAAGCTGCTTGTAAACTTTTAGAGTTGTGTGATTAGCTGCTGTAATAAAAGAGGATGCTCATATATCATAGTTGTTCTTTTATATAATCGTAATAGATAGAGAAGATTGTTTTTGTTCTTATTTGCCATCAAATCAACCTTGAGTTTTGATGATCCTATGGAAGAAAGAATTCTCTGGAACCTGGTCATCAACAACCCCTCTCAGGACATGCAAATTCAGGTCTTTGGTTTCTTTAATTAAGTTGTCATCTATCCATAATGCCATCTTCCCTCTACTTATTGCCTTCCATTTCATCCAGCATTCTTGTCTTTTCATAAGGAGAAGAAATCAGAGTAGCCCAAATTGTTGTTGACCCTGGTCTCCAAAGTCATAGTCCAGCACTCAAACCACTATAAGTGAGCTGCCCCAAATACTAGTGACTTTATCAAGCAATGCCTACCATGGTACATACGTAACCACTCAGAAAAACAGTTGCCTCGAGGAAAGATCTGTGGCCCAGAGTACTGCTGCTTAAACTGTGAGTCCCAACCCCAAATGGGGTCCCTTTAGCTCAATGATAGGGTCATCAAAAATTGGCAGCAGGAAAAGGTTTCTGAACACCACTGTGGTGAAGTGTAAATTTTGGCTTACAGTGTTATGTTTAATTATAGGTATATGTTTGGAATGGGTAAGTATTAGAGTTATCAGTGTGTGGGGGATGGTAGCCAGCTCAGCATCTTGAGGCAGGTTGCCATAGAAAGGTAGGTGGAGCCAACTGTCATTTGGTAAAAGAGAGCAGAATTTGAAAAAAGAGTTCAGTCTGTGGTCAGGGAACCATAGGGAAGGCTGGTTCTACAGTCTGTGATCAGAAAATCACAGGGAAGACTGGTTCTAAGGTAGTGAGAACCAGGGAAGTTCAGATCTCTAGTTTGAGTCGGTTTAAATAGGTTAAGTGACTTATTTGAGTTAGCAGTGGAATCTGAGTAATAAAGGGAAAGAAATCCCGGTTGGATCTGTAGTGATCAGTTAAATTAAGAACATCGGTTGGAAGGAAAAAAGTTTAAACTGCTCAAGGGAAGAAATAATCCTTTTGAGAGTTGTTTCATCACATGTTATCATTGTAACTGTTGAAGAAGAGTACCTCTAAGTGAGAAGTAACACTGAAACCACTAAGCTTATGTACCTCAATAAACTTGTTACTGTTTTTCAACATCCAAGCCTCTGTTACATACATTCTAAGCCAAGTTACACTACCCTTTAAAGTAAAAGTAAACATCTCCCTGCGTCTTTGGTGGTTGCATCGCCCCAACCACCCTTTTACACAAAATTTGAAAAAAAATTCTGTTCCTTGTTTGAAAGTGTTATTTTCTGTTTAATTGTGCAGTACTTACTTTGAATGTCATTATTATACTTAAGAAACTACATGTTTGTGGCTACCACAAACTATGTTGAATTTGTTGAGACTGGATGAGATATTCATTGAAAAACTATAGCAAAATGTGCTAAAGGATGCCCCGCAACAAATTTTTGCAGTTTAATAAAGTTTTTTGTGATAGAACCAATTAGGAAATGATATTCATAACCCAGGAACAAAAATTGTGTTACATTGTGTAATCAGCCTGTTTAGCAAGTATTGCAAAGACGGATTTATTATCTAAATGCTTGATTTTTATACCTATTTATATCTCTATATTTATATCCTATATATATAAATGGTAAAGGTTTCCCCTTAACATGAAGTCTAGTCGAGTCCGACTCTGGGGGGATGGTGCTCATCTCTATTTCTAACCCGCACACCTTCAAGGTCATGTGGCCGGCATGACTGCATGGAGCGCCGTTATATATATGTAGGTTATGAAATGAAAATGAACAAAATCTGGCTACCAGTATTTAAAAAACTCTAAAATCAGGACGGTAAATATGAACAACACTCTAAAAACAGGGGAATTCCAGTCATGAAACAATCAGGGCCAGCTAATACCTCCCAACAAAGGATTCCCCCAGGAAGGAATCAGCCAGGCTTAGAAACTGTACGGCTTTTCAATGCTAATCAAAGTGATTAATTGAAATATTCATACTTGCCTCCAGAAGATAAAAGTTCTTCTACCCTGGACCTTCCACAGATATATAACCCTCACTTGCCTAGTCTCCAACAGACCTCAACAACCTCTGAGGATGCCTGCCATAGATGTGGATAAAATGTCAGGAGAGAATGCTTCTGGCACATAGCCATGCAGCCTGGAAAACTCACAGCAACACGTAACATTTCTCAGGTAAAAAGGGGTCATGGATGGAAAAAGTTGAAGAAGATCTGGCCTAGACTATTCCTCTCTTGCAATTGCAGACTTCTGACTTTATTGCAGTGCCAAAAAATCCCACAGATGCAATTAGGTATATATAACAGTATGTATTCTACCTGTTTGCTAAAGAAGCAGAGGGAATGTGAAAGCATAGTGTTTGCACAGAGAGGGGCTCTGAATGTTGGTGTAGCTTAGAGTAAGACATCCAAGGAGGAGTCGGGCTGATTAAAGGAAAGCCCTGCTTTCATGTTTTTAAGTCATGTTTGTTCCACATAATTGCAGATCATGACTGGGGAGCATTGCCTGCAAGATCTAGTACAGGAGGAGGGGGGTAGTTAGAAATGATCATACCTTCCCATGATCAAAGACCAATGTTTTGCTCTAAGCACATCTACCTCCCAGCTGTTCCAACATTCAAGCCCAGGTTGTTTTATTTTTGTAGGTCAGGAAGAGGGGGAGACCCCAGGGTTCAGAGGAAATGTCTGGTTGCAATTTGAATCCCAGCAGACATGACATTCAGCCTCAGGGTGGCCGTGTCTCGATAGCTTGAGTTTAGAGGAATGGCTCGATCTTGGAATGAACCAGATCTGTGTTCAGCTTTCACATCCGTTTCAGGTTACTTTTCAAATGTCGAAGGCAGACAGGCATCAGATCTTTCAACGAACAGCCCTGAAGCCCTGGTGCAGGGGGCTCTCTCTTTCTCTCTTCCAAGGGGAATATTCCTCCTTCTGCCTGCCTCCTGGGAGTGGAAAGCATATATTAAAGTCTTTGGCACACTGAGTAATTGTTTGGTATCAAAATATTTTGAGAATTGCTGCACCCACTCTCTGGGGCAACAATCTTTTGGAAATAAATGGCAATCATAACCTTACTGAAAAGGAAAAATGATGTCACATCCATTTGGCAAATGTGAATCCCCATGAACATGTGAGACCACCTATTGAAAACCACTAGTCAAGAAAAGCTTGACTTTGTCAGATGTCAACTCTTTGAACAGGTGATATTCACAAGCATTAATGTAATGGCGAACATGTTACTCAGCTGTTAAATTGAAGAACCATGACTTTGGACTGCCAAGGACAAAGACATGCCAGTACAAAAATATATTTGGTTAGCAGAGGATGGTTGTTTCTTTGAAGTTGCAGTTGTAATTGTAATTGCCCAAAACATATATACTCCCTTGAAACCTCTTAGTTTAAAATATGCACTCAGAGATAAAAAAAAAAACCCAAAGTCTTCTTTGACAAATACACATACCTTGTTTACTCACAAACATCTTGTATTAATTCACCATACATGCACATTTTTATTAAAGTTCCGTTATGGACAGGATGTAGCTTTTCTCTGTGTTGAGTACATGGTATCATTCTTAATCAACAGTCCATAGTCTTTAATTATAATTGCACTCACTGAAGTCCATAAGCATACATGCATCCACCTCCACTGAGACACATACTGCTAACACTGAAGTCCAAACAGCAATCTGCTTTCATTGAAGACCAAACACATACACTGAACAATGAAATGGAGTCCTGTGCCTGAATATGCTCAGTACAATCACATGTCTATAGCTCCTCCCACACCAAAGAGCTACAGTCAAATTGGCAAATCAACATACACATAGAATACAGATTAGCAAATATCTATATAAACAAATAGTGAGAGGCTGTTTTCCAACAAAACAGCTTGCCTTTTTATCACAGGAAAGATAAAGGATTTGTTGGAGGGGTTGAGCTGATCTCTTCCCACTGCAGAAGGAGCAAAAGAGCCCAGAGGGAAAAAAAATCTAGAAGGAGACCCAGAGCAGCCAAACCTGCTCTAGGCTGCCTGTCAGCAAAGAGTCATGTCACTTTTCTAGTCTTGGTTGCCATAAATTAATGGACAGCGACTGCCAGAGGGTGTGTATAAATGACAGAGCCAATAAGTGATTGACAGAGCCAAGCTGGGTGCGCCTGCCTTCTAGTCCACGTCGACTGAACTCATGAAGGGTTTTCTTAGGCAAGGGATACTCAGAAATGTACCTGCTATTCATGGCGGTCTCTCATCCAAGTACTATCCAGGGCTGACCCTGCTTAGCTTCCAGAGACAGACAAGATATGAAGGCAGACCTTCTCGCTTTAAAGGAAAAGCAAAGGGAGGGGGCGCTCCTCTCAATGAAGCGTCAATCCCTCTCCCCTTTCTCTCTGAGTCTTGCTTTCGAATGGGAACCCCCCCCCCCCCCCCGCGCAATCTTTCCACGGCGTTTGACTGGCTGAGACCTCTCACGCCCCCCGTAACCAAGGAGATGTCACGCCAATCTGTCCCCTGGCTCACAGGGTTGCCTTCCTGCTTGGATCCAGCTCAAGGTGTGACAACAGGTATGGCCGCTAGGAGGCGCTGGTAGACAACTGCGTCTAGGCAGCCCTCCCCATTGAGATAGAGCGCGACGATCACAATTAAACAGAAAGGGGAAGGCTGTCCGAGTTCTCTTAAGGGCTTCGGGAAGAGAGGAGGAGGAGAAATCAACCCTTGGGCCATCGAGGACAACTCATGCAGGTTTACTGGGTTGCTGTGAGTTTTCCAAATTGTATGGCCATGTTCCAGAAGTATTTTCTCCTGACGTTTCAACCACATTTATGGCAGGCATCCTCAGAGATTGTGAGATCTGTTGGAAACTAAACAAGTGGGGTTTATATATCCATGGAATAATGACCAGGGTGGAAGAATGAACTCTTGTCTGCCTAAGGCAAATGTGAATGTTGCAATTGGCCACCTTGATTAGCATTTAATGGCCTTGCTGCTTCAAAGCCTGGCTGCTTCCTGTCTGGGGAATCCTTTGTTGGGAGGTGTTGGCTGGCCCTGATTGTTTTTTCCTCTGCCTTCTGAGTGTTGTTCTTTATTTGCTGTCCTGATTTTAGGGTTGTTGTTTTTTTAAAAAAATACTGGTAGCCAGATTTTGTTCATTTTCATGCTTTCTTCTTTCTGTTGAAATTGTCCACATGCTTGTGGATTTCAATGCATTAAAAAAACTCTAAAATCAGGACAGTAAATAAAGTACAATACCCAGAAAACAGGGGAATTCCAGACTTGAAACAATCAGGGCCAGTTAACACTGGCCAACAAAGGATTCCCTCCAGGCAGGAATCAGCCAGGCTTTGAAGCTGCAAGGCCTTTCAATGCTAATCAAGGTGGTTAACTGCAACATTCACACTTGCCTCTGACAGACAAGAGTTTTTCCTCCCAACCTGGACCTTGCACAGATATATAAACCCCACTTGCCTAGTTTCCAAGAGATCTCACAAACTCTGAGGATGCCCACCATAGATGTGGGCAAAACGTCAGAAGAGAATGCTTCTGGAACATGGTCATACAGCCTGGAAAATTCACAGCAACCCAGTGATTCCGGCCATGAAAGCCTTTGAGAAGACATGCAGGTTCACTTAGAGTGCATCTTTTGTACTGTAGACTCAGTGCAGCTTGACCCCACTTGAATTGTCATTATTCAATGCGATGGAATCCTAGGAGTTTTCGTTTGGTGAGGACAAGCACTCTCGGGCAGGAAAGCTAAAGGCCTTGCCAAATTACAATTGCCAGAATTCCATAGGCATGGAACCATGGTAGTAAAAGTGGCGTCAAGCTGCATTGCAGTGTAGAGCATGCTCCTTTAAAAGAGTCCTGCCTCCCAGGAACCCCTCCAGGTAATCAGTGGGGCTTCCTCCCAAGAAAGAGCACCGAGAATCGCGACCTGGAAAAGTTACTTTGAAAAGTTACTTTGCAACCCCAGAATCATCCTTTTCAGGCTGCCTGGGGGATTCTGAGAGAGTCGGTTTCCCTGTAGCCAAAAGGGGAAAGCATCCTTAAGAGATTTTTCTGCCAGTTCCTTCCTCTGAAATATATTCCAGAGCACCCAATATGAGTTGGCGACCCCTCATCCAAGTGCTAACTAGGGCTGACCCTGCTTAGCTACCAAGATCAGAACTGATGCTTTTGGAGTATTTATGGCCATTTAGATAGATTTTGGATAACTCGCCTTCCTAAATTTAGTTATTTGGAGAGGTTGGGATGTGACCACTATGACTGGGAAGCGAAAAGCAATGGAAGTTGTCTGAGAAAAGCAATCTGTGGTTCCCAGTGTGGGTCCGTGGGCGTTGGACTGCAACTTCCAAAACCCCAACCACTGGCCCTGGTTCTCTGGGCTTCAAAAAGGTCGGAGAGCGCCGTTTGTGGAGCGGCTACTGATGTACCGTCAATTTGAGCGTGTTGGAGGCGCTGTCCAAAGTGCTGAAGCCTGTCTACCAAATAGCAGCTAAAACGCAGGATGGGTTCACTTCCCCACTGGCAAGATGTGTAGATTTTGCTTTTGCTTTTGTTGTTGTTGTTATGTCACCATTTTCCCCTTCGATATAAGGCCATGAAGCATCTGACAAAACCACCCCTATTGTATTGTAATATAAAATCCAGATTATCTGCTTTGAACTGGATTATACGGCAGTGTAGAATCATATAATACAGTTCAAAGCATATAATCTGGATTATTTGCTTTGATAATATGGATTATATAGCAATGTAGATCTATGCTGAGTATTTCTTGTTTGTGAGAACCCTATGAAATCCACGGGGTGGCCATAGGTCAGTAGGAGACGTGAAGGCATATACACATAAATGAGAGACCTACAAGGAAGCCTTGCTTCAGTTTCTTTCAGAGTTAGGGCCTTGGGGATAAATTCAGCACCAAAGTTAGCAGCATTTTCTCTTGACATTTCTCCTGCATCTGTGGCTGGCACCTTAAGAGGATCCTCTGAAGATGACAGCCACAGATGCAGGGGAAAGTCAGGAGAAAATGCTGCTAGAATACGGCCATACAGCCTGGAAATCACACAACACCCCAGTGATTCCGGTCTTGAAAACCAAGACAAAACATTGACTTGGGTACATCTACACTGTAGAATGAATGTGGTGTGACACCACTTTAGCTGCCATTGCTCAATGCTATGGAACCATGGTAACTGTAGCTGGACAAAGTCTTCTCTGCCCAAGGATGTTTGTTGGTGCTTCACCAGACTCCAAGACCCACTTGCCTCCAACAGATAAGGGTTCTTTTCTCCCACCCTGGCCATTTCCCTAGTTTCCAATAGACCTCTCAACCTCTGCGGATGCCTGCCATAGATGTGGGCAAAACGTCAGAAGAGAATGCTTCTGGAACATGGCCATACAGCCCGGAAAAATTACAGCAACCCAGTGATTCCGGCCATGAAAATCTTCGACAACACATTGAACTTTGTTGGAGGTCATAGGTAGAGCTGGCCCACCTAAACAGATCCCATTGTGTTTTACTTTGTGTTAGGAATGGATTCATCCCATGGCTCAGTACCAATAAGGGAGCCTGTCAATCAAAGAGGGAAAGGGGTGGGTGGGAAATGAGAAAGGGCTGTCTCTATAATAAACCCGCATTCAGCTTGCATTATCCCACCAGAACTGAAAGAACAGGCAACGAGTCTGCATCCCATCTGAAACCTGTGGCTGCCTCCTTCAGGATTCTGGGGCTTGGAGTTTAAGACCGTATGGCTGAGCATTTTAAAGACCCTTTCTTTAAACTACAAGCCCCAGAATCCTGCAGGAGGTGGCCGCAGGGTTTCAGATGGGATGCCTACTCTTGCAGCTCTGGTGGGACACAGAGATGCAGCCCTTCCTGGCTCCCCCATTGCTTCCCTCCCTCGCCAGATACTCCAAAAGCCTCCTCTTCCTTGTACAATATCCTCCAATATCCTCCAAAGCTAAAATGACATCTGCGTAGATCAAAATAACCTCTCTTTCCAGGGGGGAAAGAAAACCCTCTTAAAAGCGGCATCCGAGCCCACGAGGGGAAAGGCGACGAACTAAGGAGGGGGGGGGGGTGTCAGGGAAATAACGATTCACGCGGTTAAGGAATGAAAATCTCATATTTCCCAGCTTTTACAGGGCGATATAACTAGACTGGAGGGAAAGAGACACCCTCAGGCTAGAGGTGCTTTTGGCGCCTCCTTTTGGGCGCGAAAGGCTCCGACTGAGGATCGAAAATGATTCACCTCAGAATTGGGGTACAGTGAGGAAATGGGGAGAGACGAGAAGAGAGAGAAAAGTAAGGGAGAAAAAGAGAAGTGAGGCTGCTTCTCTCAGCCTCCTTCCCCGAAAGCTTTTAAGATATGGTATTTTCATCACTGTTTCCCCCTTCTTTCCACACTGGAAAATGAGAACGTTTCCCCACTGGGGAAGGCAAGAAGAGCTCGTTCTGAGGAATGGGCGAAGGGTTGTTGTGTGTGGAACATGGCTGTATGGCCATGTTCCAGAAGCATTCTCTCCTGACGTTTTGCCCACATCTATGGCAGGCATCCTCAGAGGTTGTGAGGTCTGTTTGAGACTAGGCAAGTGGGGTTTATATATCTGTGGAAAGTCCTGGGTGGGAGAAAAAACTCTAGTCTGTTGGAGGCAAGTGTTAATGTAGCAATTGGCCACCTTGATTAGCAATCCAACTTCAACGCCTGACTGCTTCCTGCCTGGGGGAATCCTTTGTTGGGCTCGGGCTGTGGCGCAGGCTGGAGAGCAGCTGCAATGAATCACTGCAATGAATCACTCTGACCAGGAGGTCATGAGTTCGAGGCCCGCTCGGAGCCTATGTTTGTCTGTCTTTGTTCTATGTTAAAAGGCATTGAATGTTTGCCTATATGTGTAATGTGATCCGCACCGAGTCCCCTTCGGGGTGAGAAGGGTGGAATATAAATGCTGTAAATAAATAAATAAATAAATAAATAAGGTGTTAGCTGGCCCTGATTGTTTCCTGTCTGGAATTCCCCCGTTTTCAGAGTGCTGTTCTTTATTTACTGTCCTGATTTTAGAGTTTTTTGATACTGGTAACCAGATTTTGTTCATTTTCGTGGTTTTCTCCTTTCTGTTGAAATTGTCCACATGCTTGTGGATGTCAATGGCTTCTCTGTGCCGTCTGAAATGGTGGTTGTTAGAGTGGTCCAACATTTCTGTGCTCTCAAATAATATGTTGTGTCCAGGTTGGTTCATCAAGTGCTCTGCTACAGCTGATGTCAGACTACACAGAGAAGCCATTTAAATGACTTAAATGATCGGCTGTTAGGAATTGTGGGAGTTGAAGTCCAAAACACATGGAGGACCCAAGTGTGCCCATGCCTGTGCTATACTATAGAATCAATGCAGCTTTACCCCACTTGAACTGTCATTGTCCAATGCGATGATGGAATCGTAGGAGTTTTCCTTGATGAGACGCAAGCACTCTCAGGGAAGAAAGCTAAAGGCCTTGTCAAATTACAACTCCCAGGAATTCATAGTTTTTCTCAGGGCCCTTCCACACAGCGATATAACCCAAAATATCAAGGCAGAAAATTCCACAATATCTACTTTGACCTGGGCTATCTGAGTCCACACTGCCATATATTCCAGTTCAAAGTAGATAATGTGGGATTTTATTTAGCTGTTTGGAAGGGGCCTTAGAGTGCATTTTCTACACTGTAGAATCAGTACAGCTTGACCCCACTGGAACTGTCATTGTTCAATGCGATGGAATTGTACGAGTTTTACTCAGGGCCCTTCTCATGGCCATATAACCCAGAATATCAAGGCAGAAAATTCCACAATATCTGCTTTGACCTAGGTTATCTGAGGGCCCTTCCACACAGGCATATAACCCAGAATATCAAGGCAGAAAATTCCACAATATCTGCTTTGACCTAGGTTATCTGAGGGCCCTTCCACGCAGCCATATAACCCAGAATATCAAGGCAGAAAATCCCACAATATCTGCTTTGAACTAGGTTATCTGAGGGCCCTTCCACACGGCCATATAACCCAGAATATCAAGGCAGAAAATCACACTATATCTGCTTTGCTGTGGGATATCTGAGTCCACACTGCCATATATTCCTGTTCAAAGAAGATGTGAGATTTTATTCAGTTGTTTGGAAGGGGCATTAGAATGCATCTTCTATCTTCCATAGCATGGAGCCGTGGTTGTCAAAGTGGCATCAAACTTGCAGCAACTCAGTGATTCCAGCCATGAAAGCCTTCACAACACATGAAATTTTACTTAGGGTCCTTCCACAGTCATATAACCCAGAGTACCAAGGCAGAAAATTCCACAATATCTGCTTTGAACTGGGTTATCTGTTTACATTGCCATATATTCCAGTTCAAAGCGGATAATGTGGGGTTTTATTCAGCTGTGTGGAAGGGGCCTCAGAGTGCATGACCCCACTTGAACTGTCACTTTTTTTTGTGTCAGGAGCAACTTGAAGAAGAAGAACTGTCACTGAATGAAGGAGTTTTCCTTTGGTGAGGCACAAGCACTCTGGGGAAGGAAAACCAAAGGCCTAGGCAAATTACAACTCCCACGATTCCATAGCATGGAGCCTTGGTGGTCAAAGTGGCGTCAAACTCGACGATTCCGGCCACGAACGCCTTGGACAACACATGAAACCCGGCTGAGGTAAAAAGGCGCCAAAAGGTTGAGGTCCACCTGCTCCTCCCACTCCCTCCCTCCCTCCCTCCCTCCCGCGAGGGGGGGGAGGGAGAGGGAGAGGGAGAGAGAGAGAGAGAGAGAGAGGTGTGCCCCTCCCTCCCTGCCTGCCTTCCTTGGCGTTGCCCCCGCTCCGCCTCGAACTCTCGCTGCCATCCATAATTCATCGACTCCCAGCAGGAGAGGGGAGCAGACTGAGGCAGCTTCTCCGAGAGAGAGAGGGAGCGGGCGAAAGGGGCGGGGAGGGGCGCAGGGAGGAGCGAAGGAGGAGGAGGAAGCAGGGGCAGCAGCAGTGGCGACGGAGCCTCCTCGCAGCGGCATCACCAGCCTTGGGCGCGCTCTTCCCCGGCTTCCCTTGGCGCCATGTCCCCACAACGCGCGGCAGCCGGCTCGGAGGAAGACACGGGAGGATGAGGACGAGGCGGCGGCGAGGAAGGAGGCGGCGGCGGGGAGGAGGAGGCGGCGGCGGCGGCGGAGGAGGAGGCGTGGGAGAGGTGCGGGCGGCGGCGGCGGAGGATGAAGTGGGGCGCCCGGGGAGCCTGCGCCGCGCTCTCCAGCTGCCTCCTCCTCGCCTGCGCCCTCAGCGCCGCCGCCGTGGGCCTCAAGTGCTTCTCGCTGGGCACGGAGCTCAAAGGGGAGCCCTTCCGCCTCGGCTCCGCCGCCGGCGCCTTCTACTCGGGGCTGCTCTTAGCCGCCGGCCTCACGCTCCTCGGGGCCGCGCTCTTCTGCTGCCGGGGCGCCGACGAGGCGGCGGACGCGGAGGCGCCTTCCCCTCGAGCCGAAGGAGGCAACGCGGTGGCGGCGGTGCCCATCAGCAGCCACGGCAGGGACGGCGACGAGCCCCAGCCGCTCCCGGCGCCCTCCCCGCCCAAAGTCTCCCCCGGCGGGCGGCAGAACTTCCTCCTCCTCGGGGTGCTCGTCTTCATGCTGGGCGTCCTCAGCGCCTTCGCCGGGGCCGTCATCGACGGCGACACCGTCTCTCTCGTGGAGAAGAAGTACTCGCACTACTGCCTCCTGCAGGCGGCTGGAGGAGGTGCAGCAGCAGCAGGAGGAGTAGGGGGATCCAACCGACCCTCTTCTGCCTCCTCTTCCTTGGCGGCGCTGCGCTGCCAGAAACTGCGCGACTACCAGCGCGGCTTGGTCATCTCCACCATCTTCAACGCCCTGGAGTGCCTCCTCGGCCTGCTCAACCTGCTCCTGGTGAAGAACTACAAGGCGGCCCAGCAGAGAGGGGCGAGGAGGAGGCAGCAGAGGAGGCGAGAGGCCTCCCACTTCGCCAGGAGGAGGAGGAGACGGAGGAGGAGGAGAAGGGGAGAAGCAGCAAGAGGAGGAGGGGGCCTCCAGGGCTCCATCTTCTCCAGCGAGGACCCAGACATCTCCCCAGGGGTGCCGTGCCCCTTCCAAGCCGTCTCCTACATCAACGTGGGCGTCTTCCACGTCTTCGACGAGGCCGGCGTGGAGGTGCACTGCGGGGGACACCCCTCCGTCGAGCTGCCGGGCTACTCGCCTATGGACCCGGAGATGGACACTTCCTACCCCTACTGCCCCCCGCTGCCGCACGAGCAGCCCCCAGCCTACGAGGAGATCTACCCGCGGGAAAGCTCAACAACACACAGGGTCTAGTAGGGCCTTCCACTTCTGACAGAGAGTCCAGGACAGAGACGCAGAGGAGGAGGACAACAGGCCCTTGGATCTGCCAGCGATTAAGGACCTGGCTCCACGCCGCTGTGGCCTGGTTGCTCTTTTCCAAAGCAGGCCCACTTTGAAAGAACTTGGGAAAAGTTGCTCGCCTTTTGGCCACCTGTTGACGTCCCGAGGCTCCTCTTCTCCATGCGCCACTCACTCAAGCGTGGCCTTCTCTCCCTACCGAGTCACCCTTTCAGCTTCCCCCAGAAAAGGGATGGAAATTTGGGATCAGATTTGGAAGGTCTGGCTGGAAACCTCACATCTCCCAATGTCACCAGTGCTGAGCGAATGGGAAATATTTCAGTTTAGGGACTTGGAGGGTCAGGTTTGGAATCTGGCATCTCCAACATCACCCAGGGAGTGGGGTGAGCACCCGTCTGTCAGCTCTAGCTCCCCATGCTGGGACATGAGAGAAGCCTCCCACAGGATGGTAAAACATCAAACATCTGGGTGTCCCCTGAGCAACATCCTTGCAGACAGTCAATTCTTTCACACCAGAAGCGACTTGCAGTTTCTCAAGCCGCTCCTGACACGGAGAAAAAAAAACATGTCCAATGTTGAGCGAATGGGGAATATTTCAGGGTTTAGGAGGCTTGGCATTGGACTTGGAAGGTCTGGTTTGGAATCTTGTATCTCCAGCATCACAAGTGTTGAGCGAATATTTCAGGGCTGTGTTCTCTCCCATCTGGCTTGGATTTTTTTTGGTTTTTGTTTTGGCAGTCTGGCTCCCGCTCCTCTTTCTCCCTCAATTGAATCTTCATGATAATCTCAGCTTTATGTTGTTGAAGGCTTTCATGGCTGGAATAACTGGGTTGCTGTGAGGTTTCTGGGCTGTATGACTATGTTCCTGAAGCATTCTCTTCTGACATTTCACCCACATGTTTGGCAGGCATCCTCAGAGGTTGTGAGGTCTGTTGGAAACTATTCAAGGGAGGTTTATATATCTGTGAAATGTCTGGGGTGGGAGAAAGAACTCTTGTCTGTTTGAAGCAAGTGTGAATGTTGGTTGCTGCCTGGGAAAATCCTTTGTTAGGAGGTGTTAGCTGGCCCTGATAGATTCTTGTCTGAAATTCCCCTGCTTTTGTAGTGTTGTTCTTTATTTGCTGTCCTGATTTTAGAGATTTTTTTTATTACTGGTAGCCAGATTTTGTTCATTTTCATGGTTTCCTCCTTTCTGTTGAAATTGTCCACATGTCAACAAAAGATTCCCCCCAGGCAGCAAACAGGCAGGCTTTGAAGCTGCAAGGCCATTAAATGGTAATCAAGGTGGCCAAGTGCAACATTCAGACCTGCCTCAAACAGACAAGAGTTCTTTTTCCTATCCCGGACATTCCACAGATATATTAACCCAATTTGCCTAGTTTCCAACAGACCTCTCAACCTCTGAGGATACCTGCCATAGATGTGGGCAAAACACCAGGAGAGAATGCTTCTGAAACATGGCCATACAGCCTGGAAAACTCACAGCAACCTAGTCTCAGCTTTAAAGAAGCAAAACTGTATCGGCCAGATTTGAACAGCAGCGACAACAAGATGTAAGGGTTTCCTTTCTCTCTCTCCAGCCAATCTATTTCTAACCGCAAAGAGAGACTTGAGAGCAGTTGCAGACACAACCTCTTTTGTTTACAGAATTCCAGAGATGTTACATTAAAGGTTTTTAAGATGTAGGAAGAGTTGAAACCATCCTTGTAAGATGCACACGATGATAAACCTGCACTTTTCAAAAGGAGGGGCGGCGGGGAGGGGGAAATCAACGACAACATTTTTGTACACTAATGTGCCTGCTTTTTTTTGGGTTGATAATTTCTTACTGTAAAAGCTTTCAAGAAGTCTGTAGTGAAAATGTTTGGTAAAGTCATTGCAACGTAAAATTAACCAATCAGTTCCTTTTCCGGAAATAGAAAACGCTACCTGGAGCTGAAGGAAAGTCCAAATGTCTCATACATTCCTTTTTTGTAAACAGGTTCCGTGTTTTTAAAGCAAAGCAGGGCTTATATTTATTTTTAATTTTTTTGTTTCAGAGCAGTTGAACCCTCTTTTGTACAAGTACAGCCAGTTATTCTTGTAAGTATTTTCATTTCAGTGTTACAAATTAATCTGAGAAGCTTGAATATTAAGTTTTTTTAATTTAAATATAAATACATAAATATATATAAATAAATATATAAAATATATTATATATGCTTTAAACAGCCTTAACTGATGATCACAATTTTCAGTGGAGTTGTTAAAGATTCCTTCAAAGTACATTTTCCAAAAGAAATGCTCTTTCAAACTAAGAAAACTCAACAAGTTGAGATTAAAATTAATAATAATGAACAAAAATACCTTATATTGGAGTGGTTAATCTTTTTCACCTATATATTTAAACCATGTTATCAAAAATGCTGGAGCCCCCAGTGGTGCAATGGGTTAAACCCTTGTGCCAGCAGGACTGTTGACCAAAAGGTCGGCAGTTCTAATCCAAGGAGCGGGTTTACCTCCAACAAGATGGTAAAACATCCGAGTGTCCCCTGGGCAACGTCCTTGCAGACTGCCAATTCTCTTACACCAGAAGTGACTTGCAGTTTCTCAAGTCACACCTGACACATACACAAAAAAATGCTTTATTTATGGTCAAGCCATATGTGATATGGGAGACCCATCATCTGGTCCCAATGAAGAGGTTTCCCATTATTTCCTTTTTTACAAGCCTCTTAAACAGGTGCAAGAAACTCCAAATTTGTTAAGAATAATAATGCTGGGATAAAAAAAACACACTGGAAAAATAGTGTGGGTGTATTTCCTGCTTATTGTTTTTCTTGGTGACATTTCCCTGATTTAAATATTTCCACTCTCCCCACCCCCCTTTTTGTCTTCTCGCCCCATTAGGGAATGCTGTATTTCTCTTTGCAAGGCTGAAAACAGAATTCAGAGCAGTATAGATTTATCAGACTATATGAAGCAAAAGCGTAAAGCACACTGTACCATTGATCTGATCAAATTCAGAGCCTTCTGTGCCTATTTTAAAGTAAATGAAAGAAACGTTGGGAGATCCGATTGTAGATCTCCTGTATCAAATGTGCTTTAGGTTTAAGTCGGCTAGAGAATGTTAGAGAATCAGATAGCACAAGGAAGGTAATTAAAAGAAATCACTTTGGAATACTGGCATAAAAGGGTAAGATTTAATTTAGAATTACATAAAAGGAGGAAAAGAGGGGTATTTCAGCTCATATTATCCACCTATTATGCCAACTAATGTGTTGAATTCTATTTAAAACTCAACCTCTTCATTATCAGAGCTGGGATGTCTCATTTTGCTTATATTTCTTTGTAAAATACCATGTACTCTGAAGGCGCTATATAAATAATTTTTAATAATAATTCATCTCAGAGCCTGCTGTGGAATGCGAGCATCATCAATAGAAGAGGCAGCATTACAGGAAAACAGTTTTGTCCTTTTGGGGAGTGGGGAGAGATGTACAGAAAGTTATTTTTAATTAAGGAGCTGAACAAAGCAAAAGTGCGGCCTTGTTGAAAACAACAACTACCAGAAGAGATCAACCCAACAGCGGTGAAAGCCTCTGTACACTACTTTGTTATTGGAAGTTGTTTTTGACTTGCTCCGTTTGTATAACATAAAATGCAAAATGCCTTAGAACATTTAAAACTATATCTTTCAAAACTTATCAAAATATTTAATCTTTAGAACTTGGTCAGAGGCAATTCATCCAGTTTACTAAGTAGCTTCAGATTTTTAGAAAACTAGAGCTTCTATTCTTATTCAAAAGTAGCATTCTCTCCTTTGCAGAGAGCAAGCACAATGCTTAAGCAGTACACAAGACCTAGTTTAAAGTAGATCACGTTTCTCCTCTTCTTCCTCTCCTCTCTCTCTTCTCTCTCTCTCAAACTGTTATGAATTCTCTGTTTCTGAGGGTCCTATATGTCATTCTTTGGTCTAAAACAGTGATTCCCAACCTGTAGTCCTTGGACCACCAGTGGTCCGTAAGAACTAAAATATGGTCCAGAGCCTCACTGTTACTACTATGGATAATAACACAGCCCAACCCCCCCAAAAAATTTTTCTTGGTATCTTCGTTTTTAGGCCTGTTCTTGGGGTTGTTTGAGGTGCTGATTCAGAATATTGCATCGGATAGACCACATCAGCTCCAGATTATTAAATATGGTTTTCTGTGGGCAAGCAGATGGTGACTATTGGACGATATATGTTCTGTATCAGAAACTAGAGCTGTGGTCTATCCAAATCAGCACCCCAAATAACCAGACCGAATCTAAAGTTGACCAAAAATTGATTTGTAACCCTTTTGATGCTGATGTTGAAGAGTGGTCCCTGGTCAAAGTGGTCCCAGGTCAGAAAAGGTTGGGAACCACTAGTATAAAAGGGCAGCCTCCAAGATTGAGAGGCGTGGGAGTTGTGGAAAAGGATGGTTTGTATCTTTGCACATCTTCCATCTAGTTCACTGGGCTGTCAGAAGAGAAGTCCTCCATGAAATGTGCCCTCTATCTACAGTGCTTATCCAAACGCACTACTAGGATGTATATATGGCCAAGTGTTTTCTAGGCTAAATTGATGCCTATGAGTTTTGAAATACCTATTTCATTATCTGAATAAAACAACCTGGTTACTTTTTAAAAGTTTATTCCATATCCTTCTTACTCAGTACCAACAAATGGGCATGGTCAACAAGCTATTCATATTGGCATACTCAAGTAGAATGAAGTAATCGTCTAGACAAATATAATTTATACTCATGTATAAGTCAACCACATGTATAAGTTGTGGGCAGGTTTGGGGCCAAAATTATGGATTTTAATACGACCCATGGATAAGTCAAGGACCATTCAATGGAAAGGGAAAGCACCAATGCCACTTCAGGGGGTTAGCCATCCTTGACTGTCCCAATTTTTTCACCCAGGAATTTAAAAAGGCCAGAAGCGATACCATGATAGAAAATAATGGGGGTAAGTGTTTCTTTTACATTCTCATGGGATGCACTAAGTCAGTAGTTCGTAACCTGGGGTTCCCAGATGTTTTTGGCCTACAACTCCCAAAAATCCCAGCTAGTTTACCAGCTGTAAGGATTTCCAGGAGTTGAAGGCCAAAAACATCTGGGGACTCCAGGTTGAGAACCACTGCACTAAGTACTTGCCTTTCACCACTTTACTCAGAGAAAGGGGTGGTTCCTCTTCCTTTCTTTTTGGATAAAAATTAAAGTCCAGTACTTCTTTTCACCCATTGATAAGTCAACCCAGATTTTTGGGGCTGATTTTTTTAAACTAAAATGTCTAAATCTATACATGAGTATATAGGATCACTCATTATATGGGCAGAACTGTTTCTGAACTAGGCTGCTTCGTGTTATGAGTGGGGATCACAAAATTAGGTGCTGATTTTTAAAAATCCCTCTGCAGGTTTTAAACTAAATGTCAGGGATAAGAGTATTAGCCTGGATTTTTCTCCTGTGTGCTAATTATCAATATATATGGGCAAGATATACTTCGGCTTCTTGGTTTCCTTTGCCAACGCATTTTCTAAATGGCAGTTCCATTAGTCAAATGACAATTTGAGCTACATCATCAAATCTCGGTCATCGGCACAGTAGCTAAAGCCAAACCTTAACTGGCTAAATGGAAACCCAGTAGCATTTTGCTAAAACTACTCTTACCAGGAAGGCCTGTAGCCATACTGGGTGGGTTTTTTGTTTGTTTACATTTGGAAAACATTGAGTTGTATAACCTCACAGCTAAGGCAAAACTAATCTACGTCACAATAATGAGTAGACCTGGAATCCCAAACTTGAGTTGCCAGGTGTTGGATTGGCCATGTTGGCTGGGGCTTGTGAGAGTGGAACTCCAGCGGCATATAGGAATCCAAGTGGAAATGACTGGTCTAGACTCAAGAAAAAGATAGGAGTGTTTTAAATTTCCTAAATAGATGGCACTTGAATATGAAGGTGTGGTACAGGACGTATGAAAACAGTAACTGCTCTTTCTTACACCATAATTCTACTCATGTTGAAAATTTGTTGCATAAAAGCTAGCATGGTATAGTGTTTTGAATGCCTTTCACACAGCCATATAACTCAGAATATCAAGCCAGAAAATCCCACAATATCTGCTTTGAACCGGGCTGTCTGATTCCACACTGCTACCGTGTTTCCCCAAAAACATGACCGTGTCTTATATTAATTTTTGCTCCCAAAGATGTGCTAGGTCTTATTTTCAGGGAATGTCTTATTTTTCCATGAAGAAGAATTCACATTTATTGTTGAACAAAAAAATGAACATTTATTAAGTAGTTGTCATCACAAACCAGCATAGCCCAACAAACTGTGAATCTTATCAAGAATTTCTTGTTACTATCATCATTTCCATGTACAACAATCTATGGTATGTACATTTACCGATCCTGCATGCTCTGGTGTTCTGTTTGGTGGGCATGCTTCCAAACACAAATTTTGTTATGTCTTACTTTCAGGGGAGGCCTTATATTTAGCAATTCAGCAAAATCTCTACTAGGTCTTATTTTCTGTGGCTGTCTTATTTTCAGGGAAACGGTATATATCCCAATTCAAAGCAGATAATGTTGGATTTTATTCAGCTGTGTGGAAGGGGTCTAGGACTCTTAGGCTGGATCTACACTGCCCTATATCCCAGGATCTGATCTCAGATTATCTACTTTTTATTGGATTATATGAGTATACACTGCCAGGTAATTTGGGATAAGCAGATAGCGTGGGATCAGATCCTAGGATATAGGGCAGTGTACATCCAGCCTTTGTTAACCAGGGTGTGACTTCCCAATTAGCATGGAAGTCCACTGGGTGACATTTGGCAAGCCACCCTCTCATAGGCCCCTTCTACACTGTCAAATAATCCAGATTGTCAACACCGATAATGCACATCTGCTTTGAACTGGATTAGATGAGCCTACACTGCCCAATAATCCAGTTCAAAGTAGCTAATCTGGAATTTATATGACAGTGTAGAAGGCCTCAGAGGACACCCTCTCTCCCAAGATCAACAACAAATCTTACCAGGGAAACCCCATGATGGGCTTGCCTTAGGATCACTATAAACTGGAAAGAACAGGAAGGCACAACAAAAAACAAACTGACATTTTAGTCCCAAGTCACATATCTACATCTAGTGACAGTACAGAACAGGTATGGTGATTTCTGTTGTTCATATGTATCACTTTAAACAAAATCTCGCAAACCATTTCCCTGGGATATTTATTTGTTAAGACAATCTTAATCTTCAGAAACAGCACAGGAGAAAGTCATTTCACTGGATGATACCAGTTTGGATTCGTAAATTGATTATATTTCTTCTCTGTATACAGGAAATGGGTATGTTTGGAGAAGAGCTCGGCTATATAGCCTTTCGTTCCAACATCTAGGGCTTATTTTTAATAGGGATTTCTGTTTGTGACATGAGTCAGCATTTGCAAGTTGAAATCCTACAATTGAGCAAAACGTTATAATCTCACTTGGATTCTTGAAAAGTAGGCTTAAATTTCACCAAAGTATAGAAAAAAATGAGTGAGCCTTTACCTATCAGACTAAGAAAACTGCACCACAATTTTCTAAAGCAGTATAGGGCATTCTTTTCAGAGCCAGTCTACTGGCTCTTAAACGGAATGCCCTTGATCAAATTACTTTGAAGCTTACGTTTTGACTTTCAAAACTTGGGTCTGTTAAGAGCTTGTTGAGAATCCACAAAACCCCCTTAGGCCAGAAACGATAAAAGCCTTCCAAAAAAAGTTCAGAAAATGGTGATGGAAATATTTTTGCCTATGGCGTATATACTCATTTCCTTGGTCCTGCTGTTTTCTCTTTTCAGATAGAATTTACGGGTGTATTGACCAAAGATGTGAAAACTATATAAATTATTTTTGACCAGAGATGGAAGTGGATATCCAGTTATGTACCACTTTGCCACTCTGGAAAAACTATACATGCACACATACACACCCACTGTTGTTTGTTGCTTCATTTAAACCAGTGGTTCTCAACCTGTGGGTCACCAGGCCTACAATTCCTAGAAATCCCAGTAAGTTTACCATCTGTTAGGATTTCTGGGAGTTGAATGCCAGAACATCTGGGGACCCACAGGTTGAGAACCACTGGTTTAAACCTTTATTCAACATTACCATGTTTCATTGCCCACATAATGAATGAACAGTAATTTTCATTTGCCACATCACCAAGTATCCTTGAGATAGAAATCATGCTGCCCTGCAGACATTGTTGGTTGGCAACTCCCACCAGCCTTAGAAAGCAGAGGCCGTGGTGAGGAATGCTGGGACTCCAGTCCAACAAGATATGGAGGGCCATGCAATTCCCATCCTTGGGAATATGTCGATTGACTCTGTGGGCTCTAATTTGGCTGTTAAATGTTCTACTCAGGGTGTTAATAGAGAATATCCAGAAGGAAAGAAAATAAATAAAGATATGTTTGTGTGTCTGTTACTAAACAATGGTCATTTTTGTTACTTACACAGAAGCTCAGCTGATGCTCTTTCTTTATGACAGTGGTTCTCACCCTGTGGGTCCCCAGATGTTTTGGCCTTCATCTCCCAGAAATCCTAACAGCTGGTAAACTGGCTGGTTTTTCTGGGAGTTGTGGGCCAAAACACCTGGGGACCCACAGGTTGAGAACCACTGCTATATGGTAATCTATTTGGAGCATCTGTTAAAGTTTTAGAAATGAATGGAAAGTGGAAACATTTAATGTACTATGAGTTCATCACTCATCTCCTACTTCCTTTGGTTGGGTAATTTTTAATTATAACAGAAATGGGCAAATTGTAGGCTAGGTCTGATTTAGGTTTTTAAAAACTGGTTGAATGGCAGTTTAATCCTCCTGTAAACCCTGTGAAATTCATGTGGTTGTCATAACCCAACAGGCGGCACACATATACATCTCAGATTCTTATTTATGAGTTTTAAAAAACCCCACAACCCTACAGCTAGATGCTAAGCATTTCATGTATTTGTCTTGCCTGATCTTTGCAGTGTCTATATTGATTTGTAGTACTGTGCGCCAAAAAAACTCAAATCTCAGCTGCTGGTTGTTATGATGCTTGTTTTCTCTCCCTCCTGGGGTTTCTCTCCACATGGCCCTGCTGTGTTTCTTAGATCAAGACTTCTGTCAGTAGGGTCAACATTGTTTTATTGTAGACTCACATTATTTGTGACCCATAAAAACCCTGTAGGGGGGAATGCAGAGCTCAGCAGAAGCACATGGTGCCAAGGTCAGCACTTGCCATCAGCCATTAACAGAGCTTGAGATGGCAAAGACCCCTTTCTGGTCTTGCTCCAGAATGCTGTCCCCACATGCAAGAGTAAACAGTATTTAAGTAGGAGCTGTGCATTCCTGGCTGATGCAAAACAACAAATGTGTCCCATACCAAGATACACAATACCCAAAGCCAAATTATTTTGGCACATAAGGCAGAAAATCCCACAAACATCTCTCAGTACTTAATAATAAATATGCAATAATGGCAAAGTCAATATTGAACTAATTGCTGTCCTGTTAATAGCATATGTAACCTGTTGCTGGAGCAGTTGTGGGTTCAGCTCTGATATTTGACAGTGAAATAAATTTCGTGATCTTATGCAAGGTGCTATCCTTGATGGCCTATTAAGATCCTTGTGTCATAAGACTGTAACAAGAAGACATTTACCATGTTCTTATTAGACTTGCTGTTCATTGTAGGAGCTCAGAAGTTACACAGTTTTCTTTTGATATGGGGGATGCTTCTGGATTCAAGAGAGTTCACTGTAAACAAGTGATGAATCCCTGCTCTAAAAGATCTTGTTTATTAACCATCTATCATGATTTGGAACATACCACGATTCCATGAGAGATTTATTTTACATTGGGATTACCACTTCTTCTTAAGGCGAGAGGTCTGTTTGGGCCTAAAAATGTAGAAATAGGGACCCACCATAGGGTCATTAGGAGTCAAAGGAATTCATATCTTTCTCCTAAATTTGGCGTGTGTGGGGTTGAAAAGGAAAGGTACAGCCTCTTTCACTAGAATCCTATTTGGGAACAACGTTTCTCCTATTTCCCGTGATTGCCTATTTCTCCATAACAGTGTGTTTGTGTATATTTATTCATTTGTTATGTGAACAATTTATAAAGTACACAGGTTAAGTGTGTGCACATTTTAAAGTGTACACGTAAAGGTGTGCATTGTTTTGTGTACACTCAGACATGCTCTGCAAGTCTTGACAAATTTCCAAGACAAGGCTCATTTTATCTTGAGGTGAGTCATGGGAAATACAGAATAGTTACCTTCATGGAAGTGGTGGAAGCCACTTAGGAACCCTCGGTGGTTCAGTGGGCTAAACCGCTGAGCTGCTGAACTTGCTGACCGAAAGTCGGTGGTTTGAATCTGGGGAGTGGGGTGAGCGCTCACTGCTAGCCCCAGTTTCTGCCAACCTAGCAGTTCGAATATATGCAAATGTGAGTAGATCAATAGATACCGCTCCGACGGGAAGGTAACAGTGCTCCATTCAGTCATATTGGCCACATGACCTTGGAGGTGTCTACAGACCATGGCGGCTCTTCGGCTTAGAAATGGAGATGAGCACCAACCCTCAAGAGTTGGGCACGAGTAGACTTAATGACAGGGGAAAACGTTTATCTTTATCTTTACTGGAAGTGGTGGAATCTAGTGGGATTCTTTTCCACCTCTACTTCATTGTGTTGTGTTCCTTCTCAGGTCCCGTTTGTTTCAGTAGAGCTTCTGCAGAAGAGAATCCCCTGGCTGATTAGGCTAAATTGTTCCTTCTGAATTTCAAAACCAGAATAAAGAAGGCTTATCCTGCTTCTTGGCAGGGAGTTGGACTGGATGGCCCACGAGGTCTCTTCCAACTCTATGATTCTATGATTATCCATTGTGTGAACAGGCAGTGTGTGCTATTTTTTGTTTCAGAAGCGTCTTTCCTGAACACATTGCTTTCAAAATCAGAAATGTGTGCTGTGTTCACGTGTGGGGCAAGAAAACAAAGAAATTCATTGAAGAGAGGCGGGAAGTCTCTGCGCATGTGTCA
The DNA here is from genome assembly GCF_035594765.1 of Anolis carolinensis. Classification (NCBI taxonomy): domain Eukaryota; kingdom Metazoa; phylum Chordata; class Lepidosauria; order Squamata; family Anolidae; genus Anolis; species Anolis carolinensis. Next base: position 201,844,372 of record NC_085842.1, read on the forward strand.
AAGATACCAAACTAGCATTTTTAAAGGAATTTCAATCAATATTAGTTATAACCAAAATCCACTAGAAGAAATTGTAAAGAGCTTTTTGGCATAGAGGTAAAATACTGATAGATTTTATCATTCTGCTGTAGTAGGGAAAATTTAGACGGCTACTTTAATATATATATATATATATATATATATATATATATATATATATATAATGACAATCTATAATTCAAGGGCGTTTTCTCAATTTATAAAAAATATATATACAAAGATTTTACATATTTTGGGAGTTCAATTAGATTATTTTAAAACTCCAGTTCCAGAGATTAGTTCTCAGGGAAAACATTGAGCAGTCAAGAATGCTCCTTATTACACTCAAGTATTAAAGTTAGTTTCAGCACTGAAGCTACCAGATATTGTTATTGTTAACATTTATTGCCCCTTTTCTTACTAGCAATTATTTAAACATTTTTATAAGTTAAATCCAGGACTTCCCTTCCTCTCTGTTGGGGTGTTAATGTGTACTGATGCAGCTTATTTTAGTAATAGCGGGGAGATCACAATATAGTCCAGTCCTGCTCCTACCAAAGTCATTGAGGTCATGTTACTTAAACCACTTATAAAGAGAGAGAGAAAATAGCAGCTGTACAAAAGTATTAATAGTCAAATGTTAAAGCCCCCAAGGAACCATATATGAACTTTGGTACTGCTGGTCTGAATGTTGCTGAATTTAATGAATGCATCTGTTAGAGCACATGGGGAGGTGCATGACCATCTGGGATTGTTAGATGTGTGCGCAAACTCACTGATTTTCAGGTGCAACATATTTGATTCAAAAACAAACAGAAAAGAGAGCTTTCGTACCTTAAAGTGTAATAAAACTATTGTTGTATACATTTTATAGGTAGGGGTTTATTTTTTCAGATGCATGAAAGTAATGATAAAGATAATGGATACAGTTAAAATAACTATAACTACATTCCATGCAGTCATGCCGGCCACATGACTTTGGAGGTGTCTACAGACAACACTGGCTCTTCGGTTTAGAAATGGAGATGAGCACCAACCCCCAGAGTTGGACACGACTGGACTTAACGTCAGGGGAAAACCTTTACCTTTACCTAACTGTCCAAAATTTTACATATGAATATTGACAATCTCCAACAAACTTTATGAATATATGTAAACTGAGCAATTCACCATAAAATCTTGACAACCATAAAAAATGCTTGTCAGAATTTTCTATATCTCATATGTAGTTGTAGAGAGAAAGACATCCTTAAACAACAAGGGTCTTCAAAAATATCTGCACTTTAAAAACTCTATTAAGAATTACAAAAACAAATTACATCATTTTTCTATGGGTGCATTCAGACAGGCCCTTTAATGCGGGACTTCCCGCAATAAAAAGGGAGCTGTCTAGATGACGTCCATGAAATACATGAATTAATTCACCACAAACCAGGAAAACCCTGGTTTGTGGTGAATTAATTTGATTTATTCTGCGCTGTCTTGGAAGGCGCATGATAAACACACTACTTCCACTGTCTGGACTGCAATCCAGACAGCAGTTCTGCAATTTTCCGGGCTAAATTAGCCCGGAAAATCATAAGGACAACAGTCTCCTCCCCAAAAGCCCCCCAAAACCCTTTAAAAAGTAAAATAACTTACCCGGACAGCATTTTCCTTCTGCCGGCCATCTCCTGGCGCTTAGGAATGATGCGCTAGGAGAGTTTGGGGGAGGGGGGGAGAAGAGGAGGAAATGCCAGCCGGGTAAGTTATTTTATTTTTGATGCTTTTTAAAGGGCTTTAGGGAGGGGGTTAGGGTGTCTGGGTGTTCTCCCAGAAGGTACCAGGAGCACATCTGTACACCCATCCAGAAAAGCGCAGGTTTTTGAGGCTGGTGTGCAGACTACAGTCTACCCCGACTGGGTTTTTTAACCCGAGTTGAAGCGGGCATTTCCATTGTGTGGAAATGCCTTATATCAGGGGTCCTCAAACGTTTTAAGTGGAGGGCCGGTTCATGGCCCCTCAGATTGTTGAGGGGCCGAATTATCATTTTAAAAAATACAAACAAATTCCTATGCACATTCTTATTTGTAGTGCAAAAAAAAAAAACCCAACAACATTTATTTATTTATTTATTTACTACATTTCTACCCCACCCTCTCTCACCCTGAAGGAAACTCAGAGCGGCTTACAATTTGTATGTACATACAATATATTATATTATTAGCATAGCACAATATTAGCATTATATATTACTATATTGTACTATACCACTATATCGTAATATTATTAGTAATATTACATTTGATATATAATATATAATTAATATTATTATATTATACAATATTATTATATTGTATTATTATTATTAGCCACCCTGAGTCCCTATTGGTTGAGAAGGGCGGGGTAGAAATACTGTAATAAATAAATATTATATTGTATTACATTATAATATTTTTATCAATATTATATGTATACACAATATATTGTGTATATTATGTATATTATATTATTAGGATTGCACAGTATTAGTAAATTAAAGAACAATACAATATTTAAAAATAAAAACAATTTTAACCAACATACTATGTAAACCTATCAGGATTTCAATGGGAAGTGTGGGCCTGCTTCTGGCAAATGAGAGTCAAGTTAAGTAGGATTGTTGTTGTTGTGTGCCTTCAAGTCATTTCGGACTTTGGGCGAGCCTAAGTCTAAAACTGAGGGCGGGGGCCAGGTCAATGACCTTGGAGGGCCGCATCCGGCCCCCGGGCCTTAGTTTGGGGACCCCGGGCCTTATATACTCACCTTCCTTTGTAATGCATTTTCCCAGTGTCAAACCAATTTTTAATGCCACCAGCAAAAAAATGTTTTTGGATGAGTGTGTAGCCTGATGCACTGCAGCTTTATCATCATCATCACATGAAAATCTGTTGTGGCTGTAGCTGGACATCCGGAGTGCTCTGCGTCCCTCACACTAGTACAGACACTTTTCAGACACTTCACTCATAGACGATTCCACAAGAGAACCTTATCCCCATACTGAGTGCACATGCAGAGATGAATTTGTGCTTCCAGCACACCTTCTGCCCACAAAAGCGTATGATAGAACACTGTTCCACTTTGGTGCAGTTTATAAGTTTTGCAGCCATCTTCACCACAGCATTAGCAAACTTGTCACATGAAGCTCTCAGAAATGACTAATTATTGCTTCTCCTGGCCTAACAATTTCCAATGAAAATTCAAAAGTGTGGGAAATTTCTGAATACCCTTTGTATATATGTGATTGTCATAAGCATTTACATGTAAATTCACCAGATGTTGGACCCAAACAGGTATACTCATGGATCCAGTTATTTATTATTTACAGTATTTATACTCCGCCCTTCTTAATCCCAAAGGGAACTCAAAGTGGCTAAGTTGAGGAGGGTACTGTTAAAAGAAATGAATACCATCAAGTGGCAGCCATAATTTACCAGCCTAAATGGGAATAAGCTCAATTGAACAGTGTACAGATGCTGAGGTGACAGGGAATGGAATCCCTTTTGAATCCCACCGCTGCCACCAAATTTGTACAGAGGTGAGGTGTCTGACAGGAATGTGTGACAGAGAAGGAATCCCTCTGATCCTACACACACACACAGACACCACCAATTAATAAAGATGTTTTATGAGAGATGATGTTAATTAATTATTTGTTTGACTATCTTCTTCGCTGCCACCAATGGAGGAGACGTCAGGCAGATGGCACTGGTTCTTTTAAGCTTTCTCTATTTGTTCCACTTCAGATGTTGATGTTGTTTAACTTAATTTAAGAGTATGACAGAGGCTTGGTTAGAATAAAATCAAAACAAGTTTATTGCAGGTACAGAGCTTGATGGTTTCATATAACTTGTTAAAGGCACTTCGCTTAATGGTTACAAACGGATATGAGGTGGTCAAACTTTCAAAATATTCCTTTCTCTGGATTACACTAAACCCTGATCCTCCTGGATCCCCTGGGATTAATTTTCCCTAATCCACAGGCTCTATAAATGACCCTAGACAAGTCACCTAACTTGCCCAGTCTGGTCTAACCTAAATCTGACTCAAATCCTTCTATTTGAGCCAACCTGATTCTCCTCACAAGAATCAGATCCTCCACTGTGACTAGAAAATCACAGACTGCCTTGGGTTTTCAAATATTCCCCCTTTTCCTTTCCAAGCGGCGGTTGGCTCCGCCCCTGTTGCTAGGGTAACCTGTTCTAGCATTCTAAGATGGCTACCTTCCCCCACACATCATCAATTCAAATACTCACCATTTTAAACTTAGCCAAACCTGACTGTTCAAACAAAATCAAATACACATGTCATCTATAAACAAAATATAATTATACACTTCTTCACAAACAGCATCAGACATATTTCTGATTAGATGTGTAGGGCAGTGCTGTTGAAGACTCCATAGTGACAAGTGGGCAAAATGCAGCTAGCCAGGGCTAGACACACACACTCACACATACCACCTTTTATCAGGATTAGTTCTACATTTACACCCATAACCAGATTACGTTTTTTATTTCATGTATCAGAAACAGAAGGTTGAAGCTAAAACATTGTTCATGCCAAAATAGGCATCACGTTGTATGCTATTTTGGCAGCAATTGATTCTTCTGAATTGATTTTTTAAAGTGAATTATCAAAAGATATGCATTTGTCATTATGGTCCGATGGGAAAGAAAATCAATAAAATAAGTTGCCACAGGTTTTCCAAACACTCCTAACAGTTTTAGAAATAAAAAGGCTGGCAAATTAATTCATCCAACCTATTTTTAGGGCACAAATTTTTCAGGTGCTTAAAGTTTGTTGGTAGGCAACTGTATTTAATAATTTCTCAAAGAGAAATGTATGAATACAAAGAATGGGAAGCTCCCCAAATATCTTTAAAGGCTCAGTCATACTCATCAGCTTATTGAAACCATCACTGTTCATTGAGCAATAATGTTAAAGCATGTGTGTGTATGTATGTGTGTGTGTGTAAAAAGCTTTCTGTGATCATTCTGAAAATAAGCTAGCAGCGAATTCTGCTGGAGAGAGAATAGAAATAGAATACGATGACAAACATTCAGGAAACTCAAGCCTACATATTTGCTTGGGATGAAAATTATAGTGAATTCCAATGCATTTACATTCAAGCAAACTACTAACTTTAGTATGAGTGAATTTCAGAAAACTATACAGAACTGCTGTCTTAAAGGCAAGGGTACTTATGATTGCAGCCACAATGCACTTTTTCATGGTTGATTTACACAACTGTGTTTACTCAGTAATACTCAACTTGCCATTGGTTATCTGAAGCACTTGTGTGCAACAGTTATAGAGTTTATGACACCAGTGTAATAGTATGGAGTTCAAATACTGAGTGGGTCATTCCTGAGCTTCGTCATTGGTGTGGAAGGCTTCTAAAAATCTTGTGGAGATACTGAGCCTCTAAGTCCCTAGCCATCCTGGTGAGACTTATAATAATAATAATCATAATAACTTTATTCTTATATCCCACCACCATCTCCCCGAAGGGACTTGGGGCGGCTTACATGGGGACCAAGCCCAGCTTAAACAGGATTAAAAAGTAATAATAATAATAATAATAATAATAATAATAACTTTATTTTTATACCCCACCTCCATCTTCCCGCAGGGACTCGGGGCGGCTAACATGGAGCCAAGCCCAAATTTCACAATAAACAAATTAAAAATACAATCACAATAAAAACAACATTAATATTTAACATTACACAAGTCAAACCGACAATTAGTAACACAATTAAAACATATAACAAATAAACAATATAATTAAAACAAAACCAGAAAAGTAAAAACATCATAAAATACATCAACTGACATCAGCAACCAGTAGCTGGAAAAGTGGGCTCTAAAGTTTAGTTTTACTAATCAATCTCTTAACTACAATCAGTGCTTGCACCCAATTGAAGAAGTCTTGGTTGACTGACTGTATGAGGTTTATTCTAATTTGCATCAATTTGCAATGGAGAGAGAAAAATTGTTCAGAAGGGGAAATACGTCTTCCGTTTTAGGTGATTGATATGTTTTCCAGCAGTTAGCATATTTTGGGTGTTGGGCAATGACTCTGGAGATCAGGTTTTGAATCCCTGCCCAGCCACTAAAAACTTGGACAAGTCACTCTCTCATCCTCAGAGGGAGGCAAAGGCAAATTCCTCTCTGAAGATGTCTTGTCGAGGAAACAATATGGCAGGCATCATTTTAGGGTCTTTCTGTGAATGTGTGAATGAGAAGGTAGTGATTGGCTAGAGGAGAATGGCGCAAGATGATGCAAACTGTCCTCAATATTTGCTAGTGTGCAGATTATAATATTTTTCATTGGCTTTGAAGTTTCATGTTTTGAATGACTGCTTCCCAAATGCCCCAGCCAGCATATCAATGGACAATGCTGGCTGAAGAATCCTGGGAATTTGGTCCAAAAATAACTTCTGCACACCTTCTGTAACTTTTGTGTCTGGTTAATTGGGAGCACTTTTTATCAGTCAAATGGATCCGTTGGTAAAATGTTTTAACCACTGAAAAATGCTAGGCTGGTTGTTTGCAATTACCTGTGTAAAGGTTTATGTGACTTAAACTGTATCTACACTGTCATATAATCCAGATTATCAAATCAAATAATCCAGATTATCTCCTTTGAACTGGATTATATGAATTTGAGATTATATGATCTGATACTGTGGCCTGATGCCACAGTATCAGATCCCAGATAATCTGTTTTGAACTTGATTATATGGCAGTGAAGATTCATACAATCCAGTTCAAAACAGATGCTTACTTACTTACTTACTTAGGTGATCTCTCGTTGTCCAAGTATGATGGTCTTCCAAGTGTAGTGTCTTGGTGGTGGATACATAGGTGACTGTGGAGCCCCATTCTTGACCTGCATATTCTTCCGCAGTGAGGACACCAGTTTCCAGGTGGAAGGCAGTCTTGGTCAAGGTTGGCTTGATTCGCCTTCCTCTTGTCACGTTTCCCCCTCCATTCGTGCCTCTTCAAATTCCACAGCACTGGTAGTCACAGCTAACCTCCGGCTAGAGCACTCAAATGCAAGGGCTTCCCAGTTCTCAGTGTCTGTGCCACAATTTTAAAGGTTGTATTTAAGCCCATCTTTAAATCTCTTATCCTGTCCAACAACATTACATTTCCTGTTCTTGAGTTCGGAGCATAGTGACTGCATTGAAAGATGGTGATCAGGCATTCGGACAACGTGGTCAGTCCAGCGGAGTTGATGGCCTAGGAGCATTGCTTCGATGCTAGTAGTCTTTGCTTCTTTCTGCATGCTGCCATTTGTCTGCCTGCCTTCTCAAGAGATTTCCAGGATTTTTCGAAGATAATGCTGATGGAATCATTCCAGGAGTTGAGTGTGACGTCTGTATACAGTTCACGTTTCCCAGGCATATAGCAGGGTTGGGAGGACAATAGCTTTATAAACAAGCACCTTGGTATCCCCATGGATGTCCCGATCCTCAAACACTCTCTGCTGCACTCAGAAAAATGCTGTACTCACAGAGCTCAGGCGGTGTTGTATTTCAGTGTCAATGTTGACTTTTGTGGAGAGGTGGCTGCCAAGGTAGCAGAAATAGTCGACATTTTCTAATGTTAAGCCATTAAGCTTTATTTATGGCATTGCAGAGGGATTGATTGGTGACTGCCGGAAGAGCACTTTGGTTTTCACAATGTTCAATAAGAGGCTGAACTTCTTGTATGCTTCTGCAAAGGTGTTTAGAGCAGTAAAAATCCAGCCTATGCTGCCATATAATCCAATTCAAAGCAGATAATCTGGATTATATATGGTAGTGTAGGTGGGGCCATAAACACACATCCTTTCTGTGCTCAGGGCTATGTGTATTCTGTGAATTTTCTATGCACTTACAGGACAGCTACACAGAATTTTGCCAAAGCACTCTCTAATCTGAGGATTCACAGCTTTCAATCTTTTCCTGTCCCTGTGATTGTTTAAGGCAAGTATATCAAACACAAGGCCAGGATTGTGATAATAGGAGATGTTGATAGTTCTTTGAGAGACTTTAAATCCATTGGAAATTGTGTCTTTCTAATAAAAAGTAAAAATAACATTGTGCGTTTTCTTGCCAGAGTCTTTAACCATTTGATCTACTGTCCATGTTTTAAACCATGTGGGTGAAAATCTTAAAAACTAGGGTGAGGGTTACTAGCACATGAGAAGGGGAGAATGTAGTGCTCTGTAGTGTTGGTTGTGCCTAGCAGATGTAAAATAAGTTATGAAACATTAAAAGAAACAAATGGTTTGCTGTATCAGCATGATTTGCAGAAATTTGCTTACCTTGGTGCAGTTCTTGAGTTTGGGGTACTATGGAGTACTTCATCTTTCAGACTCAAGCAAAAGAGAAGGCCTTTTGCATTGTTTAATGTGTATATATGTCCTTAAGGCAGTACAGAATTTGGGAAAAAGTTCCTTTGGGGACTACAGTTTCTTGAATTCTCCAACCAGCATAGCCAGCAATAGACCCAAAGAATTTGCATGCTCTTGTGGCATAGCTGTTCCAAATCTTGTCCCTTATCACTTCCGAGAAAACTGCATTTGTCATGATTGTAAAGCACCACCTTTCTACTTGATTTGGTAGCCTTTTGCACCTGATTAGGGGCTATCATTACAGAAGTTGAAAATAAATGGAAAGACTACAGAGAATAGGTGATTTGCTGCTTTCTGTGTAAGCCAAAGTACCATTAGTAGAAAATAACTATGAAAAAAATCCCAAGAAAAAGGATTGGGAAAGATTTTTTAAAAATCCAAAAAAAAATGCTATTAGCCTATTACAATATGACCTCCATATCCACAGGGCATACTTTCCTTGATTTGTGTGGCTATGTGATATTGTGGAAATAGTGAGCACTATTATTTTTCTATGGGATGATTGCTGGAAATATAGCGAATAGAGTGTAGCTTGTACAGGAGGCTTAAAGTAAATAAGTGAAACCATGCATATCAGTTCCACGGATACGCCAGTCATATTGTAGTAACTTAATTTTTGCAAGCTCTGATATCTTTGACTTAACTCATTGTATTTCTTGTTTTGCTTTTTGAATGATAAAACTGCATAACTCCCTTTTAAAAACAAAATATAATGAATGACTAAAGTGATTATTCGCGAATTGCTTTATACTGCAGGACTTTTTGAGTCACCAAGAAGCACTTCAGTGGCTAGTGTAATACGCAGCAATTGCAGGGATCAAAAGAGCCATCTGGGGCAATTCCTTATGCACAAACTCCAGCCTTTGCTATTGAGTCAGTTGTTTGCAGAGCATGGGAGGTCTTCTGGGGTAACCTTGATCTGGAGTGAAAAGACACATTCAAAATTAGGAATTGGGGCAATTATGAGTGAATGGGAATGGTTTGAACTTGTGCCTCTGGCTCTTTGAATCTCAGCTTCAAAAGAAAACATTACTGTGACAAAGAGAACCCTTCTGTATTTTATTTGACATTCATGTGCATATGTGGGTGCACATGTTTGTATATCTGTGTGCATAGATATACTTATGTATACCTAGGCACAGATTTATATACGAGATGGAAAAGCGTTTGGCCATTTTGTTGGGAGACAAAGCCTCCAAAAGGTCTTCAACAATACTTGTAATTTTAGGATCAATAAAACATTTTAAAGCATAGCAGTATCCTACCAAAAAGCTTGGTGGTCTTTATTATGTCTTTTACTCCTAAGTTTGGAAAATGTAGGCAATTGCATTATTTGAGGAGACTACACGACTGATGGGGGAGCAGTGACGAAGCGAGTTAAACCACTGAGCCTCTGAACTTGCTGACTGGAGGGTTGGCAATTCGAATCTGGGGAGTGGGGAGAGCTCCCGCTGTCAGCCCCAGCTCCTGCCAATCTAGCAGTTCGAAAACATGCAAATGTGAGTAGATAATAGGTACTGCTCCAGCGGGAAGATAACGGTACTCCATGCAGTCATGCTGGCCACATGACCTAGGAGGCATCTACAGACAATGCCGGCTTTTCAGCTTAGAAATGGAGATGAGCACCACCCCCCAGAGTCAGACACAGCTAGACTTAATGTCAAGGGGAAACCCTTACTTTTACCTTACACAACTGAGTTCTCTTCTGCATTGCAAACTGTGCTGCAATTGCTTTCCTTCAGCATTGACTCTAAATAGAAACCTTCCCTAAGATTGTAAACTCTGCTGTGAAATACAAAATAAACGAAGACACCTAAATAAACTCAGAAATATTAGGTACAACTGTTGAGATATATTGAGACATCCCTTTCGGGAACACAAACATTGCCATGTGTTGCATTACTGATCCATCCAGCCCACCATTTCCAGCTGGCAGTAGCTGACAAGCCAAATATTTCAGGGAAACTTCACAAATAGTGACAACCCCCTTTCTTTCAACATCTGACATGCATGGGTACATTGCTTCGGCAAGTGGAGATCATGTCTATATTTATGTGGAGAAGTATGGAAAATTTGAGGCCTCTTTTCATTTTAGATTTTCAAAACTTCCTTGTGTCTGTTACCTATTCTCTCACATACCTGTTTACACACCATTGACACATTAGCCATAATCTTATTGCTGCTCTACACCAGTGGAATGGTCCATTATGCCAGCCAAAGGTATATTTTACCTAGCAAATGTGTAACAGTCATGGCAGGACACATAGAAAGGCCACATTGCTAAAGGAAGCTGCTTTGCTGATTATCGAACAGTTCAGGAGCCAGCAAAGCAGCATGATACATAAAAAATAAAACTACAGCATTTCTTTCATTCTAAATTGCACTTTCTTCTCTATATAAACATCTTCTTAATTGGGTTTGTTTAAAAATTGTGGGTGCATCTTTTTTTGTTAGTAGTGATACTGAAATTAGGGTTTGTCTTACAATTGGTAGTGTTTTAGAATTAAAAAAAATACAGTAGATTTGATGACTGTAGCCATGTTTACTGATCACCCGCATCCTGATATGAAAAAGAGCCTGAGGACCTCATCCCACAAGTGAGGGGAAGAGGAGGGAACTGTCCTACTCTGTTCCCTCCTGTCGAGGTTCATCTTCTGGGATGGCCAGCCAACCCATGTCCTTTCCCTGTTGAGGTCCAGTTTCCCCCCAATTTCCCCAGTTTAGAGTTGTGTAGCACCTGACTCCTCAAAAAGCATTCTGGGCTCCATTTCCATGCCCTTCGGAAATGGATTCCCACAGAGTCCCACCAGAAGTGCCTTTATGTCATGTGATGGCCTCCATGGAACTCAATTTCTGAAACTAATAGAAACAGAGCCCAGGATGCATAGGATGAAGTCCTGAGTATCCGGGTGTATTACATTATGTTTTATGCTGTACTGTGGCATTGAATTATTGCTTTCGGGAGTCGCCCTGAGTCCCCTTTGGGGTGAAATAGGACAGGGTAAAAATACAGTAAACAAATTAATACATTTATTCTGCAAATTTGTGAATTGGTGACTTTCATTCAGCGTTGTTAAAATAAAAGGAGTCACTACATATGCATTGGTGATTATTAGCACAGCATACACAGAACTGCTACAAAAGTGACATGTGTTTGTATATTTATATTAGTGTGCAGATGTAATACAATCAATTCCTTGAGTTTATGAAAGTAAAACAACACAAATTTTGGCAATCATGAGTTCTAGTCTGGGAATATAAATAAAGTTTGCAGAATTTAAGTAAAGATGATTGGTGGTGATGGATGGATGATGATATTTGGTAGATGTAACCATTTTCAAAACTAATAGTAATTGTTCGGGTTTTAAAAATCTGACACCTTCTATTACTATATGTTAAAGGGAGAAATTCTGTAAAGTGAACAGTCTTAAATGTAACATCAGCTTTAACAGATGGAAGATATAAACAGTGCACACGTTTTGTTATGAAGGTTTTGTTAGTACATTGCATCTGCAGGCACTTCCAGACAGCACCAAAACATAAAGACAGCACCAAAACATTAAAAAGAGGGGCAAAAAGCCTGGAACCTCAGAGCATATCCCCACACAGACCTGCTGGTAAATTTTAAAAAAATGGTTGTGCACTGATCTGCAGGGATGCAAATATAATAAATACGAAGCATATGCGCATATACGGATCAGCACATAACGGAGGGAATAAAAAAAACTTCAGCTGGATTTCTCCCTTCCCTTAATTATTTATTAAAGCTTTGTTTACAGTATTACAGTGTTTACAGTGTTAAATAGTTTCAGAGAGTTCTAGTGGCTCTCCGTTCATGCTTTCTTTCAATCAACTGTGTGTCCATTTGACAGCCCAATCAGCTGTTCACTTGTTTCAGGCATTTTAAAAGAGACAGAAATCAGCTGGAGCAGTCTCCAAAGGGGGGGGAGGGGGAGGAAAAACGTATTTTTGACATTCAGGGTCACATAGACATAGGAAGATGCACATCTTTCAGCTGGAAACACTTTACAGAATTTCTCCCTTTAACATATAGTAATAGTAATAGAAGGTGTCAGATTTTTATGCTGCTGTTTATCTCAGTTGGTTCAAATCAGTGGACATTTAACACTGATGCCATCTAGCCACCCCCCCCCCTTTTTTTTCTTTCTTTCTTTTTTTGAAATGGGAACTCCCATGTTTAAAGCCCTGTCTGGATGGGCCCTGCATCACTGAAATACATGTGAACTCAGATGTGTTCATAATAATTCATTCTTACTATATTTTCCAAGAGAGACTCCATAATATCCAGAGAGCCAGTTCATGACAAGAACCTGAATCTGTCTGTAGAAGACTAATGCAGTTGCTGTTTCCATTCTATGATTCCCTGATTTTGCCAGCATGCCAAGTAAGATGGGAGTACCTCTTACTCAGGGATTACACAGCCCAGCTAAAAAAAAGACTTCTTGCTTTGTTTGTTTGTTTTTACCATTCCTGGGATTATTTGGGGGGGGGGGGGGGGTGGGCTGAGTCTGAGTGAGAGAGGATCTACCCTAGCAAACCTTTTGTATCGTTATTCCAATACCTCCATGCATATGGGATATATTGAGCATGGTGATCAGATCATGATATGAATAATAATAAATGTTATTTATTTACTTTCATTAACAAAATGTTTAGAATACCTTTTGACTTATTTTTTTTACTTTACTTTACTTTTCTTCTTCTCCCAGGCCATTTTGTCAATTACTTTTTCTGGTTTGATAGTGATGTCCAGATGGATGGAAATCATTGCTAGTCCACTAAGTCTCTGGTCTGCCATTAACCTTCTAGATACACTTTTCATTCTCTTCATGGTTGAAAACAATCTTTCTACACTGCATGTCGTTACTGGTAGAGTAGCTAACACAGTCAAAAGGAAATTTATTGACCGATAGAAGATTTTGTCACACAGTTCCAACACTTTAAGTACCTCAGTATCTTTCTTAATTGAGGGTGTAATATTACACCACATTATGTACTCAGCCTTGATGGAAGCAAGTGCTGCGTCATTTTCAAAGTATTCTGACAGTTGTTCCATATGGTGAACTTTGTCTAGACCTGAAAACCCAGGGAGGAGAATTCGTTGAACTATTTAAGCCGATTGTAGTTGCCTTAGAAGAAATTTCAGAGAAAGCATGGAAAATCTCTTCTTCAGCTTCAAACTTTTTGACTGCAATTGAAAAAAGTGATTTCATTGTTAGCCTGTTTGTTTGTTCAGCCTTACTTTGCCCCTATCAATTTTTCTTCAGGAAAAAAGTCTTGATATGGCATCTGCCATAAACCACACTAAGTCACAGTTAAAGTCTTTAGAAAATTTGAGAGCAAAATATTGTTATAACTTGAACTGTTTCTGAAGAAATTTGTTATTTCTTTTATTGTTCCAAGACAACTTCTGACAGAAGAGTTTGAAAATGTATCACTCAATGCAAGATTCATACGTTTAGCATACCTTTCAATGTTACTGAATACAGGTGAAGGTATTCATCATATCTGGAAAAGCTATCCTATGCAGTGACATTTTGTTTTCTGACAGATAAGGATGCAATGTCACAATCAATTTTGATAATGAAATAGTGTTTCAGCCACAGCAAGATACATCTAGATATCATAGCTAACTGCATAGGTAAAATATTTTCCCTCTCTATACCCTAAAGTGGAATGCTGCAGAAAGGAATTAAGCTAAAGTCTATGAGACTAGAATCTCGTTATTTCTAGTTTTCAGGTAGAGAATGCCATTGTGTATTTAGCCAAAAATGGCACAGGAGGAAAGAGAACAGAAATACCAACAGCTTTAAATTTGTAGAAATACAAAGAACTATTGGGAAAGAATCTCTTAAGAAGACTCTCAGAATATGTATGGCCTGAGTCAAGAAATGTTTGCTTTTAGAGGTGTTGGGGTGCACTGCTGTGTTCATCTCTTTTCAAATGGACCAAAAAACACCAGGGTCTCTTTATCCCATCAAACACTGGAAGCAAGGAGATCATTCAACAGGTTTATTTGATCAAATCACCCTGCTGGGTGAACAGAAGAAATGCCACCCAAAACTGAGATGCAGCTTAGTTTATGGTCAAAATTTTAAGCATGCGCACAAGCTATTTTCAGGCTATTTTCTCTGATTTGCATCCCATCTTTATCCATTCCTTTTGTTATCTTCTGGCACCTGCTTTTCTCAGCAGCCAACTCCCCACCCCCGCACCTACTTGAACTTTCCCAATGTCTGAACTCTCTGCTTTGGCTGGTAATTTTCCACAACTACCTTAGCCCTAGTCCCTTTAGATTGGAGTGAAAGAAACCCTGAATGGAAAACACTTGTTTCTGCAACTTGTTATTGCAAGTCCCATTGACAATTCTGATCAGAATTCTGAGCAGCCATGAGAAGGAACATTACTTTGAGTTCTGCTTCTCAACAGCTAGTTTTACCAATATCATCTTTGTCAAAATAACAGCCATTGGGAAATGCTGAAACTTCTGCAAATAACAATTCTGTGTAATGGGACAAATACTACCAATGTGTTTTTTGAAGTTCGGTTTTTGATGTGAATATTCCTGGGAGGCATTCTTCAAAAAAACAAAAACAAAACACAACCTTTCTTTTCCACTTTTCCACCCGTTTATTTATATGCACTCTCATCTCTTCCCTAATGTACTGATGGTTTTAAAAGCTTTAAAAACCTTTTTAATTCATTGGTTGGAAATGAATTAAGCACAGCCATACCTTGAGGACTTTTTTATCATGTCAGAAGCAAATTGAGGGTACATTTATAATGTATTTAAAAACACAAAAAGTTAAAAATTTGACATTATATTAAATGTCCTTTGATCAGAAGCTGGCCACTTGGAGTGCCTCTGGCATTACTGTAAGGAGGCCCTCCATTGTGCATGTGGCAGGGCTCAGGCTGCATTATAGTAAGTGGCCTGTTGTTATCCTTGAGGATAACAAGCTAGGAGTAACAAAGTTATGTGTAACAGTGATACTTGCAAGAAGTAACAGAGTTGTTTTTCTTTTTCTGGTAGAAACAATAAAAGAGAGGCACACTTCAAAAATAATATAACACGATGGAACAAAGTCACTCAACTGGAATAACAAGTAACATTTTCTCATTATTTTTTTTAAAAATACGTTTTAGGGGCTTTCTTTCATGCATTTAATAGCCTATTCTAAATGAGATAAATGGTTTGATAGTATGAAGCTCCTACATGTTATTAGTATGAAAATTCATTCCAATGAATTTTCCAAGTTTTAATCCAGTTTCCTTTAAAAATAACACACTCAACTAAAAGAAACAAGTAATTTAAAAGAAACAAGTATTTAAACTACATGTTTAAATAAGTATTGTCAATAAATTGCTTTTCAAACAAACAACAAACTTCCCTATATCTTTGACTTTTCTAAACAAATAAACCATCATTTTGTTATAATAAAATAATAATTTTTTTATGAATGCCCCACCCCCTCTTCCCAAAAGGATTCAGAGTGGTTTACAACAAGCAATAATAAAAAAATAAGAAATATGTGTTGCCTTAAATATGGGTGGTACAACTAAGCTAGTGACATTGGAGATCACACAAAAAGGATATCAAGTTTTAGTGCAGCAACTAGTATATTTCTGAACATTTTCAAACAAACACTGGATTTCAAACCATGACTACATTTTTCAGAAACACAGCAATATTTACATTTCCCATTATGAAACAACAAACTAAATGTTTAAACAAGTATTGTCAATAAATTGCTTTTCAAATTTTTAGTGGGTAAAGTACTTTTTATTTTTCCCCCAAGTTTTGGATATGATGATGCCACTCAGCAAAAGTGTATGGTTTTTGACAAAAAAATATTGTGTCAAATACCCTATTTACTTGAATCGAATGTTCACCATTTTTGGCTAAACTACTTCACCAAAATTAGGCTGCGTATGAGATTCACATCATACTGTCATCTTAGTACTGAGCCAAAGAAGAAGTTGCTTCAAGAGCACCTGGAGCTGCTCTTTGAAGGATGTCGCTTCTAATTTAATTGTCATTGCTCAATGCTATGAAATCCTGGGATTTGTAGTTTGGTGGGGCATCAGCATTCCTTGGCAGAGAAAGCTTGTAAAACTACAGCCCACATGACTTCATAGCAATTAAAATGGATTCATTCTTAGCATAGATGCACCCCAAGGTTTTCTTTTCCATTGCTGAAGGCTTTGGTATAACACTTTCATTTTTAAAGAAGGAATTATAAGCATGCAGCAACTGTAATATGCACCTTTTTTGTCAAATTACAAAAAGTGCACTTCTTGCCACTCAGCATTACATTTGCCAGCAAATACTTTTTTTGGTTTCATGGTTTCGAAAATTTTGAAAATTGAGATGTAGATTAGATTCAATGATGCATTAAATCTTGAGTAAATATGATAGTTATTTATTTCCAGGAGCCCCCGATGGCACAGCAGATTAAACCGCTGAGCTGCTGAACTTGCTGATTGAAAGGTCGGTGGTTTGAATCCGGGGAGTGGGGTGAGCTCCCACTGTTAGCTCCGGCTTCTGCCAACCTAGCAGTTCGAAAACATGCAAATGTGAGTAGATCAATAGGTACCATTGCAGCAGGAAGGTAAACGGCACTCCATGCAGTCATGCCAGCTACATGAAGTTGGAGGTGTCTACAGACAATGCCGGCTCTTTGGCTTAGAAAAGGAGATGATCACCAACCCCCAGAGTCAGACATAACTAGACTTAATGTCAGGAGACTTAATGTTTACTATTGATTTCCAGTTTAGACGGATATGAGTTTTCATGGCGAGATACTCTATGCTGTCTGTCAAACTCTGCTTCTAGCATACTCCGCAACTCTTCTTTCTCTTGTTCGTGCTATTGAATAATAGAAGGTCTGAAATTATGAATGCTGAAGAGCAGGCAATAATCTCACTCAATGGTACTTAGGCCTTGTAAAATCACATGTACGAGGATTGCAGAGAACTTTGTTTCATTTTGTGGGAAGTAGCTACTGAAGAATTTTCAAACAGGCACAGCCTTTCCTAATCTGTTTCCACCCAGATGTTGAACTACAATTTCCAAAATGTCTCAGCCTGTCTTGGGCAACAAATCCAGGAAATCTCATAGAGTACTTCATTGACAAAATTCTTTTGGAAATTTTGGATTTCATAGCCCATTCTAAGCAAGACAAAAAAGTTTGATAGCAAGGAACTCCTGTGTGTTGCTGGTGTGAAAATCCATTCCAAGTACACTACTGCAACAACCATGAAGACTGCTGCTAAGAAGCAATCCGCAACAGAATATATCTGCCTACATATCGATAGCGACCTTTTCAAGGAAATGTTCCTGCCCTAATATTTCTTTACTTGCCTTTCAGTCACTCAACTTTGGGAACTGTAGGCAGGGATGTCACATACATTTGCGTCTTCCTAATGTAAGTTAGATAGATCCTTATCACAAATTCCAGTGGCTGCTTATATCATAAGACAGCCTGAGGCCGTGGTGCGTGGAAGATCTCTAGGCACTGGATGTAAAGTGTAAAGACAACTTTTCACTGCTCATGTAAAGATGTGCGCTTTTCATTCTCTGTTCTATGAGGAAGGCCACAAAGATATGCACAATGCATCCAGCAAATTATCAGATATGTTAGAAACCTGTTTCTTGTATTTTAAGACCTCCGATTCAAAGAGGAAGAAGCAAGCTGACATTCAGTACTGTCCATGTCCAAAACAGGACCAGATTGGCAAGCAGTAGACCCATTCCAAAAAGCTTTCATCATAGCTACTGGTAATTCAAACCATCCTGAACTAAAACTGGTTTGGAGGCTGTTGTGAAAGCATTACTTAGCTATGCTGACTCAGGGATTCTGGGATCTATAGTGCAATACTCTGAGTTTTTGCATCATTTCCTCATGTCCTCTCTCTGATAAGAATGTCAGATTGCAGAGCCAAGGGGTCAGGGTGCGTGTTGGTGGGTTTCTTCAAAACTATCGATCAACAGCTCCGAACCAGCACCCTGATGAATTGGTGAACTTCTGCCCTCACCAATTCCTCCAAAGTCAGATTCAAAGACATCTGCAGTCTGAAGTTCAAACACTTATTTAATATTTACAAACAGCAAAGCCCATTGCTAGAAGCCGGCATTCTTCTGCTCGTCTCGTCTCTCACAGTACAAGAGATAAGAAAACACATTCCTTAGTCCGAAGGAAGTTCCGACCTCCAAGGCCGGAAATCATGCCTTATAGGTCACAGCAGGCTGTCAGTCAAACTGGCCTGCTGTTAACTGTTTCACTGCTGAAACACACACTTGCAAAACAGCAGAAACACTTGATTTACATTTCATATATACACACTGAAAAAACCAACAAAGAATACAGGCAGTCCTTGAGTTACAAACATCGTATTTACAAATGATTCATAGGCCCCTTATATACTGCCATATAATCCAGATTATCGAAGCAGATAATCCACACATCTGCTTTGAACTGGATTACCTGAATCTACATTGGCATATAATCCAGTTCAAACCAAATATGTGGATTTTATACAGCTGTAGTTAAGAGTGGAGGTGAGAAAAATCTACTCCTAGGAAGGGAAATTCACTCCTGAAAGAGTTATCATGGGGAAAAAGGGTCTCCACTTTAGCTTTATCACCAATCCTTTAACCTTGTTACTTTCGCTGCTGAAATTGGCAGGTCTTGCCACATCTTGGTGGTCCCTGTGAAGCGGGGGTGGGGACCTGTCGCTCCATGTCCCACATCATCACGGTTTCCCTGCTGCCTCATCACAAGGGGAGAAGCCTTCTTGAGCTGGCTCATGCCATCTTTCCTAGTGGATAGATGGGGAGCCTCCTGTCGACCCCTGCCAGCAATTTGGTGACAGAGGCAGGGTGTTCGTGTCAGTTCAGCCACAAAGCCACCCCAAAAGTACTTTCTCAGGGTTGGATGGGAAGTATTTTTATTTTACCGTGGCATATTGAAACCTACCATCCACACAATTGGAATGCCATTATCATTACAGGCTTGAATAATGACTTTGCTTTCTTTGCTGCAAATGCCCTGTTGATTTCAGAACACTATTCTCTGATTACAAATGCCATTCCTTTGACTGCAAATCTTTTATTGTGAAGTTAATAAAATTAATACATGCTTGGAAAGCAAGCAGTTCAGTATGAATTGTGTATAACCTATTATTTGTACACAATACTTTTTGAAAACTAAAATTGTTCAAAATGAGAATTTATCCTACATCCATATGGTATCTAGAGGCAACACAATACATTCGATCTAAAATCCTATGACTTATAACCATATCAGATTACAGTCATTTAGCCAGGCTAATAAGGACTGAGAGTTTCCTGTCTTGAGCAAAATATAAAATAGACCTCCTGCCTGATCCATGTAGAAAAGCTGGTCGATGGGGCACCTGAAACTGACTTCATCATTCCATCATATCAGAAAAATCATGTAGATGGGTTAAGCACATTGAGAGGGAGGCATATTTCACATGAGGTTAAGAACTGGAGAGTTGGGCTTGAATCCTGTTGTTAGGAGATGGAGGAGATGTCAACATCATAGGCTTGATGGATCTATTCTACTTGACACAGACTATAAAATTCACCCAGGAAACTACCCCTACTGCCCTCAATGCCTGTTCTTCAAGAATTACCTTGTTCTTTCTGATGGAAATGTAGGTCCAAAATCTCTAAATATCAGCAGCTTTTTTGTGTGTGTCAGGAGTGACTTGAGAAACTGCAAGTCACTTCTGGTGTGAGAGAATTGCCATCTGCAAGGATGTTGCCCAGGGGATGCCCGGATGTTTTTGATGTTTTTACCATCCTTGTGGAATGCTTCTCTCATGTCCCCGCATGGAGCTGGAGCTGATAGAGGGAGCTCATCCGTGCTCTCCCCGAGTTGGATTTGAACAGGAAACCTTCAGGTCAGCAACCCAACCTTTAAGTCATCAGTCCTGCCAGCACAAGGGTTTAACCCACTGCGCCACTAGGAGCTCCTATTGGCAGATCATTACAGACAGCTTGCCCAACTTGTATTCATACAGGTCCTTGAAGGAAGGAGGCTGTCTTTGGGCCCGAGCATATCATGGACTTACACTGGAGGACTAAGAGATCCCCACAAACGCTTTGAGGAATGGTGACCATAGGTAAGGGAAACCACAGAAAACAATTTTGCAGATAAAGAGATCTTACTGTATACCAGGTATAGCTTGTAGCTATGGAAGCCTAGTAATTGCAGATAATATTGCAAACTATATATTAACTAATACTAACTCCACTTTAAAATTACAGAATAAATATATTTTTTTAAAAAAACGGAATGCAATTGAGATGCAATATTCCTATGGTTCCCTTACTATGTTTGGCAATTATGTGTGTTTATGTTTTATGTTCTTGGAGCTCTATTAAAGACTGACCAGCAAAGATACACATAATATCTAATTCAATTATTTAAGAAAATTAATAGGATAAATATACCCAATCTTCACAGTTTCTTTTGGAACTCTTTACACAACTATTTTCTTTTTCTTACCATGCTGAACTAATCTGGGCATCTTTCACACTATTTATTTATTTATTTTCCACCCTTCTCACCTGATCAGAGAACATACATATGTGGTAAACATTAAATGCTGTTTATACACTGACAAGACAGACAATTGTACACACACACACACACACACACACATATATATATATATATATTAAAAAAAGCTTTTCCCATCTTCAGCATCTTGGAGGCTTGTGCTCAGTTCCAGCCATGGAGACGTGCTGTCGCTCCATCTCCCTGCTGAAGACCTTTGTTCGTGAACTTCCTCCTGGATCGAATCACCAGCATTCTTCTGGCATTTATTTATGGGTGCCTTAATATAACTCCCCATTTTTAAGTGGTACCTTATGGTACCTAATGGTGCTCCATGCAGTCATGCCAGTCACATGACCTGGAGATGTCTATGGACAATGCCGGCTCTTCGGCTTAGAAATGGAGATGAGCATCAACCCCCAGAGTCAGACATGACTGGACTTAACATCAGGGGAAACTTTTACCTTTACCTTACCTATTTATCTGCTAAGGAGCCCCGGTGGCACAGTGTGTTAAAGCACTGAGCTGCTGAACTTGCAGACCGAAAGGTCCCAGGTTCAAATCCCGGGAGCGGAATGAGCGCCCGCTGTTAGCGCCAGCTTCTGCCAACCTAGCAGTTCGAAAACATGCCAATGTGAGTAGCTCAATAGGTACTGCTCTGGCAGGAAGGTAACGGCACTCCATGCAGTCATGCCAGCCACATGACCTTGGAGGTGTCTACGGACAACGGTGGCTCTTCGGCTTAGAAATGGAGATGAGCACCAACCCCCAGAGTCACACATGACTGGACTTAACGTCAGGGGAAACCTTTACCTTTACCTTTTATTTATCTGCTAACATTTTGCTTTCGATCTGCTAGGTAGGCAGAATCTGGGCTAAAGGCCAGGAACTCACACTGACTGGGTTTTGAACTATCAATGTTTTGATTGACAAAATTTACTGCAGCTGCTGGTCTAACCTGCTGTGCTAAAGCCTGGCCCTATATAATACTGTAATTCCTCTTTAATTGCCATGGCTGCACCCTTTGGAATCCTCAGTTTGGTCAGAGGACTCAGGGTGCTCAGAGGACACAGTGGAAAAGTCCGCTTCGACCCGGGTTTGAAAAACCCAGGTCGGGGCGGACTGTAGTCTGCACACCAGCCACAAAAGCCCACACTTTTGCGGCTGGGTGTCCAGATGTACTCCTGGCACCTTCCGGGAGAACACCCAGACACCCTAACCCCCTCCCCAAACCCCTTTAAAAAGCAACAAAAAAGTAAAATAACTTACCCGGCTGGCATTTCCCTTCTGCCAGCCCTCTTCTGGCGCTTAGAAATTATGTTGCCAGGAGGGGGGCAGAAGGGATTTTTCTCCTCCTCCCTCCCCTTCTCCTGGCACATCACTCCTAAGCGTCAGACAAGGGCCAGCAGAAGGGAAATGCTGGCCAGGTTAGTTTACTTTTTAATGATTTTTAAAGAGGTTTGGGGAAGGGGTTGTTGTCCTCATGGTTTTCTGGCCTAATTTAGCCCGGAAAATCACGGGACAGATGTCTGGAGTCCAGACAGTGGAGTGGTGGGTTTATCCCGCACCTTGCTGGAAGGCACAGAATAAACCTACTACCAGGTTTTCCTGGTTTGTGGTGAATTAATTTGCGGCTTTCAGAAATGTCGTCTGGACAGCCCCCTTTTTGGTGCGGGAAGTCCCGCATTAAAGGGGCTGTCTGGATGATCCTCATTCAAGAGGAAGAGATGCAATATCTGGATGGGGTTAAATGGTAAAGGTTTTCCCCTGATGATAAGTCCAGTCGTGACCGACCCTGGGAGTTGGTGCTCATCTCCATTTCTAAGCCGAAGAGCCGGCGTTGTCCGTAGACACCTCCAAGGTCATGTGGCCGGCATGATTGCATGGAGCGCCGTTACCTTCCCACCAGAGCGGTACTTATTGAGCTACTCACATTGGCATGTTTTCGAACTGCTAGGTTGGCAGGAGCTGGAGCTAACAGCGGGCGCTCACGCTGCTCCCGGGGTTTAAACCTGGGACCTTTCGGTCTGCAAGTTCAGCAGCTCAGTGCTTTAACCCACTTCGCCACTGGGGCTTCTGGATGGGGTATCTTTTGGTTAATGTCTTTATCACATTAACCAGGCAAAGTGTTCTTCTTTGTGAAGGAATATGAAATAAAGACTCCATATTGCGGTGAGTTCACTGGAAAAAGGTTGCTATGGTGACAGCTGCTTGGCTGAGCTGCCCAGCATTCCGATTGGTTGCTGCCTCTGGCTTAGCAGAGGTAGACCAACGGTTTTTTCTAACTGACATTATACTTCATATTGTGCTCTTCTGGAGAGTGGAGAAATGAAGCTGATAGGAATTTTTGGTCAGGAATGTAATGGCTGTTGTGCTCTCCAAAGTTTGACTATTTAAAGAAGAGATGAGGCATATTTAAAAGGATTGTCACATATTGTTGCCCTGTGTATATGTGTTTGAACTCTTGAACCTGAATAAAGATACTAAGATGGTCGGGCTATGGCGCAGGCTGTTGAGCAGCTGCAATAAATCACTCTGACTATGAGGTCATGAGTTCGAGGCCAGCTCGTAGCGGGGTGAGCACCCATCAATTAAAAATAAAAAAATAGCCCCTGCTCGTTGCTGACCTAGCAACCCGAAAGATAGTTGCATCTATCAAGTAGGATATAAGGTACCACTTATAACGTGGGGAGGCAAGTTTAACTAATTTACGACCTGGAATGAGGAAGTGCCGTCAGAGTGGATGATGAAGCAGCTTCTCCCCCTTGTGGCCAGAATCGAACATCCCCTCAGAAGAAAGTTAAATTGCCTCTGCGTCTGTCTGTCTCAATCTCTGTTTGATGTGTTTATGGGCATTGAATGTTTGCCCTATGTGTGTATAATGTGATCTGCCCTGAGTTCCCTTCGGGGTGAGAAGGGCGGAACATAAATACTGTAAATAAATAAATAAATAAATAAATAAAGACTCTTATTGTTTTATTCAAGCCTACGTGACAGCCTTATTACACAGCAGAGTTTATTTTGATTTAAATACGACAATAAAGCTTCTGTTTACTTTTTTTTTATTTTTACTCCAACTGGAGTAGAAGCATTGTGCAACACTTCCACGGGTAAGTGTGATGAGGTTGTAATAATGCAATGGATTCTCCATTTGGAAACATCCCAGATCAAAAAGCTGCCCTCCCAATAAAGATCTTTGGGGATCCTTATAGTTTTACATGTCTTCACCATGAAGAATGAGCTCATTCTTCATCTGTTCCCTGATGTTAATTAGCATAAGGAGATTTTGGGTTCCTCTCTCATCTTGTGACTGTTACATTTGTTTAGGAGCTGTTAGAAAACAACTTTCTCAAAAACCTTCCGAAAGTCAACTGCACAAAAAATTAATGACAGCAGAAAACAGTAGATTTTCCAGCTTTGGGAGTTAGACTTAAAGTTAGCACAGTCTTCACCAAGAGACAGGGAGATCAACTGACCACCAAAGTTCACTGTTCAAAGTTCGCACAGTGATCCACTGTGGTTTAACAGAGGTGAAAATTGATTTCTGCATCTGTTGAAAATGCCACTCCTGATATAAGCCATGCTATATGCCCTGCTACCAAGAATAACTAAATACTCAAGATAGGTACTTATTGACAGAAGCACCATGATTGTGGGACTCCTGAGGGAAGTGAAATTGGCTTTTATTTTGTTTTGGATGGATTTTGCTTTGTTTCAGTCTGCTTCCTTGTTCCTTTGGGCTTTCAAATGTTGTTTACTCTTCTACCTTTATTTAATTTTACTGCTGTACTTGAATGTGATTGTGTGTTTGTTTTTCCTCATATAGTATTTGAGTGGCCATGTCTGTGTGTAGCTTTTTAAATATTTTTACAGTACATAATTCCTAGTGCTTGTTAGTCAAAGGATGCGATGTAGAAACTAAACCAACAAACAAGCAATGGATCTTGAAATTCTGTTTTGTAATCTTCCCATTTGCCATTTTTTCACTTTCATATTGTGATCAAAGAATCCTAGCAGGGGAACTATTTAGGGAGAATGCTGTGCCTCCTTCTGCTCCTAGCCGTTTGTTTCAGATCACATGTGACTATTTTCTTTTTGTTGTTGTTGTTGTAATAATGTTTATTCAAGAAAGTCACAAAATAAAATATACCAAAAAGCATTTTAGATGTATAAATTTACCAAAACTACACAACTACATAATATCAACTACAAGTAGGTAAAGGTTTTCCCCTGACATTAAGTCTAGTCGTGTCCAAATCTGGGGGTTGGTGCTCATCTCCATTTCCTTAGACACCTCTAAGGTCATGTGGCCAGCATGACTGCTTGGAGTGCTGTTACCTTCCCGCCAGAGCAGTATCTATTGATCTACTCATATTTGCATGTTTTCGAACTGCTAGTTTGGCAGAAGCTGGGGCTAACAGAGGGAGGTTACCCTGTTCCCCAGATTCGAACCACTGACCTTTCAGTCAGCAAGTTCAGCAGCTCAGCAGTTTAAGCCTCTGTGCCAACTACAACTAAACCATTAAAAATTACAAACTTTCCACTCTCTATTTGATGGTTGTTATCTCTTATTATTCTACCCCCATAATGATAATGTAATCACACTTGTAGTTTGGGCAAAACTCTTCAAATTCATTAATCCCACAGTTGATAAATACCCCCATCTTTGTTTTGAAAACGTGATGGAAAATCTTTCTTAAATTTAGATAAAGATTTCTCCTTTATCACCATAATCAATTTGCCCATCTTGGCTATTTCACAGATTCGACAAGATATTTCACAGATTCGACAACATATTTCACAGATCTTCATCAGCCATTCTTCTTGTCTCATAATAACTGGTTTCTTTCAACTTCGAGCATGTACAATTCTTGTGGCAATTATCATATATGGTAAGAGTCTCCCAAATTTTCTTTCTAAATGGATGTTAAACATTCCCAAGAAATGAAATCCCAGTCTTATCTGAATTTTAACTTTAACAATATCTTCCAACATTAAATCTGAGTCCAATATTTTGGGCCTTTCTTCAAGACCATCTGATAAAATGTCCCAACGTTATTCTCACATTTCCTACATTTGTTCAAGTTGTGCTTACTAGACATGTCCAAAAAATCGTTTTGAATCGTATATCGAAATTATTTCGGATTGTTCTTGCTTTTTGATACGCATTCCGAGACATTGTCTCACAGCGCAACCAGCAATGTAATTCGAACCATTGTTGGCCCATTCTCTAATTGTCTCTTAATGTTTCGTTAATTTCCCCCCCCCCCCATTTTTTAAAATATATTTTTAAAAATATTTTTTAAAAAATAATTTGTTTCTGCAACCTACCTTGAATGGGAGCTTAGCGCAGCCTAACATGGCTACCGCTCCCCGGCCAATCAGAAGCTCCATGATGGACGCAAAGGTGGGGGCTAACGTCCTCTGCATCCACATGGAAGATTGCCATACAAGCCTAGTGTGTAGCAATTGCGCATGCGCGTCCGCCATTTTAGAAACAATTAGAATCATTACGAATTTTCGGAAATATCTGAAATTTTTAGGTGAAAAAAATCGGAAATACTTTCTATATCGAAGCGCCAGTGCCCCCTACTTTAGAAACGAGAATTGAAACATTTTTTTCATCGATCGGACATGCCTAGTGCTTACACATCCTACAAAGTCTCTGGCATCAATTCTGCCTTTCTAAATAAGTCCAAATTTGAAGAATAGAACTTTATTTAGAAGAAAACAGTACAGGTTCTACGCACGACTGTTTGTCAGGACTAAAGCTTGCCATAAGGTACAAATTTTATAAAGGCTTTCAATTTAAACAATTAGTGCATTACAGTTTCATTGGCCCGCAGCATTCCTCTGTTAAACATTCTATGGTCTTTCAGCAATCTATATAAATAAAAATGTAATGCCCATCTGTTAGGGACCTCATATCTCCCAAACTATCCCACTGAATGCTATGAAATTTGGACACAACATAGCATTCAAACTGACGAGTGTTTTAAGCCTACTCTCACAAACCTGACCCACCCGAGAAGGGTAAAAACAAACCCCAAAGGAATGGCCAATCAGTCACCTCCACCCTTAGCTACAGTCCTAACAGATGGCTCTTCCCTTTAACAACGGCCAAGCATCCCCCTCCTCCCTTAGTAACTGTCATAACAGATGGCCCCACCTTAGCAACAGCACAAGCAACAGCCAAGCAGTCTCCACCCTTTAGCAACTCGTGTGGGTGGGGCTACAGACCGGAATTTTAAACTTGTTTCTTGGGTTCACTATATTTCAGTCTTTGCTCTGTGTATTTTAATATATGTATTTTGTAGAAATATGTTTTAATATGTGTGTTGTATAGAAATTATTATTTGTTTTTAGCTATGTTGTAACCCGTCCCAAGCCATGAGAAGAGGGTAAGAAATATAACAACAACAACAACAAGAAGAAATGAATAGCAAGAAATGTTGCTAGAGGATGCTTTCTGACTATTTAATCTCTAATGCATTCAATAACAAGCCTCTGTTCTCCTTCCCTTAAAAAAACCAACAAACCCAACATTGGTCCCATAAAATCACTAACCAAAAAACAAAACAAAACATACCATGGAAAGGGGGGGGGGAAGCAAACAAATGATCATTGTGCTTCCTTCCTGATTTGACTGTTCAATATGAACAGCTTGAACGTTTTGCAGAAAAACAAGCAATTGTTATTCATTTTAAGAGCCACAGCAGCGTTCCCCAAAAGGCACACGGCATTCCCTGAGCCAATTTTTAAAATTAATCTCTTTGCTTGTCTTGGCCATTTTCTTACCCTGTGGAAAAAGGCATCTGGCCCCAGCGTAGAAACCAGCATTTATCCTCTCGAGTTTAAAAGGTACATAAGCCTTAAAAGGTACAGGGAGAGAACAACCTAGTCTCTGAGAACGAAGAGAACTGCACTATGCTGTGTATCTATAAAACCAGCAAGAAGAAAAGTATCACTAAGTAGAAAGGGAGCATAATTCTTTGAAGCTGGAACTGTTTAATCCACCTCTATACAAGTTCGCACTGCAATTAGAGTGATTCAGCTCCCCTCGTTCAATCACAGCTCCCATCAATTAGAGATTTCAGAACAATATGACCATAGAGTCTCATTTCTTAGCCATCCAATAATTTGGAGTGGTTCAAGCTTTCCTCCATCTCTCCAGCTCTATCTAGAAGCCGTGGTAGCACAATGGGTTAAACCCTTGGGCTGGCTGAACTGCTGACCGCAAGGTTGGGTTACTGACCTGAAGGTTAGCGGTTTGAATCCACGTGATGGGGTGAGCTCCTGTCTGTCAGCTCTGGCTTGCGGGGACATGAGAGAGACCTCTCAGCAGGATGGTAACACATCTGGGCATCTCCTGAACAGCATCTCTGTAGACAGCCAATTCTCTCACACCAGAAGTGACTGGCAGTATGTTCTCAAGTTGCTTCTGACATGATTTTGTTAAAAAAGCTCTCTCTGCCTGTCTCTCCGGACCTTTTGTTTTGAAAACCTTGATATTACAAACATCCCATGAATGAGAGGCCTCCAAGTTACTGTGTTAAGAACAGCCCTGCTCAGATCTTGCAAATTCAGGGTTGTGGCTTCCTTGATTGAGTCCATCTGTCCATCATGCAGTCTTACACTTTTTCCTACTATCTTCTATCCTACAAAGTATTATTATATTTTCTAATCTCAGGACAAAGTCCCCATTTGGTGAACAAGATTAGGTTTTGTAGGTTTGTTTTTAAATTGAATTTGTAGGTAAGTCAAAACAAGTACATTTTTAAAGTGTAACTCCAGCCATATATGCACTTCAACAAATGTACCCACAGATAGATAGATAGATAGATAGATAGATAGATAGATAGATAGATAGATAGATAGATAGATAGATAAGCTTTTGATAGCATACACAAAGGCTAATACCCATCTGGTGTTTGTTTTGCTGTCTACTCAGAAAATTTCACCGTACATTCTGTCCCTGTTATCTTCTTTGAATTTTGAAAAATTTGACTTGTGGAAAGAAGGATTGGTGAGAAAGCTTCAGTTAAGACACCTTGATAATAACTCTTCCAGGATTTCCCTTCTGAGGATAGATTTCTCTCACTTCCTGTTGCCTCATCCCCATTCTTAACTATGTTGTTTATAAGTCGGATGTTTGTAACTCGGGGACTGCCTGTACAACTGTCTCAGTTTAGTTATTCTGGCTTCTTGGGAGAGTTCAGGCCTGATTTTCAATAGGACTCTTTTACTTGTCTTTTTAGCAGCCTATACTGTCTCTAGAACTTTTCTCCAGCACCACATTTCAAGTGGGTATCTTTTCCTCCTATCAGCTTTCTTCACTGTCCAGATTTCACAGCCTAACAAAGAAATAGGTTATATGATAGCATGGACAATCTATAACTGATGTTCAGTTATAAAGGTAAAGGTTTCCCCTGACGTTAAGTCCAGTCATGTCTGACTCTGGAGGTTGGTGCTCATCTCCATTTCTAAGCCGAAGGTCTGTCTAAGGTCTGTAGACACCTCCTAGGTCATGTGGCTGGCATGACTGCATGGAGTGCTGTTACCTTCCCGCCGTAGCAGTACCTATTGATCTACTCACATTGGCATGTTTTCGAACTGCTAGGTTGGCAGAAGCTGGAGCTAACAGCGGTTGCTCACGCCGCTTCTGGGGTTTGAACCTGGGACCTTTCGGTCTGCAAGTTCAGCAGCTCAGTGGTTTAACACACTTCGCCACTGGGGCGAAGTTATACATTCAGTTATACATCAGCATATTTCCAATTCTTGTCCAGGTAGTGTTCTGTTATCCAGGCGAAGGCCACTAGGGTGTGCTAGAGAGAGAAGGATAGTTCATTTTATAGGGGCGGGAGATATGAAGGAGGAAAACCATTTCCTTGTTTTGGCTGGTTATCCCTCCCCTCCAATCATAAATGTTTCTATGACGGGGACATGAGTGGGGGAATAACAACTAAACAGGGGAAATGGTTTTCCTCCTTCAACCCACCCTCCACCCCCATAAATAGGGCTATGCTTACAATAATAATAAAACTTTATTTATATACTGTTCCATCTCCTCAAGAGAACTCAGGATGGTTTCCAACATAAACACTAAAAAAATTCAATTGTCAAAAAACCCCACCGTACAACAAAGTTAAACATAGCAAATATAATAAACAACATCATAAGACAGAACCAAAACAATTCTATTATAACATACATAAACTATAAATCCAAATCAATATACTCCATCAAGGATCCAAATACAGTAGAGTCTCACTTATCCAAGCTAAACGGGCTGGCAGAAGCTTGGATAAGCGAATATCTTGGATAATAAGGAGGGATTAAGGAAAAGCCTATTAAACATCAAATTAGGTTATGATTTTACAAATTAAGCACCAAAACATCATGTTATGCAACAAATTGGACAGAAAAAGTAGTTCAATATGCAGTAATGCTATGTTGTAATTACTGTACTTACGAATTTAGCACCAAAATATCATGATATATTGAAAACATTGACTACAAAAATTGCTTGGATAATCCAGAAGCTTTGATAAGCGAGGCTTGGATAAGTGAGACTCTACTGTACCAGTAAACAAGACTTCAAGGTAGGCATAGTCAAATATAAGGGATAGGTAAAACTTGTGCATCAGAGTATCATAGGACCAGGGAGTGAATAAAGTGCAGAGCAGGGTCTTAATTGACAATTGGGGGGAGGGGCGGGTCTAGGGACTAATCTTGCTCAAAAACCTGCAGGAACCACCAAGTTTTCAGTTCCTTGTGGAAAGAGGACAATGTAGGGACATGCCTGATCTCTCTGGGGAGGGCGTTCCAGAGTGAGGATGCTACCACCGAGAAGGCCCTCTCTCTCGTCCCCACCAGCTGCGCTTGCGATGGGAGCGAGAGGAGGGCCTCCCTGGCAGATCTTAAAACCGATGCCAGTTTGTAGGGGGAGATGCGATCACAGAGATATGATTCTCTCTAGCACCCCCTAGTGGCCTCCGCCTGGATAATGGAACAGTACCCTTGTTTAGTTTCCTCATAGCTGCTCTTCCCAATCCTAGTCTTCTTCTGCTTTCCTGACTGCAGTCTCCATTCTGAGTGACAATGCTGAGCCTGGTCACAATATGTAAGCAATTAGATTTGGCTCCATGAAGAAATCACTGAGAGTAAGCAAAGCTAAGCCAACAAAGTGATGGCTGCATTCCCTAGATTCGCTGTATTTTCATCCTAGCTAACAAAAAGCCATGCCTAATCATATCTGGCAGGGTGATGATGTCACTGCAGGCAAAGATATCCTGCTGAGACTGATGGCAATGATTTTCAAATAGGTTAACATTAATAGAACATTTTTGGGGAGAGGAGACATCTCCAAAGTGAGCTGGAAAATGTTAATGATGATCAATGAATGTTTTCAGCTGAGCCCTGTTGCTATCCACACAACTTGAGAGAAAATTGACTTAGCAGCACAAATAATATGCACTTTAAGATTTTTACAAATATCAATATAAAAAGAAAAGTGCCGATTATTTACACTGAGGCTGCAAAGGAAAATTCTGCAATTTAGTCAGCCTGTTCTTTTGGGTGTCTGAACCTTGGTCTTGTCCTTGTCCCAAAGAAACCTTTGGTTAAAAAAAGATGAGGACATCTGATGCCTGCAATTAGCTTGCCATAGAAAAGCTGCATTGTTTCACTGTGTGCCCCCATAGTCTGCAAATCAGAACTTTTCCATCAAGAAAGCACAGGGCATTTTGGAAAGTGAGTCCCCCAGGAGGCAAGCAGGTCAGCCTTTTTCCATTTTCTCATGCTGACCCTCTTTACCACAGACCAAGGAAGCACAATTTAGAAGCAAATGGAATGAGCTGGAACCAGCGAGATCTCCCCCAGGCTGTGAAAGGAGAATTCACCTGATAGTTGCACAATCAGATGGGTGAACAAGCCCTGCAGAGTTTGATTCATTCACTGTGTGCCTGTAGCTGTCATCGTTCTGTCCATCCCAAGGAACACCGAGGGATAGATGCCCTCTGCCTTTAATGTTGCCCCTGCTCATCTGCTTTCTCTCTCTGCCTTTTCAGAAGATCACCATTTCTTACAGAGCAGCAGGCTAGTTATCCCATGACTATCACAATGAAAGAAAGAATGCATCTACAGTGCAGAATTAATGTTGTTTGGCACCATTTGAATTGGAGCCAGTGCTATTTAATATGCAGTTTGGCACCACTTGAACTGGAGCCAGTGCTATTCAACATCTTCATCAATGACTTGGATGACGGAATAGAAGGCATGCTTCTCAGAACTGCAGATGGCACCAAATTGGGAGGGATAACAGATACCCCAGAGGACAGGAGCAGAATCCAAAAGGATCTTAACAGAATAGAGAGCTGGGCCAAAACTAATCAAATGAATTTCAACAGGGAGGAATGTACAATACTACATTTTGGCAACAAAAATGAAATACACAAATATAGGATGGGTGACACCTGAGCTTGAAAACAGTTCACGTGAAAGGACTTTAGGGGACTTTAGAGCACCACAAGATGAACATGAACCAACAATGTGATGCAGAAGCTTAAAAAGCTGATGTAATTCTAGGATGCATCAAAAGGAGAATGGTCGGTAGAGCAGTGGTTCCCAACCTGTGAGCCGTGGCCCAACAGTGGGCGGTGAGAACTAAAATCTGGTCCGTGAACCTCCGTCTTCTTTATTTATGTATTTCATAGAATCATAGAATAGTAGAGTTCGAAGAGACCTCATGGGCCATCCAGTCCAACCCCCTGCCAAGAAGTAGGAAATCGCATTCAAAGCATCCCCGACAGATGGCCATCCAGCCTCTGTTTAAAAGCCTCCAAAGAAGAAGCCTCCACCACAGTCCGGGAGAGAAAGTTCCACTGTCAAACAGCCCTCACAGTGAGGAAGTTCTTCCTGATGTTCAGGTAGAATCTCCTTTCCTGTAGTTTGAAGCCATTGTTCCGTGTCCTAGTCTGCAGGGCAGCAGAAAACAAGCTTGCTCCCTCCTCCCTATGACTTCCCTTCACATATTTGTACATAGCTATCATATCTCCTCTTAGCCTTCACTTCTGCAGGCTAAACATGCCCAGTTCTTTAAGCCTCTCCTCATAGGGCTTGTTCTCCAGACCTTTGCTCATTTTAGTTGCCCTCCTCTGGACATATTCCAGCTTGCCAACATCTCCCTTCAACTGCGGTGCCCAGAATTGGACATAGTATTCTAGGTGTGGTCTGTTGTTTTATTTATTTTATTTCCACTACTTTCTGCAGAGCTGATCAGCCCTGCAGAGCTGACCAGCTGATGTGGTCTATCCAATGCAGTTTTCTGAATCAGCATTCCAAATAACCAAACCAAATATAAAGTTGACCAAAAACTGATTCGTAATCCTTTTGGCATTGATGTTGGATAGTGGTCCCCGGTCAAGTGGGCCCTGGTCAAGTGGGCCTTGGTCAAAAAAAAGGTTGAGAACCACTGCTGTAGAGTGAGGGGAGTCATAGTCCTACTCTGTTCTTCCTTGGTCTGACCTCATCTGGAATGCTGTCCAGTTCTGGCCACTGCAATTCTAGAACGTGTCTAGAGAAGAGCAAACAAAATGATCAAAGGTTTGAAATGAATAATTTATTATGATCAACAGATCAGACAAAATCAAAGGTTTGGAATCCAAGCTCTATGAGGAATAACTTAGAAAGCTGGGTATGTTTAACTTGGAGAGAGAAAAAAGCTAAGGGGAACATGATAGCCATGTTTAAATATTTGAGATGATGTCACATTGAGGAAGGGGCAAACCTGTTTTCTGATGCTCTGGAGACTAGGACATGGAGCAATGGATTCAAGGTGCAGGAAATAAAAAGATTCCACGTAAACATTAGGAAGAACATCCTGATAGTGAGAGCTGCTCATTCTCTGCCTTGGTGTGTAGTGGACTTTCCTTCTCCTTCAGCTAAAGGCTAGATGGGCACCTGTTGGATATGCTATGATTATGCTTTTTCTACATGGCAGGGGGTTGGACTGGATACGGTCTCTTCCAACTATGCTTTTATGAACTGCCATGGTACAATGCGATGTAATCCTGGGGTTTGTAATTTGGTGAGGTGCCAGCAATCTTTGGCAGAGACAGCTAAAAAGACCTGGAAAACTACAGCTTCCATGATTCCATAGCTTTGAGCCAGGGCAGTTAAAGTGAAATACATTCAGAAAGGAAGCTGAAGCAGAAATGAGGGCTCTGAATTCAACTAATTCTCTTACAGGTTGTAAATTTTTAAAAAGGATGAAAGAGTGAAGGATGTGTCCAATTTCATTTCATAGAATAGCCTTGTACTGGCAATAGCAAACCACCAGTGAGCATCAGGTGCTGTTCACTATATTCCATCTCTGTGTTCACATTTAGTGGATTTGATTATTCATAAGTTTGATTAATATATTTTCTGCAAAAATCTCTGTGTCCTCTAGCGCAACTACCAAATGTTGACCATAGAATTGTGCTGAAGAACTTAGGAATTCCTAGAGGGATATTCTCTCAGGTTAAAAAAGCATATTTTTTTAAGATTCAGGGTCTTTCCATATTCACATGGGGTAATCCAGTGCTAACTACAACAAACATAGAAAGCAAACTTATAAAATTATTTCAGAGGGCCAGGCAGCCTTCAGGAAAAACTCATCTACAATGGACCATAGCTTAGTTCTCTCTCATTTAGCAGAGAAATACTATAAAACCCGGAAAGGTAATTTTTTGTAGCCTTCATGGATTTAAAAGCTGTGTTTGATTTAGTCTCCAGACCCAAATAATGGGACAAATCAGATAAATACCTAATTGATAAAGACTACTCTTTCTTATTAAAAAGCTTTATAGAGATAGCAGGTTACAGGTTAGATATGCCCCCCCCCCACAGGGCCAAATTTTAGGACAAATTCAAATGACCAGAGGGATAATGTAGGGCTGTATCTTATCCCCTACTTTGTTTTACTTATTCCTGAATGATCTCGAGGAAACCATGATGGACCCACAAGGCCACCTACCCAGACTGGGTATAAGAAGAGTTCCCATCCAGCTGTATGCAGATGATACAGCCATCCTTTCCAGGTCTAGACCAGGGTTTATACACCAACTCAGGAAATTTGCAGAATATTGCAAAACAGATGAGCTAAATATAAATTTCAGAAAATCAAAAATTCTGATCTTTGAAAGTAAATTCAAAAATGATAAATTCTATTGACAAATGGTCTACTGAAAGTAAATTCAAAATATTAATGGTCAGAGCAGGTCAGAAGCTTTGAATATTTGGGCCTTACCTTCCACCACACCTTATCCTGAATTCTGAAATAGTGATTCAAAAGGCAAAGGCCTGTCGAGGAGCTATAATAAGGTTTTACTGCACCAAAGGAGGACAATATATCCCCCCCTCCCCAGCTCTAAAAATATTTTAACGCCAAAATAGCCTCTAAACTCCTCTTTGATGCAGCCATATGGTGTGAAAATTTGACTGTAATCCTAGACAGAGTGCAAGCAATTTGGTCTTCTTGTGTACCAAATATGGTCCTGCTTCTAGAAACAGATGAATGTCCATTGAGTATAAGGCCTGGACTCTGAAAATGAACCTATGGTTAAAAACAATGGTATTTAAATTGGAAAGAGGTTTACTGCATCTCTTCCCCTACAAAGCCTCCAGACCTCTTTGGGCGAGGATTGAACGGAAAGTAGTCTCAATTGGACTATCTGCATCCCTTTTGCTCCATTTGGGATTCAAAATGGCAGAAGAATCCCTGAAGCAATGATTGCGGGACATTGCCCTGGGAGAGCTTAGAGCCTGCTCAAATTCACCATCCTCCTCCAGAGTCTTAAACTTGCCATACAGAGAGCCATTTAAGACACGTGAATACCTAAGAAGTCTTACAGTGATCAGAGATTGCAGATTCTTTACAAAGGTGAGATTAAACATATTTCCCTCAGAGATGCTTAGAGGCAGATTGTCTGGAACTCCTTACGCCCAAAGACTATGCTCCTGTGAAGGAAATGATGTAGAAACAGTAGAACACATTTTATTGAAGTACTGTTATTGCACAGTGCAATGTAGCCAACTTTTGTATCCAATTTTGTCCCGCATGACCAGCCAACCCCCTCAGGGGATTGTTTTAGAAAACAAGTGCCACAGGGCAATCCTCATATGGCAAAATTCTTTGCAGTGGCAACAAGGCTGAGAAAGAAACTAACCTCGGATAGGGGTATTACTTGAAACCATATATATTAATTTTTGGACAATGAGATGGAAGAGTTTATTAATGACTGTTTGTTCACTGATGAGTTTATGGACCATAAAAATGTTGTTGTTGTTGTTGTTGTTGTTGTTGTTGTTGTTGTTGTAAAAAGCAAACTGTATTATACATGTGAAACAGGAATACTTTCCAAGCAAATGCAATAACCCATGGTACAGCTGAGGACAAATCTGGGTTGCCACTTCAGATATGCCTGAAATGGCATTTTAAATAGAATAACAGTTTTTAAGAATGCTGAGCACTGAATTCATCTTTGTTGCACTATCTACATGTGTATTTTACATAAAATGTTCCCAGATCAGGTTGGGGATAAAGTAAAAGCAAAGTAGTACATATTTTCCTAATACAAAATGTTCTTCAGCACAGAAAATGAGAGGGAAAATGCTTCAAATCAAAACAGCAGCCAACTGGGCTCAAATGTGAGAGGGGAAATAATAAAGCAATTTGTTAACAGAATCTACTTCTAAAGCTGGTCTCATGCATTCAGGGACTGAATTTTCGAACACCGCTGAACATATTTGCCTATTTCACATGGGAGACCTCTTTGTTATTTCCTCTTTGAGATATTTATTTGCAATGCAGATGTTACATTGTCTGACAATAGAACAGACTACTAAAAACATCTTCCACAATGAGATACCAGGACATTTAAATGAGTCTGAAAATGTCAGAATGAGATAATTTCATCCAATTAACTATCCCAATCTATTCCTCAATGCTTGTTCCCAATAATATGCAAAGCAAATCCTTTTTTGGAATTCTAATCACACTGTTTCTAGAACAGAATTTGCATATATATACCTTGTATAGCATAAGAAATGTCTTTATTGCATATAATGTTTTTGGGTAAGAGTGATGATGACTCATAATTGTAGACGGTGGTTAAAATATTGGCCTAAACCCTATTTTTAGTTTCAACTACAGCAGACACACTGAATCAATGGTAACTTGATAAATAATTTCAGTGGTTCTCTTAAATTCACTGAAAACAAAAGTATACCATGCAGGCAATGCTACACACTACTAAATCTCATTGATTTCAATTGCCGAGTTGAGAACATACTTAAAGCTTTGACTGAAATCAATGGCACATACAAATGCTTAAATTTGTCACATGTTTTCTTCAATTTGTTTGTCATATCCCATCTATTACTGACAACAAGCATCAGTTTAGCACACAAATAGCTTTCTTGGAGTTAAATAGATTGAGTTGGGTGTTAGATTGAGTTAGGTGTTAATAGATTGAGTTGGGAGAGGCCTAGAGGAGCTCTCCCAGTAATTTCATGTAGCTGTTGAAAAGTATGGGCCAAAGCAGGTATCCTCACCACCACCAGCTTGGAGCAAATGCAGAACAATGGCCCCAAGTCCCATCCCAAAGAGGTTGCCTAGGATGGCATGGTACTGAGAGCTACTGAGAGATCCAGCAGAACTAACAGGGGCAGTTCTTTCCAGGTTAGTTTCCTAAGTAGGTTACCCACCAGGGTGACCAAAGCTGACTCAATCCTATGAACCCTGATTGAAAGAGGAAGGGACCAAACAGCAAGCACTGTCACTTGTTCATGTCTCAGTTTACTAGTGAGAGAGGAAGAAAGTTATCATTCCTTTGTCCTCTTATGAACTGTCGTAGGAACAAGAAGCAGCCCCTTCTGTTTCCTTCCATCCTTCCATTCTCCATCTTTCTTAACAACTGTGGGGCTTGGAGGAGGCATAGAGCTTCATGCACAGACCAGAATTACTACATATGTGCTATGCAAATTCTTGGCTTATGAGCTGCCCCCTTTTTAAAATTTCCCCTCTAATCTGTCTTAACAATTCAAGGGAAAGACATATCTATGTGTGCTCAAGTTAGAACCCCAAAGGAGACATTAACCAAGGCCAGATGCTGCACATGGGTTGGCAATGTGACCTATCTCTAGTGTATCATTGTCATAAAAAGGCTATAAAGGGCAATCATTACAATATTCAAAGGCTTGCCTGGCTGAGTCTGTCCAACTGTTGTCAAGCCACAATACCCGCCCCCCTCCTGGAAGATTTCTAGTTCAGCAAAGAGTCTGTAATAGATATATGATTTTCCCCCTATTTAAAACCTTTTCCAGACTTTCGTGGGTTCGAGGTATCAGGAGACTGGGTACGGACCAGTGGCAGCTCCTCCCAAAAAAGACTCTATCATTTCTAACCCTTCAGTAAATTGTATTTTTCTTGACTTTCTGTGTAATTTGTATCTTTTAACTGTGTGGTGTATCTATTTCTTATATATAAAAAGTGTAAATTACTTTATAAAATATATCAAGATGTAGCCGAGACAGTCAACTTTCCTGCTGAGAAACAGAAAGCCTGGATGAGCCCCTCTGGCCATTTCCCAAGCCAGGTAATCACTGAGTCCATTGTTCAGGTATTTGCAAAGATAGGTGGCTTCCTGTGCCAGCTCTGCTGCTGCTGCTGCTGCTCAATCACACAGTCGTTTCCAACTCTTTGTGACCTCGTGGACCAGTCCATGCCAAAGCTCCCTGTCGGCCGTCGCTGCCCCCAGGTCCTCCAAGTTTATTCTTGTACCTTTGAAGCATCTTGATTGTACTTGCATCCCTTTTGGCTGAATTGAATTAAACCTTATCTTCAACCTGGTGAGTTGTTCTTCTGTTTAACATACACTCGCTGGGCACGGGTTGTCTTATCCATGGTCCTAGCTAAATTTCACTGCACAAGCATCACAATTCCTTGCAGATTTCCTCTGCCTTATAGTTCACATATCTCCAAACATCCTAGGCATTACTGTGTTTGTCAAATGTTTTGATACAGCCAATAGGCTAATCCATAAAATGTATTTGAATTTTGATTTGATATCAGCTCCAAGGCATACTTGATCACGCTATTCCTTGCAAACAGTATGGATTATGATAAGGAGGTCAAACAACTGTTGAAAATAATCAGATGGCCATCTGTCAGGGGTGCTTTGAATGAGATTTTCCTGCTTCTTGCAAGGGGTTGGACTGGATGGCCTGTGAGGTTTCTTCCAACTCTACGATTCTATGATTCTATTATTCTAAGTAGTCTATTCAGAAACACCTGCATTCTCAGATAGTCACAAATATATGTAACAGCTTCAAAAGCCAGAACATATATCTTTTTGGATGACTGTCAAGACCCCATTTTGTGTGCCATATCTCTTAATGTCTCATATTGAAGGCTCACAAAAATGAGACCCAATAGAAAAAAACAGGGCTGTTTCAGCAGATCCTCCTGGGCAGTACGTAAAAAGTTTGTTAGACTAGGACTCTGGGGATACTCTAGTCAGTTTGGAAGATCTAAGACATTGTAGTCCAAAAAAGAAACTTTTCCCATTCTGATCCTTCTCTGTAAGTGAGGATGAGCCTTTTCCTTAATAGCTAATTGTTGGGGAAGATGTTCAGATGGAAATGCATTCAATCATGCAAGTTTTTTATGACACTGCTATTCTTAAAGTTAGGTACTCCCTTTATCAATGTGCCCTGATTTCCGCCTTCACCAAATCAATACTAGCAATTAAGGTAAGAAACATTGAATTTCACTAATTTTGTGACATCAGTATGGAAAAAAGACCTCTCATTCTAAGTTTTCTTTTTTTTTTTTAAATAATCTTTATTGAAAATTTTCATACAATACTTTAAAATATATAGAAATAGACCAGTAGAGCGGTGTAGTGGAAAAATGAAGAGATCGACGTGAGGAAGGAAGAGAAGTAGAGAAGGGAAGATAAGTAATAAAGAAAAGAAAGAAAGATGAAGGAAAAAAAAATAAAAAATAAAAAAATAAAAAAAAAATAAAAAAAATAAAAAATAAAATAAAATAAAGTATCTGGGACTTCCCAGCTTTCCCGATGTGGATCTTTCATTTGTTTCTTCTTTCTTTGTCTTCATTCTTTTCTTCTTGCGCTCCTTAGGATTATTGGTGGATTCTTACTTAATTGTCTCTTTTTACCTATTAAATTGTTAATTAAATTATTGTTTTTCTTATTATTTTATTTTATTTATTAG
This sequence comes from Anolis carolinensis, assembly GCF_035594765.1. NCBI lineage: Eukaryota > Metazoa > Chordata > Lepidosauria > Squamata > Anolidae > Anolis > Anolis carolinensis. The sequence goes on from NC_085842.1 coordinate 201,884,710, forward strand.
TTTATTTATTTATTTATTAATTACAGTATCTCATACTTTTTTCTTGTTTTTCCTTTTTTCCTTTCTGTTAATGTAGTTATCCACTTGTTGCCAGTTGGTCTCTCTTCTAGGTTTTCCCTGTTGTTTAGCTAATAAGAATGTTAGCCTGTCCGAGTTTTTTATCTCCGCTACTTTTGTTAACCATTCTGTCACGCTTGGGATTTCCTTCTGTCTCCAGTATCTTCCATAGACTATTCTAGCCGCTGTTTCAAGTAGGTCATTATTTTTTCTTCATTTGAGCCTGGGGGGAGGTTAGTGATTCCTAATAAATATATTTCTGGAAGTTTTTAAAGTCTTTTTTCTAGTATCTTTGTTATACTTTGGTGTATATTTGACCAGAATTCCTTGGCTTTTCTACATTTCCACCACATGTGGAAGTATGTACCCTCTTTCTCGCCACATTTCCAACAATTTGTATTCCTGTTTTTATTTATCAGGCCTAATTTTTTTGGTGTAATGTGCCACCTATAGAGCATCTTCATCCAATTTTCTTTTAAATCGTATGAATATGTTAGTTTTAGTTTCCTATTCCACCCTTCCTCCCATTCATTCATGTATATCACTCTCCCTACATCTTTCGCCCATTTTGTCATACATCCTTTGACTGTTTCAGTCTCTGTGTCCCATTCAAGTAAAACTTTATAAACTTTCGATATTACTTTTCCTTTGGTTTCTAAGATTCTATCCCATCTATTATTCTTTTCCATAAATCCCAATATTTTGTCTTTTTTAAAGGATTCCCTCAGTTGACCATAATGTAGCCAGCTTAAGTTTGGATATTTAGTTTTTATTTCTTGTTGTGGAATTAATATGTAATCTGCTCCCTGTTTCCTAATTAAGTCTTCATATTTCGGCCAATTTGCCCAACCTAATAGTCTTCTTTGCACAGCCTCTAAGGGTGATAACCATCTTGGTGTTTTGTTGTACATTCTTCTCTTATATTTGTCCCACGTTTTTAATAGGGCCGATCTAATTAAATGATTACAGAAATTTTTTTCTATTTTAATTTTGTCATACCAGAGGTATGAATGCCATCCCGTGCGCAAGTCGAAACCTTCTAAATTTAATATCTTCTTGTTTTTTAGTTGTATCCAGTCCTTTATCCATAATATATTACTTGCTTCGTAATATAATTTCAGATTGGGCAACGAAAATCCCCCCCTGCTCCTGTCATCTGTTAGATGTTTTATTTTAATTCTAGGTTTTCTTCCGTTCCAAATAAATTTACTTATATCTTTGTTCCAATTTGTGAAATTCTTCTGATTTCTTAAAATGGGGAGACATTGAAATAAAAATAACATTTTGGGTAATACGTTCATTTTAATTGTGGCCATTCTACCTAGTAATGATAGCTTTAGATTTTTCCATATCTCGAGTTCTTTTTTTATTTCATTCCATGTTTTCTCGTAATTATTTTTCAATAGCTGTGTATTCTTTGATGTTATATTTATTCCTAAATATTTAATTTTTGATATTATTTGGACCCCCAATTGCTCTGTTATCCTCTCTTGTTTTTCCTTTTGGATGTTTTTTGCTAATACTTTGGTTTTACTTATATTCATCTTGAATCCTGCTAGATCTCCATATTCCTTGATAGTCTCAATCCATTTTTCCCCTTTTGTTACCGGGTCTTCGATAAAACAAATTAAATCATCTGCGTATGCTCTTACTTTGTAATGTGTCCCTTGGATTACTGTGCCCTGTAATTCTTTATCTTCTCTAATCTTATTAAGTAAAATTTCTAGAGTCATTATGAATATTAATGGAGACAGAGGGCAACCTTGTCTTGTCCCTTTCTGTATTTCGATTTGAGCTGTTTCTTGGCCGTTTATTATAATTTTAGCTGTTTGATTTTGGTATATAGTTTCTAATATGTTTTGAAAGTAGTAGCCCATGTCTAATTCTTGCGCTAGAAATTTAAAAAAGTTCCAATTCACCCTGTCAAACGCCTTTTCGGCGTCTATTGCTAAAAAATATCATTTCCCTCTGATTATTAACTTCATAGTATTCTATGAGGTCAAGAACTATTCTAATATTATCCTTTATATGTCTGTTTGGGAGAAATCCAACTTGGTCATCTTTTATCCAATTTGTTAAGAACTTTTTTAGTCTGTCTGCTATAATATTTGAGAAAATTTTATAATCAATATTTAATAACGAGATGGGCCTATAATTTTTAACTTCTTCTGGATCATTATTTTCTTTGTGTATTACCGTGATTGTGGCTTCTTTCCATGTATCTGGCATTTTCTTTTGATTTCTGATTATATTCATGACCTTTTGGAGTTGTGGGGCTAATTCTTTTTTAAAAGTCTTATAATATATTGCGGTTAGGCCGTCCGGTCCTGGGGCTTTTGATCCGTCTATTTTTCTGATTGCTTCTTCTATTTCTTTTATTGAAATCTCCTTATTTAGGAGTTCTCTTTCCTCTGGTGTTAACCTTTCTAATTTCAATTTTCCTAAGTACCTTGTAATCTTTTCTTCATCTATGTTATCCCTCTCATATAATTTGCTATAAAATTTATGAAACTGATCCAATATATCTTTGTCTGTATAGAAATATTTCTCCCCAATTTTTATTCTATTTATAAAAGTTGCTTCTCTTTTTCTCCTTAACCTCCTTGATAGCCAGCGTCCCGGTTTATTCACATTCTCAAAATGGTTTTGTTTTATATACTTTAATTGTTTTGCCCTCTGTTCTAGTTCCAAGTATTCTCTGTTTCTTTGTCTCATTATCAGTTCCTGCAAAAGTTTATTATTCTTAGGATACTTTTTTAGTTTGTTTTCTGTTTCTATTATTTTTTCAATTGCCTGTTTTATTTGTTCCGAACTTTTCCTCTTTTTTTGAATGCTTTGTTGTAAAAAATAACCCCTCATAGTAGCTTTACTTGCTTCCCATACTATTGTGGGTGAAATTCCTTGGCTATTATTGATCGTAAAAAATTCTTCTATTAGTTTCCTATTTTTTTCTATATCCTCTTCTCTTTTTAGTAAGTTTTCATCTAACCTCCATCTCCATCTACCTCTTTTTTGATTTAGTATTATCTCAGTTGGGCAATGATCTGAATCTAACATTGGTAGGATCTTTGACTTTGTGACCTTAGTACTTAACAATCTAGATATCCAAATCATGTCTATGCGGGACCAGCTTTTGTGTCTGGCAGAAAAGAAGGTAAAATCTCTATCTTTTTCATGTTGTGATCTCCATACGTCTATCAAATTGTATTCCTCTTTTAACGTTTTAAATTCTCTAGAAATTGTTTCTTTATTTTTCCTATTCCCTCTGATTTTGCCAGGGTTTTTATCTATTTCATTATTTAGAACCCCATTGAAGTCGCCCATCAGGATAATCCCATCAAATTCCTTTTCCCTCCAGAATTCTTTGAGTTTTTCCACGAATTTTGATTTCGAGTCATTTGGTGCGTAGATGTTGCATATCAAAATTTTTAAGTTTTCTAGCTTTATCATTACCCCTAATATTCTACCTTCATTATCTTTAAAGCTTAGCTCAGCTGATATTTTAGGGCTAATATAAGTTACTACTCCTCTTTTTTTTTGGGAATCTAACGAATGGAATTCTTGGCCTAATTTTGGTTGTGTTAACAGTTTAGCATGACCTTGTTTGATATGAACTTCTTGTAGCGAGATTATATCATATTCCAATTTTTTAAATTTATTAAGTATTTTATTCCTTTTCTGGGGTTCGTTTATTCCGTTGACATTGTCGCTATATATTTTTAGTTTTCTACTCATATCTGGTCTTCTTCTTTATCCTTGGGATCCCTCCCTTCTTCCTCTGAATGGTTCAACGAACTCTCTTCCACCTCTCCTTCCGACTCATCTTCCTCTTCTGTTTTGTTGTCATCTATTGAGTGCTCCTCTCTTGCCTGTTGTTCTCTGTCTGCTTTCTTTCTTCCCTGAGGTATTACATGTTGTTTCTGTCTGGATTTTTTTTTCCGTTGTTCTGTCCGTATTATCAAATTCCTCTTCTTCTTCCATCTCCTTTTTAATCTTTCTATAGAAGTTTTGTGCCTTTCCTTCTGATGTTATCCAGTGTTTCTCTCCTCTATATGTCGTCATTAGTCCTTCTTTCTCCCAGCGGAACCTTAAGTTATGTTTTTTCAGTTCATCTGCCAGAAAGAGATATTTTCTTCTCTTGTTTATTGTATCCATTGGGATTTCTTTCAGTATTGTCACTTTTTTCTCCTTGTATGTGATGGATTTTTCACTATTCAGTTTTAGAATCTCATCTCTGTAAATTTTCTTCGTAAAGTTTACTATTACATCTCTTGCTGTTTTATTTCTTTTGGCGTAATTAGTATTAATTCTGTATATTCGATCTAATCTACCTTCTGTGTCCTCCTTTGAGCTTTGAAGTAGGTTCGCTAGAATTTCTATCACCACCATCCTTATGTTTTCTCTTGGTTCTTCCCACACATTACGAAGTCTGAGTTGGTATTCAAGTTCTTTTGCTTCTAATACTTCTTGTTTGGCTTCTATTTTGTTGGATTTCTGTTCTAAGATTTGAACTTCTCTTTGTAATTTCCCGTGGAGGTTTCTTAATTCCACTTTGTCATTTTTTAATTCTTTTAGCTCTTGACTTAAAGTTCCTATATCATGCTTCATTCCCTTCAATTCGTTTTTAATTTCTTTTTTAAATTCTGCCATTTGTTCCTGTGCCAGTTTTTGATACGCACCTTGCTTCTCCTGCATTCTGTAGAGTTCTTTGAGGATCATTTCCGTCATATCCTTAACCTGAACTTCTTCCGAAATTGAGGTTCTTTTCTGCATAGTTCTTGAGTCCTTTGTATCTTTCTCACTTCGCAATCTGTAGGCCATTTTTTTTCCCCTCTATTTTATTCCTTCAGTCTCTAAGGCTTTCTTTTGTACTTCTCGATTTTATGTGGTGGTGAATCTCTATTTCTCCTAAGGTCTATTTAATGAGATTTCAAACTCTCTCTGGAGTCTCTATAGTTCCAGGAGAGAAAATCTTCTGAGAAAGAAAAAGGATATTAATAATATCAGAATTGACGTTATCCAAATATCAAAAGAAAGAAACCAACAAATATCACTCTTTTATCTATCTTTCTGAAAAATCAATTCGGATCCAGGCGTGTTAATATAATAACCTTTAAACCTCTATAATCTGTATCTTCAAGTCTCTAGTATGTTTTAAAGTCTAATCCGGAAGAATAGGAAGTTACTCCTTTTCCAATTTTATTGGGCTTCTTCCCATCAAAGGTTTCCTATCGGGGCTTTTGTAATCCTCTTAAAGCGTTCTGTATGGTGTCCTTTTGTGGTTGATTCCCTTTCCCCCCCCCCCCTTTTCCTCTTTCCCCTTCCCTTCTCACAGTCTATACCTTTTCGCGGGGGTCTTTGAGTCTGCCCGGTGTCTTTTACTAACCACCGGCAAGTCTTTGTTGCTTTCGTCGTCTCTGTTCCGTCTCTCTGTTGTCTGTTCCTCCTCGCCTCCCCTTCTTCCGGGACGTCTCCCTCGCTCACACTCTTATCTCTCTTCTGCCTCTTTCCTCTCTCGTTCTCTTCTTCTCTGTTCCCGCCCCCTTCTCCTTTACGCCACCTTCTCCTTTACGCCTCTTGCCCTCTCGTCGTCTTCTCGCGAGATCCTATCCCCCGCGAGGCTTCCCCCCCTTTTCCTCCTCCTCTCAGTCTGTTTCTCCAATCTCACCTCCCACGCGTCCCAGGCGTCCGCGCCGTCTCTTCCTCTGCACCGTCAGGCTTTAGGTCACTTCCTGACCCTGTACATTGGCGTTTTCAAGGTTAGTGTCTTGCAGGCGCCATATTCCCAACTCAGCCTTCGTTATTTGCTAGTTGTGTTTGTTTGTTTTGGTTTTTTTTTCCTTCCCGTATATTAAGTTTGATCAATTCATGCAGTTCCTTGTTTCATCCAAAATATCTCCATATATCTAAGATCTCTGTATTTCATTGCCCTATGAACCGCTTTCTATCTTCCAAATAGACCGGTTCATTCACTCCCTCCGCTTAATATATTCTCTTCCATCCAGTTTGAGCACCCTTACTACTATTGTTATCAATTGTTCGAATGAAGGGTTCTTACCCATCGGTAGGCTTCTTTCTTCATTTCCTTTTCTTTTCTTTTCTTTTTTCGTCTGTCGTGATGTGGTGGCGACGATGTGCTGGTGGTCAGCCCGATCACCAGCTCACTTCTCCTCGGCTCGCTGTACCCTGTGAGGGTTTTCCCGGACCTTTCTAGGCGCCCCTCCTTGCTGGAGGAGCCCCTCTATAGGCCGTCGGGTACCCTCGTGGGTTGTGCTGTCTCCCCGCTTCGGTCCGCAATGGGAGAGGGAGCGTTAGCTCTACCCAGCCGTGAGGGAAGGATGGTCCTCCGACAGAGTCTCAGAGGACACGTCTTGTCGCCATTCTTCCACACCGGAAGTCCCCTCATTCTAAGTTTTCTTGATTGAAATTCACAATATATACAAAGTTTTTATTTTTATTTTTATCTGTGTATTTATCTGCTTCTCCCATTATGCCATGTATTACCCAACATATCTATTTAAATAAAAATGTAATGTCCATTTGTGAACAACCTAATATCTCCCAAACTACTTCACAGATTGCTTCGAAATTTGGACACAACGTAGCATTCGAACTGGTGAGTGTTTTTAGATATTCACATACTTACTATTATACACATGTTACACCTGAGAAAGGTAAAACCATGCTTTGGTTCACAAACAGTGCCATCTGCTGGACAACCAAGCAACAAACGTTGTACTACTTAAGACTGTTTAAGAAAATAGAAGAGTGTGTGGGAATGACAAGGGCTGAGGCAAAACCAGAAGCGGTGAGGGAAAGGGAAAGGTAGAAGGAGGCAGAGGGGAAAAAAGGCCTTTCCCTCTGTGTCGAAGACAGGCCACAGTGGGAATCGCTTCCAAGGCAACGGCGGAGGTGGAAGAGGCCTGAGGGTGAGTGACTGAGAGGGAAGGGAAGAGAAGAGATGCATTTAGGAATAGACTCTTTGCATTTTGGGAGGGGGGGCATCTTTGAAGCCCCTCCCACCCACTAATAACAACTACAACAACAATGAGGTGTCAAGGGCTGAGGCGAAACCAGAGGCAGTGGGTAAAAGGGAAAGGAGGAAGGCAGCGCAGGGGAAGAAGGATCTTTCCCTCCACCTTGGAGACGGGCCAGACCAGGAATTGCCACCTAGGCAATGGCAGGGGCGAAATAGGCCTGCAGGTAGACCTGAGGCCTGAGGATAAGTGACTGAGAGGAAAGGGAAAGGAGGCATTTAGGAAGAGCTTCCTTATGCTTAGGGGGGGGGTGTCTTTGGAGCCCCAACTACCACTAACAAGAGCTACAACAACAATAATAGGAAGGACATCGGGATCGCACCCTGGGAGGGATCAGTGGCCTCCCCCTTCAGGAAAATAACATGTGGGCATGGCCAAGGGGAGGGCAGAGAGAGAGAAAAATATTTATATCTATCCAGCCATCTATCTATCTATATTTACACACAGGGGCAATCGTTAGAATTCTACGGTTTACATCTAGACACAGATTACTTCTCACATGGACAATAATATGTTGCATGTTCCAAAGTCAGCAAACCAGATAATCTCTATATCTGCACAGATAATGGATCAACCAAAAATATTGCATACCCATAAACATTGTGAAATCACATATATCTGAAACCTGCTCTTTCTCGATCCTTTCTTTCCCATTGAACCAGACTGGGCCACAGCAACACGTGGCCGGGTACAGCTTGTTCAATATAAGTTTACATACAGTTAAAGAAAGAGAGAGGGATAAAAAGCACAGGAGAAAAGAACTTCAAAATAATTATAATTTTACAACTTGCCATGTCCTTAAAAATTACTATTGCACCCCATAGGCTTAGTATTTTCACAATGGAACTTAGATTATGGTCACAATTGTGTCTTTTGTTCCTTTTTTCATCAGAAACACATTTTTCACCATTCCTTTTAATAGATTTACTATGAGACATACATTTGGAAAGTGGGCGATCACAGCCTGAAATACTGTATGATTTATGGACTATTCTGATTCCTTCCATTTTCTGCTTCTTCCTTCCCCTTCTTAAAGAAGGCTCTTCATAAGTAACCTTGCCTACCATTCTAAATTTGTCTAAATGACCCAAACCATGATACATAGAAAATATAGGGCTAAGAATCTAATTCAAATTTAGGTGCTGCAAAGTGTAGTATCAAGCAGAAAAGTAGGTTTTTAAGAGGCATGAAGTAGAACAAGCATGATAAACATACAAATCAAATTTGAAGAAAGCAACTGACATCCTGCTTCAACTTGGCAGAGAGTAAAGCCCTACAAGCTGTTGTGATGCTCCCTCCTATTTCTTCCATGTAGGACTGCCTGTTCAGGACTATACTAGGTCTGGAGATGTCAGGGCCAAAACCTGAGGTCTGGAGTGGCCTTTTGTGATATCACTGGGGCACACTTGTGATGTTATTTGGATGATGTTAAAATGGGAAACCCATTACAATGTTGAGGTATTGTGTGGTTTCCGGACTGTATGGCCGTGTTCTAGAAGCATTTTTTCTCTGATGTTTCACCTACATCTGTGGCTGGCATCTTCAGAGGATCATTTTTACGTTAGAAGATGTTTGCAAGATGGGGACCGCCTATATTTCATATATGAGTTGTGTAGCTGCAACTCATACACAGAACATTGCAACTCATGCATACAACATTCGCTGGTTTCAGGAAAGGCAAAAGCTGCACATCACATGTTTTGCACCTGACAGCACATAGAAGCTGGTTTTTAGAGGAAGCAGATTACAGGAGATGTCTTCATAGACCTGTCAGCAGCATATGATACTGTAAATCATCGCCTTCTCCTGAGAAAAACTTATAATATCACCTCACCCACTTCATAAGAAATCTGCTACAAAACAGGAGCTTTTTTGTTGAATTCCAGGGTCAGAGAAACATATGGTAAAAACAGAAGAATGGCCTGCCTGAGTGGAGCGTGCTTGCTCCATTAACGTTTAACATTTACAGTAATGATCAGCCACTGCCAGAAGGCACAGAGAGTTTCATCTATGCTGACGATCATGCCATAACCATTCAAGCAAAGAGCTTTGAAATTGTTGAACAGAAGCTCTCCGAAGCTCTTGATGTTCTTGCTGCCTATTACAGGGAAAACTAGCTGATCCCTAATCCATCTGAAGCACAGAGGAGCTTTTCACCTTAAAAACAGACAAGCATCTCAAACTCTGAGGATTACCTGGGAAGGAATCCCACTGGGGCATTGTAGCACATCAAAATAACTGGGAGTTACTCTGGACTGTGCTGACTTAAAAGAAGCACTGCTTGAATATCAAGCAAAAAGTGGGTGCTAGAAATAATATCATACGAAAGCTGACTGGCACAACCTGGGGATCACAACCAGATACAGTGAAGACATCTGCCCTTGCACTTTGCTACTCTGCTGCTGAATATGCATGCCCAGTGTGGAAAGCATCTCGCTGCATTAAAACAGTGGATGTGGCACTTAATATGACATACCACATTATCATAGGATGCCTATGCCCTACACTGGAGAAATTATACTTCTTAGCCAGTATCGCACCACCTGACATTGGTCGGGAAGCAGCAGCCAGCAATGAAAGGACCAAGGCATTGACATCTCCAGCACATCCCGTGTTCCGGTATCAGCCAGCATTCCAAGGGCTTAAATCAAGAAACAGCTTTCTGAGATCTACAGAGATACTCGCAGGAACAACTCAGCAAGCAAGAGTCCAAAAGTGGCAGGTTAAAACCCGGAACCTCAATCCATGGCTGAGACTGAATGAGAAACTCCCTCCTGGTCACACAGAAAACTGAGCGACTTGGAAAGCACTGAACAAACCACAAGATGCAGAGTTAATCTTAAAAAATGGGACTACAAAGTGGAGTCCAAGACATGCAAGTGTGGAGGAGAGCAAACTACAGACCACTTGCTACAATACAGCCTGAGCCCTGCCACATATACAATGGAGGAACTTCTTACAGCGACACCAGAGGCACTCCAAGTGGCCAACTTCTGGTCAAAGGAAATCTAGCATAATGTCAAGTTTTTAATTTACTTTGTGTTTTTTAAAAATACATTATAACTGTACCCTCAATTAGCTTCCGACATGATAAATAAATAGCATACAATTTAAAATACACATCCACAACAGCCACTTAGTCACCAAATGAGGGCAAGATATGACCAAGTAGTACTTTCGGCATCCCAAGAGTAGGAAATTGGCCCCTAGACCAACTACACTTGCTTGTCTCTGTAATACAGGCTTCCTGGAGCTCTTTAGCTTTACATAAATCTCATAAAGGCAGTAAAATGGGAATCCTGATAGGCTCTTTTAAATGCCATACTTGCTTGGTCAGTCAGTGACCATATACGTTTGCTCTGAATACTCTTTCTGTTTGAAGGAAGTGGAAACTGCCAGGCATGTTCTATTACGCTGTCGCTTTTATGGGGATATTCAGTCTGCTTTTTATTGCTCTTTTTGTACAGAAGATCCCTGGCAGAAATGATGAATATTATCTGTTATCTAAAACATCTAATAGAGGGTAAGGAATCATGAATCACTTTTAGAGTGGATAAATTTTGTGCTGCAGCTGTAAAATTAAGGGGGAAGATTGCAGATTATTTTATGGGATAATGTTTTACCTATTCATTTTAATATCTATATCCACAGGTTTTCATTAAGTATCATATATAAAGCTGATTAGGATGGTTGCATGTCCTGTTCTGGACTTTCTGCTTTTAATGTTTTGAACTTCTAATTTTAATGTTGTAAGCTGATCTGTGACCTTATAATTAAATTTATTCATTCATACTTTTGTGTGTGTGAGAGAGAAGTAAGCTGAATACAATACTTAATTAGCTAAACATTCCTCTATTAAATTGAAGAAGACATCTATTTCGAGTGTACAACTCTGGCTTTCAATTGATGGAATCCTTTCCACATCATCCCACCTGCCAGGCAGTGTCGGATTCAGGACAGATGTGGCCCTGTGCTAGTTACGTTATGAAGCCTCTTACTTGGACCCTGAAGAAGGGAGGTCCAGTAGGTCTGTTTTGTGGCACACTCTCATAGACTATATCATTATGTCTGGAATAGCTCCGAAACAGAACGCCTTCAAATTTAGAATTGCACCACATTAGCAAAACCCATTGTAAAAAAAAAATGTAGTTCTGTAAATGCTATATAGTGAAACAGAAAAGCTTACTGATCCCTTATTGTTTAGCAGTGGAAGACAACACTGGATTATTTTTCAATTTGCTCTGTAAATATTTACAAATATTTAGAATAGGGATGGGCATATGTGGCCCACAGATATTCTATGATCTTGCACTCTGCTTTAATGGCCCTCAAATGTCCACTACCCCCCTTAAAATCTACCTACTCCCCGGTGGCGCAGCAGGTTAAACTGCTGAGCTGCTGAACTTGCTAACCGAAAGGTTGGCAGTTCAAATCCAGGGAGCAGGGTGAGCTCCCACTGTTAACCCCAGCTTCTGCCAACCTAGCAGTTCGAAAACATGCAAATGTGAGTAGATGAATAGGTACTGCTCTGACAAGAAGGTAACGGCACTCGATGCAGTCATGCCTGCCACATGACTTTGGAGATGTGTACTGACAACGCCAGCTCTTTGGCTTAGAAATGGAGATGAGCACCAACTCCCAGAGTTGGACACAACTAGACGTTACCTTTACTTACTACATTTTATCTACTGCAGAGGTTTCGGTCTATGGGGATGCAGCCCATAGAAAACAGCTTGAAGGAGAGTGAATTGGCCTCTGTTCCTCACGTGTTGTCCATCCCAATTAGAGAGTAGTGCTTTATATATATGCAATTTTGTGTGTGTGTGCGTGCCTTCAAGTCTCCTGTCAACTTGTAATCCCATGAATTTTGCAGTGTTTTCTTAGACAAGGAATAGTAAGAGGTGTTTTTGCCAGTTCCTTCCTGTGAAATATAGCCTGTACCACTTGGTATTCTTTGGAGGTCTCACCCAGACTGACCCTGCTTAGCCTCCAATATCAAGCAGGACCCGGTGCTTTTAGGATATTTAAGTCATGTGCACTTTTCCTTGGTTCCATACATTATTTCTTAATTATTGCATTTTATGTACAAATTAGAATAAGGCATGTGTGCACATATATTTATTTCATCCCTTCAGTCCATGCCTTGTTATGCACATATATTGTATCTTAGCTGAAACGTGTTGAGGCTAATTTGAGAAATGCAACCCTTTGGATACATCTTGAGACTCAGACACTGCTTTACATTTAATGAAAAGACCTGTGACTGCTCTAGGGCACAGTGAACGCCATGTATCACGTAAAGGTTGGAATTACAACTAATTGGGACTAATTTGCATTGTTATTTTCCTGTAGGTTGAACCACTGACCCAATCTGAATCTGATGTTTTAAAATAATAGCTCAGATTTTATGTGGTCCAAGGGGAACAAAGACAGAAATAACACAATTTAAACCTGGACTCAAGCTGTCTGGACCCAAACTCTGACCATTGATGGATTAATATAAGGCTCATGATCTCCCATTTAGGGTCCTTTATCTTTCTACTCCATCACAGTGGAATTCCCCAACAAGTTATTAAGAGCAAAGGATAATGGGGTAGACAAAAGCATTTTATAATCCCATGTTTTAGATGCTTTTCATTATGATAGTTTTTCAACTTGGAAACCTACAGTAAATATAGAAAATGTGAATTTAAAGCAGTTCTTATGAAATGTAACTATACTACAATAACTAATATCTCAAGTCAATATTCCTACACACATCATAGAATTTGTATCCACTTAGTGTGCCATAAATGTGGCTGATGTATCAGGATGAATAATTGGGGAAAGAGGGGAGCCATTTAAAGACAACATGTTTTCCCAGAATCTGGTCTTCCGAAATAATTTTTTGTGTTGGACATTGGAAATATACACTGAAAATCTATATAAGCATTGTGTTCTAGGTAGCACTCTAACAATGCTGCCACATAGTGAATTCCAATGTGGTCTACCCTACCCTACTTCTCAATAAGCAGCCCCTGGGATTGACATGGGGTCCATTTGCCTGTCAACCGAAATGTAGTTACTAGGGCTGTGCGATCAATGAAAAAATTGTTTCAAAACTCATTACAAAATTAGGGAGCACTGCTGTTTTGTTTCTAAAGTGCTGTTGGTGAAAGTTTTGTTACTATAACTAGAGGAATGAAATTGAGTTACTCTTTCATTATAGTAATTGTGCAAGCGGGAAAACTTCAGGGGCTCCTTTCTCCCTCATTTGTGCACCTATTGGGGTGAAACTTGCTACAATGGTAGAACACATTTACCACTGTTAACTCATCAAGTTTCAGAACGTTTCTCTTATCCATGGTTTTTGGAGGAATTTTCAAAGTTTTTATAAACAACATTTTTTAAAAAAAAAACTACAAGAGCAATTTCCTTGAATTTTCTATACAATAACACAAGATAAAAGAGGATAATTCCCCCCAACATTTAGAAATATTCATACATCAACTAATTTTAGGTAGTTTTTTGATGTTTTGATAAAAACCTTTTTTTAAAGTTACAACAGCTACCTCATTGAATGTCTCTCATATTAACCGACAGAACTTCCATTTAGGGGTTTCTTCCCAGCCCAGCTCAGAGATTTACTTACTAGAAGTATCAGTCAGTCCTCCTCTTTGAAGATTCAACCATTAATTGGAACTCTGGCTGGCTGCTGCTATGGAGAGACAAATCTCTCCCCTGTCCTGATTGGGGCTTTCTGATATTGAGCACTGCAGAATTCTGGGAAATGTAGTTTAGGGCAGGGCCTTATGAATTCTCTGGCAAAGGGCTCCTTACCTTCCCAAACTACATTTCCCAGAATTCTATGCTTTCTCATTCTCTTTCCCATCGAACTCTACTTTCTCCCTGCTGCTTCCCTCTCCTAATGGTTAGAGGCCATTAATTTAAATAGGAATGGCAGCCTTTTTGGCTTTGTTTTGCTTTCTTGCACTGAAAATGAAACTGACTTTTGGAGGCTTCCATGATTTCTAAAATTCAAACAAAGAAGTATTGGGTAAGTTTTGATTCTTAAGTTTTTGGTGTGGGCCACACCTTTGCATCGGATATTGCATCAAAAGTATGAAGTTAACGAATTTGATACGACTTAGAAGGACTAATGAAAAATTGCATACCCTTAGTAGTTACCTAATGTTCCCACCCTGTCCCATAAGTGTTCTCTGGCATAACAAGCAGAAAAGAGATCACTAGCATGTTTGAATGTGGAGAGGGTGAGAAAGCCGAGCAGCTGCTTCCTGATTGACAGAGGAACAGACCACTGTTGATCACAATGGCTCCGTAGCAAGTGGAGTTTAGGGCTGAATACATAGGTAGCCACTAAAATAGGTGCTGCCTAAGGATCATGAATACATAGTAGTTGCCAGTGCACAAATGCAGGTTATTTATTTGCAATTGCCCAATAGGTTTCAAGACATTGAATTATTATTTAAGACAGAAACAGTTTCAAACTCACATGGATGGGAAATTGTATAAGTTGAGATGATTTATAACATGCAGCAATAAATATGTCTTCTAACAAATCAAGTAAAAGCAAAACAACGCAACAACTTAAAATTAGAACAGGAGAACATATTTTAAACTTTGAATTGTGGGTGCACTCCTGGCATGACTCTGAGAAGTACCATAGATGAAATATTTTACTTTGAGACAACAAAGAAAAATTGCAAATCATCACAAATTTTGCCTGGCAACCTGTTCAGCAAGTACAGTGCTGTAAGCTTGACAACATTGCATTTTATATTTACACCATAAAGTTTACCAAAAGTTCCCCCCATACATTTTAAGATGCACAGTCTGCAACATATTCATTTCCAAACTCCGAAATGGATTGCTATGAATCTTAAAAGACAGTGTTTGTGGGGTGGGGGGTAGCATTTCCATAGCTACATTGCGTAGTACCTTTTAAGAAAGAAAGGTAGATTTTAGGTTAAGAGCAATGGCTCTGTTTGGCCTTATTGAATTGCTCAACCTTGTAATATTGCTTTGAGACCCAGCTGTTTCTTATCAGGACGGGAAGAGAAATGAACCTGCATTCTCCTCCCTTGTTCCTAGCAGCACAGGGGACTGAACAGCAAGTACAATCAAATAAGGTAACTGTTTTCTTCAGAGTTTATTTAACCCATGGGGAATAATGATTAATATATATGCAGTGGCTTTCATGTTGGGAGTTTATTATTTTTAGGGTTTTTTTCACTGAGGCCCTCTATTTTAAATCCAATGATATCTCAGGGATAGAAAGTGAAGTGAAATTACCCGAACAGGGGTGCAGACAGCAAAACATTCAACACAGGGGTGTAAGCCCATCCCTATGTCACCCAAAGATGTGTGTATGTGTTTCAAATATATATGTGTGTGTCTGTGTGTGTGGTTGGAGCTACACTTAAAAGAGTAGCTGTTCTACCTTACATAAAATTCAACTTAAGAACAAAGCTACAGAACCAATCTTGTTCATAACTTGGAGATTGCCTGTATATGCTAATGATTATGTAGCAATACTGTTGATTGATGATAATATTTTTTTTAGAAATGGGATGGGAAGCTTATGGCACCAGGTCCCATCCGATCTTCGAAGCTAAGCAGGGTCAGCTCTAGTTGACACAGTCTCACTTGAATGGGAGACTGCTTATGAATATGAGGTGCTAGAGGCTATATTTCAGAGGCGGGAACTAGTAAAACCACCCCTTGCCTAAGAAAACCCTATGAAATGTATGAGGTCACCATAGGTTGACAGGTGATTTGAAGGCATGCAAACACAACTGTTTAAGGAGAAGCAGTGTGGTATAGAGTGCTGGATTACCAATCTGAAGACCAGGTTTCAAGTGCCTGCTCGGCCATAGAAACTTCATGTGGTCAATAGGCAACTTAAAGACACACATACATGCACAACAGGTGTATGATATTGGTTTCAGGAGCATCCTGAAAGTTGTTGTGTGCCTTCAAGTTGGTCCAACTTATGGTGACCTTATTAAAGAGTTTGAATCCCTTCTTGTCCATGAAAACAATTGGTGACCTTGGGTAAGTCACACTCTTCTATTTTTAGAGCAGTGGTTCTCAACCTTCCTAATAGCACAACCCTTTAATACACTTCCTCATGTTATGGTGACCCCCGACCATAAAATTATTTTCATTGCTAATACTTAACTGTAATTTTGCTAATGTTAGGAATCATAATGTAAATATCTGATATGTAGGAATGATGTATTTTCATTCACTGGACCAAATTTGGAACAAATACCCAATACATCAAATTTGAATACTGGTGGGGTTGTGGGGGATTGATTTTTGTCATTTGGGAGTTGTAGCTGCTGGGATTTATAGTTAACCTACAATCAAAGAGCATTCTGAACTCTACAAATGATGGAATTGAACCAAACTTGGCACACAGACCTCCCATGACCAACAGAAAATACTGGAAGGGTTTGGTGGGCATTGACCTTGAGTTTTGGAGTTGTAGTTCACCTATATCTAGAGAGCACTGTGGGCTCAAACAATGATGGATCTGGATCAATTTGCCCAAATGTGAACACTGGTGGAATTTGGGGAAAATAGACCTTGACATTTGGAAGTTGTAGTTGCTGGGATTTATACTTCACCAACAATCAAAGAGCCCCTTGAACCCCACCAGTGATAGAATTGGGCCAAACTTCCCACACAGAACCCCCATTACCAACAGAAAATACTGAAGGTTTTTGGGAGGAATTGATAGTGATTTAGAGGAGATGTAGGCCATCTACCTCTGGAGAGAACTGAGAATTAATATGTGTTTTCTGATAGTCTTTGGCGACCCTTCTGATATCCTCTCATGACCCCAGGTTGAGAAATGTTGCTTTAGAGGAAGGCAATGGCAAAACTATTCTGAACAAATGTTGCCAGAATAATCCCAGAATAGGTTTGCCTTGGTGTCCCCACCAATTTATTTATTTATTTATTTACAGTATTTATATTCCGCCCTTCTCACCCCAAATGGGACTCGGGGTGGGTTACAATGAACACATATATGGCAAACATTCAATGCCAACAGACAACAACATATATAGACAGACACAGAGGCATTTAACATTTTTTTCCAGCTTCACGATTCCGGCCACAGGGGGAGCTGTTGCTTCACTGTCCACTAGTGGCTGTACTTCCTCATTCCTTTCCTCGTGTTTTGCTGGCAGTTTTATGATGTTGTAAATTAGTTAAATTAGCCTCCCGCATAAAGCGTACCTAAATTTCCCTAATTGACAGATGCAACTGTCTTTTCGGGGCTGCATAGGTCAACAGCAAGCCGAGCTATTTAATGGTCGGGGGCTTAACCCTACCTGAGCTTCGAACTCATGACCTCTCGGTCAGTAGTGATTTATTGCAGCTGGTTACTAGCCAGCTGCTCCACAGCCCGGCCCAAGGACTTGAAGGCATGCAACAAATAACAAGGGAGGAGGCCAATCCAAATTTCAGAGTTCAGCACTTTGGGTAGTTCTTTTGCAGCAGCACTCAATGCAAATTTTCTGCACCATAGACACTAACTTCTTCAGTAACAGTATAGCTGGCTGTGAATGAAAAATGTCATTTCTGAATGCTTTTCTATATTGATACAGAAAACCCGCTTGTAAACAGAACAGTCTTCATGGAGGAAGGTGATATTTCAGCTCTTTGCCTGCTGAAATATGCTGTTTTACTCTTTACACTGAGGTTTAAAATGTATGATTAGCAACCTGCAGTCTTCTGCAACCAAGCACATTCATGCATCTCAGTGTTTTCTCCACCCCATTCCCCTGCAGGTATCAGATCAGTAGATTGCGGAGGAAGATTTCAGGCAAAGTGGGGAGGGGAGCAGTCTTTTATAGTAGGGGAGCCCATCCAGCCATGACTCCTCTTCTCATTGAGGAAGCTTTGATAAGGTCCTCAAAGAAACCCACTTAATTTCCTGGAACACAATGTAAAATCCTCTGCCTCAGAATCTGAGTGATTCTTATTCTACAAAAGTCGTTTCCTGACTTGAACTTGCCAGAGGGAGAAAAAAAATATGTGCAGTAATTTAATACAAGGTACAAAAGATACTCATCCTGAGATGAGAAACTGAAAAGGTGGGCTGAGGGGAGGGGAAGAGGAGATATGAAAACCACGCTATGAAAGAACGCAATCTCAAAACTGAAAGCCCTGCAGCACACGGAAGGAATGGATTCACTTTTGATTTTACAACAACATTTTACATACAAACCCAGGAGCAAAAAGACCAGGAGGGAACTTTGTTTTCTTTTTTTGCCATGGCTTTTTCTAAATTGGCACAAGGGGGTCACTTACTCCAGTCCGATGCTCATTATGAGCCTCCAAAAGTTTGTGCATGCAAAGCGAGCCTTTAAAAAAGCAGTGGGTTCCCAGCAAATATGAGGGCCAACAGGTTAAGCATTAATAAGGGAACAAAAATGAAATGTAGTTCCTCGGAGCTCTCAGAGCAAAGAGCAAGGAGAAGAATCTGTTGAAACTGATTATTTCCCATTGTACCTTAAATTGTACCTTAGGTATGTTGAACACAGAAACCTGTCAGAGGAGCTGCTGCAGAAATATAGCATTAATTGGAGCACAGAAGCCTGTTTCTGGAACTGCTACTGAAATGTAGCATTAATAACTGAGAGGTTGCGATTATCATGGCAGAAAGCTTGTCATACTCCAGTTGTTAAAAAGGAAATTTCCAAACTGGGTTTCCATAGTTTTGATAACAAGGACAATCTTTTTATTGGCATATCGTTTTGGGGAAAATTCTGCTAACCTAGCAGTTTGAAAACATGCAAATGTGAGTAGATCAATAGGTACCGCTCCGGCGGGAAGGTAACGGTGCTGCAAGCAATCATGGTGGCTACATGACCCTGGAGGTGTCTACGGACAATGCCAGCTCTTCGGCTTAGAAATGGAGATGAGCACTATCTCCCAGAGTCGGAAACGACGGGACTTAATGTCAGGGAAAAACCTTTACCTTTACCTTTGGACTAAATCTTTAAAGGTTTAGTCTCTAACTCCCAGAACATCCCGTCCCACATGGCTAACAGTTAACTCTATAGGTGTTGCCCTAAAGCAGTGGTTCCCAACCTGTGGGTCCCCGGATATTTTGACCTTCAACTCCCAGAAATCCTATCAGCTGGTAAACTAGCTGGGATTTCTTGGAGTTGTAGGCCAAAACACCTGGGGATCCACAGGTTGGAAACCACTGCCCTCAAGAGTGAGATTTTAGAATAGGGATGTACAACCTGGACACATTACTTTTTGGATTATAACTCCCAGAATCCTTCTGGCACCCACGTTAGCTGAGGGATTCTCAAAAGTATAACCTTCTCAAATGATATTAGATCAGATCCCTCCCTTCTGACCTTCTGTAAGAGACCGAAAACGTGGCTTTGTGGACAAGCCTTTGGAGAATTGGTGCAATAGACATATATGGAATGATGTGCAATGACTTTTGGAACGGCCCGGATAACACTTGTGGATTGGATTATGTGATTAAATGTGAATGGACTGTTTTTAAATGTTTTAATTGTTTAATTGTTCCTGCCAACCTAGCAGTTCGAAAACATGCAAATGTGAGTAGATAAATAGGTACCGCTCCAGCGGGAAGGCAACGGCGCTTTATGCAGTCATGCCAGCCACATGACCTTGGATGTGTCTACGGACAACACCGGCTCTTCGGCTTAGAAATGGAGATGAGCACCAACCCCTAGAGTCAGACATGACTGGACTTAATGTCAGGGGAAAACCTTTACCTTTACCTTTTAATTGTTTTAATGTATTTTATAATTCTCTTTCAATGTCCATTTGAATTGTGCACTGTTTTCAAGGCATCAAATAGCTGCCTATGTGTAAAGCCGCCTTGAGTCCCCTCCGGGGTTGAGAAAGGCGGGGTAGAAATGTCGTAAATAAATAAATACATAAATAAATAGCATGCTTTTGAAATTGTTGTTGGATGTAGTTCCTGCTATCCACAAACACCATATTGTAGTTGAACAGTATCATCTACCTTTGATTGAGGAATCATATCAGGTCTATTACTAATATGCCACATGTCACAAAATACATGCCAATCCTTTATGAGTAGCCCCAACAGGTTTACTGATTGGAGGAGGATGATACACTTCAAGAGGGAAGATAAAGAATCCTCCTCCCAACAATTCTTGCCAAGAAATCCTTGTGATAGGTTTGCCTTGGGGGGGGGGGGTCTTCAAAAACCCCACATTGAGTTGTGGCAGGTAAAGTGGTGTTAAATTGCAGTACATCTACAATGTAAACGTAGCCCTGAATTCTCCAGATTCTTTTAAAGTGATCTTGAAAAGCCAATCACCAACCTGCATTTCCACGACAACGCAAATTTTTCAAAATTCAATTGTCACGGGTACAGAATATGGGGTGAAATCTTCTGAACAGGGGCACAGACAGCAAAGCAAGCATTGCAGGTATGTTAACCTTCCCTGTGCTATCCAAAACTAAAAAAAGAAAGAATTCTGGTTGGAGTTATATTGAAAAAATCTAATTGCCCCAGGACCTCTATTTGCCCTTCTTGTTGTACATTTAAGCGAGAATATATGCAGAGCAGAAGGGAAGCCCATCAGACAAATGCTGGTGGAGGTTAGTGTTCATCTGGTGAACATATATAGTTCTAGCTAATACCCTATTTGTTTCAGTCACAGTGAGGTTCAAGCATTCATGCACAGCCCTCCAAAACTGGGAAACTCCACTGGGTCTGAGGATATAATGTGCAGGCTAATTCCATTTCAGAAAACAAAAGCTTTAAAAAGTTTAGCAGCTTTATTCAGAAATTGAAGTTGATCACAGCACATAGCTATTATTAAGACTGACAGCTTTTGCAATCTTACAGTACACATTTCAGTGCAAGCAATTCAACCATTTACATAGGCTGTGTTCCTATTTGTGAACAAGCAAAAACCTTCAGCTTTCCCTGGAGTTATCACCCCGCTGCCTTTGCATTCTTGTTCTCACAAGAATGGCCTTGGCAGCTTCCATCTGTCAGTTTTCCTCTCTACACGTCTGCCCATAAATCTAGCAAAATACAATAAATATTTCTGGTTTAATGGACTGTAGCACAGCCCATCACCCACTATATCAGTGGTTCTCAATTTTTGGGCCTCCAGGTGTCTTGGACTTTGGCTCCCACAATTCAGCTCCCACTGGTAAGCTGGCTGGGGTTTCTGGGAGTTGAAGTCCAAAACACTTGGAGGCCCATGTTGGGAATGGACGAGCTGTTAAGCTCTAATCACCCTCTTTATGAGGTAAATTCCCATTAAAATAGCAGAGTAAAAATTGCAGCAGCGGTGAGACTTACACGGTGTGAGTTTTGGAAGGCCTCTGTGTCATCAGGAAGGCAAAGAGATGCAAAGTTAGCTTTAAAGTTTAAAAGCATTTATTGAGGTAAAAAGAAATCCATTGATGGATAGAAAAGGTTTGGACCTAACTAGCTAATCTATCCTGTTCTAATACACATAGACGGATTAAAATAACAAAGCTCTAGATAGCTACATCTTGGCTAGTAGAGGACAGAGGTGCGTCCTCTCTGGAACAAAGCAGGAAGCTGGATTGGCGACTAAGCCTTGTGGGGCTGTTCTTCTCTAGGGCCATAAACATTCCAAAAGGCCAAATTGGGGGAAGTTACATCAAAGCCCTAGGAGAGATCACATTTCTAGAATCATCAAAGGGTGGGCTGACCTAAATAGGACGGGAAGCAGGAAACAATGGTGAATCCTATCTAGGCATGCTTTGGAAACGGGGAAAGGGTTCCCTCAATCTAACTCTATCATCTATCTGACTACATTTAGACTTGAGTAGTCCAGGATGATTCCCAACAGCCCAAAGGTTGGCAACCACTGCACTATATAAAGCAGTGGTTCTCAACCTGGGGTCCCCAGATGTTTTTGGTCTTCAACTCCCAGAAATCCTAACAGCTGGTAAACTGGCTAGGATTTCTGGGAGTTGTAGGCCAAAAACATCTGGGGACCCCAGTTTGAGAACCACTGATATAAAGCAAGTATAAAGCTTGGAAGGACTTATCATGCTGGCAGAAGGCTACTTTGCTCCCCAGGACTTACACAAATACATCCTCCAGAAATGCTATTTGATATGTCCACTCGTTTTCTTGAAAAGTCCTTGCAAGTTACTCAAGCTTGAACAGTGGTTCTCAACCTATAGGTCCCCAGGTGTTTTGGCATATAACTCCCAGAAATCCCAACCAGTTTACCAGCTGTTAGGATTTCTGGGAGTTGAAGGCCAAAACACCTGGGGACCCACAGGTTGAGAACCACTGAGCTTGAAGTACAATACGGACCCTGCATCTGTGGAACCAATACACAAGCTATACCTTCTTCTTGGTATCTCTGTAATCATTCCAATAAAATAATAAGGTGCACTATTATCCACCTTTTCACATATTCATGCAATGTTCAGGAACATAGGGATACAGGGGTCATGCTGTATCGTATTTAGCTAGAAACAGAAGAATCTAAAACTCATTCTAGGATATTCAAGGTATCTCTCCACAAACCCAGCGGAAATGGAATGATTCTTCTTACCTTAAATTGTTCTCTCTCTGTATGAAACCTCCTAACCCCTGCAGTGTCCCCCATTTTCTTGATAGAGGAGTTCAATGTGGAATTCTGAGAGAAGAAAAAGATAGCTTTTCCAGAGTGAGCTGGGTAAAAGCAGTGAAATAATAGCATTTTTGTAGTAAGGAAAAATACAGAGTCTGCAAATACTACTTTTGATACGGAACTCAAATATATATATTGCATTTAAATTTACAAGAAAGTTGCTTAGTTCTTGAAGGGATAATTAGCACTTCTGCTAAAAGCAAGGAATCCTGTCTGGTGAAAAAGCTGAAGATTAAAGGAATCTTTTGTGAAGATTTGATAAACACAAGTTTCAATACTGGTTTTTTACTCAAGAAGAATAGACCCCGTAAATCAGTGGGATTTAGCTATATGTCAGCTTGCTATTTGGTCAGTTTTTTCTATAATTACATGGGTTTCTGCCCTAAGGTGGATGTGTTTTGGAATCCAGGTTGGCATTGTGACCAAACGTAAACACCTGCCAATTTATAGAAAAAGTCTGTTTGTATTAGTGAGCTTATTTGATACATTCTTGAATTAGCTTGGCAGTCTGAGGCTGGGGGAAAGATACGGAAGCAGAGAATAAATTGGAGTTATTTTGAAGCCTGCCAATTAGTGAGATTATTGGAATTGGATCTTGACGAGTTAAAAATATGGGTTTGAATGGAGAAATCAAACAATGGGTGGGAACATAGTTTATGTTTGTGGGGTTGTGGCCTAGCACAACAGGTTAACCGCCAGCTACAAAGATCCTGCTGACCAGAAGATAAGCCGCTCCTGCCATCAGCCTAGCTTCTGCCTACCTTGCAATTCGAAAACAGCAATTGTGAGTAGATAAATAGGCACTGCTTTTAGCGGGGAGGAAAAAAAGCACCCCTGAAAAACATGGTGGCGGTCCAATCAGGAAGGTGTCTATGAACGACAAGGCTCCTCGGTGTGGAAGAATGGAGCAACAGCACCTCCCCATGGCCGAGTCGAGCACAGCCTCCAGATGCCGGAGATAGATAAAAGAGAGAAGCCTGCTTCTGTTTATGTACTGTTCTGTCTTTGTCAATTGTATAATGGCATTGAATATTTGCCATATATGTACCTGTAATTCGTTCTGAGTCCCCTTGGGGAGATAGAGCAGAATATAAATAATGATGATGATGGTGGTGGTGATTATTATTATTAAAGGAAAGGATAGATAAAAAGAAAGAAAATAAAAGGAGGTCCACTTAACACCATTCTAGTTGGAATCAACCAATAAGACTAAGGCTAAAAATTGATGTGGTACTTATATTTGAGAGAGGAATATTTGTGAAGGGACCTATGGAGTCCTCTCAGAGGATGAGCTGTTTTTGTTCTTGTTGTTTGCATTTGAACCAATTCCCCAAAAGCACAAAATGACGAATTCAATGATTCTAGGGGGCTTACAAGATTTGCAGCCAAATTTCCTCTTCTCCATGTATTCTGCCTCATTAAAAATATTTGGGTTTGGATGTGATCCCTCCTATCTCTTTCCACTGTTTCCTCCAAAATACCAAAGTGAAGAGACCCGTTGTAGTGCAAACAACCAAGCGTAACATCACAAGAATCTCTTTGTCGTCGGAAGCGTGACTTCCTCAAGAGCCTTCCTTGAATTCAGAATGACACTTTCATGAAAGGAAGTGTGGGAAAAGCCATGAATGTTTGATACGTGCTGGCTATAAATAAGTTATGCAGAACAGAACTTGCCAGACACAAAAGGATGCATCGGAAGTTGATGTAAAAAAAAAGAGGGAGACTATTGTTATTATATGATACTGAGAAACAGGAAGAACATTTAGAGTGGAAAGCTTAAAGAAAAAACAATCATACATAGGATTAATTTGCCAGGAAAAATTGTATTAAACTCAGAGAAGCTGTAAGCAAGATCAAAAGAAGTCTTGACCTTCTTCGTAGCACGTCAACTCACTTCTTAAGCATACCTTCATTTCAGTCCAGTTCAGTGATTCTGCCCTCTCCTGAAATCCCTGTAACCTCCAAATGTTTTTAGTTCTCTTAAAAATTGCCCGAAAACACAGAAGTTTGCTTGTTTATCCCATCACAATTGCAACCCACTCAAGCCTCTGAAAAACAGGCAAAATGGTCCAAATAAGTTTCAAAAAATGTTGAGAACATGTAAGGAAATATGTTTGCCCCTTAGAAGGAGTGAGTTACAAAGTGCCAGAATTGTCATCACTCATTGTTTTTCAAATAATGAGGGTGTCGCACAACCATATTTTTTTAAAAATTCAAAATAGTAAAAATACTTTATTGCTGGAACATTTAACAATTTCTGGTTAGTTCCAGAATTTACGTCTGAAGGGCATTTTTATGATTACTTCTACGGAATGTTTCCATTATTATGTCTTTCTCTTAACAATCCCAAGATCCTTCTCCTTTTAAAAAAAGTAATAGAAAAATAATAGAAAATGGAGTTGTGTGCGGATCTGTTTTCTTCCGGTACCTTCAGTACCTCCGGGAACCCATAACAGTAAGGGCCCTCCTGGTATGCCCGCAAATAATGCAAGCAGGAGCCAATCTCGGCTCCTCCTCCCCTATTTGGCATCACAGTTGAATATTTTTTATTTTGCTTTATTTTCCTCATTCTTTTTATTTAGTGGGACTGACTGGGAGTTGGGGACTT
Organism: Anolis carolinensis; assembly: GCF_035594765.1. Lineage (NCBI taxonomy): Eukaryota > Metazoa > Chordata > Lepidosauria > Squamata > Anolidae > Anolis > Anolis carolinensis. The sequence continues at coordinate 201,910,080 of NC_085842.1, forward strand.
GAGGAATGGTGGGTGAGGTGCACGTGCATGCGTTTGGGGGCTTTCACCCTTTTAGCTGCTTTTTCTCCTTCCCTTCCTCTCCTTCAGAAAATACTTCTAAAAAATAATTATTATTTTTAATAGTAATCCCAGCAAACAAAAGGCCTACTTCTCCTTTAGAGTAGAAGGTAAAAATACTGGAAGCAAAACCCCAAGCAGAAAGGAGATTGCAGGCAAGAGAGGGGATTTTTAAGGTAGTCCAGGAAGGATAGCTCTACTAAGTTCCAGATCATTGCTCTTCCATCCCTGGGCCTCCTTAAAATACCTTGGAAAGCTGTGTGGCATGCTGCTGGTGATGGTCTGGGAGAGAAAGCGTGCACATCTGCCTCTCCTCTAGAGTAGAGACAGCTTTAAGAAGCATTAAACCCGGTCTCCTCCTCTAAAAACAGAAGGGAAAGGATCCAGAAAGAGTGAGAACTCTGATGCTTTTTTAATCCAGGTCTTAATGAAGGATATAGAAGGGGAGCCTGTGGGAAGTCCCACCATAATGGACTGGATAGGGTGCTTTCTTAACCCCATTGCTGACACCCAGGCTCCCTTGAAAGGAAGAAAGGAAAGGCTCCCAGGGGAAAGGGGAGCCCCAGAAGTTCCTCATTGCCGCCAATGGGCCAAAAAGAACCGGGTTTTTGGATGGGTAATGAAAACGTCCATTCGGACGTTTTTAGGATGTGCTGGAAAATGGATATGGGGTGGTGTAAGGAGCTAATAACGACTGCCACCAATTTGTAAAGATACAACCACCAAGGACTCAGGAAGGAGACCTTTTACTTTTTTTCTTTCTCCTTATTCACTTTAGATGGTAGCGTAATTTGGTTTATAATATATGCGACAGAGGCTTAGATGTTGGAAGAACAATAACAAGTTTATTCAGGCACAGAGCTTAGTGGTTACAATGTTGTTTCTCACTTGGAGGTATTTTTATTAACAGTTACAATACTAGAATGAGATGAGTCAAACTCCCTAAAGTGTCACTTCTTTTACCCAAAATAGTTAGAACTTCTTTCTCTGCTACTTTTAAACCGCAGTCACCCCTGTGATATACGATCACAGATTCTCTGTTCCCTACCAGGACACAGACTACATTAAATAAGTCACCAAACTTATTTTAAACCGACTCAAAAAGAACAATTGAGTCTCCTTGATCCCCTCAACCTAGGATCAATCTTCCCTGTGCCTCCTCAGAGCACAGACTGACTCTCTTTTTTTAAATTCTGCACTTCTTCAACAAAATGGCAGTTGGCTCTGCCTACTTTTCCATGGCAACCAGACTCTGAGTGCTGAGATGCAATAACTGTAATACTTTCCCTTTTAAAACACAAACACACAATTAAACATAACATCTGTAAACCAAAAATTCGTACTTCATTACAGGTGGCGTATGGTCTCAGGCAAGCAGAAACGGATAGCAATTCACCCAAAATGCACACGCCTAATAAAAAATAGGTAGAATGTGAAACAATGGTAGCAAGTTACTAGTTTTTCATCATTGTAACATCAACAGGTTATTTTAAAAACACTTTAATGAGTTTATCACTTTTGCTATTTTTCAAAAGTAATTTTTCAAACTCTGCTATGAATGATCTCAAACAACATAGTCTGAACTTTTGAGAAAAAAGGAAATAATCTGTCAGAATCACAGCTTCATTTTCACTCTCGTTACCAACAGCTGACAAAAAATAAAGAAACTCTGGATCCTTTCACACTACACAGTTATAGCAGAATAATACCACTTTGACTGATGTGGAAGCATGCTGTCAAATTATGAGGTTTGTCATCTGATAAATCAACAAGACTCCCTGGCAGAGAATTCTAGGTATTACAAATCCCAGGATTCAGTAAGATGTCGCCATGGCAATTTGAGTGGTATCATAGCACTATAATTGTGTAATGTGACATATATTGCGACATTTACCAGGTCTTCAGGACAAATCCCAGATTTCATATAAGAAAACAGGAACATAATGACCTACAGGTTGAACATCCCTTATCTGGAATTCTGAAATCCAGAATAATTCAGAATCTGAAATTGTCCACAGGGGTGACTGAGGTAATTATACTTTTGCTTTCTGATGGTTCCGTGTATTTATTTATTTATCTACTATATTTCTACCCCACTCTTCTCACCCCAAAGGGGACTCAGAGTGGCTTACAGATATGGCAAAATTCAATGCCGCATTACAAATATAAAATAAACAAATAAACACATAGAGCAATAAAAACAGATAAAGCATATAAATACAATTAAAACATTTTTAAAATATAGTGCCTAGACCCATAGACCCAGAGACTGCCAGAAGATTCAACCAGTCCATACTCCAGGAAGTAATGCCTAGCTGCTCACTGGAGGGAAGGATATTAGGGACAAAGATGAAGTACTTTGACCATGTAATGAGAAGACAGGAAAGCTTGGAGAAGAGAATGAGGCTGGGGAAAATGGAAGGAAAGAGGAAGAGGGGCCGACCAAGGGCAAGACAGATGGATTGTATCCTTGAAGTGACTGGCTTGACCTTAAAAGAACTGGGGGTGGCCATGGCTGACAGGGAGCTCTGGCGTGGGCTGGTCCAGGAGGTCACGAAGAGTCGGAAGCGACTGAATGAATAAACAATAAGACCCATCGTTGTCATTAGTGCTGCATTTGTGTCGCATTCCATATTGCACTGTTACCCAAATACCTGGTGTCATAGCCAGGTCTTTAGCTTTTTCCTGAATATGAGGAGGGAGGGGGCCAATCTAATGTCACTGGGAAGGGAATTCCATAGCTGAGGGGCCTCCACTGAGAAGGCCCTGTCTCTCGTCCCCACTAATCATGCCTGCGCGAGGGGTGGGATAGAGAGCAGAGCCTCCCCAGCAGATCTTAATGCTCTAACTGTTTCATAGATATGTTTGGACAGGTAAATTGGGCCAGAACCATTTAGGGCTTTATAGGCCAAAGCTTTGAATTGTGCTCGCTAGCAAATTGGCAGCCAAGGGAGCTGACATAACAGGGGAGATGTCTGCTCCCTTTGTGACACTCCAGTGAGCATCCTGGCTACCGTCCATTGGACTATTTGGAGCTTCCGAACACTCTTCAAAGGCAGTCTCACATAGAGTACATTGCAGTAGTCTATTCAGGATGTAATGAGAGTGTGGATTAACATGGCCAAGTCTGGTTTCTCAAGGTACGGGCACGGCTGGTGCACAAGTTTTAATTCTGCAAAAATTCCCCTAGCCATCCACCGAAACCTGGGGTTCCAGGCTCAGCGATGAATTCAGGAGGATTCCCAACCTGTGTCTTCATGGGGAGTTTAGCACAGGCATGACTGCACAACTGCAGCAAAATAGAAAAACTTAGTATGCATGAATTGAGTAGGACAAACATAGGTAGGAAGCAAAGACATATGGAAGATTAATAGTGGGAAAACACCAGCATAGCACAATTCCAGTGAGTTTTAAAAATAATCATTCTAATAACAGCACACCAACTTTGCTTTTTGTACAATATTATTAAAAACTTCGTATAAAAATAACTTTAAGGCAATGTTTATAAAGTGTATATGAAACATATAAGGTAAAGGTAAAGGTTTTCCCCTGATGTTAAGTCCAGTCATGTCTGACTCTGGGGGTTGGTGCTCATCTCCATTTCTAAACCGAAGAGCTGGTGTTGTCCTTAGACACCTCCAAGGTCATGTGGCCGGCATGACTTCATGGAACGCCATTACCTTCCCGCCGGAGCCGTACCTATTGATCTACTCAAATTTGCATGTTTTTGAACTGCTAGGTTGGCAGGAGCTGGAGTTAACAGCGGGCGCTCAAGCCGCTCCCAGGATTTGAACCTAGGATTTGAACTCGAGTCCAGTCTTAAATATATCTCATTATGGATGTATCAGCAGATATGGATGCTCCATAATCTGAAAAATCCAAAATCTAAAACACTTCTGGTCCCAACCATTTGGATAAGAGATACTCAACTTGTATTAGGAAGGTGTAAGTCAAGAAAAAGAAACAGACATTACAACACTTAGACAGGTGCCCATGAGACATTATCCCTGTGAATGGTGTGTCTGTTGCTGACATACTTTCAATATGACAGAATCTGTAGAATCTGTGACACACATAAGATATGCCTTGTGCCATTTTACTAACTGCAACAATAGTTTTGTCATATATGCAAATGTGCCAATATCAGGAGGTTTCTCTGCAAATGTCAGGAAATATATGTGGGTGAAATAACTAGGCCCTTCATAAAAAAGAGCAGAAGGAAACATCTTTGCACATCCTTACTGAGTCATTTATGGAGTAAACAACATCATTATGCAACAGCTTTTGAGCATTAGAGAAAGTAAACGCTACTAATGACAAGATCCCGTTGAAATTAAAAACCTTGGTCCCTCTGGTCTATAATGAAGAAAATAAATTCCTTCCATTCATATACAAACTTCTGGAGTTTCCAGTCACTTCCTTTTCCCATCAGCCCAACGACAACCACAGTCATCAATTTGTTCTAACATCTGTTCACAGCATATAAAAACTGTTAGCCTCCGTCCATAAATGTTCAGTTGCCTGTAAATGATATCAGAGTCCTCTTGACTGGAAATTTTTTCAGATTTCTGTATTCAGTAAACATATACAGCTGATTTGTAATGTACGAGTATAAATATTTATATGTACACACAGTTTATATATACACATTTCAATATTCTTTTTCTTACCCTGAATGGACCTCTTCAAGTTATACCACGTTGGTCTCTTTAACCATTAAACATCATCTTCTGTATGTATTTCCATTTTCTGTAAGTGGATTTTGGTGTTGATCTGCAAGGCAAAATGACCAAATGTGTAGTATTTTGTATTACTAAGGCTATGCAGATCATAAGCATATATTCCAAGACCTGCCTTTCCTTTATTCAGTCCTGAAACCCTTTAGCCTTAATACTACATTTTATAATCAAGGGATCTAATTGCAGGTCAATGAAATTGCTCAGAAGGAATATGTGACTCCTTGGCCTTGGGAATGAGTGGTGTTTGTATTCACTAAGTTATGAAGTTATAGATATATAGCTTCATAAAGGACCAATTAATAAGTGCCGTTTTGTCTGAGCAGTGCTTGGCACAGTTATAAAATCAAGGAGAAAACATGACACACTCTATTACTAGGCAACTAATGGGAAGGAACAGGCACTTGGAAGGAGCAAAAAAAAAAGACACACTGTCTTTGCAGGGAGAGAGTGCAAGTACCATCACATCTGAGTAAAATTGAAGTGAGACACAAAGTAAGACAGTAATATTGAAGCAGACTTTCTAATTACCCATTATTACTTTTCATGAACATGCAACCTACCCTTTGCAACTGTTCTCTACAAAGCCCCATCTATACTGCCATAGGGGCCGGGCCATGGCGCAGGCTGGTGAGCAGCCGGCTGCAATAAATCACTCTGACCATGAGGTCATGAGTTCGGGGCCAGCCCGTGGCAGGGTGAGCACCCATCAATTAAAAAATAAAAAATAGCCCCTGCTCGTTGCTGACCTAGCAACCCGAAAGATAGTTGCATCTATCAAGTAGGAGATAAGGTGCCACTAAAGTGGGGAGGCAAGATTAACTAATTTACGACCTGGAATGAGGAAGTGCCGTCAGTGTGGATGATGAAGCAGCTGCTCCCCCCTGTGGCCAGAATCGAACATCCCCTCAGAAGAAGGTTAACTTGCCTCTGCGTGTGTCTCTCAGTCTCTGTTTGATGTGTTTATGGGCATTGAATGTTTGCCCTATGTGTGTTATAATGTGATCCGCCCTGAGTCCCCTTCGGGGTGAGAAGGGCAGAATATAAATACTGTAAATAAATAAATAAATATAACGCAGTTTCAGCATGCAGTTTAACTGCATTATATGACAGTGCAGACTCATATGATCCAGTTCAATGCAGTTAAATTGCAATCTGAAACTGCATTATGTAGCAGTGTAGATGGGGCCTCAATCTTTATGGATTTCAACTTGAATAGAGAAAGAAGTGGGTTTTCAGAAATACGGTCATTTGCAGGTTTCACTTTTGCAGATTTAATTACAGTACAGTTTCACTTATCCAACATAAACGGGCCGACAGAAGCTTGGATAAGCGAATATCTTGGATAATAAGGAGGGATTAAGGAAAAGCCTATTAAACATCAAATTAGGTTATGATTTTAAAAATTAAGCACTTAAACATCATGTTATACAACAAATTTGACAGAAAAAGTAGTTTAATACGCAGTAATGCTATGTAGTAATTACCATATTTACGAATTTAGCACCAAAATATCACGATGTATTGAAAACATTGACTACAAAAATGCATTGGATAATCCAGAACATTGGATAAGCGAGTGTTGGATAAGTGAGACTCTACTGTATTTGCAAATTTGATCAATACGTTCAGTATAGTAATCTCTAGATCCTCTGGCACAACTTTGCTTAGAGGGGCCATGGTGGTGCAATGGGTTAAACCCTTGTGCTGCTGAACTGCTGACCTGAAGGTTGGCCATTCGAATCTGCGGGATGAGGTGAGCTCTTGCTGGTAGCCCTAGCTCCTGCCAACCTAGCAGCTTGAAAACATGCAAATGTGGGTAGAATCATAGAATAGTAGAGTTGGAAGAGACCTCATGGGCCATCCAGTCCAACCCCCTGCCAAGAAGCAGGAAATCGCATTCAAAGCACCCCCGACAGATGGCCATCCAGCCATAGGTAGATACATAGGTACCACTTTGGCGGGAAAAGGCAAAAAGATGCTCCAAGTAGTCATGCCAGCCACACAATCAGGAGGTGTCTAGGGACAATGCAGGCTCCTTGGCTTGGAAACAGAGAAGATGACCTCCCCCAGAGCCAGAGATGAGCACTGCCTCCATAGCCGGAAATGAAAGGAGAAACCTTTGCCTTTGTCCGTGTATATGTGTCTCATTGTATTTCATTGTAACAAGGTATTGAATGTCTGCCTGTGTCTGTTTATATGCTGTAATCCACTTTGAGTCCCCTCGGAGAGAAGGATGGAATATAAATATATTATTATTATTATTATTATTATTATTATTATTATTATTATTATTATTATTATTTGCTGGAAATTGACCATGGAGATTCCTAAAAGGAATACTTCTCTGAGCATTTGTAGGTCCTTCAGCAACCCTATGGTCAACTTCTATTAGAATCACTAGGGAGATCTAGAAAGAGATATTCTCTCAATTTTTAAAAAGTGTTTTTATTAGATTCAATACTACAGATAGCTCCTTTAGGATCTGACAAATAGCAAATTTGGAAACTGCTGGCTGCTCTGGTCGACTGCTTCCTGCACTGCTATTCTGACCTCTATACAAACACTCCTATAGTTAAAGCATATTCCTAAAAATCATTCATTTTTAAAGCCAAGGATGTTTCAAAAAGCTTTGTAACCAGAGACGTGACCTTCTGTAGCCCATAAGTTTGGAAGAAGAAATGCTTTTGGAGCTATATAGTGGATTTAAATCTCAAAGCATGGCAGGCTCCATGTTTTTGTACAAAAGTCTAGAGGTGGAGCCCCTTGTTTTACTTTTCTTGACTTTACTCTCTGTGATTTGCAGAGAGGGAAAGTGAGGCCATGCATAGGGATGGAAAAAGGAGAATGAATCTTCAAAACATCAAGCATGCTGCTTTCGCCATTGAAATGTACTTACTACCTCTGTGAGTTGAAGGGGCACCGCCTTCTTGAACCATCCTTGATTTCTTTTACATGCATATTTTTTCCAGGAGAAAATGCTTCTGGAACATAGCCATACAGCCCAAAAAACTCACAGCAACCTACAATCAATTTCCTTGTAAAAGTTTCTCTAAGACTGTTTGCAGAAGGTGGAGAGCACAAAACCTTGATTTCCTAAGCAATTTCCTACTTTTATAGCTTGAAGTATAATCACAGACTGTTCCCTTCTGTACTTACATAGTAGCAGAAGTCAAATAAGAGTGTTGGTGAACATTTCCCATTGTAGTATTGTTTTAATATTGTTCTCGTCCTTCTGGAGAGGTAATGGCCTCTTTCACTAGAGTATTTCACTACAGTATTTCACTCTGAATATTATAATCCATTCTAGGGGGTTTTATGCTGGTTTACACCTGAGCATCGTTTGTTAACATGCATCATTCTGTCTCAAAGAGCTCCATCTGCTAATTAAAGATTTCTCACTTTTGAATCCTCATTTAGTTCTCAGATGACACCAAATTAGGAGGGATAGCTAATACTCCAGAGGATAGGATCAGAATTCAAAATGACCGTAATGGATTAGAGAGCTGGGCCAAAACTAAGAAAATGAATTTCAACAAGGACAAATTTAAGATACTACACTTAGGTAAAAAAAAAAAGAAATAAAGATATAGAATAGGTGATGCCTGGCTCGACAACAGTCCATGTGAAAAAGATTTTGGAGTCTTTGTGGACAACTGTTATGAATAACTTTTCAATAACTTTAAGGCATAGGTTCTTTTTATTGCAATTTCAGTCTGAGAAGTATAACAGAACTTTTATAGAACAACAAAGAATGACATTAGACATACAGATTCTATGCAACTTCATTGGATTTACAAACAACCTACTGTTACATTGGCTAACAAACAACATGCATCCATCATGCATACAAAGATTTACCATATCCTTTCTCCCTCCTGAAGAAGCACCTGCTTAGACCAGCCCCAGCTTCCACTGCAGCCTGCCAACACATAGTTCCAAAATGCCAAAATGCCCAGACTTCAAAACTCCAAAAAGAGCATCTCCAAATTGCACTCCTTTCTCTTCCCTTGAGAAAAAGAGGCCACAAAAGTGACCAGACTGCTTCCTTGCAAGTCTGCAACTCCCATACACCATCTCAACTGAGCATGGTGGGTGAACAGCACCGCTGTCTGTCACAATTTCTAGATTGTCATAAGGTCACTTATATAGCAACTAGCTGTGTCCAGCCACGCGTTGCTATGGCGTTGTCTGGTGGTGTTGGTGAGAACTTGTTGAGGTAGTGGTGTTATTGAATGTCTGTTGTATGGTTGTCTTTATGTTTAGTATGCATTTGGTTGTTTGTGTACTATGAAAGTGGTGAGGGTAGAGGAGGTCTATGTCCCTGTGTAGTATTGTATAGTATTTATACGTTGTCCATGTGTGGTGAATGCTTGGATTGTGTCCTGCTGCATAGTAGAAAGGGTTGGGCTGGATGGCCCTTAGGGGTCTCTCCAAACTCTTGTGCCTGTCCCCTGGGCTGAGTAAGTTGCTAGGAGACCAAGTGGGCGGAACTTAGCCTTGTAACTGGCAGCAATTGGATAAAAACAATTATTCCTCTCCCTCTAATTAGGACTTTATTTTTCTTTTCTTTTTGTTGTATCAACCTAGAGCCGTGGATGATGGGATGTGTTGTCAAATTTCGAGGTTGGGGGGCCTGTAGTTTTGTTGTTTTGTCCGCTGCCCTGATGCCATCACTCTTTTATATATATAGATATTTTGCTGATGTTGTCTCAAAGTTGTAAATGAATGATAGGCGTCTTCCATCCTGGCTGTATCTGTTTCTTAGACCAGATGTTGATTCTTCTTGATTGGTGTTAGCGCTGTGTTGACTTCCTTCTTAACAGCTGTAAACATTTCCTTAACTTGATGTAAAGGAGCTACGGGTGGAGTAGTGGGTTAAAGCCTTGTAACTTGAAGGTTGGGTTGCTGACCTGAAGGCTGCCAGGTTCAAATCCCACCCGGGGAGAGCGCGGATGAGCTCCCTCTATCAGCTCCAGCTCCATGCGGTGACATGAGAGAAGCCTCCCACAAGGATGGTAAAAACATCAAAACAGCCGGGCGTCCCCTGGGCAACGTCCTTGCAGATGGCCAATTCTCTCACACCAGAAGCAACTCAGGTTGCTCCTGACACAAAAAAAACTTGATGTAAACATTTCTCTTATCAGTAACATTTCTTATCACAGTTTACCAGGCAGGTCAACTATTTCAGGTCTTATTAGCAACTTTTAGTTACAATTCAGCAAGCAGATCATTAATCATTGTAGGCCTTGGTCTACAGACTGGTGTCTTCAAAATTACTAGCTCACATTCATTCATCTTCCATTCATACCTAAATATCGTATATTCATATTTTGTCACACAACAAGTTGAACATGAGCCAACAGTGTGATGCAGCAGCTGAAAACCCCAATGGGATTTAAGGCAGCATCAAAAGGGGTATAGTGTCTAGATCGAGGGAAGTCATGGTGCCTCTCTATTCTGCTTCGGCTAGACGTCACCTGGAATTCTGTGGCCAATTCTGGGCACCACAGTTCAAAAGAGATATTGACAAGCTGGAAGGTGTCTAGAGGAGGGCAATTAAAATGTTCAAAGGTCTGGAAACCATGAATTCCAATGAAGAGCTGGGTATGTTTAACCTACAGAAGAGAAGTCTGAGAGGAGACATGATAGCCATGTTTAAATATGTGAAAGGATGCCATAAGGAAGAGGGAGTAGGCTTGTTTTCTGCTGCCCTGGAAACTAAAACTCAGAGTAATTGGTTCAAATTATAGGAAATGAGATTCCACTTGAACTTTAGGAAGAACTTTCTGACAGTAAGAGCTGTTCAGAAGTGGAACTATCTGCCCCGGAGTGTGGTGGAAGCCTTTCCTTGAAAGCTTTTAAACAGAGGCTGGATGACCATCTGTCGGGGCTGCTTTGATTGTGCTTCTCCTGCATGGCAAGGGGTTGGATTAATGGCCCATGTGATCTCTTCCAATTCTATTATTCTATGATTCTATGAAACCCCTCCTTTTTATTTTCTGGTACAGTAGAGTCTCACTTATCCAAGCCTCGCTTATCCAAGTTTCTGGATTATCCAAGCCATTTTTGTAGTCAATGTTTTCAATATATCGTAATATTTTGGTGCTAAATTCGTAAATACAGTAATTACAACATAACATTGCTGTGTATTGAACTGCTTTTTCTGTCAAATTTGTTGTGAAACATGATGTTTTGGTGCTTAATTTGTAAAATCATAACCTAATTTGATGTTTAATAGGCTTTTCCTTAATCCCTCCTTATTATCCAAGATATTTGCTTATCCAAGCTTCTGCCGGCCCATGTAGCTTGGATAAGTGAGACTCTACTGTATATTTTTCCTTTGCTGGCTACCTTTAGACAATATATTTTTCTTTGATCTTCTTAAGCAGGTGAGGTTTACCATTATTTTTCCCTTGCCACTACTAGTGGAAGGAACTAAAAACCTCTTCAACATATGATTGATTAATCATGTTCTCTAAAATATTATGAACAGTAGCTCAGTGGCACATAATATTTTAAAAAGTGGTGAAATCCCTGCCATCTTGAGCTAGGGCTGGAAATGACCTCTTTCCAAAAACTGTGCTGAATCCATTCTGACTCTGGTGTAGGAAAAATTGAGACTTATAGCGCAGGTCATCAGTTTGTCAGAGCGGATACAGTTGTTATGGGAAAGTTGTAACTAAGTTTTAGTTGCGTTTTATAATAAAATAAAAATCTCACATACTGTACTTCCTAAAGATAGGTATTCTTCTTGCTGTTATGTGCCGGAAAATAGGCTTTAACATATCTCTGAAAGACCTCTCTGAGCCCCAATCATCCGCTCAGGTTTTGGAAACTCAGGGCCACAGTTTCCTTGATTGATGCTATCTACCTGTAATAAGGTCTTCCTCTTTTCCTACAACCTTTCATTCAACTTTACTAAGCATTCTCATCTTGTCTATTGACCCATGTCGGCTCATGGTGTGTCCAAAACTCAATAGCTTCAATTTAGATCTTTTGCTTTCAAACAAAAGTTCAGACTTGATATTTCTGGAGGGCTTTGATTCAATATCCTGGCCTATCCTAGATGCAGATGTTAAGGCAGCTCCCTATATTCCTAAAAACTTTTTGGTAGATCAAAAAAAAAAACTTCTAGATTTATCACTATGTTTATTTATTTTACTAAACAGTTGGATCTGTTGTCGAAGGCTTTCATAGCCAGGATCACAGGGTTGTTGTATGTTTTCCGGGCTGTATGGCCATGTTCAGTTGGATCATCTTTAAACTTCTAGAAACTATCAGAAGTAGCTACAATTTTAGCAGACTCCTTTGACTTTTTCATGCAGAGTAGGAGGTAATACATCTACTAAGATAGTGCTGACTGAAATTTTTGAGGGCACCCCAGAGAATTAAAATTTAACTGCCATGCTTCAATGCTATGAAATTATTATTACTATTATTATTATTATTATTATTATTATTATTATTATTATTATTATTATTATTATTACAGTAGAGTCTCACTTATCCAAGCTAAACAGGCCAGCAGAAGTGAATATCTTGGATAATAAGGAAAAGCCTATTAAACATCAAATTAGGTTATGATTTTACAAATTAAGCACCAAAACATCATGTTATACAACAAATTTGACAGAAAAAGCAGTTCAATACGCAGTAATGTTATGTTGTAATTACTGTATTTATGAATTTAGCACCAAAATATCATGATATATTGAAAACATTGACTACAAAATGGCTTGGATAATCCAGAAGCTTGGATAAGCGAGCCTTGGATAAGTGAGACTCTACTGTATTATTATTATTGTGTTTATGAGAGCTGCAGTTTTGAAAAGTCTATTATTATTATTATTATTATTATTATTATTATTAATAATAATAGTATACAGTAGAGTCTTGCTTATCCAACATAAACGGGCCGGCAGAATGTTGGATAAGCAAATATGTTGGATAATGAGGCATTAAGGAAAAGCCTATTAAACATCAAATTAGGTTATGATTTTACAAATTCAGCACCAAAACATCATGTTATACAACAAATTTGACAGAAATGGTAGTTCAATACGCAGTAATGTTATGTAATAATGACTGTATTTACAAATTTAGCACCAAAATATCACGATATATTGAAAACATTGACTACAAAAATGCGTTGGATAATCCAGAACATTGGATAAGCAAGTGTTGGATAAGTGAGACTCTACTGTACTTTATTTATATTCCACACTATCTCCCCGAGGGGACTCAGAACAGATTACAGAATACATATACAGCAAACATTCAATGCCGTTATACAATTAACAACAAAGACAGCAAAGCATAAACAGAGGCAAGTCTTCCCTCTTTTTTCATCTCTGGCATCTGGAGGCTGTGCTCGACTCGGACATGAGAGATGCTGTTCCAGTTTCGCCATGCCAAGGAGCCTGTTGTCCATGGATGCCTTCCTGATTGAATTGCTGGCATGTCTTCAGAAGTGCCTTCCTCCCTGCTAAAGTGGTACCTATTTATCTACTCACATTGCTGTTTTCAAACTGCTAGTTAAGCAGAAGCTGGGGATGATGGCAGGAGCTCATCCTGACCCATGGCTTGAACTGCTAACCTTCCAGTCAGCAAGATTTTCTGTAGCTGGTGATTTAACCTGCTGTTCTAACTGCGGCCCCATTCTAGCCTTTTATGCTGAAGAGTGCTGGTGCTTCTCCAAATTTTAACTCCCATGCTTCCATAACATAGTTTGGTGAGGCACCAGTAATCTTTGGCAGAGAAGGTTAAAGGCCTTATAAAACTACAATGCCTAGGATTCCATAGCACTGAGCCATGGCAGTTAAAGCAGTGTCAAGCTGCATTAATTCTACAATGTAGATGTACTCTAAGGTAGCTGGAATCAATCCTTTCATTTGCTATTTAGATAGAACACAAACCTTCTAATAGCTTCCTCCAAATTGTCAACTCTGATTGTCATGGATTTGGACTACCCCTTATTGCAGTTTTGGAAACATCAAATCTCAAATCAAATCTTCTTACATCGTACCAAATGAAAGACTGAATCCTCTCCATCTTTTTCTTTTATTTTGTGAAGCTGGACAGTCTCTGATCCACTGCTTAAGCATTAATGGCATGTACGTAGATATACAAGAGAGAGGATGCATCCCTGAACTGAAGCAGCCCAGATATACTGAACTTTTAAAATCCGTTTAAACTTCAACATGTACACAGTGCTGACAGTGCTCTTCTTTTGGGCCGTGATGGTGCAATGGGTTAAACGCTTGTGCTGCTGAACTGCTGACCTGAAAGTTGGCAGTTCGACTCCACAAGACAGGGTGAGCTCCCTGCTGTCAGACCTAGTTCCTGCCAACCTAGCAGTTCGAAAACATGCAAATGTTAATAGATAAATAGGTAATGTTTCAGTGGGAAAAGGCAAAGAGATGCTCCAAGCAATCTTGCCGGCCACATGACCAGGAGGTGACAACGCAGGATCCTCGGATTGAAAATGGAGGGAAGCACCCCCCAGAGCCAGAGATGAGCACTGCTTCCAGAAGTCGGAAATGAAAGGAGAAGTCTTGCCTTTGTTTGTGTTTGTGTGTCTCATGTGATTGTAAAGGCATTGAATGTTTGCCTATGTATGTAAATGCTGTAATCTGCTCTGAGTTCCCTGGAGAGAAGGGCGGAATAAATATAAAGTGCTTATTATTATTATTTTATTATGACACAGCAAACAAGATAGATATGCTGGATTTTGTATCACAAAATCACAAGTCGAACACTTCCCAAGTGTCTAGGACTGTGTGATGTGTTTTCAGATGAGGCGCGCAGATCCCAGCAAGGTGGACTTTTGCAGTTGGCAGATTGTAATTTTGTCAATGTCTATTGTTTCCAAATGCCAGCTGAGATCTTTTGGCATGGCACCCAATGTGCCAATCACCACTGGGACCACCTGCACTGGTTTCTGCCAGAGTCTTTGAAGTTCAATCTTGAGGTCCTGATAGCGGCTGAGTTTTTCCTGTTGTTTTTCGTCAATGCGACTGTCACCTGGGATGGCAACATCAATGATCCAAACCTTTTTCTTTTCCACAACTGTGAGGTCTGGTGTGTTGTGTTCCAGAACTTTGTCAGTCTGGATTTGGAAGTCCCACAGTATCTTTGCATGGTCATTTTCCAATATTTTTGCAGGTTTGTGATCCCACCAGTTCTTTACTGCTGGGAGGTGGTACTTGAGGCATACGTTCCAATGAATCATTTGGGCCACATAGTTGTGTCTCTGTTTGTAGTCTGTCTATGCGATTTTCTTACAGCAGCTGAGGATATGATCAATGGTTTCGTCAGCTTCCTTGCACAGTCTGCATTTTGGGTCATCAGCTGATTTTTCGATCTTGGCCTTAATTGCATTTGTCCTGATGGCTTGCTCCTGGGCTGCAAGGATCAGGCCTTCTGTCTCCTTCTTCAGTGTCCCATTTGTGAGCCATAGCCAGGTCTTTTCCTTATCAACTTTTCCTTCAATTTTGTCAAGGAACTTCTCATGCAATGTTTTGCTGTGCCAGCTGTCAGCAGTAGTTTGTAGTATTTGTACTATTGTTGTTGTTGTTGTATGACACAGCAAACAAGATAGATATGCTGGATTTTGTATCACAGTGTCTAGGACTGTGTGATGTATTTTCGGATGATGCGTGCAGATAATATATTATTATTATTATTATTATTATTATTATTATTATTATTATTATTATAAATATGACTGGTATTTTAAGAGAGCAAAGTTCAAACACACATGTTATTTTACAACTATTTATTAGTCTCCTTTTGGGTCAAAATAGTTAAAAATCAGAATACGAATATAGTGAGAATAAATACATGTGAATATTCTTATACTGTATAAAACTATTTTACAAGGAAAATGTCTTAGAATAAAACTGCATATTGAAATCACCCATTTGCGCCTTTAAAATAAAATACTTTATTTAAGACAGAGAAAAGACACTTGTTTCCACTGCTTTAGATCCAGTCTGAATAGATTGGTGTTAAAATCAGTGGGAGTTAACACATAACTCAGTGGAAGCTATACCATAATCCCATAAAATCAGTTGGAGTTATCTCATTGATTTCAGTGGCACTTAAATTCAATTAAATTAGACTATTATCCAGTGCAATGTCTGCAGGGAAATGTTTCAGGTAAAATATATCGAGCTAATTTCAGTTATTACTATTTACTAATGTAGATCCATTGAGTGAATGGGAATTTGATAAGCCAAAGTGTATGTGGGATCCATTGATTTAAAGTGCTTTCTCTAGACAAAAGTAAGCAACCATCATATAACCCAGTGGTTCCCAACCTGTGGTCCATGGACCAACAGTGGTGCCCAAGAACTAAAATATAGTCCACAGCCTCACCATTACTACACTGTTGCAATGAGAGCAACTGGTCTTTCAAAACCCTCTTTTAGTGCTGAGGCAACAGGGATGTCGGGAGGGGAGAGGATGTCTACTCACAAAAGACGTGACAACAAGCCTTCTGACTGCTGCTTCTCCTCCTCCTCTCTCATCCTAAGCAGAGCTGTTCCTTGTGGCGCCTGGAAGCGGGGATACCTTGGTGTCTTCATTTTTAGGCCTATTCCTGGGGCTGTTTGGGGTGCTGATTCAGGAAATTGCATTGGATAGACCACATCAGCTCTAGAATATTAAATACGGTTTTCTGTGGGCGAACAGATGGTGACTACTGGATGGCATATGTTCTGTATCAGAAACTAGAGCTGATGAGGTCTATCCAATGCAGTTTTCTGAATCAGCATCCCAAATAACCAAACCACATTTAAAGTTGACCAAAAATCAATTTGTAACCCTTTTGGTACTAATGTTGGAGAATCGTCCCTGGTCAAAGTGGTGCCTGGTCAAAGTGGTCCCTGGTCAAAGTGGACCCTGGTCAAAAAAAGTTTGGGAACCACTGATATAACCCAGTATTTTCCTTGCCGTGATATTAACCAAATCTTTCAAATAAGGAAAAATTCATATACAATTAACACCCTAAATTTTGGGATCATTATTGTGACCAACCATGATAAATTCACACACTTCATTTATTTTCAAGAAAATGACAGCTTTAAAAATAAAAGCCCATTATAAATGCCAGCTTAACCAGGGTTTCTAAATATGTCATTGTCCTTTTAATAACTCACCAGGTCTTCTTATCTTCAAAAGAGTAATAACTCTTACGATGGAAGCAACATTGCCTTTTGGAAAATTGATTTAAAATAGCATGCTTAATTGGCTTGTCAATCACTTTCTCTCAGAAAAAAAATGGATGCCTCATCAATCTATAACTGCAATCGGAGCTGGTCAGCAGCTCTTTTCGCTGTTAATGTTTTTTTCATTGGTTAAACAAAAGCCGAATGATAGCATCTCCCTTTTATTCGGTGCCACAAATAGCATTTCTGTTACAACTTTCCTCCTTTTCTTTCTCAAGTAGCTAATTATGTTCTGGAAAGTGATGAAAATCCTTTGTATGGAAGTAAGTTCTAGGTCCAAATCAGTGAGGGCTTATGTGGATGGAAATGTATTGGACTGCTTATCTTACTTGGCAGTTTATGTAACATATGTTTATGGAAAATCAATATCATAAAAATGCATTTTAAACAATGACGTAAGACTTGCTGAGAAACAAATCAGTGAACAGAAAGTGGTTGGAGACACTTGTTGTAGTTTCCTGCCCTTTCTGCTAATGAGTAGAAGCAAAATAAATTTTGCATAATAAAAGAACTGCATATTTTAGAACAAATTACCAGGTCTTCATTTTCATGCTGTAGGAATTGCTTGGCTGCGCAATAAGATTTTAATTTTTAATCTACAGTTAGGCGATATTAGCACCAACCCAGTCATCGTAACTGTTAAAAAGGACAGTTAAGAAGGGGAATATAAAGGAGTGTTATCCCTGTACTTCTGATATTAGGCCTCTATGCCGGACTTCTGAAGTTTGGAAGATCTACCTCGTTTATTCAGCCTTCAGGCTGCTGTTGTCATTATTTATAATTTTTTGACATTTTATTGAGCAAATATTGAATTTTTATTGTATATTTTTATTGCTTTCAACTTCTATGCTTGCTTGGAAAAAAATTGTCCTTATAGATGGACTGCAATGTTAAATAAATACATCAATCAAGTTAGAGTTCTGACATATATATATTAGACTTACAGAATATGGTACTGTTCCATCCTAATGGGCAGAGGCCACTAAGGGATGCTAGAGAGAGAAGATTAGTCCATTTTACAGGGGGGGGGGATTGAAGGAGGAAAACCATTTCTCCATTTTCACTGCTGATTTTCCCTTTCACTTCCCAGATGATAAATGAGGATTGTTTCCATGAGAGGGACATGGGTGGGGGGAATAACAGGAAAATGGGGAAATGGTTTTCCTCCTTCAACCCACCCTCCACTACATAAAATTGACTATCCTTCTCTCTCTCTTGCACCTCCTAGTGGCCTCCGCCCAGATTATGAAACAGTACTGAGAATATTATAACAATTCCTTCCCTCTTCACACCCCTGGTGATAAATAGACTCCTGTATAGATTTAATTTACTGTATATACTCGAGTATAAGCCTAGTTTTTCAGCCCTTTTTTTAAGACTGAAAAAGCCCCCCTCGGCTTATACTCGGTTGAGGGTCCTGGTTGGCTTATATTTGGGTCAGCTTATATTCGAGAATATATGGTACATTTATTATTTTTCTCTATTATTATTGGTATTATTACATTTATTATTTTTCTGTATTATTGTTGCTACTATTCCATTTATTTTACTCTATTTTTATTATTATTAATACATTTATTATTTCACTCTGATCTTATTATTATTACATTTATTATTTTACTCTATTTATTATTACATGTATTATTTTCCTGTATTTATTATTATTATTATTATGACATGTATTATTTTACTCTATTATTATTAAAAGGATACATAAGCACATTTACATTGAAGAAGATGAGAATAATGATTTAATCAGAGTTGGACAGTCTTATCCTAAATTTGAGCTTTATGTAAATATTCAAAAACATTTAACCTACTGATACCTCAATCAATGTAATTTTATTGGTATCTGTTTTTATTTCTGAAATTTACCACCCTCTGCTTATACTGGAATCAATGTTTGCCCAGTTTTTTTGTGGTAAAATTAGGTGCCTCGGCTTATATTCGGGTCGGCTTATACTCGAGTATATATGGTACTAACAAAACTCTGGAAGCTTCAAATAGTCCAATGGGTGGCAGCCAGGTTGCTCACCGGAGTGGTATACAGGGAGCATACAACCCTCCTGTTACATCAGCTCCATTGGCTGCCAGTCTGGTACTGAGCACAATTCAAAGTGCTGGCTTTAGCCTATAAAGCCCTAAATAGCTCCGGTCAGCTTACCTGTCTGAACATATCTCCCTCTATGAGCCAGTTCAAGCATTAAAATCTGCTGGGAGGCCCTGCTCTCGGTCCCACCCCCTTCATATGCACAATTGGTTGGGACGAGAGACAGGGCCTTCTTGGCGGTGGCCCCTCAACTGTAGAACTCCCTCCCCAGTGACATCAGATCGGCCTCCTCCCTCTTAAGAGTATGTATAGCATAAATGACAGACCCCACAATCTAGTTCATGAATATAAAATGCATCTTTATTTTAAACCATGAATGCAAATTGCTACCCACCTACATAACTACCTACTACACTTTCTTTCAAATCTAGCTCATAGTTCAGATGTCTTCCAAATGCAAGTACATGTCTTGATCTAAGCCAGGGATGGGAATCTAATGACCCTAAAGAAGTTTTGGGAATATAGCTCCCAGAATTTCTGGCCATAAAAAAGCATTTCTGGTCTTCCATAAAAAAGTGAAATCCTGGCTGTGGAATAGCTAGATAGATCCTCATGAACGCGACATTAGAAGCAACATGAATGACAATTTTGGGATTGGTGCTATGTTTTACCATGTTTTAATTGATTTTAAATCATAATGTACTGTATATACTCGAGTATAAGCCTAGTTTTTCAGCCCTTTTTTTAGGACTAAAAAAGCTCCCCTCGGCTTATACTCGGGTGAGGATCCTGGTTGTCTTATATTTCGGTCAGCTTATATTCGAGAATATATGGTACATTTATTATTTTTCTCTATTATTATTGGTATTATTACATTTATTATTTTACTCTATTATTATTACATTTATTATTGTACTCTATTATTGTTGCTACTATTACATTTAATTTACTCTATTATTATTATTATTATTATTAATACATTTATTATTTCACTCTGATCTTGTTATTATTATTACATTTATTATTCTACTCTATTTATTATTACATGTATTATTTTCCTGTATTTATTATTATTATTACATGTATTATTTTACTCTATTATTATTAAAAGAATACATAAGCACATTTACATTGAAGAGGAGAATAATGATTTAATCAGAGTTAGACAATCTTATCTTAAATTGGAGCTTGACGTAAATATTCAAAAACATTTAACCTACTGATGTCTCACTTAATGTAATTTTTTTGGTATCTATTTTTATTTCTGAAATTTCCCACCCGCGGCTTATACTTGAGTCAATGATTTCCTAGTTTTTTTGTGGTAAAATTAGATGCCTTGGCTTATATTCGGTTCCACTTATATTCAAGTATATACGGTATATGTTAATCTATTTTAATGGTTATTGTATATGTATTGTTTGATGTTTGTATGATTGTGGTATAATTGCTAAAGTTGGAAGTTGCTGAGTCCCCCTAGGGGTAAGGTAAAGTGGGGTAGAAATAAAGTAAATAAATAACCAAAATAACCAAAATATATTTTTTCACTATCTCCCATCCCTTTTTTCCCTTCCTTTTCTCCCTTTCCTTTATGTCATAAAAACTGTAAAGTCAAAAAAAGTTAGAGTTCTGGAGAATCCAAAACATTGACACCATTCTGTGGCATTGTAATTTGTTCCTATAACAGTTTTGTCAGACTGAATTCCCACATACTGAAGTTCCCAATATGTCACTCAGAAAATCAAATGACTGCACCAGACAGAGGAGGAGGAGAAAGAGCAGGAAGAGGAAGAAGAGGCAGAAAAAGTGGTGGTGGAAGGGGAGGAAAAATCTAACCAGTCCCATAATTATGTATGATGAGTTAGCTGCATCTTGGGAAGCAGGATCATTGGAAGCAAGAGCTATACATGCCGTACAGTCTGCCTTTGATCCTTCTGCCCTATAAAGCTCTAAACAGTTCTGGCCCAGCTTACCTGTCTGAATGGATCTCCCTCTAGGATCCACCTTGAAGGTTAAGATCTTCTGGGGAGGCCCTACTCTCGGTTCCATCTCCTTCGCAGGTGCGGTTAGTGGGGATGAGAGACAGGGCCTTCCCAGTGGTGGCCCCTCACCTATGGAACTCCCTCCCCAGTGAAATTAGAGCAGCCACCTACCTCCTGACCTTCAGGAAGAAAGTAAAAATGTGGTTATGGGACCAAGCTTTTGAATAGTACGTTCTAGTGCAATAAGAGAATATGGAGTAGTGAAATGACAAATGGAATGGCTTTGGATCATGATTTTAGATGGCATATTTTAATAATTGGTTTTAATATTGATATGTTTTAATTATTTGGTTTTAATACATGTGTTTATTTTACTGTATGTATGCTTATGGCGTTCCATGCAGTCATGCCGGCCACATGACCTTGGAGGTGTCTACGGACAACGCTGGCTCTTCGGCTTAGAAATGGAGATGAGCACCAACCACCAGAGTCGGACACGATTGGACTTAACATCAGGGGAAACCTTTACCTTTACCTTTACTATGTTTATGGCATCAAATTATTGCCTATCTTTAAGGCCACTCGGAGTCCCCTTTGGAGTGAGAAGGGCGGGATATAAATGAAGTAAGTAAATAAAAAAATAATCTATCGCCCTTAAGTATAATGAAGCCAATCCAATCAACATTGTGCACAGAATGAAAAGTCGAAGGTGTCATTTTGTTCTTTGCTTGAAGGAGCAAAATGTCTTGATCTGGCCTTGGCCAGATGAGACCTGTTTTAGTTTCCTCAGGTTGTCTACTCACAGGATCCTTTGAAGAAGATGAAAGGCATTCTGTGTGCCAAACACTTAAGACCCATCCTTTGGTCTGCTGTCCACGCCAACCAGCCTATCTACAAAACAGAATGAAAGTCTTATAGCTCTTTCAACCTTTCTCCCTGCCTCTCCCCCACAGGCACTTCCACCCAGGCGTTACAAGGCTAGCAGCCAGGGCTGGGCAAGTGAGCCATTGCTTCTGAGAAAGCAGCTAGAGAAAGCTACAACCCAGCAAGGGCTCCCTAATGAGGAGTGACTAAGCGCTGACTCAGAGGAAGCAATTGGCAGTCTGAACAGAAACACTAGAACTGCAGTGAGAACGGAGCTCCCTTTCAATCAGTTCCTCTTGCGCCAATCTCACTCCAGCGCCAATCTCACTCAATTCCTGATTCATGTACTTCCAGCTTTATCCTGTTGCAAGGTTACATACCTTCCTACATCGTATTCAAGCAGTTTTTTTGTTGATTTGCGGCATGCTAAACCTCCTTTTCATTGGCCAACTAAGTGCAACTTTCCATTTTTTTTCCTTCCTCGTAGATTTGAGAAATATCATTTTACACATTTAATGTTCATAAGAATCTGAATGAACCCAGTCTGAGAGTCCTATGTATTTTCTGACTATTTTGCACCATTTTGATCTTTAATAAAGCGGATATCCCCATCAATGTTTTGCTTTCTGATGAAGCAAAGTGCCATAAATATTAGTCCAATTAATTTTAAAGCTTTTTATTGCAAAATCATAGATTAGTACCCCAAAGACAATTTCATGCTCAAGACCAGGGGTCCCCAAACCTTTTGAAAAGGGGACCAGTTCACGGCCCCTCAGACAGTTGGAGGGCCGGACTATAGTTTTGTAAAAAACTATGAACAAATTCCCCTGCACATATCTTATTTTGAAGTAAAAAAACAAAACGAGAACAAATACATCCTCAATGTTAATAATAATCATAATCATAATAAAAATAATAGAGGGTTGGAAGAGACCCCTTAGGCCATTTAGTCCAACCCCCTTCTACCTTTGTACACCAAAAGCACAAGCAAAGTATCCCTGACAGATGGCCACCCAGCCTTAATGTTGTTCATAATAATAATAATAACCTGGCTATGGCTCACGAATGGGACACTGAAGAAGGAGGCAGAAGTTCTGATCCTTGCAGCCCAGGAGCAAGCCATCAGAACAAATGCAATTAAGGCCAAGATCGAAAAATCAGCTGATGACCCAAAATGCAGACTCTGCAAGGAAACCGACGAAACCATTGATCATATCCTCAGCTGCTTTAAGAAAATCGCACAGAAAGACTACAAACAGAGGCACAACTATGTGGCCCAAATGATTCATTGGAACTTATGCCTCAAGTACCACCTCCCAGCAGTAAAGAACTAGTGGGATCACAAACCTGCAAAAGTATTGGAAAATGAGCACACAAAGATACTGTGGGACTTCTGAATCCAGGTTGACACAGTTCTGGAACACAACACACCAGATATCACAGTTGTGGAAAAGAAAAAGGTTTGGATCATTGATGTTGCCATCCCAGGTGACAGTCGCATTGACAAAAAACAACAGGAAAAACTCAGCCGCTATCAGGACCTCAAGATTGAACTTCAAAGACTCTGGCAGAAACCAGTGCAGGTGGCCCCGATGGTGATGGGCACATTGGGTGCCGTGCCAAAAGATCTCCGCCGGCATTTGGAAACAATAGGCATTGACAAAATTACGATCTGCCAGCTGCAAAAGATCCCACCCTACTGGGATCTGTGCGCATCATCTGAAAATACATCACACAGCCCTAGACACTTGGGAAGTGTTCAACTTGTGATTTTGTGATACGAAATCCAGCATGTCTATCTTGTTTGCTGTGTCAAATAATGATAATATATCACACAGTCCTAAATGCTTGGGAAGTGTTGAACTTGTGGTTTTGTGATATGAAATCCACCATATATATCTCGTTTGCATGTTCTTCTGTCAATAATAATAATAATAAAGAAGGTTGGAAGAGACCCCTTGGGCCATTTAGTCCAACCCCCTTCTGCCTTTATGCACCAAAAGCACTAGCAAAGTACCCCTTAATAATTAATAGTTAAATAATAATTAAAATACTATTATAAACAAGCAAAGCTTTGGATGGCGCGCACTAGGCGAGGGAGGAGTTGGGAAAGGTGTGCGCCTTTCCCTCCTCCCTCATGCTGCACACGCCTTCCTCAGTGGAGGAGGAGAGAGCTGCCGCTGTGGGGGGCGGATAAATTGCTTCAATGGCCCGCATGCAAGGCCTTAGTTTGGGGACCCCTGCTCAAGATGGTTAGGGGTCTTAACCCTTCTTTCATCATTGCAGAAGACTCATAGATTTCTATGAGTACTAACTTGCTCAAATGTCTTTCAGTTTCTTCCACGATATGTATGCAAATCATTAATCTGTCTGCCTTGTCTACCTTGACTATATATTAGGGATGTGCACAACTCGAAAAACCTGCTTTGTTTCTCTTAATGAAAATTGTGTGACCCCCATTTTGATTCTCAGGTGTTTCTAAACTGGCAGACAAGGTCAGTGTCGAAAGTATTATGGAACTCCAAAATCATCATTAGTTTTTTGTTAAGTTATTCGCCCATTTGTGGCAGTGGCGACACTAATGGGGCTCATCCTTCCCTCAGTTTTAAGGCTATTGCAATGAAACTTGCTACAATTGTAACACATATTTACCACTCTAAGATCCCCCATGTTTCAGAACACTTCACTAATCCATTTTGGGAAATTTCTTAAGTTTTTACAAACAACATTTTTCTTAAAATGCCACAACATCTATCTCCTTGAATATCTCTATATGGCATGCAACACACCATAGAACTGCAACTTAGAGATTTTCCTCCCAGACCAGCACAAATTTATTATCAGTCCTCTTTGCAGATTCAATAATTTATTGGAACTCTAAAGTGCGTGACTGGCTGTTGTCAACAAACTGAAGCTAAATCTAGACAAGACAGAGGTCCTCCTGGTCAATCATAAGGCCGATCAGGGTATAGGGTGGCAACCAGAGGCGGTCCAACAATGAGGCGAATTAGGCAGTCGCTTGTGGCACAAAACATACAGGGGTGCAGTCGAGACTGCTTTTTCTGTTGATTTGTTGTAAAACATGATGTTTTGGTGATTAGTTTGTTAAATCTCAATGTAATTTGATGTTTAATAGGCTTTCCCTTAATCCCTCCTTATTATCCAACATTTTCGCTTATCCAACGCTTTTATTTTTCAGTGATTGGTTTTGGGGGGGGCGCCAAAATTCTGTTCACCTACACTTGAAAAATAACTAGGGCTGGCTCTGGTGGCAACCTGTGCTCAGCGGGATTACACTCCCCCTGAGGGTGCAGATCCAGAGTCTGGGGGTCCTCCTGGACTCAACATTGATGCTTGGAGCTCAGGTGTCGGCGGTGGCTGGGAGGGCCTTCGCACAGTTAAAACTTGTGTGCCAGCTGCAACTGTACCTCGAAAAGCCTGATATGGTCACTGTGATCCACACCCTAGTTACATCTAGATGGACTACTGCGATGCAGTCTACATGGAGCTGCCTTTGAAGACGGCTCGGAAACTGCAGTTGGTGCAAAGGTCGGTGACTAGATTACTAACTGGAGCTGGTTATAGGGAGCTCACCATGCTCCTATTAAAGCAGCTCCACTGGCTGTGATGACTTTCCAGACCCAATTCAAAGTGCAGGTTATTACCTATAAAGCCTTATATGCTTCGAGTCCAACCAATCTTCGAGATTGCATCTCCTTCTATGAACCAGCACGGGCACTAAGATCTACTAGGGAGGCCTCGGTCCCACCTCCATCTTAAGTGTGATTGGCAGGGATGAGAGAGAGAACCTTCTTGGTGGTGACCCCCTACTTTGGAATGCCCTCCTGAGGGAGATTAGACTAGCCTCCACTCTCCAAGCCTTTTGTATACAACTGAAGACATGGCTATTTCGACAAACTTTTGACCATGTTTAGAATCCCTTAATGAATATCTTAGGACCCAAATATTATTTTGTTGTGCACTTTATGAGACTGGTATTGATTGCAGCTGTTTTATACCTGCAGCTATTGTTGCTTTTACTGATTTTAATTGGGGGGTTTGTGATGTTTATGTTGGTTGTTATTGTTTTTGTGTTATTGTCTTTACACCCTTGAGTGCTTTGTAAGCAGCCACAAGTCCCTTTGGGAGATGGTGATGGAGTATAAATAAATTATTATTATTATTATTATTATTATTATTATTATTATTATTATTATTATTATTATTCCTACAGACAGACAATAGCTCTCCACTCCCATGTTGGGCTTTTCTGATATGAACAGAATTTGGAAAATGTGTTTTAGGGCAGGGCCTTTAAAATTCTCTGCCACAGGGGTCTTTGCCTTCCCAAACTACATTTCCCAGAATTCTCAGTCTCCCTCCCATCTCTCTTGCCTTCCCACAATGGCAACCTGGCTCTCCTTAATTTAAAGAGGAATGGCTTCCTTGGCTTTGCCCCACTAATACAATTTGCTTGCGCTGAAAATGAAACTGACTTTGGGAGACTTATAAGGCTTACTGAACTTTAACAAAAAGTCATAGGTGAGTGCGTTGTTTCTTACGTTTTTTGTGTGTGGGCCCGTCGTGTTTCAAAACTCGCCTCGTATGTAGAGATCTTACAAAATTGATCCAACAAACAAGGCACAAATGGTTTTTTGAACAGCCCTACTATGCATCCTTCAATAAAAATTAGTTGCAGTTGTTTCTTGCAGAAACCTTTCTTGTAAGCCTCCTTTAACAATATCAGTGAGGGTTGTTCATATTTCGAGAGCCAGGGTAGTTTGGGTGTTAGACTAGGAGTCTGGAAGAACAGCAAGTCCCCACTCAGTCATGGAAGCCTACTGGGTGACCTTTGGCAAGTCACTCTCTCAGTCTCAGAGGAAAACAAAGGCAAATGTGCTCTGAACATATTTTGCCAAAAAGTTATGATACAGTTGCCTCAGGATCGCTAAAAGTCAGAAATGACTTGAAGAAACACAACATCAAAGTTCATGTGCTTTTCCAAAAGTATACTTGCAGTTAGCTTCAGGTGCAACTTTTTAAAAAGCACACAAAAAGATCTGTGGGGTGCGTGTGAAGTAGAATTTTTAAAAGAGATGTCTTCCAGTTCCCCAGACCCTATGTCACATCTTTTAGAAATGAAAGGAAGGTAACTCAAATGTTCTCAGTGGCTTTGAATCTGTGCTCTACTGTGCAGACAACAGTGTTCAAAGTGGCATCAAAACTATGTTTGTGAGTCCAAATCCTACCAGAAAAGAACAGCACTTGTACTGTCTTCCAATGTTTTACTTTTCCTATGAGTTAGCTTTACCTCTTGTCTATGGATCTATCATTCTTGATAAGACAGATCATGCCAGTTAGAGAAAAAAACTTCATGTTTCTCTAATCTCATACACAGATGGCATCCTATTAGTGACGTAGTAAAAGGTAAAGGTTTTCCCCTGACGTTAAGTCCAGTCGTGACCGACTCTGGGGATTGGTG
Organism: Anolis carolinensis; assembly: GCF_035594765.1. Classification (NCBI taxonomy): domain Eukaryota; kingdom Metazoa; phylum Chordata; class Lepidosauria; order Squamata; family Anolidae; genus Anolis; species Anolis carolinensis. The sequence continues at coordinate 201,937,481 of NC_085842.1, forward strand.
CTCATCTCCATTTCTAAGCCGAAGAGCCGGCGTTGTCCGTAGACACCTCCAAGGTCATGTGGCCGGCATGACTGCATGGAGCGCCGTTACCTTCCCGCCGAAGTGGTACCTATTGATCTACTCACATTTGCATGTTTTCGAACTGCTAGGTTGGCAGGAGCTGGGGCTAACAGCGGGCGCTCATTCTGCTCCCGGGATTTGAACCTGGGACCTTTCGGTCTGCAAGTTCATCAGCTCAGTGCTTTAACACACTGCGCCACCACCAGGGGCCCTATGCCAGCATATATCTTTTGGGAGTGATTCCTGGGAGGTCAGAATTCTTTATGCAACAACAAGCTCCCTCTGAAACCTTCCTTTTTCATGTTGCATCCTCCAACCTGTAGAGAGGATGGAGAGCAAGAACCCTTTCATTGCACATTGTAATAGTTGCCACTTTAGCTGTCATGGTGGCATGGGTTAAGCCCTTGTGCCAGCAGGACTGCTGACTGACAGGTCAGTGGTTTGAATCCGGGGAGAGCAGGTGCATTTCACTTGTTCTGCCGGAGCCCCTGGGGATGCAATGGGTTAAACCCTTGTGCCGGCAGGACTGCTGACTGAAAGGTCAGTGGTTTGAATCTGGGAAGTGGGGTGAGCTCCCGTCTGTCAGCTCTAGCTCCCAATGCCGGGACATGAAAGAAGCCTCCCACAGATGGCAAAACATCAAACATCCGGGTGCCCCCTGGGCAACGTCCTTGCAGACAGCCAATTCTCTCACATCAGAAGCAACTTGCAATTTCTCAAGTTGCTCCTGACACACACAAAGAATTGTTCTACCTAAGTGAAGTAGCCTATATTTCTCCTTATTGAAATTCATTCCTTCATTAGGATGTCCTTATTCTCCACCAGACTACAGTCACACAACTTTTGCCTATTTTCAACCAGGCACTGAATGGCTATGGAGGAGGCCCTTGGGGCAGAAGGCGAGTCCTGTGGAAAGAGATTAGGGAGATCTATCATTGTTTTGCCATGGCAGAACTGTGCAATGCACCTCCCAATGCAGGTTTTCAGCCAATCCTAGTTTAAGTGCACAAAGATACTCTGGCTGGCATCTTATTAAGTCAACCGTACATCTGCATGTGCCTTTTTTTTCTTAGTGTGAAGATTGGTATTTCCATTCTTTCTCTACATTGACCAGAGCTCCTTTTTAAACTTCTTGTAAAGAAAGGCATTGGAAAAGCATTTGACTCTGTCCTTGTAAGCCAGTTAGAATATGATTACATTGGAGGACTCTAATGGAACTCAATAGAGATAGAGATAAATGCTTCTCTGATTGCTCCCATCACTTTCACACACACTCCGGGGACCAAATGGCTGGGATGGACTATAAGTTTGTGAATGAATGGTCAGCTGTACAGGTAAGTCCTGGGGTCTGCGAATGGCCGGCTGTAGCATAATTCTGCTTGCAGACCGGCTATGTTATGCGGAGCCAAACACTATGCTGGTCCCTCTCTTTTGTAGAGAAAGGTCGTAATATGGTCAGGGAACCCAGCAGTTCAGAATGTTCCTTGAGATTTTTCTTGTCACAGCAATCTGCTTCTGATTAGTTTCAGCAAATTGCAAAAGAGCTGGATAATAGATACAAGGAAATAAGTTTTCTATAAATATCCTCAGGCATGTTGTTGACTTTTGCTGTCAAGGCAGCTTCCACTTCTGGTGACCTCTTGAGTGAGCTTTCTCCAAGAGCTCTGTCCAGGTGCTGAAAGCTCAAAACTGCGGCTTCTTTGACTGCAGCAAACCACCTATAATGCAACATTTTCCCCATTTTTCCCATTCCTCCCAGCATTATTGCTTCTTCCAATGAGTTTTGTTGTTTCACAATGTGTCCAAAATATGATAGCTTCAGTTTAGTAATTTTGGCTTTTACCGAGAGTTCAAGTTTGATTTGCTCTTGCAACTACGAGGGCTATCCACAAAGTAGATTACATTTTGGAATTAAAAATGAACAAAGTATAGGAGAAAACATTTACCATATGCAGTTTAAAGCCACACCCAAATACCACATCTCAAGTAATCGCCATTCAAATCTAGGCACTTACCATAGCGATGAATGAGCTTTGCAACTCCTTCCCCACTAAATTCTGTTGCTTGCGTCCTCAACCACTTGTTTTCAACTATGGGAGCGTGGCTGGCAACGCAGCATTTTGGTGACGTTGCACAGCTGCAGGAAGGGGTGACTGGCTGGTTGAGGACGCAAGCGGAAGAATTTAGTGGGGAAGGAGTTGCAAAGCTCATTCATCGCTATGCTAAGTGCCTAGATTTGAATGGCACCTACGTGAGATGTGGTATTTGGGAGTGGCTTTCAACTGCATATGGTAAATGTTTTCTCCTATACTTGGTTCATTTTAATTCCAAAACGTAATCTACTTTGTGGATAACCCTCGTATTTACCTTTCTGGCAGTCTGAAAAATCCATCTGTATCATTTTCCTCCAACACCACATTTCAAATGACTTGCTTTCCTTCCTGCCAGATTTCTTCACTATCTAGGTTTCACAACCATTTATAAAAATCTGAAATACTATCACATAGATTACTTTTGAGTTTAATGAAATATAGTTTTACATTTGGGGATCTTATTTAGTTCTCTTGTAGCTGCCCTTCCAAGTCTGATTTCTTGACTAAATTGTTTATATATGTGAGTCAAGGGGTATGTGTGTGTATATGCCTTCATGTAGCCTGTCAGTTTATGGCAATCCCATTCATTTCATGAAACCCTTAGGCAAGAACTTATGGCAACTCCGTGAAAACCTTAGGCAAGGAATATTCAGAAATGCTTGGCCATATCCTACCTCTGAAATACAGCCTATAACTTGGTATTCCTTGGTGGTCTCCCATCCAAGTACTAACAAGGTTTAGCTTCCAAGATCAGAAGGGAGCTGATGCTTTTAGGATATTTAGGCAGTAAAGTTATTATGATGTCTTCACCATCCACATTAGGAGCCCCCAGATGGCGTAGTGGACTAAGTGACTTGAAGGTTGGGTTGCTGACCTGAAAGTTGCCAGGTTCGAATCCCACCTGGGGAGAGTGTGGATGAGCTCCCTCTATCAGCACCAGCTCCATGCGGGGACATGAGAGAAGCCTCCCACAAGGATGGTAAAAGCATCAAAACATCCAGGCGTCCCCTGGGCAACGTCCTTGCAGATGGCCAATTCTCTCACTCCAGAAGCAACTCCGGTTGCTCCTGACACGAAAAAAAAACAAAAAACCATCCACATTTAAGTTATACAACTCATCTGTAGAAATTCCCCACCCTTAAGACTCAGCTGCAACTCTCCTTTTACAGTTTCTTCTTTTACTTTAATCAGTAGTCATTCTGAGTCTTTGTTGTTTTCTAGTGCTAACATGGTGAAACCAGAAGACGAAAGTATTGTCATTTCTTCTGGTTTTCACAGATTCTTTGTCCAGGTCTTGGTATTGCAAAACCTTCTTGCTGAGGGCCCTTCCAGACAGTCATGGGTTTTAAACAAGGGCAAAAAAATCCCCAAAAAACTTCGGAAGAAATATCTGCCTCTGTTGTCCAGACTTGCTGCTTTGTTCCGAGATTTAGAGGCCTCCAAGGGACTTCCTCTGAAAACCTCAGCAGCTTTTTTTTTTTTAAGCCCCGTGATGTCACTATACGGATATACAAATATATAGATCTCTACAAAAGTTCAATTCTTTGTCCTGGTCAGAAAAACTGTGCCCTCCAGATGTTTCATGAAGTATCTGCCACACAAACAAACCTAATGGGGTAGGACCACTTTTGCCCAATTCAGTGCTGCACAATGAAACAAGAACACACACTTTCAAGTCAGGAACCGAACTTTGTGATTATTGACACCTATCACCTGGCTGTCTAGCCATCTGTCCAGACAGATTCGGTTGTGAACTTTTGGCATGGAAGAATAGAGTGCTGTTTCTGGTTTATACATGGCTGTTTCTATTAGCCATCTGCAGGATCTTGGCTCTTAGTATTTACATTCCTCTCAGGCACATCCATGTCCCAACAGCCAGTAGTAAGTTTTTGCCATTTACCAAACTGTACCCATGTTGTCAGCATACACCCAATGAGGAACCAACATGTATAATCCAGCAGTATCATTCTGTTGTTCCTGACACAAGTACACCATGGAACCTATCTGCACAGATGGCCATACAACAGGAAATAACTAATTACAGTAATGATAACATTCTGCTTCTGGTTTGAAAGTGTCCATTCCTGTGTACTACTTAATGTGAAAGTACTTGTTGCATCCCAGGAACTTCATTGTTCTGCCACAAACTTCATTAAACAGGTGAAGGACGAAGTTCCTCTTCCCAGTTCCTTTTCCCAGGATAAAGTTTTTGCCTTCTTCTCAAGTGTCACCTTCTTTTTAGGAATTGACCAATCAGGAACAAACATCTGAAACCCAGGAATAAACCCAGATAAAAATTTCCATGATTTCTGATTGCAGGGACATGCAGACAGGCAAAGATCCGGATATTCAGCTAAAAACATGACATTCCTGCACCTGGAAATCTCACGTTTTTTGCTTTTTGTAGTGATTGCTTCCAGGCTTACAGGGAACGGTATCTGGCCACCCTCCTGATACATATTATAGGAATTGAATCAGAAAGATTGAATTAGGATAAACCAGAGAACCAATGTGGTGTAGTGATTTGAGAACTGGACTATATTTTGTAGGTCAGGATTTGATTAGCTATAGGAATTGACTGGATGAACTTGGACAAGTCACATACCCAGGTTACAATAAGTTGGAAATGACTTGAAGGCATACAATTACAACATGATATTATAAGACCAAAAACGGAACACGTAAGTATTGCAATATTTGATATGTGTCCCCACTCAAGTGGATAGAACTGGGGTATTTTCAATTAGATAATTACATGGTACCTTAAGTCTGGAAATGTCTACTTAAGAGGAAATGAGGGAGCATTAATAGTGTGGAGAGTAATATCAAAAGGAGTCAGAAAATATAATGAGACTTCACAGAAAACTAATATAACCATAATCCAGGTTTATGCTCCAACTAGAGAGGCAGGAGAAGAAACAAATTGAAAGACTCAGTGCTGCAGTTCAGGAAGAAATTGATTACACACCAAAACAGAACATGTTGATATTCTTAGATGATTGGAATGCAAAAGCAGGAAAGAGAGCAGAACCCAAAATTGCTGGAGAATTTGGCTTATGATCACAAAATGAATCACGAGAGAGACTTAAATATTGTGAGGTCAACAGTTTGTGCACTGAAAACACATGCAACACAACAGTCAAATGTATACATAGATTTCATCAGATTACAATACAGAAATTAAATCGACTATGTAGAAGACAGAGAAGTTGCATTCTCTCTGCAAAACAAAACCAGAAGTAGATTGTGGCACAGACAATGAGCTGCTAATATAAAAGATTAACTTAAAGCTTTAAAATGACACTAAATTAACTGTGGTCCCAAAATACAATTTATTTTTATGTATTTATCGTGTCAGAAGTGAATTGAGGATATAGTTATAATGTCTTTAAAAACACAAACAAAGTTAAAAACTTGGCATTATACTCAATTTCCTTTGCTCAGAAGCTGGCCACTTGGAGTGCCTCTAGTGTCGCTGTAAGATGGTCCTCCATTGTTCATGTGGTAAGGCTAGGGCTGCATTGTAGTAAGTGGTCTGTAGTTTGCTCTTCTCCACACTCACATGTCGTGTGTTCCACTTTGTGGCCCCATTTCTTAAGATTGGCTCTGCATCTTGTGATGCCAGAGCGCAGTCTGTTCAGCAGCTTCCAAGTCACCCAGTCTTCTGTGTGCCCAGGGCGGAGTTTTTCATCTGGTATTAGCCATGGATTGAGGTTCCGGGTTTTAACCTCCCATTTTTGGACTCTTGCTTGCTAAGGTGTTCCTGTGAGTATCTCTGTGGATCTTAGAAAACTATTTCTTGATTTAAGGAATTGGCATGCTGGCTGATATCCGAACAGAGGATGGGCCAGAGTTGTCAATGCCTTGGTCCTTTCATTACAAGTTGCTACTTCCCGACAGATATCAGGTGGTGCAATACCGGCTAAACAGTATAATTTCTCCAGCGGTGTAGGGTGTAGACATCCTGTGATAATGTGGCATCTCTCATTAAGAGCCACATCCATTGTTTAATGTGGTTAGATGTATTCCACACTGGGGATGCGTATTCAACAGCAGAGTAGCAAAGTGCAAGGACAGATGTCCTCACTGTGTCTGGTTGTGATCCCAGGTTGTGCCAGTCATCGAATAATGCCATATGAGAGCTCTGTAGAGCACATTCACTCTCAAGCAGTTAGAACGATTTGAGCCTCTGCTGCAGAAAGACCTGCATCTTGAGCAGAGGCAGTAGAACTGGTATGAGAGTTAAATCCCAAATGTCTAGCACTGTGAACACATTAGCAAGCATGCTTAATTCTCCTCTACCTTTACAAGAGACTAAGGAGGCCAGAAATTACACATAGAGAGATACAGGCTTCCTGATTGCACAAGGCACAGAAGAAAATTAGCAATTAAATGCAATTACTTTACTGTGTGAAGTTAGAGGAGGTTTCATTAAGAGCAATTTGGCAATTTCCATATCAGTTCATGGCATTCATTAGGACTGTAAAACATGCCTTTTCAGAAAAGCTCAAGAGACCCTAATGATCCAGCCTCTTTCTAACCATCACCATCAGTAAGGTGTGACGGAGCCATTATTAACAAACTAAAATGAATAAAGAGGTCCTCGGGTCTATGTTGGCATTCAGAAGGTAAAGAAGAAGCACCTGTGAGCCACAATTCTGGGAAAGAATGTGCACCTATATCTAGAAAAGCCACATCTACAATATTTCTCCCTCTGTGTCTGGTTCATGACTATTCCTGTGATTTGTGGCTTTTCATAAGACAATTTCCTCCACTGTATAGTTTTAAATGTGCATAATTAGACCACTTATTTTTAATAAAAAAAACCCTAAGCATTACTTGAATGTTACCTTACAGTGGATGTGAGAAATTGTAGAAAGTAGGTTTGTGCTTTCGGGGTAAACCTTAACCCATTTCGTATCCCAGATTTCGGTGGGGGCCCCAGTCTGTTTTTGGGAGCCTCACAAAATTGGGGGGGGGGGGGAGATATCTGTTTTCGCTCTGTGGTGCCGAAAGAGCAGTTTTCTATCAGCCCATCATGGGGGGGGGGGGTCTTCCCAGGCTCCCCTTCCCGTCATTTTAGGCATTTACGCTGTTTTACTCTAGAGGAGAGGCGCTCAGCTGCAGGAAAGCATGTACTTCAAGGAGGCTTCTTACCTGTTTCTACTCAAGAGAAGGAGTTCTGCTGCAGGCAAGCATGTACTTTAAGGAGGCTTCTTACCTGTTTCTACTCAAGAGAAGGTGCTCAGCTGCAGGCAAGCATGTACTTTAAGGAGGCTTCTTACCTGTTTCTACTCAAGAGAAGGTGCTCAGCTGCAGGCAAGCATGTACTTCAAGGAGGCTTCTTACCTGTTTCTACTCAAGAGAAGGTGCTCAGCTGCAGGCAAGCATGTACTTTAAGGAGGCTTCTTACCTGTTTCTACGCAAGAGAAGGCGCTCTGCTGCAGGCAAGCATGTACTTTAAGGAGGCTTCTTACCTGTTTCTACTCAAGAGAAGGTGCTCTGCTGCAGGCAAGCATGTATTTTAAGGAGGTTTCTTACCTGTTTCTACTCAAGAGAAGGCGCTCTGCTGCAGGCAGGTGAGGGTGCTGGGCGTGCATGCCACACACACACACTCTCAAGGGAAGGAGGCAAGTTCTGACCTTCTTACTCTAGAGGAGGTGCTTGGCTGGAGGCAGGCACACATGCTGGGCCTGCATGCCACACATGCGCTCTCTCTTGCAGAGACAAGGAGGCACTGAGTGCCATGTGGTCACAAAACCAGAGGAGGAGCCGATGATTGGCTCCTCTTCGCTTTCGAGTCAAGCTAATTTTCTTGGGGGGGGGGGCTTTCCGTTATATGCTCCTGAAGGTAACAAAAGTACGAAAGAATGGATGAAACAAAAGAAACGAATTCCACACACAACTCTACTGAAAAGCATCAACCACCTAGAAGACTATAGAGGACTACAACCACTCTACAAATACCTTTGGTATGAGGACATTTTCACTGTTTCACAAAAGGCTTCCCTGGGAATAAATTGGTCCGGGGCTCTTGAAAAATTAGATGAACATTGAGAAGCCTCTAGGGCAGTGGTTCTCAACCTGTGGGTCCCCAGGTGTTTTGGCCTACAACTCCCAGAAATCCCAGCCAGTTTACCAGCTGTTAGGGTTTCTCAGAGATGAAGGCCAAAACATCTGGGGACCCACAGGTTGGGAACCACTGATCTAGGGCAAAAACCTTTTGTAAAAATTGTTCTTGATCCAGAGGAGGATAATGCAGACAGCCTCAAAGCTTGGTGGAAGATTGGTCCCACCTCAATCTTCTACAGTGTGTTAAAAATCATTCTAGATCAAAAAAAGGTAAAGGCAAAGGTTTCCCCTGATGTTAAGTCCAGTCGTGACCGACTCTGGGGGTTGGTGCTCATCTCCATTTCTAAGCCGAAGAGCCGGCGTTGTCCATAGACACCTCCAAGGTCATGTGGCAGGTATGACTGCATGGAACACTGTTACCTTCCTGCCAGAGTTGTTCCTATTGATCTACTCACATTTGCATGTTTTTGAACTGCTAGGTTGGCAGAAGCTGGAGCTAACAGCGGGCGCTCACTCCGCTCCCGGGATTTGAACCTGGGGGACCTTTTGGTCTGCAAGTTCAGCAGCTCAGCGCTTTAACACACTGAGCAACCAGAGGCTCCAGATCAAAAACAGTATCAATATTATTGACCCCTTGAGTTGGCTAGGGGCTATAAAACAGCCCTGGGACCACTTTTGCCCTATTGGTCACACTTTGTCCATCTCTGCCCTAGAATGTGCTTTTGTATTTTATGATGTACATCGTTTCTGAATGCATATAAAGCTGTTGATCAATATCAGATTCCAGAGCACAACATATATCACAAAGTACAAATAGAATGAGAAGTGTGGCCAACACAAAATCTGCCCCCCTCCCCAATGTTTGGAATAGTTTTCTTCTTCATGCATATTCCTAATTCTAGGACCCATAATCACGAACACAGTGTACAGGTGTTTTTCAGCAATTCAACATGAGTGTGTGACAAGTACATAAAGAAGACAGTGACATGAACACAATCCTGTGCTTAGGCTACTACAGGGTTGTTTATAACCAGTTGAGAGTAGGCATCAGTAGAATTTCTTCCTATAACATGCAATAAATTCATAGAAAAATATTGTCATTTCTACCTGAAGGAGATCTCAGATGAAGAGCTCCCAGCTGAAGCCAGAAGAGGTTCGCAGTGCTTCCATGGCATTATAGCAGAAGCACCCAATTGCACATCACATTTTTGAGTGACATAAAAGTGCAGAGAGCAAAGGGTCAGGCAATGTCCTGCTCCACTTTAAATACAGGAAACTGAGCTAATGAGGAGAGCTGGGTTGATTAACTGTTGGCATTTGCCTTAGGGTCACCATAAGTCAGAAATGACTTGAACACACAACAATGTCAAATTAATTTATCCCAAGCCAATCCACTGCTGCAGAACAACAGCTACAAAACCTCTAAGACCCCTTCCACACAGCTGAATAAAATCCCACATTTTCTGCTTTGAACTGGAATATATGGCAGTGTGGACTCAGTTAACCCAGTTCAAAGCAGATATTGCAGGAATTTTTGCCTTGATATTTTTGGTTATATGACTGTGTGGAAGGGCCCTAAGCCAGTGTTTCTCAAACTGTGATGATCCAGGTGTTTCATAATAATAATAATATAAAATTTTATTTCTAACCCACCCTCTCTCCCCGAAGGGACTCGGGGCAATTTACACATATGAAAGGCAAATAGTCGTTGTCATACACAATAAAAAAACAGAAGGAAATATGCATAAAAACATAACACGATAAAACGATAAAATACAGAGCATAATTAGAAGCACATATAAAATAAGCTCTATGGGAAAGGTGGTGTTGGGCCTCCTAAAGTACAATAACCAAGTACTGTTCAAATGAAATCTAGAGATATAACATATAGGTATGAAGTGGCCCGACAGTATGTTATGCATTTGTAAGAAAGCAGTCAGGAGGGGCAGGTTCTTTTTCCTTTCAATATTCATCTGCTCCCACATAGTCTGTGGAGCAAATATGAGTTTTAAGGTATTTTTAAAAGAGGGGAAAGAAGGAGTTGTTCTCACTTCAATAGGGAGAACGTTCCAGAGAGCCGGAGCGACCACAGAGAAGGCTCTCTCTCTCTCTCTCTCTCTCTCTCTCTCTCTCTCTCTCTCTTTCTCTCTATCTATCTATCTATCTATCTATCTATCTATCTATCTATCTATCTATCTATCTATCTCGTGCCCACCAGCCGTGCATGGGTTGGGGGTGGGATCGAGAGGAGGGCCCCCTCAGATGATTGCAGTGGCCAAATGGGATTGTAAACCAGGATGTCAATTCTCAAATAGTCTGGGCCTGAATTGTTTACGGCTGTATAGGTAATGGCCACCACTCTGTATTTAATCCGGAAGTAGATTGGCAGCCAGTTGAGCTGCTGTAAGAGAGGAATTGTTTGCTCCCTAATAGCACCCCAGTTAGCAACCTGTCTGCCAATCTTTGGAGCTTCCAAACTACCTTCAAAGGCAGCCCCATGTAGAGAGCATTGCAGTAGTCCAACTGAGATGTAACGATAGCATAGACTACTATGGCCTCTCAAGCTATGGGTGCAGCTGTTGCACAAGTTTTAATTGCACAAAAGCACTCCTGGCCACCGCCAACACCAGGGGCTCCAGGGTCAGCGATGAGTCCAAGAATACCCACAGACTGTGAACCTGTGTCTTCAGGGGAGTGCAACCCCGTCCAGCACAGGTTGAAACTCCAAACCCTGAGCTGTCTTCCAACTGATCAGGAATACCTCTGTTTTGACTGGATTTAGTTTCAGTTTGTTGACCCTCATCCAGCCCATCACTGATGACAGGCTCCAGTTCAGGACCAGAACAGCATCCTTGGCTTTGGGTGGAAAGGAGTAACAGAATTGGGTGTCTTCTGCATAACTTCAAAACTCCGGATGATCTCTCCCAGCAGTTTAATGTAAAAGGCCCGGGCTGTGGCGCAAGCTGGTGAGCAGCCAGCTGCAGCCAGCTGAGACCAATCACTCTGACCAAGAGGTCATGAGTTCGAGGCCAGCTCGGAGCCTGTGTTTGTCTTTGTCTTTGTTCTATGTCAAGGCATTGAATGTTTTCCTTATATGTGTAATGTGATCTGCCCTGAGTCCCCTTCGGGGTGAGAAGGGCGGAATATAAATACTGTAAATAAATAAATAAAATAAATGTTAAACAGCATGGGGGACAAAATTGAACCCTGAGGGACCCCACAGGCCAGGCCAGGGAGTCAAACAGGAGTCCCCCAGCTCCACCATCTGGGTTCGCCCCTCCAGGAAGGACCAGAGCCACTGCAGAACAGTGTCCCCAAGCCCCATCCTTGAGAGATGGCCCAGAAGGATGCCATGGTCAATGGTATTGAAAGCCACTGAGAGGTCCAGAAGAATCAGCAGGGGCACACTCCCCCTGTCGAGCTCTCTTCATAGATCATCCACCAAGGTGAACAGTGCTGTTTCAGTTCTGTAAACGGGCTTGAAACCAGATTGTGATGGATCCAGATAATCGATGTCATCCTAGAAACTTTGGAGTTGTGAGGTCACCATCTTTTCTAGAACCGTGCCCAGAAAGGGAAGATTTGATACTGGCTGGTAGTTGTTCAGTTGAATGGGATCCAGTGCTGGTTTCTTTAATAAAAGTCTTACTATTGCATCTTTGAAACTAGTTGGCATTATCCCTTGGGTCAAGGAGGCATTCACCAGCACTTTAACCCACTCTGCCAGTCCCCCCCCCCCCCCCCGGCTGATTTTATAAGCCAGGATGGGCAAGGGTCCAGAGAAGAAATGGTTGGCTTCATTCCTTCCAAGATCTTGTCCACGTCCTCAGGCCGAACAAGCTGAAAGGAATCCATTAAACTGGGATAGACAGCTGTTTCAGTTACATCTACGGAGACTGTATTAACACTGGCATCAATTCGGTATAGATCCGAGCAGCTTTATCTGCAAAGAACCTAGCAAACTCGTCGTAACGATCTGCTGATTGGACAGGGATCACAGGCTGAACTGGGTTCAGAAGTCCCCTGACCAATCAGAACAGCTCTCTCGGACAGTTCTTTGCAGATGCAATGTTGGCGGTCACAAATTGCCATTGTGCCACCTTCATTGCTGTGGACTAGGCTTTTAAATGAGCTCTAGACCGTACTCGATCTGATTTGCTGTTTTGCTCGCTTCATTGTCACCAGGAGTAGCAGGGAGCTGAATTGGCTCTGCTTTACGAAAGGAGATGTTCAGGAGCGGTTGTGTCCACAGCCCTAACAAATGTGAGTAGATCAATAAGTACCGCTCCGGCAGGAAGGTAATGGCGCTCCATGCAGTCATGCCGGCCACATGACCTTGGAGGTGTCTATGGATGATGCTGGCTCTTCGGCTTAGAAATGGAGATGAGCACCAACCCCCAGAGTCGGGCACGACTGGACTTAACGTCATGGGAAACCTTTACCTTTACCTACCTTAAGTCTAAATCTGACCAAGTAGTGGCAAAGGAACTGTAGAAAGTTCTTCCACTACACCGTCACTTTCATGTGATTTTTATTTATGAACTAGAGTAGAAAAATAGTCATATCTTTATACATAATTAGCAAAGTACTGGGCATTAATCATTTATGCGACGGACCTAGGAAAGTCTGCTGATGACTGCAGCAGGAATCTGCAATCATGATGAGCAAGTCATTAGAAGCAGGTTGCCATAATACAAGTCTAGCTCACAGCATAGCATTTTATACTTTAAAAATGTCATAATTGCCAAAGACTATCTCTAACCTAAGTGTATAATTGTGGGTCTTTAGGTAAATAGCATGCATCTCTAATTGTTAGGGACTGCAAAAGGTAATATGTTCTGTGCAAAATTTTGACATTAACAGTTAACATCCAAAGGACACAGTACATTTTCTCCCCTTTGCCACTATCTTTCGTGAAAATCAGGTTCATCTAAAATGAACCAATACACCAGCCTGTCATGAGCATTTCCTCAAGAGAACATTGAAAGGTATTGACTGCATTGATGGCTTTTCCAGCCATTGCATTATTTAATCATCATTTAATCAATTTCTCTTTTGCTCACTATATCCTAAAACATCTCATTATATTTATCCCTTTTAGATAGATTTTGGTTGGACAGAAAAACCTAGTTTTGTTTGTTAATGTGTGTGTATAATTGTGTATTGTGTTGTCAGCATTCACTAACCATTGCCCACAAGAATATCACAGATTATTATAGACAGTTTTTCCTCCCAGTAATGTTGTTTTGTTTTATCTGTTCATATTCTTTTGTTCTCAAAAACATTTATATTGGGATAGCTGTCTTGCGCCTCTGGTTTTAAAAGAGATTAGACAAACCCGTGGAGAATAGATCTATTAATGCTATTAACCATTCCATGATTCCCTCATTATCATATTTCTTCTGTTTCAACTCATTCTCTGCATTTTTTAAAAAAATTTCTCGTCCTTTTCTGCTTCCTCAGCTGTAGATTTCTGTTTCCAGCCTTGTTTACATACACTGACTTTGGCTGCCTCTTTTGTTTGAAATGCTCTCTGTGTGTTGAGATCTGGTAAGTTCAATCCCTTCCAGCGATTAGCAAACATCTTAAAATTCATATACTTGTGTAACAAATCCAGCCTTTCCTCCACTTATCAGAACTCAGTTTGAACAAAGAAGATGCTCAAATGTGACTTTGCATATCTAAATCGGCATTACTTCATTATTACTCAACCCAAGCTGGTTCTTCCCCTTCCACACATCTCCTTGTATTAAACTGGAGTTGCATGGATGGATAAGGGTTTGTGATCTGATTGATCCAAAAATGGATGGGTCAGTCTGGATTCTCTTTCCAGTGAGCTTTTTAGCCCCATGACAGAAATATCTTGTTAAATGTGCCTTTGGCTTTGAACAGTTCCAAAACAATCGAGGCAAAACAAAGCCCCAGCTACCTATTCGGCAGGTTCCATCCCTTTTGAGTTTTAGAAAGAAAGTGAAGACCTGGCTATGCGAGCAAGCGTTCAAAGAATAAGTTTCGTTGGCTTCGACTTGGTCTGGACTAAGGTTTATGTACAAGGTTTTGTGGATGAATGGCTCAAGTATTTTGTATTATTTTAAATCTGTTTATACTTGCTTATGTTTTATTCTTTTGTATTGTATATTGGCATCGAATTCTGCCAGTTTTGTAAGCCGCCCTGAGTCCCTTCGGGTGAGAAGGGCGGGATAGAAATGATGGAAATAAATAAATAAATAAATAAATAAATAAATAACTTTATTTTTATACCCCTCCCCATCTCCCCGAAGGGACTCAGGGCGGCTTACATGGGGCCTGGCCCGATAAAACAAACAAATAACAGTAACAAAGCAATAGAACAATTATCCCAGTAATAAACATCAACATCAATAAAAACAATCATTAAGATCAACAAGCAGGATACAGTATTAAAAACAGGAGACTAAGTCGTAGATCCCAGGCAAAGTACAGAGTGTTACGAAATGGGGAAAGGAAATTTCACAGTTGAATGGACAATAAAGTGCGGTATAAAATAGCAAGACAACAACAATGGGACTATTATGGAATGGACAGATAGATCAATCCAGCAACAATTAAACATCGAAGGCCTTTTGGAAGAGCCAGGTTTTTAAGCTCTTCTGGAAGGAGAGGAGGGTAGGGGCCTGCCTAATCTCTCTAGGTAGAGAGTTCCAAATAAATATCCATAAACTACTTCGAGTTTAGCTAAGGACTGTATGTTACCAAACTCTTAGCTAATTTGATGTTTCACTTTATTTTACAATGAACTGGTCATTTTCAAACTTCTGACTGCTTGATTCTTCAAAACATATTTTAATAGATTCTTGAAAGTATGATTACAAAAAGTCGGGAAAGGGACATGTACATAAGCTATCAATGTGGGCTAGACATATACATTAGGCTTGTGCAATTCAGTTGGAGGACGATCTGTTTTTGGTATCTGAATTTCATTGGATACCCAGATCTATTTTCGGGAGCCTCCTGAAAATCGGCTAATGGGAAAATCTGTTTTCAGCTAGGCAGCCAAAATATCTGGGAAGATCTGAACTGTTGGTGGCAATGGGGAACTTACGAGGCTCCCCTTACTGTTCCTGGGACGTTTTCCTTTCTTTTAAGGCAGCCTGGGTTGAGGAAGGGAATTAAGGAAGCACTCTTCCTGGAACCCTTTCCTTTCTTCCTTTCAAGGAAGTCTGAGTTGGAGCAATGGGGATAAGGAAGCATCCTTCCTGGGCTCCTTTCCTTTCTTCTTTTCAAGGGAGCCTAGGTTTGAGGAACAGGTTTAAGGAAGCATGCACCGCATGCTCCCAAATAAAAGAGAAGGAGCCGCGCCCGGCAGCCATGTAGGCCGTTTCAGGCGAAAAATACATGGCATCTGAGCCCTTGCCATTAAGGCCGTCCAGAGAACCCGAAAAAGCCAAAGGAAAATGGCTAAAACGGATCAGTGCACTAGTCTAATATACATTAGTATGAGCTGTGAGCTAGGCATACTCATTAACATTAATGAATTTCCAAAAACACAATTACTATTGATAAAATCCACACTCAAGAGTAGCTAGCTAGACCATTGTGAATGGGGAGTCTTTTGGCAAAATAAAGAGTATGCTGGGATCCAACCTGTCACATTTATTACATTATGTAACAAAATTTTAATTTTTTTCTGTTCCTGGTTTGAAAGTGTTATTTCCTGTTTAACTATGCAGTACTTACTTTGAAAATAGTTGTTATACTTCATAAACTTCATCTTTGTGGCTGCCACAAACTATCTTGAATTTGTTGAGACTGGATGAGATATTTCTTGAAATCTATAGCAAAATGTGCTGCAGGATGTACCACAAAAACAAAGGTGTTTTTTTTTTGCAGCGTATTAAACTTTTTCCATGTTTTTATGATAAAACCAGTTAGGAAATGCCATTTATAACCCAGAAACAAAAATTGTGTTACATAGTGTTCTTAGTTAAAATCCATGTCTCAGTAATATGATTTAACAGAACATGTGTGCCTACAAACATTTTTTCAGCACAAAATTGATATGGTGCAATACATTCAACCCAAAAGCAGATGCTTGAATCTTGAATAGAGTTAGCTGGAAACTGGAATTTGAATTATTTCAGCCTAGCTCAATGCCTTGGCTGATCAGCAAACATGCAGATCAGGATTTTGAAAACACTTAATGGAAATGCCAGAAAAGCAGCCCATTTTTTCATAAATGTAAAAATATGAGTTTCAACATTACAGATTAAGAGTGAAAAAATAATTGATAAGCTTTACTACTTGTGTTTGCGGTGGTGAAAGCCATGTGCCTGCAGAAAGACTATGCCTATCAAACTCAAGGAGCCCCCGATGGCGTAGTGGATTAAAGCCTTGTGACTTGAAGGTTGGGTTGCTGATCTGAAAGCTGCCAGGTACGAATCCCATGCGGGGAGAGCGTGGATGAGCTCCCTCTATCAGCTCCAGCTCCATGCGGGGACATGAGAGAAGCCTCCCACAAGGATGATAAAAACATCAAAACATCCGGGCGTCCCCTGGGCAACATCCTTGCAATTCTCTCACACCAGAAGCAACTTGCAGTTTCTCAAGTTGCTCCTGACATGAAAAAAAATCAAACTCAAGGGTTGGAGGAAGAGGTTTCACATCATCACAGCTTATTAAGGATCCTTAAGAAAGCTTTACAACCACTTTGTCTATGCCCAGATGAGAGGAACTGCAATTTTACTGCTAGAATAGAATATCATCATAACGGATGCCATTATTATCTCCCTTCTCCCGGGAAATCCTTGAGGATGCTACAGTCATCATGAGTCTGGTTGAAGAAACATGGCCAAATATCCCCTCCTGCAATGGCCAGAAAAATATGCATGCAAATGTAATTTGATATTATGCCTGCATCTTTCACCAAGAGGATGTTGACTATTCTGCTTGAAACATCAGAGAGGAAAGTGCATCAAGGAGGCCTCCAAAATATTCTTGGTTGGAATGGGACAGTGATGACTCCCCAACTGTTGCTGGTTTGTTCTTCTCTTCAACCCTAACCAGAACATCATATGTCATCGTATAATAGCCATCATCACATAATAGTTGCACCCCCCATTTTGGGGGTTTTCCTCACATAATGGTCCGCTGACACCTACAGGGCCTCCTTTGGCTATATGGCCAAAGCAAACCCAGTGAGCGGGCCTATGGGACCTCCACTGCCATCAGTAGAAGGAGGCTCAGTAGGCACCGGTTGCTCGTGCACACTCGCAGGAGGGATCTTTGGGAACACTCTCAGCTACTGGCTGGGGGAGGCATGTAGGCCTTCAAATTTTAACCTCTTAATAGTCGCACCCATTTTTTTGAAGGGGGAAAGGTCAAGAAAGTGGAACGATGATGCAGTCAGATAGTTAGTGGCGAGTGCTGAGCACTGAAGGTAAATACCTAGAAGACCACAGTTGTCACTCTGTTCTAATTTGAAGTAAGCAACTGTGTGGGGTTCAGGGACCAATTTCCCACCTCCTCAAAATTCTTCTTCAAGCTGCACTCTCATGAATAAATGCCTGCTTTTAACCTTCTAATTTTTGTCAACAATTTGAAGAGAAAATGGACAGAAAGGGAAGTATTTGGAGCTGGGAGGTCTGGGGTGGCCATGGAAGAAGTTTTTGACACTTGTGTTTTTGGAGGGAGCTTTGGACAAGATTTTCACTTAAAAAACGTAATTAAAATTGTGCTTTAATGGCCTGATGGGGAACAACAGTACGTTTTGGAGGCCACATTCATCCCATGGATTGAGCTTTTCCCAATCACTGTCTAGATGGCAAGATTCTTACAGAGGAGTCACTCAGTGCCCAATTAATCCATAAGAAACACTTTGTTTAAACAGTTGGCATAAACCTATAAGAAAATGAAACCAACAGGCGTAAAACAGAAGTAAGGTTTGACATAAGACAAAAGCAAAGAGCTGGAAATTGCCAGCTGTGAAAACCATTGTGTTGACTCCCGCATTATCTTCTTTTCAGGTCTCCAGTGTGTCTTGCTGTGCCATTCATGCTTTGTTCTTTCCAGCTATAATCTTGCCAGATTCTTTCAACTCTTGCAGTGCTTTTTGTTGTAATTTGTTTTATTGATGGAGGATTCTTGTTCTGTCTCTAATTCTAAGGCTGTGATCCAATGCAAACTTTCTTGGAAGTCAAACCCGTGATACTCATTGGCTTCTGGTTAAGCACCCATAGGATTACAATTTTAGTCCATCCAAAAACATCAATCCAGCTTTCATTTTCTGTAAAGGTTTGTGTAAACAAATGCCCAACACAAGCAGCAATCTAAATTTTCCAAGCACTGTCCTAGGTGTCACTAAAACACCAAGATATCCATACACAAAAGTAGTATCACTGAACTGGGGAAACCCTAAAGTTGTTAAAATACAAAGATTTTCTAGGGAAAATGTCTCAAGCAAAATCCTTCAAATTAGTTCAGTGAAGACTACAGTGTAT
This sequence comes from Anolis carolinensis, assembly GCF_035594765.1. NCBI lineage: Eukaryota > Metazoa > Chordata > Lepidosauria > Squamata > Anolidae > Anolis > Anolis carolinensis. Next base: position 201,956,181 of record NC_085842.1, read on the forward strand.
GTTCTACTGAAGCACTCATAAACCAAACTTTAGATATTATACAATTCAATGCTATTTCATGTTGTAAGCTATTCCTAAGCACACCTTTAGCATCAGCATTGAAGGATCCACCTTCTCCCATTATTATTCTGTGCCACCACCTCCTCTGAATATGTGGGTTTTATGGTGGCTTAGTGTCAAGAAATAAATCTTTCATAGTGAGAAATATCCCAAATCCAGGGATGCATAACATCAGCTCCACTTGTATGGCCATTTGCATGGTTTTAATTACTGTGTTATTTTCATTTCCAGGCTCTCCAAAATGGTCTTGCAAACGGAAATAAAATCTAATACAGAAAAGTCAAATAACAGACAATGTTTCAGCATAGCCATGGTAATTTTGTTGTACATATATGTTTTTTCAGTGCGGGGAGAAGTATACAGATAAGTGGTTCTCAACCTGTGGGTCCTCAGGTGTTTTGACCTACAACTCTCAGAAATCCTAGCCAGTTTACCAACTGTTAGGATTTCTGGGAGTTGAAGCCCAAAACATCTGAGGACCCACATGTTGAGAATCACTGGTATAGATAAATATATAATCTACTTCAACCTACTTTTGAAGATACTGACACAAGTACCATAGCTGGGGGAAAACCTTGCCTACATAATTCAAGCCAGTTGTCAAATCACTGCTTCTTAAACGTTTGGTCCCAATCCCAAATGGAGTGTCGTCTTAGCTTAGTGGTTCCCAAACTTTTTTTTGACCAGGGACCACTTGAACAGGGACCATTTTGACCAGGGACCACTGTGCAACATTAGTACCAAAAGGGTTACAAATCAATTTTTGGTCAACTTTAGATTCAGTTTGATTATCTGGGGATGCTGATTCAGAAAATTGCATTGGATAGACCACATTAGCTCTAGTTTCTGATACAGAACATATGCCATCCAATAGTTACCATCTGCTTGCCCACAAAAAATCGTATTTAATAATCTAGAGCTGATGTGGTCTATCCAATGAAACTTTCTGATCAGCACCCCAAATAACCCCAGGAACAGGCCTAAAAATGAAGACATCAAGGAGCCCCCACTTCCAGGCGCCACATGAAATGACTCCGCTGAGAAGGAGGGAGGAAGGAGGAGAAGCAGCAGTCAGGAGGCTTGTTGTCGTGCCTTTCATGGGTAGTCAGCCTCTCCTCTTTCAACATCCTCATTGCCTCAGCACTATAAGAGGGTTTTGCAAGACCAGTCACTCTAGTTGCAAAAGTGTAGTAACGGTGAGGTCGCGGACCATATTTCAGTTCTTGGGAACCATTGGTGGTCCATGGACCACTGTCTTAGCTCAATGTTGGGGTTATGAAAAAATTGGCAACATCAAAAAGCTTCAGAACACCACCTAGATATTTACATTAATTTGTTAGAAACAACATTTAGTGTTTACAGTAGACTTTGCAGAAAATGCTTCAGCTGTACTTCATTAAAAAATCAGCTTGTTTAGCAAGCCTTGTAAGCCCTGCTGACTAAGAATACATGTTTTATTTTTCTACCTATTTTATACACTTATATCCTTGATGTCATATACAAAATTTACTAGGTGGAAAGGGGTCACAACTTCAAAAAATTTAAGAAGCCCTAGTATAAATAGTCATTCACAAAATGGCCCTTATCTCATACTTTACACAAGTGAACTTTTCCAATGTACCAAATAGTTTCCAAACCCTGGAAGCTAACATGAATTACAGTTGGCTTAGTTAACTAATCAAGATGGATCCTGAGGAAATGTCAACTCCTAAACAAGAAATGAGCTTTGAATCCCATGGAATATTGTGCTTTGAACTAAAGAACACACAACACAGGTGTTCACCTGAATGTCAAAAGGAGAGATGGGGAAAGAAGAGTGTCTTGCAAGCAGTTGAGGGTTGCTGAAATTCACACAATTGTATGTAATCATTACGCCTATCTAACTTCTCTAAGCAAATTTAAAGGGGCAGCTTGATGGTTTTCGGCTCCCCAAAGGAATTTCTTGTTAGACTCAAAGCCCTGACAGTTGTATTACAAACCTCCTGGGAGCAGTAAGCCTCATAACCATATAGCTAGTTAAACAACTCTTCAGTAACAGGAATGGCACCTGTTCTTACATACATTCTACAGCAAAGTCAATAAAACAAGAGTTGGAGAACAGACTGCTTTTTTGTTCAGATACCTGCTTGTAGGACAAAAGCAAGAGAAGGGACAAAGAATGCTCAGCTAAGTTTAGCTGAAGATGAGTCAATTCAGAAATTCTAATTTAAAAAATGAAATGAACAAATCAAGTGCTGAGAGAAGGAGTCCAGGAGTTGTAGCACAAAAATAGGGAAATGTTGAGATTGTGTATTGCACTAGTAACTATATTTACCTAAGGAATCAATTTTCCAAATCCACCTTAAACTCTAGAGAGCCATCCTGGGTGATGGAATGGCTTCCTGTAGTTTAAGGTAGGTTTCAGGGGGGCATTTATAGCAGAAGCAATACATAACATAGTGGATACGGAACAGCTACAGATTTATAGCTGTAAATTAAAAATCCACAACTGCAATCCAGGAAGCCAGCCAAAGCTTCCAAATTCTCTTCCAGCATTTATGTCCAAGGTTTCACCATGTCTTACCGTGGTTAAAGGCTGGCCCTTTATTCACTTTATGAAGCTATGGTTTGGCATGGATTAAAGTATTATCTCTACATCAAACTCATCATGATTAAGGCTGCCTTTCATGAACCTACAGCCTCTCAGCTTTGCAACATTAATAATAATAATAATAATAATAATAATAATAATAATAATAATAATAATAATAATGTCGCAATCCCAGGTGATGGCAGGATTGAGGAGAAACAACTGGAAAAGTTGACATGATATGAGGATTTAAAGATCAAACTACAAAGACTCTGGCACAAGCTAGTCAAGGTGGTCCCAGTGGTGATCGGCACACTGGGTGCAGTGCCTAAAGGCCTTGGCCTGCACTTAAACACAATCGGCACTGACAAAATTACCATCTGCCAGCTGCAGAAGGCCACCTTACTGGGATCTGCTCACATTATTCGCCGATACATCACACAGTCCTAGACACTTGGGAATTGTCCGACGTGTGATCCAATTCAACAGCCAGCAGAGTGTCTGCTGTGGACTCATCTTCTTGTGTTTCAAATAATAATAATAATAATAATAATAATAATAATAATAATAATAATAATAATAATAATAATATTTATTACTCACCTCTACAAGGTACAACATAGCCAATACAGTGAAGTAGAACCAAACACTATTAAAATACAAATAACATACACACAGGTATAATGTAGGTTAAAATTCACAAGTTAAAATTGTGCAAAGAACAGAAAGCAGTGTGCCTGGCTCGACAGCAGTACGTGTGAGAAAGATCTTGGGAGTCCTCGTGGGCAACAAGTTAAACATGAGCCAACAATGCAATGCGGCAGCTAAAAAAGCCAATAGGATTTTGGCTTGCACAAATAGGAGTCTAGTGTCTAGATCCAGGGGAGTCATGCTATCCCTGTAGTCTGCCTTGGTCAGACCACACCTGGAATACTGTGTCCAATTCTGTGTGCTGCAATTTAAGGGAGATGTTGACAAGCTGGAATGTGTCCAGAGGACGGCAACTAATATGATCAGAGGTCTGGAGAACAAGCCCTATGAAGAGTGGCTTAAATTGCTGGGCATGTTTAGCCTGCAGAAGAGAAGGCTGAGAGGATAGATGACGAGGGCCAAGTATAAATATGTGAGAGGAAGTCATAGGGAGGAGGGAGCAAGCTTGTTTTCTGCTGCCCTGGAGACAAGGACGCGGAACAATGGCTTCAAACTATAGGAAAGGAGATTCCACCTGTCCTCTTGGAATGGGAATGGCTTGTGAAATAGGATCCCGTTGTAGATTTATGGTTCATATCAGACCTGTGTTTAGCACTAACTAATCCCAGCCTGCTTAATCTGGCATAGGTTAATGCTAATGGGAGTATGATTTCTGCATGGTGTCTTTTTTGAACAGCAAAAGAAATAGAAATTTTCAGGGATGACATAGTACCCCTTACCATTTTGCTGTCTCATATCCGAGTGAGACTGTGTTAACTAGAGCTGGCCCTGCGTATCTTGAAAGATCCTATTGGATCTGGTGTCTTTAGGGTATCTAAAGAGATTAGGCAAGCCCCCACATTAGTAGCCTTTAAGAAAGACCTGAAAACATGGCTCTTCCGTTGTGCTTTTGGAGAGTAATTACTACATACATCTTCTCTGTTGCTCTCCTCCAATATCTATCCTCTAGATTGCACCACTATTTTATGACCCTGTTCTTTGTGGTTTTTATTCTTATTTCTTTCTCACCCCGAGTTTTAACTTAAGTGTTCATGTGGCCCACCCTTGTTTTTATTGTTCTTCTGATTTTGCGTTGTAATGTATATTTTCATTTATTGTATTGTTCAATGTGTTATGATTTGTTGTTCTTTTATATTCTATTATATTGTATTGCTCTGGGCATGGCCCCATGTAAGCCGCCCCGAGTCCCCGTTGGGGAGATGGTGGCGGGGTATAAATAAAGTTTTTATTCTTATTCTTATTATTATCATCTACGGCCCATGTTTGCTTTAGGATCATAGGTAAAGGTTTTCCCCTGACGTTAAGTCCAGTCGTGACCAACTCTGGGGGTTGGTGCTCATCTCCATTTCTAAGCCGAAGAGCCGGTATTGTCCGTAGACACCTCCAAGGTCATGTGGCCGGCACGACTGCATGGAGCGCCGTTACCTTCCCACCGGAGCGGTACCTATTGATCTACTCACGTTGGCATGTTTTCAAACTGCTAGGTTGGCAGGAGCTGGGGCTAACAGCGGGCGCTCATTCCGCTCCCGGGATTTGAACCTGGCACCTTTTGGTCCGCAAGTTCAGGGGTGCTTTGAATGTGATTTTCCTTGTAGATTGAGTTGTAGTGGTTTGAATGTTGGTCAGGAGACCAGGGTATGAATTCCCATTCAGACATAGCAAGTCTCACTCTCTCGGCCTCAGAGACAAGTGATGGCAAACCTCCTCTGAACAAATCCTGGCAAGAAAACTCCATAACAAGCTTGCCTTAAGTCAGAAATCATTTCAAAGCACAAACCAGATGTATGATATACAGAAGGCCATGTGAATGCACACACATGCATTCCAGAAGGATTACGAGAAGCACAAAATTTATTTACAAGTGGTATGACTAAGTGCTTTCTTTACCATCTATGTTCTTCTTTTAAAAAGACCCAAGCAATCATCTGCCCCAGGACAGCTAATTCCTAAACCTTATGCAGGGGCACACTAGCGTGCTGTAATAAATAGATTTGAAAAAACAACACTTAACCTCCTGAGGGCCTTAGATAACCTTCCTGCTGTTTCTTCGCTCAGCAAGTGCTCTCTCTAAGCTTTGGAGTAGTTACAGGGAAATAACAAGAGCACAATACAGCTATATTTCAAAAGTAAAAAATACCAGGAGGGGATGGTGTTATGGGATGAGAGAATATGACGAGCAATTGCTTTTCATTATGCTTCAGAGAACATTTACAGAGGCATTTATCGATCTTAAGGATTTTTTCCATCTCACTATCTCCCCAAAAAGGTGAATAACCGACAGCTTGACGAGTAATTCTGTAAGTAATGCAATGAGTAAAAATAATGTACGCCTCGTTGGAACTGCAACAAGGAAAAGAATGAAATAAAAAGTAACTTTCACGGTTCTGCTTTTTGGGCCCTTTCACCGAACTCTAAAGTTCAGCAACAGCATGAGGGGCACTATAATCCATTGAGAGTGAATGCAAATAGAAATGCTGCTCCTTGGCATAGGGAGGAATTTAAAGTTGGAGGGATTCTCAGCACGGGGTCTGTGCTTGTGGAGAATGAGACATAGGAGGATAGACAGAAGCTGTTGACAATGGTGAGGCATTCAGGTGATGCCTGAGGACACAATGCCTGACCTATTGCTCTTGCCTTGAGCAATTTTATTTCCCTTTAGCTTCAGGAAAGGTTGGAACCATGGTCAGCAGCATTCCCATCCTTTCTGCAACTGTGTACAAGCCATTGCTCTAGGTCACAAGAGTCAAAGGCATGGCCAAATCCAGCTCATCACATCATTTTATGTGGCCTACGAAGTTTTTAATGCCAGGACAATGTAGTTATTTATACAGTCTTACCGACAGCCCTTTGAAGGCAACCACACGTTGATGTGGCCCTCAGTGAAAATGGGTTTGACACTCCTGCTCTAGGCTTACCTTCTTCCAGAGGGCTACTCACCCAAATAACTAATCACCTTAATGAACTCTGCATGCAAACAGTTTGGTTTACATTACCCTAGAAATACAAGAAACAAGAGGCTTTCCAAGCAAGAAAAATATCAACTGAAGTTTGCCAAAGCCCCGTTATTTGCTCAGCCGCTGTTCACCCTTCCAATAGCGTTCAATAAAAAGTGTTTTTCAAACTGTGTAGCTCAAGACAATGAGATTTACAGCTGCAAATGCTACATCAAAGCCATTATTAGGCCTTTCGTATCCCTTGTTTGTAACACTGTAGAGATGAATAAAAGAAGCCTGTAAATCGCAAATGCTTACAGCATTTTCCTTCTACTTCCACACTGGAGGAGCAAAGACTATTCCTGGAAGGCAAGGGTAGGGAATCTTTGTTCCTCCAGTTGTCTTGGACTTCAACTCTCTGAAGCCCCGAGTAGCACAGCCAATCAGAAGGGATTTGGGAAGTAGTGACTCAAAACATCTGGAGGGCCAGATATTCCACATGACTACATTTTGATCTGATAGTTGTTGGAGCATGAGCAAACTTGAAATTATAGAGGACATGGTTAGACACTGTTTGAAAAATGCAATCAATGTAAAAACTAGTTTTCTAACTTAGATTCACAAACCAAAGGCCACCAGCACCAGACAGCATATAAAGTATAAGACAGAGCACTGTGTGTTTAGCTGTTAAGAGAGCTTTTTATGTCTCCATTGGAAAATGGACTACCGGACTGGAGCAGATCAATAAAAGCAGTAAATGCTAGTCTAAACATTACAAAAATGAGGAAAACGCAAGACCTGTTTCCATTTATATCACATAAATTAAATTCTTAGAGGAAAGTCGTACAAGTTGAGCATCCCTTATCTGAAATTCCAAAATCCAAAGTACTCCATAATTGTCTACACAAGTAGCTGAGCGAGACAATTTTTTGCTGATAGTTTAGTGTACACAAGCTTTGTTCCATACACAAAAATATTTACAGTACTATGTAAAATTGTCTCCAGGCTATGTATTTATGTATTTATTTTATTTATATACTGCTCTTCTCCCCCAGGGGACATAGAGTGGTCTATGAAACATAAATAAATTTCGTGTTTAGACGTACTATCTCCAAGATATCTTATTATGGACATATATGCAAACTCAGGTATTCCAAACTCAAAGAATTAAAAAAAAAACCCAAACACTTCTGATCTCGGGAGGTTTGGATATGGGATACTTAATCTGTATCTTAACAGCATATAGGAAAATAATTTTTCATTCAAGAGAATTACAGTTACCAGACAAAGTATATAAATATATATATTTAAAAACATACACTTTGCATTTCTTATTTTACACGAATCTTGCTGTCAGCTCTCTATGTGCTGACAATCTCTGATAGAAAGTAACTCACATCATTACATATGCAACATTTCCATGCCAGGATCCATCTATCAAAAATAATGGTATTGGTTGGTTGAAGTTCCAAAATGTGCCATTATTGCTCATACGGAATTTTTAAGTTTTTCAGATATGACAGCTGTTTAAGCTCTTTCATATTCTTTGACTGCTGTTTGCAGAAACAAAATAATCAAAGCAAATGACAGGAAACTCTGTAAGCTACGTTCAGATAACTGCTATGTGTACATTATATTACATTTTTAATATATGTAATCTCCAGTTTACAACATCTGGTCATATTGTGTGGCAACATGTTCGGAGAATATCAAAAGAGGGCAGGCATCTATAGAAAGGGGAAGATTGTATCCTAGAGTATGGGAAAGTATTCTCACAAGGTCTGACCTTGCGGTGGATGATTTGGGAAGCAGAGGGGTTGACTAGATATTCCTGACTTTGCCCAAGAAAAATATTCCTGACTTTGCCCAAGAAACTGGCACTTCTATGTGTTATATTAACCAGTAGTATTTCATCTCTGACGTCTTTAATCATCACACAACAAAAAGCCAAGAGGGATAGCAATTCACAGTTTTAAATTCTTGAGCACTGACCACAAGCTTTCCGCTGAAGTCATTGAGGACAGAAAACTCGTACTTGCTAAAGTAACAACTCCCATCTAGGAAGTGAGAACTGGGGAACCATCATGAAATAAAATATAACCCTGGTGACAGAGAGAAGTCCCCCTATCCTGCAATCAGAAATCACTGAGCATCTAAGAAATTCTCTTTGGATTTTGAAAAATAACAGCAATAAAGAGCAATACAAAGGGTAAGAACTTCTTTGGGTTGCTCCTTCCCAAAGCTAGATCAATTTGGGATTGAAGATACAACAGAGGTGATCTCTCAATTGCAATTAAAAGATTGGGCGTGGGTTACAATTTCTCTCCCTTCCATTGCCAATTTTTTCCCGCCTACCTTAACCACTTTTAAGCATTCAGTGTGCATATTAATCATAATTAACATGAGCCATTTTCCAACATAATCAGTTTAACCAGCTTCGGGCTCTGATTTAAGAATCCTATTTAATGAAAGAATCTTCACTGTATTTAAGATCAATGCAGATGTAATGTTGAACTGTGGGGTCACGAGATCTGGTCCAGGAAGGGATGGGGAGCATACAATCTTCCAAGCCATTCAGTCTTTTAATTAGAGTTTGAAAGATCACTCCCATTATCTCTGCAACAGCACTTCGGGATAGACTTGTTGCAGCACAGCTGATTTATAAAACATGTTCGCTAAAAATAGATTGATCTTTAAAGTCTGCTGGGTAATCTGAAAGGCAAGAATCCACAAGCCACAGTAAAGAGTCAGTTGCTTTCTGTGCATGATGTCAGATTCCACCCAACGGCTGCATTTTTAGTCTTGGACTCTGCGCAAGTGGTTCTGATCCATTGCTGTGAAGAAGACGCACACACCGGCTGTGATGAGAACATGGACCCCTTCATAGAGGAGCTTTGGTGAAAAGACGCTCCAGATGAAGAGATGGTACCTCAAAGCTGTCACCAAGATTATGTACACCGCAACCGGGATGGAGCGCAGCAGCGCATAGCAGAAACAGCCGTGGCCCACTGCAGCAGGATTCCTGGTTGCAATACAAAAAAAAAACAGGCAAAAGAGAATCAGAGTATGCATTTATGCCCCCTTCTGTCATCTGCTAAACTTCTGTGTAGAAATCTAAGTGGCTTTAAATAGACTGCAACTTATAGCAACCCTGTGGATTTCATAGGGTTTTCTCAGACAAGGAATACTCAATGCTTAGTCAAGGTGGTTTTTTTCCTTTCCTCTGAAATACAGCCCACAGGACAGGGGTATTTGTTGGCAGTCTCCCATCCATGCCTGTTTAGGTTTTAAGATCAAAAATACTAGGGTTTGAAAATAGACTTAAAGAAATGAAAAACACCACTTTTTAAAAAAAATCATGCAAAGACCACTTTCCAGTGTTCCATCTTGCTCTCAAATAACTACAAAATGGCAATGGAGCTATGTAGAGCACACAAGGCTCAGTCTGTAAAGTCTTCTTGGACGTCTTCCTATCGATCAAAAAACTATGGTCAGACAGCAGAAAATGACGACAATCCCTGCACTTTCTAGGAAACCACATTACTGGGGCAGGGAAAGGCTTTCCCTCTGACCCAAATGTATATTTTAATGACTAGCTATGATTCCTGAGGTTCTCAAAGAACAACTCATATTTAGCAGTGTGTGGGCAAAATAAAATGTATAGAAAACCTTAATCACTCTCACATATCAGTGAGAATAGCTATATAGAGAGTACACTTGTACAATAACTGTATTTTTATTATCTGTATCTGAAAAGGGAAATGAAAGATTGTCAAACAAAGATCTCACAGCAGTGTTATTAGGCACTACACGATCAGAAATAGCAAGTTCATAGGAAACTTTGGAAGGATTTTCTTATAACAAGTTGACTAGTTAGAGTGTGGGTCTAAAAAGTTAATGTATACATTTTGATGAGGAAAAGAAAAGTTCAATTAAGAATCATTTGGAAAAAATTGAGGTCTTTCTTTGTTATTATTAAACATGCAAATTTGGGATTTACCGTAAACAATTTAATCAAAAACAATTTTGGAAACTTTCAAATACATTAAAGAACCTTTGGAGGGAGACTGTATCTGTGGTGACTGACAATGAGATATATAATAAAGATTACAAAAGGGTTGAGGATGAGAGAGAAGAAGGGTGTAGAGGAAATTACTATTATATTTTAAGGAATGAAAAACTAAGTAAACAATTTTTTAAGTGAGGACAGCTATCTTTTGATGGCTCCCACTCTCTAGTAACAGGATGGTAGCTCTAGATGGGCATCCATTTGTGGATCAAACGAGAAAATGAAATACAGAGTGGCTCTCATTTGAACTTTACCAATGTTTCATAAGCCCTTGATCAATTTGATTTTGAAATGGTGGACAGGGAAGGTCTTATAGTTCCCGTTTCCCTCCCTTAGCATCTTCTTCTATGTGTTTATGATGCTAATTCTGGACTGCAAGCTTGCAACCAACAATGAAATGCAATTTCAACCTACACTTGAAGCTTAGAATATCAAACAAAACAATTCTGATGGAGAAATCAGAGACATGAGCTTATCAAATCACCTTGGTGGTTCTGCATCAAACTCCTTTTCTGTTCATATTCTCCTTCTGACATTATAATGGGAGCTTATCACTTAATCAAGCCCTATCTCAGTCTTCTTCTACACTTACTTACTGGTTCTAAAATGGATTTAAATCTGGGAAGATCAGATGCTCTGTATTCTTTATCCTTCCACAACATTTAAAAATAGTAAAGAAATCATAACTGATATCTCCAAAACCAAGTTCTACTCAAGTAGAGGAGGGCATCCTACTGGTTTCCGTTGTTCAAGACAGAAGCAGAACTGGATGAAACCAGAAAAGGACAGAGCCCGCTCCAAGATTTAATAAAAGAATAAATGATGCAATGTTCCACATGATACTCAAGGCCAAATAGGAAGAGTCTAAAAAGAAACTACTGGGATTTTTTTTTATTGGCAGAGGAGTCTACACCTCATTGCATTTCATGGAAGCAGAAAGCTGTTTTTAACTGCCAAAAGGCAGCAAGCCCATCTTGCTTCATTAATAAAGACTAAACAGTCAAGCTTGTACTGACCTAAGCTGGCAGAAAGCCTAACCTATCCAGGCTTTGGCCATTTGGCTCCCTGCTTGCCATCAGGTCTTCTGCTAATTTGTTCTCCAAACACTGACAGAGTACAGGTCGCTCTCTTGATTTCTTTGACTTGGCAAGGAAACCTCTCCATACTCCTTCCCCAAATCACAGGTTCAAGATTATAGTTTTAAAGGAGCAAACTAGCTCACAACAGATTCAATGTATACCTCTACAGCTCATTACTGATTTTAGCTTGAAAATGTAAGGAGGAGACTGACTTCTTAGATTAATCTAATTTACACATTATAATTTACACATATGCCAACTAGCTCAAAGGCTAGCTGCATATGCATATATGTGTTCGAAGCCAATTAAGCAAAGAGCAATATAAAAGGGACACATAATTTCATTAAGTGTTCCCTTTCATCGTATTAGACCAATGTTTTGTCAGCTCTGATACATGTAGAATAGATTTGACTGCATTAAAACTGGAAGCACGTCACTGTTTGATGTTTTATTTCTCTAAAATATTTGTTAGCCACTACAGGCAAGTTACTAACACGATAGCTTCTATAAGTTAGTTCTTATACTGAATTTGTTTGTAAGTTAGAAAAGGTACACTTTTAAGTGTAACTCCATACATATATATGGGAGTATAGGAAGAGTTAACAGCCCTATGGCATGTTTAGCTGTCTGTACACCTGTTCAGAAGATTTCACCTCACTTTCTGTCCCTGTGATAATTGGATTTTGAAAAATTTGGCTTGTTGTGGAAACAAGGATTGATTTTTTTTAATCATGTCAGAAGCGACTTGAGAACATACTTCAAATCACTTCTGGTTTGAGAGAATTGGCCATCTACAGAGACATTGCCCAGGGGATGCCTGAATGTGTTACCATCCTGCTGAGAGGCTTCTCTCATGTCCTCACAAGCTAGAGCTGACAGACGGAAGCTCACCCCATCTTGCGGATTTGAACCAGCAACCTTCAGGTCAGCAACCTAACCTTCAGTTCAGCAGTCCAGCCAGAACAAGGATTTAACCCATTGTGCCACCTATAAGGATTGATGATCCTTGTTGAGATTGGATGATCCTGTGATATTGGACTGCACAGTTTTAATAGATTGGTTTTTAATATTTGATATGTTTTTAAAGGTTAGTTTTAATGTATATGTTTATTTGCTGAAGGTATGTTTGTACGGCATCGAATTGTTGATTTTCTCTAAGTCCCCAATGGGGTGAGAAGGGTGGGATATAAACATGGCAAATAAATAAAATAAATGATGGAAGCTTCAGTGGAGACACCTTTCCACTATGATAACTCTTTCAGGAGTGAATTTCCCTTCCAAGGGGTAGATTTCTCTAATTTCCTGTTGCCTCACCCCTGTTCTTAACTATGAAGTAATTTGTAAGTTGGATGTTTGCAACTTGGGGACTGCCTGTACATTGTTGCTGTTATGTACCTTCAAGCTGTTTCCAACTTATTGTGGATCAACCACAGGGTTTTCTTGGCAGCAGTTTTTCAGAGGGGGTTTACCCTTGCCTTCCTCTGAGAAAGGGTGACTTGCCCAAGGTCACACATTAGGTTTCTATAGATAAACGGGGCTTCAAACCCTGGAAGTCCCCTATATTTCTTTCAGGGAGTAGAGCCCAGAAGAAAGAAAAAAAAGATCCACTAAACTAAAGCAATGTTTCCTGCATGTTGTATTTTATAAGGCTTTTCTCCTCTCCATTGATAACCAGCTGATGAACCCGAGTCAGCTTCCATGGGCTAACATACGTGAGAAGCATTAATGGCATAATGAATGAGATCTTATGATTCTCTGGCGAGTGTTATGGGACTGTGACAACACACAGCCTCTGCATCCTGGGAGAAGATATTTATGCAGGCTTTGCTAGGAGAGGTGGGACTGTGTACTGCACCAAAAACAGCTTATTAAGTTTAATAAAGGACTGGAGTGGGCATGGGGGAGGGTGTGCAATGTGGAGCTGGTTTTGTAATGCGAAATGGCATTGGACACACACAGGCAATCTCCCCGGTGCCCAGTAGATGCCCGATAGGTCTGAAGAAATGAAATCGCAGTGTTTGGTAAACCAAATGATGCAGCCCTGAATATACTGGTCACTGGATTTAATGAGAAGCATATGAAAAAGGAAAGTTTGCTGTTGGGTTAAAAATAGATTCTTTTAATAGCCTGCAATGAAGTGAAGTGTCCAGTTCTATTTTCAATCAGGTGTCAAAGGGGGAAGATAGTCTCTGTAATCAGCAGCAGTTCAAAGCAGGAGCGTACTCCTTTATCCTCAGTATCAAGTGTTGCATGTAGGCTCTTTCCTACTCAAGTGTTGACAAAAATGCTAAGCAACTCAACTACGAACTACTAGAGGGTCTTCATTTCAACTTTTCAAAAGTCACTGGGGCTATACGAACCCATGGTTTGTAAAATGGAGACAACCACTAAGAACATAAAAGATTGCTTTAAGTATCATTGAGATAATCTGCATCCATTTACTAAATGAACAGTATTAATCACTCTTATAAATTATATAAATATTATAAATATCACAAACATTCTAAAGATAATCTTAACCTCTTCAGAAATATTATATTTCAGTGGGAGTAGCTATATATGCCTGCAGCATCAAAAACAACAAGGAAGTTATGAAGCATCTTAAAAGGTTAACAAGCTCTATTTGGCATATGCTTTTGTAGTTGCAGCCAACCATTTCAGTAGCAAGTGCAGTCTCCAGAAGCCTCTGCTAAAAACCTATGTTGCATAATATTTATACAAACTGTAAAGACAGTGTTTCAGTGTTGAGACTTTATGAAGCTATTGGCTGCTCTATGATCTACTAACACACATGCATATAACTGCTTCTAGAAAGCAGATGAAGACATGCACTAGAGATCAGGGAATGCATTACAATCATCATCACCAGGACTCAAGGTGGTATACAATTCAAAGGAGCAATGTAGTAAAAACAAAGTGAAAACTAAACATTAAAATAGAATTAAACTAAGCACAATATTAAAATATTTCAAATCTTTGATTAAAGAATAAAATGAAAATTTTAAAAATGCATATTTTTCCTCAGCATTTTGTAATGGAGCAAGCGGGCTCAAAGTAATTGGGCTCAAAGACGTTTGTCCCATCTCTGCAACCTTACTTCTTATCAGAGTTACTTTCATGCAGATTGTGTTAGGAGTACTGCTTAGCAGTCAGTGTAGTGCAGTGGTTCTCAACCTATGGGTCCCCAGGGGTTCTGGCCTACAACTCCCAGAAATCCCAGCCAGTTTACCAGCTGTTAGGATGTCTAGAGTTGAAAGCCAAAACATCTGGGGACCCACAGGTTGAGAACCACTGGCATTGGTCTATGACTCTAGATTCAAATTCTCGCTCAGTTGTGGAAAAGCACTGGTTAGCCTTGGACAAGTCACTCTCTCTCAATCATTTTGAGTCAAGAGGAAGACACTGACAAAAACCCCTCTGAATACACTTTGCCAAGAAACCTCTGTGGTAGGTTTTACCTCAGGGTCATCATAACACAGAAATGATTTGAAGTCACACAACAACAAAAACCTAAATTTGTGAGCATTTCCCATAAAGTATTTTTATAGAATTCAGTGGGACAGGATTGATTTGTCCCCTTTGCCAAAAAAAAATTACAGTCTTGAGAAACTGAAAACAGAGGGAGTCATTCCGGAAAGAAACAGAAACCTCTGGTTGTTTCTAATATGAAGTGAGCTTTCCTAGCCTTTCCCTTCTCCTGCAGCTGCAAAATGCATGCAGAGAAGATTGGCCTATCTCGGTCAACCCTGCATGGTCCATGCCTAATAGTGAGAAGAGGTGTAGCAAATGCCCTTGGCAGCTAGAAAAAATTAAGCAGAGGGTTGTCTGCAAGTATTGGAAATGGGGTTCCACACTTCTGCTGCAAAAAAAAGCAATGTGAAAAAATACCCAGCCACTCTATTTTGTTGTCTTGCATTCTAAATTGGAGAAAGATAGTGAGTGTTTAAGCAATCTATAAATTCATGCTATTAGAGGTATGGGGCTCTTTAGGGAACGTTATTACACATATGGAGCAAACTGAGCCACAGATATTTGAGAGGGGGGCCTTTTAGAACTACACAGTAACACAATAAAGCACCCTTTTGAACCAACATTTTTCCTTTTTGACTGGCTATCCATGAGTGTGAGTATAAAAACCACAAGTGAATGTAAAAAGACTAAATAACAAAAGGAATAAAAGATGTGGGAGGAAAAATTGCTATTTGTGACACCCCCAGGATGGCCTTTCAAAAAAACAGAAAAGCAAAAAAAAGAAAGCAAGGAAAGAAAGAAGAAAGGAAGGAAAGAAGGGGAAGAGAGAAGAAAGGGAGGGCGAAGAGCAAGGCGCAAGATACTCCAGGGCTCTTGGGCCCCACCTTACTTGTCAACAAGCCTCTTTTTAAAGAGGAGGTACATTTTAAAAATGTAATACTGTATTAAGGATTCCTATGCCTAATTCCTTCCTATGCCCAATTCCTTTCCACACCAAATTCATGAAGCGATAAAATAACCTATTTTCTGGTCACTATTGTAGCCTCTCTTTCAAGATTCCAAAGGACAGAGGAATTATTTTTTTACAAACTGCATGTATCCTGTTTGACTGTTAACCTCTGGAAATCTACCCATTTGATATAGAAGTGCCTGGATCTTGTTTTGGGCCCTGAACAGGATGAAAGAAGGGAATCTGACAGTGTGGTCGCTCTGGGTGCTCTGTTTGTCTATAGAAGTTCATTGTGGGTGAAAGGAGGGATCATTACCCAGTGCCAAAACCAATGGAAGCAGAAAAGAAGTGGGGAAAAGAGATTATATATCAGCGTTGCACAGAGTAAGTGGCTTGCTTTTCCTTGTGGGCCTGGTTGCCACCTTAAGACTCTCTCTGTTCTTGGTAAGATATGGCTTCTGGTTTCCACTGGTGACATTTATGCAAATTCTACAAAACATTTAAAAACATACAGATCTGTATATTTCAAATAAAGAGGTAGTTTATAAACATAAGCCAAATGTTTAGTAAAGCCATTTGCCGCTATTCCTAGCACTAGGTTAAATAACAATACACAGTAAGATGAACAAAATCCAATACACAGTAAGATGAACAGCATGTTGTTGGTCGTCTTGAAGGCTTCTTGTACATGCTTTATCACTCATTCTTAAGACTGAAAGTGAAGATGCAAAAACAGAATGCCAAACAGGTAAATGACTCTGGAGTCCACGTTCTAAAAAAAAGATACAGTGTGCCAGTTTTTTTTGACAGAAAACAGACCCTCTATCCCTAGGAGTACAAAAACGGCAGCCATTAATCCCTACTAATACGGGTATGGAAATGAGCAAGTGACCAGACACTGACTTAACACTGTTTAATTAAATGCTTGGCTTCTGCCTTCCTCATTAACACAGTCAGGTTTCAAATGCACTCTGGGGAGTCAAAGTGACAGTTTTAAGAGCACTCAGGGTGGTAGAAATAAAACTGTCACTTTCCTTTCAGCATTTAATCGAAATTCCAGCTGCGTTACAGAGAAGGGAAGGAATCAAAATGCCTAACAGGATCATGTTAAATCTTTCTCTAGTAACGAATCTATTTTCATGTAACTTAATGCAGAACCCTGCTTCTTTTCCACTGTTTGATTGCCTTTAATTTTTGTATTTCTCTTTCTTATGTGCATGTGTGTATTCACACATGCAAATACACAAACACACACACGTTAATTAGCAATTAGGTGTTTCAGAATTTGAGAATGACAAACATTCCAGCATCGGTGTTAATTCTGCAGTCCCTGAAAGACTTGAACAAGCTGGTTATGCCAATACAGAGAAGGGCCTTCAACACAACAGGGGATTTTTTAAATAGAGAATAATTTTTCCTGTGATATTTCAAAGGCAAATGGAACACTTGCATGATTAAATGGAGAATCTTTTTTAGAAATCTGAACAATATTTGCAACTGAACAGTTGGTGAGTTTAGTCAGGCAGCCCAGGCAGCATATTTGCCTTTCTGGTGTAATGTAATTAATATTTTGCTGTATCCTCGGGTGATCATTCTGAGTTGTAAACTTGAAATAGAAAGTATATTTTTAAACAAAGAGTGTTAAAGGCAATTTCTAGTCACAACTGGAACAGTTCCAGGGAATTCATATGTCGTAAGCAGTGACTTACCATTCACTAAATGATTCAGAAGCCTACTCTAATTGGGCCCATGCTAGTAAAGTCAGTGTGGTGTAGTGGATTCAATGCTGAATTAGGGGAGTGGGGGACTGGAGTTCAAATCTCTCAGCCATGGAAGCCCACTAGACAGTCTTGGACAAGTCATACTCTCTCAGCCTCAGAGGAAAGCAAGGGCAAACCTCTTTCAAACAAATCCTGCCAAGATAACCCTGTAAAGCAGTGGTTCTCAACCTGTGGGTCCCCAGATGTTTTGGTCTTCAACTCCCAGAAATCTTAACAGTTAGTAAACTGGCTGGGATTTCTGGGAGTTGTAGGCCAAAACACTTGAGGACCCAGAGGTTGAGAACCACTGCTGTAAAGGGTCGCCTTAGGGTCAGCCTAATTCAGAAATGACTTGAAGGTGCACAACAACAACAAACTCTAGTTAGTACTGGCAATTGTTTCCTTCCCAACTGCCACTGCCCTGTCCTTGGTAGGACAGAAGAAGAAGTACTATCTGTTGGACATGATCCTGTTCCACACTGCCACCCTCTTTCTCTTTTGTGTCACATCTTAATTAGATGGTTAGACTTAGTTCCCATCCTTAGGGATGGAGAACTTTTGTTTTTATTTGGTCTTTTCTTTGTAAAGTGCCATGTACCATATTGGTACTTTATCTATATGAAAGTCGAAGCATCTATGTATGGTTGTCTGTTTGTACCACAAAGGCAGTTGATGAGTAAAGTGGTCCTCTGTGATGTCACTGAATTGGCTGTTGCTAGGCAAAGGACTGGCTGTTGCCCTCTGTAATGTCACGGAGAAATAAAAGTGATATGTGTATGAGGGGAAGGGAGGGAGGAAGGAAAGAAATAAAGAGAAGAAGGGAAATAAAGGAAATCAGAAGCAAGGAGGAGGGAGGGAGGAAGAGAAAGAGGGCATGAAAGCAGGAGACAGTGATTCTTCTGATGCCCGGGCAACGCTGGGAATGTACGCTAGTAAATAAATGATGCTGATGAGACTAATATTCAAAATTCGGCCAAATACTGAGAATTTCTCTTATTTTTGCTTCAAAACTTTCCAATTTTTATTTGACCAAATCATTTCTTACCAGCAGATTTGCTAGTGGGAGATTATGATATGGATGCAGTGACCATCCTTAATTGATGGGGAATAGGTGCTAAAGTCACATTGGGAGCCCCAGTTATCACATACCTACTGCTGGAGCTCTTAGAATAAATCCAAAGCCACCAGCTTTGGATTTCTGGAAATAACGAAGTTTTGATATAGGGGAGGGAGAACGTTGAAAGATTTGCTGCAATTGCTGTGATCACTAATAAAAATCACACTGTATCAAAGCCTCTATATAAAGATCTACAAGCCAAAATTTGAACTTGCCAGCCACTATCCCCACAAACTTTCCAAAAGGATGGACAGAATGGCTGGTGAAGCACAGCTACTTAAAAGTTTCTCTGAAACCTTCAGGCAACTCCTTCTCCCATCCATCCATCTTGTTAATTTTATGTTATTACATTTTATCCTGACTTTCTGCTAAAAACTGTGCTCAAGGCAGTTAACAACATGTCTACATCAAATTAAACAATACAACCATTAAAACTGAATTTGTCTTCAGACCTTTCCTAAAAGCAATGATGCAGAAATGGCCTTGAAACTTAGAAGAATACAAAAGGAAGTCTTTCCTACATGCCTATCCAGCAGACGACCACCGAGGATGCTATACTCAAGAGGGTCTCTCTTATAACCTTACTATACAGGAGAAAGGCATATATAAAGAGAAAGGTACACATAATGGAACCAAACTCCTTATAGCAATCAAGGCTGGAACTATCACCTTGAATTGAAGCCCAAAAATAACAGACAAGTCGGAAATTGGCAGACAGACACTGATGTAGGGGTAGGAGCCAGAGGTTAAGACAGTGGCTGACACCTTTAGAGAAAATGGCATGAAGAAGTCTAGGATACTCTGTCACATTTAATGAATTGCAACGGTACCTTGGTACACAGCCCAAACTCCCCCGAGAGCTCTGCAGGCAGCAAGCTACCTTTTATTGTTTCTCTTCCAAAATGAGAAACCCAGGACAAGCTTTCAAATACCTCCAAGAGGAGCCTGGAGCATAGTTAATACCAGAGTTTGGGAAACTTCCATTTGAATTACAACTCCTGGATCAACATGGCTGCTCACCAAGAAGGCTTGGAGACTCTGGGAACTGTAGTCCAAAAAAGGTATTTTTCCCAGGTTCTGGTTAATGCATCACTGTCCATCAAGTCATTTTGAATAATATGCAAAAAAAAGCATTGAAAAACCAAACATTTCTTAACATAAATACAACAGTTATAGTCAACAATTCCCCTTTCCCCTGTAAGCTGCTTGAAACAAGTATAAAATAGATTTAAGTTTAAAAAGACAAGGTATACATAAACTGACTACGTAAATAGATTTCACATCTTTTGCAAAAGGAAAAAAATCTTCCAGAAAGAGCAAAGTTGGACTTTGTTCTACAGACTTTAGTAACAGCTCTGCACAAAACTTGGAAAAGTTACTTTGTCTGAGTACAGATGAAAATCCCTTTCCTAGCAGAAGTTCTCAAGTGAGAAATGTCCCTCCTGAGATATTCCATACAATTCATGTAGAGAATGATGTGTCAAAGGAAATTCCACTTTAGAGAGATGGTATTGGCTTGGGATGACTTTTCAATGCAAGATATTGGAATTAACCCCTCACAATGCAAAGATGCAACAAACGGGATTTACATTTCTTCCACACACACACACAAACACACACACACACACACACACACACACACACACACATATATATATATATATTCCATCTAACCTTAAAATTGGCATTTTGGGGGAAATGCTATGATGTCCTTTAATACCACTGCCAGTCTTCTGAAATTTTGGAATTTGTATTTTGATGGGGTATTTTGAATTCTCTATCAGGTCTATTTTGTTCCCGATCTTGGTAGTTCAACAGAACATGGACTATAATGTTTAGCACATAGGGAATACAAAGTTAAACATTCATGAGTATTCATAAGTCAAAATCAGTTTAAAAAGTATTACCTGTGAACTTCAGAACTCAAATAGCACAGCAAATGAATGGCCCACAGCAAAGGTCCTGAGTACGTTGCAAATCCTGTTAGGAAGATTGCTGGAATTTCTACATAGTTCTCGAGCCCAACAAAACCAGCTGAAACGTCTACAGAGGCAATGCTGTTTGAATTACCCTGGAAAAGAAATACTGAGTAAGTGATATGCCATCTATATGCTTAAGTGACACTAGCATGCATGGCAAAGGTCTCCATCATTAATTACAAGTTGTAATAGGCAGTTAGTGTAATGTAACCCTATTAACATGCAAAAAAACTGTCTAACTCTCTGATCTTTAGCATGATGGCATATAACATCAAGAGATCTGGCAGTAATTTTTAGAAGGGAAAATATACCTGCAAAGGACAGAGGAGAGGACAACTGACTAGCCACACAGCATTGCAAGAGATAAGATATAACTCTTTCTCACAGGCATCTCAATCTAATTCCAATCACTATCTCTTATACATCAGAAAAAAAACCCATGTATGCTTTCCCCTGCAGGTTAAATAGCAGTATGAAGGCAAAGCTGGATCCAATTTCTCCTAAAAGTGCACCTTCAAGAATTCTTTTGTTATACAAGTACACTTCCTTTGCCCTGGTTCATAAATGAAAAATAATATAAAAGGAGGTGACTCAACCAAAGTCCCTATTGCTATTGGGAACTATGTTGGGAACTATGGGGTTAAAAAAGCAGTCAGTGATGGTATCAAACATAAAAAATGTGTTTATTTTATTTTTTAGTTTTTACTATATAAATATTTAAGTTACTTGAAGCTTTGTGCTCTCCGTTTGTTTTTCTGATTTAGAACACAGAATACCTTGAGGTAAATGAACATTTTAAATATTGAAGCTATACCCCATGAATTCCATTTCCAGAAGCATGTCACTTTCATACAAGTTCCTATCCTGCAAAAAAAGCTACATACAAAGTTTGCCTCAAGAGAAGACAAAACACCAAGAGGAAAAAATTGTACAGAAGCAGCTGTCTTACAAGATCTGTCTGCTTGAACAGCAGGCAGGTCTTCCTGGCCAGACAAATGATTTCTTTTGTTCATGATAAATTTTTGAATACGCATCAGAAATAAAATGAACAGAACAGTAAAGTTTAATGAGATCTCGGTTCTACAACAAGAGGTAGACTGAAACAGGCTAAAAGAAAAGCAATAAAAGTGCTTGTCATGTTCCTTTAAGAGTTGGTTCATAAACTACTCCAGTGAGTACGGTTTATGCATAGTGGAGCATGACAGCAAATGTCTTGTATGTGTATATAGATGCATAACAAAAGGTCTTGCCAGGATCTTGAGTCCTGCCATGCTTTATTTTACTTTATTTTTAAAAGATTATTGTATTTGCTATGTCTAAGCGGATATTCAATGATGGGTGATGGATACTGGATGATTGTGCTTTCAGCCATGATTGTATATCTGGACTGATGGGACATGCCACATTCTCTAATAACTTACAATTATTTAGCTGGTAGATTTATTACCAGCTTCATAAGGGAATGAAGACTACAACCAGAAACTGCAAGGTCCTTCACATGACAGAATTAGTACAAACAGGAAGGAGGGACAACTCCTGGGATGTTTTGAATAATTGACAAATGGTGCTAAAGCTGACATTTTAAGCAGGGGTTAAAGCAGGGGTTTTTGTGGGGGGTTTTTTGGCCTGAAAAATCATACATTAGGGAGGGGAAGCCTGAGGGCTTTGGAGGGCTGTACATAGAGATCTTTAGGGATATATGCGGCATGTAGACTTGGATTTGTCTGCCCTTGCCACAGAGCATTTGTTCCTGATAAGACATACAATATTGGGCTGGAAGGACATTACGCCTAGCTTGGCAAGACACCGCTTCTGATGTTACTACATTCACAGGCCACATGGTAGACATGGGATACTTTACTACAAGTCAGAAAATCCAGATAGTGCTCCCCATGAAAGCAAAAAACACTAAAAATAAGCTAAACAAGTGGATAATCTGCAATTCTTCATCTAATCTTACTTTGGCAAATCTGCAACCTAATATGAGCTCACCTCACTATCAAATGTGATTTCCCCAGTATGAATTAGTGACCATGGCACTAATGCAAAGCACTGACAAATAATTCTGAGTCTTCTACAGGCTGCTTTAACATTAACCATACGTTAAACCCAAAATGGGAATCAAAACATCTCTCTATACAGAAAGAGAGGCTTCCATACTTTGTAAGGAAGACACAGCACACATTCATGTCGACACTGCTCAATTCTTAAGTTCTAAGAGAAAATTCAACTAGTTTTATTTAATAGTATTCCAAAAATAGCATTCCCAAGGCTTTTAAAAGTTTCAGGTTTCTGTTACAGGGCTGATCACATGAATGATCTTCTAAAACAGATTGCCTGTTAATCCCTTGAGTTCCTTTTAATGCAAACACAAGAGAAGAAAGCTTAATTACTTCTGTGGGGTGGGCTAGTGCATGCACTTATGTCAATAATGAAGGAATACCGAAAGGATTTATTTGCACCAGTCTGTTCATAGAAACCAGGGCATATTTCAAAGCACTCAAAGTGAATATAAAAACCATAAGAACTGCTAATCCCAGAGCAGATATCTGAAATACTTCTCAAGATGTGTGTTCGTTGGAAGCTGTTCTGAGTGTCTTGAGGGGTTAATGGGTGAGAGGGATTTTCATTTCTACAAAAGAATGGTCTCCCAGTGTATATATTTTTATTTAACCATTTATCTCTTTGCATATTGGATGCATTTTGCCAGCACTACAATTAATCTTTGAAAATAACTCAACCTGTGCCCCCCCCAAAAAAATTCATTTAGCCTAGTAAATGTAATCCACTAATGTCAGTCCTGAAGATTCCTGGTAATTGATTTGAGGTGCTGAAAACCACCTAAGAAGAAGCTACATCTGTTTCCTTCCAGACAAAGAATTAAGATAATGTTCTTCTCTGGATGGGTAACACTTTTGAAAGTCAAATATGGAGCATAGCAAAACTGTTGGATCTAGTGCATACTCTTTAATAACTTTCAACTAATGGGACTTCTTATGAGTTTCAATTAAACTATCAAATGTATTGATACTATCATGGGATTTTCCTAGCAAATATCACTCAGGGTACGTTAGCCATTTTCTTCCTCTTATGCTGGGAGGATATACCTTGCCAAAGATCACCCAGTGGGCTCCCATAGTTGAGCAGGGATTTGAATCCTGGTTTTCTAAAGTTCTAGTCCTACATTATATCACAGTGATTACTGCTATACATTCAAAATGGACCTCTCCTTGAAGACGGCTGGTCAACTACAGATGGTGCAAAATGCGGCAACCCGTTGTCCAACAAACACTTTTAAACCTAAAATATAAGACACAGACTAACAACCAACTAGTCCTCCAATTTGTTTACATGCCCAGTTTAAGGTGCAGCATCGTATCTTTCAAAATCAAAATTAGGGCCATGATGTCTATAGGTTTGCCTCTTCCTGTATTCCATGCCTGAAATATATTCTCTCTCGCAAAAGGTATGTGGGCTCTAAAGAGTAATCACAGAACTGTCTGAAATTTATGATTTCGAAAATAAATTGTTAGATTCTAAAATATAACGGAAACCAACAATGTTCCCCTTATATTTTAGAATCTCACAATTTATTTGAAATTCTAAAATCTCAAGTAAATTATGTCAGCCCTCCATATTTGCAGGTTTAGCTTTTGAGGATTTGATTATTCCCAGATTTAACAAACATTTCCCTGCTCTTCCTTTGCAATGTCATGGGGAAAACTAGAAAAGACACCACTTTCAATAATTCTCAAGGAGATTTTTTTTGATGTATAAGAACTTAAGACTTTTTCCCCAATTCAAGTCATATTGAATCATATTCTCCTGATCAGGGAACTAACTCTATGAGACATTCTGCCTAAAAATTGGTTTATATATCAGTAAGGAGGGGTGAATGGTATTAAGGTAACAGAGGTGTAGAAAGAATGCCAATTAAATTGTAGGACCTGCCTATCTATCTATCTATCTATCTATCTATCTATCTCCAAACTCCATTCTAAAGGCTTTCTTTAATTGTCTTCTGCCAAAGGACAACAACACTTAAAGAAATAATTTTCCTTGGAAAGACACAATGTCTTCTGTTTACCTGAAAAAAGAAGAAAGCTTGACCAAACCAATAGTGCATTATAGTAACTTGAGCAGCATCAAACTCCAGTGGCTTCCAAACATACTTCATCATCATGGCTTGGAAGAGCAGACAAAAGACTAAAACTGGCAAGTTGTGAGGCCTCAACAGGAGTGCTGCAAGCAACACCAGCCCACTGTATATTTCCCACAAACCAGTAAACTTGGTTTTTGTGTCCGCAGAAAGAACCTGAGATTTGAGCAAGTCTTTGGTGCCTGTGAAGATGATGCCAAGAACGAAGATGTAAACGAACCGTGCTTCAATTATGCCTCTAAAAAGAAAGAAGAAAAAGGATGGAATAAATTCAGGATCATGGCTAATCCAAGCCCCTATCTTTGTTGGAATACATATCTATGATGGGCTGGGAGAAAGTCTACTTAAGGCAGTGGTTCTCAACCTGTGAATCCCCAGGTGTTTTGGCCTACAACTCCCAGCCAGTTTACCAGCTGTTAAAATTTCTGGGAGTTGAAGACCAAAAAATCTGGGGACCCACAGGTTGAGAACCACTGACCTAAGGTATTCCTACAAAGGAAGGTGAGGCACTAGGCTTGTAATGTCATAATTAATGGTGGAATATATTTTATTTCTATTTTGTCTAAAAATTTCTTAATTGAAATGATTGAAATAAATTGTAACATGCACAGAAAAATTCTTGGAGGCCAGTAAGTGCAGGGTTCAGCCACAACTCACCATCAATGGAGAACTCTTGCTTTTGGTAGAGTTGCTAAGGTTTTTTAAGTTGGTTCCAGGGGTATTTAAGACCATACGAATAGTACCACAATTATATATGCATAGTCATTTCCTGTTTATTTAATGGGCTAGGGATTGTGCACTGTGAAAAACTGAAAACTACTGAAAGATGAAATCCTATGTTTTTATTTTAATTCAGTTGTATTTCATATTTAATATTTTATTTTAATACATGATGAAAGAGCAGACCATGTGTCAAACACAGGCAATCCCCGAGTAACAAACATCTGACCTACATCCAACTCATTCTTAAGAACGGCGTTGACGCAACAAGGAGTGAGAGGAAATCTATCCCAGGAAAGGGAAATCAACTCCTGGAAGAGTTATTATCATGGGGAAAAGGGATCTCCACTAAAGCTTTATAACCAGTCCTTGTTTCCACAGCAAACCATTTTTTTGAAATTCAATTCAAAAATTCAATTTTCAAGGACAAAAAGTAAAGGGAAATCTTCTTAACAGAGGCACAGACATCAAAACAAACACCACAGGGATGGTAGCCCTTCCCTATGACATTCAAAATGGGGAGGGGAGGGAATTGGTTGAAGTTACACTTAAAAATGTACCTGCTCCAACATACAGTTCAACTTAAGAACAAACCTTCAGAACTATCTTGTCTTTAACCCAGGGACTGCTTGTATCTGTGTACTGGGTATGACTAAATGGTCATAAAAAGTGGGGGATGATTGTAAATAGGAAACAAATATTGAGTTGTAATTCGAATTTACAATATCATAATCGACTATTTGTCAGGCATTATTTATTCATAAATACATAGGACCCTTGTTTGCATTCAGAAACACAAGTACTTAAACTAAAAGGTAGGAATTTACTTTTTCCCTTATGTGATTTTGCGGTCTGTCATCATTTTCTACTCATGAGGAACGGAACCCTCTACCACCATACCATTCTGAAAGCACCATATGACTGGTAATTGCGATTTATTAACATCCAACAAGATAAATCTCTGGGCATTTTCTAGGTCCTCCAGTACAACTCTATGGTATTCTTTGGCCAGAAGGCCTTAATTTCTATAGGATTTACTATTAGTCATGGTCATTAATATCCACATGAAGTGTAGAAACATATCCCCATTGGATATGGGAACCATACTGTACTTGATATTACGTGAATTGAGAAGTGAAGCAAGATTGAGCTAGCAATTTTCCACAAGAAACAAATCCGTCTTAGAAACCTTGGAGAGCTGCTGCCAATCAGACTTAGCTATACTAGTCTGGATTGACCTATTGCCACAATTTCTAATCTAAACTTTTCTTTTAAAATAGGCATTCACCATTATTGTTTCAAGAATTTTAGCAAGATGCTACAAAAAATCCTGAAATATCTGGTGATGTCATTTTACCCATTCTTTTAGCTGTACAGCTTTAGAACACAATGTGTGAAGAAAGATGAACTAGAAACAAGTATGTTCAACTACAATTGTAAATTAAAATATTCAAGGTGAAAACTACTAAAGAATTTTAAGTATATATGAAAAAATAAGTTGGACAAAATACACAGAATACAAGGCACATGGCGCCATGTCCTCATTGTTTCCTTTGTCCAGTGCTACTTTCACAGGCAGAAAAGATCCTTCTCTCCCAGTCTCTCCAGACATAGCTTTCAAGAAGGATGTGACATTGAAAGCATTCAGACCCCTGTTAAACTCCTTCAAATGCCTCAAGGGAGAAAATAGAACATGAACAAGAATCTGCAAATTCCACCATTCACATGCCTTTCGAACATCAGCATGAACTGGACCTTGACCACAACAAACCAACATCAAAGACCTGGTATTCAATAACTTACTGCTACTTGAGGAATTGCATCTTCTATGAGAATTAGGGCAGGGAACTATGACAGAATCTGGAGCTTTAAACCACTTTGTGTCCAGTCATCACCCCCCAAAATTCACTCTACTTTGTACAGCTGCTTTCAAACTTTCTTGTTTTTGTGTGCCTTCAAGTTGTTTCCAACTTATGGAAAACTTAGCATAGCATTCTTTCTGACAAGATTGTTAAGGAGAAGTTTGCCATTGCCTTCTGATATGCAGGGGGGGGGGTCCTGCATCATTTCATCTGTTTGAAGAAATCTGCAGCTCTGCTTTGGAAGCCACAGCACATTATAGTCACAACAAAAACTCTTCTTGCTTGGCAGTCCCACTGTCCCCAAAAAACTGAAAGTAGGATCTACAGTTCATTGAAAACTCTCCTTCTGCATGAGCTATCTCACTTGAGGAAACTGAGCAAAGTTTCAGCAAAGTTTGTCCATATCTATTGATTTGCTTATAAAGAATCGTGATTCACAGAGAGGAAATAATTATGTAACTGTAAAGCAGGAGAGCAAACCTGCTTTAGGTGGACTACAACTTCAACATTGTCTCCATGCAGTTTCTATTCAAGTACTTCTTTTGATTTGAGGTCCTTCCTCTCAGGTCTATGGTTTTATTTTGCTGTTAATTTTTTGAAAGACTCCAATTCATTGACTGCAGAGGTGGAGGAACTGTGGCCCTCCAAATATCGTCCCAGCAGACCTAGCCGACACAGCTAATGGTGAAGTATGGCATGAGTTGTTGGGTCAACAAAATCTGAAAAGGAGCCACAGTTTAGTTATCTCCAATCTTCTGTATAAGCACAGTAGAATCTGAAGAGACAACTAGAAAGGTAGTCGTGATTGAATTCCTACTTTATCTGGACTCTTCCTTTGTAAAAAGTATAAAGATATTTGTTAAACTGTAACAGCAAAACAGATTTATTGCACCATTAAAGTTAACTAAGTTTTCATTGGCCAACATCCCACCTCACCACATACAAGATTTGAACTCTACTACTCTATCAAAGTGTGTGCCGCAATAACTTTGTGAGTTAACAGGGTTGTGCTACAAGACTTTGTTTTCAGTGCAGTAGGAAGAGATTTCCTTTCCTAAGCCAAAGCCTTGAGTTTCCCTTCATCAGTACCCTACAATTTTTCAAGATTTGTCAACAGGTAAATATAACTCCAACTTTCATGCTACAATAAATATATATTTTGCTCCTTCACACCATTGAGTACATCAAGGGTACTTCAAGTGGTAACAATGCCGATCAAAATTTATTTCAATTCCAAATTGAAACACAATAAAATGTGGAAAAATAAATGGGGGATAAATACTTCTGTAACCAATCAGTTTATTATGATCACAGTAATTAAAAACACAAAAAGCTGAAAATAGTAAAGAAAACTTTTACTTCTGCAAGTACAGAAGACACAAGAACAAGCACCACTGCAATCTACATTATGATATGTTAATAACTCTGCATAGTTACGTAATTATTAACTCGCAGATCCTTTGTAGAGCCTACATCTTTATGCCTGTTGAGTCCACACTTATTAACTTTTGCATGGATATAAAAATATAAAGAGAGGAATTTTAAATCATAATAGTCCATGGCATATGACAAATGGCCCTACAAACCATGGCTTGTACTCTTTTTCTTATTCTTGGTTTGTTTCTCTTCTATCCTCTTCCCACTTTTTGGGGTGGGCAGGTAGGGGAGACAAGACAGAGACAAGCAGAGACTGGGTTTGGACATTAGGATAAACCATGGTTTAAACAAGTGGGATACATTACCAAATAATAATCCGTAATGTTCAAATTTTTATTTGTGGCTGGTTCACAAACCATACCATATTAGCAATGGTAACTCGGCACATCACAACAAACCAGATTTTAGCAAACCAGACCAATGCTTATTGTGACATGTGAATACAGCATTTGGCTTTCTGTATGACATTCGATTTAAAATGTAATATACTTGAACAAATAGCACTAGCAGATGAAATCTTAAGACAACAGATTTATTTCAGGCCATGAACATTCTCTTTAAGAGCTAATGATATGCCTCACCAGTCTGGGATGTTGTCACATGAATACATAAATATGCTATAAGACATGGAATTTGAAATATTTTATCTTTAGATGCTAATATTGAACTAAGACTTTCAATATCCACAACCTAGGCTTGTTTGCCCAAGATTTGACAACCTTCTGATAGAAATCCAGGTCTCACCTCCTAAAGATATTATAATGAAATGCTAAATGGTACAAGGAGGGATCT
Source organism: Anolis carolinensis (assembly GCF_035594765.1). Classification (NCBI taxonomy): domain Eukaryota; kingdom Metazoa; phylum Chordata; class Lepidosauria; order Squamata; family Anolidae; genus Anolis; species Anolis carolinensis. Next base: position 201,985,848 of record NC_085842.1, read on the forward strand.
GGGGGCCCTAGAAGAATGACTCCAAGAAGCTTCTGGAGACTTAAGCCTTTTAAATGGCCTCTCATTATGAGACAATCCAAGCCTTGGGCAGTTTCAAAAACAATTTCATTTCTCAAACATGGGTGGGAAATCTACAGCCTCCCCAAATGTTGTTGAACTGCAACTCTCATCAGCTGTAGCCAACACAATTCATGATCAGCAAAGATGGAAGATGGAATTCAACTTCACTTAGGAAGGACACACATTCAAGCTGGAGGAGAAACTTCAACATAGATTTGAAAACCACTGCGTGATCACAGACTAGCCATTTAAGTGAATATTAAGTGAAGGTTAAGATGAGGATGGTACTTAGGATTTACACTGGGGAGGGGACATTGTGGTTATCCAGGTGCTTTGGGACTGCAATCCCATCGCTTCTCACCAGCTGCTATGAATCATGATCCATCGACATTTGAAGGATCACCTGTTGCCCATCCAGTTTTAGACTGACTGACATTATTACTTCTGATTGATTTAAGCTGTTGGAGGAGGTATTAATAATTGGTGTGCTGTTGACACAATGGCTGGTCTCCAAGAGTCTTCCCAGAAGCAAGTGAACCAATTCTATGTTCAAAGAATCTCTTTTAGTAGTGAAACAAGAATAATTATTTCCCTTAATATTTATTTGCTGCTCTATCAACTTAACAGTCAACATGTTGCAGGTTATTGATTTATCAATGCAGGGTATGAACAGGAAAATGCGTTCCACCTTCTGCTATTTCAGTCGAATACAAAATACACTGCAAATTCAACAGCATTCTTAGATTTGTCCCACTCCTATCAATCCTGCCTACATCTGCTGGATGAACCACAAGAAAGTAAAGCCGTGTGAAGGAAGGGAAGAGAAGTAGATAAATATGTAAGAATTGTTCATTCAATATGAAATGATTTATTCCACATGTAAGTTTGCTCTTGGAATTTGATCACATCATTGGGAATATGGCACTCTAAAAAACATGGTCTGAGCACAAAAATTCACCCTACTTGCATCATAAATCAAACTACAAAAATATCCAGCCTAGCTCTTCTCCCAACATACTGTAAGAATTCACCTGATATCATTTTTCTTTTCTTTTCTTTTCTTTTAGCCACAAAGGGTTTAAGTGTCAAATGCTATCAAAATGAGTGCTGCAATGGACTTTAGGAAATAGTATTATCATGCTGCACTTCAAAAACCACAAATTGCATATATCCTTTAACTGTTCTTTGCATTATAGTAGTGGTATTAAATGAGCAGCTGGAAGGGAGAAAGACAAGCTCTGAATCACAGCTTTGGAACTTCAGCAGATTATGCTTCAAATTTAGAAATCCCCAAATAATTTGTCATAGAGCAGTTAGTGGTTAACAAGAAAACTGAAAGATTTATGGAACCCTGTTCCCAAATTGAATCCTAACTACACACAACATTGTAATTTAACACTTGGCTAGTCACCTATGACTAATAACAATTGCCTCCAGGTAACTAGATGCTTTCCTTTGCTGTGGGGTATAGAGCTCCACATTACAGAGACATGGCTTCCCCTCTGAATGGTAGTGATTACAAGAGAAGAGAAATGTGTCACCACAATAGCTTAACAGAATCTCCATGCTGAGAAGCAGGAGAGCTTTGAATATCAGGTGCTGTAGTGAAAGAAAAACACTTTTGTTTTTGTACCTCCCTAGGTTTTCAGGAAGATAAAACTGGACATCATGAAGAGATGAACCTTTGGCCTGATCCAGAATTCTGTCTTCAAGCTTGCAAGCATTTTTTTAAAAAAAAATTGCATTGCTTCTGTTTTTGGAATGCCTGTATTTGCATATACCTAGTGAATGAGAGATGGGAACAAAGGGGACGAGTCACACGTCCAAAGCCCATTGAAACAAGGAGTCCTTGTCCCATCACTATCAGAAGTTTGATGGGGGAAAGAGAAGAGTGGGAAAGAGGCAGGACTTCATTTCCCATGGCTCCACACAAGACCCCTATAAAAAGCAGACATTGCAGATGCTTCCCAAACTGTCAGCACACTATTTGCCCTTATAGCAAAGTTGTTAAGAAGTGGAAATCTTCATCTTCCAGTTTTTTTTCCATTCCCTCTTGGTTGGATACAAGCAGCGGCCAATGGGATTGCTCTGTACTAACCCTTATGGGCCATTTCTAGATTGACTACCCAACTACATGGCATCATGTGCAGAAACACCTGTGAGATCTGCTTATTATTGGGGTCTTGTGTGAGCAGAATTACAGGTAACATCCCACCCTTCTTCCTCTAATCTTTCCTCTATGAAATTTCTGAGAGTGGGAGAAACAAGAGGCCCATTTGCAGCTGCACCTGCATGCTAAAAAAAAAAAGGGGGGGGGGGTGTTAGGAGCACCAAAGCTATGGCATGCCCTCTCTAGATAGGTTTACCTGGGATCCATATTGCGGTCTTTTAAGTATTGGTGCTCTACTGAGTCTATAAGTAACCCACCTATTTGATCTGCAGCAGATCAGCAAGGATTTTGACTTTATTTAGCAACTGTAGCAGCAAACCGATTTCCTCCTTGCTGTATTATGTGCAGAAGTTATGAAAACATGGGGCAACCAGAAATACATTTTAGAATGGAATGTTTTTGAGTTGTGTTCAGTTCTGGCACTCAATAGGTCACTTTGGGGCTCATAATTCTTGAATTCTGAGCATATGTCTTTCACATCCAGCTCTACTGCATAGGTTTGATAGCTAGCAAAAGGCAAAGAACACAAAAGCTTAATTTTTCCAATACATACACAGGCCTAAATCAACACAGTATTCTCTTGCAATGGTACTTTTAGCCCTTGCAGTGTTAAATACATTTACATAGCTGCTAATGAACTTACTTTGAAATATCTTTGCTGTCTCGTTGCCATGGAAATTCCACATTTCCAATGGCTGCCCGGTAACTGTACACTCCCAAGAGTCCGAGTGCCATTGCTATTTTCGAAACCAGAGAACATCTCCGCTGAACAAGAATAAAGATCATAACGAGGGATACAGCTGCCAGAAGAGAAAGTTCAGCTTTATGTTCAGAACTGTAAAACACAATGAGAATAATTCAAATTAAGCCCATTTTACAAGATCTAGCTTCTGCAAGTTCTCACACGGGCACAAACAATGTATAAAAATATAACTGCAGTTGAGATAGGGCAGAGAAAATAGCAAGTTGTCATCCAACACACTGAAACAAAGAATCCTGCTATGTCACTTATAGGCTTCCTTAAAATTTCTAGACAGCACACTAGTTTACGTTTTTAAATGTACCAGACATTTCATATTACATACAGCAGCCTTTCCCGACCCAATGTCTTTCAGACATGTTGGATTGTAACTCTGAACTTCCCCAACCATCATGGCCTGCGGAACTGGCTGGGGATGGTGGCAACTGCAGTCAAACCCACATGGAGGACACCAGGTTGGGGACAGATGGTATATGGGGAGAATCAAACAATTCTATGTGCTACTGTTCATAATGTGGCTTACATAAGAATCCCTCCTCTTGGTGTCCCCATTGAATCTGGTAGTAAGCAAGCAGTGCTTTCCAAACGTGTAGTCCCCAAGTTGCCTGGCACCTGACACACACACACATCGACTTTAAATGAGAACAGTTTCATGTTGTACTTTTAACTGTGTCTCTTTTAGTTTATATTGACTTTCGTTTCCAAGCACCTAGCAATAAATCAATAATGAAAGTCTAAAAATAATGAAGAAATATTATGGAACCATTTATAGCATACTGCAAAGCATTCTGAGCATAATGGGGAGGGAAGGGTGAACAATGCCCAGACCTGTTATCTTCATCCATTAAAATCCAAGAATACTCCCAAAGAAATGGTTCTCAACTGTTTTGGTTTCCAAATCTCAAATACTCCAATCATAATTACTATGGCCTGAGCTTGGCAGCCTAAAACATGAAGACCCCCATTTTTAGGTCTAGCATGCTGGACACTAGATTGGGCCCAACAGGACTCTACAGAGAGACCAGCCTCAATATTCAGTATAGATGTATCCCTAGAGGCCCAAGGTCTGTAAACAAGACATGCCAAAATGGCCTTGGTAGTGGATGGTAGCAATGAGCAATCTGTCTTTCAGGGAATCTTTTCATTTAGATGTGATCTCTAATTTGTTTGTTATCTTGATTAATATATTAAAACTCAATGAGGCTCACAACAATCAAAATTAGATAAAAATAAAAGAACAGAAAAAGCTAGAATGTTAAAATGCTACTGAGAGAACTACTAGAAAGCACATCTGAAAAAATGCAATTCTGGAAGCTTCTTTGAAAAAGTATTAATCCTATTGATTAGAAGAATGGAAGAAACACTAAAGGACAGGCACAATGGTCTTTCTTGGGGGCATCATGTCATTTTTTTTACCAACAATTTTTTTGGCAAATGGGATTCTTTTCCTATCTGAAGAAGTTAGATTCAACCTGGTTCTCCACCTGCCCCCCTCAATATAGACATTAGTAGACAGCTTGGCATTTTATGATAAAAATCAGTAGTTACCTTTGCACATGCACCTGCATCTCCTATAACAGTAAGGATACAACACAGTATGAACAGCAAAAGATGCTGCTTCTCAGTGAGATGATATGAAGATTATGCAGCCACCTGAATCTCATGAGGAGAACAAGTTGATCACTTTCTAAACTATGCCTGATCCATTAAACGAGCAGGTAGTTCTGGATTTGTCACATCTCTGTATGCCAAGATTTAAAAGGAACTCAGAAAAATCACAAGCTATATTGCCTTCAACTTATTTCTTTATAATGCCTTTTTAGGTATTATGGTTGCAAAAACATGAACTGTTTTTGGCCAAACCTGAGTTCCTTGTTCTTTCCCACTAGCTGAAGCAGTACAAAAATAGAATCAATTGCAGAATTACCCCAAACAACTGAAATCGCACAAACTCATTCAGTTTGTAGAAGCAGCATAATTTAGCTTTTGCATCACAGGGTCTGGGTTGCCTTGGTGCGTAGTTTTATTTTTAGAACAGAACACACAATGCTGTGACTATTGTAATGTGTTGTGTACTGTCATACATACACACATATGTGCATGTTTGTGTAGTATCAGAACAGGAAAGGAACATGGTGCTGGCTAAAAACGCTGGTTAATCCAGCCTCCTATGGGCTGCCACATAAGGGGCATGCTGTGTTCAGCCTGGTGGATCACGAATTGTAAAAAGCATCTTTCGTAAGCTGAGTGAATTTGCTATGGAAACACCGTGGCTAGGGAACTGGCACTTTTATGACATTAAAAAATAGCTTCTTCACTGAAGGCACCTTGTAAAGTGGCAAAGGGAAATGTGATTATCCCTGTCTCAAAGAAGCATCAGTCACAACTTCCAAGTCACTGCATTCATAGGTGCTTCAAGTAGTCTAGCAACAGGATATGACAAGGAACCAAAAAGTCCTCTGTTCAAATCTGATCTCAAGCACTCAGCCTCAGGCCTTCCAGTTTTGGCATAAATTGGAGATTATAAAAGCAAGAGGAGGAATTAGCAGTGATTTTCCAATGGCCCAAGTAGAGCATAATTTAACTTAGCATAATTATACAAGCCACAAGTATTGAAAAAATAGTCTGAAAAATAGTTGAGGAACTGGATCTATTTGGCCTACACAAGACATGGCACAACAGTCATTGTCAAAATCTATAAAGGACTCTCATGTGGAAAATGAATTGGTTTTCTACTACTGCAAAATGCAGAACACAGACAAACGAATTCAAATTACATGAAATGGTACTTTTTTCATTTATTAAATTTGTTTATTGAGCATCGTATCCATAAAAAACTAATAAAATATCAACTGACAAATAAAAGTAAGACACCTATGTACCAGCAACAAACTAGGACATTAATGAGAGACAAAACCACTCATTTAAAATCTATAGATAAAAGGTATGAAAAAAGAAATTGGAGTGAAAAGAAAGGGAAAGAAGAAAACAGAGAAAAATAAAGAAAAATAAAAAGTGATAGTAGTAGATTGTATAAATTTTAATAAGTAGTTTGCTTATAGAAAACAATTTACCACCATTTTTATTCACTCTATTCCTTCTTCGGTTCTTCAACTCCAAGGGAGAGTTAGTTTTCAAAACCCACCTAAAATATTTTATTTCCACTTACTCTCAAAAAATGTAAGAAATTGCTTCCAATCTTCAATGATATTATATATTGTCTTTTCTTTTATCAATGTGGTTAGTCTATCCATTTCTGTCATTTCAACTAGTTACTGGGGGGGGGGGGGGATCTCCATGGTCTTCCAAAATTGTGCATAGGGTATTCTAGTTGTTGTGCCCATATTTAACAAGGTTTTTTTCTTGCAAGTATTGCACCTTTCAGTTGGACTGAAAGGTGATTCAGTCCAACATTATCTGAAGGCCCACTCCTGTCCTACACTTCCCTGCGAAGTTATCAGAAGAGATTCCATAATTTTCTATTTCACTGTAGGCTAGTAGCCATTTACAAATGTTATTTTTTATTTATTATTTACTTCATTTGTACCCTGCCTTTCTCGACCCTGGAGGGGACTCAAGGCAGCTTACAGATTCGGCAAAAAATCAGTGCTGCATAGGTAAACAATAAAACACAATTGAACAATGAATCAGATGTGTACCTTGTCAACCAGTGTCCCAAATCTGGCCTGTGTGCCCACTGAACTCCAGTCTGATTCAATGATCGAAGCAGTCGGCAGCAAATAAGAATGACCCATGGAGTGGCTAATGCCATCCACTTCCCAGAATCACTTATGTCTTTGGTGGTAGAGACCATTTTCAAATCATCTTGGAAGAGGCTAACATCCTTCCTGTGGTGGCAAGACACTCCCTTTGTTTCCTCTGTACCAGGTTTTGCTGCAGAAAGCAGCTGAAGATCACATTCTTTGGCCAAGAAGTAGTGCCTGCAGATCTCCTGACACAGGGCAAGGCAGAGGGTATTGACAAGGAAGTACCATGTTTGGTGCTCTTCTTCAACAAAGCTGCTAGCACCCAGACTTGACACATGGCCAACAGTGCCTGCCAGAATGAGTACATCAAATTCAGACCAGCTGGAAGTAGAGGCAGCTGGATTCTGTAAAGAGAAAAATGTGGTGGTGATATAATTTTGAAGGATCCAACATATTATTAGAATTGTCAGAATGCAAAATTGCTTACAGTTGCTTCTTCAATGACAACTGTATTTTTGTTATATTTTGTGTAATTCTCCGATATTCCTAGTCTGAAACAAGGTTAATTTCAGTGTAATTCAGAGTTACTGTCAACACTCAGTTAATTGTCCTATTGAAACGATGGCACATTCTCCTTCAAGGACTGCACGCAGCTTCTCTCTGAATAACCAGTGTAACATTTAAAGTTCATCTTGTTGCTAGTCTTGCGACAGAGTAGGAAGCAGCTCATGTGGAACTAAAAATAGAAATCTTTTTAGCAATCAGAAAATTCAAAAGGAGGTAAATGGGGAGCTGCTTCATAGTCTTTCTACTATGTTGCTGTGCAGGGAAAAATTATATTCATTCACGAAGTTTAACAGCCACTGTAAGCAGAATATTGATTTCCCGGTTATTACGTTGCACACACTGAAACTATGGGTTTATTTCATTAAAAGCTGTCATGCAAGGTTAGCTCAGAAAAAGACGTTTTATATGTTAATAAGTTCAAGAGTGGACTGATTTAAGGAAATCTAAACCCTTCAAAAATCCTTGATACACCGTTTCCAGTAAATTGAAGTTCACTTAGATGTAAAGAAAACATGACAACAGTAAAAAACATAATCAGGCAAGACAGAGAGAGCATCTGCAAAATAACTGTATCACAGGGACAAATAAATAACTACAAAAAGCCACAAACAGCAACTCAGGCATCCTAGTGTCATGGATTCAAGAAGGAAAGGACAGCCAGCTCATTTCCTGAAGGCTCACCAATGAGCACAAACTATTCTTGAGAGTTTCTTCATGTATATGTCAGGGGAGGGAAGATGTCTCCAATGAGGCTACTGCTCTGTGGAATATGCTGTGACCATGTGACTGCAACTCCAACATTCATTACCTTTGACTAAGTGAGCTAGGACTGTTGGGACTTTCAGTTGAACAACATCTGGAGGACATGATTCCCATCCTTGACTTACAATAAGTAGTGATCATATTGGAAACACACAATCCAAATACCCAGTCCATCCCAAGGCTGCAATTTCCATCATTGCCCACTGCAGAAATTTGCTACTCCCGTCACTTTCCCAATCAGGAGAAAACAGGAAGAAGGAAAGTGGACTTGGAAGGTTGGGGATCTCACCTAGCTTTTCTCTTGCTTCCACAATTAGGAAGAAGGACTGGAAGTAGAAAAGTTGACTGAGCCTGAAGGAACATTTTTAGAAGAGTTGCCCTACTGTCCTTTCTTATGTCCCACAAGCCATACTAGTCATCTAAATTCAGGGCAAGGATTTGAGGTACCCATTTCCTGTCAAAGAACACCATCCAGGTGCAGGACTCCTGACTACAGCATGTCAAACAGAACACAGATAAAAAAAATCACAGTTGACCCTCAACTTTTTTTTGGGGGGGGGGGGGGGTTAGAGGCTCAGGCAAATATCTCCAGGGGCAATGAGGTGGCAGGAGGAGGGGCTACCCGCCATGGTCCCAAGGGGTTCCTTTTCCCTCCTTCCTTGCTCTCCAACCACTCTCCCTACCTTTCCCTTCTTCCTGTTACTGAGCCTGTCTGTTTCACCCAGGTAAAAGAAAGGAGGAACATGTCCTCTTTCTTTGCCCAACTGCCTGATTGCTTCCCCTGGACATGAGTAAGGTAGTGAGTAAATAGAAATGGATGCCTGTTTCCTCACTTTCTTTGCCCAGGCAAAGAATAAATTCCATGTGCCACTGCCCACTTCAGCCGCTCCACCAACCCTGCATACCACGTTAGCTGTTTCGCTTAACTATGGAGGTGAAGAACCAGGTGCCCCTTTCTTTCCCTTACTGCTTTCATACTTTCTTCCCCTGACATTAGAAATGCATGGGGTAGCTGGGGAAGAAAGGGGGTTCCCAGGTCCTTCTTTCACCTGCCCATTCGCTCCTCCTTTCTCATTGCCTGGGCACCCAGTTTCTCTAGTCCTTTCCTGCCCCTGCCCCTGAACTCCCACTCTGCTGCTGCCCTATGCCATTTTTCATAAGGATTTACAGGCTTCATGGTCTCCCTCAGGCTTGCAGTCCCTATTAAATGGCATAGAAAATGCAATCCCTGCACTACCAAATCCATCACACAAATAAGGACTATACACAAATCTACAGAGGAGGGAGGAGCTTTCTCATTGCTACTCACAGGCTATGTGAACGTCTTTTTAATCTACATGCCTCTGGGTGTCGAGCTGTATGACTATAAATTGGGCTCTTAATCTGGAGAGCTGATTTCCCCCTTGTTTCCTAATAATTTGTTTTTAATGGTTTTATAATCTGTTTTATGTTTTCCTTAATTGTACTTGCTTTTATTACTTTATCTCACTGTATCGAGTCCCATTTTTCAGAAAAAAGGTAGAGTACAGATCTGATAAAAAACAAAAACAAAATGTCACACACATTCTGTACAGATCTCCAGAATATAAATTCATTTCCTGTTCATACCTTCAGTGTCAGTCAGTCTGTTCCTTCGTTGCCACCTAGCAGAACATTGGGTTGATGACACCCAATGATACCAGGCAGGGATTTTTTTACTGTTGTTTAAAAAGTGGCAAGTGGAAAGCATGAATGATTCATGTTTCCTCTCCTGGTATTTCCAGTTCCTAAAGGCAACATGCCACTTCTCTGGTCCCTAGACGCACAAGAAGTAGGTAAGGGAACCTGGGTTGCTCAGGTTTTCTTAGCTGACATTTCTCCAGATGCCTAAAAACATCTCAGGAGAAGTTCCGTGAAGTTCAGATTTTCATTCAGATGGAAGCAAGCAATTATATATTTGCAGCTGCTTATCTGCCATTTCATTTCCACATTACCTAAATGTCAATATATGACACAATGAAAGAGGTATATGGTAACTCACAAGTCAATAAAAGGTATCACTCATAGTTGGGAGGGGAAAGTCATCGTTAATATTCTCTTTTTACTCCCTAATACTAGCACATCAGAATCAACATTCACATTTTAAAAGTTTGTAATTTAACTAACTGATATTGGCTCTCACTGACTCATCTACCAAGCAATCAATGTAGCTATCTAATTTTAGATCTCTGCCCACACAGCAAAATTCTCAAGACTGCTAGTCAAAGCCAAGTTAAAGTTTAATTCCTTTCCTCACTTCTCAATTTTTTGAATTCTACTTTGTTGTACATAACCTTTTTATGTTGTTTTATAAAAAATTACAGATTGAGTATCCTTCACCCCAAATGCTTGGGACCCAGAAGAGTTTTGGAGTTCAGATTCTGGAATATCTGTATTTGCACATATGTACATAATGAGATATCTGGTAGATGGGATCCAAATCTCAACATGAAATTCAATTATGTTCCATATATACCTATCTCCATAACCTGAAGGCAATTTTATACAATATTTTAATAACTCTGCACATGAAACAAAGTTTGTGTACACTGAACAATTATAAAGCAAAAGTGTCACTATCACAGCCACCCATGTTGATAGTTTTGGAGTATTATGGATTTTCAAATTCCAGATAAGGGATGATCAACTAAAGTCTAGAACCATTTGCAATAATCTGCCTGTTAAACCACATTTTCCTCATATTACAGAGAATTAAAACCATTATTATTATTATTATTATTATTATTATTATTATTATTATTATTATTATTATTGCTGCTCCATTATGAACCCAGACATAATTGATAAGTGGAAGAAGCAGTTTTCATGTGATAAGTTCAACAATTATAAGATGCCCATAATTCCAGCAGTCCTTTACCACTGATCTCTCTGAATTATTTTCTGAGGCTCTGTTATTTAATCACCATAATGGAGTACCTCTCACCTTTACGGCTGCGATATTGTTGCCACAAAAAATCAGTCTTCACTATCTGAGAAGCTGAGATCATTTCTGGCAACATCTTATTTCAAGACCGCCCAAACCAAAAATGTTTGGAGCTACTGATTTTTTAAAAATCAGGCAAATAATACAGGCAAATAATCGATCAAACATGTAGAGATCTTTTTAACAGTGAGGCATCTTAAAAGATGGGGGTAGGAGAACTTTTAAAGGTGTTTTAGGGCAAAGAAGAAAAGTCAGTAGATGTACAACCACAAACAAGTTGTATACTATAGTGAGATTGACAGTACCTGGGTCCAAAATGGGACAGGATATTTTTGCACTGATATCAAACATAAATCTAAAATTTAGGATACATATGATGCGTTTTTAAAGTATATTTTATTCAAGAAAACAAAATTCCAAATATAGTAATTTAGGATGCACATGATGTTAACAGCATTCACAGCCAATAATTGAGAATGAGAGTAAGGACATTCACAATGCAGGAGTCCATGCTTAAATACATTTTAGAGCAAGTTTAGGAAATTTATCGCCCACTAGATGTTGAACTCCCAGCAGCCCTAACCAGAAAAGCCAATAAAGAGGGATAATTAGAACTACTATCCACTGGCACCATCATTCTATCCGTGCTCATTTTGCCCTCCTCCTTACTGGTTGAGCAGGTGCTCCAATCTGACATCAGGAGAGATGCCCCCAATGACCATGAAGCTAGCGCAAAGCTCCATGGCCATCTAGGAGCAGAAGCAACATGAAGTAGATGAAATGCGTGTCTTCCCAGTTGAGCAAGTGCACTTCCGGGCCATCTGAACGACAGAGCCAGGGCTGTCCCAGGGCATATTTACATTGGCTAAACTGCTGAATGAGGGCAGCAATTGACAAAAGAAATTACTGCTTCACACAACAAAATATTTAACATGTCTCAATAGGGTGATAGCTCCCAATAAGGGCAACAAAACTATCTACGAGGAAACCAGCAACAAAACGCAGTGGCCACATTTTCTAAAATTTGCTTTATTAACCTGTATGCTTGTAATGGGGAATCAATTTACCATGCTTGGTTTCTTTTCTGCAGCTATTTTAATAAGCAATAATTTAAAGCAGAAAGTCAGTGTCGAGACAGAAGAGAAGCACAGCCCTTTCTCTAGTTTTCTGGTTGAAGCATCATTTCCCAACTGCTTTTATGCCCCTGGAGAATGATCCAGACACTTTTTCCCCCCTGCAAAGATTAAAGCAGCATGAGGAAGGCATGATGACTTTCAAAGGCACACAGGGAGGAAGAGTTAACCCACAGGCTTCCCCTTTTCAAAGGGTTGAACTCCAGGCAGCAAGTATGAAAAGTTCAAGACAGTTTCTGGTATATCTTACCTTTGTTGGTTGTTTTGGATTCACAAATCCATTTTCCACAGCAGACAGGATGACACACAGCAGCCCTGAAACCAGCATTATGACTCCAATGGCTGTTAGCCACGAGAGGCTACAGAAATAGCACGAGCTTTCCATCGAAGTACAAACCACTACATGAATGGCACAGAGCATCAGGCACAACAGGTAGAAGAGAAGAGAACACAATGGAGAGAGGGGGACCTCAAGTTGTGCCTTGCTACTCAGAGCTTTTGGGGTGCTCAACAAGAGCAAGAGCAACACCTGCGGGAAGAGGAAGGAAAAGCTCAAAACTGAGAGTCAATGAATCAAAGGCAAACAGCAACGAGGGGACAAGTTTGGGCTTGTGTTACCTCAATTGAAGCACAATGCACAATTCAGTATGTTTAAACATACTGTTGAGATGTAACAGTGACTTTCTTTAGCTACCTGCCCATTTATTATTACCTACTATGAACTTCTGGGAAGCAGAGACCACATGTGTGTCTACATTATGCTGCATTATATGCAACTAAAGACTCAGCACAGTCTATGAATTCTACGTTTTTTATTTCTCAAAAGGCAACAACTCCTTCCCACAGCTCATATGAGCTGTCTTTGAAACTGCAGAGAAAGTTTGCAGTAAAGGACAGGAGCCTGCCATCAGCAAGGATAAGAAGGCCAAGGGGGAAGATCCAGAAAGTTGACTGGGAACGTCAAAGCCTTTTTGTGTCCCTCAATCAGTTGGGGACAAATGAAAAAATCAGTTTTTGCCACCAACAGAGAGTACACCTACAGTTGGCCCTCCACATTTCCAGGTTTGGCTTTTGAGGATTTGATTTAAAATGTAGTCTCCGGGAATATTTAGATCATCAAACATATTTAGTTGACTCTATGGTTAACTTCCTCTACTCACGCTAGAGGACCTAGAAACTTCTAGAGCAGGTATGGGCAAACTAAGAGCAGGTATGGGCAAACTAAGGCCCAGGGACCGAATGCGGCCCCCTGGGCACTTATCTCAGGCCCTCCTCATTTTCCTGTCCTCTTGGCATTAGGACATGGTGGTCCACTGCGTTCTTATGTCAAAAAAGATGAGGGAGGAAACCAGACAGCATCTGAGAGTCCTCTCACCCTCCTCCTCCCCAGCATAAGGACGGAGAAAGCAGCCTCATCTTTATGCCAGGAAGATAGCTCGAGGAAGGTATGCTGTGGCTGAGAGCCCCTGGAGCACTCTCAGCCTCCGCCTGTCTTGGCATAATGCCAAGGATCGGAAGAGGAGGATGGGGAGAAGGACTGGGGAGGGGGGGAGGATCAGGGCAGTCACTGCGTGTCCCACCTTCCTTCTGGCATAAGGATGGAGCAAGCAGTCCCATCCTTATGCTGGGAGGACAACCTGAGGATGACTCAGCCCACTCCTGGGTCCTGGCCTCTCCCGGGCCCACGCACACCCAGTGAGTACCTGGCCCCACTCCATCCTGGCCCCGCCCTCCCAGCCAGGCCCACAATGCAACACCTAGGCAAAAAAGTTTGCCCATGCCTGTTCTAAAGAGAGAACAAATCTCTAGGTTCTCCAGAGTGAATCTATGGCCAGTTTTCAACAGTCTTCTTGTAGAGAGAAAAAGTGGAGTACAAATAATAATAATAATTATTATTATTAATTAATAATAATATAATTATTATTATTACATAATATAATATAATAATATAATAATTATATAATATAATAATAATTAATAATAGTGAAAAAGCATGCATTTTTACCCTGAATAATAATAATAATAATAATAATAATAATAATAATAATTATTATTATTATTATTATTATTATTATTATTATTATTATTATTATTCAGGGTAAAAATGCATGCTTTTTCACTATCACAGGAGTCCTGTACCCCCAACAGAAATAAATGAGGAAAGTTGACTGTACTAAAAAGTACAGAACAAGCTAATAAGATGTTAGACGTTAGATGTTAGATGACAAACTCAAGGCTTGAGGCTGATCTCTGGTTTATCCAAATACGGTGCCACACTGTGTGGTCATTCCTACTGCACACACCCCTGACCCATGGAAAAGTTAACCCAGGTTTTGAGGTCAGTTTTTGATTAAAATGTCTAGACTTACAAATGACTTACATAGTATGTCTAAAGCAGGATATAGTATTCTACTTTTACTGACCAAAAGCTGGTAGTTTTGCTGCCCTCCAGAAAAAGAAAAACGGAGGATTCCAGCTCAATATTTCTACATTCAATGTCTAGATCATGAAGATATGACATCTTTTAACACATACACCACCCACTATTTCTAACCTCACTTTTTTTCTAATAAATCTGCTCTAAAAAGTCACCGTGGGCTGAATACAATTACCACAAAAGAAGAATCAATACATTATACTTGGCACTAAAAGGAGGCTCCTGCACTCTTTCTAGTAGCACATACAATAGGTAAGTTCAAGATACTGAAATGGTATTCCTGATCAAACAGTGAAATCAAATGTGCTTGAACACACCTCTTTCCCAAAGGGTATGTGCATTCTAAATGTTCAAAAATAAAGCAGGGTTCTATAGACAGAGATTCCATAAAGCCACCTTTATCTCTTTTTCACAAATCCTTTCTGGTCACTCAGTTGCCTTTAGGGTGTGACTGTCTTTTTATTTTCTGTAAAAGATGTCTTTTTTCTATTCAAGCTGCTTGCTATTTGATTTCAGTTGATTCTGCCCGTTGTACATCAGACATTTCTAGCAAATTTTTCCCTAGAAAGACTCCAGCATAACTTGTATGTACTCTGCCAGGTACAAAAAACTTTTCTCATGATAAAGCACAAGTCACTTATTTTTGAAGATACATCCTCTACTCCTAGCTGCCCTCTAGGGGCCCTTCCATATCAGACACTTACAGTGGTATTGTTCGACTTTAACTGACATGATTGCATCCTATTGAATTCTGAATTTGCAATTTGGTGAGCTCTGGCTGAAAGCTATAAATGCCCCCACAAGCTACAAATCCCAGGACTGCATAGAAAGTCAAATCATAGTGCTAAATGTATGTACAGTAAAATGACCCAATCTGATGCTGTGCAGGGCAGCTTCAAAACATAAACATTGTGCTTTTAAATAGATAATCATGGATAATGTAGTACATGGGTGGAAACTGATGCTGGCCTAGCTGTTGTTGGACAGTACTTCAAGCAACTTTAAGAACCACATCCAATGTTAAGCAACATAGGGAGTTTTGGCTCTACATTCCTCACCATCCTGCACAATTCCTATCCGATGTAGTCAAACTGAACTAACACACTTCAATGACTTTAATATAATGGTTCCTACCTCCAGAACAATCACTGTTCCCACTATCATTGAATACATGTCATATTGCGCCATTTGCTTGCTTAGAGAAGAGCTCAGGGTCTTGAGGGCCTCCAAATACTGCTTAATGACCTTTTTGCCAAGGTTTATGAGAGTTTCTGAAGTATTTCCCTCCAAATAAAGTTTGATCCAATTTCCATGAGATTTCTCTGCCATCTTAAACTGTTCAAATCCAGGATCTAGGAACAAGAGACATTAATGCATGTCAGAAAGTCATTCTTAAGACTCTTGTAGAAAGGACAGGTTTTCTTAATTATATTAAGAAATGAATTGTAAACACTCCATTGTAACCATGGGACTACTTTGCTAACCAGAATCTGACCCAATGTTTACAAGATCAGCAAGAAAAAAAAATGTATGGGCAAAGCACAGGAACCATGGTTTAGAGCAGGGATCCCCAACCTTTTTAAACAGGGGGCCAATTCACGGTCCCTCAGACTGTTGGGAGAGCTGGACTATAGTTGGCCACCGAGCAACAACAACAACAATAAAGAGATTTGGAAGAAACCCCTTGGGCCACTTAGCCCAATCCCCTTTTGCCTTTATTCACCAAAAGCACAAGTAAAGTACCCTGACAGATGGCCTTCCAGCCTCAATGTTAATAATAATAATAATAAATTATTATTATTATTATTATTATTATTATTATTATTATTATAACTGCAAAAGGCCACCCTATTGGGATCTGCGTGCATCATCCGAAAATACATCACACAGTCCTAGACACTTGGGAAGTGTTAGACTTGTGATTTTGTGATACGAAATCCAGCATGTCTATATTGTTTGCTGTGTCATAAAATAATAATAATAATAATAATAATAATAATAATAATAATAATAATAATAATAAACAGTCCTAAATGCTTGGGAAGTGTTTGACTTGTGATTTTGTGATACGAAATCCAGCATATATATCTCATTTGCTGTGCCATACTGTGTCTTTGTGCCAATAATAATAATAACAATAAAAAGAGTTGGAAGAGACCCCATTTAGTCCAACCCCCTTCTGCCTTTGTGCACAAGCAAAGCACCCCTTAATAATGAATTATTAAATGATAATTAAAATACCATTTTAAACAAGCAAAGCTTTGGAATGAGTGCACCGGGCGAGGGAGGAGGTGGGAAAGGTGTGTGCATTTCCCTCCTCCTTTGCACCGCGTGCGCTTTCCTCAACGGAGGAGGAAGCCACCGCTGCAGAGGCCGGATAAATGGCTTCAATGGGCCGCGTGTAGCCCCCAGGCCATAGTTTGGGGACCCCGGTTTAGAGGTACTAACAAGGGAAGGGAAGGGGGCTTATTCCAGAGCTAGATCCCATTTTGCAAAGCACATTATGCGGGAAGTCAGCAATATTTTTGCAATCTAGTGGAATGTACCATTCACAGATTATAATTTTATATGACAATAATAGAACCTCCTCCACATTTTAAGATTTTGATGCCATCAACAAGGCTAGAGGAGTGCTGCTTGCATACAGTCCCTTTGGTCTTCTATCATTGGGCAGCAGCATCTTTTTTGTGATTCCCCTAAACAAGAGACTCTATGTGGGATACTGGTGGCCAACTGCTGTGTCACACTGATTGGGGAAGGGTCTTCCATCACCCTTTTAAACTCCAGATTGGGCTCTACATAATAGAATTCCTCTAGAAATCTATGTGTCAAGAAATAGGGTGCTGGCATAGTTTTCTTCCTGATAGCTGGTGTATTACACGCAAGAAATCAAACATCAGGGAAACAAGATGGAAGAGCACCGACAATGTGAAGCTGTACAACCTAAGGTGTGCCTACACTGTAGAATTAATGCAGTTTAACACCACTTTAACCACCATAGCTCTTTTCTATGAGGGAGACCCCAATACCCATCAGGTGGCTCTCTACTGACATCATTTGGAAATAAGGCTTTGTCCAGGCTGTGAACTGATGAAAGATCTTCATCTAGGTTCGGCACAAATTTCCAGCAATATCCCCGAGTGGCTTTAGAGATGCTACTGATCTTTCAAGGACAAGTCAAAAAATCTAGCACTTCAAATCATTGAAGGCTAGAACAGAAAACAGGGGTGCAAATTTCCATGGTCCCCACTGCATGTGCGATATGATCTCTCCAGCCTCAGGCAGCTGCCTACCCGTTCTTGACGAATGATCCCAAGTTTTTCAAGCTCAGTATCAATTGTTACTTTTAGTTGCTGTATCCCTCCACTGGCATTACAATCTGTGTATTTCAATTGCCCATTGAGCTGATTGCTACATTGTTCCTTTCAAACATAAAAAGTGAATTTTCTCTCCATGAAGAATGTTTGCTAGTTGCCAGAACAAACATTCACTTACTTGCCTTTTTCATACGCTGGCACATTCTCTTGGAGAAGTCTGCTGAGCTGGAATCCATTTAAATGCAAGTACCGTAGCTGTTCTCTCATTGTCTTCTGTTGTACAACAGGCAGCAACAGCTTCCCAATGCTGTTCCTTGAAATTGGCAAGCCAAGACCTAGTGCCAGTGTAACAGCTAAGTCAGTCTGCTGAACAAGTTCTGGGGGTTTCTGGGGACCTGAGAGGGTAAAAAAAGAAAATGGGTGATGACCATCTTCTCCAAAATATATTATCCCATAGAGCAGAGCTTTCCAAACTGTGTGTCACAACACATTAGTGTGTCTTCGGCTGCAGTGCGTCGGTGTGTCATGCAGAGAAAATGAGAAATGACAAAAATCTTGGAAATGTATGTTATTGTCTTACAAATCATATCTTTTAAAAAATATGAAAGGTTTTCGTAAGTTATATTGTGACCCCATACATTTCATTACTGACTACAGCGATACGTTTCTTCCTTTCTTTAGTAAATCACAAGGCACAAAATCCATTAAGATTCCACAACAAAGGGCAGGATAGAACTTGAAAAACAAAGCTGGCTTTCAAAGTTCCCTTCTTCATAAAGTAACAATGATAAAAAATAGTTCAAAAGAAGGTAAGTTAAAGTGATATCTCATGCTATTCTTTGTAAACTTTCTGCTTCCATCTGTTCTTGGGGCATCTTAAAATACTAACATGTTTATGGTACCAATGATGGTCTTCATAATGTCACCTACTGAAGAACTGTAGCACCTTTTTATGTTAATGGAGCAATAAGACCAGGGTAATTTGAGAAGCTTGCTAGGCAAGAATGTATTTTATTAACTTATTATTTATTAACTTTATTTATATCCCACCTTTCTCCCTGTCAGGACTCAAGGTGGCGAAAAACCACACAAACTAACAAGTTAAAACAAAACAAAAGCAATTTTTTTTAAAAAAAAAACAATTACATTGTTGTTGCTGGTAACTGATGTCAAGTCAATTCCAATTTATGGTGACTCCATGAATGAGAGATCCTCAAGATCATCATCATCTCCCCAAGTCTAGTCCTCACTGAGATGTATCGCTTCAGATTTTGGGGCCAGGGGGAGATACACACAACTACACATTGCTCTATGTAATAGAATTCCTCTAGAAATCTATGTGTCAAGAAATAGGGTGCCAGTATAGTTTTCTTCTTGATATCTGGTGTATTTCGTGCAATAAATCAAACTTTAGACAGGCAGATGGAAAAGCACTCAAGAAAGTGGGTATTCACCAACAATCTGAAGCTGTACAACCTAAGGTGCATTTAAACTATCGAATTAATGCAGTTTGACACCACTTTAACTTCCATAACTCATGGAATCCTGGGACTAGTAGTTTGGTGAGGGAGAGAAAAACAAAAGACCTTATAAAATGACCACTCCCATGATTCCATAGCACTGAGCCATGGTAGTTCAAATGGGGTCAAACTACATTAATTTGACAGTGTAGACACATCCCTAGACTTAGCCCCTCCAATGACCATTTCGAACAGAGCAAGTTAACCCCACTATTGAACTCACAGCCAGAAAAATACAGTTCTTACCACTTCTTTTGTTGAAAGCAGAGCTGATCAAGAGCAGGGGTGTCCGCACTTCTCCCTCTGAGGAACCTCCATGGCTCCCTGTTTCAGACATCCCGTGGTCACCACACACAACCAGTAATGGGGGCAGAGCCTTTTCTCCTTCCTCCTGAAAGGAAAGAAACTTCGATGGAATTGGCAGGTTATGTTGGCATATTTGGTTAGTCATTTTGCTGCCTTATCAAACAGATTTAAGATCACAAATGTTTTCAGGAGTGATTGCCACGCCAGCAAGTCCACAATATGACAAAAGTAGAATCAAGTCAACTCCTTTTAAACATGTCATATTGTTATGGAAGAAGGCTAAGACATGCTAACTTTCTAGATAAGATTAAGCTAGGAAACCAAATAAACATCAGTCATGTTCAATTCCCTTTCCTTTGTCCGTAAGGGGGCAGGATCTATTAAAAATGTAGAGTCTGTGCATAACAAATATGTGTACTGCATATGATTGCAGCTTGTTGGAGTGCTGGGACATGACGCTGAACCCTATTAAAGGAAAACATGAAAGGCAAAACCTAGGTTTTCCTCTGCCCTAATGTGTTACGTATATTAATGGTAATGAATACCGTATTACTCATTTTGTAGTGTATTCTAGAGCAGTGGTTTAAAAAGCATTTGGTCATGGAACCCTACAAAAGGTATTTGCTTTCCTGTCAAACCCTAATTCTATCCCTGATTTTTGTAAAGTGTTGTGAAGTCACAAAGTTCTGCCTTCTTTCATTTACTCTTATTATCTGAGTGTTTTGTATAGTGCAGAAGATTTTTTGGGGGGGGGAGCCTTTTCATTATAACCACAAAACTTTATTTTCATAGAAGAAAGTATTGGATTGACACTTAATATGATTAATCAAATTGTTTCATTCTTTGCTTACTTGAATAACTTTTGAGTTTGGGCTTTATGTCTGATAGCTGTATATGTAAATCCAGGAGGGTATCCAACTTATTCTTAAATTTGTTATTGGTGTAAGCATAAGCTGAAAAGGTGGACATGAAGGGCAACATTGCTCAGATAGCCTTTCCGGCTACTCACAGGCATATGTCTATCACTTTTACCTAAAAGTCATTTAAATACAAATTTTGCTTTTAAAGCAGAGGTACAATGAATTTCAATAAGATACATGTGAAGTGTATTTCTTTTGACAAATGGATTTTGCATTCACTTGATGTTTTCGCTAGTGTCTGGAAAATGCCCTTTCTGGGGTTTTATTTTAAAATCTGTTTTAAATTTGATTTTTTAATATTTTTCACAGAGCCCCTGTTATACTTTTGTGGAACCCTAGTTCTGCAGAAAAGTTTGGGATCTGTAGTTCTAACGTGCCAGAGTAACATGCAAAAACGCTAAAGGCAAAATTAATATACTAAGCAATGGGATCCCTGTGTGCATTTGTTTGAGAACACAGCCATCACTGAATGTGGTGGGGCTTTCATCAGTTAAAAATGTATGTAGATCAGAGTACAAAACTTGATATGATGTTCCTACTCTCTCAATTAGACAAGATTCACATCCATATATAAAATTTCACCTTGGAGAGGAGAGAAGTATGAATCTTCTTGATGATGCTATCCATTTCAGAAAGTTTGGGTCCTATTAAAATGCTGTTTGGTCCACTGAGGTGGCCAATATGGTCCAGTCCTAAGTAGTGAAGGATGAGTAAGTCCCAGTCTTCTCTTTTCAGCACTTTATCCAAATGTCTGGTTACATTGTTGTCAACCTTTAGGGAAAATGAAATGCCGAAATAAGTTGGAACCTGTATCCAGCCTCACTATACTGTTCATATGTTCAGTTTATAAAATTTAAAGAACCAAGTAATAAATCTTTTATAAAGTGCACATGGAAATATATAAAGGCAGTCCATGGGTTACGAACAAGATAGCTTCTGTAGATTTGTTTTAAAGCTGAATTTGTATGAAAGTCAGAACAGGTACATTGTTTAAATGTAAGGCCAGCCCAAAATATTGTTTTTAGCTTGGGATATAATAGGGAAGGGTTAACGCCCTGTAACTTTTGTTTTGCTGTCTGGGCTCCGGTTTAGAAGATTTCACCTCACTTTCTGTCCTTGTGATAATTGGATTTTGAAAATTTTGGGATGTCTGGAAACAATTGATAAAGTGATAAAGTTTCCAGTGAAGGCACCTTTTTCCTATGATAACTCTTACAGGAGTGTATTTCCCATCCTAGGGGTAGATTTCAGGGACAGGAAGTGAGATTAAATCTTTCTAATGAAGACACAATCAGTAGTAAAAAATCTCACAGTGGTCCTAACTCCACACCATATTAACTAAAGGGAAAATTTAAAATTGCTTGGATTTCTATTTTGAATGAAACTTGGACATATGTTTGTCTTAACATATTATTTTGACCTGCACATATAAAAGCTTAAACATTTTCATATACTGCAAAAGGTCAGGCGCATGTGGCTAGCTGGCACTCCCATTCCCGCCACCAACCTCACTGTCTTAAACTAGACTCATATATAAGTCAGATGTTTGTTACACAGGGACTGCTTATACTCATATGTATTATTTTTCCATAAAATGTAAAAAGAGAAAAAAAGGAGAATGCACATTATCTTGTCTATTTAAGAGAAAATTTACCAAAATTATTTGTTTTCACAGGAGTTAGGAAAATAAATATAGACTTATATAGAATCATAGACTTGGAAGAGACCTCGTGGGCCATCCAGTACAACGCCCTGCCAAGAAGCAGGAAAATCGCATTCAAACACCTCCGACAGATGGCCATCCAGCCTCTGTTTAAAAGCCTCCAAAGAAGGAGCCTCCACCACACTCCAGGGCAGAGAGTTCCACTGCTGAACAGCTTTCACAGTGAGGACGTTCTTCCTAAAGTTCAGGTGGAATCTCCTTTCCAAGAGAGTTGTTTTCACCCGGGAAACCATGTCTCTCAACTGCAGCATGAAGTAAAACATCCCCCAAAAAACACTGACAGAGAAAGAATAGTCTCTAAATCTGGTGAATAAATAATAAAGAGAGAACTGACCTTAATTCCTTATAAACTACTGTTAGTAAGAGTAGATGGACCAATGGTGCTTTGGTCATTCCAAAGATTCTGCAAATTTGCTCAAGCTGAAGGAAGACCACAGTTCTCCTCCTGCACTTTACCCCCCCCCCCCCCACACACACACACACACATAATTGTTGGAGATTCAGGTGTGACAGGAAACACACCCTGAACCCTCCAAGGCTGCATAGTTCTGATATAGAACTCCTGCAAGGTGGGGATACAGTAGGTATCCAACATGTTTCAGCTACTCCCTTTGATGGGAGAAACCCCTAGCCTCTCTCCCTCCCACCACCACCAAAAGCTATCAAGCTAAAACATAAGAAAAAGCAATTATCAAATTTTGAAAATGAGCAGCTACTAGGACACTGCATAAGTATAAGGTAGGTTAATCCAATTTTCAAACAACAGGCATTACACTAATTTTTAAAACATACATAGAAAATCACATTTTCATGTGAGCAATCTATATATATAAAAGAGTGATAGAATTCAGGCACCGAGCAAACCAACAAAACTAAACACCCTCCAAACTCCAAATTTGACCACAGAATCCATTATCCACGCCTCCAGGTTGAAACAACAAAACATCGGGTCAGAACCTCCACGGGATCCACTCACCCCACACTCCTCCAAAACAAGGGCGGGAGAGGGAATGCCCAGCTTGGCCTTTCCCCTCTCTCTGTGACCCCTCCTCCCATGATGTCACTCCCCGGCCGGCCGACAACGGCTGTTCCCCGCGCGCGCCCTGCTCGCAAGCCCCGCCCCCCGGGAGCCGGAGCCCCAGCTTCTCCTTCTGGCTGCCTCCTTCCCCTCACTCGCCGCCATCATCAGGATCCCTCACCAGAGCACCCTCCTGAGCTTCTTCATCAAGTCAGGGAAAACGCCAGGAAGTCACAGGTACCTCCTCCAGGCCAACTTGAATACCATTGAATAGCCTTGCAGCATCAAAGGCTGGCTGCTTCATACATAGGGGACTCCATTGTCGGCCAACTTCAATACCATTGCATAGCCTTGCAGCATCAAAGGCTGGCTGCTTCATACCTAGGGGACTCCATTGTCGGCCAACTTGAATCCCATTGAATAGCCTTGCAGCATCAAAGGCTGGCTGCTTCATACCTAGGGGACTCCATTGTCGGCCAACTTCAATACCATTGCATAGCCTTGCAGCATCAAACCCTGGCTGCTTCATACCTAGGGGACTCAATTGTTGCCCAACTTCAATACCATTGCATAGCCTTGCAGCATCAAACCCTGGCTGCTTCATACCTAGGGGACTCCATGTCGGCCAACTTGAATACCATTGAATAGCCTTCCAGCATCAAAGGCTGGCTGCTTCATACCTAGGGGACTCCATTGTCGGCCAACTTGAATACCATTGAATAGCCTTGCAGCATCAAAACATGGCTGCTTCATACTTAGGGGACTCCATTGTCGGCCAACTTCAATACCATTGAATATCCTTGCAGCATCAAAACGTGGCTGCTTCATACTTAGGGGACTCCATTGTCGATCAACTTCAATACCATTAGCCTTGCAGCATCAAACCCTGCCTGCTTCATACCTAAGGGACTCCACTGTCGGCCAACTTGAATACCATTGAATATCCTTGCAGCATCAAAGGCTGGCTGCTTCATACCTAGGGGACTTCATTGTCAACCAAATTGAATACCATTAAATAGCCTTGCAGCATCAAAGTCTGGCTGTTTCATACCTAGGGGACTCCATTGTCGGCCAACTTGAATCCCATTGAATAGCCTTGCAGCATCAAAGCCTGGCTGCTTCATACCTAGGGGACTCCATTGTTGGCCAACTTGAATACCCTTGCAGCATCAAAGCCTGGCTGCTTCATACCTACGGGGAATCCTCTTTATGCCACCTTCCATGCCACGAAGAAAACCCCACTAAGGACTACGCCACAGCAACGCGTGGCCGGGTACAGCTAGTTAATTATATATATATGCTGATATAACTATGTCCCTCCTTACATCAGCACACCCAGTGAACTTCTTACCTCAGTGTAGTCAGAGACAAAAAAGGATGTAGTTCCATCATACTCTGCAAACTGCTTTGGAAACAGTCTAACCCAAGTGTCATCGCCATAAAAGATGATCCGTTTCCCAGCTGCTTTGGCTTGCCAGATCAAGTTGTCCTCCAGCAAGGCAGGAGAATTGAGGTTCATGATGACATCAATGAAGCCTGGGATGTTGCCAGTGGTTAATGCCTGTAAAAAGAGTGGGGGGCAAAAGCAGAGAGGAGAAAAATGTTTAACACTTCAACAAGGAGGACATTGTACAAATAAGACATATGTGTGCATGGTTGATAAGCCAACCCTATGACACTTGAGTGAAAATAGTTGACCAATAAATGAGAATATTCAGTGCCAAACAATTCTGCCTCATAGCTTTACAATGGGCAAGGAGCCAGTAGTTTCCCAACTGATGCCAAATCATAATTCCAATCATAATGTTTTATTATTATTGTATCCATTTTTATTGTTTTTATTGTAAACATAGGTATAATATCAAAATCAGTCACTATTTCAAAATTCATACAAAATGTTGTCTAATTTTCATAACGTAGCCGATTCCACATTTATCTCCCACCTGTATCTTTCATTATCTCATAGAATCATAGAATCATAGAATAGTAGAGTTGGAAGAGACCTCATGGGCCATCCAGTCCAACCCCCTGCCAAGAAGCAGGAAATCACATTCAAAGCACACCCGACAGATGGCCATCCAGCCTCTGCTTAAAAGCCTCCAAAGGAGGAGCCTCCACCACAGTCTCTCTCTTCCCCACCCCCTTTATCCATTTATAAACCGTCGGATAGTCTCAATAATGGAACACAAGGCAGACTGTAAATTATTAAAATGAGCACAGATTAAAAACATACAAAAGCACAGTAAAATACATAAAATTTATTTTAAACTATCTTTCATAAAAAATTCAATTAAAAACAGCATATAAAAGGTTATCACATTCAATACCTAAAAGCCCAGGAAAATAGAGGAGTACATTCCAGTGGAAAGACAGCAAGGAGGAAAACATCCCAAAGAGAGAGTTACAAAATCTGGAAGCAGCAAAGTCATACTTCTGGCCATCCTGGGTCTAACTTCAAACTTTGAGACAAATCCATTTGTTAGCCCCAGCTTGAATAGAGGCGTTGAATTTAAGAAGCACTTGGCAAGTCAACAAGTACACAAGTCCTATTGATTCAATGGGTCATGTTCACCAAATCTGGCTTTTAAAAAAACCTTACCTGTTCGTCCCCTAACTCTGATATTGAGTTCTGAAGAATTCAAAGTTCACACACTAGATGTGGGCTTGTTATTTATTTTTATATTCTGCTTTTTCCTAAGTTCAGGAGTCAAAGTGACTTACAACAGACTAAAAACACATTGTCTCATGCTTGTTCCTAATAAAGGTACTGCTTGATTGTGTGTTTTGTTGAGATCGAGCATTCCAAGAACTTAGAAGGATTCCAGCTATACAGTGAAAGTAATGTAAATAAGCAATTATATACACGCAATTATATATGAAAGCTAACTAATAACTATATAGCTGTTGCATAGCATGGTATAGTTGCGGTCTACAACAAATCCTTTAAAGGTGCTAATACACACATGGACATCTCACTTGATGCCTGCTAAGGTATTCTGCCCTTATCTAATTGGTTTAGATTACCATGGGCAGCTGCAAAGTGAGATAGCTGGCTTGCAGCCTGTCATCATCATCATCATCAGTTTCCCTGCAATACCTTTGAGATCTACACAACCCTGGTCTAAGCATTCATGGGGTGAGAAGACGGGAGATGGGAGAAAGCCTGACTGTCCTTCACTGAAGTACAAAATCTCAAAAGCCCCTCTTCAGGGAGGCAGCACCAAAATCTGATACTTAAGAATAGCCCTTTATGATCTCATTGGATGCAACCTTCAATCATATTATAGGGGACAGGCCTTGGTGATATCATTAAGCACGATGTACACAGACTATTAACGACAACTGCTAATAACATGATATTCATTTCAAAAACAAAACATACATTCTGACAAACAGAAAACATTTATCTGGTTGGAAAGTACAATTTCCAAACTCTCCATTAAGCAGAAACACACAAAAAAGTAGCTTTTAAGACTACTTCTAATACCACATGAGTGTTATTATCTAGCCAAAGGAAGTTCCTTAAGCTCTGCATTAAGTTTAAAAAGCTTTTCCCAGTTCTATTAACACTTTTACAAGTTTTGCTTTTAAAAACACACGGAAGCCTACAGATACCTTTTCAAGCAATATGAAAATCTTGCAAATTCTACTTTTAATATTTCTCCATATGCCAGTGTACTTCTATAGCCACTTTCTTTTTCTTTCTTTCTTTCTTGACAATGTAATGTGAAATTGCCCCCACACTCCTCACAAAACCATGATCATGATGATGATGTTACTAATAAACAAAAAGTACTTTAGGAAAGTGGAAGAGATTATTATATTAATGATGGAGACAGCGTGACAGGACAGAGATCAACAGGGCAGCCCTATGTATAAAACACTATTCAAAAGAAATCTCTACAGAGTTCAATAGGATTTACAACTTTAAAAGGTTGAGAATCCCACATATTACAGCCATGATGTTAATGTTTTGGAGAAGAGAAGATATAATTGGAGAGACAGAAGGAAAAACGAAGGAAAATGGTGGATGGAGCTAAACAAAGGAGAAAGACAATGAGAGAAAGGAAGGAAGGGTGGGGAAGGAGAAGAGAGAAGACAACAGTAACCAGGAGTGCTGCTTCTTAAACTGTGGGTCCTGATGCCAAGTATGGTCCCTTAGTTGAATGATGGTGTCACCAAACATTGGCAACACTAAAAAGTTTTTGAATGCACCTAGACATTTACACAAATCTGTTAGCAACAAGGCGCAGTGTTTACAGTGGAGTCTGCAGAAAATACCTCAGCTGTATTTTATAAAAAGGAAAATCGGCCTTTTAGCAAGCCTTGCAAATGCTGATGTATTATCAGCAAATGTTCAATTTTTATATCTGTTTCATATATACCTAGAGGCACCAAAAATAAATTCAGGTTGAAACCCTGATCTGAAGGATTTAGTAAGGGAGAAAAAATGCATAAAGAAGAGCAAGAAGAATGGGGGAGAAGACAAGTGCAACTAGAAAGGGGAGCGAAAGATAAGGAAAGGGAAATAAAAGTGTTGTGTGGATGAATATAGAACAAAAAAAAGAGAATGGGAGAGAAGATGTTTATCCAAGAACTGAGGTGGGCACATGAGAAAAACAAAGAGGAAAGAGAAGAATGTATACCTGTAGAACATGTAAATAGAGGAGGAAAAAATGTCGCAATAGGAAAGGTCACAAAACAGCAATCCTATATTTGAAAACCTCTGGGGCAGCAAATGTTCTTCCCCAAATTAAGCCGTTGTGTTAGAGAGACAGTTTGAGAAACTTTTAAATGAAGAGGGTAGAAATAAGCCATGGCACGTTGGGAAGTCTACAGCAGTTGCTCCAAAACAGCCTGAAGATACAATCCTCCCTCCAAAAATAAACCTTTCAGGACAGCACTTTTGCTTAGAGATTCCCCCCTCACCTTGTGAATAGGGACCAGGTACTGTGACCTGGTAAATCCAGCTACAGCTATCCTACTAGCCATATTTAAGGAAAGGGGTGAAAACAAAACCAGCTTGGAAAAGAGTTGGTAGGATGGGGGGGGGGGGGGAGTGGAGTAGATACACATGAACTCATATAGTGCATGTTGAATCACATGGTGATTAAGAGAAACACACTGGGAGTTCATCTGCTTTGGGAGGCTCAGGGCCCCATCTCTTACAAGGTCTTGGTTTTTTAAACCAAATTATTCTCTCTCACCAGCTGTCTTTGTCTAAGATGTACAGTACAACAGCCACTTTGTGGTATGTCCTATCATGGCAGCTGTTTCCCAAAGGTATCCACAACACTGTTGAAATTCCAGGTCCCAAAGGCTCACCAAAATACCATAAAAGCAGTGAATACCTGGGTCATCATTACAACCTGTCCTTTCAGAAAGTAAAAGGAATCAGCCTTCACAAACAACTATTTTGGGATACAGGTTGCAACATCCTATTTTGGGAACCTTTTAAGGGCATGCATATAAATTAATTGCATCTGCTCATTAACTCCTAAATAAGGCACTTCTCAGCACTGGGATATTTAATTAGAAAGTCATTTAACGTTAGCACTGAAGAATTAATATCCTGGTGCACAAAACAGTGTTCCATTTCCTTTGCTACAGGCATCTGAATGATTGAATTTATTTTTAGAATGATTAGGTTGTAGGTATGTAGAGTTTTTTTCCCCTAAATTCTCACAGCCAAAGGAATTTGATTTTGTTTTGAATGTAGGATTAAAAGTCACCTGCTGTGTTTGACATCAGGTTGCACACGTTCTCCACAATAATCTTTTATGACATTTCTTATAATTTTCTATTAGATGAGTAAAACAATTCATGCCTGGTTTAGGACAGAAATAACCTTGTTGGAGGACCTATGCTGGGAACAAGACAGGGAGAATCCATTGTTAGTTCTACTGTGTTTTTTTAAAAATATATTATCAGTTAAATCAATCTTATAAAATGTTTGGCCAATTTCTGATCCAGAGGAACAGTTTCAAAGTATGTCCAATATGATCTGGCTGTGCTCTACCAAAAGGACTTGTGGACTAATACTCAACCACTTCGCCATTGGCCTGTGGAAATTACTTTAAATAAAAGAAATTAACCCTTTGCACTCTCTTTGAGGGTCTGGGGGAAGGTTATGTACAATCTTCCAAACTCTGGTAGTTGCTCATTCATGGTTCCCATAAAGCCATTTGAGAGAAGTCATCAGGAGTTTTAGAGGAGTGTTATGTTTATGATGCCTAGCAACATCTCTTTGCTGTAAGTCCTCATCCATCAATGGGAGACAGTAAAAGATTGCAAACACATTGAAGCTCAAGCTAAACAAAAGCACATACTTTTCACAAAAGATAATCTGGGATGAGGAATACAATTAATCTCTAATGGGGGTACACACCTGAAAAGTAACATTTGCAACCCAGACAGCTTCCGTACCTGGCAAGTGGCTACTATGGCCAAAGGTGCCTTTGCCTAGTTTCAGATGAAGTGCTAGTCATTCACATCACTTCCTGGAGAAGGCTCTTGCTCCAGTGATGCATGTCTTCTGTTTAGACTATCACTTGGGGCTGCCAGCAAAAAGTACTCATAAATTTTACCTCCATGCAAAATACCTGTTTCTGAGCATACATATTACACCAGTACAATGGGTAGGCAATTTATTAGCTGGCATTATTTTTACTCAGACTTAATTATGATGCTATAACAATGGACAAACAATGGTTACCTGCCATTTTTTAACTGCAATAATCCACATCACTCGCTATGCTAGCTTGGGGTGATTACAGTATCAATTTAAAACTATATGTAGAACCACATCTGTTCACTCCTATCCACAATAGTTTGAGGGGAATCCCTCCTCTTATATGTACCTGCCCATAGCTCAGGGTCTGTGTCAGGGTCTCTGTCACATATTCTACTATGGACTAGTATAACTTCTGTGTTATACATATTTGGATGATTTCAAATGTAGCTTTGCTCCCTTTTTAAAATATAATTTCTCATTTTATCATTAAAGTTGTTCATTATGATTGTAATTCATATACTGCCTGAGGGCTCT
Organism: Anolis carolinensis; assembly: GCF_035594765.1. Taxonomy (NCBI): domain Eukaryota; kingdom Metazoa; phylum Chordata; class Lepidosauria; order Squamata; family Anolidae; genus Anolis; species Anolis carolinensis. The sequence continues at coordinate 202,016,258 of NC_085842.1, forward strand.
TTGTGGGGATGAATGAACACTAAGAAGGATTTACAAATTTATATTCTTAATGTTAAATATTAAAAACCCATTTCCAGAGGTTTCTACTAATTAATGTCTAGAACTATTTATTTGTCCAATTTTAAATGACTACATGGTCTAGCAGCTCATGATTTTGATAACAGACATTGGGGCTACATAGCTCAGGGTAGCATAGGATAGAGGAATTATGCTAAAGCTGGCTATTCACCATTGCATCGGATGCTGGCATCTGCTGAAGTCATCAAGATGTCTTAGCAGATGACACATTTGGATATGGAAGTATACAAGTTTGGTGAGGCACTATCAATCTTTGGTAGTGAAGGCTAAAGACCTTGTAAAACTACAAATCCAAAGTTTCCACAGGATTGAGCCTTGGCAGTTAAAAGTGGTGTAGAACTGGATTTATTCTACCATGTAGATGTACCTTATGTCTGTAATTTAAATGGTAGGATGTACAGAGTACTGCTTCAAACTATATTACAAGTAATAATTTTGATACTGACTGTTTGCCAGGTTTCAATTTCCTAGCTGGTGTGATTAGCTGAACTGTTTTAGAATAAAAATTTACACTCCACTTTTAGAGAAGCAGTCATATTTTCAGATTTTTTTCAGTACCCTGGGCTCCTGGTAGCCCCTAATGATTGGTACCAGGATCCCTATAGATACCAAAATACATGGATGCTTATATAAGGAGTATTGTAAAATGGTACCCTTGATATAAAATAGCAAAATTGGGGTTAATATTTCCAATGGAGGAGACACAGATTATTGAAATGCACAGTCCATGGATATGTAGGGCTGAAAGTACTCAAGTTCATTTATTCGCTTGTTATCATATTTCAGGATTTTGCCTACTTTTGGTTTCAGGGTCCAGGTGCCTTTATTATGCACATATGTACAGCTGATTCAGTGTAATAAAAATGCTTACATCTAAAACTTAATCTGGATTTATTAGAGAATGAACAATAATACATAATACATATTAAAAATGATGAGTCAAATGACAAGCTAGCATATGCAATATCAAAACTAATTCTGATTATCATGCATTAACGTCTGATACTGCCTTTGTCCTGCTGACTAGGAATGTTGGGAATAGCAGTTCCAAACACCTGCAAAGCATACAGCTGGGGAAAGATTGGCCTACTGCTTATAACAAGGTTTAAACGTTTTGCTACTGGCTAAGTAGAAAAGAAAAAGTAGCAAGAAAAAAGGAGACAGCAAGCAATCTTAATAAAGTGTTATTAAAACCTGAATTACAAAAGCATACACACAAAAGATTTAATTTCATTTGAATTACAGTTTCCACATGAGAGTTCTTCTTCAACACAATCTTATATTGTCACTCATCAGTCTTCCCCAAGATGATGCCCTCCACATCTTTTGGACTATTTCTTCCATAACTCACAGGCACTGAGCTAATTCTAAAATATTTGGTGACATTACTCTGGGGAACACTGCAGCCGCATAACACTTAACCAAAATGGGGTTTTTTTATAATGGAAAGAAGGTACTGATCTTACATCTAGAACTTCACGGCTCTGAATATCTGCAGGCACTTGCAGATAGAATGAAACCATAGGCTTACATGCAGATGATTTCTCAATGGCCCCTGTATCGAACACACCATCTGTGAACAGATGGTGTGTGACAATTGAGTTACTGTGCTGAAATTGGCTGGCCCATCATTCTTCTCCGCACTCACATAGAGCAACAACTATGGTGCAAAAGGTGCTCCAGATGGGAGCCACACTTTAAAACTGTTTGAGCTATTTGTTTAAATATATATTCAGCCTGCCTCAGTCGCATTTAGCGCCACATTATAATCAGCTAGAATAGCCCAATCTTCACACCTTTAAAGTAAGTGGGAGTCCATCCTTTCACAACTTTCTAAACTTTTGGGATCCGTTGCCTGTAATTCATAACACTAATTTAAGCTTAGAAGAGTATGTTTATAAATATCTTAGTCACTGCTGTCCTACAACAGCCAGAACATCACAAATGAGATCTGCAAACTGATCGCTTTAAATAAAAGGTCACCACTAATCCTTCATCACTACATCTTTAATTAATGGTAATGGTTCAGTAATTAAAAGTACTAAATAATATTTTCATGTTTAGAACAGTTGGTATTTGTTATCTTAGGCAAGCGTAGGGAGTCATTATTTTTTCTAAATGCAATTAATTACAGAAAAGAAGGTTAGTTTACCATTACATTTCTTGCAACATAGGTCAAGAGTAGAACAATTTTTTGCATTAGTTTTGTCCTGAAACTTCCCAAATTGGATCAAAACACTCCCTAATATTTCCAGAAAATTAAAAAATTTAAAAAAGCTCAGAGAAGTCACAGGATATTGCGCTGGGTCTGAAATTCAGTACCCTGCAAATACCCATTTTCTCTCTGTATGTTAAATGGAAATTTCCAGCCATCTGGCTACAAAATATATTTCTTAATTTTTAGGCCAGGGATGGCAATTGCAGCAGGCCCATGGGCCACTTTTATGCTCTATGAACTGCTGGGGAGGGGATATGGATTACTTTTATTTGTGTCAGAAGCGACTTAAGAAACTGCAAGTCGCTTCTGGTGTGATTACTGAAAAGTATAGGTCTCAGAAAACAAAGCACTTGCTGACGATAACCATCATCTGAACTCAGTACCTATATATACTTAATAGAAGTTTGTCACCAGTAGTCCTAATCCATTGTGCATTTCTGTTGCAAAACATTAAACTTACAACTTCAACCGAACTACAAAAGAAGTTTTCACTCCTAAACAAGTACAAACAATTTAGATTAAGGATAGGGTCCAAAGAATCAAAGTATAATACACAACCAAGTACAGAATGTTGTACTAAGTAGATAATACTGCTGATGAACAGACAACTCTATTTAAAAGCAGGCTCAATTCTTCAGCAGTGGAAAATGTTTAGAAGGAGGCTGCTATCAAAATGATCTCAGCATATACATACCTATGCCCTAGTTTCTGACTTAAAATGAGAACGGGGTAGGAAATAAAGGAATCAAGCAGCTCCTTTGAGGTTAAATGATCTGTGTCAGAATAAGATTTTATGGACATCAATCACCGCTTTTGATACACAATGTTTCTGCTGGGTCTCAAAGATGCTGCAGGATTCCTGCACTGTCCCCTCCCTTCCAATTTACGCTGAAAGCGACAAAAGCAACTATTCCTTTGAAAACTGTTGTTTTAAAATTACAGTTGTTCGAAACCAGAAAGTCCTCCCAAATGGAGCAGAGGAAAGCAAATGCATTCTAAAACACCTTTAGGCAGGTAAAAAAATCAAATGAGTATATTTTAATATACAGAATATCAGAACCTACTTTGATTCGAGGCATAGTGACTGTAGGTGGCTTAGCTTCTGCAACAAAACTATGAGATGTTCCTTTTTCGATCAGCTGCGTTGTATAGGGCATGAATTGTTCCCCTTTTGAACCAAAAACAAAGTCATCCCGCAGGGCATCAATTAGCACTATGACTGTCCTTTTGAAGAGAGGAGATGGAAGCTTGGTCCAGTTGGAAAATGATCCTAAAATATATATACACATAAGGAATATACATCAATCCAAGTTGGTTAGTATTCAAATCAAAATACCAGTACAGATCAAGCATCCATTATTTGGAATTCCAATATGTTCTAAAACTGAAACTCTCCACATGGTGTGCTGAGATAGTGACACCTTTGCTTTTTGATGGTTTACTGTACACAAACTGTAATGCACAAAAATATTCAAAATGCTGCATAAGGATAACTTCAAGCTATGTGTGTAAAGTGTTTATGAAACAAATGAATTTCATGTTTAGACTTGGGTCTTATCCCCAAAATGTCTCATTGTGTACAAATGTGCAAGTACAGATACCCGAAAATCCAGAAAATTTCACCCGGGCTGTGGCGCAGGCTGGTTAGTAGCCAGCTGCAATAAATTACTGTGACCAAGAGGTCATGAGTTCGAGGCCAGCCCATGGCGGAATGAGCACCTGACCATTAAAATAAAATAAATAGCCCTTGCTCGTTGCTGACCTACGCAACCCGAAAGATAGTTGCATCTATCAAGTAGGAAATTTAGGTATCATATGTGGGTAGGCTAATTTAACTAATCTACGACACCCTAAAAAAATTGTCCAGCAAGCGTTTGAAATGAGGAAGTTGCCATCGCAGTGGATGATGAAGCAGCTGCTCCCCCTGTGGCCGGAATCAAGCATATCCTCAGGAAGCTGGAAAAGTTTAAATTGCCTCTATGTCTGTCTCTGTCTCTGTTCTATGTGTATATGGCATTGAGTGTTTGCCAATTATGTGTATATTATAATCCGCCCTGAGTCCCCTTTGGGGTGAGAAGGGCAGAATATAAATACTGTAAAATATAAATACTGTAAATAAATAAATAAAATCTAAAACAATTGTGGTCCCAAGCATTTCAGATAAAAAAATATTCAAATTGTATCAATGCTCTTGTCGCACCTCAGAATAGTTCATCTTGCTATAGACACTCAGTCAGACACAGGAAAAGTCTTTTGTAGTTTTATTGAGCAAAAGCAAATATATAAATCAAAGCAGGCAGTTGAATGGTTTTTCAAAGTTGCAGTAAAAGAATCAATAGGAATCCAATTAGTTCATAAGCCATAGAAATCCATTAGTCCATAAAACATAGCAATCCAATAATCCATAAGTCAAGGCAGTAGATAGTAGATCCAAAAGAACAAGGCCCAAAGGTACAAAGATCCAGGAAACTTCTCCTAGGCACGAAGCAAGAACATCCACACAGATGAAGCGAGGCTTTGTTTTGATGAAGAGCTATCTGCAAACACACACTTTAAAAAGCACCCCAGGAAGGCATTTCTTTTCCCAGAAGAGGCTTCTCTCGTCTCTCTCTTCCCCACCAGCCTCACACTCCTACGGGGCTGAAATCCTTTCCATAACAACCGGTCAGCCCTGGATAATTCAAGGTCTCCGTTATCTCGCACCTGGACCGGGACTTGAGACATTTCTTGCTCATTAATTCCCATGGGAATGTCATCTATGACTTCTGGGGTCAACAGTTCATTCTGCTCAAACTGCAATTCTCGAGCCTCTGAATCAGCCTGTATTCCCATGCCATCTCCCTGCAGCCCATCTTCTGACTCAACTGGCTCTTGTATCTGAAACCCAGAATCCCCTTTTTCATCCTCACTCTGGCTATACTGTGGCTGAGTCACAACAGCTCTTACTTCTTACAAACCCCTTTAATAATATGGATAAAGAAATAGTCTCTATGGTAATATGGATGATTAAAACCATAATCAAAAACCATAACTCTGGTGTTGAGAAATGTGCCTGTTGATTAATCCCCACTAGAGTAGACCTATTTCATCAATTACTAAATGGCAACACATCAGAAAATCCCTCTGATTCATTGGTTCTACACTACTCAGGAAAAAACTCGTTAATCTCCACCAAAGCTGTTGCTGTTTCTATTTGATTTCATGAACATCTCAAACCTTTCTCCTAGAAAAAAATGGGTTGTTAGCAGGGAGAAATTTGCATTCTATCTTTTCGTTCAGTGTGCTCTCATGGGGTAGTTCACTTCTGACAGCAGTTATTTTGAGAGCCATATAATTTGTTTTGCAATACTATTTCTCCACGTGTGCGCAAAAAGAAGAAACGTACACAGAAGCAAGAGATTTCCACATGCAACAAGCAAACTGGATACCAAACACAACAGCAATTTACAGATCCCATGGGAGGGAAAAAGAAACCTAGGCAAATGTAATGACAAGCAAATCTTCTAGACTTCAGCAGGAATCACTAATGAGTAAAAAGGGCAAAGGGTTAGAATTGTTAGTTGGTGATATACAAATGGGGATGGGGAAAAATGCTAAACAGCCAATCCAACTAGATTCTTTGAGATTCAGCTCTGTTCAAAATGCTGGTTATGACTTTTAAAGCCTTTTACGGATAAGGTACAGGCTATTTCGCTAACCTCAACACCTTGCACGAATCTGCCCAGGCCCCAAGATCCTCAGGAGAGGCCTTTCTCTCTGTCCCATCTCCATTGCAAGCTCTGTTGGTAGATATAAGAGAGTGGGCCTTTTCTCTTGGTGTCTGTCCCTCTGGAGCTCCCTTCTTCCCAGAGAAGCCAGAATGCCCCCCTCCCTGCTGTCCTTCTGGCATCAAGACCAACCCCAGATAATCCTGGTGCTATGAGAACAGTGAATGCTGCAGCCTTCTCTAGTGCATCCTCTCTTCTCAGATATCACAGCAAGAATGACCGGGCCCATTTGATACTACTGTGGCACCCAGGGAAGAGATACGAAGAGAAGCGAAAGGGGAAAGGAAGCTATTCCTAACAAAAGTCAACCTCTTTGCCTTGCTACTGAATATAGTTGGTTTTCCATATCCACAGATTCTGCATCCACTGATTCAAAGATCCATGGCTTGAAAATATTACCAAAAAAAAGCATTCTAAAATGTAAACCTTGGTTTTGCTATTTTATATAAAAGACACAATTTTAATGTGAGCCCAGTTTGGGGGGCATATATAATTATGCTACGTAACACTATTTTTGTTCTGGGTTATAAATGCCATTTCCTAATTGGTTCTATCATTAAAACTTTGTTTTTGCGGGATATCCTGCAGCACAGTTTTTCAATGAATATCTTATAGAGCAGGGGTCCCCAAACTAAGGCCCGGGGGCCGCATGCAGCAGGTTCGAATCTGGGGAGCAGAGTGAGCACCTGCTGTTAGCTCCAGCTTCTGCCAACCTAGCAGTTCAAAAACATGCAAATGTGAGTAGATCAATAGGTACCGCTCCAGCAGGAAGGTAATGGCGCTCTGTGCAGTCATGACCTTGGACGTGTCTACAGACAACGGCGGCTCTTCGGCTTAGAAATTGAGATAAGCACCAACCCCCAGAGTCAGACACGACGGAACTTAACGTCAGGGGAAATCTTTACCTTTACCTATGTTATGCGTGCAAAAGGGATGGCTAGGAGGTGATATGAAATACGTGCTTAAATATCTGAAAGGATGTCACACTGAAGATGGAGCAAGCTCCTGGTCTCTTCTTCCAGGGAAGGGTCATGCTTACATTGTTGAATTAATGCCATTTGACACTAATAAAGGCCACAGCTTAGCTTTTGACAGGATAAATGGTAAGAACTGTATTTTTCTTGCTATGAGTTCAAAGCAAGATTAAATTAAAGGATCATGGAAGAGATGCGTCTAGGAGTGCCTCTACTACACACTTTAGGATTAATGCCATTTATTGCCACTTAAACCGCCATGACTCCATTCTTTGGAAACCTGGGAGCTGTAAAAGCATAGAAGTTGGAAGAGACCACAGGAGCCATCCAGTCCAACTCACTGCCATGCAGGAAATCACAATCAAAGCAACCCCAACAGATGGCCATCCATCTGTTTAAAAAGCAGATTAAACTCTGTTTAAAAGCCTCCAAAGAAGGAGCTTCCACCACTGAGGCAGAAAGTTCCACTGCTGAACAGCTCTTATAGTCTGGAAGTTCTTCCTAATGTTCAGGTGGAATCTCCTTTCCTGCAATTTGAACCCTTTGCTCCACTGAATCCTAGTTTCTAGGGCAGCAGAAAACAAGCCTGTTCCCTCTTCCTTATGACAGCCTTTCACATATTTATATATGGCTGTAATGTCTCCTCTCAACCTTCTCTTCTGCAGACTAAACATGCTCAGTTCTTTAAGGTACTCCTCATTGGAATTCATGGTCTCAAGACCTTTGATCATTTTAGTTGTCCTCCTCTGGACACCTTCCAGCTTGTCAATATCTCTTTTGAACTGTGGTGCCCAGAATTGGACACAGTATTCCAGGTGAAGTCTAACCAAAGCAGAATACAAAGTCACAATGACTTCCCTCCATCTAGACACTATACTCCTTTTGCTACAGCCCAAAGTCCCATTGGTTGTTTTAGCTGCTGCATCATACTGTTGGCTAATGTTCAACGTGTTGTCCACAAATACTCCAAGATCATTCTCACATGGACTGCTGTTGAGTCAGGCATCCCCCATCCTGTATCATTGCATTTCATTTTTTTCTGCCTGAGTGTAGTATCTTACACTTGTCCTTGCTGAAATTAATTTTGTTAGTTTTGGCCCAGCTCTCTAAGCTGTTTAGATAAATTGAATTTTGATCATTTTTTACAGAGTATTAGCTATCTCTCCAAATTTGGTGTCATCTGCAAACTTGATAAGCACCAAGTCTCTAGAACAGCAAAAAACAAGCCTGTTCCCTCCTCCTCATGACAGCCTTTCACATATTTATACATGGCGATCATGTCTCCTCTCAACTTTCTCTTGTGCAAGCTACACATACTTTTTATTTGTTTTATTTATTTAGGAAATTTATACCCTGCCTTTCCCCATTCAAGGGACCAAGGCGGCTTACAGCCCTCAATATATACAATATAATAATATATAAGAGGAGCCCCCAGTGGCGCAGTGAGTTATATAGGAGGAGCCCCCAATGGCGCAGCGAGTTATATAGGAGGAGCCCCCTGTGGCACAGCGGGTTATAAAGGAGGGGCCCCAGGGGCACAGTGGGTTATATAGGAGGAGCCCCCGGGGGCACAGCGGGTTATATAGGAGGAGCCCCCAGTGGCGCAGTGGTTCAAATCCGGGGAGCGGGGTGACCTCCCGCTGTTAGCCACAGCTTCTGTCAACCCAGCAGTTCAAAAACATACAAATGTGAATAGATCAATAGGTACTTCACTGGCGGGAAGGAGCATGCTCCATGCAGTCATGCCAGCCACATGACCTTGGAGGTGTCAACAGACAATGCTTGGTCTTAGGCTTAGAAATGGAGATGAGCACCAACCCCTCAAAGTCAGACACAACTAGACTTAATGTCAGGGGAAAACTTTTACCTTTACCTAATACAGAGGAATAATAATATTGTAATGTAATAGTGCTAGTATATTTTATGTAATATCAATAATGTTGTAATAAAATATATTGTATATTGTATATAGTAATCTGCTGCCAAGCACAATTCATAGTGCTGGCTTTAGCCTATAAATCCCTAAACAGTTCTGGTCCAGCTTACCTATCCAAACGCATTTCCCTTTATGAGCCAGTTAAGAGCACTAAGATCATCTGGGGAGGTCCTGCTCTCAGTCTCACTGCCATTGCAGATGCGAATGGTGGGGATAAGAGACAGGGCCTTCTTGGTGATGGCCCCTTGGCTATGGAACTTCCCCCCCATTGAGATTAGATCGGCCCCCTCCCTCCTGGTATTTAGGAAACAACTTAAAACTTAGTTATGTAAACATGTATTCTGCAAGTAATAATAACATCAAAACAGATAAATGACAACCTTGGGATCAGTGCAATGTCTAAATGTCTAATATGTTTTAGGTCTTAATGGTTTAATTTTGTTTCATGCCATTGTTTTAAACTTGAGATGTACGGTTTTAGTATAATAGTTTTAATGGTTTAATTTTGTTACATGCCATTGTTTCAAACTTGAGATGTACTGTTTTATTATATGTGTGGCATTGAAATTTTGCTATTTACTTGATGTACACTGCTTTAATTCCCCCCAGGGGTGAGAAAAATAGTATAAAAGTGCAATAAATAAATAAACAAATAAATAGTAAGGTAAAGGTTTTCCTCTGACATTATGTCTAGTTGTGTCTGACTCTGAGGGCTGGTGCTCATCTCACTTTCTAAGCTGAAAAGCTGGTGTTGTCTGTAGACACCTCCAAGGTCATGTGGCCGGCATGACTGCATGGAGCACTGTAAATAAATACAACTTATGATATGAACAATATATTATATAATATTATTAGTATAATGTACTGGTAGTGTGATATATATATATATATATATATATATATATATATATATATATATTGGTATAATAATGTAATACAATATAATATATAATAATATACAGTGTTCCCTCACTTATCACGGAGGTTAGGTTCCAGGACCACCCGCAATAAGTGAAAATCCACGAAGTAGGGAGGCTATATGTATTTTAATATTTATACATTATTTTAGTAGTTATACACTATTTTAAGTCTTTATCAACCAATTGTGTGTTGATAAATCTCCTCCTCCTCCTTCTCCCGTTGCCACTTGGGCTCCTTTTCTCTCCCTTTGGCTTCTACTTCCTCCCTTCCTTAGGCTATAAATTGTAATTTTTTATGATTTATAAGAGTCTTTTAGAATTTATTGAAAAACCACAAAACAGCGAATCCACAAAAAGTGAACCACGAAGTAGTGAGGGAACACTGTAATGTATATTATATATTACATATAATATTACTAGTAACATTGCAGTATAATGTGTTATTACTTTTGATACAGATGTGGATTTGTTTTTGGGATTTGGAGGGTTGGTTATTTTTGTCTTTGTTCAGCTTCTCACAGCATTTAATATTTGCCAATATCTGTTGTAAACTGCCCTGACTTTCCTTGGGGAGATAGGGCGGGATATAAATAAAGTTAACCCGGTGGCGAAGTGCATTAAAGCACTGAGCTGCTGAACTTGCAGACCAAAAGGTCCCAGGTTCAAATCCCGGGAGCGGAGTGAGCGCCCACTGTTAGCTCCAGCCAACCTAGCAGTTGGAAAACATGCAAATGTGAGTAGATCAATAGGTACCGCTCCGGCGGGAAGGTAACGGCGCTCCATGCAGTCATGCCGGCCACATGACCTTGGAGGTGTCTATGGACAACGCCGGCTCTTCGGCTTAGAAATGGAGATGAGCACCAACCCCCAGAGTCAGACATGACTGGACTTAACGTCATGGGAAAACTTTACCTTTTATTACTGAGTTGCTGTGCGTTTTCCAGGTTGTATGGCCATGTCTCAGGAGCATTCTCTCCTGATGTTTTACCCACATCTATGGGAGGCATTCTCAGAGATTGTGAGATCTGTGGGAAACTAGGCAAGTGGGGCTTATATGTCTGTGGCATGTCCAGGGTGGGAGAAAGAACCCTTATCTGTTGGAGGCAAGTGTGAATGTTGCAATGGGCCGACTTGATTAGCATTGAGTAGCCCTGCAGCTTCAAAGCCTGGCTGTTTCCTGCCTGGAATTATTTGTTATTATACTACAGAGCGATGGCAGTTGTCAAACTGTATTAATTCTACACAGTAAGCAATGGATTCAAATTGCGGGGGGAAAGAGAATTTTTTTCCCAGGGCCCTTCCACACAGTTCTATATCCCAGAATATTAAGGCAGAAAATCCCACAATATCTGCCTTGAACTGGGTTATCTGGATTAAAGCAGATAATGTGTGGAAGAGCCCGGGGCCAAGGAGGAGAGCGGCCTCTTCCGCCAGGCCCGGCCTGTCTTACCTGAGGCCGGCGGCTCCGGAGGAGGAATAGGAGCCGCCCCGCGGCGGGGGCGCAACCTGACCGGCGCCGGGAAGAAGCCTCTGAGGAAGAGGCCGGCCCCCAGCGCCTGCACCAGGAGGCACGACGCCGCCAAAGCCGCCGAGCGCAGCCGCATCCTCCCTCTCTCTCTCTCGCCCCGACACCGCCGGCACCTGCACTCCCGCCGCTCCCTCCTCAGCCCACGGGGGCGGGCAGGACGCCGAGCCCGCCAATGAGCGGACTCGCCGCTTCACAAGCGTGCGCAGGGATTGGATGAGCGGCTGCCTATCCCGAGCCAGAATCCACTTCCTCTACGAGACTCCCAGAGGCAACTTATCCAAGGCGAGAACCAATCAGAGCGAGAGAACGGCGAGGCGGAGACTACATTTCCCAGAAAGCCCCGCACGCAGCGCTTTCACTGTTAAAGCACCAGGTTAGCCGTAGCTCTTCCATGCTGTGCGCCACTCTGTTCAAACACGCTATGTAATAGCATTTGAAAAATTGCCTGTTCTTGGGTTGTTGTATGTTTTCCGGGCTGTATGGCCATGTTCTATAAGTATTCTCTCCTGACGTTTCGCCCACATCTATGGCAGGCATCCTCAGAGGGATGGAGAAACTAAGCAAGGAAGGTTTATATATACAGTAGAGTCTCACTTATCCAACATAAACGGGCCGGCAAAATGTTGGATAAGCGAATATGTTGGATAATAAGGAGGGATTAAGGAAAAGCCTATTAAACATCAAATTAGGTTATGATTTTACAAATTAAGCACCAAAACATCATGTTAGGCAACAAATTTGGCAGAAAAAGTAGTTCCATACACAGTAATGTTATGTTGTAATTACTGTATTTACGAATTTAGCACCAAAATATCACGATGTATTGAAAACATTGACTACAAAAATGCGTTGGATAATCCAGAACGTTGGATAAGTGAGTGTTGGATAAGTGAGACTCTACTGTATCTGTGGGAGGTCCAGGGTGAGGGAAGAACTCTTGTCAGTTGGAGGCCAGCGTAAATGTTCCAGTTAATCACCCTAATTTGCTTTGAATGGTTACATCTACTAGCTACTTTCTGCCTGGGGGCATTCTTTGTTAACTGCCCCTAGTTCCCAAGTCTCAGAGTGTTGCTTCTTATTTACTGTTCTGATTTTTGAGTTTTTTAATACTGGTAGCCAGATTTTGTTCATTTTCATGGTTTCCTCCTTTCTGTTGAAGTTGTCCACATGCTTGTGGATTTCAATGGCTTCTCTGTGTAGTCTGACATGATAGTTGTTGGAGTGGTCAAGCATTTCTGTGTTCTTGGTTTGAAAGTGTTCTTTCCTGTATAATTGTGCAGTACTTACTTCGAAAGTAGTTGTTCTACTCCAGAAACGTTTGTTTTTGTGGCTGCCACAAACTAAGTTGAATTGGGTTGTTGTATGTATTCCAGGCTGTATGGCCATGTTCCAGAAGTATTCTCTCCTGACGTTTCACCCACATCTATTGCAGGCATCCTCAGAGGTATGGAGAAACTAAGCAAGGAGGGTTTATATATATATATCTGTGGAAAGTTCAGGGTGAGAGAAAAAAAACCTCTTTGTCAGTTGTAGGCCAGTGTGAATGTTGTAGTTAATCACCTCAATTAGCATTGAATATCTCCTGGCTTCCTGCCTGGGGGCATCCTTTGTTCAGAGTCGTTAGTTGCCCTTGATTCCTATGTCTGGTTTTCAGAGTGTTGCTTCTTATTTACTGTTCTGATTTTAGAGTTTTTTAATACTGGTTGCCAGATTTTGTTCATTTTCATGGTTTCCTTCTTTCTGTTGAAGTTGTCCACATGCTTGTGAATTTCAGTGGCTTCTCTGTGTAGTCTGACATGATAGTTGTTGGAGTGATCAAGCATTTCTGTGTTCTCAAATAATATACTGTGTCCAGGTTGGTTCATCAGGTGCTCTGCTATAGCTGACTTCTCTGGTTGAGTTAGTCTGCAGTGCCTTTCATGTTCTTTGATTCGTGTTTTGGTAGTGCTGCATTTGGTGGTCCCCATGTAGACTTGACGGGACCCCTGGTGGCACAGTGTGTTAAAGTGCTGAGCTGCTGAACTTGCTGACCAAAAGGTCCCAGGTTCAAATCCCGGGCGCGGAATGAGCGCCCGCTGTTAGCCCCAGCTCCTGCCAACCTAGCAGTTCGAAAACATGCAAATATGAGTAGATCAATAGGTACTGCTCTGGCGGGAAGGTAACGGCGCTCCATGCAGTCATGCCGGCCACATGACCTTGGAGGTGTCTATGGACAATGCCGGCTCTTCGACTTAGAAATGGAAATGAGCACCAACCCCCAGAGTCGGTCACGACTGGACTTAACGTCAGGGGAAACCTTTACCTTTACCTTTATGTAGACTTGTCCACAGCTGCATGGTATCCGGTAGACTCCTGCAGAGGAGAGAGGATCCCTCTTGTCTTTCGCTGACTGTAGCATTTGTTGGATTTTCTTTGTGAGTCTGTAGATGGTTTGTAGGTTGTGCTTCTTCATCAGTTTGCCTATGCGGTCAGTGGTTCCCTTGATATATGGTAAGAACACCTTTCCTCTGGGTGGATCTTTGTCTTGACTCTTATGGCTTGTTCTTGGCCTTGCAGCTCTTCTGATGTCCATGGTGGAGTATCCATTGGCCTGTAGAGCCCAGTTTAGGTGGTTGAGTTCACCTTGGAGGAGGTGAGGTTCGCAGATTCTTTGTGCACCGTCTGTCAGGGCTTTGATTGTGCTTCTTTTTTGACTTGGGTGATGGTTGGAGTTTTTATGAAGGTATCTATCCGTGTGTGTAGGTTTTCTGTAAACTGTGTGGCCCAATTATTGATTGGGTTTGCGGATGACCAGAACATCTAGAAATGGCAGTTTTCCTTCCTTTTCTTTTTCCATAGTGAATTGGATGTTTGGGTGGATGCTGTTAAGGTGGGCCAGGAACTTGCTGAGTTCTTCCTCTCCATGGCTCCAAATGGTGAAAGTGTCATCAACATATCTGAACCATACAGTTGGCTTTTTTGGCGCTGTTTCTAGGGCTTGTTTTTCAAAGTGTTCCATATAGAAATTTGCTACTACTGGGCTGAGAGGGCTCCCCATGGCCACTCCATCCTTCTGTTCATAGAATCCATTGTCCCACTGAAAGTAGCTAGTGGTGAGGCAATGGTGAAACAGGGCTGTGATGTCTTCTGGGAAGTTTTATTTGATTAGTGTGAGGGTGTCAGCTACCGGGACCTTGGTAAATAGGGACACCACATCGAAGCTGATCAGGATGTCCTTGGTGCTTAGCTTGAGGTTGCTGATCTTTTCTATGAAGTGTGTTGAGTCCTTGATATAGTGCGCAGTGAGCCCAATGTGGGTTTGTAGCTGTGTAGCCAGAAATTTTGCCAGGTTGTAAGTCGGCAATCCAATGGCACTCACAATGGGTCTGAGTGGGATGGAGTCCTTGTGGATTTTTGGGAGTCCATAAAGCCTGGGTGGGAGGACTTCTGATTTGCACAACTGTTGGCATATGTCGAAGCTAACTGTTGGCGTATGTCGAAGTTCTTGATCAGAGTGTTAGTTTTTCTGGTGATTTTGTTAGTTGGATCTTGTTTTAGTTTCTTGTATATTGTGGGATCCAGAAGTTGTCTTATTTTTTCTTTGTACTGTTCTATTTCCATGATTACCATGGCATTCCCCTTGTCAGCTGGGAGAATGATGATTTCTGGATCTGAGTTGAGATCTTTGATGGCCTGTCTTTCCTTCCTCGTTATGTTGCTGGGGGGAAGTTTTGCCTTTCTCAGGATCCCTGCTGCTTCCATTCTTACCTCCTCCGCTTCTTCCTCAGGGAGCCAGTAAATTGCTGATTCAACATTGGCAATGATGTTTTCTACTGGGATCCTGGTGGTGGTGACCGCAAACTTTCCTCCTTTTGCTAGAATGGATACTTGGTTTTCAGTGAGTTGTCTGTCAGTCAGGTTGATGATGGTCCGTGACTTATCCAGTTCTGGTTTTGGCTGTTGCTTACGGCATTTGTCGAATTTTTGTTTTTGTCTTTTGGTGTGGAGAACCATGTCTTTCTCCATTTTTCTGTAGGTGATGTTGTCTATTTTAACCCAGTCCTGGGTGTTCATCTTTTGGCTGATGTTGATATGGAGGTGCAGCAGTTGAATTGGTTGAAACTCTAATAAAATACTCACTGAAAAACTAAGAGCAAAGTGTGCTGCAGGATGTCCCGCACAAACAAAGCTTTTGCAGTTTGATAAACTTTTCCCATGGATTGCTGTGAGTTTTCTGGGCATGTGGCCATGTTCCAGAAACATTCTCTCCTGATGTTTCACCCACATCTATGGCAGACATCCTCAGAGGTTGTGAGGTCTGTTGGAAACTAGGCAAGTGGGGTTTATATATCTGCAGGGTGGGAGAAAGAACTCTTGTCTGCTTGAGGCAAGTGTGAATGTTGCAATTGGCCTCCTTGAGTAGCATTGAACGGCCTTATTTATTTATTAGTAAAATTTCTATCCTGCTCTTCTCACCCTGAAGGGGACTCAGGGCAGTTTACAAGTTTTATATACATACAATATATTATAATGTTAGTATAGCACAATATAAGCATTATATATTACTATATTGTACTATACCACTATGCTGCAATATTATTAGTAATATTATATGTAATATATAATATACAATTATAATAGTGTATAATATTAATAATTATAATTATATTGTGTTGCATTGCAGCTTCAAAGCTTGGCTGTTTCCTACCTTGAGGAATCCTTTGTTGGGAAGTGATTAGCTGGCCCTGATGGTTTCTTGTCTGGAATTCCCCTGTCTTCTGAGTGCTGTTCTTTAGTTATTGTCCTCATTTTAAAGCAGCCAAGCTTTGAAGCTGCAAGGCTATCCAACGCTAATCAAGGTGATCAATTGCAAGGTGTGAGAGAATTGTCCATCTACAGAGATGTTGCCCAGGGGACACCCAGATGTGTTACCATGCTGCTGGAAGGCTTCTCTTGTGTCCCTCCAGGGAAATTTTCCACACTTTATATCAGGTATGGGCAAACCCAGGCCAGGAGGCTGGATGCAGCCCCTTGGGCTCTTTTCTCATGTCCACCTCTCTCTCGCAATCCTATCCTTCCTTCTCTCCTTCTTCCATCCCTCCCTTCCTCCTTCAATTCCACCCTTCCGTCCTTCCTTCTCTCTTCCCTCCCTCCCTTTCTCCATTCACTTCCACTCTTTCTTCGTTCCATCTTTCCCTTCCTTCCTTCCTTCCTTCCTTCCTTCCTTCCTTCCTTCCTTCCTTCCTTCCTCCCTCCCTCCCTCCCTCCCTCCCTCCCTCCCTCCCTCCCTTCCTTTCCTCCTCAGAGATGTTTAACTGGGAGAAGAGAAGGTAGAGAGGGAACACGAGAACCATGTTTCAAGATTTCAGAGGCTGCCCCATTGAGGAGGGAAACTGACTTTCTGCTGCTCTAGAGACCAAGACACAAGGGAGCAATGATTTCAAATGGCAGGAAAAGAGAGTCAACTGAAAAGATGATGAAGAACTTCCTGGAGAGTGGCATAGGAAACAAGAAAGACTGGAGGTGGCAAACTCCTATTTCAGTGAACCTCCAAACAGAGCTGAATCAGCTGGTCCAGTGATTTCCTTCCTCTGAAACCAACAGAAAGGTGGAAGAAGTGTTCCTTCTCACACACTGGTTTTTGCCTTTGTCAGTAAAATGCAGCAAAATTTGGTCAGTGGCAATTGTAGTGTCATAAACAACACCTTCATCCATCACAATCGTATTGCTCTGTACGAATCATGCAGCATTATTTATTGAGATATGTTTTATGGCAGTTGGTGGCTTTGATTTCAAAGCAAACCAGATTAGGAAGGAACTCTCCAGGGTGCTGAATCTAGAGCGATAGAAATCAGCCTTTTGTAAAGATCCTTTAAAACTCAACCTGTAATCCAAAATAGATTCACTTCCCACTGACCCCGAAGCTACCGTCTGCCAC
Organism: Anolis carolinensis; assembly: GCF_035594765.1. Lineage (NCBI taxonomy): Eukaryota > Metazoa > Chordata > Lepidosauria > Squamata > Anolidae > Anolis > Anolis carolinensis. The sequence goes on from NC_085842.1 coordinate 202,033,596, forward strand.
TGTCTGTCACTAGGCCTCTCTTTCTAGTCCAGATGAACACAAGGACAACAGACTTAAATGAAATATTGAAACCTAAGCAAAACTTTAAGCATTATTTATTTCAAAAGTAATCCATAATAATTTAAATGTTGGTGCTACTTTTTCACCTGCACCACAAACATTGGTTTGTTGTGGGACTTATGGTTTCAAAACATTTCACCTCAAAAATAATGTTATCTGACATCTTGTTGGGTATGTCATTGTGAACTGTTTTACAATTATATAAAGTTGAATTGTGCCATTGTGGAACTAACATTCACATTCTCAGGAAGGGAGCAGAGATGTAGCGCAATTGGAGACAACAGTGTGACTCTAGCACCATGGGTCGATTGTGCAGCAGGGGTCCCTATTGTGCAATAGGGAATGCACAATTCACAATGCTATGCACAAGGCATTGCACGAGACACCAAGATGTTGTGCAATAGGGAATGCACAATTCACAATGCTATGCACAAGGCATTGCACGAGACACCAAGATGTTGTGCAATAGGAAATGAGCAATTCACAATGCTATGCACAAGGCATTGCACGAGACACCAGGATGTTGTGAAATAGGGAATGCACAATTCACAATGCATTGCACGAGACACCAGGATGTTGTGCAATAGGGAATGCACAAATCACAATGCTATGCACAAAGCATTGCACGAGACACCATTATATGCACCACTGTATTTGCAATTCAACCGAAGGGTTGCATTTTGTGTCAGAGATGTAGCTATGTCATTGTAAACCTCTGGTGCAGGATTTCAGCCATCTTGCATTGCTATTTTGTAATTTTGATAATCACACAAAAAACAAAGGATTGTCGTTATTGAAAAATTGGCTGCCTTTGAGTAAAAGTTTCCAACCGGGACTGCAACATTCAGGAGAATTTTAAACAACCTTTTCTCTTAAATCCTGTGTGCCACTATGAACCATGAAAAGTGGAAATATATGTTCCCGTATAGGAACTTACATTTTCCTTTCCATCCATGGTTAGTAGCAGCTCTGAGGGAGAGCAACTTGCTTTGAGAATTTGGCAGAGGTAGGAAAGTTAAATCCAGAAATCAATATGGTATTGATTGCTGACTGTCAGCTGCCTCTATTTTTTGGATCCTCCTCACTGTTGGCATTGTGGTGATTGTCATAATAAGCTCCTAAGCTAAGCACTCCCTCCACAAAAAAGATTTGAGACATGCATTCAAAAAGAATGAAGATCTTTCTTTTTTGTCTACAATGAGCAGAATAACTGAGCCAACCACTTTGTCCCTTGCAATCTGTTGTGTTATAATCTGACAGTCCCTTTGTCCCTTACAATCTGTTCAAGGATCCCAGAACTTGCCATCTCAGTAAGGAACACCTGCTTTAAAAGGTTTCTTATTTTTTCCCAGTTAGCATAATTTAAACAAAAGTCCCACAAGGTACTTCCTTTTGTCAGGGCAGATCTTTGGAGAAGGAAAGCAGACCTTGATATTATGGCCTTCACATTTTTTTGTCTTTCTCTTTGGCATTTGACATCTGGAGCTGCTTTGCCTTGAAGCACCATCAGATACTCCTGGCAGACTGTGGAGACAATGTTAATACATAGCAGCAAGACTGAACCTGTTACATATAGTGTAATGTAATTGTGGCATTGTGGTTTAAATGTGTTTCTATGACTCTTGAGCCCCCGATGGCGCAGCGTGTTAAAGCACTGAGCTGCTGAACTTGTGGACCAAAAGGTCGCAGGTTCGAATCCGGGGAGCGGAGTGAGCACCCACTGTTAGCCCCAGCTTCTGCCAACTTAGCAGTTTGAAAACATGCAAATGTGAGTAGATCAATAGGTACCACTCCAGTAGGAAGGTAACGGCACTCCATGCAGTCACGATCTTGGAGGTGTCTACAGACAACGCCGACTCTTTGGCTTAGAAATTGAGATGAGCACGAACCCCCTGAATCGGACATGAGTAGACTTAATGTCAGGGAAAAACCTTTACCTAGGAGCTCTAGGTAACTCTAGGAGCTCACAGTTCAAATTCCCATTCAGCCATAACAATCCATTGAATGACCCTGTGTGAGTCATATACCCTCAGTCCCAGAAAATCCTGTGTCACCTTGGTGTCTCCATAAGTTGAAAAGTACAATAATAATTATATTTTACTACTGAGACTAAGGAAGTAAAATCTACTTCTCCTGCTCCATATTTTCTAGCCATATTTAATGTTTTAAATATGTGGAATTCTCCAGGAAGATGCAGAAAAGACAAGATGACGACAAAGGTGATAATGACGCCTCCTCACCAGCCTATAGTTTTGCTGCAGTGACAAATGTCAACTCCCTCCTTGAAAACTAAAAAAGAACAAAAGTAATGAGGACTTCTTGGAAAAGTGGAAGTTGACCATGGCAGTGATCCGTCCTCAAATGAAAGCCTTACAAAATATGATGCAATGGTTCTGCAGAGGTACACCATCCTTTTGAATTTTATCTCACCAGTGTGAAGAATAGGGACCATGGAGCCAACTCGATAGAATCAAAAAGGTTCCCATCCATCTCATTATTTGTCAATAAATTGTCTCACCTCTCTCTAACTCTCAATCTTCTTCCTGCGTTCTTTTCTGGACAGGCATGAGCTGTATAAACATACACATCCATCCATTGTGTCAATACCCATAGCATAAGCAAGCGAGAAGCAACAGCATTAGTTTACAACAAAATATTTTAAAGGTCAAATCCTAGCACTCCCTGACAATTATTGTCCTTTTAACTTCCAGTAGTTCTGTATTTTCTAGAGAGTAAATCCTATTGAGCTCAGTGGGTCTGACACAGTTGCATATACATATCAGGCATAATCTCTACTGAGAGATTTCCCTTCACCATCCTGTATGTTTGTTTTCATGTGTTGATGCACTCCCATGCATAAGATGCTTACATTAATGTTGAATTAGAGTAGCATAGTTTGTGTTAAAAGTCAATACTGGTATGTATATACTGTGTGGACGTGGCTAAACATTTTAATGCAGAGAGAGTACTGAAAAGCACAAATATAATCAGGGAACAAAAAGAGGACACGATCCACATGCAACTATTTATTCCTTTAAAACCCCCAACATTTCAGCCTATAAGTGGTAAGACCTTTTTCAGAGGCTTAAAAACAGAACACAAATGCAAAACTATTAAAATATTAAAATAGGACAGCACTAAATTACCCCATCATATAAAACACACTAGATTACATTATTGTTTAGATCAAAAAGCTACAAACGATTCCAAAGAAATGACTGGAATTGTAGATAGCATTTCTCAAGCGGGTGGACCACTAAGTATTAAAATAGTCCACTTTGTGTTATTTATTTATTAGAATTTCAAATACCCATTATAAACGGAAAACCAATAATATGTACTGAAATCAGTAATAAAGACATCAGAGGCAATCTGAGCAGTCATGTTGTTAATGATTTCATATTATATTCTATCATACTTTTATATTAAAGATTGCAAGTCCAGATCTTCATTCACACTTGATGGCACCATGAATTTCAGTGGTAAATTCTATTCCACTTCTTTTTTTCCCTCCAAAACATATTCATTGTTATTGATACCCAAAACTAAAAATCTGATACGGGGTGCTAAATTTCTTAAAACGGCCAACTATTTTTCAGATTGAAGAGATGTACCAAGCACCAGGGAGAAATTGAGTAATCACAGAAGTGCCTTCTGGTTACCAAGTACTTTTATGGATGAAGTCAAAAGCAGGAGTCAAGATTTCAGTTGCTCAAAGTCAAGGATAAGCAGTGCCTGTATTTCAAACTACAAATCCTATGATTACATTTCATTGAACCATGAGAGTTAAAAGGTGTCAAACTGCATTACATTTACAGTGGAAATGCACCCAGGATGACCTGGAGTTACCTTGTTTCTGCTGTTTCATAAGGCTGGTGTTAAGATAAAAATAGGATTAGTTTTGCAGGTTTTTAAAATGGTTTTATTGGTTTTAACAAAGTATTTTAAAAAGTCCTATATCTTATTTTATTTTATATGCTGTAGGTTTTAATTTACACATTGTATTGTATGATTTTTAGTGTTAGTCACTTTAAATAATAGAATCATAGAATAATAAGAGTTGGAAGAGACCACATGGGCCATCTAGTCCAATCCCCTGTCATGCAGGAAAAGTACAATCAAAACAATAAGTTAATATTCACAGGTTATACCATGGACCTTTGGCATCTGCTGGGGTTTGGTTACATAGATCACAAAACCCCAGGTCCCATTATATGCAATGGCTTAATCAAATATTTGGCAAACTCAAGGCTTGCTTTTGGGATGTGCTTTTTTCTAAATATTTTCCTGCTGTGGATGGTTGGCTTTTTAGATGCAGAACCCGTGGCTATGGATGGCCCAGATTGGATTTATTCCAAGTATGAAGTGTCTTTTCCCAATGAGAAAGCAATGTTCTTTCTTATGGAAGCAGCCCAAAATATACAAAACTGCAGGAAGTTTGTAGGAATGCAACTTGGAGGCCAATGGGCTGTAGTCCAGAATGCAGCGGGCAAAATGCAAGGCCCAGCAATAGTGTTTATCTCTCATTTTAATGATGTTGTGTCCCACCTCGAGCTGCAGGGAGAGGCGGGTCATGCTTATTATTATTATTATTATTATTATTATATAAAAGCTTTCCAAATTGTGTGTCGGGGCACACTAAAGACCCTAAAGGCCATCCAGTCCTACCCCCTTTGGCCACTATGCAGGAAGACATAGTCAAAGCTCTCCCAACAGATAGCCATCACACAATCCTCCCATTGGATGATGTGTGAGTGAATCTCCTTCTCTGGAGGTTTTGAAGATGTATATATGTCAAAAGGGGGTTGGATTGGATGGCCCCTGGGGCTGCCTTCCATCTCTAAGTTTCTATGATATGTCAATCATATATATATATATATATATATATATATATATATATATATATATATGTAAAGGTTTTCCCCGACATTAAGTCTAGTTGTGTCTGACTCTGGGGGTTGGTGGTTATCTCAATTTCTAAACTAAAGTGCTGGCGTTGTCCGTAGACATCTCCAAGGTCATGTGGCCGGCATGATTGCATGGAGAGCTGTTAACTTCCAAGTATTGATCTATTCACATTTGCGTGTTTTCAAATTGCTAGGTTGGCAGAAGTTGGGGCTAACAGTAGGAGCTCACCCCACTCCCCGGATTCGAACCTGAGACCTTTTGGTCTGCAAGTTCAGCAGCTCAATGCTTTAACATGCTGTGCCATCAGGATTATATATATATATATATATATATATATATATATATATATATGTCTCATTTGAGAGAGAAAACACAGGATACAAATACTAATAGTAGTAATAATACAATAATATACCACTTTGGTTTATACAACTTCCTTCAGTGACATGTTACTGGAAAGACAGAAACATCAGTGGCTGACTTTCCCCTTCAATGACTTTGACTACAGCTTTAGACCAACAAAGATCTTCTGCGTCTGTTCCCAAGTTGAAAGGGATCATTACAACTGTCCCTTTCCCTTTTCTCCACCCAAGTTTCATCAGGCTTTTTGATTCTCCACACAACATTTTCCTGCAGTCAATTTACAAAGTGACAGGCCTGGTAATCCTTTCTGACTTCTTCGGAGCTTCAAAGTTTGTTTTAATTTTTGCAAAATCTTACTTAAGATTAAGGTTCAGTCCTCTGACATAAAAAAAATGTCCCAGTGGGGGAAAAGAAATCTCTCTCTTGTGTGCTTTAAAGCTCTTTGCTTTCGCACAGCTTCTCTTTTGCATTCAGGTGCTGGCTTGAGAGGTGAATATGAGGGAAATCAGTTCCCTTTGATGTCGGAGCTTGGGAGATGCACCAAACTGTGAAGCTTTTGAAAAGCGAGTTGAGTCGGTGGCGGCTGCAAGAGGTGAGGAGGAAAGCTTGGGGACAAAACAATCTCGTTCTCAGCACAAAAATGAAATTAAACTTCCACTCCAAAGATTTTCTCACAAGCCACATGTCATAAATTGTAACAAGTCCTCTTGCAGTTACCTGAGTACGAGATCCATAGGGCATGAATGTGCATTACCCTCATGCAACAAAGAACCCTTCCCACCCCCAGTGAGATGCTGTTTTCATTTATTTATTGTATTACAATATTTGTTAGGAGCTGAGGGTGGTGTAGAAATATAATGAAGTCTTCATTTTGTACAGGACATTTATTTATTTATTTACATTATTTATATTCCGCCCTTCTCACCCCGAAGGGGACTCAGGGTGGATCACATTGTACACATATAAGGCAAACATTCAATGCCATATAACATAGAACAGAGACAGATGCAGAGGCAATTTAAACCTTCTCCAGCTTCCAGCTTCCTGAGGGTTTGCTTGATTCCGGCCACAGGGGGAGCAGCTGCTTCATCATCCACTACGACGGCCACTTCCTCATTCCAACAGCGGCTGGATGATTTTTATGGTGTTGTAAATTAGCCTCCCCACATATAAGTGGCACCTAAATTTCCTACTTGATAGATGCAACTATCTTTCGGGTTGCTTAGGTCAGCAACGAGCAGGGGCTATATTTTATTTTTAATTGTCGGGTACTCACCCCAACACGGGCTGGCCTCGAACTCATGACCTGTTGGTCAGAGTGACAAAATTTCTCTCATACTAGATGAAAGAAGAACAAGGTCCAAGAATTTGGGCTGCTCCTTTTCTGTCTTGTTTTATGTTTTGTTTTATTTGCAGTGGCAATAGCATCTCCTGTTCCCATCCTCAGGTTTCCAAGCATTCTTCAGATTTTGTTGCTGTCTCCACAAGAATTAGAGAGTGGGTTATTTTTTTTTCTCTCAGCAAAAACATGGTTATGAGTTTTTCTATTTTTGGAAAATGGAAATTTCCATAACCTTTTGCAGATTTTATGATCTTTGGAAAAGCATGACCTTATTAGAAGTCATAACCGTTTGGAAAATTAATGCCATAACCTTTTGGGAAAATGGCATTCATGCAAGACAATTAGGTTTCTCAGCTGTTAAACTGATGTACCTAGTAGGCTTGCTCAAATAATTCGATTTCCCCGTTACCCGTTATTAATTCGTTACTTTCGTTAGTTTTGAAGCAATATACGCCCTTGATTGTCCACACGTCTGGATATCGCGGTTTCGAATCGCGAGAGGCCGTTTTTTGTTATGTCGTCGTTTTTTTCGTTAGGAAAAAAAAGTTTTTGCAAATCACCCAAACTCCCACCATTCAGGCCCTTTCCTTTTGCCCCTCAGCAAAAGGGGCGTCACGGGCTCAGCCAATGGGAGGGGGCGAGGGGGAAGGAGGCCGAGGAGGAGGAGGAAGACGGAGGGGGGAAATGGCCGCCGCCGCCGCCTCGCCTCAGCTCAGGCCTGGTGTCTCTCTGTGAGGTGGGAAGGCGGCGGATGGAGCCGGGAATGGAGAGACCGAGAGAGACAGAGAGGGGCCCGGCGGTGAGGTTTTGACGTCTGTGCGAAGCTAGGCAAGTGGGGTTTATATATCTGTGGAAGGTCCAGGGTGGGAGAAAGAACTCTTGTCTGTGGGAGGCAAGTGTGAATGTTGCAATTGGTCACCTTGATTAGCATTGAATAGCCTTGCAGCTTCAAAGCCTGGCTGCTTCCTACCTGGGGGAATCCTTTGTTGGGAGGTATTAGCTGGCCCTGATTGTTTCCTGTCTGGAATTCCCATTTTCTGGGTGTTGTTCTTTTACTGTCCTGATTTTAGCTTTTCTGTAGCTAAAAATGCATATAAAATTGATTCTATAGGGAGGATAAATGATTGGATTTCAACTCCTACAGCTTGGCTTTCTCTGCCAATAATGGTACCCATCTTGGATATTGTAAGGGATTTTTTATTATTATTATTATTATTATTATTATTATTATTATTATTAGACCTTGCTCCCAGGAAGGTGCCTTCGCTGTGGCTCCCAACTTATCTACCTTTCCACATATTCTCCACATTGTGTGTATGTGTATGTATATTATATATACATGAGCCCCGATGGCGAAGTGTGTTAAAGCACTGAGCTGCTGAACTTGCAGACCGAAAGGTCCCAGGTTCAAATCCCGGGAGCAGAGTGAGTGCCCGCTGTTAGCTCCAGCTTCTGCCAACCTAGCAGCTTGAAAACATGCCAATGTGAGTAGATCAATAGGTACCGCTCTGGCGGGAAGGTAATTGCACTCCATGTAGTCATGCCGGCCACATGACCTTGGAGGTGTCTATGGACAACACTGGCTCTTGGGCTTAGAAATGGAGATGAGCACCAACCCCCAGAGTCAGACATGACTGAACTTAACGTCAAGGGATACCTTTACCTTTACCTATACACACACACACACATATGCAGGGACTATATATATATACACAGTATATATCACACACACACCAATTTAACAAAGTTTCAGCCACAAAAACAAAGTTTCTGAAGTAGAACAATGACTTTCACAGTAAAGACAACCCAATTTAACAGGAAATAAGACTTTCAAACCAGGAACAGATTTCTGCAATTATTAAAAAATGGTTTATTATAAAAGCTATGAAAATTCGCCAAAAATCAGAGGATAAGGGAAACGTTCCAAATTTTGGTGAGCTATCAGTGTTAAATGTGTTCTACCACTGTACCAAGTTTGAAGAAGATCACTCAAAAAATGAGGGTGGGAGAGTCCTGTAAAGTCCTCTCCCTCTGTGCTGTTTTTGGGAATTGCGCATGCGCATCCGCCATTAACGAATTAATTTAGAAAATAACGAATTTTCATTAATTTCGAATTTTTTGGGGGGCAAAATTCGGAAATGACATCAGAAACGAAACGCTGGCGCCCCCTGCTTTTGAAACGAGTTTAGAATCAATTTTTTCATGGATCGCTCAAGCCTAGTACCTAGATATCTCTTTGAACTGTTAAAGACAAAGATATGCCAATGCACAGCTTTGTTTACCGTATATATCTATGGAATGATGTCCAGGGTGGGGAAAAAAAACTCTTGTCTGTTTGAGGCAAATGTGAATGTTGCAATTGGCCATCTTGATTAGCATTGAATGGCCTTGCAGCATCAAAGCCTGGCTGCAATGTTAGCTGACCTGATTGTTTCCTGTCTGGAATTTCCCTGTTTATTTTACTGTTGCTCTTTATTTACTGTCCTGATTTTAGAGTTTTTTAAATACTGGTAGCCAGATTTTGTTCATGGTCATGGTTTCCTCCTTTCTGTTGAAATTGTCCACATGCTTCTGGATTTCAGTGGCTTCTCTGTGTAGTCTGACATGGTGGTTGTTAGAGTGGTCCAGCATTTCTGTGTTCCCAAATAATATGCTGTGTCCAGGTTGGTTCATCAAGTGCTCTGCTATGGCTGACTTCTCTGGTTGAGTTTCATGTTCCTTGAGTTTCATGTTCCTTGGTTTGTGTTTGGGCAATGCTGCGTTTGGTGGTCCCTATGTAGACTTGTCCACAGCTGAATGATATAAGGTAGGCTCCTGCAGGATTGTTGTGTTGTGCGCCTTCAAATCATTTCAGACATAGGGTGACCCTAAGTCTCACGTTGAGGATGAGGGCCAAGTAAATTTCTTTGGAGGGTCATATCCAGCCGTGGGCCTTAGTTTGGGGACCCCTGTCATAGAGGTTCAGCCAAGTATACTGTTTCATCCCATGAAAGACAACCTTTCCTTGGAAGGTTTTGCAGAATTACATCTTAAGAGGATTTGATGGGGAGAGAAGACATAGGTAGCCATGGGCAGTTCTACACAATAGAATTATTTCAGTTTGACACCACTTTAACTGGCATGGCTTAATGCTATGGAATCCTGAGGTTTGTAGTTTGTGGAGGAACCAGCACTCTTTGACATTTACCTCCCTGTTTAAGGTTTTGTTTGTTTTTTTGCGGGGGTGAAGGGAACAGAATTATCACGGGCCAGGCTGTGGTGCAGGCTGGTGAGCAGCCTGCTGCAATAAATCACTCTGACCATGAGGTCATGAGTTCGAGGCCAGCCTGTGGCAGGGTGAGCACCCGTCAATAAAAAATTGCTGACCTAGCAACCCGAAAGATAGTTGCATCTATCAAGTAGGAAATAAGGTACAACTTATAAAGTGGGGAGGCAAATTTAATTAATTTACAACGTTGGAATGAAGAAGTGCCGTCACAGTGGATGATGAAGCAGCTGCTCCCCCCTGTGGCCAGAATCGAACATCCCCTCAGGAGAAGGTTAAATTGCCTCTGTCTCTGTCTCTGTCTCCGTTCTATGTGTATATGGGCATTGAATGTTTGCCCTATATGTGATCCGCCCTGGGTCCCCTTTGGGGTGAGAAGGGCAGAATATAAATACTGTAAATAAAATAAATAAATAAATAAAAAATTATCAGTCATTATATTAATGATACAAGATCATGAAGCATTTTAGTAATTCCACCAGGGACAGAGATTTTGCCATCATTCTCATTTATTACATTAAATGTGTGGGGGAGAAAATAAATTGCATTCAGTCAATCCAGTGGCTGGGTCTGTCTGACCCATAAATTCTTGCAGAATCCTTATGCTTTTTTCTTCTGTCTCCTTTTCTGTTGCTAAAGAGGCCTCCCATTGCTTCCTCTTTCATCTCTCCCAAGCTGTGTGGCTAGGTATTATAACACACTATAAATAAAGCTACAGCTCCGCTTGAATACAAACCATATCTGATTGTGTTTGTAATCTCTTTCAGTAAACCAGTCCTTGGTTAAGAAACTGTTTCCAAATTCCTTTAACCTTGAAAATGCCAAGCGTTGCGACTGTCAGTGCCCCATGCTTTTAATACTGTCTTCAGCACCATAACTAAATGTCCAAATGTTCACAGCAGTATAGGTTAAGCACATGCCCTGCAATTGCTCTGATTTGACAGTGTTTAAAATAATTAAACCTCTGTTCTCTCGATTTTGGACCACTTTTAAAATGCCCCAGTTTTTTTCTACTCTTCCCATTTCCCCTCTTTGTCTTCAGTTGCTCTTCCCAGTAGGCTCAGGCAAAAACAAATTTCTGCAACCTCTCCTAGCTTGTCTGTTTTAGACTTGTGCATTTGTATGAAATTACTTGCAGTTTCTCTTTGTTCTGTTCATATGGCCCTGTTTCCGTCTGCTGCTTATGGAAACCGACGCCTATACAAGTAAGCTTTTCTGTCCAAGGTCCAAAATCAAACAAATCAAAGATTTATTGGGCCTTGGGCAACAAAGCGGCATCCCTGCGAGCCAGGCCTATTAGCCATTGAGCACTTGATGCTCGTAGGCCCTTCCTGTAAGTCCTACAAGCCATTGAGTGCCCGGCACTTGGCTGTAGTCCCTGCCAGCCAGGGCCTACAGCCAAGCTCCAAAAATCAGCTGACCAAACAGCTACTATTTTTTTAAAAATCCTGTTTTTTTTTTTTGTTCTAGTGAGGTTGTGCCGTTTCATGCAATCCAAATGGACAGAATGGTACAAAACCATGAAAGAAACAGATGAAACTGGATTTGGGCCCTACTCTACTAATAATCCCCCCTCCCCCCATTTTAACCACAATTCTGACATAACTTGGCCACATGTGTCCTGATTTTCATCTGTGAAACATTAAAAGTATGAATGTGTTGTCGAAGGCATTCATGGCCAGAATCACAACCTCTGAGGATGCCTGCCATAGATGTGGAAGAAAACATCGGGAGAGAATATTTCTGGAACACGGTCATACAGCCCATTAAAAGTATGAGTTGCTGTGAGTTTTTCGGGCTATATAGCCATGTTCCAGTAGCATTATCTCCTGATGATTCACCTGTATCTGTGGCAAGCATCCTCTGAGGTTATATTGGCAGTGAGGCAAGTGGAGTGTATATATACAGTAGAGTCTCACTTATCCAACGTAAACGGGCTGGCAGAACGTTGGATAAGTGAATATGTTGGATAATAAGGAGAGATTAAGGGAAAGCCTATTAAACATCAAATTAGGTTATGATTTTACAAATCAAGCACCAAAACATCATGTTATACAACAAATTTGATAGAAAAAGTAGTTCAATACGCAGTAATGCTATGTAGTAATTACTGTATTTACGAATTTAGCACCAAAATATCACGATGTATTGAAAACATTGACTACAAAAATGCGTTGGATAATCCAGAACATTGGATAAGCAAGTGTTGGATAAGTGAGACTCTACTGTATATAAACCTCCCTTGCCTAGTTTCCAATATACCTCACAACCTCTGATAATACCTGCCATAGATTTGGGTGAAACATCAGTAGAGAATGCTTCTTGAACAAGGCCATACAGCCCAGAAAACTCACAGCAACCCAGTGATTCCGGCCATGAAAATCTTTGACAACACAATGTAGAAATTCATATCCTACCCAAGCCTTGTTTTAGGCCTAACAAGTGACTTCGAAGATCCGAATGACTTGGGATTCGCTATGCCAAGAGGGGATCATGCTGGTCAACCCTTACTTTGTAACTACAAGGCTAACAGACAACACAGAAAGAGTCTCCTGTCATTCTTACATTGCTGATACTGACAAGAGGTTAGTTTGGCAATGCTCTGACCCAAAATGCAACCTTCCTGCTTCCACTTGCCAAAGAGTTCTGTCGACTCCTTAGCCCATGACCCGTCCACAACCTTCAACTGTCAGAGTAGCTGCAGAAGCTAAGAGATGAAATCCCACTGCTCTTCTCAAGAGAGAATAATATTCCAGCAAACACAGCAGCCGCATCATTCTCTGATGGCATTTCTCTTGGGATGCTGGCAGATATTATTATCCCCCTCCCCTACCATGACTGATTTTTTTCAGATTTCCAGGAAAAGTCCTGTTGCCACACATGCACACATACTATAAAACAAGGAAACTTAGAGGCTGGACAGTGAATCATAAATTATCCAATGCAGATCTTGAAACAGATAGTCAAGCTTTCTGTTGGACTACAGGTCCCAGCATCCGCAGTGAGCATCAGTCCAACATACCGGGCATGCAAGACATGGGAGAGGCTGCCCTAGGAGCAACAATCAACTTATTTAGCCACCTCCAGGATGTAAATAATGATACTGGGCTAGCTGACAGAGCTGTGGTTAGAACTGAACAGGACCCATAATTGAACAACACTGAACAGAATCCATAAGAGGCTATGGGAAAGTAGAATAACTAGACCTTGTGGTAAGCATGATACGTTGGCCATTGCTCAGTTGAGTTGGATTTCATTTTTTTTTCATGCCAGTTCCCTTTGCTGACGAGGGTGGTCTTTTGGTTGCCTGGAGGTATACAACATGCATGAATTGGCGATTCATGTGGGAGGCTTTATTTGCTTATTCATTATTCATTGGGTTTATGAATTCTTTTTAAAATGTTTATTTTCATGCAAGCAATCTATTTTCTAATCAAAGTAATAAACACTCAGGAGAAAAGAAAGCAGAAAAGAAACAAACAGAGAGACAGATAGACAGAGACAGAGGGTAGTTATAGGGTTGCGCACGGATTTTATTTCCTCCATTTCCTCCATTTCTTTTGGTACCTTTAGTACGTCAGGAGCTCATAACGGTAAGGGACCTCCCGGTACGAAAGCCCTCCTGACACAAAAGCAAGCGGAGCCAATCTCGACTCCTCCTCCCCTATTCAGCATCACAGATTTCTCTTTTTGATTTTCCTTTATTTTCTGGATTCTTTTTCTTTAATGGGACTGACTGGGAGTTGGGGTCCTGAGGGAAGGTGGGTGAGATGCATGTGTGTGCATTGGGGGGCTTCCACCCTTTTAGCTTCTTTTTCCCCTTCCCTTCCTCTCCTTCAGGAAATACTTCTAAAATATTATTATTAATAATAGCAATCCCAGCAAACAAAAAGAGAAGCCTACCTCTTCTCTAGAGTAGAAAATAGAAGCAGTTTTAAGGTAAAACTGGCAAGCAGAAGGGAGATTGCAGGCACTGAAAACGGGATTTTTAAGGTAGTCTAGGGAGGATAGCTCTACTGAGCTACAGGTCATTGCTCTTACTTCCCTGGGCTTCTTTAAAGTGCCTCTTGGAAAGCTGTGTGGCTTGCTGGTTTTGTTGAGAGAAAGCACACATGTCTGCCTCTCCTCTAGAGTAGAAATAATTATAAGAAGCATTAAACTCTGTCTCCTCTCTACAAACAAAAGGCAAAGGATCCAGAAAGAGTGGTATCTTAACTCTGATGCTTTTTAAAATCCAGATCTTAATGAAGGATATGTAAGGGGAGCCTATGGGAAATGCTCCCCCCCCCCCCAAACAATAATGGGCTGGATAGGGTGCCTTTTTAATTCTTTAACTGACACCCAGGCTGAGACTCCCTTGAAGGGAAAAAAAGGAAAGGCTCACAGAGGAAAGGGAAGCCTCAAAAGTTCCCCATTGCCGCCAATGGGCCAAAAACAACCGGGTTTTTTTGGATCATAGAATCGTAGAATCATAGAGTTGAAAGAGACCTCACGGGCCATCCAGTCCAACCCCTTGCCAAGAAGCAGGAAAATGACATTCAAAGCACCCCTGACAGATGGCAATCCAGCCTCCAAAAGAAGGAACCTCCACCACATTCCGGGGCAGAGAGTTCCAGGCAAACCTATCATGGTTTTTTTTTTTTGGCAGAATCTGTTCAGTAGGGATTGCTTTCTCTTCCATGATACTGAGGGAGTGTGACTTGCACAGTAAGTTTCTATGGCAAAGTAGGAATTCAAATTCCCTGTGTTTTAATCTCAATTCAAACATTACACCATGCTGGCTCATGTGTGGAGTGAATACCTTTCATATGAGGTGAATATTTTCCTTGATTTGTTTTATTGCTTTGAGTCCCAAATCAAGAAAATGGTGACATAAATAAATGTAATAACAACAATTTGGAGCTGATCTGAAGGGATGCAGAATGAAAATGCCCATTTGGCAGCGCGCCTGTTTTTGGAAGTGCTGGAAAAGCAGAAACAGATAGCAATTCTCCCGAAATGTAAAAGCCTAGTAGTTATTGATATATACTTGAACTAAAATGCAGTGCTAAAACACTAAACACAAACTGACTGAAACACAAAAGGGCTATAACCCATCCCAATCCAAGCTGTAATGGGAGGGAGGGGGGGACAGAAAGAAACATATGTTATTCTACTGTTACAGATCAAATGAAGTCATTCTTCTAGAATTACTCGTAACCATGGATCTAGATTATTACATTGTTAGATTTATTTTGGCTCAAATGTCCATAAATGGTTTCTAGACTTTCAAAAAAATCATCAACCAGTGTATCCTTTAAAGTTCACGTTAGTTTTGCAATTTGGGCTAACTCAGCAACTTTAAGAATCCATTCTTCTGATGCTAGTACTTTAGTTTGCTTCCGGGTTTGAGCAACCAATATTCTTGCTGTTGCTATTGTATATCAAAGTAGTATTCCATATTTAATATCCAATTCTTTATCCATAATGGCCAGCAAAAACATATCTAGAGGCCACTGAAAATCTCACACCTGGAATATTGTGTCCAATTCTGGGCACCGCAGCTGAAGGGAGATGTTGACAAGCTGGAAAGTGTCCAGAGGAGGGCAACTAAAATGATTAATGGTCTGGAGAACAAGCCCTATGAGGAGCGGCTTAAAGAGCTGGGCATGTTTAGCCTGCAGAAGAGAAGGCTGAGAGGAGACATGATAGCCATGTATAAATATGTGAGGGGAAGTCATAGGGAGGAGGGAGCAAGCTTGTTTTCTGCTGCCCTGCAGACTAGGACACGGAACAATGGCTTCAAACTACAGGAAAGGAGATTCCACCTGAACATCAGGAAGAACTTCCAGACTATAAGAGCTGTTCAGCAGTGGAACTTTCTGCCTCAGTGGTGGAAGCTCCTTCTTTGGAGGCTTTTAAACAGAGTTTAATCTGCTTTTTAAACAGATGGATGGCAGTGGAACTCTCTGCCCCGGAGTGTGGTGGAGGCTCCTTCTTAGAAGCCTTTTAAGCAGAAGCTGGATGGCCATCAGTCAGGGGTGCTTTGAATGAGATTTCCTGCTTCTTAGTGGGGGGTTGGACTAGAAGGCCCATGAGGTCTCTTTCAACTCTACTATTCTATGATTCTCTGATCCCTTTAAATTGTTTTTGATTAACTTGCGAATCCTAAACCAATGACTTTTCTCCTTCTTACAAATCCACTGCATATGGGAAAATGAACCTTTAGTATTTGACTTCCTCAACATTGATTTGAAATACTGGGTTTATGAGTAGTTCTGAGCTCTTCAGTCTGAGTGCAGTGAGGAAATGAGAGTGCTGAGCCAGACAATATTTCAAGCCACGGGATATTGTTACTTTACCTATTTCAAATACACATCATTTGTGATGCACCTAGAGAAGTCAGTGGAAGAACAATAACTCACTTCTTGGAATAGAGACACAACAATTGCCTGAAGATCAGAGGACCTTGACAATGCTATTCACTGATGAATGCTAGCACAGTTAGGATTCCTCATCACAAGGGATGAGTATGGATGGTTGCCCAGATGCTGAACTATAACTTCTATTATCCATCATTTTTTGGCTATGACACTTAAGGGTAATGGAAGTAACAGTCCGAACACTGTTTTCCAGCCCTGCTTGGTTCACTTGGTAACGAATCCAACTAGCATATCAAGACATGAACATCATGGGTTAAATACAAAATATTATAATCATTAGTTTATCCTGCTGCTATGAATAGGACAGGTTTATCATAATGACTAATGTGTGACTGGTTTAAACTGAATCCAGCCAGATGACCCTATTATAATAAACTAGTCAACCAGAATTTACAGCTTTTAAATTAGTTTCAGAGAATTTTAAAATAACCAACTACCTCTAAACTGAGGCGATATCATTTTATCATACTGGGAAAAATAGAGCAATATTATGCATATTGACTCAACTACATATTTTTAAACTTTTCAAATAGGGTGCCTAGGGAGTTTTGTTTTGCTTAGAGTTCTCTGTTGAAGTACCCTAACCAACCCTCACAGAGCTACAGTTGCCAGGTAACCCTTGGAAGCACTACAGATGACTTGTGGTGCAGATAGGATTTCTCTGTTGTGCGATTTTCCATCTTTAAACATTGTATTCCATTTCCAATATGTGTGGTTATTTTAGTTCTTGAACACACACAAAAATTGGCCCAGCTGTCTCGGTGAAGATGTTTCATATTTCAGACACATGCACTCTCTATATCATTTTGTCATTTCTAACTTCTATGGAAAATTTGGACATATTTGGAATCAATTATTTTGAGAACAATTTGACACATTTCAATACAGTATTATCTAGGGATGCGGTGCAGAACAAGCTCTCCCCGCTGTTCCCCTGTTTTTTTGGTTTGTTCACAGATGGCAACACGGAGATATGCTGCAATTATCAATTTCTGAAACAATGGAAGCCCTTTGAGCAATGGAAACTAGCTGCTCTCTCAAGCAACAGTCTGCATATCTTGACAAGTCTGTCAGCAAAATTATTCTTACAGGCATCAAGGAATGAATGCTGTTTATGGAAAGGACAGGGCAGTATGAGCTCATGGGGAAGGATATTTACAGTTTTGGGGCTTGACACCAAAAACCCTTTGATCCCCTCACCACTTTCTGTGTTGGGGTGAAGGGAGCTGATAGGACGCATCTCCTATGGAAGAGACAGCAAATTATGGTGAAAATTGTAACCATTTTATGGCTCTTAGATAGTTTGAGCTACTTTGGCAAGGTTTCCATTCACTATAAGGGAAAAAAATAGTTAAGCACTGATTGCTCTCTTCAATGCAACAATGAGACCATTTCATTGTCAGCAGGAGGGAGAGGGTTTCAAAGGAAAATTCCAATTTGTACTTTCAAAATGAGGCCTGTCTTCTCCCAAGATGGCCAGAGAACTAATAGATCATTCCCTATCCTGCCTATTGTTCAGACTACTGTAGGAGGCATCTCTCTGACCAAACACTCTGCTTGCAAATCAAAGCTATTGAGCATAGCTTGTAACAATAGAAACAAAATGAACCCCTTTCTCCCCATCTTTGTCTGTCTGTTTGTCTGCCTATCTGACTGTCTGATTTATGTCCTGGCTTTGAAACAAGACTGAAACAAGACTAAATGAAAATCTCATTTCACAAAAGTTAAAAAATAATGAAATAAAAACACAATAAGAGCATGATCCCATTTAAAATAATGCTACAACTGACAGCTGGAAAATAAAATGAAATATAGTATACCACTTAACTTGCATAAAAGGGTCTTTCTCTGCCAATAGAAGGAGGTAGGGGGGAACCATTGACTTTACATGGGAGTGTTCTACAGCCAGGGAGCAGCCACAGAGAAGACCAGACTCTCTCCCATGTCCTTTCCAAATAAGACTGTAAAGATGGTGAGACTTTGGAGAAAATCAGCCATAACTACAGTGAGGTGGTGGAAGGGTTTACCATGAAGGCAAGATGGTTGCCTCATGAAGGGGAAGAGAAATCTAATAAATCTAATATATGTTGGAAATGTGGGGAAAAAATTGGGACATTTTATCATCAATGGTGGACCTGCGAGAAATTAAAAGAATTTTGGAAGACAATACATCAAATAACACAGGAAATCATAGGAATCAAATTTAAATTAGAACCTGAAATGTATTTACTAAGTTTTACAAATTCAAAATTTTTAAAAAATGAGGACAGAATATTTTTCTACATAAGCCAGACTAACAATAGCGAAAGTCTGGAAAGGGAAAAAACTTCCTACTCCCGAGGAATGGTTAATCAGAATCTTGGACATGATACAAATGGATAAGCTAACACAAAAAATAAGAGAGGGTAAAAATAAAACAGACTGGACAAACTTCATAAAAGTTTTGATAAAAAGAAGAATGGACTTCACGATAGACTTATCTACAATATAAAACGGTTTAAGAGAAAAGAGACTAAGGGAAAATACCAATATGTAATCAATAAAAGAGAAAACTCCGAGGTCAAGATGGGAAGTCAACCAATTTTTTTAATTCTTTTTTTTCTTCTTTTTCTTCTTTTCTTTCTTTCTTTCTTCCCCCCCCCCTCCGTTTTTCTCTCTTCACCTACTTTCAGAACCCTTTCACCTCCCTCACTTTCCTATCAATATATTGTTCCACCACTTTCGATATATTATGTTTCTTTACAAAATAAAAAATAATGAGCAGGTAAAAAAAGGGGGGGGGGAGAATGTGAATAAAACAGATGTCTTATATGGCAAATTCCACTGTATAAATTCTTCTGCACAGCATCCTATTAAAATTAACATGAAAGTGTTCCCAAAAGCAGTATCTGACATCTCCCCTTTGTTTCAAGGACACGACTGGGAGGGGGCATGTTTCCTTCCTCCATGTGTTTCAAATCGCACATGAATGTTCAGCTCACATCCCACACAGTAATTGACTACTTGGGATAAAGAAGACACCACTGTCTCTGCTTATCAAAAACACAATGCTCTTCAGACAAAGGAAATAGTTGTAAAGGTAAAGATTTCCCCTGACGTTAAGTCCAGTCGTGACCAACTCTGGGGGTTGGTGCTCATCTCCATTTCTAAGCCGAAGAGCCGGCGTTGTCCATAGACATCTCCAAGATCATGTGGCCGGCATGACTTCATGGAGTGCCGTTACCTTCCCTCCGGAGTGGTACCTATTGATCTACTCACATTTGCATGCTTCCGAACTGCTAGGTTGGCAGGAGCTGGAGCTAACAGCAGCCGCTCCTGCCGCTCCCGGGGTTTGAACCTGTGACCTTTTGGTCCGCAAGTTCAGCAGCTCAGTGCTTTAACACACTGTGCCACCAAGGACCCCAGTTAGGGTAATAGTAGCAGCAATAAAATATCAACATGATGTAAACCAGCAGTATACCAACCTGCAAATCTCTACCAATTACACACACAGCTAAGTATACATATGTTCAGTGCAAAATTGACCTTGTGTCCTCAATAGAGTCTCTTTCCATTGAAATGAGCAGGAGTTCTACTTAACCTGTTATAGTCTAGTGCCTCCTAACCTTTTTCTTTGACCAGGGACCACTCGCCAACATTAGTACCAAAAGGATTACAAATCAGTTTTTGGTCAACTTTAGATTTGGTTTGATTATTTGGGGTGCTGATTCAGGAAAATCGCATTGGATAGACCACATCAGCTCTAGTTTCTGACACAGAACATATGTCATTGTAGTTGCCATTTGCTCGCCCACAGAAAACCATATTTAATAATTAAGAGCTGATTTTCTCCACATGTTTTGCAGACCTTATTTTAGGTCTTGCAGCCCACCAGTGGGCCATAGCCCACAGATTGGGAACCATTGGGTTAATCGAATGGGAATGGCAGATGCAGAAATCTTAAATGGATGTTATATTCTATTAAAATGTATGATGCTGAAGAATTTCACTGAGCTACCTGTTCTCAATGAGATCTTTACACCTAAGAATTCATTCATTTCAATCAAATGCTTTGTCTACAATGCTACATTTTTACTGGGTTTTCCACAATTTGTGCAATGTTGATGTCGTTTCACTTTGTGAATCAAAGCAAATGCATAGAGCAAGCCCAAAGATACTGCCAGGTTTATTTAAAGAAAAAAGATGCCAGCGACTCCTCTGATATTCCCACATCATGCAATAGCTCTTTCAGGCTAGCTGTCAAATTTCCACATTTTCTGCAAATATCATTTTGGCACATGTGAAAACTCTCTTGAGAAAGACAGAAGCTATTTTAGTGTCTGGCAGGTGAAAGGGGTTTTGTTTTGTTTTGAAATTCCTTGTTCTCACAGGCAAGAATGAGATTAGAGGGGCTTTATGACCTATAAATGTCACAACTGGCATGACTTGCAGCAACTCTGTTGGGACTTGGACAAACAGCCTTCCACACAACGTGTTAGAAACCTGACCATTTGCAAAGGAGTTGTCCTATATAGGACTGTGATGGATATAGCCAATTTCTGATCAAAGCTGATTATAGAAAGCCAAAGCAGACATGCAAATGCCAGCTTTCCTTAAAAGGTGCACAAGGGGCCCAAAAGATGCATGAGTCCCCTAAGACTACAGTGATGGCCGCTCTCCTGGTCTAAAATTGGACCACCAAAACTCCTACATAATTGATATCCTTCAGGAATCAAAAGGACACTAAACGATTAAGTACTATGATAGCTTTTGTCACTGAGCTTTTCCAGGTATAATGAAGGATGCTTGCAGCCTGTCCCATGCACACTGTCTCAGAAGTAAGCTAAACCAAACACATGGAGGGAGACTTCTAAATAGACATCATGCTTAGAGGAGTCTTCATGTCTAAGGTTGCTTCTATGATAATGAATGGGGAAAGCAAGCAGGCAAAATTAATAAGAGCCTGTCAATGTCAACCCATCGGTTCGGGCCCAGCCTACTTGAGGGACAGCATCTCCTCCTATCAGCCCGCACAAGCCCTGAGATCATCAGGAGAGGCCCTTCTGTCAGTCCCACCACCGTCACAAGTACAGTTGGTGGGAACAAGAGGGGGGCCTTCTCAGTGGTATCCCCCGTGGCTCTGGAATTCCCTCCCCAAAGAAGTGTATTTGGCCCCCTCGCTATTGGCCTTTCACTCCCAGGTTAAAGCCTCTTTATGGAAGTAGGCCTTCTCCAACAATCCATAATAAGTAGCCTAATTTGATCAGACAAGGCTTATATGGCCAAAGATTTGGAGTCTGAGAGTTCTAATATCATGTTTCAGGATAGCCTCAGTGGCCTAAGGCACAGGGATTTTAATGACAATGGTAAATGTTGCTATTTAAGCCTTATTTATATAACATATGTAATGTGGTTATGCAATGTGTTGTTTTTTGTTTATATGCTTGGGTTGCAGGGATGTTGTGTTTTTGTATTATATAGTTAGGTAAAGGTAAAGGTTTTCCCCTGACGTTAAGTCCAGTCGTGACCAACTCTGGGGGTTGGTGCTCATCTCCATTTCTAAGCCGAAGAGCCGGCATTGTCTGTAGACACCTCCAAGGTCATGTGGCCGGCATGACTGCATGGAGCGCCGTTACCTTCCCACCGGAGCGGTACCTATTGATCTACTCACATTTGCATGTTTTCCAACTGCTAGGTTGGCAGGAGCTGGGGCTAACAGCGGGCGCTCATTCCGCTCCCAGGATTTGAACCTGGGACCTTTCGGTCTGCAAGTTCAGCAGCTCAGCGCTTTAACACACTGCGCCACCACCAGGGGCCGTTTGCTTTTTTACTATTGGTTCACCGCTTTGAGTCTCACCCGTGGGAGAAAAGCAGGATATAAATAAATAAATAAATAATAACTCATTCCCACCTTAAAAATTATTCTAGGAACCTGTAGGTGCACATATTTTGGTCTCACAGGTACCTTTTACAACACCATAAATAACAAGACCAGAAATGTGGAGACCAAGGGGAAGGTGGAAAAAGGAAGTCTTGATGGCTCTGTCATAGAGAATGAAGCAACAGCACCCCCTGTGACTGAATCTGAGTGCAACCTCAACTTCCAAAGCACCAAAAAACTGGACTTCACAACTACATACCTCCTTCTGTTTGTCTTATTCTGTTCTGTCCTGTCTCCAAAAGGCACTGAATGTTTGCCATGTATGTGTATTGTGATCCACCTTGAGTCTCTTTGGGGAGATATGGCAGAATATAAATAAAGTGTTGTTGTTGTTGTTGTTGTTGTTGTTATTATTATTATTATTATTATTATTATTATTATTATTATTATTATTATACAACACCTCCACCCCCATATCTGAGGAGAAGATATGTTTCAATCCCCCTATGGATAGTTTGACTATACTTCAACCCGAAGCCTACCACAGAATGGTACTACTAGGTACTCTTCACACTGGCTGCCAGAATCGCCACACATCGTGGTGAATCCAGCAATTTCTGTCGGGGAGTGTGGGGAACCCGTTGCCCCATGCCCCACATCACCCAGCTTACCTGCAGGGCGATCCCATAGTGGGAAGCATCAACCAATCAGCTTTCCTGATTGGTTACTCTAAGACAACATACAGTGGCATGCTCCACTTCACCACCCCTTGAAGCACGGATCTTCTGCCAGAAGTAGTAGTACATCATTTCATGGGATCCGGTGGACTCTGTGCTTAAAGGGGCAGCCAAGTGGAGCATGTTGCCAATTCTTCACTCATCTAATGAGGTCACTAGAGTAACGGAGCTCCATGCCGTCATGCCGGCCACATGACCTTGGAGATGTCTACGGACAACGCCGGCTCTTCGGCTTAGAAATGGAGATGAGCACCAACCCCCAGAGTCAGTCACGACTGGACTTAACATCAGGGGAAAACCTTTACCTACCTAGAGAGGTTCACAAACCATTCGGGGGGGGGGGTATTTTTTGGGGGTGTGGGAAGTGAAACCATGGGTATTACATCTGTGGATAAGAGGGTCATGCTGTGTCTAATTAATTTCTAAAATTAAAATCTACCAATTTCCTTGGGATGCAGTTGTGAGTATTAGTACACATTTTGGGCATCATAGTGCTATAAAAAGTAATATTCTTTTTTGCTTGGTCACATCACCATCTTCCCACTCCTGTTAGCCTGATGCTTTATTTTCAAGTGCTCCAATGACGCATTATTTTCAGCATTCTATTGTTTTTGTAGTCTGACAGAAGGCCAGTATGTATAATAGTCGCATGCTCTTTGACCCGCTGGGGATTTGGCTGCCCTTGAAAACTCATAGTAATACAGCATTTGCATACTTCTTAATTTAAAAGCCCTTGAATTCATCATCCATCAAACAGAGCCACTCACATTACACTTGACACCAGCAGAATTAGTTGCTAATGCAAAGCTAATTGTGTTTACTGTACACAAGGTTTTAATGATGTTAAGATCAGTTCAGTCCTCAAATGCAAAACAAGTGGTTGGACATTAAGAAATCAACAGTTAACCATACAGTTAACGAAGTCTTATATACACACCCAAATCTCATCAAATACAAGATTAGTATCATTTTTCTCCAGAAACACAGGTAAAGAAAAATACTAAATATCGGCAACACTGAAATATAATAAAGTCATGTAATACTAGGAACCATCACCTGGAATCTCTGTAGCCCATTTCAGGAGAACTAGCTGATTGGGCTTTAGACCTGCTGTGCATACATGGACTTGGAACACTATACTGGAATACAATTCTCCTTGCCACATCATAAAGGCTATACTGTAGAGATATAGGAAAGGGCAACCAAAATTATCAAAGCACATGGGACGCTTCGCCTGGCCTTTGTGATGAGTTAGGAACAAATTGAAAGCACACATCATCTACGATTTACTGTGGAAAGAAAACTATTATGAGATCCAAAGTGCAACTTTTTGGCAGAAACATCTAATTTATACACAGTTTACTGCGCATTCCAAGCTTCTGACAGTTTGTGGGAGAAACACCAGAAGATAAGAAGGTTTTTTCATACAGGATGAAAAGGCCTGCTCCAATTGCAGACTGAGTATTTTGTCAGGTGCCACCAGATGGCACTATGGGTCAATATCCTTACTTTACCTGGCAAAACAAGAGGCATCAGTATCAGCTGCAAATAGGAACTCAAATTGCAAAATGAGAAACTTGGGAACCAGGATCTCACACTGTTGTTAGCAAAGGAAGATTTAATCCTTTACAAAACACAAGGCAGTTTTCAAAATATATTATTCCTGAATTACTTTGCAGTTAGTCCTCCACATTTGTGGATTTGATTATTCATGGATTGGATTATTAAGTTCACTCGAGGAATCTCTTAAGTCTTCTAGTTCGACTCTATGGTCAACAGCCTTCTAGGAGGGCCGGGCTGTGGCGCAGCTGGCTAGTAACCAGCTGCAATATATCACTACTGACCGAGAGGTCATGAGTCCGAAGCCCGGGTCGGGTTAAGCCCCCGATCATTAAATAGCCCGGCTTGCTGTTGACCTATGCAGCCCCGAAAGACAGTTGCATCTGTCAAGTAGGGAAATTTAGGTACGCTTTATGCGGGAGGCTAATTTAACTAATTTACAACATCATAAAACTGCCAACAAAACACGAGGAAAGGAATGAGGAAGTACAGCCACTAGTGGACAGTGAAGCAACAGCTCCCCCTGTGGCTGGAATCGTGAAGCTGGAAAAAATGTTAAATGCTTCTGTGTCTGTCTATATATGTTGTTTGTCTGTTGGCATTGAATGTTTGCCATATATGTGTTCATTGTAATCCGCCCTGAGTCCCCTTCGGGGTGAGAAGGGCGGAATATAAATACTGTAAATAAATAAATAAATAGGAGTCTTCAATGCAATTGAATTGCATTGAAGGACATGGAGATTCCAAGAGAGATGTACTCTAGGTACAAAAATTGTTTTTTATTTTTAGTTTTCTCTTGGGTCCAATATCCCAAAATCTTAATGAAGTGGAGGACCTATTGTACTTATTTACTTCTTTATTTTATACTCGCTTGAAGACACAGCGGTGCCTAGGTTGTTAGAGGAAGGCATTGTTTTGTTTTGGGATGTTAGGTAATATCACTGAAGTTTGGTCCAGATCCGTAGTTGGCTGGGTTCAGTACTGTCTGGATAAGGGTGAACTACAACTCCCATATTCCCAGGCAATCACCCCCAAATAATGCCAGTTTTTGCAGTTGGCCATGTTGGGTCTGTGTGCCAAGTTTGGTCCAGATCTGATGTCAGCTGGGTTCAGTGTTCTCTGGATGAAGGTGAACTATAACTCCCAAAATCAAGATCCATTCCCACTAACACCTGCAGTCTGTTGATTTGGTCATGGGGCTTCTCTGTGCCAAGTATGGTCCTAGTCCATGATTGGTGAGGGTCACAGTATCAGTGAAAGTACTGCAAGTTCCATGATCCATGGTAGATTTGGTCTAGATCCATCGTTGGTTGGGTTAAGAGTGCTCTCTGGATGTAGGTCAAGTACAACTTTTGAAAATCACAGTGAATTCTCTGCAAACCTCTTGTTCAGTTGCTGATCAATTCCTCTGTTAACTGTGTGCTCTAGGAAAGGGTAGGAAAGGGTTAAGGGAGAGGCAGTGGGCAGGGCTATGCGAATTAAGGAACCCTGGGATGTCCATTCTGGAGGAAAAACAGAACATCTAGGGTGAAATTGTCCCCGCATGATAGCCTTCCCTTGGGTGGGGGGCAGAATGGTGTTTGTGGAGGACATTGGCAGGGTTTGGGCTGCATGTTCATGGTGCTCACTATAACCTGCATGTCAGTGGAGGAAGGGCCATGGGTGTCTCCTGCTCAGTGGGAACTATAGCTGTTTAAGGAGGTAAGAGGATATCTGTGTAAGTGGACACCTCCTCCACATACACACTTACACATATTTCACTTTTATTATGTTGATAGATAGATAAATAGATCTTGCCTTTTTCCAGACCTCTAAATAGCTAGCTAGCTAGCTAGATCTTGCCTTTCTCCAGACCTCTAAAAAGCTGTAGATATTTTTAATAGCAGGGAAAGATTTAAGATAAGAAGATGACATGGTGAAAGTGGTAGAGAATGGGTGCACTACCTTCAGCCTTTGTATCCCTTCTGTAATCCCCTAAAATGGGACGATCTGATCCATTTTCTTCCACAGTCTGATTTCCTGGAACAGGAAAATTAAGACTGCAATCACATCCATAGGTAAAGGTTTCCCCTGATGTTAAGTCCAGTCATGTTTGACTCTGGGGGTTGGTGTTCATCTCCATTTCTAAGATGAAGAGCCAGCGTTGGCCGTAGACACCTCCAAGGTCATGTGGCTGGCATGACTGCATGGAGCGCCGTTACCTTCCCGCCGGAGCAGTACCTATTGATCTACTCACATTGGCATGTTTTCGAACTGCTAGGTTGGCAGAAGCTGGAGCAACAGCGGGTGCTCACTCTGCTCCTGGGATTTGGGCCTGCGACCTTTCAATCTGCAAGTTCAGCAGCTCAGTGCTTTAACACACTTCGCCACCGGGGCTCCTAATCACATCCATATTTACCTGGAAATAAGGCTAATTTAATTTATTGGGTGTTATTTGTCTGAAGACAAGGCACTGTTATGAAAGGAAGAAGTTGGTATGTTTGTGTGGAATACATCAGAGATGTGAAAAGATTCACGAGCTTCAAGGAAAAATGGCTCTTTCTACAATTTGAGTATTCCTTAGACGTCTTCCCAGATTTTAGAATACTTGCACAAACATAGTGAGATATCTCGGAAATGGGACTGAGTCTAAACACGAAATTCATTTATTTCTCCTATATACCATATACACACAGGTTATTTTATAATGCACCATTTTAAATAACTGTGCACAAAACAAAGTCTGTATACCTTAGCCCATCAGAAAGTGAAGGCGTCACTATCTCAGCCACCCATGTGGGTGATTTTGGAGTATTTTTTGACTAGCTTATCTCTGCAGGCTGGTTGAAAGTTACATGATTTAGCTGCTAGAAAGAATAGATTATGTAGGCACTCTATAGGTTGTTATATACAGAAGAAATCCAAACTACAAATGTGATTGGTGGGTTTGGAACAATTTACGGAAGGTGATTGGTATGAAATGCCTAGTTTGATGATATGTCAGAATGTCTTTAATGGGATTGGTTGTTCATCTGGCAAAGAGGTTCATCTGACAGATCAAAAGACAGAATAAGAGGGAGTCAAGAGAGAGCAGAAGGCTGAGAATAATGGAATATGAAGGAGCTGGAGGACAGCTAAAATCACTTCAGAGCTGAGGAAAAGTAATGGAAGAAGAGTAAACAGAACTTCTGTAGCTGCCTTTCAGAGTACTAGATGGCAATACTCGAAGTCTACAGATCGGGTTGTTGTGCTAGAAGGTATTCTGGTGGGTCATTAGAGCAGTGGTTTTCAACCTTCCTAATGCTGCAACCCCTTAATACAGTTCCTCATGTTAAAGGCACAGGACCTCAGTGAAAATAAAAACCCACAAATATCCTAAGAAGACACTTTCTCCTAAGAAGACATGTCTCTAGTAAGTATTCCAGTATGACTATAAGGAGCCCCCAGTGGCGTAATGGGTTAAAGCCTTGTGACTTGAAGGTTGGGTTGCTGACCTGAAGGCTGCCAAGTTCGAATCCAACCCGGGGAGAGTGCGGATGAGCTCCCTCTATCAGCTCCAGATCCATGCGGGGACATGAGAGAAGCCTCCCACAACGATGGTAAAAACATCAAAAAATCCGGGCATCCCCTGGGCAACGTCCTTGTAGACAGCCAATTCCCTCACACCAGAAGCGACTTGCCGTTTCTCAAGTCACTCCTGACACGAAAAAAAAGTATGGTCAACTTTCACTGGAAGTGGCCATAGAGTTGCATTGGAGGACCTAGAGATTTCTAAAGAGGTGTTCTCTCTAGAGATTTCTAGGTTGTCCAGCATGAATGGAGAAAGTTAACCACATAGTTACATGGAGTCACACAGAACGACCTAAAGATTTCTAGAAAGAACATATTTACTCAAATCTATGAATAATCAAATTTCCAGAAGTCAAAACTGCGAATGTGAAGGGACGACTGTATTGTCCTTGAGCAGTGGTTCCTAACCTTTGGGCCTCCAGGTGTTTTAGACTCCAGGTGTTTTGCTCCAGGAGCAGTGGGAGCTGAAATCCAAAAAACCTGGAGGCCCAAAGGTTGGGAACCACTGTCTCGGAGAAACAGTAAAAATTCCAACTTGCCTTCATAAAGCAGCAAAAAAAAAGGCAAAAGGAAGGGAAAGCTACAAAAAGAAAGCCCAAATTATGTGATGAGTATATAAAAATTGTTTTTAGACTCGCTTGGACAAAAGTGCCAATCTTTCAACTTGGAAGATACAGATGACAAGTCAAAAGGATTGATCTTCAATGATTTAGGTAACTTTAAAGTAGATGGAAACACTGAAGTAACTAGAGAATTTCCACACCTTGACTCACCACAAATCCAAATAGAGATTATGGTCAAGAAATCAAAGACTAGGACTTGAAAAGGCAGCTATGAAAGAACAAAATCCAACAAGATTTATCACTGAATACCAAAGTCAGGATTAGCCATGTCACTGGCATTTCCCACTTCTATATATTGCTATGAAAGCTGGAAAGTAAAGAAAGCTAGACGGCAGGGAATAAATTCTTTTCAAATGTTTTAGGGCCGTTTGGGGCATAAATATTACATATCAAAATATTGTTAATATGGGAACACATCAGCATTGCCTTTCTTCCTTTTCTATAGCCCCTTAATAGTGCTCTATTAGCTTGCTGCACCACTTTGCAAGCCATTCCTTCCTGTCTATTTTTTGTGATTCCAAAAGCACCCCCTTTGTCTTATTTTTAAAAAAGAAAACAGGAGAACTGCACTTCAAGATTTGACTCACTATAGCAAAGAATCGGCTATTTCATTAGTATGCCATTTCATGATTGCGCAGTAACATTTTCCTGTTTCCCATGCACACATCCATCTCTCCATAATAAATATGGATGGCAACTTATTGCAAATCCCAGCCTTCTACGAATTAGTTTATGCTGCTATCAGTTTTGGCACTGATATCAGGGATATCAGTGCCAAAACTGGTTTTGAGGTGCAGGGGCCACAACAGCAGCACTCCAAGGGTTCAATGTTTGTCAACTTGAATTCAGCGCAACCACATCACAATTAAAGATGTGCATACATATTCACAAGGCAATCCTAATTTAAAAATCAACACTGTCAGCATAAGCGTGAATGCAGCTAAACACATGAAGCAGTAACAGTTCCAAAAATATTTACACAGTATATTGCAGATGAAGGGGATTAGGGAATAATTATATGAGAAACAAAAAAGCAGAGTAGCATCAGGAAAGAACTGTTAAATTGTGTAGCTAAATTATATATATTTTTAAAGCAGATAAATGGAGCAAAAGAGGCAACTAATGGCAATGCAGCCTGAGATCCTATCCATCTGCTTGCTATACCTGTATTTATTCAAGTCTAATGCGCACCTCAATTTTCAAAACACTGAAACAAAACAAGTATTTGCTGCCGAATGTTATGCTGCGACAGCAAAAAGTGCACTCTTTGTAATTTGGTCAAAAAAGGTGCACATTATAGTTGCTGTCTGCTCAGAATTTCTTCTTTCAAAACAAAAGTGCTAGGACAGCAAAGCTTCCAGAGATGGAAAAGAAAACCTTGAGGTGCATCTATGCTGTAGAATGAATCCATGTTAATTGCCTTAATTCAGTGGTTCTCAACCTGTGGGTCCCCAGATGTTTTGGCCTTCAACTCCCAGAAATCCTAACAGCTGGTAAACTGGCTAGGATTTCTGCGAGTTGTAGACCAAAACACCTGGGGACCCACAAGCTGAGAACCACTGACTTAGTTTAATGCAATGAAATAGTGGAAGCTGAAGTTTTACAAGGTCTTGAGTTTTCTCTGCCAAAGAATGCTAACGCCTCACCAAACTATTAATCCCAGGATCCCATAACACTGAGACCTGGCAATTAAATTCAAGATGTCCCTCAAATGGAAGCTCCAAGTGCTGCTTAAGCAGTTTCCCCTTTGGCTCAGCACTAAAATTACCGTATTATGCAAATGTAGCCAAAAAAGGTGATTGTTAGATAAATAGGGTAAGTTGAATGGCCACTGCTTTGGAACAGGGAAGAGGAGCATAGAAAGGTTAGGCCCACAACACATCCACACCACTATGTGGATTCACCTGATATTGCTGCATCAGCACTAGTTACCTATCGTACCACTGACAATGCGGGAATGGAGCACTTTCAGGAGCCTATTCATACGTTTTGGCCAAACAATGCGGGGCATCGTGAAATACCATGATATGCAATGATAATGTCCAGATTGGAAAAGATTAAAATGCTTTGTAAGGTAGAAGACATTAGGAAAGGAGGCTGATTTTACGCAGATAGACTCAATCCCAAAAACAATTGCACCCGCTTGCAAAACCTGAGCAGAGCTGCTATCAACAGGGTGGCTTGGACATTCCCCATTCATGGTGTCACCATAAATCTAATTTGCCAACAATTAACAGAATTGGATACCCTTCAATTTCAAAAATTCCTCACTTTTAGCTATGTTGGCTATGGCTGGTGGGAGTTATAACTCAGCGGCATCTGGAGCATGTACCATGATTCTAGATCTACACAGAACCCTATAACATTATTGGTGTTATAATATATAAAAAGCAGACAGTATAAATCAAGTTCAACGCAGTATGCACCACATCAAAGGTCAACTGTTGTGGAGAGACTGTTGTTCTTATCCAGCAGGATTTTATATCTGCCTGCTCCCTTATTAGCCCTTTTTCTTCTGTATCCTTTGGGTCAGTTTTAAAGCAGAAAAACACAATTACATTCCTAAGGAATTCTTTCTCCCCACGTTCGAACAGTTGATTCATGGGTAGAAGCAGCAGCCAGAGACAAGCAACTGTGAGGTCAAATATTCCATTAACAAGCTGCCAGAAAGGGTGCCAACATCACTTAGTGTTATAGAAATTCATAGTGAAATTGACAGGATCCAACTAATGGGCATTAAGATGAGAAATTAGAGTATTAGAAGCATATTAAGGCACCACCAAATGAAACGAAAAATGGAAGGGAATGGAGTTGGATGGCAATAAAGAACTGGAAACTGTTGAGAAATGTTGCAGAATAAAGCAATGCTGCTCAGAATTCTACTCTAGATTCCTAGAGAAGTGCTCAGTCTTAGAAGGTCTGGGAATGTGGACCATAGAATTGCACTGGAGGACTTAGGGATTCCTAGAGACCAACAAATTTGCAAATAATCAAATATGCAGATAAATATACCATAAATGTGGAGCATCTAATGTACTGCATGTCACACAAACCCAACCAACTGTGATTCTGATCTGCACATCTTGTGTGATTCTGAATATAGCAAAAGCATTTCTAGTAAAAAAAAACATAATGTTCTTATTTGCAAAAGCCGCACAGGAATGCATTCATACAAAATCCTTTGAAACACGAATTTTTTTTTTTCAAATATAGGAGGGAATGTAGAAGCTATGGTTAGATTTGCAGGTGGCCAAAAGAAAGGTACAGTGTTCCCTCACTACTTCGTGGTTCTCTTTTTGCGGATTCGCTGTTTCACAGTTTTTCAATAAGCTCTAAAATAATATTATGAATCATAAAAAATTACAATTTACAGCCTAAGGAAGGGAGGAAGGAGAAGCCGAAGAGAGAGAAAAGGAGCCCAAGCGGCAATGAGAGGCGGCGATTTATCAACATACGATTGGTTGATAAAGACTTAAAATAGTGTAGAACTACTAAAATAATGTATAACTATATAGCGTCCCTACTTGACAGATTTTCACTTATTGCAGATGGTCCTGGAACCTAACCCCCGCGATAAGTGAGGGAACACTGTAGTCATGAGTGGAGAAAAGTTGCAAGAAGCAAGAAGAAATTCTTTGCTATTTCTTTCACCCCTTAGAAGTGCAGCTATTGCCATATTTTCACCATACTTCAACGCTAAGTGAAAAGAAAAATAATTGATGTCCTGCCAGACAGATAAAGGTTATGTAAATAAGGGTCTATGATCCAACTTTCATTCTGCAAGTCCTCAGGAAACAGACTAGAAAACAAAGCAAGCATTCTCCTGGTTGTGTGCTTCCTAGGTGCCTCTGGGCGGTCTCCAGGCTTTATTGTATGCCTTCAAGTCACTTTCTCACCATGTTAAAACAATGGATGTGGCTCTTAATGAGACATGCCGCATTATCACAGGATGTCTATGCCCTCACCACTGGAGAAATTATACTGTTTAGCAGGTATTGCACCACCTGACATCAAGAAGTAGCAGCCTGTAATGAAAGGTTCAAGGCATTGATATCTCCAGCCCATCCTCTATTCGGATATCAGCCAGCAAGTCAACGCCTTAAATCAAGAAACAGTTTCCTAAGATCTATAGAGATATTTGCAGGAACACCTCAGCAAGCAAGAGTCCAAGTAGCAGATTAAAGCCCGGAACCTCAATCCATGGCTGAGACCGGATAAGAAACTCCCTCCTGGGCACACTGAAGACTGGCCAACCTGGAAGGCACTAAACAGACTGCGCTCTGGGACCACAAGATGCAGAGCTAATCTTAAGAAATGGGGCTACAAAGGGGAGTCCCCCACATGCGAGTGTTGAGAAGAGCAAACCACAGACCAGTTACTACAATGCACCCTGAGGCCTGTCACATGCACAATGGAGGAACTTCTCACAGCAACACCAGAGGCACTACAAGTGACCAGTTTCTGGTCAAAGGAAATTTCGTATTATGCCAAGTTTTTGTTTGTGGTTTTTCTATACATTATAACTGTATTCTTAATTCGCTTCCGATATGATAAATAAAATATACTTCTAACTTAGGGCGACTGTAAGGCGGAGCTAACACAAAGGTATCTGAAGCTGAGAGAGTGGGAGTTGCCCAATTTCACTCCAATCATGGTCTCCAGCGTCATAGTTCAACACTCCAACGATTGCTCGTCTGACTCTAGCCTATTTCAAAATTTAACTATCAGTTGTATAAAGTGAACATGCACTTCTCTTTATCTGTTCTAAATCTGCCTGGTGTTTTATTTTATAACGATAGATTTTTAGTATTATGAAGTAAGAAAACTTTTCATCCACTTTCTCATACCATAATTTCACAAGCTTCTTTACTTGCCTTCCAGTAAAATAAAATACCACAAATGTTGTGAATTTCCCATACTGTATTGAAAAATCAAATTAAGCCCTGGTATGAAATTGATCTATGACACTCTGCTTATATACCTTTTTATCCACTTTTTAGCCCTTGGTTTTTTTTTAAAGTATGGCAACCATCATAAAGCACTTCATGTCTTTTAGGAAGCAGCTGAAGATCTGGATGTGGGACCAAGCTTTTGGCCCATCCTAAGATATGGTTGATAGAATCTGATGTATTTGTTGGATTAATGTGAAGTTGAATACAGACTGGCTCTGACTTTTGGCCCAATGCCACTGGCCCTGTAGTAACGGTCACACACTGTTTTAATGGGGTATGATATTGGTTTTTAAGTGTGTTTTTACGATTGTTTGTTTTTACTATATTTTGTATTATATGTGGCAGTAATCTTGCCATTATGCAAGACCGCTCTGGGTCCCCCTGGGGGAGAAGAGCATTATACAAAATAAATAAATAAATAAATAAATGTGGAGATGTCGGATGGCAGACACACAAGTAACCATCTGCATGTCATAGTTATGAATAAAGGAAAATATTTTTGATTTCTTTTAATCACTGATGATCATAATTCCAAAGCAAAATACTTTGATCCAGAACATTATGTGCCAAACATTCAATACATTATCCATGGTTGTTTACAAGGTGCAGCCTTCAGACAAAGTTCATTTTATATACATACATGTTTATACATTTTGCATTAAACTATTACCAAAATTACTCAGCACACAGCAATCCCCCCAATGAAGACAAAAATAAGATTTTGGTTTCCCTTTGTCTATCCGCTTACCCCCCCCCCCCCCCCACAAAAGACATAATACACACAGAGATGACTTGCAACAAGGACGTGAAATTGCAAAATACCATGGAGTGAGCAAAAATTCTCATTCATTTAATATTCCTCAATTCCATAAAACAGTATACAGTACATTCAGCAAATAATTTCCAAGAGTGTCCACAATGCCGCAAAATCCTGTTTTTTATTTTTATATTTTAAAAACTTTAAATAAATTCACCCTTCATAAAAAAGACAGTTGCATCAATTATTTCGAAGTTTTATTCTTGAACTTTTGAGTGCAAAAGTCACAGAGAACAAAGAGGCAAATCAAGGTGGGGAGGTTTTGCAGAAATTACGCACGCCCAGTCCCAAATGAGAAATCCTTTTATTGCCTGAATATAGTTAATTTTTTAAAGCATTTTATATCCACTGCTCAATGGTGTGCAGCTACTACCCTGGGGAATGATGCAATCCAAAAGGACTGGTAGGAATTCCTGATATTCTTTTTAAAAAATTACTTGCAAGCCCTAAAGTAGAAAGGAATTCCAATAGAAAAAAGTGCTATTTAGATTGTTAGAGCAGTCTAAAAGAAAGGAAGAGTTACTACACAACAAGGATTCCAGTGCTTTGTCACAGGAATGTAAACTTGGAAATGGCATACAATTTAAGTTAGCCCACAATTACATGCTCTTGTCACAAAGTCCTCTACAGACAAAGGGCACAGAGACATGAAACATCTTCTTCTGATAGGCAGATAATGGGATTCAAGACTGTTCAGGCCAGAGTCTGGATGGCTTAATTCAACCCCATCTCTTTAGCTCTGACTATGAGGACACCCCATATCCACACTGGTTCTCAGATGTCCAATATAAGACATAAAACCTTGACCCAAATCTGGTCCACTGCTAATTTGTGTACACCAGTGGTTCTCAATCTGTGGGTCCCCAAATCTGTGGGTCCCCAGGTGTTTTGGCCTACAATTCCCAGAAATCCCAGCTAGTTTACCAGCTGTTAGATTTCTGCGAGTTGAAGGTCAAAACATCTGGGGACCCACAGGTTGAGCACCATTGATGTACACACAGGCAAAACTTGTCTGTTGGGTAAAGAAGACTTTACGAGAAAAACTCGTTTTTCTAGGAAGACAAAAAACAAGATAAGCAGCAACAGTTTACACATTCCCATTTCTAGTGTTGCCAGAAAACTACTTCCCTGGCCACTTGTTCTTCTAAAGCACCTCCTTGTGGTGAAAAGGGGACAGTACTGCAGGGAAATAATTTCTGATAGGATTGCTAAATAAATACAC
Organism: Anolis carolinensis; assembly: GCF_035594765.1. Lineage (NCBI taxonomy): Eukaryota > Metazoa > Chordata > Lepidosauria > Squamata > Anolidae > Anolis > Anolis carolinensis. Next base: position 202,069,276 of record NC_085842.1, read on the forward strand.
CAAATTATATGCTGGTTAACAGAGTTTTCAATATAGTTCACCAATCTGGAAGGCAAACCAGATTGGTGGGATTTATATTCCAATAGAACAGACATTAAGAAATGTGACACAAGTGAGCAAAGTGTAAGGCATTACGTTGTGATCTTACACACTGCATTGCTGGATTTTTCAAAAGATTACGATTTTTAAATTTACAGTTGGTATGGCCCTGGTCATGCTGCCTGTTGGATTCAGCAACTTGGGAATCCCAAAAGGTGATTTTTCTACACTCTGGATATGAGTGATCCAGACATTACACACTGCGGCTGGAGAAGAAGAGCAAAGCAGCCGGCACAGGAGGGTGCTAAACATACACTGCTGTGCTCCTCCAAGGAAAACATAAGGCCAATTGTCCTGAGCTCAGCATGTCCACCAAGTTCCTACTGGTCTTTACAAATTCAGAGCCAATGATAGAGCCCAGACAGCAAAAGGACGATTTGCGAGGTCAGAAGTATCATGTTCAAGCCAGCGGAGGAAAGACTTCTGCTCAGGAGCTTTGCATTGCATTCATCACTGCAAAATTCAGTCCTGGAAAGTTGCTGCCAATCAGTGTAGACCAGCTTTCCCAAACCAGTGTCATTTAGATATGGCAGATTGTAATATCATGGTGACTGAGGATAGTGGAATTTACAGTCCAACATATTAGAGAGCACCCAAGTTAGGGAACGCCAGTGGAGATATAATGCTGGCTTTATGGACCAGTAGTCTGATTTAATAGAAGGCATTTTCCTTAATCTTTGATCAATGAAACATGTCATTTATAAAGCACCTGCTTTCACAGGTGTGTGTAACTCAGACTCTCCAGATATTGTTGGACTGCAACACCCAACACTCTAGCTGAGGCAGCCATAGGTAAAGAGTGATAGGAGATGCAATCTGATAAGATCTGGAAGATCACACTTTGCCCTCCTCTGCACTCACTGGTGATAGGAAAGGTGTCTGTCTGTCTCTGAGGAAGCCATATGGACAAGAGGTACCCTACAAAGGTGATGTATAGGAATGTGATGCGGGAGCCCTATTCAGTCATGTTGTTCCCCTTTTCCCTGGAGATTACTTTAAAATAAGTGGCTAACTCCGCTGGTTCTGGAGCCAACATTCTCCCCTTAGGAGCCACTGCTGCATCATTGCTATAATTCAGGAGCAAACAAGAAAAGGCCATTTAACGGTTCAAATGAGGTGCTCCCAGTTTGCCATCATGGAAAGCACTTAAAAGCATGTTTTTTGGTTGGCTTTTAGCAGTTCAATTCTGACAAATTTTTGGTGTGGGAGAGACAATGTATTTGACAATGACCTCTTACCCATCCTGTCTAAGAATGCCCATTCAGTATACCAATATATTTTAATTGTATCAAACTTCAAGATGGGCACCTTTCCCCCCAAAGAAAATTTACCTGACAGTTTTTTCCTTGTTCTTTCCGTGTATAGTCATTTTCTTTTTATCCCACATTAACTTACCAGAAGGAAAATACTCTTTTGAGGAGAAAATGCCGTTTCCCCTTAGCCCCAGAAATAAAAAATTGGCCTCCATGTAGCCATGAACAATTCCTATCTCATTTAATAGCCTTGTCAATTTCATTCTCTTCCTCTTCTGATGCCTCCCCCACTACTACAATTTAGACTATAAAGCCCAAATTACTCTCCAAAATTGCAGTATAGTGCTCTCCAAAACAGCAGAAACACTCATGGGGCTGTATGAAATTTGTTTAAATATGTATCAACATCATTTCAAATGGTTCAATCCTACCTTTGCCAGATATTCAAGGGAGAATACACTCAAGCGCTATGACCAGCATATTTTGTTGGATGTGAAAAATGTGCAGTTTATTGTTTATCAAATTTTATGACCTATGCTCCTTTTGTGTAGCCATGAAACGGTGCATTCTTGCAGTAGAGTATTTCCACCCATCACTAGTTGTATTCTTAGTAATACAACTGGGCATACTCCTGAAATTACAATCCTAAGTACTATGTATTTATGAAAAAGTGAGACTTAATTTGAAGTAGAGATGGAGTTGAAAACATCTATCATCCTCACTCATTGTTACCTGGAACCTCTTTAAAATATACTGGAGGTTTTGTTGGATTACTCAAGATGAAATACAGACATTTAGTTAGGAGTTATTTTGGGAGAGCCAAAGAACTAAGTGTAATGTAGATTCCTCCTCTGGGACTGCCAACTGTTTCCCAATAACTCAAAATAGCCTGAAATCTATGAAACCAAGTTGATGCAACCACCTACATATCTGGACCCATAGCTAAGCACAAGATCCATTCATCAAGCTGGAATCCAAAGTCAAAAAGGAGGAATTCATTCACATAACATCAGAAGATAATTTAGTGTTTCCCACAAATTATAGCTAACTTCCCTGAATCCCTTGATCATAAGTATGAATCTGAATCAGTAGGTCAACATATATGTATTATACCAGGAAAAAGCAATCTAATAGCATTGGGATTACATTATCTAATCCAGATACAGTTTTTATAAACCAAGTAAACACTGCCTGCGGTTCCACTCCTGAGAGAGAGAAAAATGTGGAAAAGACAAGACATATTCCACACATCAATATTTTCTCTTTTGTTCTGTAAAGTTTTTTCCATATTGACAGCAGCTTGGAAACTGGATCCATAGAGGTGGGATACTCCTAAGCAAAACATATTGCATAGTCAGTGCATTTCTGGTCCCTGGTTCCCCGGGAAGACGGCAGGAACAGAGCGTTCTTTGCTGTATCTTCATTTGCTGTGGGCCATAGCAGTGGGAAAGGGGATGTTAAATAGGATATTGTCTTAAAAGACAGTACATGCTATCCTGATCTTTGAGCCACAAACAGAGACATCTAAAATGAACGGACTTTTCAAATAGGTGAGCAGAAGTTACCCACAGCTGGCAAAAGCACACACGCACGCACACACACTCCTTCAACAGCATACAATGCAACATTTACTCAATTCCGTTGGACCAATATCGAAGCAGCAAATTACTGCACATACTTTTCAGGTTTCTGCAAATATGCCAACCTGCCTACTTCCTATACAATTCAACAATGCTGACGAAAGGCACATACACCATTCAGTAAAGTAAGGAGGGGGAAGAGATAATGCCTACATTTTAGTATAGAAATTTAACACAGTTTGCCTCCAAAAAGATCATAATAAATAAGACAAGACCATGCAGTACTTAAATTAAAGCCAAGATCCAATTCCCTATTCCCATTTTTTTTAAAAAAACAAAAACAATCCCAAAACAAAACCCACATCTTATAAATTAATACGAGCCAAACTTTTCCTCCAGTCGGAATATATTTGGCCTAACAACTGTCAATGCAGCATAAGGAATGCAGGTGTTGTCAGAAAACAGTTTAATTATTTACAGAATGATTATAGGAATGATTACATAAAATACAGAAGAAAAATTTACACCTCTCACAGAAACCAGGACAAGAGATGCTGAGCAAGCTCACAGCTGATAGGTAACTAAAGCACTTTGAGTAAGGCAAACAAGTATATAGCAAAATGAAAAATCACAAGGACTACTGGGCATGGGGGAGAGAAACGCAAGCTGAGGTTGTGTGTTTTTTTTTCAGATGGAGAGCAAAAATTAAAATGTCAAACTATTAATTCAGAATTCAAAGTGGATGGTGTATCTCGCAGCGAATGTTGTCCACACCAAGACCCATCCTCTGAATGACAGGTGCCTCTAATTTCATCTGAGATGGCCTGGGACCCTCAGGGCACAAGCTTCCTAGTGCCAAGGGGCCCAGTTGGCCACTTCTGTCATGTTTCGTATTCTGCTTCCTACAGCGCACACCTGTTTGCGAGTGTACAGTTTCAAAATGTGCAACAACCGGGAAGGCCCCCACCTCCCCCCACTCCCTGATCTCAGGAGGTTATTACACTAACAGCACTCAAGATTCAGTTTTGCTGGCAATACATTTTCAAATCATCCCATCGCTGTGCAAAATGGAGCCATTTTAGAAAAGTGATTTTGAGCCTTGACTTTCAAATTCTGACCACGCATCATTCAGCTCCATGAAGATCATTTTGGCATACTGTTCATAAGGCTGCCCTGTGGCCTGAAACAAAAGAGAATAAACATGATAAATTGACTGCCCAGTTGCATCACAAACAACTCACATTATTTCTGCAGCAGATGGAAAGATACTACATTCACAACTGTATTTGGTTTGGGAGTAAATCTATGTTCAGTGACCATCTCAAAAATTGTTTCCTAGGCTGGAGTCCCAAGCCGTTCATTAGAGCAAAGGTAAGATTAGTCCTACATGGTTTGGGCCCAGGTTACCTATAGGATTGCCTGCACAATCAGCCCTTTAGGACACTGAGGTCCTCTGGGGGATACTGAATCCAACCAGCCAACCGGCAACGGTCACCCAGAGGACCTTTTCATCAGACACCCCACAACTGTTGAACAACCTGCCGGAAGATCTCCGACAGCTAAATGAGCTGTCAAAATTGAAGACCAATCTCTTCCAGCAATTCTACCCAGTCAATTCTAAACCATTAATTTTACGTTCTATTACCACTGAATTTTAATCCTTGTACTGTGTGTTCTAATATACATATTTTATAGTAATGTATTTTATTGTATGGTTTTTATGTTGATGTGTTTTGACTATGTGTACTCCACTTCAAGCCATGAGGCGAGTAACAAATATTAATATTAATAATTTCTATTATATTTCTAGCATTCGTTTCTTGCAAAATTACTACATTTATCAGACTAGGGTATTGTTCAAACATTTCAAGATGCTCCGAAAATGCTATATTCTAGAATCACAATTCAAAAATTACAAAATCAAAATTTGAGAGTTCCTAGTTCAGAAATTTCTGAGGTCTGAGTAATCCATGAAGTATAAGCCTTTGCAGACTGGAACTCACAAGGCTTTTCTATCACTAAACAGTCATGTTCTGAGCATCTTGAGATGTGTCTTGTTTCTTCTGTGGATTCCATGAATGCAGAGGTGACAAACTCATTTTCACTGAGGGCTACATCAGCCTTATGATTGCCTTCAAAGAGCTTTGAATCCATGGATGGAGAATCCATGGATACAGAAGGCCAACTATAATTCTTTTACATAGCTGTCAGTGCACTTTCCCCAGATGTTATAGAACGCTAACATTCATCACTTTTGAATGGCCGCTATGTGGACTGGGGATAATGGGAATTGCAGCCCAACAGGACTTGTAGCTATGAGGTTGGGGAAAGGTTAAAGAACAGGCATCATATCTATAAATCTTGCATCTAAATTCAAAACCCACTATCCTGACTAAACCGAAGCCTTCCAGATATTACTGTATCATGACTCCTACCAGTTCTAGTCATGATCTCTAATGAGGAGTAATAAAGAAGTTTTAGTCCAGTATCTGGAGGGCCACATAAAGTGACATGGTGAACCAGATTTGGTCCGCATGCCTTGACACGCGTGACTTGAGGGAGGGAACAGAGTGTCTCCAGGCAGTTATATGCCAACTTGAAGTAGGGCTGTCTTTTTGTCTTCCAGGTACACAGGAGGAATTTGGGAGTAGCAGACTGAAGAGCAACTGTGGGCACTCACCTTATCTGGATGAACCACAAGCACTGCCTTCCTATAGTACTTCTTCACTTGATCTGGGGTAACCAGGTCTGCCATGCCACATGGTTTCCATTTGGTTTCACCTTCCCAAAGCACAGTGTGAAGAGTAGATAATAAAGCTCTTATATTCCTCTCTTTTCCATCAATCCAATCTAAAATCTAGAGAAAAAAAGAGAAAGATGGCAGAGGAGTTCAAATACAAAACTGACAGCCTTCAAATGTTTTGGACTATATCTCTCATCATCACTGAACACTGCTCATGCTTGTCAGGTCATAAATCATGTAGATTTCTTTAAAAAAAAAACAGAAGGTCTAAAGCTGCTTAATAATGTCTACTTTGAAGTACCATTCAAAAATGTCCATATGTAGTTATTTAATGGAAGTTTTCAAATCTCCACTAGCCTGCTTGCCTCTGACAAATAATAGTCATGTGCATTTGTATAGAATCACTATCTGTTCCTGTTTGTTTCATTTGTAAGGCCTTGTTTTAATTTTTGACCACCTTTCCCGAAAACGGGTGCCTTTCCGAATGAGCTTTTCTGTTCAAGATCTGGAAAAATAAATATTATCAGCCCATTGGTCGCAAAGCCCCAGTGCATGCCAGGGCATACAGCCAAGTATGCCGAATGCCAAGTTAAGAGGCGCTTGGTGCTTGGCCCTGCCAGGGCCTACATCCGAGCGCGCCGAGTAAGAGGCGCTCGGCTGTAGGCCCTGCCAAAAATCAGCTAACCAAACAGTTACCATTCCCACTTTACTTTCATTTCACTGATATTTCTATACCGGAGGGAGGTATACTGTTTTGTGCATTCCAAATGAACAAAATGGTACAAAAACACAAATTAAATGGATAAGACGGTAATTGGGACCATGACTAACAAATGATATTTATTTGCCGGAAGCCAGAAAGCTAAGCAAAAATGGTTATACAAATTAGAACAGGGCTGGGATTCCCTCTCCCCCATACACACACTTTAGGTTGTCAGCACACAGTAAGTGGCTCAAATAGAACTGTGGGAAAGTAAGCCTGGTTTGAGGAATAGGACCTTTCATAGGTTTATTTTTATAGCCCTATCCATGGGGAGCATAGCTTTTGGACCAGAACAGACACACAGAGCTTTTCACTTTTTTCACTGGGGTAGAAGGGATAGGCCTAATCACACATAAAAATCCAGCCACCAAACTACCACTTTCTGCATCACTGAACCAACACTCTGTGCAAGTTCTTCCATCTCTATGTTTCCCTGAGATGATAAAAAAAGAACTCTTAGGTCAGTGGATTTAAACTTAGTAGCCAGAGTTACATTTAAAGAGAAGTAATGGAGGGCTAACGGTACGTCTTTTTCCTTGAAAAAGGCCACTACTCACTAAACCAAAGCTTGGAAAAGTTCCCTTTTGGGAAGATAGTCCCAAAGTTTCCCAGTGGCTTTGCTGGCTGGGAATTATGGGCAATGTCATTCAAAAAGTAAACTTCACACTAAAGACATAGAAATTTGATAGAATATTGAAATGACTCTAAAGAAACTATCAAATTTTCTAAAGCTTTGAACACACAAAGCTATAATCAGAGCTGGCATCATTTCTTTTGACTGGCAGGCATTCTCTAGGGTCTTTGCAGGGTCTTTGCACAGCTCTTTCATTTGAAGTTATTTTAAGGGATTGAACCTGGAACCTTCAGCAAACAATGCATAAGCTCCACATCTGGGCCATGTTCCTCCCCATTCCTACAATACCAACACTAAGAAATCTTGTCTTTATCCTCTCCACCTCTTTTACAGAAAGCTCTCTGATGTTACATGCAGTTCAGGCACTGACTTCTATCCAACACACATAAGAGGTGGCAGTACAGGTATAGTTCAGTATAAAAACATCTAACCTTTAATTTTAGAGGGTCCATATCTCTAGACATTTCTTGTTTTCTCATCTCTGCAATGGTCTTTGGTCCTTTTCTGTCAGATTTTGCGGCAAACCCTTGATTTGACAACAGATCTTCAAAATCGTTTTCTGACACTTTGGGTTTTTGTCCTGGCAAATGAGATAAAAACTATGAAATTCACTGGTCAATGACAAGCGACAAAGAAGCAAAAATCCTTTATCTTAACCAACATGGTTGTAACACCAAGTCATATGAATCATAATGAAACCCATCCATCCATTGTCACTTGAGAAACAGCTACATATCAAGACTCCAAGAATGTCCCTGCTTATTCAACATTAATTCCTTCAGTGAGATGTATTCCCTAGTGAATGTGCTGAGAAGTGCACTAATTAGGCAATTCGAGACATTTTGAACATGTTTTCAGCCATAAATTTTCCTTTTCAGTAAATGAGCAGCTTTACAGGCCAAAGCAATTACTGAGGATCTGTACACATACTCACACTGCCTCTACATAATAAGAAAAAAATAGTCACAGAAATATAATCAGCCTACATGTTTTCATGTCTCTGTATCTAATTTCCCCATGCTTCTTTGGGAATTTAAAATACTCTACCCATTAATGTAGATTTCTAGTATTCACTTTTAAATGACATATGTAGATTATACTTAGTCATACTTAAAAGGAATTCTATAAAAATCAGAAGGACTCATCAATCATAATTAATAATCTGAATGAATCTTGGAATGGGGTTCAGTCTGGATTAAATCCATACTCCCTATGATTAGTTAATTCTGTATGTTTTATAACAAATAGGACCACTTTTATCATTAAACTATAAGGGACTATGGGGTTTGAACCTCATGGGCTGGGACTTCAGATAGAGTTGTTAACAGTCCTCTCTGGGCAAAGCCCAAACCCATGAGATTCTGGATTCAAATGTTACAATCTCTTACAGTCTGGCTCAGGTAGTTGACTCTGTATGTCAAAAGGCTGACAGAAATAAAGGAGCCTGCTTAGAGAAAATCATGCATAGGTTTGGTTAAATATGGCTAGCTAGAGCCAGCATGGTGTTGTGGTTTGAATGCTGAACAGCTACTTTCGAGAGCAGTTTGAATTCCCACTTGGCCACAGAGGAAGCCAAAATTACAGCTTCAGAAGAAGCCGAATGCAACCCCTCTCTGAACAAATCTAGGGTTGCCATATCAGAAATGACTTGAAGGCACACAATGACAAAATTAACCACTGTTGCTGTTATTATTAAATGCTGCCACTTATGGCAATCACTATGAGTGGGAAACCTTGTTCACGTCTGGCAAACTGAGAGCTGTGCCTTCCTTGATAAGAGTCTATCCACTTGTAATGAGATCTACCAATGTTCATACTACCTTCAGTTTTGTCATTTCCAGGGCCTAACTACCATGTTTGATCTTGGAAGCTAAGCGGGGTCAGTTTTGGTTAGCATTTGGATAGGAAACCACCCACAAATGCCAGGCGCTATCTATATATATAAAAGAGTGAAGGCATCACGGCGACCCACAAAACAACAAAACTACAGGCCCCCCAACCTCGAAATTTGACAACACAACCCATCATCCACGCCTCTAGGTTGATACAACAAAAAGAAAAGAAAAATAAAGTTCTATTTTGAGAGAGAGGAATAATTGCTTTTATCCAATTGCTGCCAGTTAGAAGGCTAAGCTCCTCCAACTTGGTCTCCTAGCAACCCAATAAAAAATAATAAAAAACACTAAAAATTAATACAATAAAATACTATAATAACAGAAAATAACTAAAAATAATACAAGAAAATAATAAAATATAATAAATAAAAATATAACTTACAATAAAGATTAATAAAAAATGCAAATAACATCAAATAAAAATTACACAACAATTTTTAACCAATACCACCACCACTTTGCCACAGCAACGCCTGGCTGGGCACAGCTAGTAGGTTATATTTCAGTGGTTCTCAACCTGTAGGTCCCAGGTGTTTTGGTCTACAACTCCCGGAAACCTTAGCCAGCTGTTAGGATTTCTGGGAGTTGAAGGCCAAAACATCTGGGGACCCAACATGTTGAGAACCACTAATATATTTCAAAAGAAAGAACTGGTAAAAACCACTTCTGAGTATTCTTGCCTAGGAAAATTCATGGAGTCAGCCTAACTTGACAGGCAACTTTAAGGTACACACAGGTATGTTGCCTTTTCCAATGAGCTATGTCATCTCATGTTATGCACAAAATACAATAGATTCAGTTTGGTCACTTTGGCTCCTAATCAGAATTCACAATTGATGTGCTCTTGGAACCATTTATTTGTCTTTTTTGTTTGTTTGTTTGCAGTCAATAATATCAAGAGACCTCTCCTCCAGCACATTTCAAATGAGTTAATTTTCTTCCTGCCAGCTTTCTTCAGTGCCTAGCTTTCAGATCCATAAATAGAAATACTTTAGCACGGATGACCTTCTCTCAAATGCACACCTTAACATGATGAGGGAGTTTGAGTGTGTGAGAGACAAGCTGAGCGTAATACCAACAAGTGACGAGACTCTATCAAGAGTTTAGACTCCTAATAATAATAATAATAATAATAATAATAATAATACTTTATTTATATACCGCCTTATCTCCCGGATGGGACTCATAGGGTAACTCAGAGTATAATGCTCAAAATGGAGATACTAGTCTAGGATGCATCCATCCCTTTCAGGAAAAAATAGCTGCATCAGCAGAACAGAACTATTAATTGCAATGTAGAATCTCCATAAGAAAAACTATTAGTTGTTGTTGGCTGATACTGAAAGAAGATCTCTTAGAGATAATGGCAGTAGCCTTTAACTAGCACTTTAGCTATGAGACTAGGCATTATGTTTCAAACTGTTTTAATTGTATTTATGTTTTATTGATTTTATTGCTCAAAGTGTTGCATTTGTTTATTTGTATTCATAATGCGACACTGAGTTTTGCCATAACTGTAAGCCACTCTGTACCCCACTCTTTGGAATGAGAAGAGTGGGGTAGAAATATAATAAATAAATAACAATTAGACAATCCAAAAACCACATGGTTGTTTAAATACAGATCCAATCCTATATATATAACTGTAAAAGTGAATGTCAGAAACAGTCAGTTCTCTTAATGGCCTTCAAGCATTTTAAAAATTACAATAGCACATAACTGCAACTCTCATCTTCCCACACCACTGCACCTGCTGGGATGACAGCAGCTGCAGTCCAAATGTTGCTAACTCCAAGGAAAAGCAATTTAAAGCATATCCTGTAAGTTCTCCCATAAAGGAACTTACCAAAGCCTGGGGCTCTGATGCCTCTCTCTTCACGTCCGCCAATAACGCTGAAATTCACTGTGTAGTTGGGTTTCGGCTGTACACTCGGCTTGGCTTGTTCTGGTGGTTTTGGTTGTGAGTGAGATTGCCATGATGAGCTAGTTGCTTGTGGTTTGTTGGCCTGCCACGGATGCCCAGTCTTTTGTGAAGGAGTGGATTTCGGGGCAAAACTACCAGCTGAGAAACCCCCACTTGAAGCACCTGGAAAACAAGGATCAGAGTTTCTGTTGTAGACTTCTAAGAGACTCTATTTGATTTAACCCAAAGATTGCACCATGGGTTAACCACCAGCTACAGAAGATCTTGCCAACTGGAAAGTTGGAAGTTCAAGCCATGGATGGGGTGAGCTCCTGCTGTCAGCCCAGCTTCTGCCTACCAAGCAGTTTGAAAATAGCTATGTGAGTAGATAAATAGGCACCACTTTAGCAGGGAAGTAAAAGGCGCCCCTGAAAAACATGTCAGCGGTTCGATCAGGAAGGTGTCTATTAACAATCAAGCTCCTCGGTGTAGAAGAATGGAACAACAGCACATCCCCATGGCCGAGTCGAGCACAGCTCCAGATGCCGGAGATGGAAAAAAGAGGGAAGCCTGCCTCTGTTTATGTACTGTTTTTGTCACTTGTATAATGGCATTGAATGTTTGTCATATATGTACCTGTAATCTGTTCTGAGTCCCCTTGGGAGATAGAATGGAATATAGAGTATATTATTATTTATTATATTATTGTTTCAGCACTAATGGCCATGGACACTTTGGTTCTTGAGGCAAAGGACAAGATGGGGCCCCTTCCCCATTCCATATAAAAGCTGAATGGTTTGAAAGCTATTTATTTTATTATTTTTTTAAATGTCCATTCTCCCAGAGTTGGTTTTCAAGGCAGCTCACAAAGAAATTGAAGAAGAAGCAAATAAAATTTAATTTCTTGAAGAATCAGTTACACCTAAATCCCATACTGGTAAAAGGGAGCAAAGCTTCCACCACACTCAAAGGCAGGCCAGGTTAAGAGAATACGACAGGCTATTTGGGACAGACAACTCTGTCCTCCTTCAAGAAAAGGGAATGGCTAGAAGGCTGGAGATGGACTATCAAGTAACTGCTGTTGCCGCTCTTACTATTTACTGCTGGATGCAGTTACCTTATTCTGCCTAATTAAAAACCAATTATACTGCTAACTGTGCAGCAAACACCATAGCTGTGTTGTTATGGGAGAAGTTATTTTACATATAAAAACACAAAGAAAGGGGCGTGTATTTTTAAAATAAAAGAAGAGGTGTCTTTGCAAAGAGATTTTTGGCGGATTGACATACCAGTATTAACTCATGTAAACATACAAAATATTTACATATTGATGAATGCTGGCCTTATTTGTCTAGTAGATTTGAACTACATACAGAGAGAAAGGATGAACAACTTGTGACTTTCCAGATGTTCCTCTTTCTTGGCTGTGTTGGCTAGAGCTGATAGAAGTTGCAATCCAGCAATGAACTTGGCACATATTGCCCACCCTGGATGCAAAGGTACTTTCACTGGAAGAGTGAAAGGCATGACTAAACTAGAGGAAGCTATTATAATAAGCCTAGAGGCAAAATAAAAATGTGTAGATGAGTTTCTTCTGACAGCTGTGAAAATTGCTCACAGAAGAACTTGACCCTACATCCTCTGGCTGCCCTAATTAATTACAGAGAGCAATCCCAATGAACCTCATGGAGCATTGCTGAGCATGCATAAAGTGGTTCACGCAACCTTCTTGGGACCTGAATGTCACCAGGGTGGAAGCCATGCGGAGACTAACAAAGGGCCCTTTTGGAGGATTTGGAACCTCCACAGCACATGCAGCTCAAAATCTGCAAGTCTTTGGTAGTTGCTAAAATACCGTACTCCCAGACTCATGCCTGGTAGACCTCCTTGTTATTCCATACTAGTCGAGTGCATACCCTGCTCATAGCATGTGAAGCAACCCAGCTGAAACACTAGAATGCTGAATATTGGAAAGTGATGGTACCCAATTTCAATTTCCCACACAGACCTCTCCAATTAACCCATTCTATATATCAGATCCAAAATGCAGGAGGCAGACTCAAGCAGGACTTCATTTCCAAGCTTAAATCAGGAGTCCTGTGCAGAAGCCTAAAAGCAGCAGCATATCAAGAAGAACAGCGATTTCTCAAAACTGAATTTTGAAACAAGTTGTTTAAAAGAGGGCAGACAGTTAATAAACTGTCTGTAGTAATAGAAATCAAGAGGGACATGACTGGTTTTCCATTTCTGGCTGAACAGAAAAAAGTATAGAGAAATAAATGAGAAATAATTCTCCTGTTTTTTAACAACTAAATTTTACTTTGCAAGTCACCCCATGTTTCAGCTACATTAGCTACCTTAATTGTACAGAATATTGACATTTTCTATCTTTTACTTGCTCACACACTTACCTGGAAGGCCAGCTTTCAGGTTAGCAAGGTCAGCGAAAGGATCAAAGTTCTGCGATTTTGCTTGATTGAAGGAGAGGCCTGAGGGAACATTTGTAGGGCCTCCTGTTGTAAAAGCTTGTCCTACATAGTGAATTGCAATTACTATACTGTGCAAAAAAGCAGATGCATAGTGGCAAAAGGTCTCATGTTCCTATGCTGTTAAGCCTGCCTTCTGGTCATAGGCTGGAATATTCTCTAAATCTTTGAGAATGTTTCCAGAAATAATAAGATGTTTCATGTTTCATTTATGCCATGCTTTTGACATGAAATAAATAAATAAATAGAAACACATGTGGTTTACATTGGTAATACCAGAAAAGTAGAAAATTCTATACAATATACACAGCAATAAATCAACGGTTGGCTGCATTGGAGACTTTTGAGAAATACTATCAGGAAAAATAAAAATCAATATTCTTCTCCAAATGTCCTCTTGGGACACTTCGGGAATTTTTTTATCATATTTTGGAAAGCATCCTGGGCTGTTTTTCCTGTTGTTAAAAAGATTAAAAGTAATTTCTTGTTTGATTAACATTTTAGAAAAAGGCCTCTCTTGGCAGAGGACTACACCAAAGCATGGCATAAATTTCACCTTAGTGCCAAGAGGGCATTTAGGGGAACTTTTTGATGCCCAGGGGTTCTAGGTGCTGTAAAAAAACACCCTGAAGGACAGATGCAACCCTATGGCTACACTTTGCTCACCCACATATCAATTATGAAAAATGTATTGACTGAACTCACTGGGTCTCATATCCTCTCTGCTGTCAAGTTGATGAAAGCATCAGAACAGAATAAATTTAGAATACATTATGCCATGCCTTGTTCTCCAGATTAATCATGCTTTCAGAAGCACAACTTTGCTTGAAAACAGGGCACACACTCCTTATACAGTACTTTCAAGTCACTGCCATCACTCATCTGTCAGGCCTTGTAGCACTATCTCACACTACTGGTAGCTTTGTCTACTTATAATAAACAGCTGAAAAGTTGACACCATTGGACAATACCTTCCAGGGTTGTCTTCTTAGACGTTGCCGGTGTTGGAGTGCTAACTGGAGGGGAATCTGCCCAAGAATCCCAGCCGCCTAAAAGATCTGGCTGACTTGCAGAGGAAGTCATTTTAGGTGGATCTGGTGCCAAACCTCCTAGAGGAACAAAAAATTCACCAATGTATTAGATTTCAAAAAAATGATAGCAAGGTCCTCATAGACTTAACAGCATACAGGAAGAAGTACAGCACTTGAATGAACCAAATTTAGAAAAATGTTTTGAAAATGCCATCTTTTATTGCTCTTTATAGTCAGATTTATTTATTTTCATGTGCTCCTTTATAGTTCATGGCTATTATTTCCAGTACTGCTGTAAATCCATTTTCACACATATTGAGAAGTGGATACCCCTCCCCCCAAAATCCTTCCCTTACTTTCTGGAAGGACTCCAAGTCTCTTATTTTAAAGAAATGCACTTATTTTATGATACATGTATTCTACTCAAAGCATATATTGAGAAGAGGGTGGATAAAGTGGAACTTATTCTCTGAAAGGCAGACAGTAAACCTTCATGGCAAGCTGACACCGGGGATCTTGATTTTTCCTATCCAAGATCTGTCTCAATTTCCATTTTTTTCCTACTGAGTATTACTAATAGCTTCAGTTATAGTTCAGTAGCAACAAGCACATCCTGCAGCTCAGCTGGATGAGTCTGCATTAAATCTTAATGGGAGAACACATAAGGATGCTGTCTGCTATAGATTACTCACAACTGCCTACCTCAGTTCCATTTAGAATTGGAAAGCCAATATGATGGTTTGAATGTTGAACTACGACACTGGGAGATCAGGGTTCAAATCCACACTTGACCATAGAAACCTACCTTGGGCGAGTCACACTCTCAGCCTCAGAGAAAGGCAAGAGCAAATCCCCCCGAACAAGCACTGACTGGAAAACCCTGTGATATGTTTGCATTAGGGTCATCACAAGTCGGAAATGAAGGAACTATTGGAAAATAACTGCACCCAGTCTCTGGGCACATATCTTTTTGGAAAATGGGAATCCCCATGAATATGTGGAGACCACCATTTGAAAACCACTGGTCAAGAAAAGCATGACTTTGTTAGAAGTCAACTCTTTGAAAAAGTGATATTCACAAGCATTAATGTAATGGCACACAGGTAACTCAGCAATTAAACTGAAGAACCATGTCTTCGAACTGCCAAAGACAAAGACATGCCATTACAAAAATATATTTGGCTAGCAGAGGATGGTTGCTTCTTTAAAGTTGAAATTGTAGTTACACTCCCTTTAAAACCTTTTAGTTTAAAATATGCACTCAGAGATAAAAAACAAAAGAAAAACCAAAGTCTTCTTTGAAAAATAACATATCTTGTTTACTCATAAACATCTTGTATTAATTCACCATACAGGCACATTTCTTAAGTTCAGTTAAAGATAGGATACAGTTTCTCTGTGTTGAGTACACAGGGTATCATTCTTAATCAATAGTCCATAGTCTTTAAGTATACTTTTATTCACTGAAGTCCATAAGCATACTTCTATATTGAAGTCCAAACAGCAACATACATTCATCCACCTTCACTGAGGTCTGATGCAAATACAAAATGGAGTCCTGAGTCTGCACATGCTGAGTACAATCACATGTCTATAACTCCTCCCATACCAAAGAGGTACAGTCAAACTGGCAAATCAACATACATATTGAATACAGGTTAGCACATATATACATTAACGAATAGACAGTGAAAGGTTTAGGAGGTTGCTATTTCCAACAGGAACTACTAAATAAGTCTAAAAGATGATAGCCTCATCGACATTAAGTGCCAGATTAGCTCTGACAGCATGATGCACCAGAAACAGTAAAATGGTTTTGACGGTCCTTCATCTGGATAATGCAGACTGTGAGGATCAAAAATGAAGCCACCCAAAAATAGCATGTATACTGCCCACAAGTCACAAGCTTTTGAAGTGAAGGCTGACGTCATCCTCCAAGTCTGTCATTACTATACTTTTTTGAGCTGCAGCAAGAGGTGGCGGGTTATGAAAACAAATGTCTTGCTCAACCTTAGGAAACCTGCTGCAGTAATCAAATGGGAGCCTTATCACCAATGAACAGAGAATCATCTTTACACCAAGATAAAGTGTACGCTGCCTTATCTGAAAATGTATCATGTTCCCTGGAAGCATTCTTGCTAGAATAGTCCTATCTCTTTCCAACACGAAATTACAAAATAACACTAAACTTAATAATAAAATGATACTAAAAACTAAATAAGTTACAAAAATTCCCCTACTCGTATTTGATTATATCTATATGTAATTCACCTCAAATGCATTTTAACAGACACAAAATTAAAACGAACCATACTATTATGGACCCTTAGTATCTGCTGGGATTAGGTTCCATGATCCCACATGGACAGCAAAATCCCTGGATACTCAAGTCCCTTATTTAGAATGATGTAGCAAAATATGTTCCTTATATAAAATGGAAAAATCAAGGTTTGCTTTTTCAATTTCCTTTTTTTTGAGGGGGGGGGGAATATATTTTTATGCTGCGGATGGTTGAACCCACTGGTGCAGAATCCATGGATCCAGAATCCATGGATATCTAGAGCCAATTGTATTATACTGACTATGATATTGACAAAAAAATCTGAATATGTTTTGTGTTGGCCACAGCAGTTCAACCAGGAGCAGAAAGAAATATGTAGAAGGAAAAGATGAGTGGTTCATGTTATATGATGATCTGGAAGGATATATCCTTGAACTATTCTATTTAAAAGGGTGAAATATTCTTAATATAATAATATATTAGGATCAATCAAAAGACCGCCTATTGGTTCTTCAGTACAGTTTCCCTCCATATCCATGGATTGGGAATTCACAAACTCAACCATCCACAGATTGAAAAAAAAATTAAATCCCAAAGGGCAAAGTTGATTTTGCCATTTTATTTAAGGGATTGTATTTTATTACTCCATTGTATATAATGGGACTCGAGCATCCACAGATTTTGGTATCCACAGCCAGGGTGGGGATGTAGCCAAACCCCCTCAGATATCAAGGGTGCACTGTACACTTTGCTAGGGGTAAGCTGATACTTGCACAACTACTGATGACTCGTTCAGCAACCTCTTATCTTATGACTACATCTAACTGCAGGCTTCATGGCTACATTACATAACTAATTTTCAGTCTAGGGATGCAAGCCTTCAACTATCTCCATCTAGTTTCCTTCCTGCTGTGTGAGAAATAGAATATTGCTCTATGGTGTTTTCCCTGTAGTAAAATGTTCTGAAATGTTGTGGAGGAATTGTTCTGAAAAGAAGAACATGTTTTTGGTACAGACTTCCTGTTTCTTTCCTCCATCCCCTTTTCTTGTTTTTGTGACAATTAGCTTGCTAAAGAGGCCTGGAGACCTGTAAAGTTTTGTCATTTTGGCTGGTCCTGATCTAGGTATTGCTAGATATTGTTCAATTGTAAATTTTATCCCCTGCCCCCAATAGTGCAACTACCACCACTATTAAGGAAGTTCTGTAAATTATAAATTAAACAATACTGTACAGAAACTGCAGAGAAACACAGGCTATAGAACAGAAAAACTGCCATAAAGTTTTTGTAGAAGATCTTTATTCATAATGGAAATTGATAGATGTATACAAATTCTTGGGGAAAATTTTGCACAATTAACGGGAACAGCAGAATTCTCAGTTGCAGCTGTGCCAAATCACTTCTCACAAGGTCTTAAGACAGCACTGCACTCAGAAGATCTTTTAATTCTCTAATTAAAGATGACAACTAGGATTTCCTGAGAATCAAGATACAGGTCTAGCATTACATAAGATTTAAGCTGTCTAAGACCTCCTTCCACAAGTGCTGTCTCTTCATTATCCTGCTGTCACCATCTAGAAAGTGGCTAATGATTCAATTACGGTTTGCCTCCTTAGTTTCACCATCTTTGAATCCCTAGCTTATTCTGCAGGACCACCTGCTGGGTGGACAATCTTCCTAAAGTGAAGGTAGGAAACTTGTGCCATGCCAGATACTGTCAGATTTCAGTTCCCAACAGACCCAGCCATCCTGATGAGGGATGATGAAAGTACAGGCATCCCCCAAGTTACAAACATATGACTTACAAACCATTCATAGTTAAGAACAGGAGTGAAACAACAGGAAGTGAGACAAATCTGCTTCTCTAAAGGGAAATGCACTTCTGAAAGAATTATCACGTCTCAATTGAAGCTTTATCACCAATCCCTGAACCACCAAAACAAACACCACAGGAGAGTTAACCTTCCCCTATGCTATCCAAAGCTCTAATTAGATCTATATCTATATCTATATCTGTGCCTGGAGTGTACCTGATCTGACTTACAAATTCAATTTAAGAACAAACCTACAGAACCTATTTTGCTCGTAGCTTGGGCACTGCCTTGTAGTAGTTGATCACTATCTGGAGGTCTATAGCCCCCCATCCCTGAATCTATCACTACATAAGAAAGTCCTCCCTCTTGGCCACTTTCCCAATGCACTGAAATCTGCCAGATGCCAATTGTTTTGAGAAATCTCTCCTCTTGCATTTGAGCAGACATTTAAGAAGCAACTCATAATGATTATGATAATGATAGGCACAGCCACAGCCTCAGGTTTATACAGGATTTTTCAAAAAGTGAGAACTTATAGCCTAGTAATAAAAGTACATGCTTTGAATACAAGTTCAATTCTACTGGTTTTTCTAGCTATAGGATCAATCTTTGGTTACTGAATCAGAAAAGATTGATATGATAAAGGAGTGCCAGACTTTGGAGGAGAACCAGAGTGGAAATCACATGGCCATCCAGATGTTTGATTGTAAGAGATCCTACCAGCATAGCCAATGGCAAAAATTTCTAGGACTTACAGTTCAACAGCATCTAAAGGCCGCTTATTATTAATTTAATTAATTAATTTATTTATATCTCGCTCTTCTCACCCGAAGGGGACTTAGGGCGGCTCACAGCACAGGCACAATTCGATGCCTTGATCACATATCAACATAAACAAGATATACAGTGTTCCCTCACTACTTCGTGGTTCGCTTTTTGCGGATTCGCTGTTTTGCGGTTTTTCAATAAACTCTAAAATAATATTATAAATCATAAAAAATTACAATTTACAGCCTAAGGAAGGAAGGAAGGAGAAATCGAAGGGAGAGAAAAGGAACTAAGCAGAAACGGGAGGAGAAGGAGGCGATTTATCAACACACAATTGGTTGATAAAGACTTAAAATAGTGCATAACTACTAAAATAATGTATAAATATATAGCGTCCCTACTTTGCGGATTTTCATTTATTGCGGGTGGTCCTGGAACCTAACCCCCATGATAATTGAGGGAACACTGTACTTTAAAATCATATAATTAAAACATACCAATTCAAACAATTACTTAAAATCACACAGTCTGAAAACATATGCCAGGAGTCATTCCAATTGTCATCTGTATTGTTCATTTTTGTACTGAGATATCAATTGTTGCACTGGGAATAACTGTGCAAATGCTTGATCCCACAACCACGGTTTACCTTTCTTCCTATTCCTACCCTAAATTAGAACAATGTTTCTTATACAGATATCTTCTATAACTCCCATTACCTGCAGAATGCATGCCCACTGATTACATATATATTCCAAAAACAAAAAGAGAGTCTTCGCAAGACATTGCAAAAATAGGATCAAAAAAGAAAAAAAATCCCTGAAAATAACACTTCAAAGAAAATCAAATACATCAATGCCACAGGTTACGCAGCATGCTACGCACCTATTCTTTCTTCTACCATTTTCATGGCAAACTGCTATACGTGTCTGTTTTACATTATAATGAGGGCTCAGAAAGGTCATCCCATATTTCTTTACAACTTCTATTGCACACATTGTGAGGCTTTGAAGGTAGCACATTTGGTTAAATGATTCCAGTGTACAAGAACTCATAATTTCGTGTGTCTTAGCAACATAAAACTCATAACTACAAATTTCTATTTCAATGTGTGATCTCTCCTGACAGCAAAAGGCTTCTTCTATAAAGGTAGTGGTCTACTAAGGTTTAAACAGAGCTCCCAGCTCATGTGCATCTTTTTATCATCATGCTTCACTATGTTTCAAATAGCAGTTCTGCCTTCTTGAAAAAGCAGAGGAAGTCTGTACTTCCAGAAGGCAGTGGAGATATAGGCTAGCATCCTATCTGGCAGCTACAATGTTGTAAACCAGGCTTTTCCAACCTGCAGTCCGTGAGCCAAATGTAGCTCAGGATGGCTATGAAAATAATAAACGTGTTAGATGATAAATTCAAGAGAAAATGTGGAAGACTAATGTTATATATAATAAAATCAAGAGCAAGAGGACTCTGTTCCAATGAAACATAACATGAATTGGGAAAAAGAATTCAAGTGTGTATTCTGCATTAGCACCGCATGCACCATGTGCTCTCAAAATTTGTACATGAGTGGCTTCAGTTTTGTGGTGGTGTGTCTTAAGACAATTCTTCCGATAATCCCTCGGAAGTCAATAGACTGGACTCCTCTGTTGTTAACTAAGTTTATGATCTCCTATTTGATACTCACATTCACAATTGTAGCACCATGGTTATGACCACAAATGGTCATAAATGCCCCTCATATCCACTTTCAAGTCTAAGCAGCCGTACTAAAAGATAAAAACTCTGAAGGGCTGTGAATGCTCTTGGATGATAACTACACCCTTCTCACCAGCAAGCAACAAAGAAGCCTTCTGTGTTTTCCACCTGTAGAAGAACATCTACAGCACCTAATCTAATTATGGGATCCTGAAAACACAGTGAACTATAGTCCAACTAAGGTAAACTTCAACCATCCAAGAATTGTGAAAGCTTTCCAAACAATCTGCAAACACGGCCTTATATCATTCTCTTTGGAACACGTTTCTTGTTTAAGGAAGCAATTAGTAATATTAGTAGTTTTCTTCCTGCTGTTCCAAAGTATTTGTAAGCCATTATTTTTAAAGTGTATTTCGGACTTATTGTGTACAAAACCTGCACATGATTTTGTGTGCAGAAAACATGGTTGCATTTTCTGTACCAAAAACAGCATTTTCTGTTATATTCTGTCTGGAAAAAAAATATTTTTTGCTGCAAATCAATCACATGCAAATTCTGTGCAGAGTAAGTCCCCAATGATAGCATTTTCTGCGCAGGAAACAGTATTTTTCCACAAAATATATTTAAAATTGTTTGCTGCTCTCAAAAAATGGTTCATGCCTTTGTAGGTCTTCTGCGTTTATTGCAATTCCAACACATGAACTGTCATGTATAACGTATTTATAATTCTGCATGTGTGTATGTAAGAATTATACCGACATACATGTGCATGGACACACACACACACACACACACACACACAGCAAGCCTAAAACACTTAAAGATAAATCCTAGTTTCCTCTATAAGCCTTTGAAATGCCTGTTCACTTATTGCAAGCAGTTGTCACCACCAAGCTACCAAGCAAGCAGGGTCCATACAGGCTGCTTCTTTGTTTTGCTGGTTCAAAGTTGTGCTAGGGAGGCAGTTTTGTTCTGCTGTGTTTTGTTGATTACAGTATGTAACACAATTTTTGTTCCTGTGTTGTAAATGTCATTTCCAAATTGGTTCTACTATAAACACATGCAAACATGGAAAAGGTTTATCAAAC
This sequence comes from Anolis carolinensis, assembly GCF_035594765.1. NCBI lineage: Eukaryota > Metazoa > Chordata > Lepidosauria > Squamata > Anolidae > Anolis > Anolis carolinensis. The sequence continues at coordinate 202,091,308 of NC_085842.1, forward strand.
TTCAAAAAGGTTTATCAAACTGCAAAAACTTTGTTTTGGTGGGACATCCTGCAGGACATTTTGCTATAGTTTTTCAATGAATATCTCATTGAGTTTCAATGAATTCAACAGAGTTTGTGGCAGCAACAAAAACAAAGTTTCTGGAGTTTAGCAACTACAGTAAAGTCTTGCTTATCCAACGTAAACGTGCCGGCAGAATGTTGAATAAGCGTAAATGTTGGATAATAAGGAGGGATTAGGAGGCAAAAGCCTATTAAGCATCAAATTATGTTATGATTTTATAAATTAAGCACCAAAACATCATGTTTTACAACAAGTCTGCCACTTGTTTGGGAGCGTGGCTACTTGTGTGTTGGCCCGCTGCGTGTTGCTGCTTAGAGCAACACAACACTTACGTGTTGCTGTGGCGCAAGCTGGTGAGCAGCCAGCTGCAGTCAGCTGAGACCAATCACTCTGACCAAGAGGTCATGAGTTTGAGGCCAGCTCGGAGTCTACGTTTGTCTTCTGTCTTTGTTCTATGTCAAGGCATTGAATTTTTGCCTTATATGTGTAATGTGATCCGCCCTGAGTCCCCTTCGGGGTGAGAAGGGCGGAATATAAATACTATAAATAAATAAATAAATAAATAAATAGCTGTGAATACAGGCAGGAGGCAGACTGCGTTGGATAATACAGAACGCTGGATGAGCAAAGGTTGGATAAACAAGACTCTACTGTACTTTTAAAGTTAGTATCGCACAAATAAACAGAATAACAGTTTCAAAGCAGGAACAGAACATTTTTCAAATTTTGTTCCATGTGCGTTACGGGATTTTGTTGCAAGACTGTCTTTTAAGGAACCCTGCCAATTTTGAGAAAGAGCTCTATTTTCTAAGCAATTTGAATGTTAACACATTTTTCCCACCCAGTGAAACTAAGGAATGTCTAAGCCTTCCCTGATGTCCTCCAAACCTCTTGATCTGCAACTCAAGTCTTGGATACATAGACAAGGTGCTTTCCATAGGCTTAAGAAGGCTGTGCTCAGGGAGACCTGTCTGGCCCCATATCATAATTGTGAATGTTGGCTAAGTCATTTATGTATTCCCAGACATTTTATGGAATGTGAATAGCCTTAGGTTAATTAACTAGTAGCTACCCCTTTTGTGCATTGCTAGGAGTAGTTTCTGTTAAATATTACATATTATTTTCTTGTTTTAACTTCCACCTATTTTATCTGCAACAGTCTTTCTTTTTTTCTTTTAGGGAAGAAAACCATAGGAAATGGGAATAAATAATAACCAAAGCAATGCCAGCCATCTCCAGACAATATGGCACCAGGAAAGCGTCAAATCAGGGAAGACAATGTATGTCATCTCAGAATAACTCAAAGGGTCTGCTATGTACAGCTGAAGAAAAGCGTAGCTCTTTTTCGAAGCAGAGACATCATTTCTGGGCTTTTTGTCCAACATCAGTACAAACAAAATCTTCCTGTTTGCTACTTTGGCTCTAGGATATCATGGAGGACCACATTCCTACAAATATAGAAAGTGGCTATCAGGAGGAGGGTGGATGTAAAAAAAATGGCCTTGGGGCCACACGGGCTGCATTTTGTGCTCCCTTGCTTTACAGGATCATTCTGTTGTTGTGTGAAACATCTCTCATTCAGGTACAAAATACCTGGTTTAAGTCATTTAATATCTTAGTGCCCTCTTTCCAAGTACTTTTAAAAAAACTTGTCAATCTACAAAGGTCAGGTAACAAGAGCAGAGCAGGGCCCTTTAACCAACATAATCTTTCCATGATATTATTTCCAACGCAAACATTCACTGAGGCTGAAAGGTTACTCTCCAACACCATCTTACAACAAGCCGACTAAGTCATACGCACGGACTGAACATTGTAATTTTAGAAACACTCTTAGCATCTTTTTCTAACCTGTGGAGTTGTTGCTATTTATGTGCCATTAGGTCAGCAAGAACAATCTCTTCCTGTTTCCTCCAACAACTATTTATAGATTTAATCGGTAGAGAAGCCTACACAACACACGCATGTGTACTTCCTCTCACAATTCAGAACCCACTATACATGGTGGGCATTGGAGTCTAGTTAAAGGTTACTTGCACAATGAAATTAAACATATATTCCCTTGCATTTTTTCATCCAGAAGTACTGGAATAACTGTTCGACTATCATTTAAAATTGCCCTGTGTCCCTTCGGGGAGAGAGGGCGGGATATAAATAAAGATGATGATGATGATGATGATGATGATGACAATTAAAATGGAATATAAACTAGAATGAAATCTTGTCTGTTGTGCACCCTCAAATCATTCCCAACGTGACCTGAGGTTGCCACTACCATAAGCTTTACTGCGGTTGAGAGTATGTAATTCTCCCAAGATCATCCAGTTGGTTTCCACACAAATTGAACCCTGTTCTCCAGAGTCATAGTACAATACTCAAACTGCTACACCATGCTTACTCTCAGGATTAAGTGCACTGTTGATTTTTGTTCTAGCATTATGTATTACTAATTTGTGTTGTGCTTTTGGTATTTCAGAAACCTTGAATTTAACTTCCTATTTCTCTATCTAAATATCTTTTATATTTTCAAATTTAGATAAGATGTCTTCCAACCACCACAATCAGCAATTTGTATCTCTAGCTGTCAATTACTGAACTTATAATCTAAGTGTCATTATGTGTAAATTAACAGCAACATCACTTCTGTGCCAGTCCTCATGGAATCATGTGGCTCCCGCAATGCGAATGAGGGAGGTATCAATATAGAAACTAAATACTTACAAAATGCTGAATGAAACATTTAAAAATAATTGCAGGAATGAACCTCACCTCCACACACAGCTCAAAGAGGACTGAGCACACACAATTGCAATGGAATACCAACATTTGTGGGATGGAAAACCAAAACAAAAGAGAAATAGACAAAGAAAGGGCTCCATCTACTAGCCAAGAACTGGATATTTTGCACTACAAAATTATGCAGCAATTCCCACTAGTAATTTGTCATCAAGAGTTTGCCTAGCTTGTTTTGTTGAATCTGAACAAAGGAGAGGAAATCTACCTGCACTGTAGAGAAGACAATAATGATAATGACTTGGGCTTGTAGTTAAAATATATGCAATTTCTAAGTATTAGGTGACATGTTACAAAATACATTGCTGGATGCAAGTGGATAAGGCCTGTGCCCCTGCTCTACATACTATGTCAAAGCTAGATATGCTAAGATTGTTTTATCATCTTGTAAGCCAGTGGTTCTCAACCTGTGGGTCCCCAGACATTTTGACCTTCAACTCCCAGAAATCCTAACAGCTGGTAAACTGGCTGAGATTTCTCGGAGTTGTAGGCCAAAACACATGGGACTCATAGGCTGAGAACCACTGTTTTAAACTGAGGAAGTTCTATATTTTATTGTCAATGTCAGGCAACTCCAAACTACTCTTTTAAACTGGGATGAGGATTATTTGGTTCCCCGTCCCACTATCTTCTTGCCATTGGTCATGGAAGTCCTCGGCCAAGACTTCACAGCTGTCAAAGGTTTCCTTTCCAAGATCCAATAAATCCAGTATAGTACCTGGAGCCATTTTATTTGCATTTTCATAATTTAGCCAACAAAGGTATTAAATGCCAGTTCCAATTCACTCTTTAAAAAAGTTTCCAAAAGTTATAAGGAAGAGGAAAGTTCCACATTTCTGACCTCATGTCTCTTTGGATTCTGTATGCAATGCACACCTGGCACATGTATTGAGCACCACAACACCACAGCTGGTTACTTCTGCTTTAAAGCATTATATCATTTGAAATTTTTTAGGTGATGACATTCATTTCAAAATGCAATGTGTCATGTTCCTAATTCAACTGCCTCCTCACTCCCAGAAAATAAGAGAAGGATGGTATTTGCAAAACATCTGTCACTTTACAACAGAAATTGTCATTATACATCCGTAACACAACACTTGTTAAAATAGCAACACCATCAAGCTGATCTATTAGACACTAATCCATTTTGACTAATCTGAGCAGAGCAAGTTGCTCAACTGGTCATGTGACTGGGGCTGGGGATAAGAAAAGAAACCATGTCAAACATACACTTACCTAAATTAAGGAACTCTGTGCTAGAAGAAGGAGGTGGTGCACTGTGTGTGGAAGGAAACATATTTGATCCAGTTGATGCATTTGGACTGAGAAAGTCGCCAAAGAGATCAGGACCCGTAAGAGTTGGATTGTCTGGATTGACTGTGAATGGGTCAAATGGGTCAGCTAAAGAAAGAAACACAACATGGCTGGTATTATGCAAAATGCTCGAAAACTATGTCATAGTCTACAATGATAAAGAGTTTAGTGGTAGTTTAAAAACTAATAGATCTATGATAGAGTAAACATTGTGGACTTTGGGCGATGCTTACTCTATCGTAGATCTATTAGTTATTTGGCTCTTGTGTGTTTTGCTAGCGTAGGGAAGTATCCCATCTTAAGGTATCTCTTTTCTAAACCTGTGTCTCTGCCTCCCACTTCCCTATACCAGGGCTTAGCCCCTATTACATAACACAAGGATTTCTTCTAATTGACAGAGGGAACAATGATCCTCTGAGATAATCCCTCAGACACTTGTGTACATTCAGCCGGCTAAATCCCCACTACCACTGGATCCTGTTAAGGAAAAAAATCCTAGAAAACCCTAAAATGACAGTGAATCTGCAAAACTAGTTCATAGTCATCCCCAAGAAAATCAAGTAACTAAAATCTCTAGGAAGTAGTCAAGAGATCAGAAGCTGACAGATATTTTTTTTTCATGTAAAGATAATCCAAACGGAGCGGCTAACCTAAGAAGTAACATAAAAGCCTTACTGTACCAGTCTGAATGGAAGGCATTGCTGGCTTTTCCGCCCAGAAAGATGAACAAAAGGCCAATGGAACAAGCAGATGGATGTAGAGAGGGAGTCTACAGCAGGAAGGTCTTTTACTGACCACTGTCAGGCAGGAGCTAACTGGAGCCGCTATGGGGACAGTATTTATACTCCACAGGGGAGTGGCATGTCATGGTCAGCAGGGAGCCAGGCTGACACTCTACCTTGCAATTGCAGCACTCAAAGGTCAAAATCCTTTAAGAATCAAGTCTGTTCCAACACTCTTGTAGTAGCTTGGGTGCAATAGAGCCGATTTAGAATGGCATGGCAGAAACAAAGTCACCGACTTCAGAAACACAGCCAATATTATTTTCTTGCTGCAGCATACACACCCACTTGTTTCCATCACACATCAGTAACATATAGTAGCAAACACAACAAGTTTTCAAAACCAGCGGAGGTTCCACATTCATCTTGTATTTGTCAACATTCAAAACAATCACTGCACTGTTGTTTTTGTGTAACTCTAAAATATCTTAGTAAACACCAAAATGGCATTTGTGTTTTCTTAAAAGGCAGCTGGGATTGCTGAAAGAAGAAAGGAGCCACACAACTCTTGCCCTAACATGTACTCCATCAAGCTCAATGGAAGAGGCAAATATCAAGCTGCATTTTTAACATCAGAAAGCAGAACTATAAACGTCAAAGGGATGAAATCACCAAACCTGGAAAACTTAATGACTCTTAAAATCAAACACATCTTGTAATAGATCAATCTCAAAATTCTTTTTTTCTGATTTCTCTTAGAAATCAGCTATTTTCCCATTCTGATCCTTAAGACAATTACACTGAGTTGTTTGGAATCTATAAAGTACTGTATGGTCCCCTTCCAGTCCAAATACAGAGTTTGTAATTATCCATAGTTTCAGGTATCCGGGGTGGGGTGGGGGGATCTTGGAATGTATCCCCCTGGGATACAGAGGCCATACTGTAGAGCATCTTTTCAGCTGCCAATATCACCAGTGTTAAGGGATAATCTATTAGTTGTTTGGAAGAGTTTTTGTGAGTCAGTAGCTAATCATTCCTACTGCAGTCAGCTGGGTCTGCCTTCCAGGCTACAAGTGCTGAGAGAATGACGAATTCCAAGCAAAATAATTTCACACTGCAAAAACTGCAAAGTTATATTGGTCATTTTGTAACATAAACAAATCTCCAAAAGTTAGCCATTTCTCTTCAAAAATTATTTCTCTTCTAAACAAAGTTTCATGTGGAGAACACCATAATGGCATCTTGAGATAAAATCTATTCTTATCTTTATTCCACACTCATAATTTTGATCTCCTTATGAAGCAATTATGAGAGGTTAAGCTTGTTTTTACTGGTATTTTATCAAAGGTAAGCATGCATTCCACATTTCAAACCTTCTCCTTCTAATTATAATAATATTTTGTTTCTCAAAGTATATGAAACAGACAACAGGTATGATAATATATTTTCAAGTTGAGGAGTCCTATTCCTTCTTGTCATCTTGTACATGAAATTTAATCTTTCCTTGTCAAATAAAGGTGAATAGATCTTTTGCCACTGTTTGAATGCAAAACTACATACCAACAGTTCATTTGACCCCTCATTCTACCACCTTTCAATTATTCTCTCTCGCACACCCACACCTCTCAACACATTTTCTCTTTTGCTCCAATCAAAAAGGTCAGAGATATGCTGTTATAAAATGAAAATTGAAGTGCAGATTTTGAAACCATGTGTCTATTCCATACTCTAATAGGAGAATGGAGATTTCTGGATGGCAGAGGGTCTAAAGGCAATGAAAATTATTGCTGACAACTAAAAAAGTGAATTTTTAAATAAACTTTTCACTCAGATTTTCAGTAAGTAGGATTTCAATGAAAAGGAAGTCCCAGTTTCATACCTGAAGAAGAGGAGGTGTCTACTGTGGGTGCGACACAACTATCTTGGGGATTTGCAGATGGTTGGGACTGGCTCCCAAAAAAGAAGTCTGCACCTCCACCCAGAAGGTCTGTAGTAGAGTCTTCTGAATTCTCTGGCAGACCACTAACAAATAGGTCATTCAGCAAGTCCGCATTGCTAGAGGAACTCTTCATCTCTGAAGGAGGTTGGAGGAGTTCTGGTGGTGTTTCTGAATCCAGTCCAAGCAAGTCAACACTGTCTTCCACAAGAGTATCTTTGGACTGTGCAGAAGACATTTCAAAGTCAGCTTCAAAAAGCTGCTCACTGTTTTCTTTCCCTGGTGTGTTCCTCTCTTTTTCTTCAGCTGCTCTAGCTTCACTGGGAAATGCAGCAAATTCTTCATCAGAAGGTTCGCTCTCCTCCCTTTCATCAATTAGCCCTGGACACTCTTTAGAAACGTAGCCCTCTGGTCCAACATCTGAATGTTTTCCTTCTGTTTAGTAAAAAGAAGTGATGAGTAATTATGTTCTACGATTTGGCAAACAGTTTTCCAGAAGAGTCATTTTGATTATGGTGAACCAATTTCTATGTGAAGGAAATGGCCTTTCAGGACAACACCAAATGAAGTTGGGAGGCATAGGAAAGATAGGCAGCTTTGGAAATGCCTATCTACCAAAAAGGTCTATGGAACCCAGAAGCAAGCAAAATGCTTACTGCTTTAGTTCTGCTAGCAAAATACAGAAGGGTGACGGCAGTCCTCTAGGTATGTTTGGTTGCCTACCACCATCAACTGCAGCCAGTCTCAGAGCCAATGGTAAGGATCTGTACAGATGGAAGCCTATTAATGTATGAAGGACCAACCACATCCTTAGCCTCATAATAGGGAAAGCCAAGAAGCCATTTTTTCATTTTATTTGAAGTAAACTATCTTTGTATGAGGTCTGGGCACTCTGGGGGGTCCCCTTAACTGGAGGCAGAGTGTTGAGCCATACTAAAAAATGAATACGATTAGGAAACCCTGCTTTCAAATAGACATCACCAATGAACCATCTTAAGGCCCTTTAGGACATGTTCTTAAATATGTTGTAAACTAATGTGATGTGCTCTGTCATGTCTATTGATATTTAATTTTTGATCATTTTTTGGTTGCTTTATAATTTTATATTAAGATTGATTATCCATTTTTTGATTTATTTGTTTGTTTCTCGGCACTGAATGTTTGCCTATTTGCTACTTTCATTGGAAACCGCCCTGAGTCCCCTCAGGGAGATAGGACGGGTTATAAATAAAGTATATTATTATTATCTGACTCCAGGTCATGGACCATGTTGTGATGTCAACATTTCTCTGGGGAAAAAATGATTTTACATTGAGGAAATTTTGATATTAGGATTGGAATATCCATTCAAGCAACATTGCTGCAGACAGCCTTCTCAAAGAAGGTGTAGAAAGGTGGGTGTGCCACCACTGAAAGCACACTATAAAATAGTGTTGTCTGAATGCCTATACTAAAACGTAGTCCCCATAAGGCTCCTCTTTTCTTCAATTGTCACATTATTAGATTGCATTAAAGACAGATGGGAAGGAGAGCTATATTGTTGACAGGAGACAGAAGACAGTTCCTCCCTTCTTGAACTATTTCCACCCACATGATCCTTATAATGATAACAACTCTAAAAATGGTACCTGAATTTCCTTTCCTTTCTTCTCTTTTTCCTTTTACATCATATAATTTAGAAAATCAGTTTGCAGAAAGGGACTGGCTTGCACGATTTATCAGAACAACATAGAAAACATGCTTTCAAAAGTAATTAGTAGCAACACAACATCTCCATGTGACATGTCTTTTCTTAGGAGCCCCCGTGGCCTAGTGCATTAAAGCCTTGTGTCTTGAAGGTTGGGTTGCTGACCTGAAGGCTGCCAGGTTCGAATCCCACCCGGGGAGAGTGCGGATGAGCTCCTTCTATCAGCTCCAGCTCCATGCGGGGACATGAGAGAAGCCTCCCACAAGGATGGTAAAAACATCAAAACATCCGGGCATCCCCTGGGCAACGTCCTTGCAGACGGCCAATTCTCTCACACCAGAAGCAACTCAGGTTGCTCCTGACACGAAAAAAAAAGTATTTTCCTTACCTTGCCAATCGAGTGTTTGGAAGAAATTTGCCTCTGTGTTACTGCTGGGTGGAGAGTCTGGTTCCACAGGTGTATCTTCAGAAGACAGTTCTGACTTAGATGCTTCTGCTTCATATTGTGCAGTTGACCCGGGCTGTCTGGGTAGTTCAGGTTTACCTATTGGGTGAAAATCCACCCCCCACAAAATTTAGAAACACCCCCTTTCATGATTTCTTATCCTTAGGGATACTAGAGCACATTACTCCCCTACAACCCCCCGACACCCTACTACACACACACACACACACACACACGATACAGTTAAGCCCCCCACAAGGACACACTGCAATGGAAGCCTTTGAAATTACGGACATTAATTTTAATGGAACAAATATTTTTCTTTACCAAATTTTGTTAATATCTCTTGCTGTTCCTCACGGCTGGAGAAAAGGATCTTGGGATTTAAACCCTTGATGTTCAAGTTATCCCAGGGGGCTCGTTCAGTGCTGGGTCTATCCCGTGGCTCCACTTCAACTTCCAGATTCACTTGGAACAAATCAGGATACTTCTCCTGAATGTCGCAGGCATCCAGATCATACCTGCAACAATTTTATAATTACAAATGCACATGCCTCTTTGTTTTGTTTGTTCTTTAATTAGAACACAAATTGGAACATGTTCAGAGGAGGGTGACCAAAATAATAAAAGGGCTGGAGACCATGCCCTATGAGGAGTAACTTAGGGAGCTGTGTGTATTTAGCCTGGAGAACAGACAATTAAGAGCTGTTGGACAGTGGAATGGGCTGCCTGGGAGTGTGGTGGAGTTTTGTTCTCTGGAGGTTTTGAAGCAGGGGCCTGCATGGTGAGAGTTGGACTGGATGGTCTCTTCCAACTGAGTCAATGATTCTACATCTACTAAAACTTGTCCAAACAAGAAAACAAGAACTGTACCACAATGCTTTTGGCACATTTCCTTTCTTACAGAAACATGGAAGTACCTTTACTATGTCTATACTCTTCACATAAGTTGGGTAGCAATTTCCAACAGCATAGGTCTGCTCCTCCTTCCACATGTGCCTACACATATTTAATGAACGAGTGGAGAACCTTTGGCTCTCCAAATATTTCAGAATTCAACTCCCAGAAGCTCCAGAAAACATGGTCAATAGGGTTTATGGGAATTATAGACTAGTATTAATGTTTTACACTTAAGTGTGCAAAGTGCAGCCCTCTGGATGCTATCAGATTACAAATCCCATCAATCCTAACCAATACAGACAAAGACAATCCTAGCCAAAACAGATCTCAGTCCAGCAACCTCTAGAGGGACAGTGTCTGCAAAAACCAGAGTATTTTGGTCTCCAACCCATCTTCCCATCTTATATTTGTAGTGTGCTATAAATTGCATTGTCACTACCTTTGCATTCATTCAGAGATCAAGGAGGACTGGTGCAGAGAAAGCTGCATTGTAAAAATCATAGAAATGGAGAAGGCTGCTAATTCTCCCATTAATTATACTTGTATGCAGCTGCATTCATTACAATTGCGTTCAGCAGCTCTTCCCAATTAGGGGGTCAACATACGTTGCAAATTTCACAGTTGTGGCGTTTCGGGGGACGAATCCTGTATGAAACTGGATCTGGAACATCTTCATTGATGCCATCTTGCAAAGGAACACAAAAAAAAACAGGTCACGTGATATAAGTAAATCAATATACACAGGAGAAATAAACGGTGATTAAACATAATTGTCTCTTGTTTAGTGGCTTTACGGTGACTGTGAAATATTTTGTTTCACATCACAGTAATTTAATACTGCAGCAATATAATTTATTAATAGCCCTTGGGAACATATCTCCCATTTTTCTTCTTGGAAACAGGCCAACTATAGTCTTAAGTATGTGACTACAAATTCCAGAATTCCATAAAATGTTGCCATAACAGTTACAGAGGAATTATAGTGCTAGAAATATGTAGTGTGGACAGGCTATACATTTTAGGAGCAAAAATTAAAGTTACATACTGAAATTTTAAAAATTAAAAATCCAATAACTGTAAGCTATATGAACATGCTTTCAGATTATTTGTTTATTATTTATTCAAATATTTATATCCCAACCTAAGTCATAAGATCTCCAGGCAATGAACAATAAAATCAGTTTTTAAAAAATCTAAATTTAAAACACTAAACAAAATTTGAAACACTACCTAAACACTCTAAAAATTAAACTAGACTATTTTGGGATTGAAAAAGTTCAAGGAGATTTTAAACCACGGAGAAGTAAAGATTTGGTTAAAATCACTAGGGACTATAAAGCCAGATTTTAATTTTTTGCATAAGTTTTATAAGCTGTTCTGGTCAACAATGTACCTGCTGCATTTTACACTAATGCAGCTTCTGAGCTGTCTTTGATGGCAGGCCCATGAAGAATGCATTGCAGTAGAACTGCAAAATAATGATTTATTTATTTATTTATTTATTTACAGCACTTTTACCCCACCTTTTTCACCCGAGGGGACTCAAGGCGGCTTACAATAAACAGGCAAAAATTCAGTTCCTGCAAACAATACACTAAACAGTTCATATAAAAACAACATAACATTACAGAATAAAAACACATTATACAAAATTTAAAAAGTATCCAAGTTAAAATCAATTCGTCCAAAATCCTCATACATAAATCTTAGTCCAGACCATGTGAAATCAATGTTCCCATTCATTAAATGCTTGCGTGCACAACCATGTCTTTAAGGCTTTTCTGATTGGCTTGTTCAACCACAGCTGATTACACATCCCAACCAAAAAAAAACCCCTCTTGGTGTCTTTGTTTTTAGCCTGTCCCTGGGTTTATTTGGGGTGCAGATTCAGAAAATTGGATTGGATAGACTGCATCAGATCTAAGTCCTTAGATATGGTTATCATGATTTTCTATGATTGAGCAGGTGGTGACTGGTATATGAAATATGTTCTGAATCTCAAAAACTAGAGTTGACAGGGGGAAAGAGGAGATTCAGGGCTAAATGTGAGGCACCAAAATGTGTGTTGGCCAGTTAATTATTGGCCAAGCTATGCAAAGCATTAGCACAGCTGTAAGAAGGAAATCATTCCTTTTATAGGGACAGCAGAGTACCATATAGTAAGGAAAAAGTAAAACCCTAGGCTGTCAAATCCTACAAGTCAAACAATAATCTGGGGCCGGGTGTCATTTAACCAAGGTAAGGCACTGTATCAGGACAAAAGCAAAGTTTCCAGAACTGGTAGTGTTCAAACCAGAAAAGGTGTAGGAAAAGTGGCTATCTGTGACTTTTGGGTCGAACAATGCTGGAGGACACAAGATAAGGAGCCACTGCTATACCAAGAACACAATATACACACCTATATCCCCCACCTTACCTTGGCCTGGAGTCTGCCACCCAAGGTGGACCTGGCATGATAGATCACAATGAGAACATCTCCTTGGACTGTTATGCCTAATGGAATTACTGCTTTTCCATCTTCTATTTTAAAATCCCTACAAGGGAGGAAAAAAGCATGCATCTTATGTACCGCCGTACTTCATAAAAAAACCATGAATATTCAGTTTGATTTCTTCAACTGCTTCCTCTTCCATGACAACTTAGACATTCCAAGAGTATGCTTTTTCACGACTTTGCAAATAATGCAACAGCCAATATATAAAAAGATCTGGTAATCTAATTTAATTTGACTTTAAAGATGAGACTCGTTTAATAATAATAATAATAAAACTTTATTTATACCCCGCCACCATCTCCCCAACGGGGACTCGGGGCGGCTAATAGACTTCAACAACTACACATAGGGGTCCACAGAAATGAAGCTGCATTTGAGATTGCTCACTTTTGTGACATGCTGAACTGGCATTTAATATCAATATGCCAAAATGTAGGCATTCAAGGAGAACTATTTGAGAAGATCAACATTAGCTACATCTACTATGTGGGGAAAATGTATCTGAGTTCACATTTTGATAGAAGCCAACTTAGTTTGTTTTGGCTAATATACAAAACACATGACAGTTGTCCTTCCTTTGTCCATATTTTGCAATCCTTTTCCCAAATTAAAAATCTATATAAAAATCATACAACAGGAAAAATAAAAGGCAACAATGAATGCATTAGGAGAGTACATACAAAAGCTGACTCTTTTAATCTATACTTTGACAAACGTATTGACTGTATGGCTCTTGCTAATTTTATATGTCTGCTTTTAAATGTGTTATTGGTTTTAATGTTGATATACTGTATTTTATATGTTTGTGTGGCACTATTGTGTGCTATTTGTAAGCTGCCCCAAGTCCCTATGGAAGATGGTGGTAGGGTATAAATAGATGATGATAATGATGATGATTATACCTAGGTCAGGAATCTGCAAAGAGAATGAGATCAATCTCACATGTCCTTTCATGTAAATATCTACTTCAGGATCCTTGAAATGTTTATTTTTTTCAGCAGCCTTATTTAGAAGGTAGGACATTTCTCTTTTTTGCTGTTAAATAACACTATGTAACATGATTTTTGTTCCTGTGTTATAAATGACATTTCTAATTGGTTCTCTCATAAAAACATGGGAAAAATGATTAAACTGCAAAAACTTTGTTTTTGTGGGACATCATGCAACACATTTTGCTATAGTTTTTCAATGAATATCTCATTGAGTCTCAATCAATTCCGCATAATTTGTGGCAGTCACAGAAATGGAAGTTTTTGGAGTATAACAACTACTTTCAAAGGAAGTACCGCACAATTAAACAGGAATAACACTTTCAAACCACTTTCAAATTTTGTTACAAGTATAATTGTGATTTACTGCAAATCACACATACTTCCTATCAATAAACCTTGGTCTACATTGTACCAACACAAACCTACATTGTACCAACACAAATCTACATTGTACCAACACAAACCATGGATCAGTGGCATTTGTGAGATCCCAAACTTAGATCACACATGTACGAGCATTTTCAGAGACTGTGTATAATATTTCCATTGCAGGTGGTTACTATGAAAACTTTAAATTCAAGTACTGGCACTTGGTTTTCCCCCTTCTTATTCCTTTCCTGTTTTTTTCCAATACAATTCATATATTTTAAACTATAAGCCTAAGGGAAGGCTGTAGGGATTTAATTCTTTGCTTGCAAGAACAAGTAATTATTTTCAGTATTACACCACTGCATGGGAATGAGGATTGTGATGTAATTTTAAGGCACTATATATGCTGTGACATGAGGACAGAGAAATATTGTTTGAAGAAATGTAGTTTTCCTGTACAAGAACCATGTTTTGGAGTAGAAAATATGTTTTACGCCGAAAAAAATATCCTTCGCCCAGGAGCCAATGCAGCATCATATGTATTTTTCTGCATATGAATCAGTACATTTGTGCAAATAAATTTTCCCCAGCAAAAAGTCTCATAGCTGGTCTCGCTTTTGTTTCTGTAGGAGTACCAAAATGACAAAATACACTATTTTCATTTAATGCAAATATTGACCATATTATCCCTGATTTTTTTTCTTTTTGCAGAGTCTATCCTGGGAATATTTTTCTTGAAATACAGGACAGAAATATATAAAGTATACTGTATTTTTCGCTTTATAAGAAACACTTTTCCCCCCCAAAAATAGGGGGGAAAAGTCAGTGCGTCTTATAAACGCAATCTGCGTCCAGGAAGGGAGAATGGGGCGATCTGTGCCGTCCGCGCGTGCGCACGGCACAGATCGCCCCATTCTCCCTTCCTGGACGCAGACCTCCCTTCTCCCTTCCTGGACGCCCCATTCTCCCTCCCTGGACGCGTGCGGACAGCATAGATCACCCCATTCTCCCTTCCTGGCGATCTGCGTCTTATCATCAGGTGCGTCTTATAAAGCGAAAAATACTGTAACCTATTTTGGTAGGCTGTGTCTAATAAAGAGAACTGTCACTGGAGAAAGTGCAAGTCACAATAAACAATGGTTAAGACTTTAAGGTGCCACTAAAATTTTGGTTGTCTGTTTTTGCTGGAAAAAAATAGGTTTTTGTTATTTATTCATTCAGCCACTTCCAATTCTTTGTGATCTCATGGGCCAGCCGACGCTAGAGCTCCCTGTGGGCTGTGGCCACCCCCTGCTCCTTCAAGGTCAAGCCAGTCACTTCAAGCATACCATCCATTCATCTTGCCCTTGGTTGGTCGCTCTTCCTCTTTCCTTTCATTTTCCCCAGCATCATTATCTTCTCCAAACTTTCCTGTCTTCTCATCATGTGGTCAAAGTACTTCATCTTTGTCTCTAATATCCTTCCCTCCAGTGAGCAGTTGGGCATTATTTCCTGGAGGATAGACTGGTTGGATCTTCTTGTGGTCCAAGGCACTCTCAGGATTTTCCTCCAGCACCAAAGTTCAAAAGTGTCTATCTTCCTCCACTCAGCCTTCCTTATGGTCCAGCTCTCACATCCATAGGTAACTACGGGGAATACTATTGATTTAACTATACGGATCTTCGTTGCCAGTGTGATGTCTCTATTCTTCACTATTTTATCGGGATTGGTCACTGCTCTCCTCCCGAGAAATAAACAAATAGATATCCGTCACCAATCTGAGAGGGCAGAAAATACAAGTCACCTGTCTGTCTCCTGAGAAATCTGTATAAAGACCAAGTAGCCACAGTAAGAACAGACCACAAAACAACAGACTGGTTCAAGATTGGGAAAGGAGTACGGCAGGGCTGTATATTTTCACCCTATATATTCAACTTGTACGCAGAACACATCATGCGATGTGTGGGGCTTGATGAATCCAATGCCGGAGTTTAAATTGCTGAAAGAAATATTAACAACCTTAGGTATGCAGATGATATCACTCTGATGGCTGAAAGTGAGAAAGGGCTGAGGAGACTTATCACCAAGATGAAAGAAGAAAGTGCAAAAGCCGGACTACAGTTAAACATCAAGAAATCCAAGATTATGGCAACCACACCTATTGATAACTGGCAAATAGAGGGAGAAAACGTGGAGGCAGTGACAGACTTCATATTTCTAGGCACGAAGATCACTGCAGACGCAGACTGCAGCCAGGATCACTGCAGAAGCAGACTGCAGCCAGGAAGACGTTTACTTCTTGGGAGGAGAGCAATGGCTAACCTTGATAAAATAGTGAAGAGCAGGGACACCACACTGGCAATGAAGGTCCGCATAGTCAAAGCAATGGTATTCCCTATAGTAACCTATGGATGCAAGAGCTGGACCATAAGGAAGGCTGAGCAAAGAAAGATAGATACTTTTGAACTCTGGTGCTGGAGGAAAATCCTGAGAGTGCCTTGGACTGCAAGAAGATCCAACCAGTCCATCCTCCAGAAAATAATGCCTGGCTGCTCACTGGAGGGAAGGATATTAGAGGCAAAGATGAAGTATTTTGGCCACACCATGAGAAGACAGAAAAGCTTGAAAAAGATCATGATGCTGGAGAAAATGGAAGGAAAAAGGAAAAGAGGCCAACCAAGGGCAAGATGGATGGACAGTATCCTTGAAGTGACTGGCATGAAGGAACTGGGGGCGGCGACGGCTGACAGGGAGCTCTGGCGTGGACTGGTCCATGAGGTCACAAAGAGTCGGAAACGACTATGTGAACGAAGAAGAAGAAAATACTGAGCTTGTTTTATTTGGTATGTAGATGCTTACCCTTCCTTTAAGTTTCCCACTTACTTCATTTTATCGTATTCTTGTGAGGTAGTGGCTACTCTTTCATCCCCAACATAAACTTCACAGAAGGGCCGACAGCCATTGCGCTGCTTGCTGAAAAGAGGGACTGGTGTCATGACAATAGACTTTATGAGGATTGGCTTGCTGTGAGGAATAATAGGTTCGTCCGCCATCATGTCACACATGTACTCTATATATCTATGGAAACACAAAGAGTATACTGTCAAAAAAGCATCATCATAGCAACACACTTGTGTCAACTGCACACAATATTGTAAATCAGTCTATATAGAATTTTCTAATTCATGCAGATATTTTTTTCATATCAGTTATTTATTTTTAATTCTATTTCAATGTTATTATGGGGTTTTTTTTAATGGTACATTTTTATTTTTTAACATTGTTAGCTACTTTGAGCCTCTTTGGAGAGAGAAGAGGCAGGAGAGCAAGAATAATATTAATATTTTAATTTTGTTTTTTAACATTGTTAGCCGCCTTGAATATCTTTTGAAACAGAAAAAGTGGGATATAAATAACAATAGTAATAGTAAAAATAATAACCACATGCCTTCTATATAGCCACACTAAGCACTTGTCCCATAAAATCCAATACATTAAAACCAGTTCTCTGCCAATTTGCAAAAGATCCCCTGCTTTCTAGCATGAAAGTTTTGCTGGCCTCAAGCTCAAACAAATGGATAGCCTACAAGCCTCTCTTACTGAAGTAAAGTTCATATTAAGAAATAACTGGCCTTTTTCAAAGGTGGTTGTGTGTTACAACATGAATAGTTTGCTACCACTTTGGAGCATAATGCAATCAGTTCAGGTAAGGAGGTGATGGCCCTTGTTTCCTATTCTGTAGATCAGGAATAAGAAACCTTTCACTATCCAAAGATTTCAACTCACAGCAACTCCAGCCACCCTGGTCAAGAGTAAGCATTTGCAACAACTGTAGTCAAAAACATATGGAGGGCTAAAGGTCACTTACCCTGGCTCTATAACAACAACAACAACAATAACAACAACAACAACTTTATTTATACAGCCTGGAAAACATACAACAACCCAACTTTATTTATATCCCACTCCCTGCAGGGACTCATAGCGGCTCACAACACTATAAAATCACAGAACACATAATAAAATAACAAATATTTCAAATTAAATACACAACCAACAGTAACTATAAAGTATGCCATCCACTTCCAGCCGTATGTTTGGCCCAGAAATGCTTGCACAAATACTATACCTCTTATGTGATGGCCAGATACCCGGTGGGCAGCGCTTCATGCTAAACATGTAGACAGCAGCTTCAGCAGTAGTGAACAGACGGCAAAAACATAAAAAGGAACAAATGACAACAGCTGATGCTGCTCTTCCATCCTAGAAAGAGGGGAAGGGAAGAAGTAATACTTTTAGGATTGTCTCAACAAAAACAGTAATTATAAAGTGATTTGCAAAAACTACGGGCAGTTCCCAAGTTACAAACAAGAGAGGTTCTGTAGGTTTGTTCTTAAGTTGAATGTGTATGTACTCCAGCCATATATATATATATATATACACACACACACACACAGTAGAGTCTCACTTATCCAACATAAACGGGCCGGCAGAACGTTGGATAAGCGAATATGTTGGATAATAAGGAGGGATTAAGGAAAAGCCTATTAAACATCAAATTAGGTTATGATTTTACAAATTAAGCACCAAAACATCATGTTAGACAACAAATTTGAGAGAAAAAGTAGTTCATTATGCAGTAATGCTATGTAATAATTACTGTATTTATGAATTTAGCACCAAAATATCACAATGTATTGAAAACATTGACTACAAAAATGCGTTGGATAATCCAGAACGTTGGATAAGCGAGTGTTGGATAAGTGAGACTCTACTGTGTATATATATATATATATATATATATATATATATATATATATATATATAGAGAGAGAGAGAGAGAGAGAGAGAGAGAGAGAGAGAGAAGCTTTGGATAGCATAGGGAAGGGTTAACACCCCTGTGGTGTTTGTTTGGCTGTCTGTGCCCCTGATCAGAAGATTTCACCTCACGTTCTGTCCCTGTGAGAACTGGATTTTGAAAAATTTGGCTTGTTGCAGAATCAAGGATTGGTGATAATGCTTCAGCGGAGACTTTTTTCTCATAATAACTCTTTCAAAAATGAATTTGCATTCAGAAGGGTAGATTCCTCTCTGTTGTGTCATACCCGTCCTTAACTATGAGTCAGATGTTTGTAACTCAGAGACTGCCTGTATTGATTTGGAAATACAGTAGAGTTCCGGTTATCCGAGATAAAGGGGCGGGCTCAATCTCGGATAACCAAACTGACTGGATAATAGGGAGGCCCTATTATCCCTACAGGCAATCCAGTTTAGGGAAGTGCCCCACAATCGCTGCTGCCTAGCAATGCTCGCGGGTTGCTTCCCAAGGGACGAGCTCAGGCCCCTTGGGAAGCACTCCGCGAGCATTGCTAGGCAGCAGCAATCGCAGGGCAATTCCTCCTCCCTCTCCCTCAAGAAGAGGGAGAGAGGGAGGGGCGCCCCCGGCAGCGCCTCGAATAATACGGAGACTCGGATAAACTGAGCTCAAATAAGCGGGGCTCTACTGTACTACTAAGTATCCCAACTGGTACCTTGAAAATAACTCCATCTGCAATCTCCACATTTTAATGCAGGAATTAAAAATCCCTCATTTTTATTACTGAAGTCATAACAGTAACAAAAATGCCTGAGTCTGGAGAAGAAAAATATCTACAAATTTCAATTATGAAGGATAGGAAAGGTTCTCTACTTCTTCCATACCAGACATAATTTCTTATCTCTATTTTTCTGAAAAACATAAGTCTTTGCTCATCTGAAAGGTGTTCTATCCTTTTGATCTGACCTTTTCTATATCTTTTTCAACTTTGCATCTTTTGTGAAATCAAGAAACTAGAATTGTATGCACAAGCCCAGATTAATTTGCCATAGTTTGGTATATACTGGTAATACTGACCACTGAATTCACAATCTCTTTCCTTACAAAATGGAGTTTTCACCACTTTACAAAATGCCCAAAAGTGTAAATGCCAAAGATCTTCTCTCTTGCAGGGTTTTGACACATGATGACTCACCTTTATAATAAAGATTTTCCTATTCAACATAAATAACTGAGAAAAAAACCCTCAAGACTTCAGCCTTTTGTGCTTTGCCCTCCAATCCTATCATCATTTAAATCAGAGATGGAAAACCTGTAGTCACCAGCCTAATTTTGAATGATGTCTGCAACTGAATCAGTACAGATGGTTTTGAAAGTTAACCTACCTTTCTGCTCCTTAACATCCCACACTCGCTTTTGACCTATGTCTCACAATACGACTAAATCATGGCATATCGTCTGCATGCAGCCCCCCAATAAATAGAGAAACAGGGTCCCCAAACAAAAGTAAAAAAAGATCTGGACTCTACTTTAAATGTTTGATCTATCATGTCTCTGTTAGATTTATTGTCCTCAATCCACTGCAGCTACTCATGCAGAATTTTAATAAAATCAGCGTTTCTTTTTGCTCAATAGGTATAGCAAGCTACTTACAAGGCAGTGCACAATGCAAACATTCTTTGGGTCTTGTTTTAACCATAAATGCATGTTCTTGCAAATGCTATACAGATTTTGAAGATTGGGTGCGCGTCTTGCTGGCCAGCCACATTCGGACACCTGTTAGAAAGACAATATTAGATAGAGGAAAATATTATAACATGTGATTTCTACTTCTTACATAGCATGAAAAGAGTGGTAATTTCAAGCACATTCCTTACCTAAAAGCAAATGGAGTCGACCCTTCACATATGTAAGTCTGACATTTGTAGATCTGATTTAAAAAATTCTTTCTAGGAATCTCAGTCTCCTCCAATGTGACTCTTTGGTCAGCTTCCACCTGAAGTTGACCATAGATTCATGTTGGAGGATCTAGAGATTCTTAAAGACAACAGCTCTTTAGGAATGTCTAGGTTCACAAAATCTTGCTGGAGAACTTTCCTAGAGAGATGTTCTCTCAGTTTTTTAAAAAAGTGATTTTTATTTGGGGGTTTTTTTCACTTTTACAGGAGGATTCTGTTCTCCTAACCCTAGAAATTAAGAGAACTAACTGTACAGCAAAGACACAATTTCAATATTCAGAGTGAGAAACCTATTGCCCTTCAGATCTTTCAGGCTACAACTCCTATCACAGGACCCAAAAACGTCAATGTGCTCTTTTAAGACATTGTGAGAATGACGTAACAAAGTATCTAGAGCAGTTCTGTATAGTATCCAACAAAAATACACATTCAGCAATGCAAAACTCCTGCCTCATCTTATGGAGCAACACATTTTCCTTCAAAAATTTGCACAATCTATACAAGTATTATACAAGATAATTTCTTAAAGGCTCTTTAAAGTGAATAATATGAGAATGAAGAAGTGTCAAAGAATGACCAGCATTCTAGGCTTGTTAGTATTCATGCAAAAAGCAAAGAAGACAACTATATTTGAAATACTCTACACTATATCAAAATCTGAGCTTTCAGTTATAGTTTGCAAAACAACATAACAAGCAGTTCAACAGTTTAACAAGTCTGTGATAACCTGACATCTGTTTCATGACATTCAAGCCATAGTTTCTGAAGGTGCTAGGCTAAGTATATTGAATTTTTGCACAACTCCAGCCATCAATATAATTTAACATATAAACATAGCACCATTTAGATTAAAATGTAACACTGGCACTGATTTATATAAAATGCCTTCAGTTTTAAAGGTATTTCAAAGCTGCTGAAAATCCATTTCCATACATCTTCAGAAATAGAAACCTGAAAGTCTCTTATATTACAAGAAAGGATCATGTGGTAACATAATATTTTGTCATACTGTTACCCTTCCTTTCAGTCAAGGATCTCAAGGTTATTTTTTATATGAATCACATAAAAAAACACAAAATCTGTTAGTTGTTCAAGTAACTACAATAGTGGAGCTTTCCCATCTAGACTGAACCATGAGTTCTGGATTTGCATTCTACTGCTGCTGCATTTTAATTTTTCTACCGTGGTGTATGCTTTGTTGTATGTATTTACGGTGATGTGTTCTGACAGATGTACATTGTATGTATTTTCTTTCTATGTGTTTTGACTGTGTCATACCTCGCCTTGGGCTATGAGGAGAGAGGAGGGTAAAAAATATACTTCCAGTTAACCAACACAACACAACATTCTATTATAATGCCAAAGAGCATTGTGTGTGATCATTCTACCATTTTGAAGTGCCAAAGAGACTTTCTGTAGACACCAAAGAGCCTTCCTGGTTCAGACCCATTTAATTTGGCATCCCATTTCCAACTAGAGCCAGCTGAAACTCAGAAACATGCTATAAAAGTAAAAACGTCCCCCCTATATTTTAAGGATTCTAAGATGTGTCATATGACTGGATGGCCATCTGTCGGGGGTGCTTTGAATGCGATTTCCTGCTTCTTGGCAGGGGGTTGGACTGGATGGCCCATGAGGTCTCTTCCAACTCTACTATTCTATGATTCTATGATTCTACGAAGATAAAAATTTCATTTGGTCACCAAGATCAATTCTGGGTGTGAAAATTGCCCTTAATGAATTTTCCAAAGCTATGAACCTCTTATCTAACGGAAGAGAAATAAAGAATAGTTGTGACTTTGCAGCATTATGGCCATTGGGAAAGATTACCATGGGTTGGCTGTGCAATTCAACTTAGCCTTGGTGGAGGGAAGCCAAGTGGCCTGACTCCTACACCCTTTTATAACTCTGACAATCTCAGATTATTTAATGATGCACCAGGTTCATGCTAACTCTCACCCCTTCCAACAAATAAATCAACAAATCATAATGGCAAACAAACAGCGGAAAAGCAATACAGGTTTACAAACCCGATTGTGAAATCTTGAAGGCCTATATGTTCTTGGAGACAGATTGTAGACAGCATAGCGGCCGGGATGTTTAGAGTCCAAGAATAACCGCACATCTTCAATGTTATTCTTTATGGCAGACTCAACACCTTCTGCTGGAAAGGACATTACTGTGGATTGAGGTGGAGAGGAAGAGGAAAGGGAAGACCATTATTATTATTATTTTATTATGACACAGCAAACAAGATAGATATGCTGGATTTCGTATCACAAAATCACGTCAAACACTTCCCAAGTGTCTAGGACTGTGTGATGTGTGATGTATTTTTGGATGATGCGTGCAGATCCCAGCAGGGTGGCCTTTTGAAGTTGGTAGATCGTGATTTTGTCAATGTCTATTGTTTCCAAATGCCGGCTGAGATCTTTTGGCACGGCACCCAGTGTGCCCATCACCACCAGGACCACCTGCACTGGTTTCTGCCAGAGTCTTTGAAGTTCAATCTTGAGGTCCTGAGTTTTTCCTGTTGTTTTTCGTCAATGCGACTGTCACCTGGGATGGCGATAACAATGATCCAAACCTTTTTCTTTTCCACAACTGTAATGTCTAGTGTGTTGTGTTCCAGAACTTTGTCAGTCTGGATTCAGAAGTCCAACAGAATCTTTGTGTGCTCATTTTCCAATACTTTTGCAAGTTTGTGATTCCACCAGTTCTTTACTGCTGGGAGGTGGTACTTGAGGCATAAGTTCCAATGAATCATTTGGGCCACATAGTTGTGCCTCTGTTTGTAGTCTGTCTGTGCGATTTTCTTACAGCAGCTGAGGATATGATCAATGGTTTCGTCGGTTTCCTTGCACAGTCTGCATTTTGGGTCATCAGCTGATTTTTCGATCTTGGTCTTAATTGCATTTGTTCTGATGGCTTGCTCCTGGGCTGCAAAGATCAGGCATTCTGTCTCCTTCTTCAGTGTCCCATTCATGAGCCATAGCCAGGTCTTCTCCTTATCAGATTTTCCTTCAATTTTGTCAAGGAACTTTCCATGCAATGTTTTGTTGTGCCAGTTGTCAGCTCTAGTTTGTAGTGCGGTTTTCTTGCACTGATTTTTTTGTCTGCTGTGCTTTGAGGAGTTTCTGATTTATCATCATCATCATCATCATCATCATCATCATCATCACCTTCTTTTTCTTTATTTCTATCCTGCCTCTCTCCCCAAAGGGACTCAAGGCGGTTAACAAGAACATGACACAACCAAATAAAAATGTAAAACAGTCAAATACAAAAAAATTGCATATCTGTGTCATGGATATAAAGTTAAAATATAGTTAAAATACAATACATATAATTAAAATTAAGTTCAAAGCTCACCACCCCTCCAAAATCCCACCCACAACCTCTCCAACAGCCTGCCCCTCATCATCCCCCAAAGGCACCTGCTTGCAAAAGGCCAGCAGGGATGGGGTCATCCTGGTCTCTTTTGGGAGGGAGTTCCACAGTCTGGGAGCAGCCACCGAAAAAGCCATCTCCCTTCTGCTCACCAAATGCAATTAAGTGGGTGGTGGGACAGAGAGAAAGCCCTCCCCAGTTGATCGTAGATGTCTGACAGGTTCATAAAGAGAGATACAGTCCTTCAAATAACCTGGACCTAAGCTGGTTAAGGTTTAGGTTTAGGTCAAGGTCAAAGTCTTTGCTTAAGGATGTGATTTTAGAATATGTGATTTTAGCAACTGTGGCCTTACCAGCAATTCTGGAGGTGATATAGGATATATCCAGATCTCCTTTTGCATAACTGAAAAATATGAAGAGAAACATTTGATAAAAATAAACAAAACCAAACTTTGCTCAAGATCTTCCAACAGGATTATTAATTCAGGAGATACCTTAATACATTCTATCACCTTCCTTCTTTCTTTTTTGTTTACATTCTATCATCTTCCTCAACTTTCAGATAGGAATAATGGTTACACTTTCCTCTTAGCCCACATTCTCTCTCCAACATCTGTCTCAAACTAGGACAGTACCTAAAAGACGTTTAATAACTGTAGAGATAAACATGGGCCAGTGTTCTGCCTCCTGGGCAGAATGGAGTGATCACCAGTCATCCAAAAGCTGAATGCTTCTGATTACCTAACACTGCAGGCTTTGCAAAAAATTAAAAATAAATCACAAAAACCAGGATTGCAGGGAAAGTCTTCTCAATGGTCTGCATGAAGGAATTTGGGAGATTAAAAGCTTAAATTCTTTAAAAAGCCATGCAGCACTTGCAAAGGCTTCTAGCAAGAGAGAATTGAAAGAGACTTCTTTGGGTGAAGTGGAGCAAAATATGGGCTGCACTCTCTGTTTAAAATGCTAAACTCTCAGTGTTGCCAAGAGTCAATGGCAAAGGTTGAATCACTGGTTAAACTCCTTGAGCAAACCGGGAAACAGAAGCTATAGGATGCTGTGTGAAGAATCATTTGCAGCCCTGCCACAAAGATCTCCTCTCCTTTAGCTTTTGTACTACAAATATCTAGAAATATGTTGCAGCAGTCAGTCAGCATGCTGGGGATATTCTATTGCTAAAGACAAATTGCAGAATGAGATTAACATTGTTTCACCTCTATCAATAAGAGTCCCCAGTGGCGCACTTGGTTAAACCCTTATGCCGGCAGGACTTTTGACGAAAAGGTCGGTGCTTTGAATCTGGGAGGTGGGATGAGCTCCTGTCTGTCAGCTCCACCTTCTCATGTGAGGACATGAAAGCTTCCCACAGGATGGTAAAACATCCGAGCGTCCCCTGGGCAACATCCTTGCAGATGGCCAATTCTCTCACACCAGAAGCGACTTGCCATTTCTCAAGTCGCTCCTGACATGGAAAAAACTCACTATCAATACTAAGACCACCATCTATGCTAAATCAGTACAGTATCTGGCAGGATCTGGCAAAGAATGAACTGGGCAGGTTATATATAGGACTGCATAAAAAATAGATGAGAATATTTGGCCTTGCCGGTATTTTGAATGAGAAGTCATCTACTAACCCCTTACCACTGTTCTTTCTGGCTGGGTTTTCTGAGGGTAGTGCCTCAAAACATGGAAAGGCAAATGCTAATTTTGCTCCCACCTATTTGTAAATACACGGTAAGAGAAGCAAAACAGAACCATTGTTTTGCATAACTTATTCTGCTTTTGGAAGACTGGAGATGAAACAAGAGGCTATCAATGTCCTGTGGTTCCATCCAGTGAGCATTCATAATCATCATCTCCTCTTTTTTATTAAATATTTCACCAGGCATTATCCACATGTTTTCAAATGTACCTTAGTGAACATAAGCGCTTAAAACGTGGGGTTATTAAAGCTCCTTGCAACAAATGTATTTGGGGCTTCCATGAAATAAATACAGCTTAGTGAGGAATATCTTTATGAAGATGTAACTTGAAGATACCTTCCCAGAAAAATTAATAGGTTTTCAGAATAGTGAACATATCTGAAAGTGTTGCTATAAAAGACCCAAGCTTTGTTAACTCAAAGGCAAAAAAGAATCTCTTTAAAAGTGAACTATATTAAACGGCAGGGATTTGCACATGAAGAAATTCATAAAATCCAGAGTAGTAGATAATTAACCAGTATAATATAAAGATAGACAGTAAGTAAGATGAACTACACAGAAACAGGTTAAACTAGAGGAACACAGATATGATTTAGATTCTTTAGAAGGGGTAAGTACATTTACAGTGAGAAAGTCAGAAACAGTGCTATTAATAAAGTGCTGTAAGGACAAGAACCTAAAACACAAGGTTTCGATCTATTACCACTCTTAAAACTATCATTAATTAGCTGTTTTAAAACACTGGTTTTAGGATTTATGCTACAGCCAAGCTACAGAGAAGCATACTGTGTTTCTCCTACATGTACAATGAAAAAAGTTCCATTCCCTTCCTTTAACAAAAACTCTAAAAGCCAAGGCTTTGTCTCATTAGCAGTTCAACTTCAAGGCAAAACAATATATTGTTTTACAGAATTCTTCCTATCCTCTAGATTTTAAGTACTGAAATTACGGGAGGGGGGGGGGGTGTCTTCAAGAAAAAACTCCCAAAATATAGCAAATTAATCTATATAGCAAGATAATTCTAGCCTAGAACTTTTCCAAATGTACAGGGAATGTTGCACAGAAGAAGTATTCCATAATATCAACCCCTTCATCCTTTTTTCACTTGTAGTCCTAAGGGGGGAAAGCTACACAATGATTCTGCTGACTGCATAGACAACCTAGGCTCCTTTCACTATAGTTATAAAACTACGATTCCACATTAATTGCAATGGTAAACATTCTATGGCAAACATCCTAGGTCAGTGGTTCTCAACCTGTGGGTACCCAGATGTTTTGGCCTTCAACTCCCAGAAATACTAACAGCTGGTAAACTGGCTGGGATTTCTGGGAGTTCTAGGTCAAAACACCTGGGGATCCACAGGTTGACAACTACTGTCCAAGGTATTTGGAATTCACAACCAGAGAGCTCCCGGACCTCAGCAAACTACAAATCCTGGGGTTCCACAGGAATGGAATTACAGTGCTAGTGTCAAGTGACCTTAGGTCAGACCATGTTTTCTCTTTCACTACTTTCTTGGTCAGAATATTACATCAGATTTAGTGAATCCATACTGCTGTTTTCACCAAATCTGTCACGACCCAGGCTGCAGAGCACCAATAACCATACACAGAGGCCAGAATCTATCTAATATCTTTATTAAGGAAATATGTAAAGTCAATAAAAATAAGTGTAGAATATAGTTCAGAAGAAGACCTTTCAGGAAAGGTCAATTATAGTCCAGGAAAACAATGTCCAATATAAAATATTAAGGTCCAAAGTTGTAATCCAATAACCGAAACACTCACTTTGCCAAGCAAGGTGAGGGGAGATGACAAGGTTCTTAGTCCAAGGAACTTGATGTAAGGCTAGAAAGTAAACTTGATTCTTGAAACACAAGGCTTGATACAAGGCAACAAGGAACGAGGAACAGGGACAAAATCCGTGGTAAATACTTGGCAAGGTCCTGGAAAGCAAGGCTGAGTCCTAGGAAGCAAGGCAAGGTCCGTGGAGCAAAACAAGGCTGGAAACGGGAACGAAGGCTTGGAAACGGGAACGAAGGCTTGGAAGCGGGAGTAGCGCTGTCCACACACAACCTACTCCAGTTGCTGACGAATTGACTCCGCAAGATTCCTACAGGGCAAAGAACCTAAATAGGGTCTCGTTTTCCCACCAAAGAACACTTCTCTGGGGAAACAGAACCGAAAGTCAATCTCTGTGTCCAGATGCATAACTCCCTAAAGTTTCTCATGGAAGCAGGCTTAATCAGCTGAATGCCTGGCTGCGATTCTCAGGCTTCTGCGATTAGCCTGTTGAACTCCTTTTTGTTGTTGATAATAATTACGGCGAGAAAATGGGGGAGATTTTGACTCAGGGCTTGTTTGGCAGATTTCTGGAAGACAAACCTCCTGCAGGTGCAAGGGCTCCAATTCTGGCTGGGAAAGTTCCAATTCTGGCTGAAACGGTGGAAAACCCAAGTTTTCCTCTTCATCTGTCACAACAGCGCTAGGAACGGGACTACATGGCCCATGAGTCATCACACTATCCCCCTCCTCAAGCCCCCTCTCAAAATAGGGCTCTCTCCCCGAGGCGCGAGGCCGCGGCTTGGTGGGGTAGGTCTGATGGAAGCGGCGGGTTAAATCGGGGGCATGGACTGTGGAAGCGTCTTCCCAAGAGCGTTCTTCGGGGCCAAAACCCACCCAGTCAATGAGATATTGAAGGCGGCGGCGGTGAAAGCGAGAATCCAAAATGTCCTGAACCTCGAATTCCTCCTCCCCATCCACCAAAACAGGAGTGGGGGCCGGCCGGTCTATATCAGGGCGCACACCATCCGCCGGAAGGAGCAGGGAGCGATGAAACACTGGATGAATGCGCATAGAGCACGGAAGTTGGAGTTTGAAAGTCACGGGGTTTAGTTGTGCCACCACTGGATAGGGACCAATGAAACGGGCATCTAGCTTCCGGCAGGGACGGTGGGAGGGCAAGAAACGAGTGGACAGGAAAACCCGGTCTCCTACCTTGATTTCGGGGCCCGGCTGGCGATGACTGTCAGCGTGGCGTTTATAGTCCTCCTTGGCTTGATCTAGTTGCTGGAGCAAAAGTTGTTGCACCGCTGTGAGTTCTTGCAGCCAGTCCTCTGCTGCAGGGACTTCTGAGGTTTCAATGACAGAAGGAAAGAAACGTGGATGGAAGCCGTAGTTTGCAAAGAACGGGGTTTCTTTAGTTGAAGCCTGGACACCATTGTTGTAGGCAAACTCCGACAGCGGCAACAGGGAAGCCCAATTGTCCTGCTGATAGTTTACATAACAGCGAAGGTATTGTTCCAAAGTGGCATTGGTGCGCTCAGTTTGCCCATCCGTTTGGGGATGGTGAGCCGAAGATAAACGAGAGTCTATGCCCAGTAGTTTTTGTAGTGCTTTCCAGAAACGAGAGGTGAATTGAGACCCACGGTCTGTGACCAAACTCTTGGGCAATCCATGTAGTCTGAAAACATGCTGAAGGAATAAATCTGCAGTCTCTTTGGCCGTGGGGAGGCCATTGCAGGGAATGAAATGGGCTAATTTGGTAAAAAGGTCCACCACCACTAGGATCGTGGTGAATCCAAAGGAAGGTGGTAGGTCGGTGATAAAATCCGCAGAAATTATTTCCCATGGACGGGATGGTGTAGGAAGGGGATGCAATAGCCCTGAGGGCCTCTCCCTTCTTGTCTTGGAACGCTGGCATACCGGGCAGGTATAGACATATTTTTCCACATCCTTGCGGATCTTGGGCCACCAGAAATCTCTTAGGATCAAATGCATGGTTTTAAATAGTCCGAAATGCCCTGCTGGCTTGCAGTCATGACTCAGACGAAGTGTCTTTTCCCTGCCCGGTCCTGGAGGGATGTAGACACGATTTCTATAGCAAAGTAACCCATCCTTAAGCGAGAAGGGAAAATGTAGTCCTTGGCGAAGTTGGTCCTGAGCCCAGGCATCTGCTTGTTGACTGGCCCTGATTTCCTGAGCACAAAGGGGCCCTGGAGTATAGGGAGTTGATTCAATTAGAGTGGATTTGGTGTTTCCCACTGTGAGCGTGGCAAAGTTCTCGGGCTGCAGCAGTTGGGACTCAAAGGTCTCTTTGCGCCCTGCTGCATATTCCGGTTTCCGTGACAGAGCATCTGCTTGCTTGGTCTGGGCTGGGGTTACATAATGGATTTGGAAGTTAAAACGCTCAAAGAATAAAGCCCAGCGTTGTTACCTCTGATTTAGCTTGCGGGCAGTTCTTAGATGCTCTAGATTCCGATGATCAGTATGGACCTCAATGGGAAATTTGGCCCCTTCTAACCAATGTCTCCAAGTTTCAAAGGCTGCCTTTATGGCCAAAAGTTCCTTTTCCCAAATAGTGTAATTTCTCTCTGGTGCGGTCAGTTGACGGGAGTAAAAAGGCACAAGGGTGAAGATGATCTCCCACTGGTTGTAAGAGTACAGCCCCAATTGCCACATCGGAGGCATCCGCCTGCACGACAAAAGGGGTTTCAGGATCTGGGTGCTGGAGGACTGGCTGGGACGTGAATAATTTCTTTAGTTGCTGGAATCCTTTCTCTGCTTGCTCTGTCCAGCGGAAAGGCTGTTTCCCACGGATGCAGCTGGTGATTGGATCAGACCAGCGGGCAAAGTCTGGAATGAACTTGCGGTAGTAGTTCGCGAACCCCAAGAAACGTTGCACCTCTTTCTTGTTGGTTGGCGCCCGCCATTCCAATACTGCTGAAACCTTTGCCGGGTCCATGGTGAGCCCTAGTGGCGAGACACGGTATCCCAGGAAATCTACCTCTTGTAGATCAAAAGCGCATTTTTCCAGCTTGGCATAAAGTCCATGATCCCGCAATCGTTGTAACACCATTCTGACGTGGTTCTCATGCTCTGATTGTGATCTAGAAAACACCAAAAAATCGTCCAAGTAGATAATCAAGAACCGGTCTAGATAATCCTGAAAGATATCATTGACAAAATGCTGGAACGTTGCGGGAGCTCCACTTAAACCGAAATTCATGACCAGGGACTCGAATAAACCGAATTTAGTCTGGAAAGCGGTCTTCCACTCGTCCCCTTCCCTGATGCGAACTAGATTATAAGCTCCTCGAAGATCCAGTTTGGTGTAAACCTTGGCCCCTCGAAGCCGGTCTAAGAGGTCCGAGATCAAAGGCAGTGGATATCGGTTTCGCTTAGTGATATTGTTCAATGCCCTATAGTCCACCACTAAGCGTAGGTCCCCTGACTTCTTTTTCACAAACATCACTGGGGAAGCAGCTGGGGATTGAGAGGGTCTGATAAACCCCTTGCGGAGGTTTGTC
The DNA here is from genome assembly GCF_035594765.1 of Anolis carolinensis. Classification (NCBI taxonomy): domain Eukaryota; kingdom Metazoa; phylum Chordata; class Lepidosauria; order Squamata; family Anolidae; genus Anolis; species Anolis carolinensis. The sequence goes on from NC_085842.1 coordinate 202,122,181, forward strand.
TCTAAGAACTCCCTGAGAGCTTCTTGCTCCGGTTCAGTCAGGGAGTAGAGGTGCCCTCGCGGGATCGGGGCCCCCTCCACCAAGTCAATGGCACAGTCATAAGGTCTATGCGGGGGTAGTTTCTCGGCTTCTTTTTCATTGAATACATCCCAAAAGTCTGAGTATTTCTTGGGCAAGGTGATGATGGGTTCAGCGTCTGTGGCATGGCAGACCTTGGCTACAAGACAATGGTTTTGGCAGTATTTTGAAGCAAACTGCAGTTCTCTGTTGGACCAGGAGATGTTTGGGTCGTGGAGTGTCAGCCATGGAATTCCCAAAATCACAGGGAAGTGGGGAACCTCTGTAACAAAGAAGGAAAACTCTTCCATGTGTTCCCTTATCCACATTCTGGTGGGTTCTGACCATTGGCTTACTGGACCTGTCTTGAGGGGGCGGCCATCTATGGCCTGCACCACACAGGCGTTCTTGAAGTCGTGATATTGTAATCCCAGAGAGTCGGCATACTCTCTATCAATGAAATTGTTTGTGGCTCCTGAGTCTATCATGGCATGGATCATGACGGGTCCTTTTTTCGCTGACCACAAGGTGACCACTAGGAGAAATAGGACCCCGGTTGGCGGCTCTTGAGCGGGGTTTTTGACCGGGTTGGCGAGCCTCTCTACGCCCGGTCGCTGGCTTCCCCCGCCGGCTTCATGCCAGCCGCCTCAGACGCCTTCGTCTCCGTGGAGGACGCCGCCGCCAGACTTTGGCTGGACACTCTCTGGCAAAGTGGCCCCCGTTTCCCTTTGGCTGGACACTCTCTGGCAAAGTGGCCCCCGTTTCCACAGTACCAACAGAGATTTAGGCGTTGGCGGCGGGCCTTCTCGGCAGTATCTAACCTGGGACGCACATTGCCCAGCTGCATCGGCACCTCCTCGCTTCCTCTGGGGTATGGGGCTGGTGGCGGGGGTCTCCACACTGGACGCGGCTGGATGCCGGTGGGAGCGGGAGGTTTCGCTCCAGCCCTACCGCTCTGGCCTCGAATCCATTGCTTTCTGTTGGCAAGCAAGACTTCAGCTCGTAAACATTGATCAATGAGTCCTTCAAGAGAGTGTGGAGGATCCACCTTGGAGATTTCCTCCAGCATCTCGATGTTGAGACCCTCCCGAAATTGTCCTCTGAGGGCTATGTCGTTCCAGCCGGTGTTATGGGCCAGCACTCGGAACTCTGCTATGTACTGGGACAAGGGTCTGTCCCCTTGGGAGAGGCGCCGGAGTTTGTGGCCGGCCGCCTCCAAATTGTCCTCGATCCCCCAAGTCGCCTTAAGGTGATCCAAGAAATGTTGCGCTGATCTCAGATGTGGGGAGACTTGATCGAACAGTGCCGTCGCCCAGTTGGCCGCTGGCCCGTCTAGGAGACTGTAAATCCACGCCACCTTGATGTCTTCTTGGGGAAACTCGGCACTTCGGGCCTCTAGATAAGCCTGGCATTGGCGACGGAAAACATGAACCTTAGAAGCTTCTCCAGAAAACTTGGTTGGCAACGCCAGGGCCGGGAGACGGATTCCGCGTTCCTTCAATCCCCTTATTTCTCCCTCCTGCGCATTGAGCTTATCACGGATGCGGTCCACTTCATCCTTGTCGATGGTGTAGCTGAGTGGCTGGGCCCCCGGTCCGGCTCCGGTAGACATTCTGGCCTAGGTTAATTGGTGCTTAGGGTGGCGGAGTCAAACTGTCACGACCCAGGCTGCAGAGCACCAATAACCATACACAGAGGCCAGAATCTATCTAATATCTTTATTAAGGAAATATGTAAAGTCAATAAAAATAAGTGTAGAATATAGTTCAGAAGAAGACCTTTCAGGAAAGGTCAATTATAGTCCAGGAAAACAATGTCCAATATAAAATATTAAGGTCCAAAGTTGTAATCCAATAACCGAAACACTCACTTTGCCAAGCAAGGTGAGGGGAGATGACAAGGTTCTTAGTCCAAGGAACTTGATGTAAGGCTAGAAAGTAAACTTGATTCTTGAAACACAAGGCTTGATACAAGGCAACAAGGAACGAGGAACAGGGACAAAATCCGTGGTAAATACTTGGCAAGGTCCTGGAAAGCAAGGCTGAGTCCTAGGAAGCAAGGCAAGGTCCGTGGAGCAAAACAAGGCTGGAAACGGGAACGAAGGCTTGGAAACGGGAACGAAGGCTTGGAAGCGGGAGTAGCGCTGTCCACACACAACCTACTCCAGTTGCTGACAAATTGACTCCGCAAGATTCCTACAGGGCAAAGAACCTAAATAGGGTCTCGTTTTCCCACCAAAGAACACTTCTCTGGGGAAACAGAACCGAAAGTCAATCTCTGTGTCCAGATGCATAACTCCCTAAAGTTTCTCATGGAAGCAGGCTTAATCAGCTGAATGCCTGGCTGCGATTCTCAGGCTTCTGCGATTAGCCTGTTGAACTCCTTTTTGTTGTTGATAATAATTACGGCGAGAAAATGGGGGAGATTTTGACTCAGGGCTTGTTTGGCAGATTTCTGGAAGACAAACCTCCTGCAGGTGCAAGGGCTCCAATTCTGGCTGGGAAAGTTCCAATTCTGGCTGAAACGGTGGAAAACCCAAGTTTTCCTCTTCATCTGTCACAACAGCGCTAGGAACGGGACTACATGGCCCATGAGTCATCACAAAATCTGATGCAATGTTTCAAACAAGAATGGGTTTCTGACAAGAATTCCATTCTGCTGTCAATTTGATAAGTGCAGTCGATTTTTCATGCATCTGCAGAAAGGACGAACTTCCTTTGTAAGCACATTATTTAAGCACTCTGTGTTGCTGCCATAAGCAATCATCCACACATCTTACAGAGGTTAATTGACAATACCTCACACCAATTTGATCTTCAATGTTCAAGTTGATGAAACCTTTACTATAAATGGCTTTGGAGTAAACATCAAAGTTCATGCCTCTCTGAAATTTTATAATCTGAAATATTGAACTGACAGCACATGTAGTAAGAAACCCTCTTTTTGTGTGTCCAATTCAGGGAAAGTACAGGACTGTTACTATTCAGATGCCAAAATCATCCCTGGCAACAGCATGGTTCCAGGGCAGTGCAATAATGTGTCAACGGATGGCAAAAATAGCTGTCTAGACCAGCAGTCCCCAAACGTTTTCAGTTATTGAACCCTTTAGTAGACATTTCTTTTCAGCAGAACTCTAACTCTTATCCCTGATTTGTTTAATCAAAATATGCTCTCAATCATTTTATGCTAATTCAAATATGTTTCCCAATGTCTTATATAATGTCTAGTTTTTGAGTTAATTTTACTCTGATATTTTCTGAATAATATCCCAATATGTCAAATGTCTTTCATCTCAAAAGCTATACAAGTAAGAAAAAAAGATTTAAAAAGGAATGTGCAATCAATATGAAAAACCACTACACATGAATCACTCTTGTAAAATGTCAAAATTTGTAGCCAATAACGAAATACGAGAGTAATTGTTGTAGCACAAATAGTTATTATGGAGACTATAAATCAAATAGTTGGCCCAATGTGGTTTTATTTTAATATCCATTATAAATTTGCTTTAAAAGATTTTTCGTAGAACCTCTACGATGCCTTTGGGGAACCCTGGGGTTTGGCAGAACAGTTTGGAAACCACTGGTCTAGATTAGGGCTTCTAAAACTGTGGGTCCCAACCTCAAATGAGTTCCCCTTAGTTCAATGTTGGGGTCCCCCAAAAATTGGCAAACGTTTTCTGAACGTTTTCTGATACTGCAGCTCAATAGCTTACGAGATTATAATGCCGTTATGTCAACTAATATTAAGATCTCTACGTGAGAGCAAGTCCTAACTTATTTGAATACAATACTATAAGAAGTGAATATTTTGGAACACAAGTGATTTGAATTTAACATTTTCCCAGTAAACGTCGGCTGCACAGTCTCACTACATACCACTAAGAAATTTATCACTTTCCTAACTCTTAACATAGTCCTCTGTACAGTAAACATATATATATATATATATATATATATATATATATATATCGTTTCCAATTTACTTTCCTTACATTTTTGCTTTCTTATCAGAAGAAGAGAAAGGTAATAGAAAATAGAAAAGATATTGTAATATAGCAATTCAGTGAATTAATACAGAAGCTCTGAAGTTATACACATGTGAGGGTTACTACACTAAGATTTGTTATTTAAGAATATTGTAATTTTATAGGATGATATCTTAATTCATATTTTGATAACTCTACCAATGTGTGTAAGTTGGCAGCAAATGCTAACAACAAGTCATCTTTTATGTATAACTTGAGAGTTCACAAACCTCTGAATAGTCAGCTTGTTAACATTAATTAGGAAGTTAGATCAACACAACCCTATCTGCATGCAACACACAGAACACATACTAACATACAAGCATATTTACCTTGGACTGCTAAGGAACGTGAGTATGGAATGATGAAAGATGAAGGGGAAAAATGGGCAAGGAAATAAACATCATACATAAAATCATGATGCAAAAAAAAAAAAGTCAGGGACCCCTCTTCAAATACTTCCCTCCCACAAACAAATCTTGCTTCCTTTGCCCATCAAAACAAAGCTGTTGTGCTATTGTAACTTTTGAAAACACAATCATGATAGAAATCAAACAAAAAAACATTTCTCATCATATGTTCTTCTACTTCTACAAAATAAGAAGCAAATTCATCTAAAGTACTGTCCGACATGCAATTCATTCATTCCACATACTGAAGCAAGTAATAAGAATGCTAACAGGCAAAAGGAACACTGCCCAGATATCCACAGATCTTTAGACGGGGGGATGGAGGTAGAAAACATGGGATCTTTTCTTTCTTCTTTTGTTTTTCTACATCATTTTTCTGAGATTTCTGTGCTACAACCTCCAACTTGATTGATGACTATATATTTATTTATTGTGTCAGAAGCGAATTGAGAATATAATGTACAGAAAATCCATAAACAAAGTTAAAAACTTGGCATTATACTATATTTCCTTTGACCAGAAGCTGGTCACTTGGAGTGTGTCTGGTATCGCTGTAAGAAGTTCCTCCATTGAACATGTGGCTCAGACTGAATTGTAGTAAGTGGTCTGTGGTTTGCTCTTCTCTGCACTCGCGTGTTGTGGCCTCCACTTTGTAGGCCCATTTCTTAAGGTTAGTTCTGCATCTCGTGATGCCAGAGCATTGTCTGTTCAACGCCTTCCAAGTTGCCAAGTCTTCTGTGTGAATATTCCAAGCAGAAGGTAAAACCTGTTTTTTTAAATGGATTCCCATAAGAAAAACTGAGTAGTGGGTTTTACTTATTGGGTTTATAAATTTATATATAATTTATATATAAGAGCCTTGATTTCTTTAATCACATAACTTCCTCAACTAGTAGTATGATTCTAACTATGGTAGCGCTGCTGATAAGGCGATGGATCTAGTGAAAATACAAGGGTTGTACTGAAAGTAATGCCTGTCAAGAGCCATGGTGGCACAAAGGGTTAAACCCTTGTGCCAAATGAACTGCTGAGCTGAAGGTCAGCAACTCGAATCCATAAGATGGGGTAAGCTCCTGTCTGTCAGCCCCAGCTTCTCATGCAGGGACCTGAGAGAAGCCTCCCACAGGATTGTATGTAACACATCCGGGCGTCCCCTGGGCAACGTCTTTGTAGTTGGGCAATTTTCTCACACCAGAAGCAACTTGCAGTATGTTCTCAATTTTCAATTCACTTTTGACACAATAAAAAGGTCGTAACTCCTTTACTAACTAAATGAGACATAAGCAATTAAATACATATGTAGCTGGCTGCCAAGGGAAGCCACGTAGCCGCAAAAACATTTCACTGCATAATAGTTGCACCAACCGGGGGGGGGGGGGGGGATGCAACTATCATGCAGTGAAATACGGTAATTTTCAGTCAACAACATTGTACTTTTCAAAATAATCTCAGGTAGTGGTGGTGCATTTGTGCCATCTTTGAACCTACTCAAGACATCCACTTTGGAAGAACCCTTTGATCACTCCCTGGTACCGTGTCTAACGGAGTCTTCCACTTTGCCTATCTCAACAAAGCACTGTCTCCAAACCATTTTCTTCATTGACCAAACAAGTAAAAGTTTGAGGGTAGCAAATCAAGGCTGTGAGGCAGATGTGGGACCTGTTTGTGTAAGTATCTGTATGATGTTGCCTAAGAAGTATGAGTTCATGCACTATTGTAGTGTAACGGAACTGCATTCAGATATTTTTGTATTCTTTCTTTACAGGTGGCTTCTCAAAGTTTATGGAATGATGCAATGTAGCTTTTTGTTGTTGTCCTACGCTTAAGGAAATCAAGCTAATACCCTTTTTTCATCCCAGAAGATAATTGCCATAATCTTCTGTGCTGAATAACGGCTTTTGAATGTCTTTGGTCCAGAAGAGAAGAGTGCCACCACTTCATGGACTGCTTTAAATATCTGTATCATATAGGTATAGCCAGGTTTCATCACCAGTACAAATCACGGGTTCCAGGAATATTCACAAACTTACTCCCAAGAATATACTCTTAATAATATACTCACAAAGTTTGTTCTCCAGAATTTCATAACAGTTGAACTAGATGGCGCTTGGGATTACTTCAAACTCTATAATTCTATGATTGAGATACAACCAAAGTCAAGATATATTTAGTAGCTTTGCGGGGTTGTTTTAACTGGTTGTTGGGAGCCCCCTGTGGTGCATTGGATTAAACCCTTGTGCCGGGTGGACTGCTGACCAAAAGGTCGGCGGTCCGTATCCGGGGAGCGGGTGAGCACCCGTCTGTCAGCTCCAGCTTCCCATGCAGGGACATAGAGAAGCCTCCCACAGGATGGAAAAACATCCTGGTGTCCTCTGGGCAATATCATTGCAGACAGGCAATTCTCTCACGCTAGAAGCGCTCCTGACATGGGGAAAAAGCCAGTTGCTGCAAAATCCTCACCACCACTGGCAAATTGCCCATGTTCTCTGTACAAACCCACCCACATATGTGCCACAAGGTACAGGGCCTCAAAAGGATCTCAACCATAGTGCTAAATCTCTCACCTTGCCCTGGAGAGGCTCCACTTGAAAGAAACAGTCCCAGTCCATCCCAAAGGAGTTTCCCTCTGACAGAATACAGCAGCTAGCATGCAAACCCCAAATGCCTACCAATGAGGAAGATATGGGGCCAGCTGACCCATTTCTCGCCTAAGGGACCTCTGTGCTTACTCTTGGCTTACTGCAACAAGTACAAATGAATCATGAGAAGTATGGTGATTTGTGATTGGTTACTTTAACCCTGATATCATAATCATTCCAGAGCACTGAACCTGAAACTTCTCTATGGAAAAAAAAATCACTTTCTGAATATCTAATACCAAGGACCTTCTCTGCCACTGGGAGCTGTGGTTTGGGGAAGCATTAGCAGGATTTAGCAGAGAAGGTTGAAGACCTTGTAAACTACAACTCCCATGATTCCACAACATTGAGTCATGACAATTCAAGAGGTGTGAAACTGCATTAATGTTGCCATGTAGACTGTGGGCACACTCCTAGAGAAGTAACAGGATTTGAAAAAGCCTTGTAAAAGAACTGTGTGCTAGGCATACAAAAATAATGCTGCAATATTTCTGTTGCTTTGTTGTGTTTAATTTTTTTTGTCTGATTTTTTTAATTCCTTCTTCTTTGGAGATCTTCAAAAAGAGACTAGAAATCTACCTCCTAGGAAAACGTCAGCAGGAGATCCTGTATTGAGTAGGAGATTGGACTAGTCACTAATCTATGAAAACCCTTCTATAATTATGTAATGCTGGAGTTTAATGCTTTTTGATTTATGTTTTTATTGGGTTGTTGTGAGTTTTCCAGGCTGTATGGCCATGCTCCAGACACATTCTCTTCTGACATTTTGCCCACATCTTGTTTTTATTGTTGTGTGAGTGGGGTTTTTTTGTATTAGCACAAAATGAAAAAAAACACACTAAATTGCCAACATCAAGGATTGCACAATGAAAAAAATAAACCCTGGTTCTATTAAAACAGCACAGTAGCCACAAACTGAAAACAAAGCCATACAAATAATCTCTCACTGTCCTGGCATCATGTGAAAACTCAAGTCACATGGAATTGCTCTGAATGCCTTATTCCCCACCCCCACATGTCTTCCCACATGGTCACAGGCAGCAAGTTAAGAATGAATGAAATGTTCAGTACATCCTCACATGATTCAGAGCTATAAACATTACTGCGGTGGTGGGTAGGAACCACAACGGACCAAGCCTTTCAGGATGTCCGCTCCACCATCTGACATGAAAACCAAATCCAAGACCAGAGAACTCTTCTGAACATTTCCAAGCTGCCTTTCAAAAGTTTAAAAGTAGCTGCTTTGAAACTGGTCCAGATTTATTTCTGGGCTATTTTTTTTCTTCCCTAAATGAATGGCTATTCCTTATCTTTTAGAATTCTATGTTGATCTTAAGATTACAGTGCAATTGGTTTCTGCTCAGAAGTGGTAAGGAGTCAGGCTACAGTTAAGCTAAAAATTAGGTCTATATGCTTTTCTTTTGCAAGGCTCTAACTTAAACATTGGCCTAGAATTGGGCAACCACGATCCTAGCAATTCTGTGTGTGATCTTGTATGAGACATGTCTTGGCCGTGTCAGTACAATTTTGGAAATGACGAGAGTTTGGAATCAGACAGACATACTGGAAAAGCTTCACTCGGTACTTGTTCTACATTTATGCATCACACCTAGTATGTTAATTTTTATTTTGGAAAATCCTAAATAACAAGAATCCAGTTTGTAAAAGGGAATTCGTATAACCTTAGAGATGAAATGAGAGAAAGCTTAGTCCATCCTGGGAGAACCTAAAAGATCCACCAAGTCTTTTACTCTCTCCATCACAGAACTGCTTCCAACCTTTCTGAATACCTGGAAGGGAAAATGACAGCAGAAACAGCTGGCCCTGAGGTGACACTCATGCTTTTTCCTCTCTGTGGAATTACCCACGACTTATCCACTGGTCATAACAAAATCAATAATTTTGCTCCCAAACCTGTCCTTGACATATATGAGGTCAACTTATATACAAGTATACAGGCAATCCTCAAGTTACAGACAAGATAGGTTTTGTAGGTTTGTTCTTAAGCTGAATTTGTATGTAAGTTGGAACAGGTGCATTTCTTAAGTATACAGTGTTCCCTCACTTATCGCAGAGGTTACGTTCCAGGACCACCCGCAATAAGTGAAAATCTGTGAAGTAGGGACACTATTTATTTTAATATCCCTTATTTTAATATTTGTACTTTATTGTAGCAGTTACAATACCCAGTACACCGGCAGAGAAGAAGATTGGAAGCTAAAGAACCCTTTTTTTATTTCCAACCCTTCCCTACCCACCCTCCTCTCCCTTTATTTCACCCTTCCAAAACCCTTCCAAAATCCTTTGCACACCACAAAAAAACTACAAAACAGTGAAAATACCGCGATAAATGGTTACATTAATATTTATTGAAAACCAGCAAAACAGTGAGGGAGCAAAAAGTGAACCGCGAAGTAGTGAGGGAACATTGTAACTCCAGCCATACATGTGTGTGTGTGTGTGTGTGTGTGCGCGCGCGTGCGCGCACATGCAAGCAAGCTTTGAGTGGCATAGGAAAATGCTAACCCCCTAGTGGTGTTTGTTTTGCTGTCTGTGTCTCTGTTCAAAAGATTTTGCCATACTGTCTCTGTGATAATTAGATATTGAAAACTTTGGGTTGTCATGGAAATGGGGGTTGGTGGTAAAGCTTCAATGGAATCACCTTTTGCCCACGATAATTTTTAGAGTGAATTTCTCTTCCCAGGGATAGATTTCCTCTCACTTCCTGTTGTCTCACCCCCGTTCTTAACTATGAGTGGTATGCAAATCGGATGTAAGTAATACAGGATGGCCTGTATATGGTAGATAATAATACTTTATTTATATTCAACACTTCTCCCCGAAGGGAATCAGAGTGAACTACAGTATATATATAAACAGACACAGGCAAATATTCAGTGCCATGCTACATGACATACAATGAGACAGAAATACACAGGCAAAGGCAAAGGCTTCTCCTTTCATTTCTGGCTTTGGAGGCGGTGCTCATCTCCAGCTCTGGGGGAGGTGCCCTTTCTTCATTTTCAAGCCAAGGGGCCTGTATCCATAGATACCTCCTGGTCGTGCGGCCGGCATGATTGCTTGGAGCGTTTTTTTGCCTTTTCCCACAAGACTGGAACCTATTGATCTACTCAAATTTGCATGTTTTCAAACTCCTGGATTGGCATTGGGAGCTCACTCCATCCCGTGGATTCGAACTGCCAAGCTTCAGGTCAGCAGTTCAGCAGCACAAGGGTTTAACAAGCACTAGTTAATTTCCAAATGTCAGGATGTCCGAGTTTCAAAGCTGAATGCTTAGACAACTTCACTTGATTCATGTCTGCCTGGCACATGCCAGGTAAGACAGCAGCTATGCAAATGATAACCATTCTCAAGCTCATTGATTACTTATTCTAACACCTTCTATTCCTTCTGAAAGTGTGCTTTCAACAGGACAATTTTTGGACCTCATTCCAAAATTCTGTGATCCCAACAGACCAACCCAGGCTGGTCAAATCTGGCTTGAGGTCTACTGATTTTCTATGCTTGCTGTAAGCTTTTGAGAATTCTACCAAACTGATACAATACACACAAAACCAAATAAGACTGAGTTCACCAGACTCAGCAATGGCGGTTTCTATGGCTTGGCCCATGTATTGTCTACAAATGGAGGATGGCAGCCAATCAAACCTGTCATACAGTAAATGTTCCCTTTTAAAAGAAAATCTGGTTCAAAGCAAGAATTCACCAGCCAATCTTAACCGAATTGTTTACCTACCTTTCCAGAAGATTTAGAGTAGAAGATCAGTTCAATTTGTAGGGGAATTTGTAAGGGAAAACCAAACAAAATAATAAAACACACAAAAATAACAGCAATTCAGGTGAGAGAGATAAACAATGATAAGAGGGCTTACGGTCTCTTTGCCAACAAAGTTACATTTCTACTTACTTGGCCACAGACTGAATCACTTTTGAAGATGTGTCCTTGATATTGGTGAAAAACCTCTCTGTCCCACCCCTAAGAATATCGAAGAACCCTGCATAGGTCTGGTCACATTCTGCTACAGTAAGGCCTAAAATCAAGAATACAGGACTATAACCAAAGTATTTCACCCTTAGCACGCTTTCCATACTTATCTTTAACCAAGTCCTTAAAAACAATTTCAGTTTATATATTTCAAAATGGAGGTTTATTCCATTATGAAGCAAGCATTCTTTTGAAGCATTGCAGAATTGTTGCAAATTGCCACCCATGAGTTAACCATAGTAATTACGTATCTAAAAATTAATATAATACAACTTCTACAACCCTAAGTAGTTTAGTCAATCAAAAGGAATCATAGCATTATAGACAAAAGGATTTCAGAATTCCATGTTATATTTTTATTACTGGATATAACAAACAATAAGTACAGTCTTGTTTCTACAGTATCCCTGCACATTCTATAGTTACATAAAGAACTCTGATTAGTTCATTATGTGCAACAGGTAAAATGCTGTTTCTAGTATCTAACAGTTAATGCTATTTCAAGTAGTCTGAGTGTTGCTGTATATATTACATTTTATTGATAAAGATCTGCATGCTGCATATCTGATGAAATGATTACTTTTAAATTGTGTGGTAATACCTTTAATATAAGCTGCTTTGAGTCTCCTTCAGGAGAGATATAGTGGGGTATAAATAAACATAATAATAGTAATAATAATAATAATAATAATAATAATAATAATAATAATAATAATAATAATAATAAATCTGAAATCCCTAGAAGAGAGGAGAGCAACTTGCATCATCATTCTTACACCAGCCTACCCAGTGGAAAGGGCTGAGAGGGGTCCAACAAGATCAGTAGGGTCCCATGCTGTCCATAGTTTTTGAAGTAACTTTATTCAGCAACATACCTGCATTATACATGTTGTTGAGTTGCCCTACAGGCTTGGAGTTCTGTGGAACCTGAGTCGAAGGTGTCTTAGGCTGAGCATTATTTCCATAGCCTCCATTTTGCTCAAGAAGCTGGGGAAGGAAAGCCGCTTCCAGTGTCAACATTTGTACATTTCTCTCTTTCATTACTCTCCCCCACCCATATGAAGTACAAATAAAGAGGTATTGCTGAAGCTACTGGTCAGTAGAAGACACAGGTCACATTCTTGTTATCTTTTTTTAACCAATAATGACACACACCACTCCAAGAAACACAATGTCAAGAATATGGGAAGAATGTTATAGGAAATACATTTTTATCAGATGTTGCATCTCATGAAGTCAATTAGTGTTAATGAAAGCTTATGCTGAAATATATCAGCTGCTTCAAAGCTGCTTCTAGAGATTACCTAAATCGATACTTCCTTCATCTTTTTCCTCCTTATGGTAAGTATGAATTGTATATTTATTACACTTATTTATTACAGTGTGGACTCACACAATCCAGTTTAAAGCAGAAAACCTGGGAACAGATCCTGTCTGGAAGTGCCCTTGGTTTTTAGGCCTGTTCCTGGGATTATTTGGGGTGCTGGTTCAGAAAATTGCATTGAATAGAATGAATCAGTTCTAGTTTCTTAGATATAATTATCATGATTTTCTATGGGTGAGCAGATGGCAACTAGTAGACGGCATATGTTCTTTATCTCAAAAACTAGAATTGATATGGCAAAACTGGTGCCATTGTTGGAATCAGCTAGTCAAAATATACCTAGAAACAGGACTAACATCCGAAGCACATATCTTATATTTCCTCCAGTCAGCTCAATTTTATTCTCACAACAACCCTGTCAGGATGAAGAGAGCTCTTGCCCCAAAGTTTCACATCCCGATAGGGATTTGAATCTTCCATATTCCAGACCAAACATTCTAGAGTTTCATTCTCTCCAGCTGATATATGGAAGAGAAAACCCCAATAGGAATAGCTTCAGTGGTAGAGAGCTAGGGTCCGCCAAATGTTTTGGGATTGTAATTTCTACAATCCTCCATCCAGTTTTTTGCCTAAACATCTAGAGGCATACAAATGTTCACCCCTTCCTTAGAGAGAGTTGAGAGGGTGACATACACAGCAAATATTGAAAATGGATTGCCACAGTACATGGAATTTTTTAATCAATGTCTATTGCCATATGTTATTCTTGTTAATTTTATACATCTGGTTTTAAATATGTTATTGGTATTTTAATGTTTATTTACTGTATTTGATATATTGTGTGGCACCATTGTGTGCCATCTGTAAGCTGCCCCAAGTCCCTATGGGAGATAGTGGTGGAGTATAAATAAAAGTTTATTATTATTATTATTATTATTATTATTATTTAGTTTTAGTTTTATGGTGGAGTCAGGCCGAAGAAAGGCTGAAGATTGTTGTTTAAGCTCTTGGCCCCAAAGTGAGTCCTCTTCCCCACTATTCTTTGCCATCAGCCATAACCCCAATGTGTTGCTTTAATTCACCTGCTCTTTTCTCCATCTTTTTGTGAAACCCACACTCTTTATAAACATACTTGGTACCAGGCCTGTAGCGAGGGGGGGGGGGGGGGGTGTTAGGGGTTCAACACCCCCCCCCCCCCCGAAATTTTTCAGGTTATAAAAAAAACCTGGTTTACTCATGGATTTTAACTGGTTAACCAAATCCCCATGCTAAGTCTATGAGACACAAAAAATTAAGAGTCCCTCCAGACACTATTTCAAGCAGATATTGACAGGTTTGTAGCGGGGAGGGGTATGTGCTAGGGGTTAACCCCCCCCCCCCCGAAATTTTCAAAACCCCTCCCGAATTTTTTTTCTGGCTACGGCCCTGCTTGGTACATTGTACATCTGTGGACAGAGACTATAAAATAGATTAATTTTGAAATGCTAACAGATCAGGCACTGCAGAAATAATTAACATGTACTAGCTGGATATTATTACTAATATAAAGGCAGGTGCTCCACATACATACAATGATTTCCTTATAGCTACTTTTGTATCTTTGCAGGAAAGGTTTTCAAAATACAGGCAGTCCCTGAGTTACAAATGACTCAATAACAAATAAAAACAACACAATGATAAAATATTTTAAAATACATTAAAATGCTTTTTCAACAACACCTAGAAGTACAGGCAGTTCCCAAGTTACAAACATCTGACTGACAAATGAATCATAGTTAAGGGGCGACATAACAGGAAGTGAGAGAAATCTATCTCTAGAATGGGAAATTCACTCCTGGAAGAGTTATCGTGGCAAAAGGGGGTCTCCATTGAAGCTTTCTCAGCCATCCTTGTTTCCACAACAAGCCATTTTTTAAAAAAAAAAATGCAATTCTCACATGGGCAGAAAATGAGGTGAAATCTTCTGAACAGAGGCACAGAGAGCAAAACAAACACCATATTCTGTCTAAACAAACAAACTTACAGAACCTATTTTGTTCGTAATTTGGGGACTGTCTGTACAAAGGAGTCCAAACTATTTGATTTTATCAGCAATAGCATTTACCTCTGTGATGGGAGACTTTGGGTTTACATTCCTCGCAGCTGCAATCTCTTGGAGCTGATTTACAAGCTCAGTAATAGACAATCTCTCTTCTGGATTCACTTTTAAAGCAGACCCTAAGAAAATGGCAAAACGACAAAAATATGCTTAGGCCACTATATGATTTGCAGATCTCCAGGAAGAATCCCTTTTTCCTATAAGAAAAACATACAGTTCTGACTATATAAATTCATGTACAAAGCAAGCTGTGCCTTCTCAAACCTAATGTCCCCTGGCTGTGTTGCCTTTCAACTCCCTGCATGCCAATGACTATTATGGCTAGGGAAGGCTCATGTTGTAGCGAAATAACTCAGGATGTTATTTCTTTAATCATGATGTTGTTTGAACTGAGATCGTATTTGCTAAAAGAAAGGAAGAAGTACATGACATTTTGTATTTTACTCCTTCAATATCTACCAGAAAGTGTACATGTAACAGTGCCAGATCTATTTATTCCCTTGATCAACAGACATGACATTTCAAAGATAGAAAAACACAAGAAACAGGCCACATGGATAACACGTAATTTTTAAAAGATGGGACCAGTGAACTTCAGCACCACTTCCACCTTTCTCATACACCCTACATATGTTTGTATAGTAAGTCTAAAAATTTAAGTCAACAAACCAACCCAAAAAAGCTGGGTCAGCTTGGGTTGTTGTGAGTTTTCTGGGCTGTATGGCCGTGTTCCAGAAGCATTCTCTCCTGAAGTTTCGCCTACATCTATGGCAGGCATACTCAGAGATTGTGAGATCTGTTGGAAACTAGACAAGGAGGTTTATATATCTGTGGAATAATGTCCAGGTTGGGAAAGAACTCTTGTCTGCCTGAGGCAAGTGTAAATGTTGCAATTAGCCACCCTGATGTTTCTTGTCTGGAATTCCCATTTTTCTGAGCCTTGTTCTTTATTTAGTCCTGATTTTAGAGTTTTTAAAATACTGATGGCCAGATTTTGTTCATTTTCATGGTTTTCTCCTTTCTGTTGAAAATGACCACATGCTTGTGGATTTCAATGGCTTCTCTGTGTAGTCTAACATGGTGGTTGTTAAGAGCTACCCAGCATTTCTGTGTTCAGGGTGGTTCATCAGCTGCTCTGCTATGGCTGACTTCTCTAGTTGAAGTAGTCTACAGTGCCTTTCATGTTCCTTGCTTCGTGTTTGGGCAATGCTGCATTTGGTGATCCCTATGTAGATTTATCCACAGTTGTGCAGCTGTGAAAAGGCACTGCAGACTAATTCACTCCACAGATATATAAACCTCACCTAGTTTCCAACAGACCACACAACATCTGAGTAGATGTGGATGAAACGTCAGGAGATAATGCTTCTGGAACATGGCCATACAGCCCAGAAAACTGACAGCAACCCAGTGATTCCGGCCATGAAAGTCTCTGACAACACACTGGGTCAACCTATCCATGGGACAATGTGAAAGCTGTACCTTAACTCTTAATAGGAACCATTCTCCTCTCTGAAAAAACAGCAAAATGCAAGAGCTTAACCTATCCTGGGCAAAATTAAAAGAACAACCAACCCCCTCTACTCTCACTGCCGTTCTGCTGCTTTTGGTCTAATAGACGGTGGAGTCCATGGATGCAGAATCAGTGGATATAGAGGGCTGATTGTACAGTTATTTCAAATAAAATTAAATCCCTAAAAACCATTTGCAAATAGTTGTCCATATTTCTAAAAGGAAACCAAAATAGCACTTTAAACATCTACCAAAATAGCGGTTCACACTCAGTTTTATATCTTTTTTACAAACTTACGAATGATATCATGAAACACTGTATATCTTGTGTCGTTTTGTGGGATGGAATATTTTCCATTGACTATTCGAAGCTTAGCTCCATCTTCAAACGGATGCTGCCTAAAGCAGAGCAAGTAGAGGATGCAACCCAAAGCCTGAGAAAGGACAGCAGAGAAAGAGAGGTAGGTAAAGAGATAAAGGACAAGAAACCAAAGCATGTAAGTGATTCCTGGTTAAATTACATCAGGTCTAGAGGCAATGGTTTTATTTTTGCTGATACAATGGTGTTGTCCAATGAGTTCAAAAAATGTCGCAGTATGCCAAATGTTCACTTGAAAACATAGCTTGGCTATGGGGCAGGTGGGACAGACCATTTTTTTGCCATCCAAAGTTCAACAGAGACACAATCATATATTTTTCATTCCACTAGTTCTCACCTTACCCTTGCACTTAGTTTTGAAGCAAACAAATTGTCAAAATGAAGAGCTTAAACATTTACTTCAAAACTAATTAGCTGCCATGACAATTCCAAGCCATCCCCATTCTCAAAGTAGTTCACACCACAACTTTAAAATGTACTACTCACTTTCAAAATTATCAAATGCTATTTTTATCAAAAAAAATTTGTGTGACTTCTTTTAGAAAGTAAAACTCTGAACTTGGAAATCTTGTTTTTGAGCTGTGGGCATGCGAGACCTTAGGTGCTTTATATATGACAAACACAGTTTAATCAAGTTCTTAAAATGAGCTTTAATTAAATCACATTTTTGAGTTGTCCATTTCAGACTGCTGCCATTTTATATTTATTTTAACATGAAACCAGCCCTAGCCTGCCGTTGCTTTTGAGACACTCACTATCTAGATGAGTATCTTTAAAAGCTGCTCCTTTTCTTGGAAAGAATAAAAAGGTAAAGGTAAAGGTTTCCCCTGACGTTAAGTCCAGTCAGGTCTGGGGGTTGGTGCTCATCTCCATTTCTAAGCCAAAGAGCCGGCGTTGTCCGTAGACACCTCCAAGTTCATGTGGCCAGCATGACTGCATGGAGCGCCGTTACCTTCCCGCCGGAGCGGTACCTATTGATCTACTCACATTGGCATATTTTCGAACTGCTAGGTTGGCAGGAGCTGGAGCTAACAGCGGGTGCTCACTCCGATCCCGGGATTTGAATCTGTGACCTTTCGGTCTAAAAGTTCAGCAGCTCAGTGCTTTAACACACTTCGCCACCAGGGCTCCAGAAAGAATAAGCATACTGTAAAATAGACAAGGTATTATTGTTGCTCACCAAACTCTCCTTAGGGATGTACCGTCAAGTTCCAATAATGGCATATGCAACTCCACTGCCTAACTTTTAGCTTGCAAATTCAAACATACTCTAACAATTATTTATCTGTATCACAATGGTGTTTTACAAATTTTTTTTAGTTTACGAGGGTTGAATGAAAAGTAATGCATCCACCTTCGTAACTCCTCAACAGATGGCAGTACTGGCTTGTTCAGTAGACTCTCCTCTGCAGTTCCATTTGGTGGGAAGCCTTAGCATTGAATGGTTGTGTTGTTAAAGTGCGAAGTATGGAACCCTGTGCAGACGGTCGGTCTATGCGACTTAAGCAACGTGCAGTCATTGAATTCTTGACAGCAGAAGGTGTCACTCCAAAGGAGATTCATCAGAGAATGCAAGCTGTTTATGGTGATTGTGTTGATGTGAGTACTGTGCATCGTTTTAAGTTTAAAGATGTTGAGGTGGGAACATCTGACTTGCATGACAAACAAATAGTTAGACGTCCTGTGACAGCAGCCACCGAGTTTCACAAGCAAAAGGTTGACAGATTGAGTCAGGACGATCGTCGTATCACTCAGAGAGAAATTTCAAGCATAATCGGCATTTCACAAGAACGTGTGGGTCACATTCTTGCTTTGCTTGGCTATTGGAAGATCTGTGCACGATGGGTACCCAAGGATGCTGACGCCTGAAATGAAAGCACACAGTCTTGAAATTCTCATAACTCTTCTCACATTATGAGAATGAAGGTGACGTCGTTCTCCAGTCAATTGTGACAGGAGATGAAACGTGGGTACACCATTACGACCTGGAGACGAAGCGTCAGTCTATGAAATATCGACACAAAGACTCGCTCCAGAAAAAGAAATTCAAGACACAGCCCTCAGCTGGGGAATCATGGCAACAGTGTTCTGGGATGCAGATGGTGTTATCCATGTTGATTTTCTTGAAATGTGGAACAACAATAAATTCAGAGCATTACATCACAATGCTGCAAACTTTGAAACGACGGCTAACAAGGGTCTGAAAGGAAAAGGGACATGTTTTCCTGCAGCATGACAATGTCAGACCACACACTTCACATGCCACCACAGCAGAATTTCAGAGACTGGATCTCACCACCATAAAGCATTCTCCATATAGTCCAGATTTAGCACTGTCTGACTTCCATCTGTTCCTGATAATGAAAGAAGATCTGCAGGGACATCATTATGCTTCTGATGAAGACGTTGAGAGAACTGTGAGACGCTGGTTGTGGAAACAGAGTGACGATTTCTTCCGTGTCAGCTTCAGAAAACTTGTTCATCATTGGCAGAAATGTATCCAATTGTCTGGCAATTGTGTGGAAAAGTGAATAGTGGTAGTTAAAGAGCACATTCTAAGGATTATTTCTGCGTTTGATTTATTAAGACATCCCCATCCAAACCAAGTAATGAAGGTGGAGGCATTACTTTTAATTCAACCCTCGTATTATAAGCTGCCTGGAAGAGTCAACAAAAGGACTGGAAATACTTTAAGTAAATATGAAAAGTGGGCAATAGTCACAGACATTTCACAAAGTCTAATCTATGCACAAGAAACATGCATACCCATATATCCTGTTTTTCGTTGATTGGAAAATTTGAATATAAATCTATTATTTCAGGAGTCCGATACATGGGTGTTGTGTTCCTTGTGATCTGTAGACAGAAAGTAAGAGATTCAGAGCTATTTCTTTCCATAAAAAGATTATAAACACTTGGAAAGCAAACAAGAATACAAACTTCCATTTCAATTTCACTGAAATTTTGATTTTCATGCAATACTGCATTATCCCTTTAGAAAGATAACTCCTTACAAGAAAAAGAAAGAAAGAAATAAAAACAGACAGACAGACAGATCTTAGCAAACAGAGCCAATTAGCAAGCCAAAACCATAGTTTCAAGGTGAAGGTCAATTCTTGATATTATTTCCAATCTGGCTGGTGCTGTTATCAGATTGGCTGTGTGGGTAACAATGAATTCCTCTTTCAGGTTATGGACTGGGAA
This sequence comes from Anolis carolinensis, assembly GCF_035594765.1. NCBI lineage: Eukaryota > Metazoa > Chordata > Lepidosauria > Squamata > Anolidae > Anolis > Anolis carolinensis. The sequence goes on from NC_085842.1 coordinate 202,141,837, forward strand.
TTTGCTGGCAGAAAGTTTAACTTTGATCTGCTTATTGCTTTCAAAAAGGAATCAAGTGGGAAGGAATCAAGGTTATAACAGTAAGACAATCCCTACTGCCTGTCAGAGCCTAAAGAGCTATCCCAGGCAACAAGAAGAACAGGTTGCTCACCAGTAACTGTGGTTCTTCCAAGTGGTCATCTGTATCCCCACACAAATGGGATTTTCCACTTGAGACCTCAGTGACAGGAATCCTGCCCCCTCCTACATACTACGCATATCCCAGCCTGACAACCTACCATTCCCTCAGTTTTGAAGTTCACCACCAAAAAGAACGGACAAGAACCCGAAAAGGGGGGAGACAGTTTGGGTTTGTATGACCATTTGAAGAGTAAGACTGTCAAAGTGCTGGCTGAAGATTACAGGCAGTCCCCAAGTAACGAACAAGATAGGTTCTGTAGGTTTGTTCTTAAGTTGAATTTGTATGTAAGTTGGAATAAGTATATTGTTTAAGCGTGTGCGTGCGTGTGTGTGCACGCGCATATCTATGCATACACACACACATGCTTTGGATAGCATTGGGAAGGGTTAACACCACTGTAGCGTTTGTTTTGCTGTCTGCGCCCCTGCTCAGAAGATTTCCCCTCTCTTTCTGTCCCTGTGAGAATTGAATTTTGACAAATTTATCTTGTTGTGGAAACAGGGATTGGTGATAAAGCTTCAGTGGAAACACCTTTTCCCCGTGATCACACTTCCAGAAGTGAATTTTCCTTCCAAGGAGAAGATTTATCTCACGTCCTGTTGCTCCACCCCCATTCTTTACTATGAGTCTTATGTAAAGAGGATGTTTGTAACTTGGAGACTGCCTGTACTTCTAGGTATTTTTGAAAAAGCAGTTTAATGTATTTTAAAATATTTTATCATTGTGTTGTTCTCCATTTACTGCATCTCTTGCACATTGTTTTGTGACAATTTGGTGGGTATGGGTTCCTAAAAGGTTGGTGTCCTGGGACATTTTTTGTTTTGCCTGAGATTGATATAAGAAGGTTGCCCTTGCCAAATTTGACTGTTTGTGTGGTATATTTGGTGCACATGGTTATCTGGCTGGACCTTTAAACATAGTTCGGATTCAATATGATTATTATTGGCTTGTTGCATCATTCCAATCTAATCTTGTGAAACTGATGTATTGGGTGAGTGTAGCTAGTTCTGTAGGTTCTTTCCTGGAATATAGCTCTTTTTCCTGAATTACATAAATGGCTCCTTTTTGTGGCTTGTGGCATCATTAATCCCACCTAATTTTGTACAGCTGTTGGATTTGATGGGTAGTTGTCTGGGAAATTACAGTTGCTGGCTTCGAGAGCCAGGGGTAGAGAAAAAGAAATGGGCAGGATAGCTCACTCATAGGTTTTTCCTCATTTGGGTTGGAGTTCAGAGACTTTGACCTTCCAGATACTTTAACCAATCAGACCTCTGCAGTATAGCCAATGATAACAAATTCTAGGTGCTGTTTTCCAAATCATTTGAAGGATTATTTCCCCAACCCATCTTGGCTTTTAAAGCACGCTATTATGCTGATTCTTGTACCCTGAATACTCAGTGGCAAAAGCAGTTGCAAATTATGGAACCAGCTATGCCCAGTTTTTTGTTGTTGTTTTTTTTTGTGTGTGTGTGTGGTTATAAATATTTATATACTGCTTAGGTTATAGAAATTAATACATTAAAAACGCACTACACCAATTACACCATGTGGCAGGATTTTTGTTGCTGGGTTATAAAGTCATTTCCTAATTGGTTCTATCATAAAACATGGAAAAGGTTTATTAAACTGCAAAAACTTGGTTTTTGCGGGACATCCTGCAGCACATTATAATATAATTTTTCAATGAATGTCTCGAGTCTCAACCAATTCCACATAGTTTGTAGCAGCCACAAAAGCAACGTTTCTGAAGTATAACAAAGTATTACTTTCAAAGTAAGTACCACACAATTAAACAAGAAATAACACTTTCAAACCAGGAACAGAAACATTTTCAAATTTTGCTACAAAGTGTTATTAAACACAATATTGGACTAACAGAGAAGACTTGTAAGAGTGTTTTTAACACACATCTAAATTGGAGAATAGCTGAATTCCCAAAAGAGGAGTAATCCATATAATAGGAATTACACATATTTATGATATTAATCTGTGGAAGAAAGGTGTCTGGACAACATCATCTATGGTTTCTGTATGCACAGTGACACCTTTCATGATCCTTTATGTAGCACAAAGATGTGGAACATGTGATCCTGCAATGTTTTGTTAGATCACAAGTCCTATCAGCTCTGGGGATGACAGCATGAAATCAGCAACATCTAGAGGACTACATATTCTTTTTTTCCAGAAGTTTCAACAGTATAAAGTAGCTTCCTCTCAAGGTGTTTGTCCTTTACGGCTCTGTTTTTGGCTCTTATTCACTAACCTCAGTGTAACCTTCTCATTTTATTAATCCTTGCCAAAAATACTCATGTTCTTCGACAATATTATTCTCAAAAGCTTAGTTAAGCAAGTCAGGACAAGACATGCAGATTGGCTAAGAATACATCATGAAAATGAAACACAGAACTCGGGTCCTTTTGAGATGCAACCTCAATACCATTCTCATGAAGTACATTTAGCCTTCAGTACAGAAGAGACAAAGCATGCTAGTTTCCTTTAGCTCAGAGTGAAAATACCAAGACACCATATTATGTACCATATTGGCAAAGGCAGTGAAGATTAACAAACTGTTTTATTATAGTTACAGTCTGAGACTATTAAATAAAGGAAAACAGGCCCATTTTATTTAAGATTTACATCAGAGTATCACACAAGGCTGGAAATGTAGTTAGTTTAAAAAAAAGTCAAAGGACATAATATGTTAAAATATAAAATATCAGGTTTCTCACCTCCTCTTCGACGGTTGCTCTTTTCTGTGCTGTCCAGTTGTAGTCTGGATAATGTGCTACATTTGTTGCGCTGCCAAAATCACACAATTTAATGGTCCCTTGGTTACTCATCAGCATATTTTCAATCTGCAGGAAAAAAAAAGTTGATTAGCAAATTAAGTTTACAAGCAGTATACACATTGATTTTTTTTTAAAGGCAGCTACTTACAAATGCTTATATTCTATGTTCAAAATACAAAACTGTTATCCATTGTCAAACTACATTAAATATTTAAAATGTAATGAAATAGCCCACTTTGAAATCAAGATATGTGTCATTGAACTTCTTTTCACTCTCTCTGTACATAAAATATAATTTCAGAATCTTCAATGCCAGACAATCTGAAAGATCCAGTAGTTTAACTATCTACCAAGATAAATGGAGTGAAGAATCCTAATTACCTTGCTTCTATGTAAACATTTCAAGGATTGCTCTTTGGGGAGTTGCATTTTGAATTTCAAAGTTGAAGTCTCTCAGTGGGGCTTGCTCTCTCCTAAGTACATCTCACAGCTCAAATGTTGGTATCATAAAGTTGTATGCAGAAACACTTAAAAGCAACATACAAAGTCTAATGGTTGAATGAAGTGGAAGTTCGGGCATTTTATCTTTTTTTTTTTTTTTGGCAAAAACTGCAAGTCTTACAGAAAGCAAGAAGGTGAATTTTCCAAAAACAGCTTGCATAGCCAGATTTAACAAGATATATGTCAATGTGTTGTCAAATTGCCAGAATCACTGGATTGCTATGAGCTTCCCGGGCTGTATGGCCATGTTCCAGAAGCATTATCTTCTGACGTTTCGCCCACATCTATGGCAGGCATCCTCAGAGGTGTGAGGTTTGTTGGAAACTAGGCAAGTGGGGTTTATAGATCTATGGAAAGTCCAGGTTGGGAGAAAGAACTCTTGTCTGTTTGAGGCAAGTGTGTAAAAAACAACACTCTGAAAACAGAGGAATTCCATACATGAAATCAGGGCCCGCTAACATCTCCCAACAAATGATTCTCTCAGGCAGGAAGCAGCCAGACTTTGAATCTGCAAGGCCATTAAATGCTAATCGAGGTGATCAATTGCAACATTCACACTTTCCTTGAGACTGCTGTGGCACAGAAAATGGGAAGGGATGATAAGAGTGACTGCCAGTGATGACAAATCAGATCTGGTGCCGCTGAGCAGTCAGGATTCTTCCCTCTGCTGCACCTCTAAATCATCCCTGGGGCAATCCAACATATACCACATAGGATTGGTCCCAGGATAACAGGTCAGTATAGATCTGTCCCAGTTCTCTCAAATCACACAAAGCCCAAAATATTTCCGATGAAGAAAACTTTATATTCTATCTCTATGTATTTATGTGGTTGTATTTTATTGTGTATCATTGGGCTTGATCCCCATGTGAGCTGCCCTGAGTCCCTTCAGTTATTGTTATTTATTATTAACTACTGAGTGTTCACCTTGTATTAGACAAAACAGTTATTCTTGGACATTTGTACCTTTAACCCTTGTGGATTTATTCATTAATTTATTCATTCATGAAGGAAAAATTCATGGAAAAAATCTGGCTTACTTCATAGTTAAATAGAAGCATCTCATGGGCCTAAAACAGACCTCTATCTTTAAAATAAAAATGGGGCCGAGTTTGGTGGGGGAGGTCAGCAAGACCACTGGAATCCCCTGACTCTTGGTAGTTGTTCATCCCGGGTGTAAAACTATCTCAATGCCAACTTCAGATTCAGTACCTTTAGATCTCTATGAATGATTGGAGGCTTCTGTTTGTGCATGTGTTGTACTGCTCTGCACGTCTGGTAAAATATCTTGAGAACTGTATCACAGGAGAGGGACCCTTTGGATTCAGCTTTCTTTAAAAATTCCACCAGTTGCCCTGTGAACATGAAGTTCTTTGGTTAATGGTTGAATCATACATACAAGGAAGGGTAAATTGCAAAAAAAGGAATCCCCCAGTTTTACAAAAGAATGCTTTTTATTGCATACCATGGGTACTACCCACACATACCAGTTGGCATCCTGTTGGTTCGTCCTAATTAAAGTAGACCAATTCAATGAATTGTGGAATGGTGAGTCAACAGCTGAGCAAAGCCAATCTAGTTCCAATTGAATGGACTTACAATGGATTTTTTTTTCATGTCAGAAGCAACTTCTAGTGTGAGAGAATTGATTGTCTGCAAGGATATTGCCCAAGAGACACCCGGATGTTTTTGATGTTTTACCATCCTTGTGGGAGATTTTTCTCATGTCCCTGCATGGGGAGCTGGAGCTGACAGAGGGAGCCTGCCCGCTCTCTCCAGATTCGAACCACCACCCTGTTGCTCAGTAATCCTGCCGGCACAAGGGTTTAACCCATCGCACCACCGGGACAATGGTGACCTACAGTCTATTATCAATAGACTGATAACAGACTGTAAGCCACATTCTAAAATACACAGATTGAATGAAAAAGCACAGTGTTTACTCTCTTTAAGAGGCACTGGGACCAATCCAAGACCCAGACTTGATAATTTTAGCAGATGGAAATGGCCCCAGCTTCCTCAATAATGCACCATTTCCCTTTCCTTGGAAGACAAGATACTGAAGCTCTTCCACATTAAGCAACTGCAGCTTGATGATTCCACTTTAACTCTCATGGCAACATCCCATGGAATACTGGGGTTCATAGTTTGGTGAAGCACTAGAGCTCTCTGACAGGGAATTTTAATGCCCTTTGTGTGTCCCTCCTTAAACTGCAAATCCCAGGATTTCGTGTAATATTGTTATCATAATGCTATCACTGAGTAGTGTAAAAAAGCTTTAAAAAAAACCCAAATGCGTCAGTTCCCATCTCCTAAGTTTTCCAGCTAAAGCTAAGAGGGCTCCTTTGACCTCATTCTGAATTTGTTCTCAAATCTGCCAGCATTCCTGCTGCCATCGCATTTGCAAGTAATACTCTCTAGGCAGGAATTCCAATGCTCCTAGCAATTCCTGCATATACAACATATCTGTTGCCTAGCTCTCAAACAATGGCTTGAAACCAAAGGGGAGAAATGCAAAAGAATAAATGCTACCCACTTCAGTTGCCTGTAGTTCTTTTTGGAAAAAGAAAAGGCAGAATGTCTTCAAAAAGAACATTTTTACTCCCCTTGAAACAAATCCAACAGAAAAAAAATAGCTGCAAGAGAACTCTTTTAAGAGTTTCTTCTTTTCCAATTTGGCACAGGGAGAAAGGAGTCATTGGGCCTGCATGACCGGCACAGCAGTGGGCTCTTAAGTCTCAGTCATACCTATTAATTAGAGAGAAAGTTTTAATCTGCAATTAAAGCAGCTATTACAGTCATCAGCCCTAATTAATATCCCATCCCAGGGGAGAAAAGCACAACAATGGAAATCAGAGTGGCTCATATTTCTTTGTAACAACATGTGCTTTTTTGCCGACATTGTTTCTACTGCTGGGAATAAAAAAGAAATTAAAAAGAATGTTATAAAGCACAAGCAGGATCAAGGGGCTGTCTGATAATAACACGACCTGTGATATTGACTACATGTACAAAGGGACTCTATGGGTGCGTCTACAATGTAGAATTAATGCAGCATGACAAACTTAATTGCCATGGCTCAATGCTATGGAATCCTTAAAGTTGTAGTTTGTTGAGGCACCAGCACTCTTTGGTAGAGAAGGCTAAAGACCTTGCAAAACACCCATGATTCTATAGCACTGAGCCATGGTGGTTAAAGTGGTATTAATGCATTCAATTTTCCTTTAGTGACAACTAAAGCTTCCATTTTGAGAAATGTTTTTCTAACCCCCTCCTAAGAAAGAATGGGCTGGGCTGATTTGTTGGAGTAAACCAAAATATATGTAGCCTTTCCCAATCCATTTCCGTCCTGACTTGTTGGGACTCCAACACCCGCAATCCCGTAAGAATCGATAGGGAATTTGGGAAGTTGTAGTTCAACATATCTGGAAGAGATTAGATTAGAGAAACCAGTGATAAACAGTCCACATAAGTAGTTGTTTTACCTCTACAAAGCTCAGTGAGCAGAAGAAATTCCCCTTGCCCAGTATCAGATTCTTCTTTTCCTATGGATGCAGCAGAGCAGAACTGGACAATATTTGGATGGCCGGATAGCTTTTTCTAGAGGATTGCCATGGTTAAAGTTTCAAAAATTTCTGTATTTGGAACACATATTTGCGGTAAGTCGCTTTACACGATTCCTATTCCATCAAACCCACTAAGACCCAGAAGACTATGAGAAAAGGGAGCATGGCTCAAGAAAATGAATAAAACATTTAATAATAATAGTGCTAAACTGCCAGATGTTTTTCAGCGGCAATCCCTCACCTCAATATGATTTTATAGTATGGCTTTAACTTGCCAAGAAAATGTTTCATTTAACTTTTAAAGTCGGCAATGCATAATAACATTTTATGCAGATTCTGAAAAGAATCAAAGTATTTAGCAGTCTGTATATTTGCACTTTTTTAAAAAAAACACTCTATTTCTTAATTATTCATAAGTTTTAAAAATTGATGACTTTCTGGCTATTTTTTAAAAAAGCAAAACTGCTACAAGCCAATGGTTTTTAATATGTATCATACATAAGCAGTGAGGGCACAAAACCCTGTAACGATATAAGTAACTATTTTTTTTAATATAATTTTCAAATACGATATAAGTAACTATGAGAAGATAGTTATCCTGCAAAAAGAATGAAAGTCAGTTTGTTACAACTTCGCCTTTGAAAAAAATAATGTAAGACCTTTTTAACTAGAAACTTTTGACTTCGGTTCAGATGTTAAAGGATGCTATGGTTAACTTTGGTTTCCTAGTTTGTTTTGCCACTTATTGTAAGACAGGAGCAAAGCAGTGAAAAAGAGCTGTACAATACAGATGTAAAACTCCCGACTCATTAAGCCAGGATTTAATTGTCCAAAGGCAGATAACGGGTTTTATTTTCCTTCTGAAAGGATACCATAAAACAAACTTCTTGAATGATGGCTTTGTTCTTTTCCTCTTCATTAGATAGCAGTCTCTGTTGAGAAACAAAGATATTATTAAAAAAACCCTTTCTAAATCAATTCTTTATACTTATTTATGATATCAAGATAAAATAGAAAATGAATGTATTGGTTTAAATTATAGCCCACCTTTCTCCCAATATGGGTCCAAAGGTCACACACCATATAGGTTAATACAAAAGTTAAAATAATAAATAAAAGTGGTTTTTAATAATTAGGCATCAATCACATTAGACATATTAATTTCAAAAGCATTTTGATATACAGTAATCATGATAAGACTACAGCAGAGTAATAAATAATTCCATTTTTAACTGTCATGATGATGTGCTACAGAATTCTTGAACTACACCTCTCTGGCAGAAAATTCTAAGTACCACTCCATAAACCATAATGCCCTGCAAACCATATGATGTTGCCAAGGTAGTTAGAGTAATATCATAATACTATACAGTTAAGTCCTTGATATCCACTAGAATTTGGTTTCATGATTCCCCATGGATACCAAAATCTGTGGATGCTCAAGTTTTGCTATATACAATGCTCTGGCAAAATCAAGGTTTGTGTTTTCCATAAATACGGAGAGTTGACCATAATTGTGCAGTATGAAAGGACCCCACAAAATTTTCCCAAGGTTTGATTTTATAATAATGATAAATATTATTTGTTTATACCCCACCACCATCTCCCAGAAGGACTCAAAGCACTCAAAGATGCAAACACACAAAATACAAAAAGTGCAAATATAGTAACACAAAAGCAGTAACAACCAACATAAACATCACAACCACCCTGATTAAGATCAGTAAAATGCAACAATAGCTGCAGGTATAAAATAACTGCAATCAATATCATCTCATAAAATGCATAGTGAAATAATCTCTAAGTCCTCAAATATGTCAATTAAGGTATTCTGAACATGGTCAATGGCTTGTCGAAAAAACCATGTCTTTAATTGTATACGGAAAGTTTGGAGAGTGGGGGTTAGTGTGAAGATGTCAAACCCATTCACTGTATATGATAAAACTCAAAACTTGGTGCTAGAAGTCATAAGGAATTCAGGCTTCTAGGAACTGAAGTTCAAAACATCTGGAAGACCAGAGTTTGGGAATCATTGCATTAATTGATCCATGCCTGGTTCATTTTCCAGTTCACACAAAGCTATCCAAGCAAAAAGCAAGCTCCAGTGAAAAACCTGTTCGATTTATGATGTAATGTCAGGATTCCAGGTTTAAATTGGCATGGAAACTTCTTAACTCTATGAGATGTTCAACAGTGGAATACTGTCTCAGAGGGTGGAGGACTTTTCTATGGAAGTCTTCCAGCAAAAGTTGGGTGGCCATATTTCAGGAATTCTTTAGTTGTTTAAGGGAGCAAATTGAACTACATAGTGCTCATGTCCTCTTCCAACAGTATGATTCCATGGCCAAAGTCAAAATTAACTTCAGGCATCACCACATATGCAATGTAGTAGAAAAGTTTGCCCATAGGTCACAGATAAGTCGGTGTTTGCATTTCTTGGTTAGCTATAAAGCTACACAATGCAAGAATTTGTACAGCATTTTACACATTTATTAAAAGTTTGTCTTATGTGGAGGTTGACTATCTTGAAGTATAGAATGCTACCAAACATTTTGGTCGATGAGAAGTATCTCTTTCCGAATGGTAAAATTCTATCTCCCAAAGGCTCAAGTTGGAATTCTGGTCCAGTTAAGGCCTCTTAAGAATTAGAATAATTCCCCAGATATGTTGGAGATTGCTGCTCACACAGACAAGTTGTACTTTTGCTTCTCCCACTTATATCATATTCAGAAAACAGCAATCGTGCAACAAATCCAAGTGACTATATTTTGTACAAATGATTGTCGTTTTTGTTGTTTTGTAAAATAACTATGTAGAAAATAGCAATGTTGAATTGAAAAAACTTTCCTGAAAACAGTGTGTTTCACACAAAACCATTACAGTTTTCACACATCTATGTGGTGCAGAATAGTGTTCTGAAATATGTGCAAAAACAAAGAACATTCTTTCCACCCCTATAATTTACAATTACCCCAAGAAACACTGAGTACTATTGGGGAATCCTAATAAGAATAATTCCACAAAAATGTTAATGTCTTAATATAGCAATTCAACAACATTAAGTGCCCTTTGCATTTTTTCCTAATCCCATATTTTAGAAGCAGGGGTTATTGGGACATAAAAATTTTGTTTAGTAAGTTTAAAATAATCAAACACTCCAAATACTAGAATGTTTTCCAATTATTTGCTGAGTGAGGTACAACATTTAAGAACTACAACAAATCTAGCATATTTTTTAAGTTTATTATAGGGCAGAGGCCCATTGGAGCCCTGTGCTAACAGCAAGTTGATGAACTTACAACTGCTCTAATGTTTTTGCTAAATGTGACTTCTAGAGCTGATGAAGATACAAATCAGGAGACCTGTTTCAATGCCATTATTTCTCATGTTGGTAAATAAATTCTGAGATCAGACCCTAGAGGCATCAAAATGCAGTCTATTGTTCAGCGCTCTGGAACAGTCTGGTAAAGGTTTAACAGCTTGCAATTCATACAAAACAATTTGTGAAACAGCCACGACAAAAGCTTAACGGCTGTTCTGGGTTGCTCTGAAGCCAATTCGAGGAGAAGAAGAAGAAGACAGAAGCCTCATTTGGAAGGTTTCTCATCCATTTAATCACTGTCCTTATGCTATGGCTTCAGATGACTTTGCAAAAACATAAAATATCAAATGGAACGATCACAATGTGTCTGTGTGCCAGTAATGTACTAGTAAGAAAATGCCTTGCAGGCAATTCATCCAGCAGGAGAGTCCCATATGGGATACAGGCTTTGCTTTCTTCTCCAAGACAGAAGGAAAATATATGATCTATTCCTTCCAAAAGCCACAAATGCCAGTGAAAATAATGCCATGCCAAGGCAGTGGCTTCTTTATGATCAAGGCTCTTGCACTGTCTACCACTTCTTAAATTCCAGCTATTATTATAATAATTGTTATGTTTATTTATACCCTGTTTTTTCTCTCCACAAGGAGCAGAAGTACCCAGTAGCATTTGTTTATTTATTGCCATCACCCGATAGTGAGAATTCTGTGGCTGGCATATGGTACGTTAAAGAACGAATCAATGTATAAGTACAACGCATAAAGGCTAGCATTGCTCAATACGAAGGTGGTATCACATCAGCAGTTGGACATACTAGCATGTTAAAATTCAAAATTATCTTATGTATGTTAACTATTTGACTTTCAGAGTGCAAAGGATGTACAGTAAGCCTTCCACATTTTCTGGGCTACACACAGGACTATTGTGAAAGTGAAAAACTGTGAATAAAAACATGAGTTGGGGTTATTTTTAGCTGAGAGGACTTCTCAAGGAATTTCTAAGTCTTCAAGCACAACTGTATAGTCAATTTTCACTGGAAGTTGACCACAGACTCACACTGTAGAGGACCTAAAGATTCAGAGATATGTGTTCTTTCTAGAAATATCCAGGTCCTCCCACATGACTGGAGGAATTAGACCATAAAATCATTTGAATGACCTAGAGATTTTCACAAAAAACTTTTTAAATTGAATCTGTGAATAATAAAATTTGTAAAAAGTCAAAATGGTAAACATATTTCCAGTCTATCTCTTAGTATGCATTAGCAAGAATATTCTGAATGCTCATACATTACATTTGATACAGGTACTTTATGTGATGGAAAAAATATCCAAAAAAATGGTTTCTTGAATGTTGAGAAATTGTAATGAAATTTTTTGACTGATGATAATCCTTCACAGTTCAAGATTTATTCCAAGCAGTTTGCACATGAATTTTGGTGGGAAAAAATTAATTATTTTGTGTGGGAAACAGCATCTTCTGTGAAGAAATATTATCTTCTGTACAAAAATGCTATTTTGTGAACAAAAAAAATACACATGACTTACAGATAATATTTTTGCACAGCATTTTCGAAAATACTGCTGTAGCAAAAATATTATTTTCTCCGGGGAAAAACCACATTTGAAAATGTCTCATAACAAGTCTTGAACTACAGATAACCCTTACATACAAAAATCTTTTCTAGCCTAGTCTCTTCTTAGTCCTCCTGCCTCCAGCCAGCTAATATGCTCGGTCAGCTGGAGCTCCTAAGGCATTCTAAGGGTTTTAAGTCCAATGTACTCAGACAGCAATTGATTGGAAAAGGCTGGCCAACACTAACTTACAGTGACTTCTTTAACAATAAAATATAGCCACAAGCATTATTTCTGCAGAGATCTTGAAACCAAAAAAAGATACAGGTATTTCTTGACAAGTGGAACAAATTGGGTTTTTGATCAAGTTTTCGATGTTGGTTTTTCAATAATGAAAAGACATGAATCAAAATTCACAAAACAGAAAAAGATTTACCTTTAAAGCATAATCTTTGCCACTTCCAAGATCCTGAGCTTCATAAACAAAAGCAAAACCACCTAAGGGGAAGACAGATGACAGTGAAAATTAAGTACTGGTACACTTTTTGCAAATAAGCTAACAGAATATAAGAAAAAATGCCAGTCTAGAGTAAGTAGCCAAATGCACTGTGTCAAAAAGTATTTGAACAGTCGGCACTTGGTATCTACTGGCATTTGGTTCCAGGACATAGACATTGTGGATACCAAAATCTCAACTCTCATTATATACAATGGCATTGTAAAATGCTATTCCTTATATAAAAGGCTTCCTTTTGAATTTAAAAAAGTATTTTCAAGCAGATTACATTTGAGTGGATGTAGATAGCTGAATATTACAAAATACCCTTAATTCAAAGTCAGAACACAGTATTTAGCAAAAAGACAGGCCCTTGCACTGTTGATGCCTAGGAGTTAAAGAGATAATAGCAGAAAAGTTCTAACTACCACCCTGTTTGTGTTAATATTATGTGAACAGACTAATGTTTTTAACTTTCCATGCTGTTTTTTGATCCAGTTTATTTTATTTGGTGACATTTATATCACCTCCCTTTTCTCCAATGAGCTCAAAACAGCATTTATGGCTCTCTTTGCCTGCTCCATTTTACCCAGCGAGGTAAGTTGAGCTGAGAGCAACTAACCAAAGGTCATTCTGTGACTTTCATGGCTCTGTTGGAAGCTGGACTTTCTCAAGTCAGGTTCTATACTCTAAACCTCAGCACCATACTTGCTCTCCTAGAGTATGCCTGTTCTCAATGAAGGCATCAAGGGGAAATCATCAAAGAATTATTCCAGGTTATGTCAATCATGGCCTTTCAAGAAGAAAAAAGCAGCCTCACACAATCTTCAAGAATTTTTTTTACATTATGTCATTGTAAAGTAGGCGCCCCGATGGCAAAGTGTGTTAAAGCATTGCAGACTGAAAGGTCCCAGGTTCAAATCCCGGGAGCGGAGTGAGCACCCGCTGTTGCTCCAGCTTCTGCCAACCTAGCAGTTTGAAAACATGCCAATGTGAGTAGATCAATAGGTACCGCTCCGGCGGGAAGGTAACGGCGCTCCATGCAGTCATGCCGACCACATGACCTTGGAGGTGTCTACGGACAACACCGGCTCTTTGGCTTAGAAATGGAGATGAGCACCAACTCCCAGAGTCGGACATGACTGGACTTAATGTCAGGGGAAACTTTTACCTTTACCTTTAAAGCAGGAATAGGAATTGCACAGCCTGCCAGATACTACTGGACTGCAACTGCCAATAACCTTAGCACAGCCTTCGAAGAGGAGTGCTGTGAGATGCAGTTCAGCCCCACCTGGAAGGCTTTTATGTTAAAGACAGGGGTTCTTGTACAGGTTTCCCTGAAGCTTGTTTGTTGGGCATGAACTTCTTCTGAATCTGTGGCCAATAGAAGAGGAACATTGCTGTTATTCTAAGCGTCCTCTAATAATTTGGGCAGCAAGACCCTTTTGCAGGCCTATTAAAGATGCTACACGAAATGATAGCACAAACTACTACTCACAGGCAACCTACTGTGGACACACCACTGTGGAATCTGTTCCTAAAAACAGAAAGACCAAGAACCACAATTTTAAAGCAGGTTTCCATGAAACCCCCAGAGAAAGGTTTCTTATTCCATACGTTTATGGGAAGGGATGCCTAGAGTGTTCATAAGCACCATAATGTAAAATTTGGTACAGCCTGATAACTTAATCAACAGCAAAGCTGGAAGCAAGCACTGTATATACACATCATATTCAACACTAAAATATATTCCTTAGCTAAGCCTTGCTTTGTGGTATAGTTGACCAAAACAGTTGGCCACTATGGTTTTAAATATGCTATATGTCAACTGGTCAGTGGAAGCTACCATTTTTAAAATATGTCATGCAAACACCTAGTAAACTGTGCTTGAGAAGTGTGGGAAAGTTCATGAACAAGACTGACCAGGTATTACGGATTCTTATATCAGCCCATGATCTGTGTCCTTGGAAGTATTTCAGGCAGTTTAATGGCTTATTGCAAAACAGGCTGGAGCAGAAGCGTGTCCCCTGTTAACAGGAAACACTGCAGCTCTGAATCATAGAGTGAACTGGTTCCTTCACAAATTGCATGTTCTTCCTTAATCACAACATTGCATCATCAGTAACAGCAACCATCTGTCCCTGGACTCTCCTCGTGTTTTTGATTCATTAGTTGCCTACTGATCTGAAACCTAAAGGTGAAAATCTCACAGATTACATCTTCTCTGGTCAGATTTACATGTAGAGTACACATGTTAATTGTTTTTAGATTGCTGAAGATCTTGTTCCAATCAGGTTTAGAGGTGTAATTTAAACTGAAGTGGCTGGGCTGTCTTAGTATTTACTTAACATCTCATTTCAGTGCCCGGTTTTATATCAATTTGTTAATATTTTTATTTCACATACTGCAGCTTTTATTTTGTAATCTCTGTAAATACTTTTATAGAAATATGAGCTCTAGTCAAACAGCAGAAAGGGGTGGTAGAAAAGACTACACTATAGTGGATTTGTATGTAAGTGTGCATGCAATATTTTTATTCCTTTACTGTGATGAAAACCTCCCTATAAAATCGAAATTAAAAAACATATCAGTAAATTTGTAATTAACTTTCTACTTCTGGGAGTATGTCTTTCTACTTTTAATATGTAAAAAATCGTAATATGGCATCATAATTTGAAATCAAATTTGATGCCTTAAGCTGATCCAGTGACTCAAGAGGTAGTTCACACATGGATGCTTCTCACGGTAGTCAGAACTCCACATTTATAGGTTTGGCTTCTGCAGATTTAATTTTAATGTTTTCTCTAGAAATTTTTAGATCCTCTAGATCAACTTTTTGGTTGACTTACTCCAAAGTGACTTGCCTTTTTAAAAAATGGCCACATATCAAACCCCTGATGGGTTTCCTATAACCTCAATAAGAACATAAAGGCCATTCACATATTCAGCTGCCACCCTATGCACTCAATAACCAAGTTATCAGCATGCCTGTCTCAACATACATCTTTCCCACAATTCATACCCATATCTGCCATATCCCTTTGTTTGCCTTCTTTAAAAAAAGAGAGTCGTGAACTATACTTCAGCTTACTGAATTAAGCAAAAGTACCAAAGAAACATAACACAATAAAACTGCAATTTTAAAAAGCCTCTATTTTTTCACCCATACCCTAAGCACTAAATTCCTTGCTAGCCACTGGACTGCATTCACTCAAGCATTTTCTCACCACAAACTACAGTATACAGTAGAGTCTCACTTATCCAACATAAACGGGCAGAATGTTGGATAAGCGAATATGTTGGATAATAAGGAGGCATTAAGGAAAAGCATATTAAACATCAAATTAGGTTATGATTTTACAAATTAAGCACCAGAACATCATGTTATACAACAAATTTGACAGAAAAAGCAGTTCAGTACGCAGTAATGTTATGTTGTAATTACTGTATTTACAAATTTAGCACCAAAATATCACGATGTATTGAAAACATTGACTACAAATATGCGTTGGATAATCCAGAACGTTGGATAAGTGAGTGTTGGATAAGTGAGACTCTACTGTACTTGCCTGGCCAGATGAACGAACAGCAGGCCAAGAATCCAAAGCCAAATTAGCTAGGTTAACTGATTTGGAGAGTAAAAATCACAGAATAATTGTAATTAGCTGCTTAAGTAGGAGCTATGCCACAGCAAAAGATATCTGTGGGGCATCCTGTAAGCTTTTCCTAGTTTGACAGGATTCAATGTTTGTTTCAATAATACCATATATCCTCATGTAAAATTTGACTTTGTGTGTAAATCGAGGGCAGGTTTGAAAAATTATGAATT
Organism: Anolis carolinensis; assembly: GCF_035594765.1. Taxonomy (NCBI): domain Eukaryota; kingdom Metazoa; phylum Chordata; class Lepidosauria; order Squamata; family Anolidae; genus Anolis; species Anolis carolinensis. Next base: position 202,158,095 of record NC_085842.1, read on the forward strand.
TTGATATGACCCATTGATAAGTTGAGGATAAGTTGGATAGGTTTTTTAAAATAACATGTAAAAAGCAAGCCAGAAGCAGAAAAATGGTATCCAAAAATATTGCTTCACATTATAACATCCGTGATCAGAAACGAGTCTGAATATTAGATACGTGAATATTTAATACCTCACCACAAAAGCCTATATTTGTTAAGGTTTGCTTCTAGTTTAGTCAGTATTTCAGAGATACATGGATAAAAATCTTACAAAAGTATTAGAAGAATGGAGGTATTCGTGTCTCAGGAAAACAGGACATTCAAGCCTGGGGATAAAAAAAAATGCCAGATCACAAAAATAATTTTGGGGTGTGGGGAGAGACTTATTTTGCAGCAGCAATCATTCTTCTACTAAAGAATGTATTCAGACAATCTGAGAAGCCTTTGTCCACTTAACACAGTAAAACAACTCAGAGCCTCACCTGAGATTCTGGTACTCTAAGGAGATAACTCTTCTGAGCTCTGGAACTAGTCAACTGTGCACCTATGTGCAAACCATGCGTGAAATGTAGTAGCCTTCATAAAACCCAGCAGTTTGACCTATGGGTTCCCTCTATTTTAGCCAAACCCACAGGGCCCATCAGTTAGTCTTCTGAGAACAACAATACTGGGATGGATGGTTACCTGTAAATTTAGTTCTGAGTACAAGTATATAAGTGTCTTCCTGCTTTTCAAATCCCACTCTTTCAGACATTTGAATTATATACATAACTTGTATATTTGACAAATGATCTGCTCTTTCGTCATGTTTGCGTAACACTTTTGCAGCTACATTGTGGAAAATACTGTATAAGTCATTTGTGGTGCATCTCTTCTATTAAAGAGTTCGCCCTTTACATTTCCAGGTTTAAGATTGGTGGAATTATTTGTGTATTATTATTATTATTATTATTATTATCATTATCATTATTATTATATTTATTATATTTATTTATACCTCAAAGAGGACTCAAAGCAGCTTATTTATTTATTTATTTACAGTATTTATATTCCGCCCTTCTCACCCCGAAGGGGACCCAGGACGGATCACATTACACACATAAGGCAAACATTCAATGCTTCGACATAGAACAAAGACAAAGACAAACACAGGCTCCGAGCTGGCCTCAAACTCATGACCTCTTGGTCAGAGTGATTGGTCTCAGCTGGCTGCAGCTGGCTGCTCACCAGCTTGCACCACAGCCCGGGCTTGACATAAAAGCATTAGCACAGAATTTAAAATATACAAATATACAAAAATTAAAACAGAATTATATACAAACAGCAGTTTAAAAAATCAGTTAAAATCCATCAAAACATATTAAAAGTTAAAAACTACAGCACTCCCTGAACTGATCTTAAACACTATCAGCTTTAAAAGCCTGCCTGAATAATAAGGTTTTAGCCTGCTGCCCAAAGGACAGCAGAGAAGGGGTCATTCTGGCTTCCCTGGGAAGAAGGGAGTTCCAGAGTTGAGGGGCAGCCACCGAGAAGGCCAGCCTGCTTTCTCGTTCCCACCAACCGAGCTTGGATGGACCTCTCCTGAAGATCTCAGGGCTCAGGCAGGTTCATACAAGGGGATGCGGTCAGCCAAACAGCCTGAACCTGAACCATCTAGCACTTTAAAGGTCATAACTAGCACTTCGAATTGTGCCCAGTAACAGACTGGCAGCCAATGGAGCTGCTTCAACAGGGGGTTGTCCGCTCCCTATAGCCAGCCTCATTTAGAAACCTGGCTGCAGATCTTTGGACCAGCTGAAGTTTCTGAGCACTCTTTAGAGGCAGCCCCATGTAGAGCGGATTTCAGTAATGAAACTAAGGCATGTACTACCATGGCCAGATCTGGCTTATCAAGGAACGGGCTCAGTTCGTGCACAAGTGTATAGCCTTCCAGAGCTGATCAGTTCACCATTTCCCCTCCAACCTCTTCCAAAACCATGGGAGGAGCATGACAGCAGGGACCCACTTTTTGAACAACTCTGGAAGCCTATGCACCAGATTCCTGCCAGAGTTGGCTGGTAAATGAGACTGCTACCCTGTGCCTCCAGCTTCTACAAAAGAGGTGAAGGGGGGAAGCAACCTGCTGTATCAACCAACCCTGGGAGGCAACCTCAACATTACTTCTCTAATAGAAACTTTAGTAGCAGAGGCAAAGCATCATATGGAAAGAATAGGGATCAGCTTCTATTAACTCTTTAATAGAGTCTTTAGCAAAGTTTTCATTCAAGCGACACAGACAGGTGCAATGAAACAACCAGATCATATAATCCTTGCAGAAATAAACAAAAAACTAATATTTTGAACCTTCTAGAGATCACCTGAAGACTTCTCCCAAATGACAAAATGGAATACTGGTTCCTTAAAAAACAAAATTTTAAACATTTCCCCAGCTTCCACTTTTCTCATGTTTTTCAACATGGTGGCCACATTTACAGATTTTCAATGTGTTGGGGTAGCTGGTGAGACAGCTTAGTTTTGCTATTCATATATGCTCAGCAAGGGACTCTACAGGTGCTGCTGTTTATTTTGCCTATTGTAAGCAGGCACACAAGACAACAATAGAATTAGCTGAAGAAAAATATTGAACTTTTCCCGGCTCAGCATTGTATTGTTTACTGCAGACATGCTTCTGTTAACGGACACAGAAAGACTGTCATACCTTCTTTTAACATCCTTCAAGTGCTGAGGATGTTTTAAAAAAAACCTGCAACTAGATAGAAGTCAATGAGGCCAAGCAACACCCAAGGGCACCAAAATACTTTGTAAGAAGGACCTTTTTGACAAAGATTTTCTTAACTGAGGAACACTGGTTCAATAATCAGCTTTGCGTGTTTAGAAGCAAGATCACAGTGAGGCTGAAAACAAACAGTGGTGTCCTGTTGCCTTTCATAGAAATTAAAGATTCAGTTACTTTTCAGTGAGTTGAGACAGGCATCTACATTGTTTCTGAACAAGTCCAAATCTATTTACTGCTCCAGTTCAAGTCCAGGTCTATTTACTTAGTTTCAAAATCAGGTTATCCATTCAACACTTTCCACAGGACACCTTTTCATGGCAAAATAACCTAAAAGAGGACAAACTACTAGTGAAAGGACATGAATTAATTATGAAAAGAAGTACTGCACCAACAACACCAGAATGGATATCTCTGCTGTTATTGATGACAGTAGGGGCTCATCATCCCACAAGACAATACTGGGATTTGCCAGGGAGCTTTCATACATGTGAAGAGATGTCAAAGTGGTCTTGCATGGGAGAAAGTCTCTGGCAATGGTGGGTAAAATCCCCTAGCCCAGGGCTTCTTAAACTTTTTCCAGACGCAACCCCTTTCTGCTTGAGAAATTTTTACATGACCCTGGGTATAAAAATATATATGATAAGTATGAAAAACCAAACCTTTACTGATAATACTTCAGCATTTGCAAGCTTGCTAAACAGGTTAATTTTCCTTTTTATGTAGTACAACTGAATCATATTCTAGACTGTAAACACTGCATGCTGTTGCTAACAGATTAGTGTAAATATCCAGGTGGCTTTCATAAACCTTTTGCATTTCCATGATCTCAGCATTGAGCAAAGAGAACCACATTTGGGATCAGGGACCCACAGTTTAAGAAGCAGTGCACTATCCAGCCACCCCTCACCTGTAATGTATACTTATATAATACGACAAAATGTTTGCATAAGCCATGTATCAAATAGATATGGCAATGTGGCATTCAATACAACCAGTTGATTTTAAAACTTTTGTCCCTAATAACGAATCCCTCATCCAGTTACACTTGTTTCAAATTAATATACAGTGATATCTTGACTTAAGAATTTAATTCATTCTGTGACTGTGTGCTTAACTCAAAATGCTCTTATCTCAAAGCAATTTTTCCCAGTGAAATGCATTGAAATATTATTAATCCATTCCAGCCCCTGAACACCCCCCTTTTTGTTGCATGATTTTAGATAAGAAAATGTACTTTATAAATAACAAATAATGTATAAATGCACATTCAAATGGAACAATAAAAAAGAAAGAACAACTTTAAAACAGTAGAGGCACAAAGTTGTGGCAAGGAAACACATTTGAGGCAACAAAATGTGTGTTGGCCAGTGTAACAGCAAGGCAAAAACTGAACATTCACATGGAACAATAACAAAAGAAAGATCAACTTTAAAATGGTAGAAGCACAAAGTTAGGGTAAAGAAGAACAAAGCACAAAGTGAAGAGACAGATGCATCACTTTCTTCATGCTGTACTCATTCCTGCCTTCCTCCCTCTCTTCATGAAGCCAAACATACCAGGAATAAAAACCACACAAAATCGACTAACCCAAAGTTCCACAAAGTGGATAAGAGCAAAGCGAACAGCAATGTCCCAAAGCAGTCAAGAGCAAAGAAGACAGAAATCTCCCAAAGCAGACAAGAGAACGAGGCATGGAGGCACAAAGATGCTCCCTTGAAACCCTAAAGCCCTGTACTCTTGCGGGGCTCTATCTGACACTGGCTCTTAACTCAAAATGCACTTAAGTTGGGATGCTCTTAAACTGAGGTTACACTATAGTGCTAAAAGTTGGATAAGCTGACAGGCGGCAGACTGCAGACCGATGGTTCTGCCCTGCAGCAAAGAGGACACAACCCCTCCCAGTTCCTGTTTACTACTCAGAGCTTCATGCTGCCTGCTTGCTCACCTTTGAGATCCTCCCTTTCTTCTCCTCTCTTTTCAACTCACACTATCATCCATGACTTTGGGGAAACAGATTTTTATCAAGCAGAAAGAAAAGATCCCTGGTTCATTCACCTGACTCTCAAACTACTGGCCTTTATGAAACCATGCCCTCAAGCTCCTTGGAATAACAGAAGCTTAACAAATAGCATACCAAACCTTACACGTGAAAGGAAATTAATTCAGCACGAGTAACTTCAAACAATCATAGTTTCTCGTGGGTCAGAGAGCTCCTATTAACCTTTCATCCAGCTTCGGTACTATTAATATAAAACCACCTTATATTCTTTAACTAACAGTGGTGTGCATATATCTAAAATAAAGACAAACAGAAAGCCAACCATTTAATTCCTATTAATCAGGTTAATACAATCACTAAGTATCTGAACTGAATTCAGACAAGAACCAGATTTTCTAGCTTAACACATATTTATTTCATTTTACAGACTAAAACAAAACTTCAAGAATAAAGAGGTTTTAAAAAACAACAACACCATATTTCTCATTGCATCTTTAACCACTGCATGCAAAGAGTTTCTTGTACCAAAATCTGGGGTTATTCTGTTGACAGCATTTTTCAAGCAAACTACAGGTTGGATAAATCTTTATCTGGAAATCAGAAATGCTCTAAAATCCAAAATTGTCCACATGAGTGACTGAGACCTTTGCCTTTGGATGATTTAAGGTTACGTGTACAGTATAAGTATTAATATTATTAATATTAATTAAATTAGAGTATTAATATAAATTAATTTCATGTTTTAACTTGGATTTAATCTGCATGATACCTTATTATGTATATGCAAACATTTTAAAATCCCCCCCAATCAAAATTCCTTCAGTTATGAACTATTATGGATAAGGAATAGTCAACCTGAAGTACTGCCTTTCTATTTTGCCAGAAAGGTTCGGATATTATACTCACAATTAAGTTTGAGATGCACAGTGTCATATTGGAAATAAAACTCTCATACAGTGAATGGGCTAATAAACTCAGAAAGCGAGAATATTACTCACAGATGATTGATGCAGGTATACCTTAGTTAATGAAATAGATTTATTCTTGGGCATTACTTCTTTAACAGAAACCACAAGACTGGAGTTAGAAATTATATGGAGAGCATGGGGTGAGGTACTACCCAAAAAAAAAAAAAAGAAGGAAGGAAGGAAGAGGAGGAGGAAGAAGAAGAGGAGGAGGAGAGCAGCTCAACATGCCTCAGCAAACATTTGTTAAAACTAATAATATGCACATGTGAAATGAAACTACCAGGCTGGATAAGGCTTGCATAAGTAAACAAAAATAATTTAAACCTTCTAAAGAGCACCTGAAATCTTTCTCTAAAAACATCCAGAGATGACTGTTGTTTTCCCAAGTTTCCAGCTTTCTTAAGGCTTCCATTTTGGTGGCCAAATTTATGTATCTATGCTTTTTAACATGCGCTTTCCTCTTTTCTCCTTCTGCTATTCATGCATGATCAGTAAAAGACTCTGGTGGCAGCTGCTATTTATCTTGCCTCTTGTTGCCAGGGACGTACACTAATGGGGGAATCCCATTCCTTTCCAGCTCAGGGTTTATTACACTGTTTACACATTACTGCCACCCAACAATGAAAGTCTGTTTCTCCAGCAGTCTTTTGTCATCCTGCCAATGCTGGTTAAAAAATCAAACCAAAATTCCAGCTAAACAGAGAACAAACAGTAAAAGGGTGGCTGGGTAGGTGTAAAAAGGAACATCTTTGACACGTATATTGTTAACTGAAATATGCCTTAACAATGAACTGTATATGCTCATGTATTGGTTTAGAATTTTTTGTCAAAGAATTGACCACAAAAAAAAAAAACGGACCATCTTATTCAGGGTTAATATGATTTCTGTATCTTAACTCTTATCAAAAAAGGAACAATCCACTTCTCTGAGTAGAGCAGCCAAAGGCAAGAGTTTAGGCCAGTGGTTCTCAACCTGTAGGTCCCCAGATGTTTTGGCCTTCAAGTCCCAGAAATCCCAACAGGTGGTAAACTGGCTGGGATTTCTGGGAGTTGTAGACCAAAATAGCTGGGCATCCATAGGTTGAGAACCACTAGTTTAGGCTATCCTGGGAGGGCTTAAAAGAAGCACTGATCTCCTCTAGTCAAACTGTGGTTGGACTTTCTGGCTTTTTTGAATGCCCGGGCCCTTTGATGGTGGTGATAGCCCTTTGGCACTTCCCCTCAAAACAGCACCAAATGAGCAGTGGGGGCTATGGTTCTGTTAGCTTAACACTGTTCCTCAACCAAAGAAGAAACCATCTCCGGGTGGCAAACTGCTCTTGATAACTGGGCAAAAAAAGGGCAGCAAAGGTGCCTGCAGCTACGGAGGCAGCAATGGCATGTTGCCCTCTTTACAGAATGATCCTCAACTTATCTACAGATGAAGACATCTGCCTTACGCTTTGTTACTCTACTGTTGAATACGCATGCCCAGTGTGGAACATATCTCACCATATTAAAACAGTGGATGTGGCTCTTAATTAGACATGCCGCATTATCACAGGATGTCTACATCCCACACCACTAGAGAAATTATACTGTTTAGCCGACACTGAACCACCTGACATCCGCCGGGAAGTAGCAGCCAACAATGAAAGGACGAAGGCAGTGACATCTCTGGTCCATCCCCTGTTCAGATATCAGCCAGCATTCCATCACCTAAATCAATAAATAGTTTTCTAAAATCTACAGAAATACTCGCAGGAACACCGCAGCAAGCAAGAGTCCAAAACCCGGAACCTCAAGCCATGGCTGATACCGAATGAAAGACTCCCTCCTGGGCACACAGAAAACTAGGCAATTTGGAAGGTGCTGAAAAGACTGCTCTCTGGCACCAAGAGATGCAGGGCCAACCTTAAAAAATGGGGCCACAAAGTGGAGTCCATGACATGCAGGTGCGGAGAAAAGCAAACTACAGACCACTTACTACAATGCAGTCTGTGCCCTACCACATGCACAATGGAGGACCTTCTTTTAGTAACACCAAAATCACTTCAAGTGGCCAGCTACTGGTCAAAGGACATTTAGTATAATGCTAAGTTTTTAATTTTGTTTGTGTTGTTAAATACATTACAACTGTACCCTCGGTTCACTTCTGACATGATAAATAAAAAATCCACAGGTAATATCAAAATCCGTAATTTTGGCCCCAAAATTCAACCTGCTTTGAACTTATAAATGGGGTTGACTCATACATGTGAATATTAGGTGCTTTCCAAAGTGGGGAATGATCATGGTACTTTCTTAAAACTTATTTGCCATAAGAACTGTATCAAACATTTCCAAACTGCTCCCTACCCTGGTTGGGAGAGTGTCCAACACATCTCCCTAATTTATTTATTTATTTATTACATGCATTTATACCCCGCCCTTCTCCCCGAGGGGACTCAGCATATTGTGAAAAAAAACCCTAAGCATATTGTGAAAAAAAAATACAGATGCTTTTTCATGTATATCCAATCACCTTGCTGTAAACTTTGTAAAGACTGATGTCCAACCTGATGGCCCTGACAGTAGCAATGACCTGTTGAGTTTGTCATGAGTAGCTGTGTTTTGTTCCTCCAGGTTACAATATTTCCTTAAAATTCCCCCCACCTGTTACTTACTCAACTTGTCTCCAGACAGAACCTGATACTCAAATGCACTTCAGTACCAAGCACCACTTCATTACCTCTTCTGAATAATTAGAATACTTTAAGAATAGGATGCTATATGGTGTAGAAAGCTGTTGTTCAAAAGTAAGGTAGGGGAGAAAGTTTTAAGATTGCCTGCTATAATACCTGAGCCCTGACTTTGTAATGGAATGTAAATTTTTGTCTTCTATGAAAATGAAATAACTAATTTCCAAAGGCTTTCCCCCACTGGGCAAGATAATGATTAGTTTTGAGCATTCCTTTTGCTTGTTCTGTTGTGTTTGGGATTTTTGTTGAAAAATTCATTTGGGTAAAAAAATATTTTTGAAAAAGCAGCACCATATTTTGGCACATGTTTGTATGTTCTGCAAAAACACTGCTTTGCAAAGGAAATGTGTTTCTGGCCAAGCCAGTTTTTCTCAAAAAAATACTCAAATCTGAAAAACACTATGGCAATCAATCATTTTTCTCCACAGGGTGTCACAATGTGTTAAGACACCTTTCCTCAATAAGAAATAAATAAAACTGCATTCCTACCTCCTCCAATCTGTCTTTGTTCTATATCTAATATTTTATTACTTGATGCATTAAAACTTTAAAACAAAATGTGCAAGATGCTGAGAATGAACATATGAACACAGGCTTAGCCAATGCTACTGAGCTTTCAAGGCTGAATGGGAGAATTAACCACATACAAGCACACCCCTCTTCACACACAAAGAGCTTAAAACAATTCATACAAATGATACTCAACACTGCATTGTGTTCAAAAAATACCACCATTTCATTCCACACAAAAGCTTTAAGACTTTAATTTAGAGCAGCCAGCTCAACAGACTCTAGTGAGCCTCATAATTGATTCAACTGTTTCAAGAAAGCACTGTAGTTTTATTTTATAAATATGAACACTCTAAAAGGCACTCTTATAAATGGCTTAACAATTTGAACAGCTTTGTTATTTAAAATTGTTTATCCCATATTTAATTATCTGCCATGCAAAAGAGAAGCAGGCTGCTAGCTCGATCAAAAGCTCCCTTAAAAACAAGGCTTGGGACTGTTCTGCAGTTATTTCATCCAGATCCTTAAATCCACCCACTGAACAATGCAGGTTTTAGGCACAGCTTGAAAATAACCACATTCCCATAATTGGTTTGCAGCAGAAAATTGTCTTTGCTTATGACCCTTCAAACAGTCAGAGTCGGCTATAACGGGCTACAGCTTGTTCTACCTAGATCTCTGCAGGAACCTGAACCTATCCAATGGTTTAATTGTGAAGATATATTTCTACAATACATGAACAATTGAGGTAAGAAATCAGAGGGACAGGGGAACATGCCAGTTGGTCTACAGCTAGCAAAGCAGACATTTAAAACTTTATTTTTACAGATCACATTAAAAATCTGCTTCCTAGCTTCCCTCCAATCCCAAATGAGGGCAGGGCTTGAAATCGGTTATGCATAACTTTTTATCTTTAGAATGGGATTCTCATAATAGGCCCTGGCAAGAAATCCAATCTGGGATTGGGATCAACCTGTTCTGAATGAGGTTGCGCTCACTCTGAAAGATCAGATTTGCAGCCTGAGGCTGCTCCTGGACCGAGAATTCTCCTGAAAAAGCCAAGCTGCTCCACTGGCCAGGAGCGCCTGGGCCCATCTTTGGATGGTGAACCAGCTGTAACCCTTTCTTTGGGAGGGCAGATCTGGCCACCATGATTCATGTGGTAGTTATGTTCAAATTAGACTACTGTAATGTGTTCTATATTAGGGTGTTTTTAGAAGCTGCAGCCAGTTCAAAATGCAGTGGCCAAATTGGTATCAGACATGAACTTTCATAATCATATAATACCAATCCTGCAAGAACTATACTGGATTCCAATTTGCTCTTGGACTCGATTCAAGGTGCTCGTGTTGGCCTACAATGCCCTAAAGAACTTGAGGCTAAGATATCTGAAAGACTGCCTCCTCCCATATGAATCTGTCAAAAATTTGACTACAAGCTACTTCCACTGGGACAATGAATTCTATGAATGGAAAGATGGAGTAGCCATGGGGAGCTCTTTTAGCTTGCTCATAGCAATGACACCTTCACCATTTAGAGCAGTGGTTCTCAACCTGGGGTCCCCAGATGTTTTTGGCCTACAATTCCCAGAAAGCCCAGCCAGTTTAACAGCTGTTAGGATTTCTGGGAACTGAAGGCCAAAAGCATCTGAGGACCACAGGTTGAGAATAATTTAGAGCCATGGAGAAGAAAATCGAAATAAGTTCCTGGACCACATCAACAACATCCACCCAAACATCCCATTTACCAGGGAAAAAGAAAACGAAGGAAACTACACTTTCGAGATGTCCAAGTCATCCGCAAACCAAATCAAGAATTGGGCCACACAGTTTATAGAAAACCTACGCACACTGACAGATAACTACGTAAGAACTCCAACCATCACCCAGGTTTAAAAAAGCACAATTAAAGCCCTGCTAGACCATGCAAACAAGATCTATGAATCCTACCTCCTCCAAGGTGAACTGACCACCTAAACTGGGCTCTACAGGCCAGTGAGCATGACAGACATCAGAGGAGCTGCAAGACCAAGAACAAGCCACAAGACTAAAGACAAAGATCCACCTAGAGGAAAAGTGTACTTAACATACATCAAGGGAAACAACGGACCGCATATGGAAACACAACCTACAAACAATCTACAGGCCCATCACGAAAATTCAATTAATGCTACATTCAGCAAAGGATAAGAGGGATCGCCTAACCACTGCAGGAGTCTACCGTATACCATGTAGCTGTGAACAAGTCTACATAAGGACCACCAAACGCAGAGCCCAAATATGAATCAAAGAACATCAAAGGCACTGCAGACTAATTCAACCAGAGAAGTCAGCCATAACAGAGCACTTGATGAACCAATTAGGATACAGAGAATATTATTTGAGAACACAGAAATGCTTGACCATTCTGACAATCATCATTTCAGACTACAGAGAAGCCAGACTCAGCCAGTGTCATAGCCCCCTTCTACACTGTCCTATAATCCAGATTATCAAAGCAGATCATAGAATCATAGAATAGGAGAGTTGGAAGAGACCTCATGGGCCATCCAGTCCAACCCCCTGCCAAGAAGCAGGAAATCGCATTCAAAGCACCCCCGTGCTTTGATAATCCACATTATCTGCTTAAAACTGGATTATATGAGTCTACGCTGACATACCGTTCAAAACAGATCATCTGGATTTTATATGACAGTGGAGAGGAGGCCATAGTCCAACGCTGAAACTACTACACCATGCTGGTACCTAAATGTCTGTTGTAGAGGTTTTCTCTGGCTTCCAAATAGGTTTGAGGGTTCTTGAGAGCCACACGTATTGGGAGCCATCTATGGTTCTCCAGACTTCATTCCTGAGAAAAGCTGCTCTGTCTGTGGCATAAGCATGTTGGATCTTGGCCAACTAAGAAACATAAGGAAGTATTACCAGTTACCACAGCAGGCAGTTATCTCCCTCTCCCTTTCCCCAGTCCAGCTCTCCATGCTTCTCAACACGAAACAGTCTTCCTGTGAAAGGAAACATAGCCCTAAATCGCTCAATGCTTACTAAGGGGAAACCACTCCTGTAGACCCTGTGGGCAGATGGCCTCAAAGATAATAAATAGACACCAACTGCTTTTGCAAGTTTCACTTCACAGCAAAAAAACATATTTACAACATGACTACTTAAAGAACTTCAGCCAGCTTTTTAACATGCGGAATAGATTGTTTCCCAGAGCTGTAAAAAGGCATTTCAGATTCCAACATTTTATAACATGCCAAGAAGCTTACATAGATGAATGCTGAGCTATTAAGAAGCTTAAGTAACACATTTTAAACTGATGCTCTCTATTCAAGCAAGCAGCCAAATGCTTTGTTCTATAACAAAACATACCCCCAAATGTTACCACAGTATGATCCCCCCTTCATTTCCACAAGAGATGCATTCCCAAACTTTCCATGGATAAATGAAATCATGGATAATATGGCTATTGAAATGAAGGACTCCTCCCCCAAGATCTAAAAAATGCCTAAACATATTTTTTATCAGACATGGGTAAATGAAACCCTGGACACCAGCCTCATAGATATGGAGGTCATGCTGTAAATCTTGTCTATCCATTTATTGAATTTATATTTCATCTTACTTGCAAAAATAGCATTTCTTTTTTTTTCAGGGCACCTATTTTGGCATGCTATTTTTGGAGTTCCATCTGTCTCCCAAATGCTCTGCTCAGAATGGAATCCAGAATGGTCCCATTTCAAGCATGTCTTTGCTTCCGCGCATCTAGTTATTGGCTTAAACTGAATTTTATCTCTTCTGGTTTAGCCCCGCATATTCTAACTGATGAGTGTTGCTCTATTTTGTTGAGGGCTATGAAGGAGAAGCTGCAGAAATATAAGTTCTCCTCCTTAGCAGTGCTACTATGTTTGGGCCCTCCAGAACTAAGGAAACAATTAAAGATTGGATCTGGGAAATAGCTCTGAAGGATGACAGAGATGGAATACAACAATATCCTGTAGGAAGAGTGACAACGGCTAGAATGTGTTGTCGAAGGCTATCATGGCCAGAATCACTGTGTTGCTGTAAGTTTTCCAAGCTGTATTATCACGTTCCAGAAGCATTCTCTTCTGACATTTTGCCAACATCTATGATTGTAAAATCTGCTGGAAACTAGGCAAGTGGGGTTTATATATCTGTGGAATGTTCAGGGTGGGAGAAAGGACCTTTGTCTGTTTGAGGTAAGTGTGGATGTTGCAATTGGCAAGCTTGATTAGCATTTAATGGCCTTGCAGCTTCAAATCCTGGCTGCTTCCTGCCTGAGGGAATCCTTTGTTGGGGGGTGTTAGCTGGCCCTGATTCTTTCTTGTCTGGATTCTCATCTTTTGAGTGTTGTTCTTTTATTTACTGTCCTGAGCTTAGAGTTTTTTTTAATACTGGTAGCCAGATTTCATTCATTTTCATGGTTTCCTCCTTTCTGTTGAAATTAGGGCCAGCTAACACCCTCAGGCAAGAAGCAGCCAGGCTTTGAAGCCGCAAGGCCATTAGATGCTAATCAAGCTGGCCTTTTGCAACATTCACACTTGCCTCAAACAGACACGTGTTCTTTCTCCCACCCTGGACATTCCACAGATATATAAACCCCACTTGCCTAGTTTCCAACACACCTCACAACCTCTAAGGATGCCTGCCATAGATGTGGGCAAAACGTCAGCCCAGAAAACTCACAGCAACCCAACAGCTAGAATTTTCTTTTACACACTTTTACATACTCAAGAATGCGAAATATTGCGGAGCCTTTACTCTGGGCATTTTACTATTCTGCCATTTGCTCTACTGGAAGAGATACTTATAAATCCCCATGTGCAGCATATCTGCCTTTGCCAGTCAGTCATGACTGAGACTGTGAACCACAAATTAACTCTACTGTAAGGGCATTTGTTCCCAAACAATACTCAATTTTGATGCAGTTCTCAGCAAGCCCTATTATTTTTACTTCTCACTTCTTTAAGATTCTTCCAAAGAACCAATTCTGAATGCTGCCAAGTTTTGTAATTTAGCATACTCTACAAGGAGTAAGCTGAACAATGTATCTCAGTTGTAGTGAGCACTATTGATCTTGATTTGGTACTGGCTGCTGATTTGCCACACATGTATATATACAGTTTTTTTGTATTCGGAAACTGTCTTTTCTTTATTGTTGATTTTTATTGCCTTACGGTCATTTGGTTTGTGTCTAATCTGTGAGAGTAAAAAGTATGTTGTTGTTGGCTTCAAATACTGTTACCTGTTCCTGGCACACTGGAAGGGTGTATGTTCTGATCTGCAACATCAGGTAGCTTGAGATGCATGATACTAAGTTTAAAAGGGTATTTGCCAACTCATACAGAAGATGTGTGTCAGGGTAAGAGCTAATGCTAACCACATTCATTCATTCATAAAGAAAAAAAGAAACTGTGAAAATGCTTATGGGTTTTGAATATTAAGGAAATTATTGGAATAGTAACGTAATAATAGAGAATTCATTTAAGATAAAAGGCTAATGGGATGCTAATGATATTTTCTTCATATGTCTTTGAGTGGGATGTCATTTTCTATTTTATGATTATAGCTTTTAGGTAGGGGAGGGTGGGGGAAGGTACTTTTAAAGAATATACTGGTGGTGTTTTTTAAAAAAAAATTGCTGACTTTACAAATTGTATAATAACACATTGCTGGAGAAAATAATAAAAATATATTTTAGATAAAGCTGAGAGCTATTCACAATAAATTTTGACAGGAGCCTACAAGTCAAAAGGAAAATAACAGTGGCTAATTATTCATTGCCTTATATACTTCCCAGAGGTATGTAGCAAGCCATGACTGCAAAGTTATTCCCAGATTAGATGGACCATGCTTTTACTCAAAAAGGCAACTTTAATCAGCAGGATTGCTGATCAAAATGTTGGTGGTTCAAATCCAGGGAGCGGGGTGAGCTCTCGTCTGTCAGCTCTAGCTCCCCATGCAGGGACATGAGAGAAGCCTCCTACAGGATGGTAACACATCAAACATCTGGACGTCCCCTGGGCAACGTATTTGCAGACGGTCAATTCTCTCATACCAGAAGCGACTTGCAGTTTCTCTAGTTGCTCCTGACACGAAAAAAATTATTCAAATAAATGTGATTGTATCCAAATTTCTAAGCAAAGGACAGTTCTGAGGACTCTGAGCAGTTGAATGTTTTGATAGAGGCCATCTTATCTATAAAATCTTTCAACCAATGGCAATCAATACTTAAAGGTTCGCTCAAGATCCAATTTTCCCAATTCACTTGCAAAAATAAAAATACACAAAAGACTTGCATAAAGCTCTCTGTCTTCCATGTTGCCTATCAGATGCCTGCAACCCCTCTGCAACTCCATCCATAGAAAGGCAGCAACAATAGGGGAGAATCTAGTTCCTGGTAACCTGATAAAGATTTCAATGTTTTCTAAAATTCTAGGTTGTTATGACCTCTTCCTCCATGCTGTAGGTCTTCAACAGTAGTTGAAGGGTGGTGCTAAAAGTCCCTCTCAGGAAGTTATGTCATCATTAAAAGGTGTATTATGAGCCATCAATTCACTACTAACAAGAATCTTGACAGCTAAAAGCAAGTCCACTTCTCTCTGCAATTTAACCATCCATTTGTATAATTAGTGGGAAATACTGAGGGTTAGTAGAATAAGGGGCACTTGATCCTTCAAAATTTTGGAATAGCGCTATATGGTAGTAAAGCAGTGCTCTGCAGTTTGGAGTATAGTTCTCATTGCCCCCATCTCCCCAAGAGAGATGATCATCATATCACCAATGACTATCACTCGCAGCCAAGTATGACTGTCTTCCAGAGGCAGAGTCTTAGTAGTGGGTCCATAAGTGACTGTAGAGACCTAGTATTGATCCACATAGTTTTTTGCAGTGAGGACATACATTTTCAGATGGAAAACATTCTCACCAAGGGCTTGCTTGATGCGCCTTCATCTCAGCACGCTTCTCCCTTTGCTCTCTGTCCATGACCCCTCAAAATCCATAGCACCATTAGTAACAGTTGACCTCCACTCAAGGAGGTTCAGAATAGTATAAACATTTTTCTGGAATCACATGATCCATTGGTAGCAATAACATTAATTTCATGTTGTCATGCACTAACACACCTTGTACTGATGTGATGCCATGAGGATTTTTTTTCTCACCCAGACCTGCTCCTCTTGTTAGTTGATCTGCTGTTTTCTCTGACAACCTTAATCATTAAATGTTATATTTGTTCTTCATCCAAATGTAACTATGGGTAAAGTTAACCAGTACTCCCAGTACAAGCAAGTTCTGAAGTTGGCTTGCAAACTCTGCCTTATGCTAAAAGCTCGTCTCCTTTTTTGAGGGGTCAAAGGCATCATGGAGAAAGACAATGGGAACACGAAGGCAAAAAAGGCTAACTAGCTAGCGTTTATGTCTAAATCAATTAGAGAGCTCAGAAGCATTGCATGAGCCATGAAAAGTGTTAAGAAAACTCCTTTACAATTCTGCAGATTTGTATATATTTCTTGCATGAGAAATGCCTCACATCAAAATAACTAGAAGACACTTCGACATACTGTATAAGATCAGAGAGCTAGCCCAAATGCAACTGTCAGTTTTACACGCCCAAGTCACATGTCAGATCGTTAATCTTAATTTAACATGTTCTTATATTTTAGATATTGCCATCTTCAAAGTGAAACTTTGAGAGGATTAGGTCTAACATAAGCCAGTTTCCCCCCAAATGGTAAGCATGAAGATTTTGCTGACTGAGGGTTGAGGAGAATCAGCACTATTTTGTCATGGATTTTGTTCCTGTCCTCAGGGTTTTGTCCTTTCACATATCAGGAGGATGACAAACAGAAATACAGGAAATTTACACCCAATCTTTAGAGTAACTCATGACTCACACTATTTAAACAACCAAGGGCTCCTCTACACCTGACACTGAATGGAATGAAAGAATATTGCAGAAGAGCACATTTGTACTGCATGTAGAAAATCCACATTTCCAAAGGTTGTGTTACTTAAGAACATTTGATTTCAAGCAAACCTATTGTGGACTTGCCCAAGGTCACCCAGGATTTACATAGCTGAGCAGGGATTTGAATCCTGGACTCCATAATTCAAAATTCAATACACGCTACATTGTCTCATACATTTCTAAATACCAACACTTAAAAAAAACCGTTGCTGTCCTTGAAGCAACTCAGTACATTAGTGAATGGGTTCCTCCAAAACCTGTCGCTTGCATGGCCTTGTTTATTAACAGGTATGTAGGAAAGGATTCAAACAGACTATCAAAAAAAACCTCAAGAAAGCTGAAAACTTTGTAAGCAAAAAATTTCTAAAGGAAAGCTGTAAGCCCATAAATAGTTGCATTCTTAAGTGGCAACACATTTCCTTTCCCCTCATCTAAAGGGCAACACGTCCACTTTTACAATGAGTAATATACATGGTCAGGTTATGATTACTTTTGTTATTTACATACTTAGCAACCACCCAACTTCTTATCAACTTTTTGTAGACTTTCCAACTAGTTGGAGCACTTTATTTTGACACAAAATTCAATTCTCTTATGAGTAGGAAGACTGACTTTAGTCAGTATCATATATCAGTAAAATAGAAGGATCTCTTGGCACCTTAAAGAGGACCAAATTCATTATAGCTTGGGTTTCCAAAGACTACAGTCACCTTCATTGGATGCATGGATTATCAATCAGCTTTAAGTATATACAGTACACCAGGTTGGAAATGGGCTTATCAACAAAAATTGTCACTGCAAATATTTTATGCACTTAATTTCTCTCTTAACTTCACAGTATGCAGTCTCCCATCTTGACTATGTGTGGTGTGTGTCAAAAATTCTGCATAATCCTCCCTCTATGTGTCTGACAAGATAGGCTGCAGCTAATGACAGTTTCTGCTATAATAGTTATCTTTAAGGTGTCACAGAACATTTTCCCCAAACCAATGGACCAACAAGTTTACTAGAAGCAAAGGGTATCAGAAGCTGCAAAGTATATATTGGTACAGTTAGTTATTTCCTATGCCAAACACTAAGACAGCCGCACAAGTTGTATTGATCACCAAAGTATTTCACAGAACTTTATTACAGAAAACATTTCTATATTCATTAAAAAAATTAAAGTTTCATCTCCATTTTAAAATCAATGTACAAAATTTAAAAATGGGAACAATATTTTGTGGAATAACAATTCCAAAGCAGACCTTTCCCTCCACCATAAAGAGATCTCCAAAATATATTGAGAATTGTTATCAACCTGAGTACAAGTAGTCCCCAAATTACAAACATTCGGCCTACATATGACTCCTGGTTACAAAAGGGGTGAGACAACAGGAAATTAGAGGAGATCTAGCCCTTGGAAGGGAAATTCACTCCTGGAAGAGTTATCACGGGGAAAGGTTTCTCCACTGAAACTTTATCATCAATCCTAGTTTCCATGACAACCTAAAATTTTCAAAATCCATTTCTCACAGGGACAGATAGTGAGATGAAATCTTTGAATAGGGGAACAGACAGAAAAACAAACATTACAGGGATGTTAACTTTGCTATCCAAAACTACAAAACAAATTCACTGGAGTTACACTTAAAATGTATCTGTCCTGACTTACAAATTAAATTTAAAGACAAACCTACAAAACCTATCTTGTTCGTAACTCGGGGTCTGCCTGTAGTTGCCTTTAAATTTGATATTTTTCTGGATATCAGTAATAGATTCTTTCTATGGCTTTATTTTTATAAATCTGAAAGGATTTTGTAAAGAATGGAACCATGGGCAAATGTGGGTCTGATCCGAAGTAAGGAGAGAAACTATCTTTATTATCAACAAGCCATCATCAAAAGTAACACTCAAGACTATGTTGTGCACTATTGTGAAATGCCTTTATTAGGAACAAACAAAATACATCATAGACATTCAAGATAACAGGCTGTTATCTACAATATGCACATCACACCAACACAGCGGGAGACTACAACCAATGTTCTATAGACATTGTTGGTATGTTTTCTGAAATAATACTGAATGCCTATTCTACATACACTGCAAACTCTTCTGAACAGACTTGATGTGCCTCATCACAAATGGGAGTACAGATCTATGCCATAGATCAGTTCCATATACTCTTGATTATACTCGAGCCAGGACAAAAATTGAAATTGAAAAGAAAGTCTGACGGGAAACATTGAAGACAGAGTACATTCTGAGAAGTCTCAGCCACCTTAAGCACCCTTAATATTTAACTGAATATTCTCAATGAGCTTTCTGTTTAAGATTCAGGTTACCTAGGGCAGAAATCAGGTCATTTCTAGATTTATGCATCCAGTCTGTCCAAATAGGAAAATGATTACTAAAACTGAATGCATACCTTGCTTAACAAAGCTGCTGAAAGAGAAAAGAAGCATATTTTAACAAATATTTTAAATGCTTACCCTGCTTCCACTCTTCCTCCTCCTTTGGCCAACTAGTTTTTAACATCAAGTTGTAGCAGTATGTCTACAAGTAACCACTGCAATATAACGTCAGCTGGGAAAATATGGGATTTTCTTCTATCTGACTCTATTCTAGCATACATGCCTGCCTAAGACAGGCAAGGTAAGCAGCAGTTGCCTTCACAATCTTTTTGCGAACATGTATGAATTGCAAAACAGAAAGAAAGGGAGAAAGAAGATAACCTTGGCTCACCAGTTATCTCTAACTTGCTAAAAAGCATAGGTCTATAATTTTGGCTACCAAAATGGAAATCAAAAGAAATGTGAACGCTTAGGAATTCAAAGTCATTGCTGGATGCATTTTAGAAGCTTTAAAATGGCTTTTAGAAGTTTCAAACTAAAGTTGATCTACTTGTTTCATGGATATTGTTGCCTGCAAGTTTGTAACTGTCACTTAACTAGCTCTACCTTCTTTTCCATTCAATCTCCTGTCCTTGCAACAATGCCATCCAGGTTTTAAACCCCTTTCTAGCCCATCAACCTCCTTAAGGGTGGGATAGAGGGTTACAGCATGTACAGCATTTCCAATTTTGCAGAAATCCTATCCTCCCTCCCAAAACCCCACAAATATGGAGGGCCGACTGTGTTTTATTTACTTAGGTAAAACCTATTCGACCTGAAAGCTTCATTTCGCATATGATTAGTGTCTACTTTTACAAAGGGTGTTCATTGAAATATGCTGAACTGCTGTGTGTATGAGTGTGGTACAGATCCTATTCCTATGTTTTCTATGTTATTTCTGCCTCTAGTCACAAATATTCTGTTAAAGAAGCAATGCTGAAAAACACATCTACTTTACTGATATAAATCTGTACTGGTTTAACACATGGGGATTTTTCGATTGATGAAATCCTGCATTGGCCACCTTTTAGTCTTACAAGATCTGAAAGAAAAGTTACTGGATAGGAGCACATTAAAGACAAGGATCATACCTGTCAATTTCTCAAGAAAATTCTTGAACTAGTGAGAGTCAGCTGCCTTGATTGGGTTGTTTTTCACTAAAAAGCACTCCCACATCTAAGCAGCAAAAGCCAAGTCTCTCAACTGCAAAATTATAACTCAGAGGTGATGACAGGGATGAGGTGGGAAGAAACATGTATGTCACTACCACCTAACAGGTGCCTAGAGAACAAATGTGACCCAAATCACTCTATATTGCAGCTACCATTAAAGTAAGAGAACAAAGGCAATTTTGTCCAAGCAACAGACATCGCTATAGGAGCAATACAAGTAACTGTATTTCTTCTAAGATGGCATTGAGTGTAAGATGCACACTAAATTCAGTACCATCAAAACACACACATATGTGCACATAACCTATGATTCTAAGAGATATTTCGGGGGGGGGGGGGGAGCATGTATTTGATCCCATCTACACTGCCATATAATACAATTTGAAACTGCATTATATGGCGGTGTAAAGGGGCCTTAGAATTGAAGGACAGTTATTGTGCAAGCAATTACTACAACAGAGTCTCACTTATCCAACACTCGCTTATCCAACATTCTGGATTATCCAACATATTTTTTGTAGTCAATGATTTCAAAACATCATGATATTTTGGTGCTAAATTTGTAAATACAGTAATTACTACATAGCATTACTGCGTATTGAACTACTTTTTCTGTCAAATTTGTTGTATAACATGATGTTTTGGTGCTTCATTTGTAAAATCATAACCTAATTTGATATTTAATAGGCTTTTCCTTAATCCCTCCTTATTATCCAACATATTCACTTATCCAACGTTCTGCTGGCCCGTTTATGTTGGATAAGTGAGACTTTACTGTATATCTCACTATACATCATAATTATACTGTTCAATTTTTACTCAACTCAATATTACTTTCAGGAAGATGTCTGAAAGACTAAATATTTATGCAATTACAAAAATCAAAAAGGAGTAAAATATTCAAGAGATTTCTCAATTCAAGGAAGTGCCTCCAAAGCCTGAAACAGAAGAATAATGCCTATGGGCCTTCTCTCTGCTGTACATATGGCTTGTGCCCCAGATTAGTTCAAAGAAAAAGATACACCCATTTTGCTCAAGCACCTTTCAATCTGTATTGTATGTGGAGGAAGGGGCATAGATACATACCAAGCAATCCTTCTGTCATATTTTAGTTTCAGAGCACTGTTTCTTCCTAACCCAAGAAAACACCAGATATGAATAAACACATTAGGAAGTGGGTTGTTGTATGTCTTTCGGACATTAGGAAGTCTTTGCCTACCGAACCCTCTGACTGACAAGCTGTCCCAAACACAAGCCAAAGTTGAACAACTCTCATCCCCACCTCCCGGCAGTTATCCTTTCCTCTCTTTCCCTTTGACACATACATTGGAAAGGAAGGGGAGGTTACTTTTCCATTCTGAACTGGGCAAATTGTGACACTCCAGATATTGGTGCCCTGAAGCTCTCAGGATCCCTCACCAATGGCTCTGCTACAACTACTAGGAGTTGTGGTATCGCAACATCCGGCTGACCACAAGTGGTTCATCATTGTTTTAATTAGTCTGTAAGTGCCCAGGTCAGTATCATTACACCTGCCATTAACATCAACACACAAGAATGTGTAAGTCAGGCTTCATTCCTTAACTCCAGACCAAGAAATGTTTGAAATGTTACATTTCTGTGTATCAAATAACTGAAGACTCTGAAGTCAGAACAGGAAAACAAGTAGGCAGACATTCTTATATCTCTGGAAACCAGTAACATTTTCTTGACCACAGAGCAAAGTGAAAAATGTGTTTTTAAAGGGAAAGCGGACACATATGTTAGGCTGTAACACCAGGACACCAGCTTTTTAAAAATTCTATTACAGTTCCATCAATATGACCAAAGGTTAATTTAAAATTAACAGGTAAGTTTGGGGTACTTAATTTTCTCCTTGGGAAATATTTGCCTTTTCATAAGCCATAACTGTGGTTGGCACTTTCTTCCTCCAGTCTCCTTCCTTTTTTAGCTGTCTCCCAAAAAAATTGCCAATTTTTCAGTGGTAATCCCACAGCAAGGGACTACTGGAAACTCAAGCAACTGGCAAAGATTTTCGAAGAAATAAGATTTTAAATCAAAATTTAAATACATATATAATACAGTAGAACCGTGTTGTTTTAAATGTGTCTTTGTCTTTATTTGCTTTCAATTAGTGTATTTCAACACTAACATCAAGTCAATACAGAGTTTAGTGAATGGTACAGTATTAGCTTTTTCATGGTGTCAGAAGCAAATTGAGGCAAGTCACTTCTGGTGTGAGAGACTCAGCCGTCTTTAAAAACGTTGCCCAGGGGACGCTTGGATTTGTTACCATCCTGCGGAGGGCTTCTCTCATGTCCCCTCATGGGAAGCTAGAGATGATAGACAGTAGCTCATCCCGTCTCATGGATTAGAACCACCTACCTTCAGGTCTGCAGTTCAGCCGGCACAAGGGTTTAACCCATTGTGCCACAGTGGCTCTTACAGTATTAGTCACTAGGCCAATTTTCAATTGCAACTCTCAGCCAACCAGAAACTACACAACTGGCATCTACTGTACCAATCCCAATGGGTGCCAAAGGTTAACTGAGAATCTATATTTCATTTTTATTCATGTAAAAAGTAAATAAATAACTAAAAGGGGGGGGGGGGGGAGACCGATCTGGCATCTTCTGATGCACTTTGTAAATGACTGTGTCTGTTGTTTTTATTACAGGATAATAATAAATAATAAAAAACTTTCCTTATATTCTGTCCTATCTCCCCAGGGGGACTCAGGGCGGATTCCAACATACAAAAGGCAAACATTCAATGCCCCCGTGAAACAAACAAATACCAATATAATAATCCCGCATAAACCCACATATGAGTTCAGTGTTAGAACCTATTTATTTGTTTATTTTAAACATTTATATTCCGCCCTTCTCACCCTGAAGGGGACTCAGGGTAGAGGATGACATATATACAGGAAGCGCTCTATGCCGGGACATAAAATAATTATAAAAAGGTAAAGGTTTCCCCTAAAGTTAAGTCCAGTCGTGACCGACTCTGCGGGTTGGTGCTCATCTCCATTTCTAAGCCAAAGAGCCGCGTTGTCCATAGAAATCTCCAGTTCATGTGGCCAGTATGACTGCATGGAGTGCCGTTACCTTCCCGCCGGAGCGGTACCTATTGGTCTACTCACATTGAAATGTTTTCGAACTGCTAGGTTGGCAGGAGCTGGGGCTAACAGCAGGCGCTCAATCCGCTCCCAGGATTTGAACCTGGGACCTTTCAGTCCACAAGTTCAGCAGCTAAGCGCTTTAACACACTTTGCCACTGGGGTGAATAAATTATAATTATAAATAATTATAAATATACACAAACATTAAAATCAGTTATATCTACTTTAAAATCAGCTACTTAAACCAACCTAACATCAATAAATCCACCAAAACATAAACAAAATTATATAATGACATAAAATCTAAGCATAAGACATCCACAATTAATTTACAGGGGCCAATTAAGGTTCACAACTTGATTGTGTGGCCAGAGATGACAACTGGGTTAACATATTGCCTCATCACACTAGAGCATGAATCAACTTTAAATACGGTTTCTGCCTTCTCTGCCTTCTGCAGAATTATGGGGTTTGTAGTTTGGTGAACCCCAGTGGCAAAGTGCGTTAAAGCACTGAGCTGGAGACCGAAAGGTCCCGGGTTCAAACCCAGGGAGCGGCGTGAGCGGCCACTGTTAGCTCCAGCTTCTGCCAACCTAGCAGTTCGAAAACATGCCAATGTGAGTAGATCAATAGGTACCACTCCGGCGGGAAGGTAACGGCGCTCCATGCAGTCATGCCGGGCACATGACCTTGGAGGTGTCTATGGACAACACCGGCTCTTCGGCTTAGAAATGGAGATGAGCACCAACCCCCAGAGTCAGACATGACTGGACTTAACGTCAGGGAAAACCTTTACCTTTACCTTAGTTTGGTGAGGCCCAGGACCTGTCTTGCTAAACTGTTTAAAGCCCCCTCCTTAAAGTGGATTTAAAGTGGATCCAAGCTCTGGTGTGATGAGGTCCACAGAGTGACCTTTGGCAATGGCTGATCTAGATTGCCATATAACCCAGTTTCTGAATCCAAATTATCCACTTTGAACCGGATTATATGAGTCTACACCGCTTTACAATCCACTTCAAAGACGATAATCCGGATTCAGAAACTGGATTATATGGAATAGGTGGGGCCTGTATTTACACTGTAGAATGAGCTGGGTTGGACGCCACCTTAAATGCCGTGAATGAGTCGAATGCTATGGGATCCTGGGAATTATAGTCTGACAAGGTCTTAGAGGGCAGGTGCCTCAGTAAACTATCAATCCCAGGATGCCACAGCCTTGAGCCATGACAGTTAAGAAGAGGCACAGGGGTTTGGTATACTCCTCTTTGGTATACCCTGATTGTTGTTTTAATTTTAAGGAGTTAATACAAATACACTAAACAACGAATTGGGGGAGCCTCTGGCCTCAGAATCCCTTCCTCAGTTGCGCCCCAGAGGCCTTCTTCCCTTTCTCTCTCCCTCCTCCTCCTCCTCCTTGGCCCACCTTCAGCGATGACCTTCTTGATCCGCAGCTTCATCTCGCCCATCTCCACCACTTGCCCCACGAAGTCATTCTGGTCCCGGCTGGCGGCGCCAAGGGAGCCCGGCCCGGCCAGGAACTCCAGCGCCGACTGAAACAGAGACATGGCCGCCAACCTCAAGCCCGGCGGCAGCGAAAGGCGATCTCGCCCGCCGGCCCGGCCAGGCAGGGGCCTTCTGCCGCTCCGGCCTCTCACTCCGCGAACTCCAGCCCCTCCCGGCCACCGTAGCCCCCCTCTCCTCTGGCCCGCGCCGAAACCATTTCCGCCAACGTTGTTCGTCAGAGGAGAGAGAAAGCGCAGGCGGACCGCCCACTTCCCCCTCTGGAGCCACGCCCCCTCCCCTCGGAATTCCACGCCCCTTTCTCTCTGTGAGCATAGATTAAAAGTATAGAAGTGACTACGCAATAGGACTGCGAGATATTTTCCTATTAAAAGATATGTTCCATATCTTTTAATAAGATGACTCAACCAGAGAAATCAGCCATAGCTGAGTACTTGATGGACCAACCTGGACATAGTATATTATTTGAGAACACAGAAATGCTTGACCACTCCAACAACTATCATGTCAGACTACACAGAGAAGCCACTGAAATCCACAAGCATGTGGACAACTTCAACAGAAAGGAGGAAACCATGAAAATGAACAAAATCTGGCTACCAGTATTTAAAAAAACTCAAAAATCAGAACAGTAAATGGGAAGCAACACTCTGAGGGCAGAGGAGCTCCAGGGACGGCTAATGACTCTGAACAAAGGATGCCCTCCAGGCAAGAGACAAACCTTTCCGATGCTAATTAAGGTGATTAACTGCAACATCCATGCTGACAGAGAACTCATCTCACACCCTGGACTCTCCACAGATATATATTAACCTTCCTTGCCTAGTTTCTCCATGCCTCACAACCTCTGAGGATGCCTGCCATAGATGTGGGCGAAACGTCAGGAGAGAATACTTCTAGAACATGGCCATACAGCCTGGAATACATACAACAACCCTGCTGCTCAGTCGTTTAGTCGTCTCCGACTCTTTGTGACCTCATGGACCAGTCCACGCCAGAGCTCCCTGTCGGCCGTCACCGCCCCCAGTTCCTTCAAGGTCAACAACCCTATGTCCCATTTAACCATAGCGGAGTGAGATCGCAAGAGCCATCCCGTCCAATGCAGGAAAAGCACAGCCAAAGCAGCCCTGAGAGATGTCCAACCAGCCACCTCGGCTTATATGAGGGTGGGAGGACTTCTTTTTTTTACTTGGTGACTGATTAAGGGCATGGAATTCCAGAAGACTATGTAATATGGATGAAGCTGGATTGCTGTTAGTTTTCCAGGCTGTATGGCCATGTTCCAGAAGCATTCTCTCCTGACGTTTCGCCCACATATATGGCAGAGGTTGTGAGGTCTGTTGGAAATTAGGCAAGTGGGGTTTATATTTCTGTGGAAAGTTCAGGATGGGAGAAAAAACTCTTGTCTGCCTGAAGCAAGTGTGAATGGTGCAATGGGCCGTCTTGATTAGCACTGCAGCTTCAAAGCTTGGCTGCTTCCTACCTGGGGCAATCCGTTGTTGGGGGTGATTAGCTGGCCCTGATTGTTTTTTTCCCCTAGAATTCCCGAGTTTTCTGAGTGTTGTTCTTTATTTACTGTCCTGATTTTAGAAAATTTTTTAAATACTGGTAGCCAGATGTTGTTCATTTCCATGGT
The DNA here is from genome assembly GCF_035594765.1 of Anolis carolinensis. Taxonomy (NCBI): domain Eukaryota; kingdom Metazoa; phylum Chordata; class Lepidosauria; order Squamata; family Anolidae; genus Anolis; species Anolis carolinensis. The sequence goes on from NC_085842.1 coordinate 202,184,860, forward strand.
TTCCTCCTTTCTGTTGAAATTGTCCACATGCTCGTGGATTTCAATGGCTTCTCTGTGTAGTTTGACATGGGAGTTGTCAGAGTTGTTCAACATTTCTGTGTTCTCAAATAATACTCTGTGTCCAGCTTGGTTCATCAAGTACTCTGCTATGGCTAACTTCTCTGATTGGATTAGGCTGCAGTGCCTTTCATGTTCCTTGATTCATCTTAACTTGCCCTGAAGGATGTTTCCTTTAAAGTCTCTTTTGCTGCATAACAGTTTGCTTTTAATTAATATGCCTAAACAGATGTGATGCATTCCACACATGCAATGGGTGAAAAACCGTGGCATTGAAAATAACACCCATGTCCAATTTGCATGCTGATGAAGATGTTCATACTGATGAAGTATCGCTCTATGATGTGAAAAGTCTATGTTTTCTCTGTTTTAGAACGGTGGAATCGCCTCTTCAGTGAGAGCGCAGGCGCGTTTTAGACCACGCCTCCTCCCGCTTTCGAGACCCCGCCCACAGAACAAGGCCACGCCTACCTACTTGTTTAGCCCCGCCCCTCCCGTCTTTCCGGTGTCGGAATGCGCCCGGCTGGCGTTGCTTGTTTTGGCATTCGCTTCGTGGGCGGGGCAGTCGGGAGGGGCTTCGGGGGAAGTGACGTCACTCTGCCTTGCCTGCCTGCGTGGGCCGCCTGGCTCCTGGACTTGCTTTCTTGGGAAGGGAAGCCACCATGGACTCTGCACAGGAAAGCTATCTCTATGGGACTGGAGGTTAGAGTTCGAATCTCCCCTCTATGACCTTGGGAAGGTCACACTCTCTCAGGCGAAGGCAAATCTTGGCCCTGCACAAATCTTGCCAAGGAACTCCCACGATCAAAGGCTGGACTTAGGAGACACAAAAATTACAATCTGCCAGATTAGACATAGTTGATCAGGCTTCTATAACAACTAATCCAATATCCCTAGATACCTCTAGAAGCAGTATAAGAATGGGCTGTATGGCCATGTTTCAGAAGCATTCCTTCCTGACGTTTCCCCTACATCTATGGCAGGCATCCTCAGAGGTTGTGAGGTATATTGGAAACTAGGCAAGTGGGGTTTATATAATAATGTCCAGGGTGGGAGAAAGAACTCTTGTCTGTTGGAGGCGAGTGTGAATGTTGCAATTGGCCACCTTGATTAGCATTGAATAGCCTTGCAGCTTCAAAGCCTGGCTGGCTGCTTCCAGTCTAGGGGATCCATTGTTGGGAGGTGTTAACTGGCCCTGATTGTTTCATGTCTGGAATTCCCCAGTTTTCTGAGTGTTCTTCTTTATTTACTGTCCTGATTTTAAATTTTTCAAATATTGGTAGCCAGATTTTATTCACTTGAAACCATGTCCACTTTCTTTCTTCTCTATCTTCCAAGTTCACCATTGGCTCTTAAGGCCGGTATGATTTAAGACCCATGGATACTCCTTTTCTCCTCCAGGCATTTTTCTAGTCTACTGTAAATAAACCATTTTGACGACTACATGTTACATGAACTACACTATATAACAAAATTTGGAGGGAAAAAAAATCTGTTCCTGGTTTAAAAGTGTTATTTCCTGTTTAATTGTGCGGTACTTATTTTGAAAGTAGTTGTCACATTCCAGAAACTTTGTTTTTGTGGCTGCCACAAACTGTGTTGAATTGGTTGAGACTTATCAGATAAGGAGCCTCCGGTGGCTCAGTGTGTTAAAGTGCTGAGCTGCTGAACTTGCAGTCCGAAAGGTCCCAGGTTCAAATCCGGGGAGCGGAGTGAGCGCCCGCTGTTAAGCTCCAGCTTCTGCCAACCTAGCAGTTTGAAAACATGCAAATGTGAGTAGATCAATAGGTACTGCTCCGTCTGAAAGGTAACGGCGTTCCATGCAGTCATGTTGGTCACATGATCTTGGGAGGTGTCTACAGACAATGCCGGCTCTTCGGCTTAGAAATGGAGATGAGCACCAACCCCCAAAGTCAGACACGACTGGACTATATTCATTGAAAAACTATCGCAAAATATGCTGCAGGACAGTTTAATAAACTTTTTCTATGTTTTTATGATAAAGCCAATTAAGAACTGCCATTTATAACCCAGGAACAAAAATAGTATTATATAGGAGTAAAACCAATCAGTTTGCTTCCTGTGCTTCAAAAAAAAAAGGGGGGGGGGTCTAAAAAACGGAATTACATTAAATTCATCCCCAACTTTGTTCTTGCACTGGAGATATATAACAGTTTATTTTAGCGGCCGCTGTGGTGTTATTGAGATGGTGGTTCTCACTAAGGGGCTCAGTCTGAACATTAAAAGAGCTATTCAAAGTACTGTACCTATTGGAAGACTGGATTCAGGGCCTTGAGAAGTTCCCTGTACAGTTTGAATGAAATCATGGTGCAAATTGATTGTTCCAGAATGAAACCTTGGTTGAAGGACTGCCTAGCTAGCACCTTGTCTCGTGTGACCTTTCAGTCATTGCTATTGCCACAAAACTGTTGCTGCCTTTGGCAGGATAGTAAAGCTGTGGATCACAGTGTAGGAGCATGTTCCATGTCCCATCGCCAATGAATGGGATCATACAGAGGGGGTGGAAAGTAGTTGCTGTCTGAGAACATGAAAAACTGCTGCCATTCATAGGAAATTATATCCAGCTAATTGGATTAATTATAGTTGATCTATGATAAGGTGATTTCATCTGTTCCTTGAGCCAATGTAGGGAAACAGTTTATTAAACTAGGACTCAACCACCCAAACCTATTGGCACGCGCTCTCAGCCTCAGAAGAAGGCAATGGCAAACCTCCTCTGAACAAATCTTGCTAAGAGAGCCCTGTGATAGTGTCATCTAGGGTTGCCATATGTTAGAAATGACTCATCAGCACACAAAAATAACAACAGACTATTTTTTGGTAAGGATGTAAGAGCAAATCTGAACACATTGTAAGGTTTGCCTGTAGTCTCTTTTGAATTAGGTAAAGTAAAGGTTTTCCCCTGACATTAAATCTAGTCGTGTCTGACTCTGGGGGTTGGTGCTTATCTCCATTTCTAAGCCAAAGAGTCAGCATTGTCCGTAGACACCTCTAAGGTCATGTGGCCGGTATTACTGCATGGAGCGCCGTTACCTTCCTGCAGAAGTGATACCTATTGATCTATTCTGCCAAGTTGGCAGAAGCTGGAACTAATAGCGGGAGCTCATCACACTCCCCAGATTCGAACTGCCAACCTTTTAGTCATCAAGTTCAGCAGCTCAGCAGTTTAACCTGCTGCGCCACTGGCGGCTCCAATTTTTGAATTAGTAATGTACTGTTCCCCATACAAAAAGTAAGACGTTTTGTATATGGTCAAAGCAACGGGTTCTCTTTTCTCAAGTTTTTACACTTTGGAAAAACTCTCCACAAGATTCAAAGCCATCTTCTTTAGGTGCCAGATTTTTTTGAAAGTACACTCCTTGAAGTATCGAATTTAAATATCCTGATAGATACCTCCACTAAATATAGACTCTCCAACAAATTCCTGAATTCTCACTTGAATTAGGAAAGGGCTATTCCCTATACAAAATACAAAAAAACAAGCCATTCTATATAAGATCAAAGCTTCTTCACTCTCAGGTGGTACCCCCTCCTCAATGTTTTCAAACTTAGGGGAAAATCTTCACAAGCTCCAAAGCCATCTTCTTTTTTTAAAAGCAGGGTTCCTGATGTGCCTTGAAGACACATAAGATAGAGTAACAAAGGGATCATCAATCCTGGACATGATCCTAACCAATAAGGAGGAGCTGATCATTGGAATCAATGCAGTGGGTACTTTTGTGTGATGGTAGAACTCATTGTGGGACAAGGCAAATAAGAGTACAGTACAGCCAAACACAAACTTTGGATTCCAGGAATTCTGAGATAAAGATCATTTGGTCACCTGCAGGCTTGAACTCACTTAGGTTAACTAGGTGAATCCTGACTCACTGCTTATCAATCTTCATTTGCAACCAGGAAATCCTGAAATCCAAAGTTTGTGTTTGGCTATACTCTTCTTTGCCTTGCCATTCTGACATACCCGCAGAGCCACTTGCCAGAGGACTTGAGATAAAGAAATATTATCTCTCTCTACAAGACAGGCAAAAAAAAAAAAGAAGAAAGAAGACAATTCAGGAAATCTGTCATCCTGACCTCAATACCAGGAAAAACATTTAAACTGATTATATAGAAGTCTGTTTCCAAATATCCTGATGACAATGCAGTGATGAGTAGGAGCTACCATGGGTTTAGCAAGAACAAATCCTGCCACAAAGAAGAGGATTTAGGCTTACTGTCTGCTGCGTCAGATGGTCAAAGTGTTTTAAATTATATTGGGGGGGGGGGGGTAGATTTCAATTAAATGTTAGCAAAATTTCTTGACAGTGTAAGTGGTTCAGCAGTAAAACAAATTGCTTAGAGAGGTGGTGAAAGCTCCTTCCATGTTAAGTCTTCAGAAAGATGCTGGGCAGCTCTCTGCAAGAGATGCTCTACCTCAGGCATCCTCAAACTGAGACCTTCCAGCTGTTTTGGCCTCAAACTCCTAGAAGCTCTTGCCAGCTTGTTCAATCATCAGGAATTCTGGGAGTTGGAGGCCCAAACAGGTGGAGAGCTGCAGTTTGAGGAGGCCTGCTCTACTTGGAGATCCTGCATAGACCTAGAGGTTGCATCTGATGGCCTTTAGGATCCCTTCAACTTTATGATTTTATTGATTATTTACACTCCAACACCTATCACTTTGTCTTTCCAAAGTCAAGCAGTCACAAAGCTTTTACTTTTCATCTGTAAGAATACAGAATGAGCCAGTGACTTCAGGCATTATGCTAGGAGGTGGTTATTTTATTGACAGAAAGCACCACTTAGTTTAACCTTGTTGCTGCTTTCCGTTTAGTTCTTCACCTGAGGCAGAAAGATGTTTTGGACCACCCCTGATTACATGGAAGAAATGTGACAGTCTCTCAGTTCACCATTCAACTGACATGCTGAAAGAAAACAGAAGGAAAGTTGTGGGTCCAGTAACAGAAGCAAAAGCAGGTCACGGGTTAAAGGCTAGTCTGGATGGGCCCTTAGTGTTCCTTCACTTTTGAAGTGAGACCATGCCATATATTATGTGTGGAGAATAATCCAATCCTATCTGATTTATCCCACAGTTACAAGTCTAAACTACTGATAGATGCTGCACATACATACACAAAATATAAAGTCATGCATACACCAGGTAAAAGTAAGGATTGGGAATCTATGTGGTTTCAAGAGGTGTTTGGAGCAACTGAAATCTTGCTATACTAGCAAGAACCACTAAACAAGGGCCCGGGCTGTGGCGCAGGCGGGAGAGCAAGCCAGCTGCAATTAACTGCAACGAATCACTCTGACCAGGAGGTCATGAGTTCGAGGCCGCTCGGAGCCTATGTTTGTTTGTCTTTGTTCTATGTTAAAAGGCATTGAATGTTTGCCTATATGTGTAATGTGATCCGCCCTGAGTCCCCTTCGGGGTGAGAAGGGCGGAATATAAATGCTGTAAATAAATAAATAAATAAATAAACGGCTCCTATAGAAATGGGCAGTGAAGCTGCTACTAATGGGAAACATTCATTTGATGTATGTGATGGGGGAATACTTAATTATATCCAAACTATGTGACCCCTTCTCCCTCTGGGCCATCGAAACCTAGTAAACCCAATTTATAATAAATAAAGGAATGAAAGGAGAACTAAAATTCAGATTGACTTGACTGCACACTCCCCAAAGACCCGTGGAACAAAATTGTCTAGAATTCAATCAGTTTCCCTTTATCTTTAATTTTCTTTTCAGATACTTACATGGCACACATTTTCATTCTCATCCAGGGGAGAAAGATACATTGTAATTATTGTATTCTCTAGGTTTTTTTTTTTATTTCTCCACTCATCTCAATACTCTGTGACTTGTATGAGTAAAAAAAATGAGATCTCTATTTTTCATCCTGCAATAGTTCAGTTTTTTCCTTAAATATTATTTATAAATTGCAGACCTTCGTTGCCAGTGTGATGTCTCTGCTTTTCAGTATTTTATCGAGGTTGGCCATTGCTCTCCTCCCAAGAAGTAAGCGTCTTCTGATTTCCTGGCTTCAGTCTGCATCTGCAGTGATCTTCGCATCTAGAAATATAAAGTCTGTCACTGCCTCCACATTTTCTCCCTCTATTTGCCAGTTGTTAATTGGGCTGGTTGCCATGATCTTGGTTTTCTTGATGTTTAACTGCAGCCCGGCTTTTGCACTTTCTTCTTTCACCTTGGTGATAAGGCTCCTCAGCTCTTCCTCACTTTCAGCCATCAGAGTGGTATCATCTGCATACCTAATGTTGTTAATGTTTCTTCCCGAAATTACAGCCTTCCATTCCCTTGGTTTTTACATATATGAATGGAGCAAATGTAAAAAGGAATTCCCACCCATTTACTTTTCCAGAATTGAAGAATGCAGAGGGGGAACTACAATTGCCGCAACTCTTCAGAACACCCCAATAAGCTGAGGGAGGGCACATCCAGACAATGCCCAAAAAGTGCGCCCTCCCACGTTTTTATGTGTGGCATTCAAACATTTTGTTTTGTGTCCAGGTGCCCTGCCAGAAAGTCTGGCAGGGCATCTGGACACCCCTCCCCCAGAAAAGTGCAGGGTTTTTGACACATGTGCGGACTCTAATGCTCGATTGGGCTCGCATTGAAGTCTTGTGTGGAACCAACCAGATAAAGAGGATTTTCCTGGTTTGTTTGAAACTATTGGGATTCCATCAATACCAACAACAACAACAATAATAACTTTATTTTTATACCCCGCCTCTATCTCCTGAAAGGGGACTCAAGGCGGCTTACATGGGGCCAAGCCCGAATAAAAATAATAGCAATATAAAACACTACAATAGACAAGAGACACGCACAATTATAAAAATTTAAACATTACCCAATAAAACAAATGACAAAAACTGATAAAAACATGGATTAAAATGGAGAGGCTGTCAAAGTAGACTGGGTAAGGTGCACCATATAAATATTGTAAACACGAGGTGACTGATAAAGTGCTGCAAATTCTTGGAAGTGCAAATTAGGATGGGAGTAGACCAAGCAAGCAGAAATACTGGACTCAAATACTTGTGATGCTGGAAGACATTGTTAAGGTGAAACTTGAGATGAGACTGGAGTTGGGAATGCTCAATGATAATTTAGAAAGAACATTTGGGGGGAAAGCAACAATATATGATAACTACTGCAAGCATTATGTATGCTCAGAGATGGAAGGAACCAGTTATTCCAACACAAGAAGAATGGCTAATGAAGATCTGAAAAATAGTGGAAATTGATAAATTTACTATGTTGATTAAAGAGAAACCTCTAACTTTAAGAAAGATGGGGACAAACTTACTATTTTTTCAGCATGATCAGCAATGGGATGCATGAAGTAGTAGAGTTTTACCTAAAATTGAAGTATGATTATATTGTAACAAGGGACAGGGCTCCTGTACATTTAATGGTTATCTAGAATAGGAAGTTTAAGGGCCCTTCCAGACAGACCCTGTATCCTAGGATTAGATCCTAGGTTTTCTGCTTTAAACTGGATTATATGAGTCTCCGCTGCCAGATAATCTGGAATAAACAGAAAACCTGGGATCAAAACCTGGGATATAGGGCCTGTCTGGAAGGGCCTTCAGCTAATGCAACTTTCATGGAAACTAAAATTCCCTCTCTGCGACTGTATCCACACTACAGAATTATCGTAGTTTGGCACCACATTAATTGTCAAGGCTCAATGCTATAGAATTCTGGGATTTATAGTTTGGTGAACCATTTACCCTGCTCTGTCAGAAGGCTCAGGTGCTACAACAAACTACAAATCCCAGGATTCAGTAGGATGGATCCATAACAGTTACAATGGTGCCAAATGGCTATAATTCTGCAGTGCTAAACAACTATTAAAGCTCTCATGTCACCTGACAACTCTTTGCCCAACATGCCTTTTGGGTCAATAAAAACAATAAAGCTTATAATATTTATAACATTTCTGAATGTTATTTCCTTTTATTTATCAACTGTTTGGAAAGATACTTTTAATATGAGCACAAAGCATTTATTAATGCAATGTTTGTCACAATATTTCTAGTGTTCTTGTGTTCAAGTTACACTGTGTGCTGTTTTCTTTATGGAGATGCAAGAGTTCTTCAAGGAAACAACGTTATTTATTAAATAGCTAAGTTAATAATTTGTGTCCTGCATGGAGCTCTCTCTAGGGATAGTTTTCTCTTTCCAAGTGGTGAGTTAAGTTTTCCTATACATTTAAACCTTCCCAGTAACACACTCGGAGAATTGTGTCTATTTTGCAATTGTCCTAGTTTTTGCTCCAGGGAAATAAACAGGTTCTTTTTTTACTAGACCAAAACTCTCATGTATCGGCCTGCCTTTGCCAAGGATTTTGCCACCCAGTGAGTTGCATACGATGCCAAGTGATCCACTTTGGAAAGTCCTTTCCACAAAAACTTCCCATGGGCTTCCCAGCCACCACCCAAATCCATAATTATTTTTCTGCCAGTCAGGCCAGCATCACACCTTTAAAAAATAAAGTAAATTATTATTATTATTATTATTATTATTATTATTATTATTATTATTATTATTATTATTATTATTATTATATTTATATTCTGCTTATCTCCCCTGTGGGACTCAGAGCAGATTACAGGGTACACATACAAGGCAAACATTCAATGCCTTTTTAATACAGTGAACAACAATGACACACAATATACAGACAAAGGTAAGGCCTCCCGTTTCATCTCCAGTGTCTGGAGGTGATGCTCAACTCCAGCCATGGGGAGGTGCTCTTGTTTCATTTTTCCATGCCAAGGATATCTTCGATTGTATTGCCGACATGTCTGCATGGGGTATCTTTTTACCTTTCCCATCAAGGCAGTACCTACTTATCTACTCACATTGCATGCTTTTGAACTGCTAGGTTGGCAGAAGGTTGGCTTCGAACTGCCAACCCTCTGGTCAGTAGATTTCCTGCAGCTAGCGGTTTAACTTGCTGTGCTACCGTGGCCCCATAAATATATCAGGACATTGAGTTAGCAATCTATATGAATAAAAGTCAAAATATGTATATGTATGTATCTACCTATGTTTCTATGTTTGTATGCATTTTTTAAGATGCTCCCACATCCAGAGATCCCTGTGACTCCCACCAATAACAAATCTGGACCAAACTTGGCACACAGACCCCGCAAGGCCAACTTTAAGTTCTGGAAGGGTTTGGCATGGCTGCGGCGGGGGGGGGGGGGGGGGATGACAGGGTATGATGGGACTTATAGTTAAGCTATATCCAAAGAGCACTGTAAACCTCATTGGCAATGGATCTCAACCAAACTTGGCACACAGACCCATCACGACCAATTTTAACTACTGGTGTGGTTTGGGGGCAATGTTAGATGATGATGAGAGTTGTAGTTATAATAATAATAATAATAATAATAATAATAATAATAATAATAATAATAATAATAATATTAACAACTTTATTTTTATACCCCGCCTCTGTCTCCCCAAAGGGGACTCAGGGCGGCTTACACGGGGCCAAGCCCGAATAAAAACAATCTATATATATAAAAGAGTGATGGCATCACGGCAATTCACAAAACAACAAAAGTACAGGCCCCCCAACCTCAAAATTTGACAACACAACCCATCATCCACGCCTCAAGGTTGATACAACAAAAAGAAAAGAAAAATAAAGTCCTAATTAGAGGGAGAGCAATATTTTTTTTATCCAATTGCTGCCAGTTTAGAGGGCTAATCTCTGCCCACTTGGTTGCCTAGCAACCAAGGGACAGCCAGGTTTCAGTTAGGGGACAGGCAGATTTAGGCCTTACTTAGACTTCTTCCACAGATTATCTAATTTGCACTGTATTATATGGCAGTGTAGACTCAAGGCCCTTCCACACAGCTATATAACCCATTTATAATCTTATATTATCTGCTTTGAACTGGATTATCTTGACTCCACACTGCCATATAATCCACTTCAGTGTGCATTTTATACAGCTGTGAAGAAGGGGCCTCATATAATCCAGTTCTGAGCAGATAATATAAGATTAGAAATATACAGTAGAGTCTCACTTATCCAACGTAAACAGGCCGGCAGGATAAGTGAATATGTTGGATAATAAGAAGGGATTCAGGAAAAGCCAATTAAACATCAAATTAGGTAATCGTTATACAAATTAAGCACCAAAACATCATATTATACAACAAATTTGACAGAAAAAGTAGTTCCATGCGCAGTAATGCTATGTAGTAATTACAGTAGAGTCTCGCTTATCCAACACTCGCTTATCCAACGTTCTGGATTATCCAACGCATATTTGTAGTCAATGTTTTCAATACATTGTGATATTTTGGTGCTAAATTCATAAATACAGTAATTACTATATAGCATTACTGTGTACTGAACTACTTTTTCTGACAAATTTGTTGTCTAACATGATGTTTTGGTGCTTAATTTGTAAAATCATAACTTAATTTGATGTTTAATAGGGTTATCCTTAATTCCTCATTATCCAACATATTCGCTTATCCAACGTTCTGCCGGCCCGTTTATGTTGGATAAGTGAGACTCTACTGTACTGTATTTACAAATTTACCACTAAAATATCACAATGAATTTAAAACACTGACTACAAAAACATTGATTATGAAAAGGCAGACTGTGTTGGATAATCCAGAACATTGTATAAGCGAATGTTGGATAAGTGAGATTCTTCTTTAATATGAAATAATTACTGGGATAGAATAATGCAGAACAATATAAACTCTAAAACCAGGACAGTAAATAAACGGGATTCCCACACAGGAAACAATCAGGGCCAGCTAACACCTCCCAACAAAGTATTCCCATCATCAAAATCAGGCAAATCCTCTATTTTCTCAGGGCCACAGACAGTAGAAGCACATAAAATATCGCAAACAACACCACTCTGAAAACAAGGGAATTCCAGACAGGAAACAACCAGGGCCAGCTAACACCTCCCAACAAAGTATTCCCATCATCAAAGTCTGGAAAATCCTCTGTTTTCTCAGGGCCACAGACAGTAGAAGCACATAAAATATCGCAAAGAACACCACTCTGAAAACAGGGGAATTCCAGACAGGAAACAATCAGGGCCAGCTAACACCTCCCAACAAAGTATTCCCATCATCAAAGTCTGGAAAATCCTCTGTTTTCTCAGGGCCACAAGACAGTAGAAGCACATAAAATATCGCAAAGAACACCACTCTGAAAACAGGGGAATTCCAGACAGGAAACAATCAGGGCCAGCTAACACCTCCCAACAAAGTATTCCCATCATCAAAGTATGGAAAATCCTCTGTTTTCTCAGGGCCACAGACAGTAGAAGCACATAAAATATCGCAAACAACACCACTCTGAAAACAGGGGAATTCCAGACAGGAAACAATCAGGGCCAGCTAACACCTCCCAACAAAGTATTCCCATAATCAAAGTCTGGAAAATCCTCTGTTTTCTCAGGGCCACAGACAGTAGAAGCACATAAAATATCGCAAAGAACACCACTCTGAAAACAGGGGAATTCCAGACAGGAAACAATCAGGGACAGCTAACACCTCCCAACAAAGTATTCCCATCATCAAAGTATAGAAAATCCTCTGTTTTCTCAGGGCCACAGACAGTAGAAGCACATAAAATATCGCAAACAACACCACTCTGAAAACAAGGGAATTCCAGACAGGAAACAATCAGGGCCAGCTAACACCTCCCAACAAAAAATTCACTCAGGGAGGAAACAGCAAGGCTTTAAAGCTGCAAGGCCATTACATCCTAATCATTTTTCCTAATTGCAGCATTCATACTTGCCTCCAACAGACAAAAAAAACCAATCAGAAATATTGTATATTCACAACCTTTAGGAAATAATATCCCCTGATGGCGCAGCGTGTTAAAGCGCTGAGCTGCTGAACTTCTGGACCGAAAGGCCACAGGTTTGAATTGGGGGAGCGGAGAGAGCCCCCACTGTTAGCCCCAGCTTCTGCCAACCCAGAAGTTCGAAAACATGCAAATGTGAGTGCATCAATAGGTACTGCTCCAGCGGGAAGGTAATGCCGCTCCATGTAGTCATCCCACATGACCTTGGAGGAGTCTACGGACAATGCCGGCTCTTCGGCTTAGAAATGGAGATGAACACCAACCCCCAGGATTAGACATGACTGGACTTAATGTCAGGGGAAAACCTTTACCTTAACTACCACCAATTCCTCAATACTTTATTTTCCATACCACCATACTTCGCCACAGCAACGCGTGGCCGGGCACAGCTAGTAGCAATATAAAACACAACAATAGACAAAAAACATGTTCCCACACATCCTTATGCATTTTCCAATGGGCCCATTAATAAAATCCAAAACCAAACAATTACTACTTCTAATGTTTATCCTTACAAAATACCCAACCCAGGCATTGTCATGTACCTACGTTAGTCATAAATAAAACTTTATCCCTTGAGACTCTTAAAACAACTTCTTTGGAGGCTTTTAAGCAGAGGCTGGATGACCATCTGTCAGGGTACTTTGAATGTGATTTTCCTGCTTCTTAGCAGGGGGTTGGACTGGATGGCCCATGAGGTCTCTTCCAACTCTATGATTCTATGATTCTATGATATACAGTACCTCGCTAAAATGGCAGGTTCCAGTCCAGTCCACCATCATAAAATGAATATCCCTTTTTAAAGCAAATTACAGCTCACCCCCAACCCCCATTTGTCGGTGCATATGAAAGCCTGAATATATATTCACACTATGATTTATTAAGTGTGCAATAATACTGGGCCTAATTTCTTAAGAAAGGAAATAATATATTTTAAAATTGCCAGAATGTAACACTTTTTAGCACAGTGTTGTAGTTCACCCACAACCAGAGAAACAGTGACCTCCACCAATGATGGACCTGGACCAAACTTGGCACACAGAACCCCCATGACTAACTCAGCCTACTGGATGGGGTTTGAGGGGACTGACTCACCATAGTGGGAGTTGTAGTTTACCCTACAATGAACCATAGTGGCAGTTGTAGTTTACCGATGATGCATCTAGAGCAAACTTACCCAACATAACACACTGTAAGTACTGATGGAGCTTCTTGGGGTTAACCTGTCATGATGTCAGTTGTAGTTAATCCACAACCTTATGCATTTTGTACAATTAAAAATTGACTTTTTCAAATAACCTGGGCAATGCCGGGTACCCAAGCTAATATATATTTGGGGGGGGGGGGGGGAGAGAGAAAGGCTGGAGTTACACTTTAAAATATGTCTGTTCCAACATACATACAAATTCGACTTAAGAACAAACCTAGAGTTCGTAACTTGGAGACTGCCTGTATATATATTCAAATAACGTTGTTATCTCAATGAGAAGTAGAAAAATGATGCATATAATTATTAATAAACTAGGAACTACAGAAGACAAAAATCTCCACCTTTTTATATTTATGTGGTTTTAATTCCTTTCTGCCTTTTTTAGTTGTTTAAACCAGTCTCCTTTTTACGGTTGAAGATTAATTTTTAAAATCTTTCTTTCATCCAGACTCCAGAATTCAGCCCAGGATAATGACTTCCTTCCATCCCAGTTGAATCCATTCATCATATTGTACAGAAACAATTTCCTCAAAATATCAATCCAGAAAAGAAGCAGATTATTATATTAGCTGTGCCTTACGGTAAATTACAGTTCTGTTATGATAAATTGAACGACACACTCCCAGAAAGAAATTAGGCAAAACACCTATCTAGATTATGAGGTGTTTTTTTCTTTACAACATTGCCATCTGCTGATCATTTATTATCACAACTGCTATGCTGAAGAAGCACAGTTTTATTGTACATTGTGTTCCTTCAAATCCTTTATGGCATGATACGTATTATATACGTGATGCAAAAAGAAAATATGTTTTCCTGTAAGACAAGGAACAGTAGTCTATTAGAAGTTTTTTAAAAGACATTCTCCTACTGCACATGAGTTTGGCTACACAGATGCAATTGTTTTGGCAGCAAAAAACTAAAGGAAAATCCAAGCAAAGGCCAAGGCCGCAAGATTAAAACTAATTGTGATTTTAATTTTTTTAATATCCTAACAAAGCTTGATAAGACTTTTCCAGAAGTAATTAATTCACACCATTTTCTATAATGCTTGGGAAGTATTTCATTGGCACTGTTACAATATTGGGAAAATAACTTGTAACATTATTTGCTGCTTTGATTGTTGTTTTTTCATTCCTCATTGTGGCACGACATATGTTTGATACAAGACTGACAAAATTTGAAAATCTCTTATCCATATGACTCTAAAATGCCTTTTAATTAATTTGTTTAGTCATTAATAGCCCACTTTTCTCCCATGTGGTGCTAATAAGAAACTACTACTTGTTGCATCGATAAGAAACTTCATTCCCATTACTATGTAACTTTTGAAGCATTAACTTTATTACAACTTTCTTATTTCCACAGTTGTAACTCTTTTGTTGCAAGCTCCATGTTTTGCTGTATCTACTTAAATAAAACACTCAGAATAGCCGTAAATCAGATGTTTGTATAATAGTACAATACCATGTAATTCCTTAAAGTGAACATTTGAATGTATCTACACCGAAGCAATAGGATGCTTTTCATAGGGATGTATGATTCCATTGCAATGAAATGAGTCCAGAAAAGCCAGTGACTGAAGAGACAGAGGCCCCTTCTATACTGTCAGATAATTCAAGGTTATCAAAGCAGAAAATTCACATTATCTGAATTGAACTGGATTATCTTAGTCTCCACTGCCATATAATCCAGTTCAAAACAGGTAATGTGGATTTTATACAGCTGTGTAGAAAAGGCCATAGAGATTTTTTTTATTACAAACAGCCTATGGGCTGCAATTCATCTGCATTTGCCCTGTGTACATGCGTAAACACATGCATAAATCTGCTCCCTATCTCTGTAGAATTAAGAGTAGTAGTAGTAGTAGTAGTAGTAGTAATAAATATTTATATGATGCTTTTCTCCCACAATGGGTACCCAAAGCAGCTTCCAACATGTTAAGAATACAATACAAAATCAAACAACAAATGATTGTATAAATATAAAACATTGTAAGCAATCAAGCTGAAACATCAATAGGCATTTAAAACAATATACATTATTATATTGTTGGAGCCTCCAGTGGCCTAGGGGATAAAAGCCTCGTGACTTGAAGGTTGGGCTGCTGACCTGAAAGCTGCCAGGTTCGAATCCCACCCGGGGAGAGTGCGGATGAGCTCCCTCTATCAGCTCCAGCTCCATGTGGGGACATGAGAGAAGCCTCCCACAAGGATGGTAAAACATCAAAACATCCGGGCGTCCCCTGGGCAATGTCCTTGCAGACGGCCAATTCTCTCACTCCAGAAGCAACTCTGGTTGCTCCTGACATGGGAAATTTTTTTTATTGTTCTGTAGTATTTTATTGCACTTACCACCCAGTGAAGGTTGAACCTTCTCGTCTCTTCAGCATAAGGTTTATTTGAAGGCTTGTTTGAATAGAAAGATTTTCAGCTGTTGCTTAAACCAATGGTTCTCAACCCGGGGTCCCCAGATGTTTTGGCCTACAACTCCCAAAAATCCCAGCTAGTTTACCAGCTGTTAGGATTTCTGAGAGTTAAAGGCCAAAAACATCTGGGAAACCCAGGTTGAGAACCACAGGTTTAAATGATGGTAGGGAGGGTGCCATTTTGTTCTCCCTTGGGAGAGTATTCCATAACCGTGGAGCAGCCACCGAGAAGGTCCTCTCTCCCATCACTGCCAACTGTATTTAGGATGGTGGCGGAAGCGAGAGTAGGGCCTCTCCTGATGATCTCAGGGTTCGGGAAGGTTGGTATGAAGAGATTTGGTCGGATAAGTAAGTTGAACTTGAACCGTTTGGGCTAGGGCTTTAATAATAAAAACCAGTACCTTGAAATTGGCTCGGAAACAAAGTGATAGCCAGTGGAGGTCCTGTAGCAGGAGGATGGTGTGCTCCCTGTGTCCAGCACCTGTAAGCAAAGTGGTTGCATCTCTTTGAACTAGTTGAAGCACTCTTCAGGAGCAGCTCCACGTAGAGTGTGTTAAGTGAGATGTAACAAGGCATGGACCACCATGGCCAGATCTGGGTTCCCAAGGTATGAGTGCAGCTGGCACACAAGTTTTAATTGTGCAAAAGCCCTCACAGCCACAGCAGACATCTAGGCCTCCAGGTTTAGTAATGAGTCCAGAAGGACCCCCAAGCTGTGGTCCTGTGATTTCATGGGTAGTGTTTACCCATCCAGCACAGGATGCCACCCTATACCCTGATCTGCCTTGCAACTGATCAGGAGGACCTTTGTCTTAGCTGGATTCAATTTCAATTTTTTTGTCCTCATCCAGTCCATTACTGTTGACAGGCGCCATGTCAGAGCCTGAGCCACTTCCTTGGTTTTTGGTGGAAAGGAGTAATAGAGTTGGGTGTCATCTGCGTACAGATGGTATTGAAATCGACCGCGAACTTTTGGGAAGTTTGCCCCAGTGAGGGGAGACAATATGATCCCAACAAGGAGGGATCGCTACTTTGGCGAGCCGGGGAAGCCCAATCTATCAGCTGTCAGTATCAAACTCCAAAACTCCAGATGATCTCTCTCAGTGGCTTCATGTAGATGTTAAACATGGGGGAAAGTACAGAGACATGTGGAACCCCACAAGACAATGGCCATGGGGTCGAGCAGGAGTCCCCCAGTACCACCTTCTGAGTCTGTCCCTTCAGGAAAGAATTGAGCCACTGTAGGACAGTGCCCCAAAGTCCCAGCCAGGCAGCCCAGAAGGATACCTTGGTCAATGGTATCAAAGGCCACTGAGAGGTTCAGGAGAACCGACAGGGATACACTCCCCCGTCTAGTTCTTTGTGTAGATCATCTACCAAGGTGACCAAAGGCATCTTAGTCTCATAACCAGGCCTGAAACCAGATTGAAATGCATCTAGATAATCTGTTTCATCCAGGAATCCCTAGAGTTATGAAGCCACCACGTGTTCCAGGATCTTGCCCAAGAAGGAGATGTTAGAAACTGGGTAGTAATTACCCATTGGGTCTGATGGTTTCTTTACTAGAGGTCTTACCAAGCCATTTTCAGGCCAGATTAGAAGCAGCCTTGGGAGCTATAGAGAGATTATTTATGCTCTTGGGCACTCCAATACAGGAGGAGAGTTTGCTACCAACATTTATTTCCTTATGCTGTGTATATTTCAAGCTGTGACAGTTGATGGCCCCCTTGTTGAGAGGAGATATGATCACCATGTTTAAATATTTGAAAGGCTGTCATAAAAAAGCAGACAGGCTGTTTTCTGCTGCCCTGGAGAATAGGACTCAGAGTAATGGCTTCAAAGTACAGGAATGGAGATTCCACCTGACCAGCAAGGCCAATGGCGAGAAATGCTTGGAACTACAGTTCAACAATATCCAGAAAATCAGCCTGCCTCTGATTTAATAGCGTTTGAACATTTTCTAGGAAAAATACATTTGGACAGATTTTAAGCATCACACAGATCTGAAGAGCACTCAGATTTCTCATCTTTATGCACTGTCTTTCCCCTCCAGTGGCTCATTAAAGAAGAGCTTAGAAACATTAGAGTGCACTTATTAACTTGAGTTGCCAAATAAAATTAATTTCTTCATGTCAAACCACATGGAATTAATTGATTTGTTAACTTATAAAGAATCATTTGAAAGTACTGAAAAGGGACCATGATTAATTCAAGCGATGAGCGGTCCCTTTGGTTCCAAGATTTTGTGAAAATTGTTGATCATTGCTATAAAATAATGTGGTTGGCCCTTAAAAGAATAACCGTTTTTGTTTTGAATTATCCCTATTCTTTATCAGTATTGGCTATAATTCACAACCAGTAACAAATATGAAACCTAGAGTTATGCATCCATAACTGATTTGTAGTCACAATGCCTACATATTATTGATAGTGCCAATAATTCAGGGAATATGTAAGAGTTGTAAAAGTCCCCCAACTTTGTCTTATTGGGCACCTGCTGCTAAGAACAAAAGAAGTGTGTTCCCCGTGTTAACCAGACTGATTTCTGAACTCCCTCTGCTCCCCATTCCCATAAGAAATATTGTGTAGCTCTGCACTGAGATTTAGCTGCCTTCCATTCACAATGGATCCTTTTCCATTTTGGGAAAATCTCTTATTAGAATGAAGCATTTACTCCATGAAGAAAAGGTTCAGTGGAGCAATACACTCTAAAGAAGTTGTCAATTGTGCTGAACCAATTTGGATTGTTCCTTTAAAGTTCAGGCCCCATCTACACTGCCATATAATGCAGTTTAATTGCATTGAACTTCATTATATGAGTCCACAATGCATTATTTGGCAGTGTAAATCCAGCCTCAGACTAAACCCAAGAGCAGATTCATCTCTCCACTGACACAGAAGCCACCAACTGCAACTACCACCACCACCATCACCACCACTACTACTACTACTACTATTATATTTATTTATACCCTGCTTTATTTCTCCTGAAGGAGACTGTTGCAATTATTGGCTTTATTTCAAGCATTTTCAGTCTGAAGGGTGTAGTTCTATTGGTAATTGTTGTAACCAACCCTAATTACAGTCAGTTCCCCATATTTACTGGAGTTAGGTGTACAGGAAATGGTAAATAAAAAAACACTGAAATAATATGTTGTTAAAGGCTTTCATGGCTGGAATCACTGGGTAGTTGTGAGTTTTCTGGGATGTATGAGGATGCCTGCCATAGATGTGGGCGAAATGTCATGAGATAATGCTTTTGGAACATGGCCCTGCACCCCATAAAACTCACAAAACCCCACTGAAATAATACCTCCCAAATATCACTAAACCTTCAGAGCAACTCTATGATCAGTGTTTCCTATAAAATCATGCTGGAGAACCTAAAATTGCCTAGGGAAGTGTTCTCTCCAGAAAACTTTAGGTTCTCCTTTATGGTGGAAGTTGATTATAGAAACATGCTGGATGACCTAGAAATTCCTAGAAAACGTATTAATCTACTCCATAAATAAATCTGCAAAGCTAAAACTCGCAAATGTGAAGCTGACTGCACTTCATTCATTACATTAATCAACTAAAATGTTGATTAATCTAAAACTCACAGCAACCCAACTAAAATGTTACCTGAGAAATCAGTAGAGGAGGTCTAACATGAACTCTTCGAATATGCTTTCTCCAATGCTTACTTTCTAGCAGCAACTGTCGGTCTTGTTGCTCAAATTTTAGCAAACTACTGGATTCGTAATGTTTTAAAGTATCACTTTCTTTGCATGCTAAGTGGCCATGTGCCAAAGTGGTAGAGAAACATTTAAGAAAAAATCCACCAAGAAAGAAAAGACAGAATATTTCAGACTATCTTTTGATTGGTAAAGCTATGAGTTGTCTCTTCAAAATCTCTCTGCATTTCCCCAGTAACACATTATTGTTGCTCTGGATGAGAAATGGCATTTCCCCTGCAAAATCTAGCATCTGGATTTTTATTGTGTACTTCAGAAGGGAAAAAAGTGATGTGCAAAAACCCTAATCAAGAAGGCAGTATAAGTGATTTATGATTTGCTTTCCTTCTTATGTTCAACTAAATCACAAATATGCTTTGCTACAAGACACGTTGGCATTTGGATCAACCTTAATATAGGCATCAAGAACAGCAGCAATGATCTGGTCATACATTTTATCTGGAAGGGAGGAAAGAATATTAACAACCACCAGGTTTTCCATAGTCTATGCAGCTTGCCAAACAAGCCTAGGTTACACCAAGAATAAAACAGGCCATGTTATGTTTCAATCTCTAAGCCAAAGCTCGGAAAAGTTTATTTTTGAACTATGGATCTACAGTACTTTCTTTTGGCGACCTTTATTCATGGATATTGGATGAGTAGAACAGCTCACTGGCAGGATTCTAATTCTACCTACTCCATTCATGTATTTAACACACACAGTTGGTCACTTGGAGTCTGTTATATCAAGAAATTGCTGACCTATACATATAAGGAATTCTTTGTCTTTCTCTCCATCAAGTGTTTGAACATAATTTGTCTCTCTCCCCAACAAGTCTCTTTAAAAGCTATTCTGAGACAATATTTACAAGATAAATCTATCACTGGGCAAACATAAGCAGTGCACTGACCCATAACACTAAGCCATTTGAACTGTTCGAATGGAATGGAGGAAAACACAAAAATCTTTTATTATCAAAAACGATTCTCTTCCATTCGTCGAGAAAATGAAGTCATGAGAGAGTTTATTCAAATATATTTTGCACACATCTAGCAGCTGTCAGAGAGAAAACCTGCATTTATTCACTGGGGTGTCCTTCAGCAACTATTTCAGAGGTGAAAAGGAACCTTATTTGCCTTTATGGTAAGTTTGCCCAACATGTTATCTGATATGATTTAGTTGAATATGCCAAGGGAAAGTTCTGCCGGAAATGGCTTTTGTTTGGCATGCATAGGAGTGAAGGGAACACTAAGAGAATTAACTAGTTCCCTACATAGGTAAACCTCTGGGTTTTATTTCTGAAGGTTGCTTATTACTCCAATTCCAGAAGATGAACACAGCTCTTTATACTACTGTTTCTCGAACTGTGGGTTGACTTCTGTTATCAGCCTCATCCACTCTTCTTTCTTGGGTTCAGAGATGGAAGACAGAATGCTCTGCCCTGCCTGAAGAGTTTGCTCACTAAATAGGTCTTCATTTTGGAGCCTGTAATAGTCTTTCAACAAGGCAGCTGTATCATGGATAATACCCTGAAGGCAGTGTGTTCTGCAGCCTCTCAGTGTGGAAGCCTGTGAGCAGTTTTTTACTGGGTTGTTTTTTTTACTAGCAAATTTGAAACCAGGCAAAGACTGTAATGATCCAGAAAGCTATAGACCAATCTCCTTGTTGTGCTGTCTTTATAAATCTCTGGAGAGGCTTAGAATTAAGGAAAAATAGACCCATTTGTGATCCGATAGCAATATGGTTTCAGAAAAGGCAAAAGCTGCACATCACAAGTGCTGAACCTGACTCAGCACATAGAAGATGGGTTTGAAAGGCAGCAGATTACAGGAGCTGTCTTCATAGACATGTCAGCAGTTTATGACACTATAAATCATCGCCGTACCTTCAGAAAAACTTATAATATCACAAAGGACTACCACGTCACCCTTCCTGATAAAATCTGCTACAAAACAGGAGCTTTTTGTTGAATCCCAGGGTCAGAGAAACAGAATGGCCTGCCTCATGGGAGCGCGCTTGCTCCATCAATGTTTAACATTTACACAAATGATCAGCCACTGTGAGAAGGGAGAGAGAGTTTCATTTATGCTGATGATCGTGCCATCACTACACAAGCAGGGAGCTTTGAAAGAGTTGAACAGAAGCTCTCCAAAGTTTTCAGTGCTCTACTGCCTATTACAGGGAAAACCAGCTGATTCCTAATCTATCTAAAATGCAGACATGTGCTTTTCACCTTAAGAACAGGCAAGCACCGTAAGCTCGAAGATTACCTGGGAAGGAATCCCACTGGAGCATTGCAGCACACCAAAATACTTGCGAGTTTCGTGGACCATGCTCTGACTTGCAAGAAGTACTGTTTGACTATCAAGGAAAAGGTGGGCGCTATAAATAACTTCCAAATCTGAAAAGCTTCCAAAATTTGGATTTTTTCTGACCTGCTGGGTTTGGAGAAACCACAAATTTTCCAGAAAAGATTACTTCAGTCTCCTTTACTGTAAGGGGCATTGGGCAGGGCAAGGGATCTCTTGGTTTTTGGGTAGTTGTTTCTCCTGATTAAAAACAACAAAAAGGAAAACTGATGTGAGTCCGATGGGGAGGCATAACTCTAAAGGGGGACAGTCACTGATATAATTTGCTGGGGCACCTGCTCTCTTGGACAGAGAAGGCTAAAGGCCTGGTCCAACTGCAACTCCCAGGACTCCCTAGCAGAAAAGCTGTCAAACTGTGTTGTCAAAGGCTTTCATAACCAGAATCACTGGGTTGCTGAGAGTTTTCCGACTGTATGGTCATGTTCCAGAAGCATGTTCTCCTGACGTTTCGCCCACATCTATGGCAGGCATCTTCAGAGGTTGTGAGATCTGTTGGAAACTAGGCAAGTGGGGTTTATGTGTCTGTGGAATGTCTACAGTAGGAAAAAGAACTCTTGTCTGTTTGAGGCAGGTGTGAATGTTGCTATTGGCCAACTTGAGTAGCACTGAATAGCCTTTCAGCTTCAAGGTCTGGCTGCTTACTGCCTGGGAGAATCCTTTGTTTGGAAGTGTTAGCTGGCCCTGATTGTTTATTTCAGACATTTATATCCCATCCTTCTCACCCCAGGGTCGGGTGGGGGGACTCAGGGTGATTGTTTCTAGTCTGGAATTTCAGGAACCAACCAAGACACCGCATATTATTCAAGAACACAGAAATGCTGGACCACTCTAACAACCACCATATCAGATTACACAGAGAAGCCACTGAAATCCACTAGCTTGTGGAAATTTCAACAGAAAGGAGGAAACCATGAAAAATGAAAAAAATCTGGCTAATAATATTTTAAAAGCTCTTGAATCAAGACAGTAAATAAAGACCGAAACTCAGGAAACAGAGGAACTATTTCCTGAAGTTTCGCCTGCATCTGTGGGCAGGCGTCCTCAGAGGTTGTGAGGTCTGCTCGAGGCAAGTGGGAATGTTGCAATCGGACACCTTGATTAGCATTTGCATAGCCTTGCAGCTTCAAGCTCTGGCTGCTTCCTGCCTGGGGGAATCCTTTGCCGGGATGTATTAGCGGGCAATGCTTGTTATTCACTGGCCCTGATCTAAAATCAGGACACTAAGGAAAGAACAACACTCAGAAGAGAAGGGGAATTCCAGACACGAAACAATCAGGTACTACTGGATAAACACAGATGTCTATTCTAAACAATGTAATGAACTATACAAAACACAATAATGGTTGAAAAACATAAGTAGTACACAATATATATATTAGAGCATCATATACATATTACATTCACAAAATCAATGCTCAGTCCTATGGCTCGCACCACAAAATCCACAACAGCATACTGATACTGCAAACATAATAATAAAGAAATTATAAAACATTTGCCGCTTACCAGAAGAAGGGTTACCGAAACTGGGATAAAACCCGGGAACCAGTTGTAAACGGCTATATTACCACCTACTCCAGTCAATAACTACTCAGGATCTACATCAGCATTGATTCTGTCTCCTTGGCTTTACTATTGATTCTAAACCTGTGGAGTCCTGAGGAATCCTTCCAGAACTGCAGAGACTCTGAATCGGTTTGCCTTTAAGCCAATCAAATCCTTTTAGGACTACAGAGACTTATATAATCTTGTTTGATTTATAATACTGAGTTAGATACTTTTGTGTTATATACCACAGGACTGAGCATTGATTTTGTGAATGTGAGTATATAATGCTCTAATATACATATTGTGTACTACTTATGTTTTGAACCATTATTGTGTTTTGTATAGCTCATTACGAAACAATCAGGGCCAGCGAACACCTCCTACCGTGTTTCCCCGAAAATAAGACAGTGTCTTATATTAATTTTTGCTCCCAAAGATGCTCTAGGTCTTACTTTCAGGGAATGTCTTATTTTTCCATGAAGAAGAATTCACATTTATTGTTGAACAAAAAATGAACATTTATTATATACTGTACAGTAGTTGTCATCACAAACCAGCATAACCAGACAAACTATGAATCCTATCAAGAATTTCTTGTTATTACCAATATTTCCATGTACAACACTCTATGGTATGTACATTTACCGATCCTGCATTCTCTGGTGTTCTGTTCGTTGGGCATGCTTCCAAACAAAAACTTTGCTAGGTCTTACTTTCGAGGGAGGCCTTATATTTAGCAATTCAGCAAAACCTCTACTAGGTCTTATTTTCTGGGGATGTCTTATTTTAGGGGAAACAGGGTAGCAAAGGATTCCCCCAGGCAGGAAGCAGCCAGGCTTTGAAACTGCAAAGCTATTCAATGCTAATCAAGGTGTGTTGTCGAAAGCTAATCAAGGTGGCCAAATGTAACGTTCACACCTGCCTCCAACAGGCAAGAAGAGTTCTTTCTCCCACCTTGGACCTTCCACAGATATCTGAACCCCTCTTGGTAGTTTCCAGGAGAACTCACAACCTCTGAGGATGCCTGCCATGGGCGAAACGGAACATGCTTCTGGAACATGGCTATACAGCCCGGAAAACTCACAGCAGCCCTGCCAAACAGTATTAACTTTTTTTTTTCGTGTCAGGAGCAACCGGAGTTGCTTCTGGAGTGAGAGAATTGGCCGTCTGCAAGGACGTTGCCCAGGGGACAACCGGATGTTTTGATGTTTTTACCATCCATGTGGGAGGCTTCTCTCATGTCCCCGCATGGAGCTGGAGCTGATGGAGGGAGCTCATCCGCGCTCTCCCCGGGTGGGATTCGAACCTGGCAGCCTTCAGGTCAGCAACCCAACCTTCAAGTCACGAGGCTTTTATCCCCTAAGCCAGGGGTCTCCAAACTAAGGCGCGGGGGCCGGATGCGGCCCTCCAGAGTAATTTTCCTGGCCCCCGCCCTCAGTTTTATAATATAATATATTGTATATACATATAATATTGATATTAATATTATAATGTAATACAATATAACACTAATAATAATACCATATAATAATATTAATTATATATTCTATATTACATATAATATTACTAAAATTACAGTATAGTGGTATAGTTCAATATAGTAATATATAATGCTAATATTGTGCTAAGCTAATAATATAATATAATGTATGTACATATAATTTGTAAGCCACTCTGAGTCCCCTTTGGGGTGAAAAGGGTGTGATACAAATGTAGTAAATAAATGCAGTAAATAAATACATAATAATAAATAAATTTTAGACTTAGGCTCGCCCAAAGCCTGAAATGACTTGAAGGCACACAACAACAACAACAACAACAACAATCCTAATTAACTTGACTATCTCATTGGCCAGAAGCAGGACCACACTTCCCATTGAAATCCTGATAAATGTATGTTGGTTAAAATTGTTTTTATTTTTAAATATTGTATTGTTCTTTAATTGTTCTTTTATTGTTCTTGTTGTTACTGTTGTTGTTGTTTTTGCACTACAAATAAGACATGTGCAGTGTGCATCGGAATTTGTTTGTATTTTTTTTTCTAATGATAATCCGGCCCCTCAACAGTCTGAAGGATTGTGGACTGGCCCTCGGCTTAAAAAGTTTGAGGACCCCTGCCCTAAGCCACCGAAGGCTCCGCCAAACTGTATTAACTGAACGACACAAGGAAGCGCTGACTGAGCAGCGCCTCCTCCTCCTCCGCCTCCTCTTGAGGGAAGGCAAGGCGGAGGAGGGGCCGCTGTGGTAGGCCGCACCCCCGGCTTCTCCTTCTTGAGCTCATGGTGACTTCAGGCGGATCTGGAGGCCGAGGATGGCAGCCCCGTCGCCTCCCTCCCGGCCCCGGGCCTTGTTGGCGGCGGAGCTGGGCGGCGGGACCCAGGCCTCTCAGCGGCTCCTGGCCTACAGCGACGCCCTCCTCTCCATCATCGCCACCGTCATGGTGAGTGAGGCCTTCCCGCTTCATGGCGCTGCTTGTGGGGCTGGCGGAGGCGCTTAGTTGCCCGGGCTCGGGGGAAGCAGCCACACACTGGATCTCTAAAGAACAGGCCTTGCTTGCGTTGTGACAAGAACAATTGCTGTCTAGTGCCTAGATCCAGGGAAGTCATGCTCCCCCTCTATTCTGCCTTGGCCAGACCACACCTGGAAGCACACTGTGTCCACTATCCAATTCTGGGAACCGCAGTTGAAGGGGGATGTTGACAAGCTGGAAAGTGTCCAGAGGAGGGCGACTAGAATTATTGAAGAATAAGCCCTATGAGGAGCGGCTTAAAGAGCTGGGCATGTTTAGCCTGCAGAAGAGAAGGCTGAGAGGAGACATGATGAGGGCCATGTATAAATATGTGAGGGGAAGTCACAGGGAGGAGGGAGCAAGCTTGTTTTCTGCTGCTCTGGAGACTAGGATGCGGAATAATGGCTTTAAACTACAGGAAAGGAGATTTCACCTGAACATGAGGAAGAACTTCCTCACAGTGAGAGCTGTTCAGCAGTGGAACTCTCTGTTTCAGAGTGTGGAGGAGGCTCCTTCTTGGGAGGCTTTTAAGCAGAGGCTGGATGGCTATCTGTCAAAGGTTAGGTTTGGTTTTCCCCTGACTTTAAGTCCAGTCGTGACCGACTCTGGGGGTTGGTGCTCATCTCCATTTCTAAGCCAAAGAGCCGGCGTTGTCCGTAGACACCTTCAAGGTCATGTTGCCGGCATGACTGCATGGAGTGCCGTTACCTTCCCGCCGGATCTACTCACATTTGCATGTTTTTGAACTGCTAGGTTGGCAGGAGCTGGGGCTAACAGTGGGCACTCATTCCACTCCCGGGATTTGAACCTGGCACCTTTTGGTCCGCAAGTTCAGGGGTGCTTTGAATGTGATTTTCCTGCTTCTCAGCAGGGGGTTGGACTGGATGGCCCGTGAGGTCTCTTCCAACTCTTATGATTCTATTATTCTAGTTGCACAAAGGAGGAGGAGAAAGGAATCTCCCCACACTGTGGAATTAATGCAGTTTGGCACCACTTGAACTGCCCTGGCTCAATGCTATAGCGTCCTGGGAGTTGTAGTTCGGCAAGGCATCAGCCCTCTTTGTCAGAGAAGGCTAAAGACTAGATCAGTGGTTCTCAAGCTGGGCTCCCCAGGTGTTTTTGGCCTTCAAATCCCAGAAATCCTAACAGCTGTAAACTGACTGGGATTTCTGGGAGTTGTAGGCCAAAACATCTGGGGACCCCAGGTTGAGAACCACTGGACTAGATAAAACAACAACTCTCATGATTCCAGAGTGTCACCCCAATCTCGTAAAAGGTGCAGCCTTAGAGATGCAGGCTGGCAAAATAACTGGGCCTTTCTTGCTCTCAGAAAGAAAGCTTTGGGTTGCTGTGAGTTTTCTGGGCTGTATGGCCATGTTCCAGAAGCATTCTCTCCTGACGTTTCACCCACATCTATAACAGGCATCCTCAGAGGTTGTGAGGTCTGTTTGGAAACTAGGTAAGTGGGGTTTATATGTCTCTGGAATGTCCAGTGTGGGAGAAAGAACTCTTGTCTGTTTGAGGCAAGTGTGAATGCTGCAATTGGCCAACTTGATTAGCATTGAGTAGCCTTGCAGCTTCAAAGCCTGGCTGCTTCCTTCCTGGGGGAAACCTTTGTTGGGAGGTGTTAGCTGGTCCTGATTGCTTCATATCTGGAATTCCCGTTTTCTGAATGTTGTTGCAATTGCAACATTCACATCTGCCTCCAAAATACAAGAGTTCTTTCTCCCACATCAGACATTCCACAGATATATAAACCTCACTTGCCTAGTTTCCAGCAGACCTCACAACTTCTGAAGATTCCTGCCATAGATGTGGACAAAACATCAGGAGAAAATGCTTCTGGAACATGGCCATACACCCTGGGAAAACTCACAGCAATCCAATATTGCAAATGACTTGTAATTGGAGGCAACCTGGACAAACTTTAACCTGGTAGATGTAGAATCCAATTTCTACTTGATTTCTGTCAAGATGTTCCCCAGCAAGAAATATTGATAGTTGTAGCCCACCTTACAAATCTTCTATATGACTTTAACATAAGGCCCCTTCCACACTGCCCCTATATTCCAGGATCTGATCTCAGAATATTTGTTTATCCCAGATATTATGGCAGTGGAGGCTCATATAATCCAGTTTAAATGAGATAATCTGTGATAAGAGGCAGTGTGGAAGAGGCCTAAGGCACCAATTGTAAACCTTAAGTCACTTACTAGTTCTAAGATTGATCTTATCAGTTAGTGGTTCTCAACCTGTGGTCCCCAGATGTTTTGGCCTACAACTCCCAGAAGTCCGAGCCAGTTTATCAGGTGTTAGGATTTCTGGGAGTTGAAGGCCAAACCATCTGGGGTACCCACAGGTTGAGAACTACTGCTCTAAAGTCATTGATATTGTCTCAAAAGCTGAAGTTGATCAGCCAGGAAGTCATAATCCAATTGTTTAAGCAGATTCATTTTATAACTCAGTTCTCTCTTTCCTACCTGTTATTTCATTTATTTGCAATTTTTTTTCATGTGGCTTTAGCAGTATGTTTCCTATTTCAGATTTTGCCTGTGGCCCATACGAAGATACATCCAGATCAGGTACTATTGTTTTATATTATGTTTGGAGTTTGTCTATGATTCAGTTTAGCCAATGAAGTTGCAGTTCAAATGTACAGTATGTTTTTTTTGAGTATGATGCAAGTAAAGCCTTGAATAGTGAAAGAAACCCAACCATTCTATTTAAGTTTATTATTGAGGACGACTAATACCAATGTCTGCTCTAGAAGCTGCAGCCTGTCCTCAGCTTTCCACTCTTTGTGGTTTCCTCTGTTGTCATCCTTCCTCTCATTGAGGTGTGAAATCAGCTTCTTTTGATAAGATGTTCCTCCAACAGTAGTACTGGGAGCCTTTTAGCCTTCCAGAAATGCTTGAGATTAGAGCTGGTCCTCCATATTTGCAGGTTTAACTTTTATGGATTGGATTATTCCTGGATTTGATTGATATGTTATCTCTAGGAATCTCTAGGTCCTCCATTGCAATGTCGGTCAGAAGTTGACCATACAGTCATGCTGGGGGATCTGGGAATTCCTAGAGAGAATCCTTCCCTAGGCATTTGTAGGTCTTCCAGCACATATCTATAGTCACCATCTAGTCATGTTGGAGTGGTGTTCTCCTGGGTTCTGGAGAGGTGTTCTCTTGAGTTTGAAGTTTTTCCCCCTTGGTGTGAGCTGTGTCCCCCCAACTCACCTGATGTAGAAGACAAATCGTAAAGGTCCCACTGTCGTTCTGTCTGGGCCTTTGTGAGTGGAACTATTGGAATACAGGCAGTCCTCGAGTTACAAATATCCGATTCACAAACTACTCATAGTTAAGAACGGGGGTGAGACCACAAGAAGTGAGAGAAGTCTACCCCTAGGAAGGGAAATTCATGGGGGAAATGTGTTTCAGTGATGTTGGACTACAGCTGCCATCATTCCTGACCATTGGCTGTGGTGACTGGGGAGAATTGCATTAGCAGTCCAACAGCATCTAGGGACCTAACATTGGGAGTTTCTGTTTTAGAATGCCCTCTTATTTTGCCCATGGATCTTTCAAATTACAAACAATATTGCAGCTTGGTTAGCTGATTTTGTACAAGATTGAGGGAGATTCCCTTTGAGAACAAAAATAGCAGAAACCACCATATTTTTTCTTAACAAACAGGCACATGATAGGCCTCAATGATTAAGCATTTACTCACCATAAATGGTGAACACTACTGGATTCCCCCTCCCTTTTCATTGCAAACTAAAAATGGCCTATCTGAAAACGTTCCAACAAGAAATAAGACAACATTGTGTAATATCACCCATTTATCACATGACCACACTGCTGTATAAAACTGCTGTATAAAACTGCTGTATAAAATCCCTGGAGTGGTTAATTATTAGAAAGGACATTTAGAGAAAATAGCTTTCTTATGAGCTGTGGTTTTGGAAACAGACTATACAGTGGAGAAAGGCTGCCCATAAGTGCATGTTCTGTGGACAATATTATACTTTATGCTCTTATCACACAAAACAACCAGGAGTTACCTCAAGTTTGAAAGAGCTGGGAGAGCGAGTGACATTGAATCGGAGTAATCGCAGAGTGGCATGAATAGTAGCTGCCCTTTGCTTTTTATGTGAAAAGACTGCTATATATGGGAGGTAGAGAGAATCATAGACTCGGTGTGTAAATCCATGCTATGGTGCTTACATGAAAAATAGGATTGAGCAGAGGCACATAATCAATGTGATTAGTTGAACAGTTTTACCTGCATCTGTGAGGATGAAGACCGAGCTTCTAAAATTAGTTATTACAGATTGAGTATCCTTTGGGTTGCTGTGAGTGTTCCAGGCTGTATAGCCATGTTGTAGAAGCATTCTCTCCTGATGTTTTGCCCACATTTATGCCAGGCATCTTCAGAGGTTGTGAGGTCTGTTGGAAACTAGTCAAGTGGGGTTTATATACTGTGGAAAGTCCAGGGTGGGAGAAAGAACTCTTGTGTGCTTGAGGCAAGTGTGAATGTTGCTATTCGCCACCTTGATTAGCATTGAATGGCCTTGCAGCTTCAAAGCCTGGGTGTTTCCTTCCTGGAGGCATCATTTGTTGGGAGGTGTTAACTGCCCCTGATTGTTTCTTATCTGGAATTCCCCAGGTTTTTTTTTTAGTGTTGTTCTTTATTTATTGCCTTGACTTCGGAGTTTCCTTAGACCAATCTAGTAGCCAGATTTTGTTCATTTTCATGGTTTTCTCCTTTTGTTGAAATTGTCCACATGCTTGTGGAATTCAATGGCTTCTCTGTGTAGTCTGACATGGTGGTTGTCAGAGTGGTCCAGCATTTCTGTGTTCTCAAGTAATATGCTATGTCCAGGTTGGTTCATCAAGTGCTCTGCTATGGCTGACTTCTCTGGTTGAGTTAGTCTGCAGTGTCTTTCATGTTTCTTGATACGTGTTTGGGCGCTGCGTTTGGTGGTCCCTATGTAGACTTGTGCACAGCTGTGTGGTATAGACTCCTGCAAAGGTGAAAGGATCCCTTTTGTCCTTTGTTGAACACAGCATTTGTTGGATTTTTCTAGTGGGTCTGTAGATAGTTTGTAGGTTGTGCTTCTTCATCAGCTTCCCTATGCGGTCAGTTGTTCCCTTGATGTATAGTAAGAACACTTTTCTCTGGGTGGAGCTTTGTGTTTACTTTCGTGGCTTTTACTTGGCCTTGCAGCTCTTCTGATGTCTGTGGTGGAGTCTCCATTTGCTCGTAGAGCCCAGTTTAGGTGGTTCAGTTCACCTTGGAGGAGGTGAGGTTCACAGATTATTTTTGCATGGTCTGTTAGGGCTTTAATTGTGCTACTTTTGTTGTTGTTGTCGAGTGGTTCTCAACCTGTGGATCCCCAGATGTTTTGACCTACAACTCCCAGAAATCCCAGCCAGTTTACCAGCTGTTAGGATTTCTGGGAGTTGAAGGTCTAAACATCTAGGGACCCACAGGCTGAGAATTACTGTCATAAGCTGTCTAACTTTTAAATCTTGAGAAAACCAAAGGGATGATAATTAATTTACTTTACAGCGGGGAAGCTCCCATCTTAAGAAAAATTACTTTATATTGTCCTTTCCCTTTTTTCTTCCTGGTACAAAAAGTAATTGAATGTTTCAGTAATTCCTTTGTTTCAATGGAATAAGTTTGATACATGCTTTGTTTTCTTTCAGAAACTCGGTGAAAGTGTCCAACAGCTCCTAGCCACCAAAATTGCTGTGTATCTGATGACTTTTTTAATAGTGACAGTTGCTTGGGCCGCTCATGTCAGGTATACCGCTGAGTTGAAAAGGTGGTTTTTTAAAAATATGCATGCCAACTTCTTTGCAAAATGTGGCTCACAGGTTAACAAGAAGGAAGGCATGACATACAGATTGTTGTTGACAGAAGGTCTAAGGAAGATTTTCAGGTCTTCCAGAACCTGTAGTTAAACTGCCTTTACAAATAAATTGGTATTTAGTTCATAAAAGAACACATGAAGACTCAGTCTAATAAGTCTCCACAAGCTTCCACAATGCTACCACAAGCACTCCAGCCTTTAGCAATGGTGGCATTTCAGAAAAGAAAGTTTTAATTTCATCTGCTAAGTAGAAATATTGGAAACCATATGAGTATGTTTTGAATCAAATTATGAAACTATAAACCTTTCAAAAGAGCCATTTATCAGACTCATACATTGCATATTCAGTGAAGTGAAAATGTTTTGTTTTTGCCTTACTAGACAGTTATTGGAGCCTTCTTTTTCTTTGTCCATCTCTCTCACTCAGACTCTTTCAAGTGATTGAACTCATTGATGATGTACTTGCCCTTCTAAACTTGGTAAGTGAAAATAAGCCTTGTTCAAATATATCTCAAAAATATCAACAATATTGTGACATAATATTTCCAGCAATGGGCATTAATAAGAGCTTCAACTGAATGCTGGAATTTGCAGTTTTTGGCATTTAAAATTCTCAGCCAGAGCTGAGAGTTAACTCCAGGATTCTATACGTGCAGCCATAATGATTGAAGTGAAATTAAAGTGTGGTTAGACCTCATCTACATTGACCATTTAATACAGTTCAAAGCTGTGGCAGACAGACACTAACTCCCACAAAAGTATGTGAAAGAAAACCCTTAATGTGCATTAATGCCCTTTGGTTTGTATAATCACCAACTGGGCCAAAACCAGTTCCTGGATTTCTTATGCAACTACCTGTATGGCGAAACCACTTTCTAGAATCAGCTGGTCAAATATACTCAGAAAGAGGGTTGCTATTTGAGGCATTGATGTGTGTATTGGCCAGTCAAATGCATATACAGGGATTGGCCAGATTAGGAGATCAGAAACTGAAAACTTTGAAAGCAATATATGCAATTTACAAAGAATAAAAACTCATGCAGAAATTATATGACTTTTTAAAATGCCTAAATGAGAACTAGCATTTATAGGGCTAAATACAAGCACAAAATACAATATGCAATCTGCATTAATCCTAGCATATGTATCTACAAGTGCATTAGAAGATACACCAAAATGGTAATCCAAAAAGTACCATATATACTTGAGTATAAGATGACCTGAATATAAGCCGAGGCACCTGATTTTGCCACAAAAAACTGGGAAAACTTATTGACGAGTATAAGACGAGGGTGGGAAATGCAGCAGCTACGAGTAAATTTCAAAAATTAAAATCGATACCAATAAAATTACATTAATTGAGGCATCAGTGGGTTAAATATTTTTGAATATTTACATTAAAATGTAATTTAAGATGAGACTGTCCAATGCAGATTACCAATGTACTCGAGTATAAGCAAACCCGAATATAAGCCAGCCAGGACCCTCAAACGACGGAGGATTATACTCGAGTATATATGGTAACTCCCCCACCTCTCACTTTGTTATGAAGAGTAATGTGAGAAGATTCATATCATTGTGTTAATATACACAGTGTCCTCCTTGATACTGAACATTGTATTTTCTATCTTAGGCCTGTATGATGCTTATTACTTTTTTGCCATACACAGTAAGTAAGCATTCTCCTTTTATGTTGAAATGATTGCTTTTTTTGAATATTTGGAAAAGGTACTTTTAAATTAGCAATTCTAAGCATATTATTATATACATTAGTGTATACATCCTCAAGGCATCACACAACCTCTGCCATGGTGACATGTAAAGCATATGAGTTTCTTTATTGCTAAAGAATAAGATTTTTTGGCAGCAGAGTTAGCTGAAGAATAAGATTATTAGACAGCAGACCTGACATTGAAGCTTCTTTTAAAAATTAATTTGTATTGAGTATGGGGGTTCCATTTTACACATTGTGGCATATATTATTTCATAATAGTCCTACTTCGATGTTTCCTCTAAAATTCCCTCCAAACAAATCCTTTGTCCCCCACCTACAGTGATAGTTTCATTTGTCTTATAAATTTTCAAACCCCAAAAGTGACTTCACATTATTTTTGATATAAGTTATAAAAGGTTCACTGAACTAACACCTTACTTGTCTTACAGTTCTCCTTGATGGCCTCCTTTCCAGACGTGCCATTTGGAATTTTCTTGTTTAGTAGCTGTGCAGTTATAATCGGTGCTATCCAGGTATAGTTTCCTTTCATTTCTGTGTTTAAAAATAGGGCTATGTAATATTGGGAAGAAAGAAGCCATATGGTGATGGCTGTCAGCAGATGCAGACATTGATGTTCTTCTGAGAGTCCCTATTTGTTTCAAATTCTTAAAGGAGAAATATTTTTTTTCTTGCTCTGTAACCGCTGCCAGAATTGTAAAAACTAACACTATGTAACACGATTTTTGTTCCTGTGTTCTAAATGTCATTTTCTAATTGTTTTATCATAAAAAAACATGGAAAAGGTTTATTGAACTGTAAACATTTTGTGTTTACAGGACATGATGTAGCACATTTTGCTATAGTGTTTCAATGAACCTCAACCAATTTAACACAAAAACTAAGTTTCTGGAGAATAACAACTACTTTAGAAGTAACTACCGCACAATTAAACAGGAAATAACACTTTCAAGCCAGGAAAATAAAATGTCTCCAATTTTGTTACATTATTTGTAACAAATTATTGTTATGGGCAAAGATATTTATTGTATCAGAAGTGAACTGAGGGTATAGTTGTAATGTATTTAAAAGCACGAAGTTAAAAACTTGCCATTATACTAAATGTTCTTTGACCAGTAGCCGGACACTTGGAGTGCCTCTGGTGTTACTGTGAGAAGGTCCTCTGTTGTGCATGTGGCAGGGCTCAGACTGCATTGTAATAGGTGATGTGTGGTTTACTCTTCTCCATACTCACATGTTGTGGACTCCATTTTGTGGCCCCATTTCTTAAAGTTGGCTCTGCATCTTGTGGTGCCAGAGCGCAGTCTGTTCAGCACCTTCCAAGTTGCCCAGTCTTCTGTGTGCCCAAGAGGGAGTCTCTCATTCCGTATCAGCCATGGCTTGATGTTTCAGGTTTTAGCCTGCCACTTTTGGGCAAGGATGAATGCAAACATTATAAAATCTCACATGTAAGTGTAGTTTATTTATTTAGTGTCAAAAGCATTGCATAAATAAGTATAAAACTGATAAAAATTGAGGGAACACAAGTAGCTAAATAATTTTTGACCAAGTGTCGTTGTAATGGAAGAAAGAAATAGGGAAGCTCAAGCTTCGTTCTCTTGTAACACCAAACCACAGTTTATTGTTACTTCTAAGAAGCCCCTTGGTTTCATAGACTAATGGACAGTTTTCTTTACTCTGTAGGCACTAATCGTTGTGTATGGTTTTCGCCACCCATATTTACTTAATCTTGAAATACAGGAATCTGAAAACCAAGAATTTTATAAATATCATATCCTGAGGATTATACTAAGAGGACCAACGCTGAGTTTTTTCGCAGCCATCTTCTCATTTTTCTTCATCCCATTGGTAAGCTATTCTTCAATCGCAGCAGTGATTCTCAGATGGTGTGCCACAAAAGAGGCAATAGTGAACCTTAGAAAAGTAAGCTTGCCAGGTTGAATGTCTTTGGCTTTCTCTACCATTATGTAGAGGAGGCCTGCACAACATGTGTCCCTCCAGGTGTGGGACTCCCAACTCCCAGAAGCCCTAGCCAGCTTGTGCAATGGTCAGGAATCCTGGGAGCCAAAGTCCAAAACACCTGGAGGGCCACAGATTGTACAGACTTGATAGAAAGGAACCAGGCAAGAGGATGTTACCAGCCTTCCTTTCTGTGCCTTGGTGATGGTCTCAGGACTTACAAAATTCTCCGGAGCATTATTTATGGCAAGAAAGCAAACAACTAGTAATTTTTTTTCAACATTTCTTTGTCTGGTATTGTAGCCTGCTGAGATTGAGTCTTCTTATGGGATTCTCAGATGGCATACACCGTAGTATTAATGTAGTTTGATACTACTTTAATTTCCATGACTCAATGTTATGGAATCCTAGCATTTGTAGTTTGGTCAGCAATCAGAACATTTTGGCAAAGAAGACTAAATATATATATTTTAAAAAACTACATTTCCCATGATTCCATACCATTGAGGCATGACAGTTAAAGTGGCGTCAAACTGCATTAATGCTGCAATTTATATACACCTTCAGTTAACCTGACAAACACCATTGCAACATCCCTATCTTGGCAGAGTCTTTGCTTTATGAAACAAGTGTTAGAGTACCTTGTGTCTTTCAAAGCTGTTATTTCATCTGCATTTAAAGCAGCAAAGGCACGCTGTCTGGAATTCTGGGAGTTGTAGTCCAAAAAAGTATGTCTTCCAAGACCTGGAATTTTTTCCATAATCGGGATTTAAATTTGAATCTGGCTCTCCAGAATGGAATGAGTACTGCCAGCTGCAGTCCAACATACTGAATTTATGATTGCTACCTTACCTTATGAATTGTATGTTTTCTACATCATAGGATACTAATCTGCTGAGAGACCACTGTTGTTTAGAAATATACATGCAAATGATAAAATAACTCTTATTGTTATGAGTTGTTTATAGCATAGAATTAACTGAAAGGTTTCACTGCTGTTTTTCCTGTGGGAGCAGTTTTACAATGAATAGTTCAATTAAATCCAATGACCTGGGTCCCTCTACTCATCCAGTATATAGTTTATCAGAAAAAGTAATTTACACTCATATTTTCTAAATATTTTCTTGGAAGTAAACAAGTATGAAGATTCCTGTGCAGTAAACAAGTTCTTATTTCCTTGCAGTCTTACATGTTTCTTGGGCTCGTTATCTTTTTCCCTCATGTCAGCCACCTAATTAAATGGTTTAAAAGGAAGTTTCTCGGTGAGTGTTCTTGTTTTTTTTATACATATATAAAACGTCTAAAACTTTGAACAGTCCAACTGTTCAGTTCAAACAATCCTTGCCTATAGGTTTTATGAACGGAAAGAAAGCCATTTCAGATAGCAGTTCTTAGTCAAGGCTTTAAAGTAATCTTACATGCTTTTAACTCCAGGCAGCCTTCCATGTTTGTAGATTTAGCTTTAGTGGATTTGGTTATTTGTAGATTTGATTAATATGTTCTCCTTAGGAGCGTCTAGTCCTCCAGGGTAAGTCTGTAGTCAACTTCCAGCAGAGGTTGACTATGGAGTCATCTTAGAGATTCCTAAAGAGATGTTCTCTCAGGTTAAAAAAAGTCATTTTTTAAAAATTCACATTTTTTCCACTTTCCCAGCAGCTCTGCACCATTAACCCCTGGAAAAAGTGGAAGGCCTACTGTATATTATAGCTATATAAGCTGCTTTGAGTCCTAGTCTTGGGGAAAAGCTTGATATAAAATAACGTTGTTGTTGTTTTTGTTGTTGCTGTTGTTGTTCCCCACTCCTTATTCTTCCTCTTCTTCCCCCTCCTCCTCTTCTTCCTCACCTTCTTCCTCATCTACACCTTCTTCTTCTTCAATCTCTTTATCCTCTGGAATGGTCACTGAAAAACATGTTTGCTTGGAAAAGAGACCATATGGCAGCTAGTCCCACTTTGCTGCCCATTTTCTCCAATTCACATAGGAGGCAAAGTAAAAATACTATCAAGGCACAAAAGGATAAGGGCAATTCAAAGGAAAGGCATTTCTTTTCCTCATGCTTAGTGTTCAGCTACCTGGTCAATAAGAGTTCTGGAGTAAAGACTTTACCAAAAGGGCACTAAACATGTATTTTTTATCTCCCAACAAATAAGAATGTTGATAAATACAATAAACAGTATCCTTTCTGAGTATCGATATTTTTTTTAAAAAAACCATAACCTCAACTGAATCACTAATATTCTGACATAGTTTGTCATTATTCTTCTCACTAAGGAAACCTTTATATTTATCAATTGCTTTTTTTATACTCAGCCTTTTCCCTAGAGCTTTCAAAATAAGCTTTCAAGATACCTCAAGCTTTCTGTAACAACACAAGCTTAAAATTTCTCTTCTTAAACTTGTACAGTTCAAACCTTCCTAATAAGCTTTGAGTATGACAGGAGTGACGTGGTGCAAAAATTCAGATAATTTTTCTCTCTCTTTCGTTCTATCTCCTTCTTGTCCCCCCCCCCCCCCGGTGCTTCTTTTTGGAGGATGGTACAAAAAGAATAAAAGCTTTATCATACTTTTCTTACATGCGATCATTATGGCATTCAGGTCATGAAGAGGAGGTCCCACTAGAGTCTTTTACTGTTTATCTTACCGAACCCCTCAGTAAGGAACGAGTAGAAGCATTCAGTGATGGGGTTTACGCTATTGTCGCCACCCTGTTAATTCTGGATATATGGTAAGTCTTCAACAGCCTTCATCTGAAATGTTTTTCCTTATGAGAATAAGGCATTAAAAGAGTATATGGAGAAGTATTTTGTTACCATGAGATGGAATTTCCTTTTCTCCTTTTGTATTGGTAGATTATGGCTGATGCTGTGTGGATTGCATTCTGAGATTCTTAAAATTTTGTCCATATAAATCCAGATTAGTATTATTTTTATACTGCCATTTAAAAAAACATTTTGTAGAATTTATTTTGGTTTTGCTAGTCTTTCAGTGGGGCATTGGAACTATGTTCCAGTGCCATGGAAATGTGAATCAACTACCTTGTTTTCTCCCCATTGTTAGACACATTGTCACTGCACTAATAGTTATAAACATTCTTTTAAAATGAAAGCTGGATGTATTAGGAAGCTGAATGTGCACTCTGTGCAAATCTTAGACTGTACAGTAGGGCCACCATATTCATATATTTAGCTGTCCTAGCTAATAATGCATTCATGTGTCAGATGTTTTCATGTATTTACTCCCTCAAAATTATTTCTAAAAGCTATGTAATAGGTAGACTTTTCTGTATGAATTTGTACTAGATTACATCATTGTAATATCTAGTCTTGGTTCCATTTCTCAGTACTTTTTATGGCATCATGTCTGCTTTAGATGATGGGGACTAAAAGAGATAAAATCATTGTCTTTGCTAATACTGGTAGTTTTTCTGTCCTTACTGTGTTTTGCTGTTCCTCAAGAACTGGCAAAAATCAATGGATAATTTACTTGTTTTGTAGGGTTGAAGAATCTTGTAGCACTGTTTAGAACAAAAGTTAGATTTTAAAAATGAGATACCATTTGTAATTATCTGAATAAACTGTATATTTAATGTTCCAAACAAGATCATTTTTCACCAAACAAAATTGGATGTTATATATTTGATGGAAAACATTCAGCAATTTTGAATTGTTTGGGAGCTGGAAATTAACCCAGTTTGTTTAATTTCCAGCTCCCAAAGGATTCAGAATTGCTGAATATTTTCCATTTTTATTCTTTATTGTTTTTCACCATTTTTCTTAATGGGAGCTTTTAAGTAACTTGTTACCTTTGTTCTTTGGGGTTTCCTCCTTTACTTAGTGTTCATAAGAAGTTTTATTTGTAACATGCTGAAATTCATAGATTATCACTTTGAAGTATACGCTAAACCTGCATTTCGTTGAAAAATTGTGCTTTCCTCCCACAGTGAAGATAATGTTCCTGATGCCAAAGAGGTTAAAGAGAAATACCATGGCCACCTCATAAATGCTTTGAATGAATTTGGTCCGGCTTTCCTGGCCTACTTTGGCTCTTTCGTCACTATCGGCCTTCTCTGGTTCGTCCACCATTCTCTCTTCCTCCATGTCATGAAAGCAACTCGTCTGATGGGCCTCCTCAATACCTTTTCCTTGGCATTTATTGGAGGCCTACCTCTTGCCTATCAGCTGACCAGTGACTTTGCAGAAAAGTCCCACAATGAAATCGAAGCCATCCAGGTCAGCTGCGTCACCATCTTTTTTGCCAGCATCTTTCAGTTTGGCATATGGATTGCTGCTTTGTTCTACCAAAGGGAAACGCTCCACCCTTTTGCCAGGTACGGCGGCAAGGAGCACGCCTTCATGTTTGCCAAGCTGGCGCTCTATCCCTGCGTGAGCCTTTCCGTCTTCTTCCTCACATGCATCGTGAGTGAACTGAGTACAACCATTTTCCATCTCACCCAGATCATCGTCCCCTTTGCCTTCCTTGTTTTGCGCCTCCTTGTCCGAATTGGTCTGTTGGCATTAAGGTCCATAATGTCTCTATCTAGGCGGAGGAGAAACGTACTTGAAGAAGAAGAAGCCTGTTTATCTGCTGCTGAAATTTTGTCATAGCTCTCCCTGCACTTTATTTGGAAAAATATGGTATTGCAATGACAATGTGTTTGGCTCAAGCTACTACTTGATATATGCAGCCTCTGATCAAGTGAAATCCCCTTGTTTGTGAAATATAAATGCTCCCACAAGACTTCAGATGCAAACCCCAACATCTGAGACTTGTAGACTCTTATTGCCCACCTTTTGCCTGCAAACTGACATTTGGGTCCATGTTTTGGGCTATTACAACTTCCTCACTGATCAACTTCAGCTTTTGGGAGAATATCAATAACTAAAGCAGGTTTTCTCAACCTGTGGGTCCCCAGATGTTTTGGTCTTCAACTCTCAAAAATCCTAACAGCTGGTAAACTGGCTGGAATTTCTGTGAGTTGAATGCCAAAACACCCCAGGTTGAGAACCACTGCTATAGAGGAAGAACAAGGCATTTTAGGAAATGTAATGGCATCAGCTCTCTATTTCTGAGGTGCTGAATAAAATCAGAGTCATTAAAAGGGAAAAAGCTGATACAGCTACAAATATATATGTTAGCCCGCTGCCAAGTGAGTGATCAAGGAAACATGTTTTGAGTTGTTACATATTCCTGGGTGCATCTACTGTATATGTAAACAGCTGTTCCTTGTAATACACAACAGACCTGGATATATTTGGTGTGCAAAGCATCCAATTCTAATAATTTTCACATTTGGTATGAAAATGAATAGATCTGGTGCCAAGTTGAGAAAATACAGGGTGTTTGAAAAAGAACTCCCTAGTTTTAATGTAATTATACTTAAAACTAGGGAGTTCGTTTTCAAACACCCTGTATTACATGCTAGCTAAGGAACTCTGCGAGCTGTAATCTGAAAAAGTAACTTTCCCAAGAGGTGAGCCAAGTGACTGTGAATCAACACAAGTTGCCAATAAAAGAAATGATCCATTCTGGACTTGTACAGTCTGAAGGAACACAACTTGTCAGGATTTTAGAAATGCAATGATTGCATGAAACATGAAAACTGTCCATAAGCCTTCACAGAGCTTCTTGTGGTTTTTGCATAATATTAACACTTAATAATAATATGTAAAGTATCTTTCTATTTCTGGCTTTATATCAATTGTTTCTGCTGGTGTTCTGCCCCAGTTGTAATACCATCCAGACCTGGCTAATCCACAAGGTAGCTTGTTTATCTTGAACATTACCCCTAACTTGAATCAAAAATTGTCTGTGCCTGATTGCTGTTGTATCCTCTCTATGAAAAGCTCAGCATTATTCTGAAATGCACAGGGGCTTTTTAGAAAGGCATAATGATGGACATTCCTGTATTTCCTTCCTACTGCACTTTATGAACATATAATTGTATTTGGGTTTGTCAACAGCTTTTGATACTTCTGTAACCTGTACATGGCTGATCAATGTGTTTCTAGTTTGGGGCAATACCCTATATGCTACAATTCAACCTAAAATCCAAAAGATAGTCCCTTATTGCTGTTCCAACCTTTATGATTTCATATATTTGTTAATTTTCAAATGAGTTGAATATATTTTTACTTAAATAAAATGTTATGTTTACAGATTCAGCCGTCAGGAGTTTCATTACATTTCAGCATATCCTTATCAATAATAAACTTCATAAATTGCTTGGTGGAGCTGAACAGAAAATGAGTAGGGTTTGTTAAATAGAAGCAAGCTAGAAATGGAGGTTCCACAGATATAAACCCCACTTGCTTAGTTTCCAACAAACCTCACATCCTCTGAGGATGCCTGCCATAGATGTGGGTGAAACGTCAGGAGAGAATGTTTCTGGAACATGGCATACAGCCTGGAAAACTCACAGCAACCGAGTGATTCTGGCTATGAAAGCTTTTGACAACATGATGTTAACAATGCTGATAGCAATGGTAAGCATCAGCTTATATTTTGAAAAACCTTGTTTTCAGTGCTTCATTCCTTGCAAAGTTGAAAGATTAAAGTTATAAAACAAAAACATTGTGTACATCTAGAAACATCTTAATTCACTGAAAGAACCATCACATTTGTCTCCTGAGGATGCTGTCCTGCAAAAATAGAGTTTTATGGCTAACGGAGAGGATGAATCAGTACTTCCTTCTGCAATCGAGATTATGGATACTAATCCAACTTCATTAGATAGTATCGCTTCAGTAAAGTACTGTATATTACTTTGGTATAAGTCTAGAAATTTTAGTTAAAAATATACCCAAGAAACTAAACATAGTTGACTTACCCATTAGTCAACATGTCTAAGTTAGGAAGCAGGTTAAAGAATCATTTATAATAGAATCGGTTTATCGCTCTTGTTGTTCTGATAGTAGTGACTGTTCCTCTCCCCTCTTGCTTAGGCTACGTAAGTCAACCGGGTAGAAACCTACTCACAGCAACCCATTGTTAGCATCATTTCAACATTTTCCTGTAGGGTGTTTGTTCAAATAAACACAGTTTGCAATCACACCAAAGGCAAGTATTGTACAGGAGTTCATTTTATTTGCAACCCATAAGACACAGATGATGAAACAATTTTCAAAAACAGGTGGACTACTCTTTTTCGTCTCCGTGTGTGATGGTGTAGCAGAGGGCCTTGTAATCGAGGTTTCCTGCAGAGTCAATAGGAGAACTTTGGAACATCTGATCTATCTATACATGAAACAAGGAAAAAACACATTGAAGGGAGGTATTTAGAATTTTTGCAGACAATTCATTACAGCAGAAGACGGATATGGAAAAATGTTTCGTTACTCTTTGAAATTGGTAATCACATTGCAGTTTACCCAATTGAGCATCATATTCAAAGCTGAAATGTTATCTCTCAAGACAAGCCATTCTTCAGTAACACACACCAAAACAAAATGCATCAGAAATCAGAATCCTTTCTGTCTCTTGGAGATATCTGGAACAGCCCTCATTTCCTTGCCGTTTTTCACATAAGCAAATTGCACTTAATAGGGAAGAAAAAACTGGTGGTTTGAGTAGAAATACTAGCTGTGAAAGAATAATTTGCCACTGAGGGTAAAACTGCTACAGCCAGTGTTAGTCTTATTTAGATAAAATATACAGAAAGAAATCTAACTTTATAAATAGTCAAAATCAGAGGTGGAAATTCTGCAGTCCTCCCGATATTATTAACAGCAAATCTCAGTAACTAGCCAGCATGATGTGAAGTGCAGGGACATGCTGTTAAACAACATCTGGTAAGCTACACAATTCCCACCACTGATAAAAATTAACCTGGATTTCATCCATTCGAATAAGTCTATTCTGTAAATTTGGCCAGGACGGTTTGAATCTGGGGAGCGAGGTGAGCTCCCATCTGTCAGTTCCAGCTTCCCATGCAGGGACATGAGAGAAGCCTCTCACAGGATGGTAAAACATCTGGGCATCTCCTGGGCATCGTCCTTGGAGGCAGCCAATTCTCTCACACCAGAAGCAACTTGCAATTTCTCAAGTCACCCCTGACAAGAAAAAAATTGCGAAAAAAACAGGCCAGTATTTAGAATCAGGCCTATGGGGGCATAACCAGGAGTTAAATATCTGCAATGGGTTTATATTTATGACCCCTACATAGTTATTATGGCAGCAGTATTGCCAGGATTGTGACTGCCCCCTAAACCTACTTTACTGGACATCAGCCATGAAGAGAGAAGTGGCGGCGTTCTGCTGGCCGACAAATGCAGGCAGATGATATTTCCATCTATAACTCACATTTGCCAAGTCTGGTTCAACAGTCACCCCTAAACAATTTAAAGCTTTAGTAAAAAGAGAATACAAACCTCTTCAGCACTAAACTTGTCACCTTGAGACATCATTAAACGTTTAATGCTGTTGAAGGAAATAAAAACATATTAAGACTTAAAAACTTAAGACTGCTCAAGAAAGCTTAAAGCAACTTAATTTTTTGTATGAGTGGCAACTTCAG
Source organism: Anolis carolinensis (assembly GCF_035594765.1). NCBI lineage: Eukaryota > Metazoa > Chordata > Lepidosauria > Squamata > Anolidae > Anolis > Anolis carolinensis. Next base: position 202,228,675 of record NC_085842.1, read on the forward strand.
TAATCCTCGAGTGTGTGGGAATGTGCTTTCAAGTCACCTGTCAGCTTTTGGCAACCTCATTCACTTCAAACGGTTTTCTTAGGCAAAGAATACACAGAGGTGGTTTTGCCCATTCCTTCCTCTGAAAGATAGCCAACATCCCCTGGTATTCATTGCCAGTCTCCTATCCAAGCGCATAGGTCCAATTCCTTTTCCTCCTGGGATAAAGTTACCCCTGAAAAACCTCTTCTGTGTGTGCAGTCTATAGTAGCAGAGTTTCGATGGATGCCTTTGTTGCGTTTTGCCATAGCATAAGGATAAAAACATTTCAAGGAAGAGATCTATTTGAACAGGGACAAAATGGTGTGCAGTCTTCCAGATGCTGATGGACTCCCTGAATGTCACACAACTAACTATGGTTATAGATCATGGGCACAGGCAAATCTAAAGTTGATAGACAAAGGCAAAGGCCCAGGCTGTGGCGCAAGCTGGTGAGCAGCCAGCTGCAGCCAGCTGAGACCAATCACTCTGACCAAGAGGTCATGAGTTCGAGGCCAGCTCGGAGCCTGTGTTTGCCTTTGTCTTTGTTCTGTGTCAAGGCATTGAATGTTTGCCTCATATGTGTAATGTGATCCGCCCTGAGTCCCCTTCGGGGTGAGAAGGGCGGAATATATATACTGTAAATAAATAAATAAATAAACAAACAAACAAACAAATAAATAAATAAATAAATAAAGAGGGATATTGACAAGCTGGAACGTGTTCAGAGGAAGTCAACTAAAATGATCAAAGGTCTGGAGACCATGAATCCCTATGAGGAGCATCTTAAAGAGCCTGTAGAAGAGAAGGCTGAGAGGAGACATGATTGTCAGGTTTAAATATTTGAAAGAATGTCGTAAGGAAGAGGGATTAGGTTTGTTTTCTGCTGCCCTGGATACTAGGATTCAATGGAGCAACGTGTTTTGGTTACAGGAATGAAGATTCCACCTGAACGTTAAGAAGAACTTTCTGATTGTAAGAGCTGTTCAACAGTGGGACTCTCTGCCTCGGGGTGTGGTGGAAGCCCCTTCTTTGGAGGCTTTTAAACAGAGGCTGGATGGCCATCTATGTACATCTTTGATTGTACATTTTCTGCATGGCAGGGGGTTGGACTGGATGGTCCTTAGGGTCTCTTCCAATTCTATGATTCTATGAAAAATAAACTTAATATACAATGTTCCAAGTCAAGTACTCTGTACCATATCCACAAAGAAAGGATATTCGGCTCAAGCTTCATGTTAAAATGGCAGGCTGCTGTATATGTATTATGGAAAACCCTTCTCCTGAACACAACTTTTTCTATACAGCTTCTCCCTTAGCCACTTCACTCCCAGGTTGGCTTTCTGGGACAAAGCAAAGTTGTGGGGCAAAATGACTTTTAAGTGATGACCTGTGCAAGCTCTGGAAATGCTCATCTTATCCTACTTGTAACCCCTTTTGCACTTTAAATGCCACCACATCTGCCACACTTTACATAGTGTTGGGATAGGGTTCGTGAAAGACCTGTCAATATTATGGCTAAGCTGTTTTACCCTGCATCAGTCAACATCACAAGTTCCAGACAAGGGAAGGTCCACTTAGATGGCAAATACTTACTAATCCTTGTTAATGTTTCCTTTAGCATCTGGGTCAAACATTTTAAATGCATTTAGTATGGTCTCTTCAGTGTCCGTACCTGTTGAAAATAATGGGATAATGAAACAATGAACATGACATTGGTAACATGGTCCTTGTGACTTGTGGAAATCATAATTTGCAATCAGTTCTTGAACATGTGCTGCCAAAGGATATATATCAGGCATAGGGAATTTTGGCCCTCCAGGTGTTTTGGACTTCAGCTCCCACATTCCTAACAGCTGGTAGGATGATAGGAATTGTGGGAGTGAAGTCCAAAACACCTGGAGGGACAACGTTTGCCTGTGCCTGATATATAGTATTCATTTAGTAGGTATAACCATTCTTAGTCTGGGCCCGAGTATATGCATCTTTGAAATCAAACACTACACAAAAGCACTTGAAGGTCCCACAAGAAGAAAAATGTTAATAAATTTGCCATTTTGGGCATATGTGTAGGTGAGAGGAGGTATATGTGAATATTACAAATTATGTAATGTATCAGAATAACTCAGTCAGTCATTATGGACTGGCAACACATTAGTCCAGAGAAAAATTGCAGTAGTTTTGGTTTGGGAACATAATGTGAGTCCAACTGAGTGATTCAGAAGTTTTTAGAAAAAAAGATCAAATGTCTCCCATCGGCTTGGTGCTTTTGGGTCTCTTTTTGCTTAGGTTACCAAAACTGAAACTCTAAATAGCCATGTCTCATATAACCTGAAAGTAGATTTATTTTTTGACATGCTTTCGACCCATTTCTTGGCATCTCTCCAAGATCTTGGATTTATTAGAGATACCACAAAATTGTTTAACATTTAACAGAATCCTCTTCAATTAATGTTTAGAACTAATAGAATATTGCTTTGTTTTACATTGATGGGAAACTGTCTTATTTAACTCTCTGGTTCACCATCAAGTTTCTAAACAAAAATATTAGGAAGACAAAAAAAACTCCAGCAAATCAATTCAACTCGAGACTTTTTTTTCTTTTTCTCTTACATGCATTTCACTTATTCATAAAGCCACTCCTTAGTAATTTAATTTTTTAAATGCATAAAATAATATTTAGTTGAGACTGAGTGTACTTTTTCAGAAAATGTGCACTTGAAATTTATTTTTTATCTCAAAATTTGCATTACTGAATATATTTTATGCTATAATAGATATTTTGAAATGGATTTGAGCCAAGAACTGTTGTGTAACATTGGAACAAATGTAAAACCCAAAAGATAATCAGGATCAAATTTATACAGCTTCAGAAGTTGGTAAGGTAAATGTGTTGTTGAAGGCTTACATGACCGGAATCACTGGGTTGCTGTGAGTTTTCCGGATTATATGGCCATGTTCCAGAACATGGTAAGGCCAGTTTACACTGAATTTGCAAAGACAGAATGTTGAAGGACTATTTCAGACATTCCTTTTTATTTTGCTGTTAATTTTTTTAAAAATTACTAACAAAATTAATAGCTTGTGCTGAAATATATTTGATGAATTCTCTTTGCATTGAAATGTAATATGAGAATATCAGAGAACCTCACGCTAGACTTACAAAAATCTCGGTTTTAAAAAATATATAATGCAGCGTTAAACTTACCACTTAACTTTTCCCCAAACAGGTTCAAGAACATTGTAAAATTTATAGGGCCAGTAGCTTCTTTAAGCATTGATTCCAACTCATCGTCTTTGACATTTGTTTTACCTACAATTGAACAAATAACACTAATTATCCACTGCATTCTCAGGATATATATATATATATATATATATATATATATATATATATATATACTCACATATGTGTATTTGATTATGTTCCCCAACTTTTAAATATATTTAACATTTACAAGCTAAATTTTGTATAATATTCCAAGTTTCCATTTATTTCCCCAGTTCTTTTGTAATGCTGTACCTAGTAGAAACACACTGGGAATTTCAATGGCAAAATGTGGAACTGAACTCCAGACCTCACTTCATTTGTTCCTTGAATTAATAGCCTACAGCACTTGGGAATGAGTTGGCAGACATTTCCTAATGAGCAGATGTAAATTTTTATAAACATCAGAAAAGCACATCTACTAATATCTACTCCATGGGAAAGACTCTGAAGATTTCTTCTGTTAATATAGTTTGTAGTTTCCAAAATATATTTTGATGTCACTGTCTCTTAAACTGTCTTTAAAGGTGAGACAGGTAATTGAAATAATTTAAACAGCTGAAAGTGAGAACTGACCAGTGATCATTCCAGAATACTTGCCTAAAGACGCGTAAGTGTCTTTTAAATCTTCTTTATCAATGAAGCCATCTCTGTTCTGGTCAATTAGTGTGAAAGCCTATAGAAAATTGGTACATATTTATAAACCTTCAATGAGTCAGATCACTAATTCCTTCTTGTGATTTTATTATCCCATTTCTAATTGTGGTTTTTTTCAGCCCAAGACTACATAGGTTTTTATCCTTCAATAATTGAAAAGCAAATCTAACACATTTTTCTATTGCATTTATTCATCAATAAAATATTAAGAAGAAGAAGCACAAAAAAATCACTCAAGTCTAATTTCCCCTTCCTCCTTTTATCTCTGTGTGTAATTTTATGCATCTTATACAGGCAGTCCCCAAGTTACAAACAAGATAAGTTCTGCAGGTTTGTTCTTAAGTTGAAGTTATATGCAAGTCCGAACAGGAACATTTTTTAAAATGTAACTCCAGACACACACACACACACAGTGTATATATTCGGCTGGAATTATACACACACACACACACATATAAAAGCTTTTGGATAGCATACGGAAGAGTTAACACCAGCTCTCAGAACAGGAGGAGGGCAGAAAAAGTCAAGGTGGTCCTGAAAGTGATAATGAGGAAGTCCAATTAGACAGAGAAAGAAGACTCAGTTTGAGAACGAAACTCCCTAGACGTTCGGTACGGATTGCTGCCAAAAGGCTGGGAACCCAAGGTCAAAGGAATGCCTTCATGTCTTGTAAGAATTGGTAAATAAGGGGAAATGTGAGGACACATTTCAGATCAAAAAACTTTGCTTTCAGAGCAAGATCTCCTGCTTTGTTCCTGTCTTGATTCAAGTGTTGCCTATGTTTCCTATTTTCAAGCCCCAAGTCTTGGTTCAAATGTTGCCTATGGTTTTTTGGGAAAGTATTCTTGCTTTCATGCTCCTGTTCATATCATGTACTTTGGATTTTGCTTTGGATAGCACGTTCCTGTTTTAAGCCTTGTCTTTTAAGAATTTACTTGCTGTTTTTGGGACATTGAACTGTATTTGGATTACTGCATTTACATTTGGATTATTACATTTCTTTATTGCTTTTGCCTTACTTTTTGCTACATTTTTATCAATAAACTGTTTATATCAAGTCTGTCTCAGTGGTGTGTGTTGAGAGCAAGGTGGACCCTCGCTGGGGTGCAACAGATTGGTGATGAAGCTTCAGCTGAGACATCTTTTCCCTATGATAACTTTCAAGAGTGAAGTTCCTTTCCGAGAGGTAGATGTATTTCACTTCCTGTTGTCTCACCCCCATTCTGAACTATGAGTTGGATGTTTGTAACTTGGAGACAGCCCGTATATGTACTTAAATTGTTAAGTACCTTCAGGTTCACTCTGATTACACCCTATTTAATTTGAAAATTAAAACATCTAAAGTGCTTCAAAATCCCAAACATTTCCAACAGTCTTCCACATCTACTTTCAAAGCAGTGGCCTGATCATTCATTCACAGCATTTCTCCCAAGAACACATCTTTTATGTCCTCAGTCTCTCAAATCCTTAGTGTCTTTCTAGTCTCATATCTCATACACAACAAAAGTAACAAACGAACAAGTCAAAAGGCTAGAGACAGACACTAGGTTGAAATAGTAGAAGGTGCAGATTCACACTGAATAGTGTATTTGGAGTCCCACCATTTCATAGATCCTTAGTTTGTTTGGTTGCATACTGCAAGTTGCTTCTCATGTGAGAGAATCTCACGTCTGCCCTGATGTGTTACAATCCTGCAGGGAGGCTTCTCTCCACACACAGAAGACTGGAAGACATGGAAGGTTCTGAAGAGACTGTGCTCTGGGACATGAGATGCAAAGCCAATCTTAGGAAATGGGGTTACAAAGCGGAATCCACGACATGTGGAGAAGAGCAAACCACAGGCCACTTACTACAATGCAGCCTGAGCCCTGCCACATGCACAATGAAGGACCTTCTCACAGCGACACCAAAGGCACTCAAAGTGGCCAGCTTCTCATAAAAAGAAATCTAGTATAATGTCAAGTTTTCTAACTTTGTTTGTGTTTTTTTAAATACATTATAACTGTACTCCCAATTTGCTTTTGACATGATAAATAAATAGATCTTTAGTCTCTCTCCAGCCTCGCAAATACAACACATACCTGTATTGTGCAGGGTTTTTTTTTACATAAACATTGTTCCATGCCCAAAATTATTTAAGCTACTGAATACAATTATCCTCATGCTATATGTATAAGGTGTATAAAGTTTGTGCTTAGATTTGGGTTCCATTGCCAAGATATCAAATTCTATATGCAAATATTCCAAAATTGAATAAAATTACTTCTGGTTGCAAACAATCCTGACATAGGATACTCAACCTGTATAGCATTTTTTTGGGCAAGTTTTATTCCTCGCCTACTTGCAAACTCCCATACCCTCTCAAAAAAACTCTGGTTTGGGAGTTTCCCTGCCCTCTGGAATAGGCTTTGCGTGTGTTTGGGGGGCATTTGCTCCCTACTGATAGAGACAGTTCTGTTACTGAAATAATCTGATTGGATTTCTGGCCCCTAAACATAGTCCAGCCCAAATTCAGTAATTTTCAATATCTCTTATTAAAAACACACATTGGAATTCACTGCTGGCTATATGGGCTGAAGAAACCAAAAATTGTGGGAAAATCAGGAGTTGCATGCCAAGGGGCTAACAGTCAGTCAAATACAAGCTAAATTCAATCCCATTCAGATGATATAAACAACTAATCTTGGAATGAGAAAGCACCCAGTTCATCACTTAGAACCCCCCCCCAAAACCATATTTTGGGAGAACATCCTCCTACTTCCTTAAACTCCTGGATCTGTGTCTGTTCAAAGTTGGAGAAGACATTAGAAGAAGCTCTTTGAGCCCGTTTGGCACCACCTTCCTTCTTCTTGGTTTTTCTGCTGGCCTAAAAAGGGGATAGACAAGAATGGTCTCAGTAACTATATTTTGGCATTAAGCAATATTTCTAACAATACTTTAATGGATCTTCTTTCCAAAAAAAGAACATGCAACCTGTAAAATACACAAGGATGCAGTCCTATCTGCCTTTATTTCAAAGTGAACCCCATTTCTCCCACTAGGCCTTTCTTCTGAATAAGACCATGTTTAACTCATTAATCATTATAATTGGTACTCTTAAGTTAAAATTTCAAGCGATAATGAAAGCACATAGGTCACCTCTCCAAACAAACAGAACTTACCATCTTTCCTGGGAAGCGACGTGGCCTGTCTTACTCTGGGAAACTTTCTATATTAAGTGCTTCTTATATGTAGGGAAGGGTCGCATCTTTATAGCTGGCATTTCCCAAAGGAGATCTCAAACGTCTTAAGAACCCTGAGCTCATAAGATCTACTCCATACATGGTCACAACTGCAAGGTACCTGCTGCTCCCCAGTGGCCAGACAACTGGTATGGATATTCTGAACTATCTAGTATATCATTTCCTTTGGTTGTAGCCTGTAATATGTATCGTGCAACTCATCACATTGTAGCAAATGTGTCTGTTGAAGGGAGACTATATTCCATGAAAGTTATTGCTGGAATTAATTTGGTTGGTTTTAAGGTAACACAGAATCTGTTGGCGGAGAGAAGGTGTATCATCTCTGCACCCAGAGGTAGTTAACACTTTGGCTGTAGCTCTTAATGCTAACTGAAGTTTCAAAAGACTCTTCAAAGGCAGTCTCATGAGCAACATGTTACAGTAATCTAGCACCTCTCCCCATGGTCTGATCAGAAATTGATACAATTGGCACACTAACTTTGTCTGTGCACAAGCACTCCTGGCCACATACATACCAGAGCGTACAGATGCAGAGCTGAATCCAAGACTATACTCAACAAATAACTTGCATCTTCAGATCAGTGTAACTCCAGTTGGATCTACAATGCCTTATAGTCAAGTTTCTGATTCCAGAAACTGCCATATAATCCAGGTCAAGGCAAATAATTTGGATTCAGATACAGGCAGTCTCCAAGATAGGTTCTTTAGGTTTGTTTTTATGTTGAATTTGTATGAAAGTCAGACCAAGAATATTTTTAAGTGTAACTCAAGCTGACACACACACACACACACACACACACACACACACACACATATATACAGTAGAGTCTCACTTATCCAACATTCTGGATTATCCAACGCATTTTTGTAGTCAATGTTTTCAATACATTGATATTTATACGTGATATTTTGGTACTAAATTCGTAAATACAGTAATTAGTACATAGCATTACTGCGTATTGAACTACTTTTTCTGTCAAATTTGTTGTATAACATGATTTTTGGTCCTTAATTTGTAAAATCATAACCTAATTTGATGTTTAATAGGCTTTTCCTTAATCCCTCCTTATTATCCAACATATTTGCTTATCCAACATTCTGCCGGCCCGTTTATGTTGGATAAGTGAGACTCTACTGTATATATAGGTAAAGGTTTTCCCCTGACGTTAAGTCCAGTCATGTTTGACTCTGGGGGTTGGTGCTCATCTCCATTTCTAAGTCGAAGAGCCGGCGTTGTCCATAGAGACCTCCAAGGTCATGTGGCCGGCATGACTGCATGGAGCGCCGTTACCTTCCCGCCAGAGCGGTACCTATTGATCTACTCACATTTGCATGTTTTTGAACTGCTAGGTTGGCAGGAGCTGGGGTTAACAGCGGGCGCTCATTCTGCTCCTGGGATTTGAACCTGGGACCTTTTGGTCCGCAAGTTCAGCAGCTCAGCGTTTTAACACACTGTGCCACCAGGGGCCCATATAAATATAATATATATAATATATATGTAAGTTGGGACAGGTACATTTTACAAGTATAACTTCAGTCATATATATATACACTTTGGATAGCATAGGACACCTCTGTGGTGATGGTTTTGCTGTCCGTACCCCTGTTCTGTATTTGGTATGGCTATATTTGGTATAGGAAAAGAAGGGTTGAAAAAAAAGGGAAATCATTTTATTTGCTCTTTATTAATAAAAGCATGGGAAAAATACAAGGGAAAACTATATGCAAAAATACCGTTGTGGATTTCCCCCTTGGGGGCCTGTCAAAGGAGAGAAATGGGAGGCAAAAAATGACCAAAGTACGAGGGCTATCCACAAAGTAGATAACATTTTGGAATTTAAAATGAACAAAGTATAGGAGAAAACATTTACCATATGCAGTTGAAAGGCACACCCAAATACCACTTTTCAACATAGTCACCATTCAAATCTAGGCACTTACCAGAGCGATGAATGAGCTTTGCAAATCCTTCCCCACTAAATTCTGCCGCTTGCATCCTCAACCACTTGTTTCTAACAATGGGGGCGTGGCTGGCAATGCAGCGTTTTGGCGACGCTGCGCAGCTGCGGAAAGGGCTGGCCAGCTGGTTGAGGATGCAAGTGGCAGAATTTAGAATATTGTTCTGCCCTAAAGCCCGTAGGATACAAGAGACAGTGCTCCAGGTTCAAACCATTGGTTTCCATGGGATTCTATTGTTCTGCCCCAAACTACACAGGATGCAAAAGACAGTGTTCCAGGTTAAAACCATTATTCTCCATGGTATCTTATGGTTCTGATTCAAAGCCCATAGGATACAAGAGACAGTGATCCAGGATAAAACCATTGCTTTCAATGGAATCCTACAGTTCTGCATCAAATCCCATAGGATACAAGAGACAGTGATCCTGGTGAAAACCATTTCTTTCCATGGGATCATATGGTTCTGCATCAAACCCCACAGGATACAACAGACTGCTGACAGTTGGGCAATGAAACGGGACAGGAAACCTTTGATGGTTCCCATCACACCTGTTTTTCAGTAGTAAACATGGGAGTAAAGTGTGATAAGAGGTAGGAGTTCTGAACACGATTGCTGGCCTGTGTTCAGAGTTCTCTCCTTTCAGGTCTTTTCTGCTTCTTTTCAACCCCTGGAACATGTGATGAGCTCTGTGCTTCTCCATGCTTGAAAAGAGGCTGAAGTGTCCTACAAGGGGGAAATTTCTCAATGTGATGAGGTCAGTTGCCAGAGTTCCTTTCAGGACACTTCTGCCTCTTTTCAACCATGGAGAGCTATGCATGACAGCCAGAAGTAGTTTAACTCATGTGATGAGCTCAGTGTCTCTCCATACTTGAAAAGAGGCTGAAGAGTCTTACGACTGTGATAAAGTATGTCTTCTAACTAGGCCTGAAAACAGATTGAAATGTCTTGTAGGCATTGAAAAAATAAAATTGAGAAGTCTTTATTTTTATAATTATGTAGACAAAGATCTACAAAATAACTTTTTATATACCTTTTTAAGATATAATTTAAACAGAATTATTGAGCCAAGTATTGTGCTATATAGGATCTCATTAAATTGCAATACAATGTTGAGCCAACTGCAAATTTAACAAAAACATATCCCATAGTAGGAAAGAATTCAAGACAGCAAAATGGTGAGAATGAGCATTTAATTTCATGAACTGTTAGCTCCAAATGTCATGTGGTTACAACATAAGTCAGATAATTAAAATGATATAGTGTTAGTAATATTCATTAAGTCTACACATCTGACACTCTTGTGTGGTTACTTCTTGTTATAGATATCTTTTGCTTGCAGCTGCTCATGCTAATAATATTTACTAATCATACTGTGTTATGATATTCTCTCTGGGCTTTCAGTAAGCTCTCTGTGTGTGTATCTTTAGCATCTGCTGTTTTCCTGTTCTTTGGGATCCAATTTAGGAAATTACTTGCAAACCACTTTTAAAAATCTTTTTTCAGTTCCTGGAAGTTTCTTCAACAATTAGATAAATGCAATTTAAAGCCATATACTGGTGATTTTGTATGAGTTGTCATAATGATCCTGTACAATTTCCAAAAAAGTTCATTTCACAGATTGTTACAGGAATTAAACATCGTACACAATTTCTATGCGTCCCAGACATTTTGAAGATATTATTTCTGCCATCAACTTGCAACACTTGTTTTATTGTGTTTTAAAATTCTTATACTATGAATTATTCAACTGAACATAAACGTAATTTTAAAAATGTCAACACTTGAATCATAGAATATGTTTTCTTAGAACAGGGTATTCATTTTCATTACCTAAATATTCAAAGTCTATGAATCAAAAGAAATATCCCTTTATTATCTCTTTGACTTAGAATAGCGTACATAGTAAACATAATTGTGTCAATATTTTCTATTATGCTTCTAGCATCTGATGTCGCTGAACAAAATAATTACTTCTTGGATTCAAAGGATTGCACTCTTTAATTAACACTGAATCCTTCAGTCAATAGTACTTTTGTATGCTCAAACACCACACACGCCACTGTGCAATGCTGATAAAAATACTCATCTACATATATCAAGTGATTATATATCCAACATAATAAGGCACCTTTATCTCTGGGCAAATGACATTACAATTCAGCAAAGATTTGTAACATTAAGATTTTGTGTATTTTTCCTTACCAACTTGCCTATGTCCAAAATGTCCTTCTCAGATACTTCCCAATATGAATTTCCATCCAGATCAGAGCTTAGAAAGTTACTTTATGTACTTTATGGGGGGAAAGTGTCTCAACTGAAGTTTTAACACCTTGTTTCCACAACAAGCTAATTCTTAAAGACCCAGTGATCACAGGGGCAGAAAGTGAGGTGAAATCTTCTGAACAGGAGCACAGACAGCAAATCAAACACCACAGTTAACCATGTTCCCAAATTCCCAGATCCAAGAATCCTTCCACCTTTTCTTTCTCCTTCTTATCCGGTTTCAATGTACTGGCCTTAACGCAGAGCACAAGCCTGAGGTCAAGTACACAGCATCTCCTTGAGTTGATGTAATGGAGAAGTATTAATTGCACATTATCGGCAGTCCCCAAGTTACAAATATCTGACTTACAAACAACTCCTAGTTAAGAAAGGGGGTGAGATAATAGGAAGGGAGAGAAGTCTACCCCTCAGAAGGGAAATTCACTCCCGAAAGAGGAATTATCATGAAGAAAAGATGTCTCCACTGAAGAATTATCCCCAATCCTTGTTTCCACAACAGGCCACATAAGGAATGGAATTAAGACTTGGCTTTTAACTTTGTTTTATTAACGTCGTGTAATTTATTATTATTGTTTTCATGTGAGCTGCTTTATTGTCGAATGCTCTGTTTTGTTTATTTTGAATTGTTTTAGTCTATTGTTGTATCTTACTGCACTGAATGTTTGCCTTTTATGTAGTGAACTGCCCTGAGTCCCCATGGGGAGATAGGGCTGGATAGAAATAAAGTTTTACTTATTTACTTTCAAAATCCAATTCTCACAGGGACAGAAAGTGAGGTGAAATCTTCTGAACAGGGGCACAGACATGAAAGGAAACCCCACAGGGGTGTTAAGCTTTTCCTATGCTACCCAAAGCTAAAATAATATATATTTTTGGCTGGAGTTACACTTTAAAATGTACCTGTTCCAACTTGCATACAAATTAAAGGCCAGAATCACTAGGTTGCTGCGAGTTTTCCAGACTGCATGACCATGTTCCAGAAGCATTCTCTCCTGATGTTTCACCCATATCGATGGCAGGCATCCTTAGAGGTTGTGAAGTCTGTTAGAAATGAAGAAGTGGTTTATGTATATATCTGTGGAATGTTCAGGGTGGGAGAAAGAACTCTTGCCTGCCTTTCAACAGTAATGACTAAACCATGAAAATGAACAAAAATGGTGACCAGTATTTAAAAAACTCTAAAATCAGTACAATAAATAAAGAACAACACTCAGAAGACAGGGAAATTCCAGATGGGAAACAATGAGGGCCAAGTAACACCTCCCAACAAAGGATTCCCTCAGGCAGGAAGCAGCCACTCTCTAAAGCTGCCAGGCTATTCAATACTAATGAAGGTGGCCAATTGCACAATTCACACTGGCCTCCGACAAGAGTTCTTTTTCCCACCCTGGATATTCCAGATATATAAACCCCCACTTGCCTAGTTTCCAACAGACCTCACAACCTCTGAGGATGCCTGCCATAGATGTGGGTGAAACGTCAGAAGAGAATGCTTCTGGAATATGGCCATACAGACTGGGAATTTCACCGCAGCTCAGAATCTATCTATTGGGGACGGTGTGTACTCCAAATGCTGGGGCTACATAAACATATTAAATACCCTTGGAGACAAGAAAGTAAGTAAAATAAGACATATGGCTTTTCTTTTTAGTAAAGGTAAAAGTTTCCCCCTTACATTTAGTCCTGTCCGATTCTGGGAGTTAGTGCTCATCTCCATTTCTAAGCCGAAGAGCCGGCGTTGTCCGTAGTTCATGTGGCCAGCATGACTGCATGGAGCGCTGTTACCGCTGCTGGAGCGGTACCTATTCATCAACTCACATCTGCATGTTTTCGAACTGCTAGGTTGGCAGAAGCTGGGGCTAACAGCCGGAGCTCACCCCGCCCACCGGATTTGAACCGTCGACCGTTCGGGCTGCAATTTCAGCAGCTCAGCGGTTTAACCCGCTGCGTGAACTAGGATGATTTTCATAATTTGGCATACCAAATGGCTCGTAAGGTGCATCCACACTGTACAGTTAAAGCGCTTTGATACCATTTTGCCTGTCAACGCTATGCAATCCTGAGTTTTGTAGTTTAGTGAGGCCTCAGCATTCTTTTAGGCAGAGAAGGCTGAAGATTGCGAAATCTCACTCCACAGCATTGAGCCACTGCAATGAAAACGCTGTCAAATAGCATGACATCTACTTCTTCATCTTTGCTTCCGCCGGAAGTGTAACTATAGTTCACTAAACTCTAGCTCTATGCTTCCATGACGCTCTTCCTTCCTCTCCGAGCGTCGCCTACGTCACTTCCGCTCCCCTTGCGGCCCAGGGCCAAGATGGTTCCCCCGGTGCAGGTCTCGCCGCTCATCAAGGCAAGAGGGGCGCGAAGAGGGCGGCGGGAGGGCTTTCCTCGCGGGGCGCCTTCGGGCCTCCTCCCGTCTTAGGCCGAAGAATTCGTGAGGCGAAGGGAGCGGGGCTGTGGGGGGAAACTCCGCCGCCGAAGGTGACCGTGGAGGAGGTCAAGGAGAATTCATGGCTGAAGGAAGGCTGGCAGGCCCTCAGTGAGGCCTGGGCGCCTTTGGGCCCGCCTTTTCCCAAAGGTTTTCAATGGCGAAGACACTCTTCCAGCTACTAAGGCAGGCGTGGGCAAACTTCAGCCCTCCAGGTGTTTTGGACTCCAACTCCCACCATTTCTAACAGCCTCAGGCCCCTTCTTTTTCCCTCTCAGCCATTTAAACGGCTGAGGGGGAAAAGGAAAAGGCCTGAGACTGTTAGAAATGGTGGGAGTTGGAGTCCAAAACACCTGGAGGGCCGAACTTTGCCCATGCCTGCACTAAGGTGAATTTTCTCCCTTTAAACTGCTCCTTGAGCCCCGCGTTCTTCATCCATATCATTTGCTAAAGTGTTTGATAAAAAACAAACCGACTAATAGCAGGCTCCAAAGTGTATTATGTGTGCTGTCAAAGGCTTTAATGGCCGGAACCATTGGGTTTCTCTGAGTTTTCCGGGCTGTATGGCCATGTTCCAGAAGCATTCTCTCCTGATGTTTCACCTACATCTGTGGCAGACATCCTCAGAGGCTGTGAGGTCTGTTGGAAACTAAGCAAGGGGGTTTCTATGTATTGTGGAAGGTCCAGGTTGGGAGAAAGAAATTTTGTCTGTCTGAGGCAAGTGTGAATGTTGCAATTAATCACCTTGATCAGCATTGAAAAGCTTTGCAGCTTCAAAACCTGGTGGAATCCTTTGTTAGAAAGTGTTAGGTAAAGGCAAAGGTTTCCCCTGACGTTAAGTCCAGCCGTGACCGGTGCTCATCTCCATTTCTAAGCCGAAGAGCCAGCATTGTCCGTAGACACCTCCAAGGTCATGTGGCCAGCATGACTGCATGGAGCGCCGTTACCTTCCCACCGGAGAAGTACCTATTAATCTAATCACATTTGCATGTTTTTGAACTGCTAGGTTGGCAGGAGCTGAGGTTAACAGCGGGTGCTCATTCCGCTCCCGGGATTTGAACCTGGGACCTTTGGTCCACAAGTTCAGCAGCTCAGTGCTTTAACACACTGTGCCACCAGGGGCACAGTGTGTTAGCTGGCCCCAATTGTTTCATGCATGGAAAAAAGAGAATTCCAGACATGAAACAATCTGGGCCAGCTAACACCCCCAGACAGGAAGCAGCCAGGCTTTGAAGCTGCAAGGCCATTTAATGCTAATCAAGGTGGCTAACTGCAACATTCACGCTTGCCTCAGACAGACAAGAGTTCTTTCTCCCAACCTGGACTTTCCACAGATATATAAACCTCACTTGCCTAGTTTCCAACAGACCTCACAACCACTGAGGATGCCTGCCGTAGATACTGTGTTTTGATCCCATTTTTTGTCCTTTGAAGTTGATTGGCTTTTGAAGTATATTCACTGAATGTGAAATATTGTTGTAAATATGCATTGTGTTTCATGTTTGTCACCTTGGGCAAGCAATTCTTTTTTTTTTAGCCAGGTAGTACGTTGGGAAGGGTTTGAGAGAGGTGACTGCTGTGTATTGCTTTGTTTCACTGGAAGCTTATCTCCACTCACCAATTTGTGCCTGCGCATCCTTATGTCAAAGCAGATTTCTTTATTTTCTAAAGCTCTGGTTATAAACACTCAAATAGGATCATCATCATACCGAGAGCATTTGTTTTGAATCTCCCTTTAAAATAGCAACTGTTCTCTGCTCTGTTACCTTTATATGTCTGAAATGTTATGCCTTAGTACAAAATTCATTTTAAATTCTGTCACCCCAAAAGATTTGAGAACTGCAAAATAAATTCTTTTATATTTATGTATGCATTTGATATTCTTTATGTTTCATATTTCTAATTTATTTTACAGTTCACCAGATACTCAGCACTGCTACTTGGAATGATCTATGGAAAGAAAAGATATGGTAAGTGGCTAAAGAAGATTGTAGCCTAGCTTGTAAATACTTTTGTGCATTTTCAATAGTTTATACTTGCCTTTTGAAATCTGCATTGTAATTGTGAAAGAAGGTAATTGTCAAGACAGACTCCTCTTAAAGTGCCACACGCACAAATAGTGTTAACAAACGTTTATTAAATGAGAGGTTGAACTCAAAAAAAGCTTAACTTCAGTGTTATAAACAAAAGGAAGTAGTTTCAGTAACAAAAAGGCACTAAAATAGGAGTAGAGAGAAAATCCAGATTATCTAGTCAGATAATCTGGTTTAAACACAGTCAAAATGTTCCAGAAAACAAATGCCACGCAACGCTGTGGCACAGAGAGTCAAAAAGAGCTAACTGCTCTAAAACAAAGCCAGAAACTGCTGGAGATGTCCAAATCCGTTGTCTAGAAGCAAACTGGAGTCAAGAGCCAAAAGCGCCAAATGGAACGCCAAAACAGGGAGCGCAGGAGCAAGCAATGTCGTCACCAGGAAACAGACCGGAGTCGAAGAGCCAGGAACACCAAACGGATTGCCAGAACAGGAAACGCTGAGCGGGAGCAAGCGAAGTCGTCGTCAAGGAACAGACCGGAGTTGAAGAGCCAGGAACACCAATCCAGGAAGTAGACCAGACACACAAACACACGAAGCGGGACAGCCAGGACCCAAGGAGACAGGCAGCGACAAAGCAACGTCCCAAAAGACACCTTGCCTTCTGCGAGGCAACCATTTTCCAAACTCCACTTTTAACTTACTCATCGGAGTCTGATCCTGATGAGACCTCCGCCCTCTCCTTATTCCTTGCAGCTGATCTTGATCTTGTTAGAGGGCCTCGCCCTTCATCTCTCCAGTCCCTCCATCTCCGTTCAAGACTTAGATCTCCTCATGTCCCAGGAGTATGAGAGGCTTGGCAATCCCCTGATGCAGCTCCATGAGCTGACTCATCATCCACACTTACTTGAGTCCAATCAGCATTCTCCATCTCACTCCCACACCCATCATCCCTGGAAAAACCCTCAAACGTTTCATCTTCCATGGGAGCCATAAGTATTTCCTGGATCTACTTTCTTTCCCTCTCCCCATCAGACTCTTGCTCCCGAGTTGACCTTTTAATCCTTCTACTCTCTGTCAACTCATCATCCTCTAGCATCTCCTCTTCCCCACTAGAGAATCCTTCAAACGTTTCATCCTCAGAGGGAGCCATAAGTATTTCACGAATCCTTTTCACTTGCTGTTCTTCATCAGACACCTGTTCCCTGTTATCTCTTTTTCTCCTACTAGCAGTAGTACCAAAGCTGCCCCTTGACCCAACTACAACAGTATTTATTTTCTTTTGGGTGTAAACATGTAGATCTGAGTGGACTCACATATAGAAGTGTGGTTGTTTTACTGGTGTATCATAGATAGTTGTTTGTATCTGTCTTGCACATATGATAATACATTAGGTGGCTTGGGTCGCTTTAGTGGTTAAATAAGAGGACATCTGATCTCTTTAATTATGTGGAATACAAATATCAGTCAATTATGCAATTATTTTTGAATGGCTGATTTCAGAGATTCCTAGATTTTGGGGCAATCTGTTATTACCTTCAATATGAATGTTAAGAACTTCTCTTAGACATTTCTGTAAAGTATTTTGAAGCTATTGTAGAAAGTATTTTTAATGTATGTGTTGTGACTGCGCCTTCGGGGATTATGGTTGATGGGGATGGAATTCGAAGAGGAAGAAAAAACCCTCGTGATGAGGGTTCACTGGAGGAGTTGCGCAGGAAGCGACTTAGAGAGCTATATGGGGGATCTTCTGAGGAAGATTCAGATGGGGAGATGGATGCTGAGGAACAGGTGGTGGCTGGGGAAGCGGGCACTGAATGGGCACAGCCACCGGAGATGTCTGGGGATTTGGGGTCTATGGATACTTCTGAACCTGGGGTTTCTGCAGGAGCTGATCCCAATTAGGATGCTTGGAGAAGGGAGGATGGTTCTTTAAGTGTTCATGGGGCTAAGTGTGGGCAGGATGATTGGGATTCCGACGAATTGCTAGGTACTCCAGATCCACAAGCTCTAGCTGTGTGGAGCTCAGACTCTGAGTAGATTTGGGACACCTGGTGTTTGGGTGTGAGTGTTTGGTCACCCAGGAGGAAGGGGAATAAAATGGGAATGTTTGGCCACTGCACTTTGCGTGTGGCAAGGTGTTGCTGAGGCGCCATTGGGATCTTTGTGTTTCCATGAAGACTGGACTTGGACTATGATTTGAATCTGCTGTTATCACCTAGCTTGACTCTCGCTGTGTCTTATCGTGGACCTGTTTTGGATGACTACACCCTCTTCAGACCTTGGATCGGAATTTGACCTTGCTACTGCCTTCGCCCTGTGATTGATGACTACTATCGGCTTTTGACTCCTGGCTTGCTCTTTGGACACCGCTGTTATCTCCTGACCTGACCTTGGAATCCCGGACGACGTCTTTTCACCATCCTTTTGGAGCCTTCGGCTTTATCCACATTGTGGAAGCAGTCTACTGCATTCTTAGTTTGTTTGTTTGTTTCCTGACCAATTTGGTGTTTTCTTTTGGGAACTGTTCCTTTGAAAACTACAGAGCCAGCTGGCAGGGCTTGGACTCAGAAAGTGCAGTTTGCACTAAGTTTGTTTAGCTTTGTTTTTACCTGCTTGTGTTGCTGAATTATATTTTTGTTTGAACTGCTCTTGAAGCACTGATAGTGAAGTGTTTCAAGGTTTTTTCTGTGTTAACATTACTTTTTGGCTTATCTGCTGAATAAACTCTATTTTTGTTCGCTAATTGGCGTCTGACTCTTGACAGTATAGAATGGTGAAAGTTACAAAGTAATTTGAAAGGAATTCATGTTGCCGGTACAAATTGTGAACCTAAGTGAGAGTTTTTCACTACTGTGTTTATGAAATTGCACTCTGTTGGTCTCAGAGGAAACCAAAGGCAAACTCATTATGAAAAAATCATATCATGAAAACCACACAATTGTTCAGCTTAGGTTGCCGTACGTTGGAAATGATTTAAACCACAAGAACAGGGAATTTATGTATGTTGCTTTGTTCTGGTAACTGATGTTCTCCTTGTAAAATTAGCTGATCATTTGCATTACTATCGATGTTCTAAAATTCAGAATAGGGCCAGCGGGGGATTTTAATTTGTGCCAAATCCCCTTAAAGTTCTTCAGAGACATCTCCAGCAATCTTTTTTAATTTCATGAGTATTAACTAAGGAAGTCTTGTTTTGACTGTGTGGTAATGATCTTTGTAAATATACAGTGAGTTTGAAAAAAACATTTTCTTTGATCTGACAGACTACTTGAAACCTATTGCTGAGGAGGAGAGGAGGATAGAAGCAGAGGAGAAAAAGAAGCGTGAGGAACTGGAACGAATTGCAAAAGCACTTGCCGAAGGTATTTTTAAAGAATGAGTTGAACTTTGTTCTCAAAACAGATTCAAAGGCTTTTGCCCTTTCATCTTAAAACACCATCCTGCTTGCCAGGTCATTGATAGCTAGTCTGTGAAAATGTGGCCCTACATTATACCTTGTTGCAAGAAGTTAGGAGAAATTCTCTCTTGAAGACCAATCCTGACCCCCAATAGTTCATTTCAAAGAGAACATGGTATGCAGCAAGATACATTTTTATTATTTTCTCTTGATGTTTCTCTTAGAAATTATTTACTCTGTTTAAAAAGTGAACCTTTAAAAGACTCATATCTGAGGATAATCTGAGATAGATAACTTTAATACTATTGGATTAATTTTTTGTACAGTTCCTGTCCAAATTTTTGAATTGCTTAGCATTACAGCCAACTTCTCATTATCAGGTTTTTGTTGTTTGTTCCCCTCAAATCTGCCCTGAGGGTCCTACCTTCTGGGAATGAATAATTATTGGAAGCTTCTTTAAGCATAAAAGTATAATATGATTCCAGTTCAGTGACAACTAAGGATAACTGACTTTCAGAAGTGTGGGAAACATCACTACTGTGGTGTTTCTCATTATGTTTGAATAATTACGTAGGTCTTTCTTTGATCATTTGTCAACTAAGCGATTATCAATTAATGAAAATGGTACCTATAGTTTCCTATTGTGAATTCTGCATAGCTTTGTTAAATAGAATTGGTAACAATGTTTAGGACACCTTTGAATTTTGTATGGTGATCCTAATTGTTTCATTCTTTCATTTTCAGCCAGTGAAGATACAATACTGAAATGAACTTGCTCATCCTTTCCTTCACCTTTAATATCCATTGTTTGAAATACTAAAGTAGATAAATCCTCCCAAAGAAATTTACATCAATAAAACACTTTCTGTCAATAGCTGTCATTTTTTTTCCTACTATGCACAATATGCATTGGAAACAAAGAACATAAGTTCAACTCCTACATATTTATCTGGAAATACATATGTTGACATCACTCATCAACAAAGGAGGAAGGTGGAAGGAGGATTGAGTTCCAAACTGCTGGAGCAAGAGAACCCGTTGTGTTGCTGCTGTAATCCCCCAAGATAGAGTGATGAGATACAGTTAGGCTTTTGCTTGTATGATGAATAGATTTCCTAGTTTCACCATTGCAGATTCGATGTGAAGGTTACTTAGAAAGCATGGCTGATGATCCCCTTCATAATATCAGTCAAAATACTCTTCCTAAACCTCAGTGGGAAAGTGTTTCAGAATAGATTTCATATGATTGACTAACGTACTTGAAAAGATATTGCTATTCAATGCTTTCTAATTAAAAAATACTAAATCAAAGTGGGCTTTTAAAAAATTAACTTTCTTTTATGTCTTGCATAAATCGAGGGTTTAGTTTATGAAATTTGGATTCAAATTCATTAAATAACGATTTGTATGTAGACTTAATCATATTGAACATTGATCAGTTGGACTGATTGGACCAGTTCTTAAGTTTGAAGTTCCAGCATTTAAGGACTACTAATTTAGTGCTACATTCTATTACACAGCCTAACCAGAAACATTTTTTCTTAGTGTCTTGGTTTTTAGGCCTGTTCCTGGGTTATTTGGGGTGCTGATTCAGAAAATTGCATTTGATAGACCGCATGGGCTCTAGTTTGTTAGATATGGTTATCATAGTTTTCTACAGTCGAGCAGAATGAAGAGTAGTAGATGGCATATGCTCTGTATCTCAAAAGCGAGAGCTGATGGGGTAAAACTGGTGCAGGTTTGGAATCAGCAGGTCAAATATATCCAGAAACAGGGATAACATTTGTGGCACCAAAATGCAATAAAAAGAAGGATGTCTTCTAAGGAAAAGATTTAATCATGAGTTCTTACAGTCATCTTTTTCTCCAATCATTCCTGACTATCCAGGGTGCAGCTAATGGAGGTAGAATTTTGGCAAGGAGGGGTTTCCAAAGAATGGATGGATGGTGAGTTTAGATAAAGCTTAGTATTACTGGATTGCATTGGTCAGGTTTATGACCTTTATTTACAACATTTCTACCCCGCCTTTCTCAACCCCAGAGGGGACTAAAGCTGTAATGAATAACTGATTATAAATTGCTTGCTCAAACAATAACATCCTTGAGGACAAGAGAAAAAATGCTCAGTTGTCCTCTTTCAACAGGGAATTAAAAACTATCTTGAGAGCACAGATAGTTGTAATGTTCAGTGGGGCAGGGGCATAAATTGTTCTCTCATCTTTCTTACAAAAATTGTCAGGTAATGTGGAGGGAAGCTGTTTACTTCATTCCAGTTGCTTCATTATAGAAAATCCATTCTTGTCAGAGCTAATGTCATATCTTCGTTTTCAGAGGAAGGGATTGCACTCTGCTAGGGTCTTCGACAACTCCCTGGTGCATCATCTTAGTCTATAATTAAAGGATGCCCATCCCCAAACATACTAAAATTCAAATGAAGGCCTGACAATGAGAGAAGCAGTACTGGCAAATCAAAGATTTGTCGGGAAAAGGCAATCTTTCTCACATTTTATTGAATCCTAGAATAATTGGAAGAGACCACATGGACCATCTAGTCCAACCACCTGCCATTCAGGAAAAGCACAATCAAACTACCCCTGACAGATGGACACAGAGGGTCTGTTTTGTGTACTTACTAGGGGCTGAGAATGACTCAAAGAGTTAAGATAGAAATGATAATTAGTTACCATAACAACTTAGATGAAGTGTTGAGGTGATTTTGTTCAGAGGTCACTTAAGTGATATCAAAGCTACATTAAGGGTGTTAACCTATAGTACTACATTTGTGGATGTGCTTCATTTAATCCATGCTATATTAGCAGGTTCAGCCACCAAATGCAGAGTAACAACTCGCGCTGAAGTCACTTCTTTCTAATCATCCTAAACATGTCTCATATCAAAGTTTTCTAAATGTATCAGGGCATAAAAAGAGCAAGCACATGTTTCTTATGATTAAACGTGACTGTTCCTGGGGATGAGAAAAATGCTGTGTCTATAGTGAAGTCTGCTGCTTGAAAGAGGTAAGGGATCCAAGGTCAGTAAGTGTACAGAGAATCCGCTTATTTTCGTTTGCTTCTCAAGGGAATTATCCAGAGTGCTGGGTCCTATTCCACGCCATCCAATAGGTTCAGCATCATGGAAAGTTCCTTTGAAGCTAACAATAAAAATCAAAGTGGATTTACTGCCTTACTAACACCAGAGTCAGTATTGTCTGCTCCTCCAGCCCGTAGCCCATAAAAAATTAATTTGAGAACATAGCCTGCTGCACCAACAGAGCAGCCTATAAAAGCAAGCATCTAGCAGCACATTTGTTTATCTGATGACACTATTGTCTGTTTCCTTTATAACATGGAGGAGTGGATTATTCCCAATGCTGAGGCCCGCTCGTCGTACATTCCTACATGAAGACTGGGTTCATTTTGTTTGGGACAGAATCCTTATGGTGTTTTGTGCTTGTGGTCACACATTTTCCAAAAATGCACAAATGTGAGAGAAGATGGCTTGAATTTGCCAGCTTGGAGTGGCACCTGTTACCTGTTACCTTTAACCTGTTACCTACTTCACAGTCTTTTTCTATCATTTATGTGCCACAATAATGACACATCACATATATACTACAAAGATATATAAAAAGGGTTAAAGTCCCTAAAGGGTTGAGTCCGTGTCTGAATTTGGAAGCAAAGCATGGTCAGCCCGGCTAGGTATTTGGATAGAAGACTGGATGGAAGATTCATTTTAGGCGTGGTTTGCTATATTTTAGAGCAGTGTTTCTCAGACTGCTCCTCCAGGTGTTTTGGACTTCAGCTTGCAGAAATCTTAGTTTACCAATTGTTAGGAATTGTGGGAGCTGAAGTCCAAAACATCTGGAGGAGCACAGTTTGAGAAACTGTTTTAGAGGAAAGACTGGCCAAGCCACTTCTGAGCACTCCTTGCCTAAGAAACCCCTCTATGAAATGTATGAGGTCTCCATACGTCAACAGGTAAGTTTAAGTCACACACAAAAGACATTGTCTTCTATAGAGTGGGACCATTGGTTTTGTTAAAAAAATCATTATTTAGGAAGTAGCCAATAATGAAAGGACCAAGGCATTGACCTCTCCACCCCATCCTCTGTTCGGATATCAGCCAGCATGCCAATCCCTTAAATCAAGAAACAGCTTTCTAAGATCCACAGAGATACTCACAGGAACACCTCAGCAAGCAAGAATCCAAAAGTGGCAGATTAAAACCTGGGACCTCAATCCATGGCTGATATCAGATGAGTAACTCCTTCCTGGGCACACAGAAGACTAGGCAACTTGGAAGGCACTGAACAGGACTTGCTGGTATATATTTATTTAGTGATCAATTGCTTCACCATTTTTAACTGCTATGTCTGACAAATAAGCTTGTCATATTGTCCCACCCTGCCTGCTAGGCACACTAATGCAGGCATCATGCAAATTGGATCTCAGTTATGCCAAACAAATATATTAATAGCAGCTTTGTATAATTTTTCTTCTTTAAAGTCTTGGAGCAAACTCCTGGATGTAGTGATGGTGGAGTGGAAAGTCCCACTGGGCTGCCATGGCTCCAATTGCCCTTGTGGTTTTTTTTTTATCATGTCAGAAGCGGCTTAAAAACATGTTGCAAGTAACTTCTGGAGTGAGAGAATTGGCCGTCTACAGGGGACGCCCGGATGTGATAGCCTTCTCTCATGTCCCCACAAGCTAGAGCTGACAGATGGGAACTCACCCCATGTCGCGTATTCGAACCAGCAACCTTCAGGTCAGCAACCCAACCTTCAGGTCAGCAGTTCAGCCAGCACAAGAGTTTAACCCATTGTGCGACTGTAGCTTCTCATGGTGATTTCCATTCAAAGACCTGCCCTCTCTCCTTTCACCACCGATTCTTAGGTAATTAATTGCAGAAGTGAGAAGAATGTCACATTGTTAGGGCAAGGGTTGAGATTCCTCTTTCACCTTCTTGGAGTTTGGTTTAGTGAGAAGGAAATGGAAATTCACCTAATCATTTGAGATTAAAGATGGGTTGATGTCCATCTGCACATGCCTGACTTCAAAAATATAGCAGTGATTTTAGTCAAACTTTTTGGGCTTTCATTTTAATCTCCGTGTCGACAGCATTATAGCCCTAGCATTCCTCCCATTTCCCCTCAGAGATAAGTCCATATCCCTGGCTAGCTGGTGGCACAGCAACCATGTTGACGCGCAGTCCCTTCTATGGCATTACAAAAAAGGCGAATGAAACAACAATTTCAATTAATTCCTTTATTTTAAATGATGTTTCAATTGACTTGAATGTGCCATTTGACATGGCCGGTGACTCCTGCTCAATGCCCAGGGGAAGGCGAAAAACCTCCAGGGTCTCCGGCCAATCTGCCCTGGAGGAAAATTCCTTCCCGACCCCAAAACGGCGATCAGCACCACTAACCCTGGGCATCCCACGAGCAAGAGCCATACGCAAGCGCCCCATCCCCACCATCCCTCTCTCCCCGTTGTTGTGCGGTAGTCCAAAGGCCACCCTGCAAGCGCCGTGGCTCTCCTCTACAAGAGAAAACATTGGCCACCTGAATGGCAAATATACAATCCTTATTAATGCAGCTCTTCCATGCTCATGTCATTTCCCACATCCATCTAAGCACCTACTCCGTTTCCTTGTTTACAATTACACTTTTTTTTACAAGTTGGAGACTGCCTTTCTCTGTCCATAAATTAGAATTCTGAAGATTTTCTAGGCGATGCCAAAAGGAAAGGTCACACAGCTCTCTTTCAACTCTGAAAAACCACCTTGAATCTGCTTAAAAGAAAATAAATTAATATCCCAATAACATTCCTTTGAAAAGAATTCCAGAAAAATTATAACATAATTGGCCTTTGGGAATCAACACAAATTGGTGATGTTTTGCACCTTGTTCTCATTGAAGGAGGAAAGGTACAAACAGCAACATTTCTTACCTGACTAATATCTCTGTTATGTGCCTTGCTTTCTTGGCAAAGTATTAGTGCAATTAGTTTTGCCACCTATCTTCAAATAATGGGTCCAATGAGGATCCTTTTGCATTGGGCAATCCCTTCCAAATCTGCAAAGAAGTAACTAAATATGAAATAATTGTCAAACTGGGTTGCTGTGAGTTTTCTGGGCTTTATGGCCATATTCCAGAAGCATAGTCTCCTGATGCTTCATGGCCCGGAAAACTCACAGCAACCCAGTGATTCCGGCTATGAAAAGCTTCTACAACAAGTTGTCAAACCATCATCATGACATTTTTAGTGAGCCAGCAAGGTAAAAACGATTACAAACCTATCTCTCCAGTAAATGATACCAACAGTTTGGTATCTGCAAAGAAATAACTAAATATGAAATCATTGTCAAACCATCAAAGGAAACAGCAAGGGGAAAAAAAACTACCAAGGAAGCCAGTAAAGGATACCAACAGTCTGATTCACAAGAGGAATTGCTTTCTTACCCTCATATGATCTCAGTGTCTCCCTGTCAGCAAATAAGATTTTTGAAGACAGTTCCTAAAACGAAGTTCTCACACAGTTTTTTTCATTGTCAACATTCCCTTTCAACCCACTCAATGGAAAATAAATTAATATCTAAATGGACAGAATAAAGACACTTAAAGTATAAGTCCATATCCCCTGCTAGACCAAAAGAAGGATGGAGAAAAGGTGAAAAAATCATTGGTCTTTGGCAATCAACACAAATATGTTTGAAAAAACAGCATTTATAAGAGAAATGTTTCTCACCTCACTGGAGTTTGTGTTACGCCTTGCTTTTTTGATCTTGCCAAACTATCAATGTTATGATCTTTGTTACCTATCTTACAACAATGAATGATCTACAGAGCTTTTTGCATTGGACAATCCCTTCCAAAACTGCAAAACAAAAAGTCACCAAAGCATCAAGGAACCGTCACACTCACCCATCCAGAGAGCCAGCAAGGAAAAATATCACAGATCGTTCCCTACAGTAAAGGATAACATTTCAGGACTTACCATCACATTGGTGATGTCTGTCTTCTTGAATTAATTTGGTAACTAAAATAACATTTAAGAATTTCTAAAATCTCTTGCATACCTGGAAGGAAGTCAGTAACATAGCAAACAAATGTTAAACAACATAGTTGCTTCTGAACCTTTCTAGAAAAATAGGAACAATTGCCATTTTTTTCTTTTCAGTAAACGAATTATTGCATGTATGCTAAAAATGTCTGTATAGAATACAACCTTGTCCAGCCAACTCCCAAAGTATACCTCCACATCTACTCTCTCAACATCCTCCTTTTCCCAGTTTGTTTGCACTCTGGATGGAGAAATCATTTTAACCACCGCAATCAAAGATGAAAAAAATATTAAGGAGGGAGCCAGACAATAAAATAAATGGCAACCTTTAGGTATTGGGGATAATGAATTTCTTACCTAAGTTCTTTGATTCCTTTCTCCATAGAAAGCTGAGGAATGTAAGGCAGAGACTTTACTCACTGTAAATTTTGCAATATTTCAGTTTTTTTCCAGATGCTTTTATTAGACACAACAGGATTGATTTGCAGTTCTTTCAAAATAGGAAAACTCACTTTCATGTCTACAAAAAGGTTATATCCAAGTACAAAGTGGTAAAATAAATCTTTAGCTACTTGAGTATTTTCTTGGGTGTGAATTCTTTCAATTGAGAAACTTACCTCATGGAGACTTACCAATATGTTTGTTAAGTTCCCCGAAGGAGCTTAATACCTTCCTGAAGCAAGTCTTGTTCTTTCCCTTAGATTTGTGTTACGTTTGCTGCTTCTTGAAGGTTGTCAGATACCTGAAATCTCATATTTTCCCAGTAAATATCTAGACAAAGTTAGGGAATTTGGCAACCGAATATCCTGAAATACTGTTCAATGGACTAAAGGAAAGCATTTTCCAAGATGTGCACTTCTCTCTCTAAGAAACATACCTTGTAAAGACTTACCAACAAGTTTGTAAGGTCACTGGAAAGATTCTTATCTTCCTGAAGTTGTTCTTTTGTTGCATGTTTGATCATGGTTTGCTTCATGCTTCATCATGATCAAAACCATGGAATCTCATACTTTTCCAGGACAAAAATCTAGACAAAGTTAGGATAGACTTTGGTAGCCTAAAATCTTGACATTCTTACCTTATCTGCTGGATTCCTTTCTTCTGGACACAAATCTGTTAAAAACTAAAGGTTGTTTCTTACCTCTGAATTGCCATCTTGACCATATCTTTTGTTTGTAAAGTACACATTTTTATTTCAATTGCAATTTTTTCTTCAATTGCAGTAAAGGATACCACTGAGGACCTACCTTCATGTTTATCATATTTGCCTGTGACATTTGTCCCATTTCTCTCTTTTGGATTAATTTCAGAACTATCATCCCCTAAATCACGAGGGTTTTTAAAGAAAATTGTGTTGTTTACATTTTAAAATCATGTTAAAATCCATAATGTCTAAACTTTCTTTTTGCCACTCACTAATGAAAGAACTTTATTTTTAAAAATCTCTTTCCAGCCTGGAAATAAATCCATATATAAGCAAAGAATTGTTAAACGTCATACATACTTCTAAGTCTTGGCTTGAAAATTTCATCTGGCAAGAAAGGAACAATAATCAATTATCTGTTTGGTTCCAATAAATAATGGATTTTAGAAATGTTAAATTTTAATAAGAATCTGACCTTAACATTTTCTGGTCAACTCCTGAAGAAGAGGTCCATATATAGCTTCAGTATGTCTCCAGGTCTCTTTCTCACACCAGTTTGTTTCCATTCTGTATGGAGAAATGTATTATTCATTTTAATTATTTACTTCATTTATATCCCACTCCATTCACCCCAAAGGGGTACTCAGAATGGCCTTCCAAATAGTAAGTCAATGTCATTAACATACAGTAAAATAAGCAAATGTATTAAAACCAAAAAATAACACATATCAATATCAAAAACCATTAATAAAATCACGCCACCCAAAATCATGATTCCAGGCTGTTCCATTTGTTATTTCTCTATTCCATATTTTCTTCTTGCACTAGAACTTACTATCCAAAAGCTTGGACCCATAACCACGTTTTTACTTTCTACTTGAAGGTCAGGGGGGGAGGAGACTGGGGAGGGAATTCCATAGGATACTTAACCATTGATACATGATACTGAGTGCCAGATAAAGAAACACAGCAGCAGACTTTAGCAACTACAATGAATAAAGGGCTTACTTCAACTCTTGGATTGATTCCTTTCTTCCAATCTCCTTCAAAATGTAGAAATGCACTAGTGAGAAAGTCAGGGAAAGACCGGTCACCATGAAATACCGAAATGCTTGGTTGATTTGTTCCACCATCTTTCAGAATATGTATGTTTATATATTCTCCCTACCAAATGGATTTATGTACAATTATTTTAAACTGTGGAAATTTTCCCTTTCAGTCCACAAAGAGATTATATATGAGAATAAAGTGAAGAAATAATCTTTAACCAGCATGAATATTTTCCAGGACAGGAATTCTTCCCATTTAGAAACTTAACCCATAGAAATTTCCAACATGTTGGTGACATTCACTGGAGAGGTTTTACAATGTGTGCTTCTTGAAGCAAGAAAAGAAACCTGATGTCAACATGCTCTGGATGATCTATGTAACCAAATCGGTTGTGCCATTAGGTTCCTGAAGACGCATTTCCCAGTATGCTTCCAAATATATAGCTGGACTGATCTTTTTCTGTATTGTGTTCAAGATCATATTATTTATTTATTTGTTTACTATATTTCTATTCCACTCTCTCTCTCTCACCCTAGAGGGGACTCAAAGCCGCTTAGTTTGGCCAATTTCCATGCCACATTGCAAATACAAAATATGAAAAACATTAAACAATAAAAGAGATAAAATCATATAAATACAGTAAAACCATTAAAGCATAGCCTAGTCCCCGAAATTAAAAGTCTAACTGATGATATTGTATTCCAGAACAAGGTGAAATTCATATTGGGAGGAGCAAAAAGGAGTAGGACCATGGCTGCATTTTATAAAAAGAGAGGCTCTATAGAAGTCTATGGAAGAAAAGAAATTGCGAGTGGTGCTAAAATGCGTAGCCCTCTAGTGAGGAAGACAAATGGAGAGGAGTCTTTAGCAATTGGAATTAACAAAGTGCTTACTTCAACTCTTGGATTTCTTTCTTCCAATCTCCTTCAAAATGTAGAAATGCACTAATGAGAAAGTCAGGCAAAGACTGGTCACCATAAAATACTGAAATACTTCAACTAAAAATACCCACGCATCCAGAGGCATGACAGATAGATCACTTTTGACACACTTTTCTTTTTGATGACAACTACAGTAAGAATTGTGTGTGCACAGATGTGGAAACTATAAAAAACACCAACAATGGTAGAATGGATAGTAAAAGTAGGTGAAATAGAGGAAATTAATATTTTGACAAGATATCTTTAGATGAAAGACCCTTCAG
The DNA here is from genome assembly GCF_035594765.1 of Anolis carolinensis. Classification (NCBI taxonomy): domain Eukaryota; kingdom Metazoa; phylum Chordata; class Lepidosauria; order Squamata; family Anolidae; genus Anolis; species Anolis carolinensis. The sequence continues at coordinate 202,258,428 of NC_085842.1, forward strand.
TATTCAAGAAAACTGGAAACCCTTCACAAATTTCCTGCAAGAAAAGAAAATTCCAACATGGGGATTTCATATTTAAAATGTTAACCTGTTACATTATATTTTACACAATGAACTAGATAATATGGAAACAACAAAAATTCTAATGCATATGACAGAAAGATATGTAAAACATTGACAATATATTTGAATTTTGGAAAAGGAGCCTTCTTTTAAACAAAAACAGCTGGAAGATTATATAGTTTCTTTAAAGTCTAGATAAAAGTCTCCTTCAGAATGGTCAACTGCTGTAGTTAGTAATCCAGGAAAAGAAAAACATAGACTTTGGTCACCATGAAATATTGAAATATTTCAAATGCAAGATTGTTTTGTTTCAATTCAGATTATACTTGTTTAGATATTTCCTATGGAACACAGGTACATTTGCAGTTATTTTAAAATAGGATAACTGTCATTTAGGTTAAAAAGAAGTTATATACAAGCACAAAGTGATAAAAACAAACCTTTAACCACTGAGCATTTGTTGAGATATGATTTTTTTCCCAATTTCATGGGGACTTCCCAATATATTGGTGAAGTCTGCTGAAGAGGTTTTTATTTTTTTCTGAAACAAGTCTTATATCAGATTTTTGTCACACATTTCCTGCTTTTTGAAGATTGTTTAGATATTCCCTATGCAAAACAGGTGGATTTGCAGTTATTTTAAAATAGGAAAACTCTCATTTAGGTAAAAAAAAAACCGAAGTTATATACAAGTACAGAGTTAAAAAAATAAATCTTTAGCCACTGAGCATTTATTGAGATATGAATTTTTCCATTTAAGTAACTTACTTCATGGAGACTTACCATGGTAAAGTTTGCTGAAGAGATTTTTATTTTTCCTGAAGCAAGATTTACATCAGATTTTTGTCACATATTTCCTGCTTTTTGAAGATTGTCAGCAGCCTAAAATCAATCAATCAATCATCTATATCTGTCTATCATCTATCCATCCATCCATCTATCTATCTATCTATCTATCTATCTATCTATCTATCTATCTATCTATCTATCTATCTATCTATCTATCTCAGTCTCTCTTATTATTTTTTGTGTCAGATGTACAGTTAGTTAATAAAATTTTAAACATCAATTTAAAAACGTACCCAAAAGAAACCTATGACATGTTGGCAAAGATCACTGGAGGGGTACTTTACTTTCCCAAAGCCAACCTTACTCTTTGCCTTAAATCAGATTTTTTTTTTCATATTTGCAGTTTCCTGAAACTTTTGAGAAATCTGAAATCTTATATGTTTTCAGCTAAAAAAAGCAAATTTAAGAAAAGATGTTGGCAACTGGAAATACTGACATACCCACCTCATCTTCTGGATTCCCATCTTCCAGTAAATTTCAAACTGTGCAACTTTGTGCTAGAACTCATCTCAACTGCCAGCCTTACCATAATCTCTCTCTTTTTTGCATTTTTCTTTTATCCCATATGCTATTTATATAATTCTTTGACTGCTGTGAGTAGGAGGACTATTCTGTTGTCTCAGTTTCCCTGATAAGAGATAAATGAATGAGAAATACAGCAAGCTTACCTGGAAAGGTGATGTTTTGACACCTTAGCAGGAAAATAAACAATTTGTTATAACATGTTTTTACAGAGCATATATCTATCATTTCTTATTCCCCATTTTGTGAATTCAGTCTTTCCCTCTTTCAGAGGGACTTAGCTGTTTCCATGGGACTCCTCTGCCTGCCTCTCTCTCCTTGGCTTGACTCATCTCCACGGGAACCACGAAGGCATCACAGAAGGAGCAGCATCACTGTTGCATCACAATCGCCAGCAGCAGGGCCAGGGTCAGATATCATTGGCCTTTTTTACACTACCATAGAAAATCCAGATTATCTGCTTTGAAGTGCATTATATGGCAGTGTAGACTCATATAATCCAGTTCAAAGCAGATAATGTAGATTATCTGCTTTGATTATCTGAATTATAGGGCAGTGTAGAAGGGGCCATTGAGTAGTTTGCCAATGCTTAGGTTATTTCTTTTATTTATTTATAAATACTCTGACTTACAAGTAGCATTGCTTGACTATCAAGCAAAAAGCAGGTGCTAGAAATAATATCATACAAAAGCTGACTGGCACAACCTGGGGATCACAACCAGACACAGTGAGCACATCTGCCCTTGCGCTTTGCTGCTCTGCTGCTGCTGAATGCGTATGCCCAGTGTGGAATAGATCTCACCATGTTAAAATAGTGGATGTGGCTCTTATTAAGGTATGCCACATTATCATAGGATGTCTACACCTACACAGCTGGAGAAATTATACTGTTTAGGCGGTATTGCACCACCTAACATCCATTGGGATATAGCAGCCAGTAATGAAAGTACCAAGGCATTGACATTGCCAGCCCATCCTCTGTTTGGATATCAGCCAGCACACCAATGACTTAAATCAAGAAACAGCTTCCTAAGAGATACTCACAGGAACATCTCAGCAAGTGAGAGTCCAAAAGTGGCAGGCTAAAACCCAACACCTCAATCAGTGGCAGATACCGGATGAGAGACTCCCTCCTGGACACACTGAAGACTGGGCGACTTGGAAAGCGACTTGGAACAGACTGCACTCTGGGACCACGAGATGCAGAGCCAACCTTAAGAAATAGGGCTACAAAGTGGAGTCCACGACATGCGGGTGTGGAGAAGAGCAAACCACAAATCACTTACTACAATGCAGCCTGAGCCCTGTTACATGCACAATGGAGGACCTTCTCACAGCGACACCAGAGGCACTCCAAGTGGCCAGCTTCTGGTCAAAAGAAATCTAGTATAATGTCAAGTTTTTAACTGTTTGTGTTTTTTAAAATACATTGCAACAGTAACCTCAATTCGCGTCTGACACAATAATTAAACAGCCCTTTGGCTTTTGATGAGTTGAGCCAAAGGGAACTTCAGTGAATATACCAGATTAAAAAAATATGCATTGAATGTGTTTTCATTGGATTAGCTGTTTGATGCTGTTTCAACTATTTTGTTTTAACTTACAGTATACTTTGGGCTCTTTGAGTCCAATATTAAATAAATAAGTTACTTAGTCTTCTCCCCCATTTGTACATAGTGTTTATGATGAAAGGTTTGATGCTTTTGGTCTGCGGCCCTCATAAAGCTTTCAATGATGCATGAATCTCAGTAAAAAGCAAGGCTGAGGAGGGAGGGAGATTGTATGGGAGGCACTTGAAATATCTTGGGATCCATTGAAGGGGGAAATGATTCAGCTCAAAATGAGAATAAAAGTATACTATTTTTTGTTAGATACCGAAAAGAAAAAGGAACATAAAACCCAAACCAACCAACATTTTCACATTAACATGTCAAAACGTAATCTAACCAAGTGAGGTTTTCGTATTTCCCACTCCCATCCCTAAAATCAGGACCATTGAGATGTAAGCATGGCCAAAGCATGGGTGGTGGTGATGTTATTTCATTTTTTTTTTCATGTCAGGAGCATCTTGAGAAACTGCAAGTCGCTTCTGGTGTGAGAGAATTGGCTGTCTGCAAGGATGTTACCTGGGGATTCTTATATGTTTGATGTTTTACCATCCTTGTGGGAGACTTCTCTGATGTCCCTGTATGGGGAGCTGGAGCTAACAGAGGGAGCTCACCCGCTATCCCCGGATTTGAACTGTTGACCTGTTGGCCAGCAGTCCTTCCTGCACAAGGGTTTAACCCATTGCACCACCGAGGACTCCTATGTTATTTCATGTGTCCACACTACTCAGAAGATGGGGGCTAAATCACGCAAGAAATGTCGAAGGATCATGGCAGCCATTCTCCTTTTAAGATTGCAGAACAAGAGGCAAGGCGAGTAGCGTCAGTTCAAGACTGAACAGTTGTGCATCCTGAAAGAAACAGGGCCAAAGGAATGCAACAGATGAGGAGAGTATTTCAGGGTGCCAAAGTCTATCCCCCACTTTTCCTAGATTTTTAGCAAGAAAAATATGAGATTTCAGGTTTCTGACAAGCTTAAAAATAGCAACAAACATGTCACCAAAACCTGATATAAGATAGAGAACAAGACTAGCTTCTCGAAAGTGAATAGCCTTTCCAATGAGCTTTGTAAACACGTTGGTAGGACTCTCCCCCTCATAATGAAAATAACACATTAATTTTTACTCATAAATACTATTTTACAATATTTCCTTAAAATTTTAATAGCTTTCTTCCCACAAAATCCTGTATAGCTAAAGGTGGGGGATTATTGATCATTTGTCAGTTTGATTGCTTACGACCCTTCCACACAGACAAACAACTCAGAATATAGAGGCAGAAAATTCCACGATATCTGCTTTGAACTGGGTTATCTGAGTCCACACAGCCATAAATCCCAGTTCAAAGCAGAACAAGTGGGGTTTTATTGATCTGTGTGGAAGGGGCCTTAATTTCTCTTCCTTGGAGAAGGAGTTTCATTACTGTCCTGCTCTCATCCCTCTTTCTTTCTTTCTCTTAAAGTAAGGACCTCATCACATGGTCCTTGAGAAGCATTTGAAGTGATATCAAAGCTACGTTTAGGGTGTTAAGACCTATATTTGTGGATGTGCTTCCTGTAAAGCATTTTTTACTAATCCATGCTAAATTAGCAGGTTCAGCCACCAAATGCAGAGCGACAACTCTCACAGAAGTCACTTCTTTCTAATCATCCTAAACATGTCTCATATCAAAGTTTTCCAAACGTATTAGTGCATAAAAACAGCAAGCACATGTTTCTTATGATGAGCTGTGACTGTTCCTGGGGAGGAGGAAAATGCTGTGTCTTTAGTAAGGCCTGCTGCTTGAAAGAGGTAACGGATCCAAGGTCAGTAAGTGTACAGAGAATCCTCCAATTTTCGTTTGCTTCGCAAGCGAATTATTCAGTCTGCTGGGTCTTATTCCACGCTGTCCAATAGGTTCAGCACCATGAAAAGTTCCTTTAAAGCTCACAATGAAAGTCAAAGTGGATTGACTGCCTTACTAACAGCAGAGTCAGTATTGACTGCTCATCCAACCCGTAGCCCACAAAAAATATTGATCTGGGACATAGCCTGCTGTACCAACAGAGCAGCCTATAAAAGCACCGAGTGATACATTTGTTTATCTGGTGACGCCATGGTCTGTTTCCCTTATAACACGAAGCACTGGATTATTCCCTATGCTGAGGCCCACTCATTGCACATTCCTCCATGAAGACTTGGTTCATTTTGTTTGGGACAGAATCCTTGTGATGTTTTGTGCTTGTGGTCACACTTCTTCCAAAAATGCACAAAGGTGAGAGAAGATGGCCTGAATTTGCCAGCTCGGAGTGGAGTGTTTCTTCAACCTGTTACCTGCTTCACTGTCTTTTTCTATCATTTATGTGCCACAATAGTCACTACCAGATGTATACTACAAAGATATATAAAAGGATTAAAGTCCTTAAAAGGGCAAGTCCCCCTCTGTATTTGGATGGAAGACTGGATGGAAGATTCATTTTAGGTGTGGTTTGCTATATTTTAGAGCAGTGTTTCTCAAACTGCTCCTCCAGGTGTTTTGGACTTCAGCTCCCAGAAATTCTAGTCAGTTTACCAGCTGTTAGGAATTCTATGAGCCAAAGTCCATAACATCTGGAGGAGCACAGTTTGAGAAACTCTGTTTTAGTGGAAATATCTGGCCAAGCCACTTCTGAGTATTCATTGCCTAAGAAACCTCTCTATGAAATGTATGGGGTCTCCATAGGTCAACAGGCAAGTTTAAGTCATGCACACAAGTCATTGCCTTATAAAGAGTTGGACCATTGGTTTTTTTAATAATAAAAATCAGCATTCCTGTCCGGCAGAAGCAATTTCTGATCTCAAATGGCTTTCTTTCAGCTCTCTCAGGGAATATTGAAAATGGATCTGGAAACATTGTCATGAAAAGGACACCTTCTGCGATTGAGATGTATTTCACAGCTGGAGAAATGATACTGTTTAGCTGGTATTGCACCACCTGACACCCACTGGGAAGTAGAAACCTTTCCACCCCATCCTCTGTTTGGATATCAGCCAGCATGCCAATGCCTTAAATCAGGGGTCCCCAAACTAAGGCCCGAGGGCCGGATGCGGCCCTCCGAGGTCATTTACCTGGCCCCCGCCCTCAGTTTTATAATATAATATATTGTATATACATATAATATTATAATAATATTATAATTTAATGCAATATAACACTAATAATAATACCATATAATAATATTAATTATATGTTCTGCATTACTTATAATATTACTAATAATATTACAGTATAGTGGTATAGTTCAATATTGTAATATATAATGCCTATATTGGGCTATGCTAATAATATAATATTTGTATGTACATATAATTTGTAAGCCACTCTGAGCCCCCTTTGGGGTCAGAAGGGTGTGATACAAGTGTAGTAAATAAATGCAGTAAATAAATAAATAATAAATAAATACATTTTAGACTTAGGCTCGCCCAAATCTGAAATGACTTGAAGGCGCACAACAACAACAACAACAACAACAACAACAACAACCCTAATTAACTTGCCTATCTCATTGGCCAGAAGCAGGACCACACTTCCCATTGAAATCCTGATCAATGTATGTTGGTTAAAATTGTTTTTATTTTTAAATATTGTATTGTTCTTTCATTTTTCTTGTTGTTGTTGTTGTTTTTGCACTACAAATAAGACATGTGCAGTGTGCATCAGAATTTGTTTGTTTGTTTTTTTCAAATGATAATCTGGCCCCTCAACAGTCTGAAGGATTGTGGACCGGCCCTCGGCTTAAAAAGTTTGGGGACCCCTGCCTTAAATCAAAAAACAGCTTTCTAAGACCTACAGAGATACTCACAGGAACACCTCAGCAAGCAAGAGTCCAAAGGAGGCAGATTAAAACCTGGGACCTCAATCCATGGCTGATATCAGATGAGAAACTCCTTCCTGGGCACACAGAAGACTAGGCAACTTGGAAGGCACTAAACAGTACTTGTCGGTATGTATTTATTTAGTGATCAATTGCTTCACCATTTTTAACTGCTATGTCTGACAAATAAGCTTGCCATATTGTCCCACCCTGCCTGCTAGGCACACTAATGCAGGCATCATGCAAATTGGATCTCAGTTATGCCAAACATATATATTAATAGCAGCTTTGTATAATTGTTCTTCTTTAAAGTGATGGTGGAGTGGAAAGTCCCATTGTGCTGCCATGGCTCCAATTGCCCTTCTGTTTTTTTTATCATGTCAGTAGCGACTTGAAAACATATTGCAAGTAGCATCTGGTGTGAGAGAATTGGCTGTCTACAGGGTACACCCTGATGTGATAGCTGGGAGCCTTCTCTCATGTCCCCACAAGCTAGGGCTGACAGATGGGAACTCACCCCATCTCGCGTATTTGAACCAGCAACCTTCAGGTCAGCAGTTCAGCCAGCACAAGAGTTTAACACGTTGTACGACTGCAGCTTCTCATGGTGATTTCCATTCAAAAACCTGCCCTCTCTCCTTTCACCACCGATTCTTGGGAAATTAATTGCAGAAGTGAGAAGAATGTCACATTGTTAGGGCAAGGGTCGAGATTCCTCTCTCACTTTCTTGGAGTTTGGTTTAGTGAGAAGGAAATGGAAAGTCATCTAATCATCTGAGATTAAAGATGGACTGATGTCTATCTGCACAAGCCTGACTTCAAAAATATAGCAGTGATTTTAGTCAAGCTTCTTGGGCTTTCATTTTAATCTCAGTGTTGACAGCATTATAGCCCTAGCATTCCTCCCATTTCCCCTCAGAGATAAGTCCATATCCCTGGATAACTGGTGGCACAGAAACCATGTTGACGCACAATCCCTGCTATGGCATTACAAAAAAGGCGAATGAAACAACAATTTGTTTTAATTAATACATTTATTTTAAATGATGTTTCAATTGACTTGAATGTGCCATCTGACATGGCCGGTGACTCCTGCTCAATGCCCAGGGGAAGGCGAAAAACCTCCAGGGTCTCCGGCCAATCTGCCCTGGAGGAAAATTCCTTCCCGACCCCAAAACGGCGATCAGCACCACTAACCCTGGGCATCCCACGAGCAAGAGCCATACGCAAGCGCCCCATCCCCACCATCCCTCTCTCCCCGTTGTTGTGCACTAGTCCAAAGGCCACCCTGCAAGCGCCGTGGCTCTCCTCTACAAGAGAAAACATTGGCCACCTGAATGGCAAATATACAATCCTTATTAATGCAGCTCTTCCACACTCACGTCATTTCCCACATCCATCTAAGCACCTACTCCGTTTCCTTGTTTACAATTACACTTTTTTTTACAAGTTGGAGACTGCCTTTCTCTGTCCATAAATTAGAATTCTGAAGATTTTCTAGGCGAAAAGGAAAGGAAAGGTCACAAATCTCTCTTTCAACACTGAAAAACCACCTTGAATCTGCTCAAAAGAAAATAAATTAATGTCCCAATAACATTCCTCTGAAAAAAGATAAAATAATTGGCCTTTGGGAATCAACACAAATTGGTGATGTTTTTCACCTTGTTCTCCTTGAAGAAGGAATGATACAAACAGCAACATTTCTTACCTGACTAGATATTTTTGTTATGTGCCTTGCTTTTGTGGCAAAGTATTAGTGCAAATCTTTTTGTCACCTATCTTCAAATAATGGGTCAAATGAGGATCCTTTTGCATTGGGCAATCCCTTCCAAATCTGCAAAGAAGTAACTAAATATGAAATAATTGTCAAACTGGGTTGCTGTGAGTTTTCTGGGCTTTATGGCCATGTTCCAAAAGCGTAGTCTCCTGATGCTTCATGGCCCGGAAAACTCACAGCAACCCAGTGATTCCGGCCATGAAAGCCTTCTACAACAAATTGTCAAACCATCATCATGACATTTTTAGTGAGCCAGCAAGGGAAAAAACGATTACGAAACTTTCTCTCCAGTAAATGATACCAACAGTTTGGTATCTGCAAAGAAATAACTAAATATGAAATCATTGTCAAACCATCAAAGGAAACAGCAAGGAGAAAAAAAAACTACCAAGGAAGCCAGTAAAGGATACCAACAGTCTGATTCAGAAGAGGAATTGGTTTCTTACCCATCATATGATCCCAGTGTCTCCCTGTCAGCAAATAAGATTTTTGAAGATATTTTAGACAGTTCCTAAAGTGAAGTTCACACACAGTTTTTTTTTCATTTTCAACATTCCCTTTCAACCCGCTCAATGGAAAATAAATTAATCAATATCTAAATGGACAGAATAAAGACACTTAAAGTATAAGTCCATATCCCCTGCTAGACCAAAAGAAGGATGGAGAAAAGGTGATAAAATTATTGGTCTTTTGCAATCAACACAAATATGTTTGAAGAAAAAGCATTATAAGAGGAATGCTTCTCACCTCAATGGAGTTTGTGTTACGCCTTGCTTTTTTGATCCTGCCAAACTATCAATGTTATGATCTTTGTTACCTGTCTTACAATAATGAATGATCTACAGAGCTTTTTGCATTGGACAATCCCTTCCAAAACTGCAAAACAAAAAGTCACCAAAGCATCAAGGAACCGTCACACTCACCCATCCAGAGAGCCAGCAAGGAAAAATACCACGGATCGTTCCCTACAGTAAAGGATACCATTTCAGGACTTACCATCACATTGGTGATGTCTGAATGTGACATTGCACACTTCTCTCTTATTGAATCAATTTGGTAACTAAAATAACTTTTAAGAATTTCTAAAATCTCTTGCAAACCTGGAAGGAAGTCAGTAACATAGCAAACAAATGTTAAACAACATAGTTGCTTCTGAAGCTTTCTAGAAAAATAGGAATAATGGCAATTTTTTTCTTTTCAGTAAATGAATTATTGCATGTATTCTAAAAATGTCTGTATAGAATACAACCTTGTCCAGCCAACTCCCAAAGTATACCTCCACATCTACTCTCTCAACGTCTTCTTCCTTTTCCCAGTTTGTTTTCACTCTGGATGGAGAAATCATTTTAACCACCACAATCAAAGATGAAAAAAAATATTAAGGAGGGAGCCAGACCATAAAATAAATGGCAACCTTTAGGTAGTGGGGATAATGAATTTCTTACCTAAGTTCTTAGATTCCTTTCTCCATAGAAAGCTGAGGAATGTAAGGCAGAGACTTTAGTCACTGTAAATTTTTGCAATATTTCATTTTTTCCCCAGATGCTTTTATTAGACACAACAGGATTGATTTGCAGTTCTTTCAAAATAGGAAAGCTCACTTTCATGTCTACAAAGAGGTTATATCCAAGTACAAAGTGGTAAAATAAATCTTTAGCCACTTGAGTATTTTCTTGGGTGTGAATTCTTTCAATTGAGAAACTTACCTCATGGAGACTTACCAATATGTTTGTTAAGTTCCCCGAAGGAGCTTAATACCTTCCTGAAGCAAGTCTTGTTCTTTCCCTTAGATTTGTGTTACATGTTCGCTGCTTCTAGAAGGTTGTCAAATACCTGAAATCTCATATTTTCCCAGTGAAATAGCTAGACAAAGTTAGGAAAAGACTTGGGCAACTGAATATCCTGAAATACTGTTCAATGGACTAAAGGAAAGCATTTTCCAAGATGTGCATTTCTCTCTCTAAGAAACATACCTCGTAAAGACTTATCAACAAGTTTGTAAGGTCACTGGAAAGATTCTTATCTTCCTGAAGTTGTTCTTTTGTTGCATGTTTGATCATGGTTTGTTTCATGCTTCATCATGGTCAAAACCATGGAATCTCATACTTTTCCAGGACAAAAATCTAGACAAAGTTAGGATAGACTTTGGTAGCCTAAAATCTTGACATTCTTACCTTATCTGCTGGATTCCTTTCTTCTGGACACAAATCTGTTAAAAACTAAAGGTTGTTTCTTACCTCTGAATTGCCATCTTGACCATATCTTTTGTTTGTTAAGTACACATTTTTATTTCAATTGCAATTTTTTTTCAATTGTAGTAAAGGATACCACTGAGGACCTACCTTCATGTTTATCACATTTGCCTGTGACATTTGTCCCATTTCTCTCTTTTGGATTAATTTCAGAACTATCATACCCTAAATCATGAGGGTTTTTAAAGAAAATTGTGTTGTTTACATTTCAAAATCATGTTAAAATCCATAATGTCTAAACTTTCTTTTTGCCACTCACTAATGAAAGAACTTTATTTTTAAAAATCTCTTTCCAGCCTGGAAATAGATTCGTTCATTAGCAAAGAATTGTTAAATGTCAAACATACTTCTAAGTCTTGCCTTGAAAAGATCGTCTGGTAGGAAAAGAACAATAATCTATTCTCTTTTTTGCTTCCAATAAATAACAAACTATAGAAATGTTAACTTTTAATTAGAATCTGACCTTTACATTTTCTGGTCAATTCCTCAAGACGAGGTCCATTTATAGCTTCAGTTTGTCTCCAGTTCACTTTCTCATACCAGTTTGTTTCCATTCTGTGCGGAGAAATTTATTATATATTTTATTTATTTATTTCATTTATACCTTGCCCTTTTCACCCCGAAGGGGACTTGGAACGGCCTTACAGATAGGCAGGAATTCAATGCCATAAACATACATTAAAATAAACAAATGTATTAAAACCAAAAAATTTAAAACATATCAATATCAAAATCCATTAATAAAATCACAAAATACAAAATCATGATTCCAGGCCATTCCATTTGTTATTTCACTATTTCATATTCTCTTATTGCACTAGAACTTTCTATCCAAAAGCTTTGTCCCATAACCACGTTTTTACTTTCTTCCTGAAGGTCAGGAGGGAGGGGGCTGCTCAAATTTCACTGGGGAGGGAGTTCCATAGGATATTTAACCATTGATACGTGACCATTAAATTCAGTCCTCACTCCAGACAAAGAAACAAAGCAGTAGACTTTAGCAATTAGAATTAACAAATTCCTTACTTCAACTCTTGGATTCCTTTCTTCCAGTCTCCTTCAAAATGAGAAATGCACTAGTGAGAAAGTCAGACATAGACTGGTCACCGTGAAATACTGAAATGCTTCCACTGCTTGCTTGATTTATTCCACCAGCTTTCAGAATATGCATGTTTATATATTCTCCCTACCAAACGAATTGATGTGCAATTATTTTAAACTGCAGAAATTCCATTTTAGTCCACAAAGAGGTTATATTTGAGAATAAAGTGAAGAATAAAGTGAAGAAATTTAGCCAGTATGAATATTTTCTGGGACACAAATTCTTCCTATTTAGAAACTTACCCCAGAGAGACTTCCAAACATGTTGGTGACATTCACTGGAGAGGTTTCACAATGTGTTCTTCCTGAAGCAAAAAAAGAAACCTGATAATAACATGCTTTGTTCTTTGTAATCAAATTGGTGGTACCATTAAGTCTCTGAAGATGAGTTTCCCAGTATACTTCAAAAAATATTGCTGGATTGATATTTTTCTGTATTATGTTCAAGATCACAAAATCTAGTCTTTCCATCTCGTATTTAATAACTAATATTGAATACGAAATTGTGTTAATGGAAGGGTTGGAGTGCATTTCTATTCAATTTCCAAAACTCCTCCACATTTGTAAAATAAATAAGCAAGGAAAATCCATAGTCAGAAAGCCAAGCAAAATAAGCATTGGTCACCATGAATCTCTGAAATGTTTCAACTACTGGATTTTTCCTCCCAACCACTTTTGGATTACAAAACAAGACTGATTTGCAGTGCTTTTAAAATATGAAAACTGTCATTTAGCTCTACAAAAGAAGTTATATACAAGTACAAAGTGATAAAAACAAACCTTTAACCACTGCGAATTTTTGAGATATGATTTTTTCCAATTAAGAAACTTACCCCATGGAGACTTACCAACATATTGGTGAAGTTCACTGGAGAGGTTTTTTTATTTTTTCCTGAAGCAAATCTTATATCAGATTTTTGTCACATCCTTCTTGATTCTTGAAGGCTGGCATAAGCCTGAAATCTCATTTTTTGGAATAAAATATCTGGGCAAATTTCAGAATAGACTTTGGCAAGTGGAAATATTTTAGAAACCTACCTCATCTGCTGGATTCTTTTTTTCCTGTTTTTATCCCATACTGTAAACCTCTTTTTTTTAAAGAACTGAAGGTTGTTTCTTACCTCTGAATTGCCTTCCTCGCTATATGTTCACTGTGTGAAGTACACATGATTTGTTTATCCTGTATAAAGGATACCATCTGAGGACCTACCTTCACATTTATGATGGTCATATGTCACACTGTCACACTTCCCTCTTCTTGAATCATTTTAACAACTGTCAGTAATCTCTTAAATCACATGTGTTTTTTTTTACTATTCATTGTTTATATTTTAAAATCATGTTTTCTTTATTTTCTCAGCACCCTCAGTTGAAAAAACTTCCTTTTAAAATCTCTTTCTAACCTGGAAAGTAGTCCACATGTGAGTAAACAAATGTTAAGTATCGTAATTACTTCTCGAGCTTGGTTAAAGATCTTAGCTAACAGTAAAGGAAACATGATCAATTATCTCTATTGTTTCAATAAATAACTTGTTTTGTGGAGCTGCTTTTACTAGCATCTAACCTTTACTTTTTCCAGTCAGTTTCTGAAGGAGAGGTCTACATCTTCCTTCAGTTTATGTCTGATTCTTTTTCTTTGTCCCAGTGTGTTTGCTTCGAATGGAAAACAATTCTTAACCACTGCAACCTGTCCTGACAAAATCCTGTTGAGAGCCATGCACAGAATTGAAGTTGCAGACTATAATGATGTGGAATGAAGAAATTGTTACCTCGGCTTATCAATTGCTTTCTATAAGGATCCTTCTCAATGTACTATAGTTAGAAATGCAGGCCAAATAATAATGATCATAACTTTATTCTTATACCCCATCACCATCTCGGGGTGGCTTACATATGAGACAAAATGCCCACAGACACAGTACAAAACAGAGCAAAACACAATTAAAATAAAAACATAGTTAAATATAACAATCCAAATAAAAGCACAATTCAACAGAATATAAGAGTATAAAACAGCAGCGTTCAAACTGAATCAAAACCATACTTAACAAGACCAATTGCTTGTAGTACAATGGACATGACCAGTCTATAAAAGGGCTGGGCATAAGATACTGCAATAATAATAATAATAATAATAAAAATAATAATAATAACAACAACAACAACAACAACAACAACAACAACAACAACTTTATTCGTATTCCGCCCAATCAGGGCAGATTCCAACATAAAATGGCAAACATTCAATGCCTCCATAAACAAACAAATACTGACATAAAAATCCCAGAGAAACCCCACATATAAAAATAACATTAAAACCTCACATCAATTTAAAGTCTAACATCAATAAATTAAACCTAACATCAATAAATTACACTACGTGTAGTCAAACAAAATTATATAAAAAATTATATAGAAATCAAAACAAGCATCCACATTAGTTTACAACAGTTTACCGCAAGCAGCGTACAATATAGATACAACATACCATGAAATATTAAAGTACTTTCACTTGTTCCAATGACTTTCAGAACACACATTTATTTGTCCTCCTATTTACAGTTCTTTAAAAATGGGAATGTTTCAAATCTACAAAGATGATACATCCAAATACAGAGTTAATAAACAAAATTTTAAACATCAATTAGAAAATGTACCTACCGATATCTTGGCAAAGATCACTGGAGAGGCACTTTACTTTCCCAAAGCCAGCCTTACTCTTTACCTTATATCTGATTTTTGTTTCATATTTGTTGTTTCCTGAAGCTTTTGAGAAACAGGAAATCTCATATTTTTTCAGCTAAAAATTAAGCCAAGTTAGGGAAAGATGTTGGCAAATGGAAATAGTGACATACCCACCTCATCTTCTGGATTCCCATCTTCCAGTAAATTTCAAACTGTACAACTTTGTTCTAGAACTCATCTCAATTGCCAGCCTTACCATAACCTCTCTCTTTTTTGCATTTTTTTTCATTTATCCCATATGCTATTTATATAATTCTTTGACTACTGTGAGTAGGAGGACTATTATGGTTTCTCAGTTTCCCTGATAAGAGATAAATGAATGAGAAATAGAGCAAGCTTACCTAGGAAGGTGATGTTTTGACACCTTGGCAGGAAAATAAGCACTTTGCTTTTCCATGTACTTTTATATAACATGTTTTTACAGAGCATATATTATCTACCTTTTCTTACTCCCCATTTTTGTTCATCCAGTCTTTCCCTCTTTTAGAGGGTCTTAGCTGTTTCTGTGGGACTCCTCTGCCTGCCTCTCTCTCCTTGGCTTGACTCATCTCCAAGGGAACCACGAAGGCATCAGAGAAGGAGCATCATCACTGCCTGCATCACAATCGCCAGCAGCAGGGCCAGGGTCAGATATCATTGGCCTCTTTTATATTACCATATCAAATCCAGATTATCTGCTTTGAACTGCATTATATGACTGCGTAGACTCATATAATCTAGTTCAAAGCAGATAATGTGGATTATCTGCTTTGATTATCTGGATTATAGGGCAGTGGAGAAGGGGCTATTGAGAGAAGTAATTTGCCAATGCTTAGGTTATTTCATTTATATGCTCTTTTCTACCAGAGTGGGTCCCATTTATGCTTCCAGAGATAATTAATCAGAAACATCTATATCTATATATCTAATAAAAGTGAAAATATGCACGTATGTGTCTGGGGTGTCCATTTACACAGAAAGGCTTCCGCTTCCACAAATAACTACAGCTCTCACTACTCAGGAGACACCAATGGACCTCCAATGACATTGCAGGTTATAGTGAGTGCCATGAACATGTCTACGAGCTCTGCCAATGTCCTCTACAAACAACATACTGTCCACCACCCAAGCGAAGGCCTTCCTACGGGGACAATTTCGTCCTGGATTTTCTGTTTTTCCTCCACCACAGACATCCTAGTGATTGTTATTCTATTAGTGTTTAATTTGCAAGACACCACCCACTGCCTCTCCCAAACCCTTTCCTATTCTTTTCTATGGCACACAGCAAACAGACGAACTGATCAGCAACTGAACATACTAGAGAGGTTTGGGGAGAATTCACCATAATTAATAGGAGTTGTAGGTACTGGGATGTATAGTTCACCTGCAATCTAAAATCACTCTGAACTCCACCAGATGGACCTAGAACTATGTAACTTGGCACACAGAACTCCCATAACCAACAAAAAATGTTGGAGGTTTTTGGAGGGATTTCTAGGACTTGTAGTTCACCTACATCCAGAGCGCACTACGAACCCAAACAATGATGGATCTGGACTAAACTTGGCATGCATACCCGATATGCCCAGATTTGAATACTGGTGGGTTTTGAGGGGAATTGGCCTAGAAATTTTGGAGTTGGAGGTACTGGGATTTATAGCTCACCTGCAATCAATGAGCACTCTGAACTAAGGCCAGTCTTACACCAGTCCAACTTTGGGACTGTTGTTTTGATAAGTGATTTGAGTGACTGGTGCAGTGTGAATCCATCTTTGTGTTTAGGTTTTTCTGAGGATGTGGGGATGAAAGTGGGCTGAATTGATTTGCTTTGGATGTGCACCAATTATCTGGCAATGAATCCAGATCTTTCTCTCTCTCTATATGTACACAGTCACGAACACCAAGGTAACTGTTCAAATCTCATTGCAACACAGTACCAGAGGTGGTCCAACGGCGAGGCTAAGTAGGCGGTCGCTGGTGGTGCACACCAACAGGGGGCGCACTCGAAGCTCCCCTGTGAAAACGTGGTGCCGCCGTGGCTCCGCCGTCGCCCACTGCCACCTCTTTTTTTCTGGGGCAGAATTTCTGTGGATGGGCAGAAGGGTCCCATCGCCCAAAATGGCCAATGGGACCCTTCTGCGCATGCGCAGAGGGTCGCTCGCTCGCGCAGTGACGTAAGGCATGCTGTATGCCTTACGTCACCGTGCGAGCGAGCGACCCCCTGTGCATGAGTGGGAGGGTCCCATTGGCTATTTTGAGCGATGGGAAACTTCCACGTATGCGCAGTGGGTCGCTTGCTCGCGCGGCACGGGTAAAGCACCCAAGTCGCCCGTCCGTACGAGTGATGGAAGCTTACCACCACCACCTTCAGGTCAGCAACCCTTGGCTGTTCGAATTTGGGGAGCAAGGTGAGCTCCCGCTGTTACCCCAGCTTCTGCCAACCTAGTAGTTTAGTGATTGTTTTTTTGGGGGGGCGCCAAAAGTTCTTTTCGCCTACACTTGAAAATTACCTTGGACCGGCTCTGGATAGCACTACCCTTGTGTTTGGCAGGTTTCTCCAATGCAAGTGAGGTAGTGAAGTCACAAAGAGTTTAAAGAGGGGAGAGCTTTTGGATAAAGGAAAATAGCTTTCACTGCGCTCACACTTGCCCTTCTCTTAGCTTCAGATGGTAACATGCATCTGTCTTTTCTCACACAGATTGCACTAGGTAACAACATTTTTCTGTTCCTGGTTTGAAAGTATTATTTCCTGTTTAATTGTGCAGTACTTACTTTGAAAGTAGTTGTTATACTTCTTAAACTTTGTTTTTGTGGCGGTGTGTTGACTGCGCCTTCGGGATTATGGTTGATGGTGATGGGATCCGAAGAGGAAGAAAAAACCCTCGTGAAGAGGGTTCACTGGAGGAGTTGCGCAGGAAGCGACTTAGAGAGCTATATGGGGGATCTTCTGAGGAAGATTCAGATGGGGAGTTTGGGGAAATGGATGCTGAGGAACAGGTGGTGGCTGGGGAAGTGGGCACTGAATGGGCACAGCCACCGGAGATGTCTGGGGATTTGGGGCCTATGGATACTACTGAACCTGGGGTTTCTGCAGGAGCTGACCCCACTTGGGATGCTTGGAGAAGGGAGGATGGTTCTTTAAGTGTTCATGGGGCTAAGTGTGGGCAGGATGATTGGGACTCCGATGAATTGCTAGGTACTCCAGATCCACAAGCTCTAGCTGTGTGGAGTTCGGACTCTGAGTAGATTTGGGACACCTGGTGTTTGGGTGTGAGTGTTTGGTCACCCAGGAGGAAGGGGAATAAAATGGGAATGTTTGGCCAATGCACTTTGTGTGTGGCAAGGTGTTGCTGAGGCGCCATTGGGATCTCTGTGTTTCCGTGAAGACTGGACTTGGACTGTGATTCGGATCTGCTGATACCATCTGGCTTGGCTCTCGCTGTGTCTTATCGTGGACCTGGTTTGGATGACTGCACCCTCTTCGGACTTTGGATTGAATTTGACCTGGCTTCTGTCTACGCTCCCTGACTGACGACTACTCCCGGCTTCTGACTTCTGGAATTTGCTGCTGCCTCTCGACCTGACCTTGGATTCTCCTGACGACGGCTATTCATCATCCCTTTGAAGCTTTGGCTTTATCTGCACTGTGGAAGCAGTTTTACTGCTCTTCTAGTTTGTTTGTTTTTAAGCCAGTTTGCTGTTTTTCTTTTGGAAACTGTCCCTTTAACTCCGCAGAGCCGGCTGTCTTGTTTTCAGAAACGGTTTGGAGCTGAAAGAAGCTTTTGCACTTTCTGTTATACTCTGCAGCTTTTGGAATGTTGCAAGCTTTCATTTATTTTGCATGTTATCTTGCAGTCAACTCTATTTGTTTCTTCTAAGCTGAATTGAAGCGTCCTTAGTTTTTATTGAATGCCAGCATGGGAAAATAGCATGGCTTGTTTTTGTGTTATTTTCGGCTTATCTTCAGAATAAACTCTGTTTTGTTTGTTAACTGGCGTCTGACTCTTGACAGGCTGTCACAAACTATGTGGCACTGGCTGAGACTCGATGAGATATTCATTGAAAAACTACAGCAAAAAGTGCTGTAGGATGACCCACAAGAACAAAGTTTTTTGCAGTGTAATAAACGTTTTCCATGTTTTTACAATAGAACCAATTAGGAAATAACATTCATAATAAAGAAACAAGAACTATGTTACATAGTGTTGTAGGTACCCTGAGAAATAGAGGGCTGATGCAGTTCATTCAATAGCTGATTTGGTCTTAATACAGAGTCTTTACATTATAGTTTTGCCTGCACCTTCCTTTAGCCCAGTGGTTCTCAACCTGTGGGTCCCCAGGTGTTTTGGTCTACAACTCCCAGAAATCCCAGCCAGTTTACCAGCTGTTAGGATTTCTGAGGGTTGAAGGCCAAAACATCTGGGGATCCACGGGTTGAGAACCACTGCTTTAGCATAAATGAAGCCATCCCTTTTGTAATGAAACTCATTCAAACAGTTCTGCTTTGGATGAACAAGAGTCAAAAAATTAGTAGAACATGTGTAGTATTGGAAGGCATTCCTTATAATTTTTATAATAAATAAATAAATAAATAATAAATTCAGTAATAATTGATACAGCTCCAAAGAAATCATCTGTGATGATGTAATGATATTTTAAAACCTCATCACATGGAGAGTTTTCCCCATTGTAAGACACTTTAGGTCCACTTCAAGGATGAAGGGGCACAAAACCCATCACATAACGTTTGCCTACTTCTGGCTGTCATCTGTTGCCTTTAGTCCTTGAAATGGAGCTGAAGTGTGCTGAAAGGAGGGAGTTCAGTACACAGTTCACGTTCTGAACCCGCGGTGTGCACCAGAATTGTCACAAATGCCGAAAAGCACATGTGATGGAAACGGACAGGTTCACATGTGTTGAATCATTTCTGTGATGTGGAGGAATGGATGCTCCTCACCGCTTTGTTTTCACTGCATTTTCTCTTTAATACTAATCAAGGCTTGAAATTGTGTTCTTGCTAATTTTTTAAACATAACTCGGGTCTAATGGAGGGAAGGAAAGCCTAGCAGGAGGGGATCTTGGCAAAGTGGCTTATAATTACACTGGAATAATGAAGGAAAGAAATGCCTTACAAGAGGGGATTGTGGCAAAGGGGTTTAAAAATCCCCTGTTTCCCCCCCTCAAATGGGATGAGTTCTATAGCAATCTTGGCTTTTGGATACTGAACTTATCCCTAATTTCTTTTAAAAGTAATATGTAGAGGACAGAGAAATGGATTCTGAATGCAGGCAACAATGGACGAAAATCTGAAGAGAGAAACATGTGTAATGGTAAGGCAGAACTTGAAATGGGATGATTGGAGACCTAACAGTATGATTCCCTTTGCTAGACAGACAGACCCCAAATGCTTCTCAAGGTCCATGAGATGAGGTCTTAACTTTGAGAGAAAGAGGGATGAGAGCAGGCCAGTAATGAAACTCCTTCTCCAAGGAAGAGAAATTAAGGCCCCTTCCACACAGATGAATAAAATCCCACATTTTCTGCTTTGGACTGGGTTTTATGACAGTGTGGACTCTGATAACCCAGTTCAGATAACGTGGAATTTTCTGCCTTGATATTCTGGGTTGTTTGTCTGTGTGGAAGGGTCGTAAGCAATCGACAAATGATCAATAATCCCCCACCTTTAGCTATACAGGATTTTGTGGGAAGAAAGCTATTAAATTTTTAAGGAAATACTGTAAAATAGTATTTATGAGTAAAATTAATGTATTATTTTCATTATGAGAGGGAGAGACCTACCAACATGTTTACAAAGCTCACTGGAGAGGTGGTTCACTTTCGAGAAGCTAGTCTTATTCTCTATCTTATATCAGGTTTTGGTGACATGTTTGCTGCCTTTTTAAGCTTGTCAGAAACCTGAAATCTCATATTTTCTTGCAAAAAATCTAGGAAAAGTAGGGGATAGACTTTGGCACCCTGAAATACTCACGTCATCCGTTGAATTTCTTTGGCCCTGTTTCTTTCAGGAAGCACAACTGTTCAGTCTAGAACAGACACTACTCGCCTTTTCTCTTGTTCTGCAATCTTAAAAGGAGAATGGCTTCCGTGATCCTTTGACATTCCTGGCATGATTTAGCCTCCATCTTCTGAGTAGTGTGGACACATGAAATAACATAGGACTCCTCGGTGGTGCAATGGGTTAAACCTTTGTGCAGGCAGGTCTGCTGGCTGACAGGTCGGTGATTCAAATCCGAGGATAGCGGGTGAGCTCCCTCTGTTAGCTCCAGCTCCCCATGCGGGAACATGAGAGAAACCTCCTACAGAATGGTAAAAACATCAAAACATCTGGGCATCCCCTGGGCAACATCCTTGCAGACGGCCAATTCTCTCACACCAGAAACAACTTGCAGTTTCCCAACATGCCCCTGACATACAAAAAATGAAATAACATCGCTACTGCCAGTGCTTTGGCCATTCTTACATCTCAGTGGTCCTGATTTCAGGGGTGGAGGATGAAAAATAAGGAAAACTCACTTGGTTAGATGACATTTTGATATGTCAATGTGAAAATGTTGGTTGGCTTGGGTTTTATGTTCTTTTTTTCTTTTTGGTATCTAACACTGGAGCCCTGGTGGCGAAGTGCGTTAAAGCACTGAGCTGGAGACCGAAAGGACCCAGGTTCAAACCCCGGGAGCGGCATGAGCAGCCGCTGTTAGCTCCAGCTCCTGCCAACCTAGCAGTTCGAAAACATGCCAATGTGAGTAGATCAATAGGTACCACTCCGGCGGGAAGGTAACAGCGCCCCATGCAGTCATGCCGGCCACATGATCTTGGAGGTGTCTACGGAAAACGCCGGCTCTTCAGTTTAGAAATGGAGATGAGCACCAACCCCCAGAGTCAGACATGACTGGACTTAACATCAGGGGAAACCTTTACCTTATCTAACAAAAAAGTACAGTGTCTTCTCTTATTCTCATTTTGAGCTGAATTGTTTTCCCCTTCAATGGATCCCAAGATATTTCAAGCAGCTCCCGTACAATCTCCCTCCCTCCTCGGCCTTGCTTTTTTACTGAGATTCATGTATCATTGAAAGCTTTATGAGGGCAGCAGAGCAAAAGCATCAAAACTATCATCATAATCACTATGTACAAATGGGGAAGGAGACTAAGTAACGTATTTATTTAATATGGGATTCAAACAGCCCACAATATCCTGTAAGTTAAAACAAAATAACTGAAACAATTTATAGTAAAATGTCCAACAGCATCAAACAGCTAATCCAATGAAAATACTAAAACAATGAAAACTCATTCAATGCATATTTTAAGAAAATCTGTATATTCATTGACGATCCCTCTGGCTCAACTCATGAAAAGCCAAAGAGCTGTTTCGATTTATTTATTGTGTCAGACACAAATTGAGGATACTGTTATAAAGTATTTTTAAAAACACAAACAAATTTAAACACTTGACATTATACTAGATTTCTTTTGACCAGAAGCTGGCCACTTGGAGTGCCTCTGGAGTCGCTGTGAGAAGGTCCTCCATTGTGCATGTGGCAGGACTCAGACAGCATTGTAGTGAGTGGTCTGTAATTTGGTCTTCTCCACACTCCCATGTCGTGGACTCCGCTTTGTAGCCCCATTTCTTAGGATTGGCTCTGCATCTCGTGGTCCCAGAGTGCAGTCTGTTCAGTGCCTTCCAAGTCGCCCAGTCTTCTGTGTGCCCAGGAGGGAGTCTCTCATCCGGTATCAGCCACTGATTGAGGTGTTTGGTTTAGCCTGCCACTTTTGGACTCTCGCTTGCTGAGGTGTTCCTGAGAGTATCTCTTAGGAAGCTGTTTCTTGATTTAAATCATTGGCATGCTGGCTGATATCCAAACAGATGATGGGCTGGCAATGTCAATGCCTTGGTCCTTTCATTACTGGCTGCTACATCCCGGTGTATGTCAAATGGTGCAATATCAGCTAAACAGTATAAAGCAGGGGTCCCCAAACTAAGGCCTGGGGGCCGGATGCGGCCCTCCAAGGTCATTTACCTTGCTCCCGCCCTCAGTTTTAGATGTAGGCTCACCCAAATGACTTGAAGGCACACAACAACAACAATTCTACTTAACTTGAGTATTTCATTGGCCAGAAGCAGGCCCACACTTCCCATTGAAATCCTGATAGGTTTACTGTATGTTGGTTAAAGTTGTTTTTATTTTTAAATATTGTATTGTTCTTTCATTTACTAATATTGTGCCATGGTAATTAATATAATATATTGTGTATACATATAAAATTGATACTAATATTATCATGTAATACAATACTAATAATAATAATACAATATAATAATATTAATTATATATTAAATGTAATATTACTAATAATATTGCAGTATATTGGTGTAGTACAATATAGTAATATATATTGCTAATATTGTGCTATGCTAACAATATAATATATTGCATGTACATAAAACTTGTAAGCTGCTCTGAGTTCCCTTCGGGGTGAGAGAGGGTGGGGTATAAATGTAGCAAATAAATAAATAAATAAATAAATGTTGTTGGGAGGGGGGGTTGCACTACAAATAAGACATGTGCATAGGAATTTGTCTGTTTTTTTTCCCAAATGATAATTCGGCCCCTCAACAGTCTGAGGGACCATGAACCGGCCCTCCACTTAAAAGGTTTGAGGACCCCTGGTATAAAGTCTCCAGTGGTGTAGGGCCTTGACATCCTGTGATAATGCAGCATGTCTCATTAAGAGCCACATCCACTATTTTAACATGGTGAGTTCTATTCCACACTGGGCGTATTCAGCAGCAGAGTAGCAAAGTGCAAGGGCAGATGTCTTCATTGTGCCTGGTTGTGATCCCCAGATTGTGCCAGTCAACTTTATTTATTTTATTTTATTTACAGTATTTATATTCCGTCCTCTTCACCTGAAGGGGACTCAGGGCAGATCACATTGTACACATATAAGGCAAACATTCAATGCCATATAAACATAGAACAGAGACAGAGACAGACACAGAGGCAATTTAAACCTCAGAGCATTTATAAAAAATATATATGTAATAACCTAAGCATTGGCAAACTACTTCTCTCAATGGCTTCTTCTCCACTATCTACATTTATCTGCTTTGAACTGGATTATATGAGTCTACACTATCATATAATGCAGTTCAAAGCAGATAATCTGGATGTTATATGGTAGTGTAAAAGAGGCCAATGATATCTGACCCTGGCCCTGCTGCTGGTGATTGTGATGCAACAGTGATGATGCTCCTTCTCTGATGCCTTCGTGGTTCCCGTGGAGATGACTCAAGCCAAGGAGAGAGAGGCAGGCAGAGGAGTCCCATGGAAACAGCTAAGTCCCTCTGATGGTAGGAAGGACTGAATTAACAAAATGGGGAGTAAGAAATGATAGATAATATATGCTCTGTAAAAACATGTTATATAAAAGTGCATGGAAAAGCAAAGTGCTTATTTTCCTGCCAAGGTGTCAAAACATCACCTTTCCAGGTAAGCGTGCTCTATTTCTCATTCATTTATCTCTTATCAGGGAAACCAAGAGAACAGAATAGTCCTCCTACTCACACCAGTCAAAGAATTATAGAAATAGTATATGGGATGTATGAAAAAATGAAAAAAGAGAGAGGAGAGATTATGGTAAGGCTGGCAGTTGAGATGAGTTCTAGAACAAAGTTGAACAGTTTGAAATTTACTGGAAGATGGGAATCCAGAAGATGAGGTGGGTATGTCAGCATTTCCAGTTGCTAACATCTCTTCTTACATTTGCTTTTTTTTTAGCTTTAAAAAATGAGATTTCAGATTTCTCAAAAGATTCAGGAAACTGCAAATATGAAAAAAAATCTGATATATAAGGTAAAGAGTAATGTTGGCTTTGGGAAAGTGATCTTTGCCAGCATGTCGGTAGGTATCTATGGGGTAAGTTTTTTAATTGATGTTTAAAAATTTATTAATTTATTGTGCCTCTGACACAATAAATAATAAGAGAGAGAGTGAGAGTGATTCATTGATTGATTTCAGGCTTCTGACAATCTTCAAAAAGGAGGAAATATGTGACGAATATCTGATAAAAGATTTCCTTCAGAAAAAATAAAAACCTCTCCAGCAAACTTCACCAGTATGTTGGTAAGTCTCCATGAAGGAACTTTCTACATTGGAAAAATTCATATCTCAACAAATTCACAGTGGTTAAAGGTTTGTTTTTATCACTTTGTACTTGTATATAACTTCTTTTTTTACCTAAATGACGGTTATCTCATTTTAAAAGAACTTCAAATCTACCTGTTTTGCATAGGGAATATCTAAGTAAGTTTCATCTGAATCGAGAAAAAAAATCTGAATTGAAACAAAAGAAATCTTGCATTTGAAATATTTCAATATTTTATGGTGACCAATGTCTATGTTTTTCTTTGCTTGGATTACTACTAACCGTAGCAGTTGACCATTCTGAAGGAGACTTTTATAAAGACTTTATAGGAACTATATAATATTCCAGCTGTTTTTGTTAAAAAGAAGAAGGCTCTTTGTTAAAAATTGAAATATATTGTCATTTTGTTTACATATCCTTCATATGATTAATAATTTTTGTTGTTTCCTTATTATCTAGTTCATTGTGTAAAATATAATGAAATACATTAACATTTTAAACATGAAATCCCCATGTTGGAATT
Organism: Anolis carolinensis; assembly: GCF_035594765.1. Taxonomy (NCBI): domain Eukaryota; kingdom Metazoa; phylum Chordata; class Lepidosauria; order Squamata; family Anolidae; genus Anolis; species Anolis carolinensis. Next base: position 202,283,841 of record NC_085842.1, read on the forward strand.
TTCTTTTCTTCCAGGAAATTTGTGAAGGGTTCCCAGACTTTCTTGAATACTGAAGGGTCTTTTATCTGAAGATATCTTGTCAAAATGTCATTTCTGCTATTTCACCTAATTTTTCTATCCAGTCTTCCATTTTTGGTGTTTCTTCTAGTTTCCACGTCTGCGCATACACAATTCTTGCTGCGGTTGTCAGAATGAAAAGTCTGTCATGTTTTCAAAAGTGATCTAACTGTCATGCCTAGTAAGAATGTCTCTGGATGCATGGGTATTTTTAGTTGAAGTATTTCAGTATTTCATGATGACAAGTCTTTGCCTGACTTTCTCACTATTGCATTTCTACATTTTGAAGGAGATTGGAAGAAAGGAATCCAAGAGTTGAAGTAAGCCCTTTATTAATTCTAGTTGCTAAAGTCTGCTGCTTTGTTTTTTTTTGGTTTTTTTCTGGCACTCAGTAGTGAGAACCGATTATAATTGACACTATCAATGGTTAAGTATCTTATGGAACTCCCTCCCCAATGAAATTTGAGCAGCCCCCTCCCTCCTGACCTTCAGGAAGAAAGTAAAAACGTGGTTATGGGACCAAGCTTCTGGATAGTAAGTTCTAGTGCAATAAGAGAATATGAAATAGTGAAATGAATGACAAATGGAACAGCCTTGAATCACGATTTTGGATGGCGTGATTTTAATAATGGATTTTAATATTGATATGTTTTGATTTTTTAGTTTAAATATATTTGCTTATTTTACTGTATGTTTATAGCATTGAATTCCTGCCTATCTGTAAGGCTGCTCTGAGTCCCCTTCAGGGTGAAAAGGGCGAGATATAAATGAAGTGATAAATAAAATGAGTAATAGATTTCTCCATACAGAATGGAAACAGACTGGTATGAGAAAGAGAACTGGAGACATACTGAAGCTATAAATGGACCTCTTCTTGAGGAATTGACCAAAAAAAGTAAGGGTCAGATTCTAATTAAATTTTTACATTTCTATAGTGTGTTATTTATTGGAAACAAAATAGGTAATTGATTATTGTTCCTTTCCTGCCAAATGAACTTTTCAAGCCAAGACTTAGAAGTATGTATGACTTTTAACAATTCTTTGCTCATTTATGGATTTATTTCCAGGTTGGAAAGAGGATTCTAAAAGATAAAGTTCTTTAATTAGAGAGTGGCAAAAAGAAAGTTTAGAAATTATGGATTTTAACATGATTTTAAAATATAAACAACACAATTTTCTTTTTTTAAAAAACCTGTGACTTAAGGTATGATAGTTCAAGAAGAGAGAGAAATGGGACAAATGTCACAGGCAAATATTATAAACGTGAAGGTAGGTCCTCAATGATATCCTTTACTGCAGTGAAAAGAAAAATTTGCGATGTAAATAAAAATGTGTACTTTGCAAACAAAATATATGGTCAAGATGGCAATTCAGAGGTAAGAAAAAGCCTTTAGTTGTTTAACAGAGATTGTTGGCCAGAAGATCACTGGTAGATTTGGTAGATTTCAGCTACCAAAGTCTATCCCAACTTTGTCTAGATTTTTGTCCTGGAAAAATATGAGATTCCATGGCTCTGACAACCTTCAAGATGAAGCAAAAGTGTAACCAAAATCTGATATAAGATAAAAATCAACTTCAAGAAAGTAGGAATCTCTCCAGTGACCTCACAAACTTGTTGGTAAGTCTCTACGAGATACGTTTCTTTGCATATCTTGGAAAATGCTTTTCCTTTAGTCCATTAAACAATATTTCAGGATTTCCAGTTGCCAGAGTCTTGCCCTAACTTTTTTAGATATTTCACTGGGAACATAGGAGATTTCAGGCATCTGACAACCTTCAAGAAGCAGCAAACATGTAACACAAATCTAAGGGAAAGAACAAGACTGGCATCAGGAAGGTATACAGCTTCTTCGGGGGAATTTAACAAACATATTGGTAAGTCTCCATGAGGTAAGTTTCTTAACTAAAAGAATTCACACCCAAGAAAATACTCAAGTGGCTAAAGATTTATTTTTCCACTTTGTACTTGGATATAACCTCTTGATAGACATGAAAGCAAGCTTTCCTATTTTGAAAGAACCGCAAATCAATCCTGTTGTGTCTAATAAAAGCATCTGGAAAAAAGATGAAATATTGCAAAAATTTGCAGTGACTAAAGTCTCTGCCTTACATTTCTCAGCTTTCTATGGAGAAAGGAATCATTAGGTAAGCACTTCCATTATCCCCAATACCTAAAGGTTGCCATTTATTTCATTGTCTGGCTCTCTCCACAATATTTTTTTCAGCATTGATTGCGGTGGTTAAAATTATTTCTCCATACAGAATGCAAACACACTGGGAAAAGGAGGAAGACGTTGAGAGAGTAGACGTGGAGCTATACTTTGGAAATTGGCTGGGCCAGGTTGTATTCTATATAGACATTTTTAGCATACATGCAGTAATTCATTTATTGAAAAGAAAAAATGGTAATTGTTCCTATTTTTCTGGAAAGCCCCAGAAGCAAATATGTTGTTAAATATTTGTTTGCTTTTACGTGGACTTCCTTCCAGGTTTGCAAGATATTTTACCAGTTCTGAAATGTGGGCGACATGAAAAAGAATGCAAAAACTCCTTAATCTTAACAAAGTTTTTAAAAAGAAAACTGTCCCATTTGATTTTAGTTGCCAAATTGATTCAATAAGAGAGAAGTGTGCAGTGTCACAGACAGACATCACCAATGTGATGGTAAGTCCTGAAATGGTATCCTTTACTGTAGGGAAAGATCTGTGATACTTCTTCTTGCTGGCTCACTAGACAGGTCAGTGTGATGGTTCTTTGATGCTTTGGTGACTTTTTGTTTTGCAGTTTTGGAAGAGATGCAAAAATCTCTGTAGATAAGTCACTATTGTAAAATAGGTAACAAAGATAATAACATTGATAGTTTGGCAAGATCAAGAAAGCAAGGCATAGAGCAAACTCCAGTGAGGTAAGAAACAGTCCCTCTTGTAGTGTTGTTTTTTCAAACAAATTTTTGTTGATTGCCAAAAACCAACTATTTCATCACCTTTTCTGCATTCTTCTTTTGGTCTTTTCCAATGAATAATGCCATTTAGATATTGGTTAATTTCCCTTTGAGCAGGTTGAAAGGGAATGTTGAAAATGTAAGAAACTGGATGTGAAGAAACTTCACTTTAGGAATTGTCTAGAATATCTTCAAAAATCTTATTTGCTGACAGGGAAACACACCTGGGTCAGATGACAAGTATGAAAGCAATTCCTCTTGTGAATCAAACTGTTGGTATCCTTTACTGGCTTCCTTGAAATGTTTTTTTTTCCTTGTTATTCACTGAAAAATTCCCTTTGATGGTTTGACAGTGATTTGATATTTAGTTATTTCTTTGCAGATACCAAACTGTTGGTATCATTTAATGGAGAGAAAGGTTTGTAATCATTTTTTCCTTGCTGGCTCACTAAAAATGTCACAATGATGATTTGACAATTTGTTGTAGAAGGCTCTCATGGCCAGAATCACTGGGTTGCTGTGAGTTTTCTGGGCTGTGTGGAGACTATGCTTCTGGAACATGGCCATACAGCCCGGAAAACTCACAGTAACCTGATTTAACATTTATTTCTTATTTAGTTACTTCTTTGCAGATTTGGGAAGGGATTGTCCAATGTAATAGGATCGGCAGGTGACCCATTATTTGAAGATAGGTGACAAAAAGAATTACACTAATACTTTGGCAAGAAAGCAAGGCACATAACATAAAAATATCTAGTCAGGTAAGAAATGTTACTGTTTGCATCTTTCCTTCTTCAAGGACAACAAGGCACAAAACATCACCAATTTGTGTCAAAGACAGAACGCCACAAGATCAAAGATAACAGAGTTTATTGGATAACAGAACTCAAAATGCCCGTAAAATACAAGGGCCAGGCAGTATTAGCCTTTAAAAGCAAAAAGGGGCAAGGAAAAACGTTCAAAAGATAAACCGGATTAAACCGGAGTTTAATCCGGGTAAAAACAAAACAGCTTGCTTCAGCCTGGGGATAAACAAAACAGAAGCCGGGGAACAAAGTGTTCAAAAGAATGCAATTAATTGGCAGCAGATTCCTCTCTGCTGCCAGCACTGTGCTTTGAGTAACTTGAGTCACTCCTCCACACAGCAGGCAAGATTTCCAATACACACAGATCAGCCGAGGATTGAAGCAGTAGAGTAGACCCAGTTCCTTTCCGTAGTTCAAGCCAGAAGCAGACGTTTGTAGATTCACCAAGTCCGAGTAGGGGGAAGTCAAGCCGTGGTCAGTTCAGTCCGAAATCCAAAGCAGGAGATGGCGTCCGTCAAGAAGACGACGGAAGGTCAAAGCTAATGAGATTAAGCACAAGTTTGCACAAACAAAAGCCCACACAATTCCTCCCGCCGTCTGACCCCAAATTCCAAAACAACTTACGTATCAGCACACGAAAACACACCAGTCTTCAGGAAAGCGTCCCACACAGATCCCAAGCGTTCGTCCAGATTACCTTGCCCAACGCAATTTGCAATTGCTCCCAAGCCTCATTTTATGCCAGTTACAAATCCTCATCACTATCAGCTGCCCTCCTTAACCCGGGCGTTTCCTCATCACTTTCCTCATCAGAGCTGGAACACCTCTGACTACGCCCCACAGCATCCCCAGCTGTGGATCCCGTCCCATCCCTCCAGCTTGTCCATGGGTCTAATCCTGAAGGTCCCCATTCATCTTCCATCCCATCATTGCCAGTGGCACCCAATTCCTCCCTCACCCGAGTCCAATCCATCTCATCCTCCTCCGAGCTAACCAGCCCCTCCTCCATTCTCTCCGTAAACCCCTCAAAAGACTCTTCGTCAGATGGTGCTGCAAAGATATCTCGCAGTCTCTTTCTTTCTCGCTCCTCGAGAGTATCTGACTCTCGAGGAGTCTTACGCCCACGTCTGCCAGTAACAGAGCCATGAGGCTCAATCATAACAATTTGTGTCGATTCCCATAGGCCAATTATTTTATCATTTTTGGAAGTCTTTTCCAATGAATATTATTGAGATATTAATTTAATTTATTTTAAGCAGATTCAAGGTGGTTTTCAGAGTTGATAGAGAGATGTGTGACCTTTCCTTTTCACACTTGCTGGAAAATCTTCAACATTCTAATTTACAGACAGAGAAAGGCAGTCACCAACTTGTAAAAAAAAAAGTGTAATTGAAAACAAGGAAACCTGGTATGCGTCTAGATGGATGTGGAAAATGACATGAGCATGGAAGAGCTGCATTAATAAGGATTGTATATTTGCCATTCAGGTGGCCAATGTTTTCTCTTGTAGAGGAGAGCCACGGCGCTTGCAGGGTGGCCTTTGGACTACCGCACAACAACGGGGAGAGAGGGATGGGGCGCTTGCGTATGGCTCTTGCTCGTGGGATGCCCAGGGCTAGTGGTGCTGATCGCCATTTTGGGGTCGGGAAGGAATTTTCCTCCAGGGCAGATTGGCCGGAGACCCTGGAGGTTTTTCGCCTTCCCCTGGGCATTGAGCAGGAGTCACCGGCCATGTCAGATGGCACATTCTGGTCAATTAAAACAGCATCTTAAAATAAATATATTAATTTAAACAAATGATTGCTTCCTTCACTTTTTTTCCAATACCATTGCAGTGATTCTGCGTCAACATGGCTGCTGTGCCACCAGCTAGGGATATGGACTTACACTTTAAGTATCTTGATTCTGTCATCATTGCAGTTTTCAGCTTTATATCTAGGGTCTCAATTTTGGTGAAATCAATTTCAATTCTATATTGTAAAAGAGATCTATCTCTGAGGGGAAATGGGAGGAATGTTAGGGCTATAATGCTGTCAACACTGAGATTAAAATAAAAGCCAAAGAAGCTTGACGAAAATCACTGCTATATTTTTGAGGTCAGGTATGTGCAGATGGACATCAACCCATTTTTTATCTCAGGTGATTAGGTGGATTTCCATTTCCTTCTCACTAAACTAAACTCCAAGAAGGTGAGAGAGGAATCTTGACCCTTGCCCTAACAATGTGACATTTTTCTCACTTCTGCAATTAATTTCCCAAGAATCGGCGATGAAAGGAGAGAGGGCAGGTCTTTGAATGGAAATCACTGCGAGGAGCTGTGGTGGCACAATGGAAATCACTGCTGACCTGAAGGTTGGGTTACTGACCTGAAGATTGCCAGTTCGAATACACGAGATGGATGAGCTCCCATATGTCAGCTCTAGCTTGTGGGGACATGAAACAAGGCTCCCAGCTATCACATCAGGGTGTCCCCTGTAGACAGCCAATTCTCTCACACCAGAAGCTACTTGCAATATGTTTTCAAGCCGCTTCTGACATGATAAAAAAACACAAGGGCAATTGGAGCCATGGCAGCCCAGTGGGACTTTCCACTCCACCATCACTACATTCAGGAGTTTACTCCAAGACTTTAAAGAAAAACAATTATACAAAGCTGCTATTAATATATATGTTTGGCATAACTGAGATCCAATTTGCATGATGCCTGCATTAGTGTGCCTAGCAGGCAGGGTGGAACAATATGGCAAGCTTATTTGTCAGACATAGCAGTTAAAATGGTAAAGCAATTTATCACTAAATAAATACATACCGGCAAGTACTGTTCAGTGCCTTCCAAGTTGCCTAGTCTTCTGTGTGCCCAGAAAGGAGTTTCTCATCTGATATCAGCCATGGATTGAGGGCCCAGGTTTTAATCTGCCACCTTTGGACTCTTGCTTGCTGAAGTGTTCCTGTGAGTATCTCTGTAGACCTTAGAAAGCTGTTTTTTGATTTAAGGCATTGGCACGCTGGCTGATATCCGAACAGAGGATTGGGAGGAAAGGTCTCTACTTCCCAGTGGGTGTCAGGTGGTGCAATACCAGCTAAACAGTATCATTTCTCCAGCTGTGAAATACATCTCAATCGCAGAAGGTGTCCTTTTCATGACAATGTTTCCAGATCCATTTTCAATATTCCCCGAGAGAGCTGAAAGAAAGCCATTTGAGTTCCGAAATTATTTCTGCCAGACAGGAATGCTGATTTTTATTATTAAAAAAACCAATGGTCCAACTCTTTATAAGGCAATGACTTGTGTGCTGGCTGAACTGCTGACCTGAAGGTTGGGTTGCTGACCTGAAGGTTGCTGGTTCGAATACGTGAGATGGGGTGAGTTCCCATCTGTCAGCTCTAGCTTGTGGGGACATGAGAGAAGGCTCCCAGCTATCACATCCGGACATCCCCTGTAGACGGCCAATACTCTCACACCAGAAGTTACTTGCAACATGTTTTCAAGCCGCTTCTGACATGATAAAAAAAAACACAAGGGCAATTGGAGCCATGGCAACCCAGCCGGACTTCCCACTCCACCATCACTACATCCAGGAGTTTGTTCCAAGACTTTAAAGAAAAACAGTTATATAAAGCAGCTATTAATTTATTTGCTTGGCACAACTGAGATCCAATTTGCATGATGCTTGCATTAGTGTGCCTAGTAGACAGCGTGTGACAATATGGCAAGCTTATTTCTCAGACATAACAGTTAAAAATGGTGAAGCAATTGATCACTAAATAAATACATACCGGTAAGTACTGTTCAGTGCCTTCCACGTTGGCCAGTCTACTGCGTGCCCAGGAAGGAGTTTCTCATCTGATATCAGCTGTGGATTGAAGGCCCAGATTTTAACCTTCCACTTTTGGACTCTTGCTTGCTGAGGTGTTTCTGCGAGTATCTCTGTAGTTCTTAGAAAGCTGTTTTTTGATTTAAGACATTGGCATGCTGGCTGATATCTGAACGAAGGATGGGGTGGAGAGGTCACTGTCTTAGTTCTTTCAGTATTGGCCTCTACTTCCCAGTGGGTGTCAGGTGGTGCAATACCAGCTAAACAGTATAATTTCTCCAGCTGTGAAATACATCTCAATTGCAGAAGGTGTCCTTTTCATGACAATGTTTCCAGATTCCTTTTCAATATTCCCCAAGAGAGCTGAAAGAAAGCCATTTGAGATCCGAAATTGCTTCTGCCAGACAGGAATGCTGATTTTTATTATTAAAAAAACCAATGGTCCAACTCTTTATAAGACAATGACGTGTGTATGAATTAAACTTGCCTGTTGACCTATGTAGACCTCATACATTTCATAGAGGGGTTTCTTAGGCAAGGAATGCTCAAAAGTGGCTTCGCCAGGTCTTTCCTCTAAAACAGAGTTTCTCAAACTGTGCTCCTCCAGATGTTTTGGACTTCAGCTCATAGAATTCCTAACAGCTGGTAAACTGACTAGGATTTCTGGGAGCTGAAGTCCAAAACACCTGGAGGAGCAGTTTGAGAAACACTGCTCTAAAATATAGCAAACCACACCTAAAATGAATCTTCCATCCACTCTTCCATCCAAATTCAGAGGGGGACTTGCCCCTTTAAGGACTTTAACCCTTTTATATATCTTTGTAGTATACATCTGGTAGTGACTATTGTAGCACAGGTTGAAGAAACACACCACTCTGAGCTGGGAAATTCAGGCCATCTTCTCTCACCTTTGTGCACTTTTGGAAGGAATGTGCAATGAGTGTGCCTCAGGATTGGGAATAATCCACTGCTCCATGTTATATGGGAAACAGACAATGGTGCCATCAGATAAGCAAATGTGATGCTCAATGCTTTTATAGGCTGCTCTGTTGGTACAACAGGCTATGTTCCCAGATCAATTTTTTTGTGGGCTACGGGTTGGAGGAGCAGACAATACTGACTCTGCTGTTAGTAAGGCAGTAAATCCACTTTGACTTCCATTGTGAGCTTTAAAGGAACTTTCCATGGTGCTGAACCTATTGGACGGCGTGGAATAGGACCCAGCACTCTCAATAATTCCCTTGGGAAGCAAACGAAAATTGGAGGATTCTCTGTACACTTACTGACCTTGGATCCGTTACCTCTTTCAAGCAGTAGGCCTTACTAAAGATACAGCACTTTTCTCATCCCCAGGAACAGTCACAGCTCATCATAAGATACCTGTACTTGCTGTTTTTATGCACTAATACATTTGGAAAACTTTGATATGAGACATGTTCAGGATGATTAGAAAGAAGTGACTTCTGTGAGAGTCATTGCTCTGCATTTGGTGGCTGAACCTGCTAATTTAGCATGGATTAGTGAAAAATGCTTTACAGGCAACACATCCGCAAATATAGGTTCTTAACACCCTAAACGTAGCTTTGATATCACTTCAAATTCTTCTCAAGGTCCATGTGATGAGGTCCTTACTTTAAGAGAAAGAAAGAGGGATGAGAGCAGGACAGTAATGAAACTCCTTCTCCAAGGAAGAGAAATTAAGGCCCCTTCCACACAGATGAATAAATCTCCACTTGTTCTGCTTTGAACTGGAATATAGGGTAGTGTGGACTCAGATAACCCAGTTCAAAGCAAATATCGTGGAATTTTCTGCCTTGATATTCTGGGTTATATGGCTGTGTGGAAGCAATCAAATTGGCAAATGATCAATAATCCTCCACCTTTAGCCACACAGAACAGGATCTTGTGGGAAGAAAGCTATTAAAATTTTAAGGAAATACTGTAAAATAGTATTTATGAGTAAAAATTAATGTATGAGAGCAAGAAACCTACCAATATGTTTACAAAGTTCAATGGAAAGGTTCAATGGTGAAATGGGTTAAACCCTTGTGCAGGCAGGACTGCTGGCCAACAGGTTAACAGTTCGAATCCGGGCATAGCGGGTGAGCTCCCTCTGTTAGCTCCAGCTCCCCATGCAGGAACATGAAAGAAACCTCCCACAAGATGGTAAAAACATCAAAACATCTGGGCATCCCCTGGGCATCATCCTTGCAGACGGCCAATTCTCTCACACCAGAAACAACTTGCAGTTTCTCAACATGCCCCGACATACAAAAAATGAAATAACATCGCTAAATATGAAAAACTCACTTGGTTAGATGACATTTTTATATGTCAATGTGAAAATGTTGGGTTGGCTTGGGTTTTATGTTCTTTTTTTCTTTTTGTTATCTAAAAAAAAGTAGTGTATTCTCTTATTCCCATTTTGAGCTGAATCGTTTCCCCCTTCAATGGATCCCAAGATATTTCAAGTGGCTCCCATACAATCTCCCTCCCTCCTCAGCCTTGCTTTTTACTGAGATTCATGCATCATTGAAAGCTTTATGAGGGCCGCAGACCAAAAGCATCAAACCTTTCATCATAAACACTATGTACAAATGGGGGAGAAGACTAAGTAACTTATTTATTTAATATTGGACTCAAAGAGCCCAAAGTATACTGTAAGTTAAAACAAAATAGTTGAAACAGCATCAAACAGCTAATCCAATGAAAACACATTCAATGCATATTTTTTTAATCTGGTATATTCACTGAAGTTCCCTTTGGCTCAACTCATCAAAAGCCAAAGGGCTGTTTAATTATTGTGTCAGACGCGAATTGAGGTTACTGTTGCAATGTATTTTAAAAAACACAAACAGTTAAAAACTTGACATTATACTAGATTTCTTTTGACCAGAAGCTGGCCACTTGGAGTGCCTCTGGTGTCGCTGTGAGAAGGTCCTCCATTGTGCATGTAACAGGGCTCAGGCTGCATTGTAGTAAGTGATTTGTGGTTTGCTCTTCTCCACACCCGCATGTCGTGGACTCCACTTTGTAGCCCTATTTCTTAAGGTTGGCTCTGCATCTCGTGGTCCCAGAGTGCAGTCTGTTCCAAGTCGCTTTCCAAGTCGCCCAGTCTTCAGTGTGTCCAGGAGAGAGTCTCTCATCCGGTATCAGCCACTGATTGAGGTGTTGGGTTTTAGCCTGCCACTTTTGGACTCTTGCTTGCTGAGGTGTTCCTGCGAGTATCTCTTAGGAAACTGTTTCTTGATTTAAGTCATTGGTGTGCTGGCTGATATCCAAACAGAGGATGGGCTGGCAATGTCAATGCCTTGGTACTTTCATTACTGGCTGCTATATCCCAACGGATGTTAGGTGGTGCAATACCGCCTAAACAGTATAATTTCTCCAGCTGTGTACGTGTAGACATCCTATGATAATGTGGCATACCTTAATAAGAGCCACATCCACAATTTTAACATGGTGAGATCTATTTGACACTGGGCATACGCATTCAGCAGCAGAGCAGCAAAGCGCAAGGACAGATGTGTTCACTGTGTCTGATTGTCATCCCCAGGTTGTGTCAGTCAGTTTTCATATGACATTATTTCTAGCACCCGCTTTTTGCTTGATAGTCAAGCAATGCTACTTGTAAGTCAGAGTATTTATAAATAACTAAATGAAATAACCTAAGCATTGGCAAACTACTTCTCTCAATGGCCCCTTCTACACTGCCCTATAATTCAGATGATCAAAGCAGATAATCTACATAATCTGAACTGGATTATATGAGTCTACACTGCCATATAATGCACTTCAAAGCAGATAATCTGGATTTTCTATGGTAGTGTAAAAAAGGCCAATGATATCTGACCCTGGCTCTGCTGCTGGCGATTGTGATGCAACAGTGATGCTGCTCCTTCTATGACGCCTTCGTGGTTCCCGTGGAGATGAGTCAAGCCAAGGAGAGAGAGGCAGGCAGAGGAGTCCCATGGAAACAGCTAAGTCCCTCTGATGGAGGGAAAGACTGAATTAACAAAATGGGGAGTAAGAAATGATAGATATATGCTCTGTAAAAACATGTTATAACAAATTGTTTATTTTCCTGCTAAGGTGTCAAAACATCACCTTTCCAGGTAAGCTTGCTGTATTTCTCATTCATTTATCTCTTATCAGGGAAACTGAGACAACAGAATAGTCCTCCTACTCACAGCAGTCAAATAATTATATAAATAGCATATGGGATAAAAGAAAAATGCAAAAAAGAGAGAGATTATGGTAAGGCTGACAGTTGAGATGAGTTCTAGCACAAAGTTGCACAGTTTGAAATTTACTGGAAGATGGAAATCCAGAAGATGAGGTGGGTATGTCAGTATTTCCAGTTGCCAACATCTTTTCTTAAATTTGCTTTTTTTAGCTGAAAACATATAAGATTTCAGATTTCTCAAAAGTTTCAGGAAACTGCAAATATGAAAAAAAAATCTGATGTAAGGTAAAGAGTAAGGTTGGCTTTGGGAAAGTAAAGTACCCCTCCAGTGATCTTTGCCAACATGTCGGTAGGTTTCTATGGGGTATGTTTTTAAATGGATGTTTAAAATTTTATTAACTAACTGTACTTCTGACACAAAAAATAATAAGAGAGACTGAGATAGATAGATAGATAGATAGATAGATAGATAGATAGATAGATAGATAGATAGATGATAGATAGAGATAGATGATTGATTGATTGATTTCAGGCTGCTGACAATCTTCAAAAAGCAGAAAATATGTGACAAAAATCTGATATAAGACTTGTTTCAGAAAAAATAAAAACCTCTCCAGCAGACTTCACCAATATATTGGTAAGTCCCCATGAAATTGGGAAAAAATCATATCGCAACAAATTCTCAGTGGTTAAAGGTTTGTTTTTATCACTTTGTGCTTGTATATAACTTCTTCTTTTTTTTTTTTTAACCTAAATGACAGTTATCCTATTTTAAAAGAACTGCAAATCTACCTGTGTTGCATAGGAAATATCTAAATAAGTTTAATCTGAATTGAAACAAAGCAATCTGAATTGAAACAAAACAATCTTGCATTTGAAATATTTCAATATTTCATGGTGACCAAAATCTATTTTTTTTTTTTTGGCCTGGATTACTAACTACAGCAATTGACCATTCTGAAGGAGAATTTTATATAGACTTTATAGGAACTATATAATCTTCCAGCTGTTTTTGTTTAAAAGAAGGCTCCTTTTCCAAAATTGAAATATATTGTCAATGTTTTACATATCCTTCTCATATGCATTGTTGTTTCCATATCATATATTTGGAAGCATACTGGGAAATGCGTCTTCAGGAACTTAATGGCACAACCGATTTGGTTACATAGATCATCCAAAGCATGTTGACATCAGGTTTCTTTTCTTGCCTCAAGGAGAACACATAGTGAAACCTCTCCAGTGAATGTCACCAACATGTTTGGAAATTTCTGTGGGGTAAGTTTCTAAATGGGAAGAATTCCTGTCCTGGAAAATATTCATGCTGGTTAAAGATTATTTCTTCACTTTATTCTCATATATAGCATCTTTGTGGACTGAAAGGGAAAATTTCCACAGTTTAAAATAATTGTACATAAATCCATTTGGTAGGGAGAATATATAAACATGCATATTCTGAAAGATGGTGGAACAAATCAACCAAGCATTTCAGTATTTCATGGTGACCAGTCTTTGCCTGACTTTCTCACTAGTGCATTTCTACATTTTGAAGGAGATTGGAAGAAAGGAATCAATCCAAGAGATGAAGTAAGCCCTTTATTAATTCTAGTTGCTAAAGTCTGCTGCTTTGTTTCTTTATCTTTGTTTCTTTATCTTTATAGTAAGTTCTAGTGCAAGAAGATAATATGGAATAGAGAAATAACAAATGGAACAGCCTGGAATCATGATTTTGGATGGCGTGATTTTATTAATGGTTTTTGATATTGATATGTGTTAATTTTTTGGTTTTAAAACATTTGCTTATTTTACTGTATGTTGATGACATTGACTTACTATCTGGAAGGCCATTCTGAGTACCCCTTTGGGGTGAATAGAGTGGGATATAAATGAAGTAAATAAATAAAATGAATAATAAATTTCTCCATACAGAATAGAAACAAACTGGTGTGAGAAAGAGACCTGGAGACATACTGAAGCTATAAACGGACCTCTTCTTCAGGAATTGACCAGAAAATGTAAAGGTCAGATTCTTGTTAAAATTTAACATTTCTAAAATCCATTATTTATTGGAAACAAAACAGATAATTGATTATTGTTCCTTTCTTGCCAGATGAAATTTTCAAGCCAAGACTTAGAAGTATGTATGACGTTTAACAATTCTTTGCTTATATATGGATTTATTTCCAGGCTGGAAAGAGATTTTAAAAAATAAAGTTCTTTCATTAGTGAGTGGCAAAAAGAAAGTTTAGACATTATGGATTTTAACATGATTTTAAAACAACACCATTTTCTTTAAAAACCCTCGTGATTTAGGGGATGATAGTTCTGAAATTAATCCAAAAGAGAGAAATGGGACAAATGTCACAGGCAAATATGATAAACATGAAGGTAGGTCCTCAGTGGTATCCTTTACTGCAATTGAAGAAAAAATTGCAATTGAAATAAAAATGTGTACAAACAAAAGATATGGTCAAGATGGCAATTCAGAGGTAAGAAACAACCTTTAGTTTTTAACAGATTTGTGTCCAGAAGAAAGGAATCCAGCAGATAAGGTATGAATGTCAAGATTTTAGGCTACCAAAGTCTATCCTAACTTTGTCTAGATTTTTGTCCCGGAAAAGTATGAGATTCCATGGTTTTGACCATGATGAAGCATGAAGCAAACCATGATCAAACATGCAACAAAAGAACAACTTCAGGAAGATAAGAATCTTTCCAGTGACCTTACAAACTTGTTGGTAAGTCTTTACGAGGTATGTTTCTTAGAGAGAGAAATGCACATCTTGGTAAATGCTTTCCTTTAGTCCATTGAACAGTATTTTGGATATTCGGTTGCCCAAGTCTTTTCCTAACTTTGTCTAGATATTTCACTGGGAAAATATGAGATTTCAGGCATCTGACAACCTTCAAGAAACAGCGAACATGTAACACAAATCTAAGGGAAAGAACAAGACTTGCTTCAGAAAGGTATTAATCTCCTTCGGGGAATTTAACAAACATATTGGAAAGTCTCCATGAGGTAAGTTTCTCAATTGAAAGAATTCACACCCAAGAAAATACTCAAGTGGCTAAAGATTTATTTTACCACTTTGTACTTGGATATAACCTCTTTGTAGACATGAAAGTGAGCTTTCCTATTTTGAAAGAACTGCAAATCAATCCTGTTGTGTCTAATAAAAGCATCTGGAAAAAAGATGAAATATTGCCAAAATTTACAGTGACTAAAGTCTCTGCCTTACATTCCTCAGCTTTCTATGGAGAAAGGAATCAAAGAACTTAGGTAAGAATTCCATTATCCCCAATACCTAAAGGTTGCCATTTATTTTATTGTCTGGCTCCCTCCTTAATATTTTATTCATCTTTGATTGTGGTGGTTAAAATGATTTCTCCATCCAGAGTGCAAACAAACTGGGAAAAGGAGGAAGACGTTGAGAGAGTAGATGTGGAGGTATACTTTGGGAGTTGGCTGGACAAGGTTGTATTCTATACAGACATTTTTAGCATACAAGCAATAATTCATTTACTGAAAAGAAAAAAAATGGCAATTGTTCCTATTTTTCTAGAAAGCTTCAGAAGCAACTATGTTGTTTAACATTTGTTTGCTATGTTACTGACTTCCTTCCAGGTTTGCAAGAGATTTTAGAAATTCTTAAATGTTATTTTAGTTACCAAATTAATTCAAGAAGAGAGAAGTGTGACAATGTCACAGACAGACATCACCAATGTGATGGTAAGTTCTGAAATGGTATCCTTTACTGTAGGGAACGATCCGTGGTATTTTTCCTTGCTGGCTCTCTGGACGGGTGAGTGTGACAGTTCCTTGATGCTTTGGTGACTTTTGTTTTGCAGTTTTGGAAGGGATTGTCCAATACAAAAAGCTCTGTAGATCATTCATTATTGTAAGATAGGTAACAAAGATCATAACATTGATAGTTTGGCAAGATCAAAAAAGCAAGGCGTAACACAAACTCCAGTGAGGTGAGAAACATTCCTCTTATAAATGCTGTTTTTTCAAACATATTTGTGTTGATTGCCAAAGACCAACAATTTTATCACCTTTTCTCCATCCTTCTTTTGGTCTAGCAGGGGATATGGACTTATACTTTAAGTGTCTTTATTCTGTCCATTTAGATATTGATTAATTTATTTTCCATTGAGCGGGCTGAAAAGGAATGTTGAAAATGAAAAAAACTGTGTGTGAACTTCACTTTAGGAACTGTCCAGAATATCTTCAAAAATCTTATATGCTGACAGGGAAACACAATGGGATCAGATGATTGGTAAGAAAGCAATACCTCTTGTGAGTCAGACTGTTGGTATCCTTTACTGGCTTCCTTGGTAGTTTTTTTTCCTTGCTGTTTCCTTTGATGGTTTGACAATGAATTCATATTTAGTTATTTCTTTGCAGATACCAAACTGCTGGCATCATTTACTGGAGAGAAAGGTTCTTAATAGATTTTTCCTTGCTGGCTCACTAAAAATGTCATGATGATGTTTTGACAACGTGTTGTAGAAGGCGTTCATGGCCAGAATTACTGGGTTGCTGTGAGTTTTCCAGGCCAGGAAGCATCAGGAGACTATGCTCTGGAATATGGCCATACAGCCCGGAAAACTCATGCAACCCAGTTTGACAATTATTTCATATTTAGTTACTTCTTTGCAGATTTGGAAGGGATTGCCCAATGCAAAAGGATCCTCATTTGACCCATTATTTGAAGATAGGTAACAAAAAGAATTGCACTAATACTTTGCCATGAAAGCAGGGCACATAACAAAAATATTAGTCAGGTAAGAAGTGATGCTGTTTGTATCATTCCTTCTTCAAGGAGAACAAGGTGAAAAACATGACCAATTTGTGTTGATTACCAAAGGCCAATTATTATATCATTTTTCTGGAAGTCTTTTCAAAGGAATGTTATTGGGACATTAATTTATTTTCTTTTAAGCAGATTCAACGTGGTTTTTCAGAGTTGAAAGAGAGATGTGTGACCTTTCCTTTTGGCATCGCCTAGAAAATCTTCAGAATTCTAATTTATGGATAGAGAAAGGCAGTCTCCAACTTATAAAAAAAAAGTATAATTGGAAACAAGGAAACCTAGTATGCATCTAGATGGATGTGGAAAATGACATGAGCATGGAAGAGCTGCATTAATAAGGATTGTATATTTGCCATTCAGGTGGCCAATGTTTTCTCTTGTAGAGGAGAGCCACGGCGCTTGCAGGGTGGCCTTTGGACTACCGCACAACAACGGGGAGAGAGGGATGGGGCGCTTGCGTATGGCTCTTGCTCGTGGGATGCCCAGGGCTAGTGGTGCTGATCGCCGTTTTGGGGTCGGGAAGGAATTTTCCTCCAGGGCAGATTGGCCGGAGACCCTGGAGGTTTTTCGCCTTCCCCTGGGCATTGAGCAGGAGTCACCGGCCATGTCAAATGGCACATTCAAGTCAATTAAAACATCATTTAAAATAAATGTATGAATTAAAACAAATTGTTGTTTCATTCGCCTTTTTTGTAATGCCATAGCAGGGACTGCGCTTCAACATGGTTGCTGTGCCACCAGCTAGCCAGGGATATGGACTTATCTCTGAGGGGAAATGGGAGGAATGCTAGGGCTATAATGCTGTCGACACTGAGATTAAAATGAAAACCAAAGAAGCTTGACTAAAATCACTGCTATATTTTTGAAGTCAGGCATGTGCAGATAGACATCAACCCATCTTTTATCTCAAATGATTAGGTGAATTTCCATTTCCCTCTCACTAAAGCAAACTCCAAGAAGGTGAGAGAGGAATCTCAACCCTTGCCCTAACAATGTGACATTCTTCTCACTTGTGCAATTAATTTCCCAAGAATCGGTGGTGAAAGCAGAGAGGGCAGGTCTTTGAATGGAAATCACCATGAGAAGCTGCAGTGGCACAATGGGTTAAACTCTGTGCTGGCTGAACTGCTGACCTGAAGGTTGCTGGTTCAAATACGCGAGATGGGGTGAGTTCCCATCTGTCAGTCCTAGCTTGTGGGGACATGAGAGAAGGCTCCCAGCTATCACATCAGGGTGTACCCTGTAGACTGCCAATACTCTCACACCAGAAGTTACTTGCAACATGTTTTCAAGCCGCTTCTGACATGATAAAAAAAAAACAACACAAGGGCAATTGGAGCCATGGCAACCCAGCCGGACTTTCCACTCCACCATCACTACATCCAGGAGTTTGTTCCAAGACTTTAAAGAAATACAGTTATATAAAGCAGCTATTAATTTATTTGCTTGGCACAACTGAGATCCAATTTGCATGATGCTTGCATTAGTGTGCCTAGTAGACAGCGTGTGACAATATGGCAAGCTTATTTCTCAGACATAACAGTTAAAAATGGTGAAGCAATTGATCACTAAATAAATACATACCGGTAAGTACTGTTCAGTGCCTTCCACGTTGGCCAGTCTACTGCGTGCCCAGGAAGGAGTTTCTCATCTGATATCAGCTGTGGATTGAAGGCCCAGATTTTAACCTTCCACTTTTGGACTCTTGCTTGCTGAGGTGTTTCTGCGAGTATCTCTGTAGTTCTTAGAAAGCTGTTTTTTGATTTAAGACATTGGCATGCTGGCTGATATCTGAACGAAGGATGGGGTGGAGAGGTCACTGTCTTAGTTTTTTCAGTATTGGCCTCTACTTCCCAGTGGGTGTCAGGTGGTGCAATACCAGCTAAACAGTATAATTTCTCCAGCTGTGAAATACATCTCAATTGCAGAAGGTGTCCTTTTCATGACAATGTTTCCAGATTCCTTTTCAATATTCCCCAAGAGAGCTGAAAGAAAGCCATTTGAGATCCGAAATTGCTTCTGCCAGACAGGAATGCTGATTTTTATTATTAAAACAAACCAATGGTCCAACTCTTTATAAGGCAATGACTTGTGTGTATGACTTAAACTTGCCTGTTGACCTATGGAGACCCCATACATTTCATAGAGAGGTTTCTTAGGCAAGGAATGCTCAGAAGTGGCTTGGCCAGATATTTCCTCTAAAACAGAGTTTCTCAAACTGTGCTCCTCCAGATGTTTTGGACTTCAGCTCATAGAATTCCTAACAGCTGGTAAACTGACTAGGATTTCTGGGAGCTGAAGACCAAAACACCTGGAGGAGCAGTTTGAGAAACACTGCTCTAAAATATAGCAAACTGCACCTAAAATGAATCTTCCATCCAGTCTTCCATCCAAATTCAGAGGGGGACTTGCCCTTTTAAAGACTTTAACCCTTTTATATATCTTTGAAGTACATATCTCGTACGTGACTATTGTGGCACATAAATGATAGAAAAAGACAGTGAAGCAGGTAACAGGTTGAAGAAACACTCCACTCCGAGCTGGCAAATTCAGGCCATCTTCTCTCACCTTTGTGCATTTTTGGAAGAAGTGTGACCACAAGCACAAAACACCACAAGGATTCTGTCCCAAACAAAATGAACCAGGTCTTCATGAAGGAATGTGCAATGAGTGGGCCTCAGCTTCATGTTATAAGGGAAACAGACCATGGTGTCACCAGATAAACAAATGTATCGCTCGATGCTTTTATAGACTGCTCTGTTGGTACAGCAGGCTATGTTCCCAGATCAATATTTTTTGTGGGCTACGGGTTGGAGAAGCAGACAATACTGACTCTGCTGTTAGTAAGGCAGTAAATCCACTTTGACTTCCATTGTGAGCTTTAAAGGAACTTTCCATGGTGCTGAACCTATTGGATGGCATGGAATAAGACCCAGTACTTTGGATAATTCCCTTGAGAAGCAAACGAAAATTGGAGGATTCTCTGTACACTTACTGACCTTGGATCCGTTACCTCTTTCAAGCAGCAGACCTCACTAAAGACACAGCACTTTTCTCATCCCCAGGAACAGTCACAGCTCATCATAAGAAACCTGTGCTTGCTGTTTTTATGCACTAATACGTTTGGAAAACTTTGATATGAGACATGTTCAGGATGATTAGAAAGAAGTGACTTCTGTGAGAGTCGTTGATCTGCATTTGGTGGCTGAACCTGCTAATTTAGCATGGATTAGTGAAAGATGCTTTACAGGAAACACATCTGCAAATATAGGTTTTTAACACCCTAAACGTAGCTTCAAATGCTTCTCAAGGACCATGTGATGAGGTCCTTACTTTAAGAGAAAAAAAGAGGGATGAGAGCAGGCCAGTAATGAAACTCCTACTCCAAGGAAGAGAAATTAAGGCCCCTTCCACACAGATCAACAAAATCCCTCATTTTCTGCTTTGGACTGGGATATATGACAGTGTGGACTCTTATAACCCAGTTCAAAGCAGATATCGTGGAATTTTCTGCCTTTATATTCTGGGTTGTTTGTCTGTGTGGAAGGGTTGTATGCAATCCAACTGACAAATGATCAATAATCCCCCACCTTTAGCTATACAGGATTTTGTGGGAAGAAAGCTATTAAAATTTTAAGGAAATACTGTAAAATAGTATTTATGAGTAAGAATTAATATATTATTTTCATTATGAGAGGGAGAGACCTACCAACGTGTTTACAAAGCTTACTGGAGACGTGGTTCACTTTCAAGAAGCTAGTCTTGTTCTCTATCTTATATCAGGTTTTTCTGACATGTTTGTTGCTTTTTTAAGCTTGTCAGAAACCTGAAATCT
Source organism: Anolis carolinensis (assembly GCF_035594765.1). NCBI lineage: Eukaryota > Metazoa > Chordata > Lepidosauria > Squamata > Anolidae > Anolis > Anolis carolinensis. The sequence continues at coordinate 202,304,295 of NC_085842.1, forward strand.
CATATTTTTCTTGCTAAAAATCTAGGAAAAGTGGGGGATAGACTTTGGCACCCTGAAATACTCACCTCATCCGTTGAATCCCCTTGGCCCTGTTTCTTTCAGGATGCACAACTGTTCAGTCTTGAACAGACACTACTCGCCTTGCCTCTTGTTCTGCAATCTTAAAAGGAGAATGGCTGCCATGATCCTTCGACATTTCTTGCGTGATTTAGCCTCCATCTTCTGAGTAGTGTGGACACATGAAATAACATAGGACTCCCCGGTGGTGAAATGGGTTAAACCCTTGTGCAGGCAGGACTGCTGGCCAACAGGTCAACAGTTCGAATCTGGGGATAGCAGCTGAGCTCCCTCTGTTAGCTCCAGCCCCCCATGCAGGAACATGAGAGAAACCTCCCACAAGATGCTAAAAACATCAAAACATCTGGGCATCCCCTGGGCAACATCCTTGCAGATGGCCAATTCTCTCATACCAGAAACAACTTGCAGTTTCTCAACATTCCCCTGACATACAAAAAATGAAATAACATCGCTACTACCTGTGCTTTGGCCATTCTTACAACTCAGTGGTCCTGATTTTAGGGGTGGAGGATGAAAAATATGAAAAAACTCACTTGGTTAGATGACACTTTGATATGTCGATGTGAAAATGTTGGGTTGGCTTGGGTTTTATGTTCTTTTTTTCTTTTTGGTATCTAACAAAAAAAGTAGTGTCTTCTCTTATTCTCATTTTGAGCTGAATCGTTTCCCCCTTCAATAGATCCCAAGATATTTCAAGTGGCTCCCGTACAATCTCCCTCCCTCCTCGGCCTTGCTTTTTACTGAGATTCATGTATCATTGAAAGCTTTATGAGGACAGCAGAGCAAAAGCATCTAAGCTTTCATCATAATCACTATGTACAAATGGGGGAGGAAACTAAGTAACGTATTTATTTAATATGGGACCCAAACAGCCCAAAGTATACAGTAAGTTAAAACAAAATAGTTGAAACAATTCATAGTAAAATGTCCAACAGCATCAAACAGCTAATCCAATGGAAATATATAAGCAATGAAAACACATTCAATGCATATTTTTTAAAAATCTGGTATATTTGTTGAAGTTCCCTCTGGTTCAACTCATCAAAAGCCAAGGAGCTGTTTATTTTTTGTGTCGGACACAAATTGAGGTTACTGTTGTAATGTATTTTAAAAAACACAGAGTTAAAAACCTGACATTATACTAGATTTCTTTTGACCAGAAGCTGGCCACTTGGAGTGCCTCTGGAGTCGCTGTGAGAAGGTCCTCCATTGTGCATGTTGCAGGGCTCAGGCTGCATTGTAGTAAGTGGTCTGTGTTTTGCTCTTCTCCACACCCACATGTCGTGGACTCCACTTTGTAGCCCTATTTCTTAAGGTTGGCTCTGTATCTCATGGTCCCAGTGCCTTCCAAGTCGCCCAGTCCACTGTGTGCCAGTCTACTGTGTGCCCAAGAGGGAGTCTCTCATCTGGCATCAGCCTGCCACTTTTGGACACTCGCTTGCTGAGGTGTTCCTGCGAGTATCTCTGTAAATCTTAGGAAGCTGTTTCTTGATTTAAGGCATTGGCAAACTAGCTGATATCCGAACAGAGGATGGGCTGGCAATGTCAATGCCTTGGTCCTTTCATTACTGGCTGCTATATCCCAGCGGATGTTAGGTGGTGCAATACCACAGAATCAGTATAATTTCTCCAGAGGTGTAGACATCCTGTGATAATGTGGTATATCTTTTTAAGAGCCACATCCACTATTTTAACATGGTGAAATATATTGCACACTGGGCATACACATTCAGCAGCAGAGCAGCAAAGTGCAAGCGCAGATGTCTTCACTGTGTCTGGTTGTGATACCTAGGTTGTGTCAGTCAGTTTTCATATGACATTATTTCTAGCACCTACTTTTTGCTTGATAGTCAAGCAATGCTACTTGTAAGTCAGAGCATTTATAAATAAATAAATGAATGTAGCTGGTTGGCACTCCTCCATTAGAGATCCAGATTTCACAGATTTCCTCGGCTGTCACCATATTCTACTAATTCAGGAGACATGGGCAGTGGAAAAATTGACACTAAATGGCTTTCAATCATATACAGTGAGGGCCGAGAAAGGGGCTAAACGTGGGAGAGCCAAAGGTGGAATAGGGATTCTAGTTTCCACTTCATTACATGTCAGTACTAAGCCCCTACCCACCTCCAAAGCGGGTGCAATGGCAGTGTTGCTCCAATTTCATCATTGCACATTAATGGTAGTTAATGTATATATGCCCCCATTGAGGAGTAAAACACAAACAAGAGCCCGATGGAAGGAATTGGAAAAGTATGTTACTGAACTCATACTCCAAAATCCAACCGCCTCAGTAGTCCTGGGGGGAGACCTCAATGCAAGGATGGGCCCTGATGACACCTCACTTCACAGACAACACAAGATTCCCCCTCCCGAGCCTGTAGATGATCTATACCTCTTGAGGCGACAATCTAAGGATCAGAAATCAAATCTTGCTGGACTATGCCTGGCTCAATCAACTGCCAGGCTAAACCTCCACATATTAAATGGTGCCTTAGAAGGAGACCACCCTGCTGAATTCACCTATCTTTCTGGAAACAAAATGAGCGGCATCGATTATATTGCCATATCGAGGGATCTAATACCACATACCAAGCACCTGGAAGTCATGCCAAAACTCGATAGTGACCACTTTCCTATTCTTCTCGAATTAGCCATTTCTATCCAAGTAATAGTGGACTGTCATCAACCCATCTTACAACCAACTGCAAAAGCCAACTGTCGAGTCAAATGGACGCCAGAGTTGAACCAAAGAGTTACCGAACTGCTGGCAACAGAACAGCTACAGAATCTAAGGATTGGTGTGACATATGCTACATCCCCCAGTGCTCTTTTGGAGAACTTTAACTCAATAATTCAAGAACCCCAGAAACGAATAAGAAGCTCCAACATAGTTCCACATAGGCAATATCATCATCACTCCAAACCCTGGTTTGATAAGGAATGTATAAATGCAAAGAAATCACTTATTTCCGCCTACCAGGCTTTCCAGTCTAATAACTCAGTAATGGCATCACAAGAGCTTCTCCATCAGAAGAGACTATATAAGCGCCTGTTGGCCCAGAAAAAAAGGGAAGACTCAAAAAACAACTGGACACGGCTCATACAAGCCGTTCAAACTAAAGACTCAGCCACCTTCTGGCACATCATATCATGTACAGCAAATTATGTTAAGCCCTTGATAGGAAGCCATATCTCCCCAGGGTCACGGGAAACATATTTTCAGGATATATATAAGGATAATACTGGTGGGAATGCCCGTTCCACCCCAGACTTGGAAAATTTACCAACATGCCCTGCGGTCACTCCGACAGAGATCAGGAGCCTTGTCAATCAGTTACAGCAAGGGAAAGCCCCAGGATAAGACCTCATTCCTTCAGAAGCCATCAAAAACAATCTAGACTTCTGGGCTCCCACCCTAGCTTCACTTTTCACCTGCATTGACAAATATGGTCAAATTCCCAAGGACTGGGGGATGGCAATCATAGTCCCCATATACAAAAAAAAAATGGGAAAAGAGATGATCCAGCAAATTACAGACCTATCAGCCTCCTTAACATCATTAGTAAAATTTACGCTAGACACCTAAAAGGGAAACTGCAGGATTGGACAGATCAAGAAGGCATATTAGCCGACGAACAAGCTGGATTTAGGGAAGGACGATCTACGGTGGACCATTGCCTAGTCCTCCAGCATCTGATAGAAAAATACACTACCAACAGCTCTGCATCCTTGTATGTAGCTTTTATAGACTTCAAGGCTGCCTTTGATTCCATCTCTAGGGCCAAACTATGGGAAAAATTAGAAGACACCTCAATTGACAGACGGCTCCTCCATCTTATCCGTCGACTCCATGAAGGGACGTCTCTCAAAATAAGATGCAACCCTCAAGGCCACCTCACTATCTCTGTTAGAACAGGGAAAGGAGTCAAACAAGGCTGCATCTTAGCCCCGTTACTATTCAACCTCTACATTAACTCTATGGTGGAGCAATTGCACAACATGGACTTTCATCCTCCAAAACTCGCAGGGAGACATATCTCCATCCTACTCTATGCTGACGATGCAGCACTGATTTCAAGAACACCAATAGGCCTCAAAAGAGCTTTGAAAGCATTGGCACAATATTGTAGAGAGGATCAGTTACAACTCAATTATCACAAAACGAAAATCATGGTGTTTGCCAAAAGACCTAAGCTCCACCATTGGAATATAGATGGTAAAAAAATTGAGCAGGTTCCATGTTTTAAATATCTGGGGGTAGTCTTCCACTCTTCAGGCAGCAGAAAAGCACATGGAGGCTATGTGGCTGAGAATGCATATAGGAGTTCATCTGCCATATTAAAATACCTGAGGTCAAAGGGGGGGGGGGCAATTTATACCTGCAGCTCTCAAACTTTTTGAAGCCAAGTCAATGGCCCAACTCCTTTATGGTGCCCAGATAGGACCTTTTTCTGATTTTGCCCCACTGGAGACTGTCCAATCCAAATTTTTAAGATCAGACCTACAGGTTCCAAAGTGTGTCTGTAATGCTATCCTACACCTGGAGACTGGCTTCTTGAGAGTGGAGGCCAGGGTGTGGATGGTAATATTGAATTACTGGCTGAGACTATCCCTCGCACCTCTGGGCCTTGCCCCACTCACTATGAAGGACAACTTCCAATCCCGCTGGCAAAAGAAGATAGTGCACAAAATTGCATCTCTTGGTCTATTCCCAGAACTACTAACCAGCATGGGATATGACCAGGCCAAATCCCTGGTCAAGCAACGTATAACAGACATTGAACACCAATTAGATCTGTCCAGTGCCCCATCCTTCATCACCAATGGAGACAGTAGGAGCCATACCTCCCCTATGGAATATCTTACTATGTTGGAGGTAGCCAACCATCAGAGAGCCTTGACTTTGGCACGATGTCATGCGCTCCCATCCGCAGTACTGGAAGGTCGTTACCAGAAGATTCCATACTCTGAGAGGCTATGTCCATGTGACTCAGGTCAGATAGAAACAACGGAGCATGTACTTCTGCAGTGCCTGTTTTATAGAGACATTCGAACACGTCTCATCATGCCATGGACAACTAAATACCCAGGACATTCTGGACAATTTTACGTAACCTTATTGCTCTCAGATACCATCTCAGCTGTGACATATAATGTCACCAAGTTCTGTACAGCTGCAATTAAAATCCGGCAGATGATGATTGAGAGCCAAAAGAACTAAGTATCATCTATAGACTAGAGTTGGGAAAGCAGATATAGACCACTATTTATAGTTATAGGTTGTTATTTACAGTTAGGGGTATTCCCCTCCCACTCCCTTCCTTTAGACTCCCCCTGGATGATCCTGTGAGTTGAGTTGGATCTTAATGGTACTGGTATATGATCTTCAGCCTAGATTTTAAATTTTGTCAATGATTCAATTTTATAAGGGTTTTTATTAATGTTGAAGTTTTTTTTTAATTTATTTATTTACATTACTTTTACCCCGCCTTTCTCTCCTAGGAGACTCAAAGCGGCTTACAGTAAATAGGCAAAAATTCAATGCCTAAAACAATGTAAAAACAGCAATTCATATAAAACAATCTACAAAGCAACAGTTCATATAAAACAGATACCATTACAAAATAAAAACACATTATATAAAATTTTAAGAATGTCCAAGATTAAAAACCATTCATCCAGAATCCTCAAGTCTTCGTACAGGTCATGTAAAGTCCATGTTCTTTTTAGCCTAGATTTTGAATTTTGTCAATGATTCAATTTTATAAGGGTTTATATTAATATTGAAGTTTTTAGCCTAAATTTTAAATTTTGTCAATGATTTAGTTTTATAGGAGTTTTATTAATTCTGAAGTATATAACCTCTCGGATTTCATATGGATGTATGGGACTGGGTGCCCTTGATATGAGCTGGTCATTGACCGTAATAATAAAAGTTTACAGTTTACAATAAAAGAAATAACCTAAGCATTGTCAAACTACTTCTCCCAATGGCTCCTTCTACACCGCCCTATAATTCAGATGATCAAAGCAGATAATCCACATTATCTGCTTTGAACTGGATTATATGAGTCTACACTGCCATATAATGCAGTTCAAAGCAGATAATCTGGATGTTATATGGTAGTGTAAAAGAGGCCAATGATATCTGACCCTGGCCCTGCTGCTGGTGATTGTGATGCAACAGTGATGCTGCTCCTTCTCTGATGCCTTCGTGGTTCCCGTGGAGATGAGTCAAGCCAAGGAGAGAGAGGCAGGCAGAGGAGTCCCATGGAAACAGCTAAGTCCCTCTGATGGTAGGAAAGACTAAATTAACAAAATGGGGAGTAAGCAATGATAGATAATATATGCTGTATAAAAACATGTTATATAAAAGTACACGGAAAAGCAAAGTGCTTATTTTCCTGCCAAGGTGTCAAAACATCACCTTTCCAGGTAAGCTTGCTCTATTTCTCATTCATTTATCTCTTATCAGGGAAACTGAGGCAACAAAATAGTCCTCCTACTCACAGCAGTCAAAGAATTATATAAATAGTATATGGGATAAAAGAAAATTGCAAAAAAAGAGATTATGGTAAGGCTGGCAGTTGAGATGAGTTCAAGAACAAAGTTGCACAGTTTGAAATTTACTGGAAGATGGGAATCCAGAAGATGAGGTGGGTATGTCAGCATTTCCAGTTGCCAACATATTTCCCTAACTTGGCTTACTTTTTGGCTGAAAACATATAAGATTTCCAGCTTCTCACAAGTTTCAAGAAACGACAAATATGAAAAAAAAATCTGATCTAAGGTTGGCTTTGGGAAAGTAAAGTACCTCTCCAGTGATCTTTGCCAACATGTCGGTAGGTTTCTATGGGGTACGTTTTTAAATGGATGTTTAAAATTTTATTAACTAACTGTACTTATGACACAAAAAATAATAAGAGAGACTGAGATAGATAGATAGATAGATAGATAGATAGATAGATAGATAGATAGATAGATAGATAGATAGATAGATAGATAGAGATGATTGATTTCAGGCTGCTGACAATCTTCAAAAAGCAGGAAATATGTGACAAAAATCTTGCTTCAGGAAAAATAAAAATCTCTTCAGCAAACTTTACCATGGTAAGTCTCCATGAAGTAAGTTTCTTAAATGGAAAGTTCATATCTCAATAAATGCTCAGTGGCTAAAGATTTATTTTTTTAATTCTGTACTTGTATATAACTTTTTTTTTACCTAAATGAGAGTTTTCCTATTTTAAAAGAACTGCAAATCCACCTGTTTTGCATAGGGAATATCTAAACAATCTTCAAAAAGCAGGAAATATGTGACAAAAATCTGATATAAGACTTGCTTTAGGAAAAATAAAAACCTCTCCAGCAAACTTCACTAATATGTTGGTAAGTCCCCATGAAGTAACTTTCTAAATTGGGAAAAAATCATCTCAACAAATTCTCAGTGGTTAAAGGTTTGTTTTTATCACTTTGTACTTGTATATAACTTCTTCTTTTTTTAACCTAAATGACAGTTATCCTATTTTAAAAGAACTGCAAATCTACCCGTGTTGCGTAGGAAATATCTAAACAAGTATAATCTGAATTGAAACAAAACAATCTTGCATTTGAAATATTTGAAATATTTCAATATTTCATGGTGACCAAAGTCTATGTTTTTCTTTTCCTGGATTACTAACTACAGCAGTTGACCATTCTGAAGGAGACTTTTATCTAGACTTTAAAGAAACTATATAATCTTCCAGCTGTTTTTGTTTAAAAGAAGGCTCCTTTTCCAAAATTGAAATATATTGTCAAAGTTTTACATATCTTTCTGTCATATGCATTAGAATTTTTGTTGTTTCCATATTATCTAGTTCATTGTGTAAAATATAATGTAACAGGTTGACACTTTAAATATGAAATCCCCATCTTGGAATTTTCTTTTCTTGCAGGAAAATTGTGAAGGGTTCCCAGTTTTCTTGAATACTGAAGGGTCTTTCATCTAAAAATATCTTGTCAAAATATTAATTTGCTCTATTTCACCTACTTTTACTATCCATTCTTCCATTTTTGGTGTTAATTATAGTTTCCACATCTGTACACACACAATTCTTACTGTAGTTGTCATCAAAAAGAAAAGTGTGTCAAATGTCTTCAAAAGTGATCTATCTGTCATGCCTCTGGATGCGTGGGTATTTTTAGATGAAGTATTTCAGTATTTTATGGTGACCAGTCTTTGTCTGACTTTCTCATTAGTGCATTTCTACATTTTGAAGGAGATTAGAAGAAATCAATCCAAGAGTTGAAGTAAGCACTTTGTTAATTCCAATTGCTAAAGACTCCTCTCCATTTGTCTTCCTCACGAGAGGGCTATACATTTTAGCACCAGTCGCAATTTCTTTTCTTTCATAGACTTCTATAGAGCCCATCTTTTTATAAAATGCAGCCATGGTCCTATTCCTTTTTGCTCCTCCCAATATGAATTTCACCTTGTTCTTTAAAAACCCTCGTGATTTAGGGGATGATAGTTCTGAAATTAATCAAAAAGAGAGAAATGGAACAAATGTCACAGGCAAATATGATAAACATGAAGGTATGTCCTCAGTGGTATCCTTTACTGCAATTGAAGAAAAAATTGCAATTGAAATATGTGCACTTTACAAACAAAAGATATGGTCAAGATGGCAATTCAGAGGTAAGAAACAACCTTTAGTTTTTAACAGATTTGTGTCCAGAAGAAAGGAATCCAGCAGATAAGGTAAGAATGTCAAGATTTTAGGCTACCAAAGTCTATCCTAACTTTGTCTAGATTTTTGTCCTGGAAAAGTATGAGATTCCATGGTTTTGACCATGATGAAGCATGAAGCAAACCATGATCAAACATGCAACAAAAGAACAACTTCAGGAAGATAAGAATCTTTCCAGTGACCTTACAAACTTGTTGGTAAGTCTTTATGAGGTATGTTTCTTAGAGAGAGAAATGCACATCTTGGAAAATGCTTTCCTTTAGTCCATTGAACAGTATTTCAGGATATTCGGTTGCCCAAGTCTTTTCCTAACTTTGTCTAGATATTTCACTGGGAAAATATGAGATTTCAGGCATCTGACAACCTTCAAGAAGCAGCAAACGTAACACAAGTCTAAGGGAAAGAACAAGACTTGCTTCAGGAAGGTATTAAGCTCCTTTGGGGAACTTAACAAACATATTGGTAAGTCTCCATGAGGTAAGTTTCTCAATTGAAAGAATTCACACCCAAGAAAATACTCAAGTGGCTAAAGATTTATTTTACCACTTTGTACTTGGATATAACCTCTTTGTAGACATGAAAGTGAGCTTTCCTATTTTGAAAGAACTGCAAATCAATCCTGTTGTGTCTAATAAAAGCATCTGGAAAAAAGATGAAATATTGCCAAAATTTACAGTGACTAAAGTCTCTGCCTTACATTCCTCAGCTTTCTATGGAGAAAGGAATCAAAGAACTTAGGTAAGAAATTCATTATCCCCACTACCTAAAGGTTGCCATTTATTTTATTGTCTGGCTCCCTCCTTAATATTTTTTTTCATCTTTGATTGCGGTGGTTAAAATGATTTCTCCATCCAGAGTGCAAACAAACTGGGAAAAGGAGGATGTTGAGAGAGTAGATGTGGAGGTATACTTTGGGAGTTGGCTGGACAAGGTTGTATTCTATACAGACATTTTTAGCATACATGCAATAATTCGTTTACTGAAAAGAAAAAAATGGCAATTGTTCCTATTTTTCTAGAAAGGTTCAGAAGCAACTATGTTGTTTAACATTTGTTTGCTATGTTACTGACTTCCTTCCAGGTATGCAAGAGATTTTAGAAATTCTTAAATGTTATTTTAGTTACCAAATTAATTCAAGAAGACAGACATCACCAATGTGATGGTAAGTCCTGAAATGTTATCCTTTACTGTAGGGAACGATCTGTGATATTTTTCCTTGCTGGCTCACTGGATGGGTGAGTGTGACGGTTCCTTGATGCTTTGGTGACTTTTTGTTTTGCAGTTTTGGAAGGGATTGTCCAATGCAAAAAGCTCTGTAGATCATTCATTGTTGTAAGATAGGTAACAAAGATCATAACATTGATAGTTTGGCAAGATCAAAAAAGCAAGGCGTAACACAAACTCCAGTGAGGTGAGAAACATTTCTCTTATAAATGCTGTTTTTTCAAACATATTTGTGTTGATTGCCAAAGACCAACAATTTTATCACCTTTTCTCCATCCTTCTTTTGGTCTAGCAGGGGATATGGACTTATACTTTAAGTGTCTTTATTCTGTCCATTTAGATATTGATTAATTTATTTTCCATTGAGCGGGCTGAAAAGGAATGTTGAAAATGAAAAAAACTGTGTGTGAACTTCACTTTAGGAACTGTCTAGAATATCTTCAAAAATCCTATTTGCTGACAGGGAGACACTGGGATCATATGATGGGTAAGAAAGCAATACCTCTTGTGAATCAGACTGTTGGTATCCTTTACTGGCTTCCTTGGTAGTTGTTTTTTTTCCCTTGCTGTTTCCTTTGATGGTTTGACAATGAATTCATATTTAGTTATTTCTTTGCAGATACCAAACTGTTGTTATCATTTACTGGAGCGAAAGGTTCGTAATCGTTTTTTCCCTTGCTGGCTCACTAAAAACGTCATGATGATGGTTTGACAATTTGTTGTAGAAGGCTCTCATGGCCAGAATCACTGGGTTGCTGTGAGTTTTCCAGGCCATGAAGCATCAGGAGACTATGCTCTGGAATATGGCCATACAGCCCAGAAAACTCATAGCAACCCAGTTTGACAATTATTTCATATTTAGTTACTTCTTTGCAGATTTGGAAGGGATTGCCTAATGCAAAAGGATCAGCATTTGACCCATTATTTGAAAATAGGTGACAAAAAGAATTGCACTAATACTTTGCCAAGAAAGCAAGACACATAACAAAGATATTAGTCAGGTAAGAAGTGTTGCTGTTTGTATCTTTCCTTCTTCAAGGAGAACAAGGTGAAAAACATCACCAATTTGTGTTGATTCCCAAAGGCCAATTATTATATCATTTTTCTGGAAGTCTTTTCAAAGGAATGTTATTGGGACATTAATTTATTTTCTTTTAAGCAGATTCAAGGTGGTTTTTCAGAGTTAAAAGAGAGATGTGTGACCTTTCCTTTTGGCATCGCCTAGAAAATCTTCAGAATTCTAATTTATGGATAGAGAAAGGCAGTCTCCAACTTATAAAAAAAAGTATAATTGGAAACAAGGAAACCTAGTATGCATCTAGATGGATGTGGAAAATGACATGAGCATGGAAGAGCTGCATTAATAGGGAATGTATATTTGCCATTCAGGTGGCCAATGTTTTTTCTTGTAGAGGAGAGCCACGGCGCTTGCAGGGTGGCCTTTGGACTACCGCACAACAACGGGGAGAGAGGGATGGTGGGGATGGGGCGCTTGCGTATGGCTCTTGCTCGTGGGATGCCCAGGGCTAGTGGTGCTGATCGCCGTTTTGGGGTCGGGAAGGAATTTTCCTCCAGGGCAGATTGGCCGGAGACCCTGGAGGTTTTTCGCCTTCCCCTGGGCATTGAGCAGGAGTCACCAGCCATGTCAGATGGTACATTCTGGCCAATTAAAAAAGCATCTTAAAATAAATATATTAATGAAAATGAATTGTTGTTTTCTTTGCCTTTTTCCCATTGCCATTGCATCGATTCTGTGTCAACATGGATGCTGTGCCACCAGCTACCCAGGGATATGGACTTACACTTTAAGTGTCTTTATTCTGTCATCACTGCAGTTTTAAGCTTTATGTCTAGGACCTTGGTTTTGATGAAATCAATTCTAAGTCTATGTTGTTGAGAGTGATAGTTGCACTACTATGCATCTTTCCTTTTTTGGAGGCAGTCCCATTAAAATAAATGGGATATATCTCTGAAGGAAAATGGGAGGAATGGAAGGGCTATAATGCTGTTGACATTGAGATTAAGTCTTTTGAAAGCCAAAGAAGCTTGACTAGAATTACTGCTATATTTTTTGAAGTCAAGTTTGTGCAGAAGAACATCAATACATATTTTATTTCAGATAATTGGGTGAAATTTGCATTTCCCTCTCACTAAACCAGTGGCTCCCAAACTTTTTTTGACCAGGGACCACTTTGACCAGATCAAAACATTAGTACGAATCAGTTTTTGATCAACTTTAGATTCGGTTCAGTTTTTTGGGATGCTGATTCAGAAAATTGCAATAGATAGAACATAACAGCTCTAGTTTCTGATGCAGATCATATGCCATCCAGTAGTCGCCATCTGCTCACACATAGAAAAGCATATTTAATAATCTAGACTGATGTGGCTATGCAATGCAATTTTCAGAATCAGCACCCCAAATAACCCCAGTAACAGGCCTAAACATGAAGACACCAAGAAAAGAAATGTTTTGGTTGGGTTGTGTATTAGTAACGGTGAGGCTGCTGACCATATTTTAGTTTTTACGGACCACTGGTGGTCCACGGACCACAGGTTAGGAACTACTGCACTAAACCAGACTCCAAGAAGGTCTCATGGGAATCTAGACCCTTGCTCTAACAATATGACATTTTCCCCACTTCTGCAATTAATTACCCAAGAATCGGTGGTGAAAGGAGAGAGGACAGGTCTTTGAATGGAAATCACTGCAGGGGCAATTGGAGCCATGTCAGCCCAGTGGGACTTTCCACTCCACCAACACTGCAAACAGGAGTTTGATTCAAGACTTTAAAGAAGAACAATGATACTATTGCAGCTATTAATATATTTGTTTGGCATAACTGAGATCCAATTTGCACGATGCCTGCATTAGTGTGCCTAGCAGACAGGGTGGGGGAATATGACAAGCTTATTTGTCAGGTATAACAGTTAAAAATAGTGAAGCAGTTGATCACTAAATAAATACAATTTGGGTCTTTTTCCTGATATGGGACTCAACTGTGTTTAGCCATAAGCAATAAGGGGCAGAGTAGAAAACAAAGTGCAAGAAAATGCCATAAATTGCAAAAACATTTGCAGAATCTTTTTTAAAAAATCAGTGGAATCTTGTTGTCGAAGCAGATTCAAACCTAGTCTGTCAGGACATTTGTTAGCTAGTCTCTGAAAATGAGTCTTATGCAACAAGATGAATGGCCATGTATAAATATGTGAGGGGAAGTCAAAGGGAAGGGGGTGCAAGCTTCTTTTTGGCTGCCCTGGAGACTAGGACGCAGAACATCGGTTTCAAACTACAGGAAAGGAAATGCCACCTGAACGTCAGGAAAAACTTCCTCATTGTGAGAGCTGTTTGGCAGTGGAACTCTCTGCCGCGGAGTGTGGTGGAGACTCCCTCTTTGGAGGCTTTTAAGCAGAGGCCGGATGGCCATCTGTAGGGAATGCAATTTTCCTGCTTCTTGGCAGTTGGTTGGACTAGAGGGCACAGGAGGTCTCTTCCAACTCCATGATTCTATAATTCATCCAGCTTTTGCAGGAAATTAAATGTTAAAGATCTCTCCAGAAGTATTAAGATTATACGTATTCAAGTCATGACTTTATTCAGCCCATCTTGAGAGAGAGGAATTGGCCTGAGATCCTGGAGGTTTTTTTTCCCTTTCTGTTAGGAATTGAGTAAGAGAGACCAACCCGTTTGTTGGCACACTGAGATCAGTAAACTTTTTGATTAAAAAATTAAATTAAAATAAACATGAACAAATTGCTGTTATAGCATTAGACCTGTTTTGAAATTCCCTCTGATGCAGATAATGTTAGTTGTGATGCGATTACTTCTTTCAATTTCAGTTGGACCAATTCCAGATAGTTCTGCTATGTAAATGAAGAACGACTGAGCTAGTTTTTTATTTTTTATTTCTCATTCTGAATAGCATACAAATAGAACATTTAACTTATCACACAGATGGCGCAGTGTGTTAAAGCACTGAGCTGCTGAACTTGCAGACTGAAAGGTCCCAGGTTCAAATCCGGGGAGCGGAGTGAGCGCCCACTGTTAGCTCCAGCTTCTGCCAACCTAGCAGTTCGAAAACATGCCAATGTGAGTAGATCAATAGGTACCACTCCGGCGGGAAGGTAACGGCATTCCATGCAGTCATGCCAGCCACATGACCTTGGAGGTGTCTACGGACAACGCTGGCTCTTCGGCTTAGAAATGGAAATGAGCACCAACCCCCAGAGTCGGACACGACTGGACTGGACTTAACATCAGGGGAAACCTTTACCTTTTAAAAATTTTTTAATGTGGGCACTGCAGAACTAGAAATGTATTAATACTCAGCTTAAACCCATAGTGAATACCTGATTGCAGTGAATTACAATTTACTTGAACCCCAAATTTAAAATGTTACCATCTGTTTAGTCTGTCTAATATGTCTGTGTCTGCATATTTCATCGCATGAAAATAAACTCTGTCAATGAATAAGTACTAGTTCTTCCTTCCAAACAGTTCCTAATCCTCTGTTGTGTAGAAAGAGTGCTACAGGGTTTGGTCCTGGGCCCAGTTCTGTTCAACATCTTTACTAATGGCTTAGATGAAGGGTTAGAAGGGTTAGAAGGCAAGATCATCAAGTTTGCAGACAACACCAAACTGGGAGGGATAACTAACACTCCAGAAGACAGGAGCAGAATTCAAAATGATCTTAACAGATTGGAGAGATGGGCCAAAACTAACAAAATGAAGTGCAACAGGGAGAAATGTAAGATACTTGGAGACTAAGACGTGGAATAATGGCTTCAAACTACAAGAGATTCCACCTGAACATTAGGAAGAACTTCCTAACTGAGAGCTGTTCAGCAGTGGAACTCTCTGCTCCCGAGTGTGGTGGAAGCTCCTTCTTTGGACGCTTTAAAGCAGAGGCTGGATGGCCATCTATCAGGGGCACTTTGAATATGATTTTCCTGCTTCTTGGCAAAATGGGGCTGGACTGGATGGCCCACAAGGTCTCTTCCAACTCTATGATTCTACAATTCTAAGAGAAAACTATATAGGGCAGAAAAGCAAGCACATGGGGCAGAATCTGCTTCAATGCTTTGGATAGGTGCCGCCTTGAATTTCCTTTGTGGAGAGAAAAAGCAGGGTATAAACAAACATCATTATGATGATGGTAAGTGGGACTGTTTTTCTTTATTTCATGCAAGAACCAGTTGCTTTGGATCCCAAAACAAACATTTTCTATGGAATTGTTGTAAATAATATATCAGGCAGCTGCCAGACCTCTGAGACTGTACAGGTTTCCTTCCTCGTGGGGCAACAGAGTTCTTGCTTAAGGAGGGCTTCTCATAACCATCTTCTGGCTACAGCATTTACTTCTGCTGTTTGACAACTAAGTCTAAAAATGCTCTTCAAGGAAATCTAGGTTCTGTGATACATCATGTCTGAAATAGCTGAGTTTGGGCTTAAATTATGCAACATGTTGAAGATGGGGGAACACTTTCTCCATTGCAAGTTAGTATGGCACCTATGGGAGAAAGAACATACATAATTACCATTAAAACAAAAACTTGATATTCCAGATTGTACTTTTATCCAGGTACATCTTATTATCAGGTAGACCTAAGAACCTCATCACATTTTGGTCCTCAAACTGGGGAACAACAGAGCAAATCTGACAGGCAGCGAGGGGAAAAAGTTGTCCCACACCCTGCATCACCCCTTCCTCATCCCATGGGGGAATCTATCGCTGCTGAACTTCTCCCCACACATTCCCTAACTTACTTAATGAAAACATGGGAAGCTTCCCAGATTCTCAGGACTCTGTCCTATGATGCTTCCAGGATGGAGCTCTACCGGAGGTAGCCCTGCATCATGTGGTGGGCTCTGGTGGGCTCCGTCCTGGAAGCGTCCCAGGATGGAGCCCAAAGGTAATGTGATGAGATCCTTACTTAAAGCCATTTAACACTT
This sequence comes from Anolis carolinensis, assembly GCF_035594765.1. NCBI lineage: Eukaryota > Metazoa > Chordata > Lepidosauria > Squamata > Anolidae > Anolis > Anolis carolinensis. Next base: position 202,320,282 of record NC_085842.1, read on the forward strand.
TGTTTGATGTCTTCTGTCATTTTTTAACCCTAGTATCCTATTCTTTACCTTTTTCTCGTGACTTTTGGCTAACACAATAAAAATATTGATGATTATAAACCAGCAGCCTCAAGGTGGAGAAAATATTCTACGATGTAGCCTTACTGGTATTTCTTTTCTAACCTTTACTATTAACTGTTTTCGCCTCTTCTTCCTTTCGTTTTTCTTCTAAAGCTTTCATGTTTGCATCGTAATCATCAGCCAGGGCCTTCCACTCTTTTCTGTTGTTCAACAGTCGCTCGTACATTGGCTGAATTTGTGGATGGAAACGTGAAAATTCCTGAAGGAAACAAAATAATGGTAATGGAAATGCAAAAAAACAAAACAAAAAAACACCCCAAAAACGAGATCAGCTTCCTAGTAAAGCCTAGCAAGCTCCCAAAGTCAATAGAAGGAAACATCAAAGTTGCAGTGCAACATTATCTAGAGATCTACAACAGTGGTTCTCAACCTGTGGGTTCCCAGGTGTTTTGGCTTACAACTCCCAGAAATCCCAACCAGTTTACCAGCTGTTAGGATTTCTGGGAGCTGAAGGTCAAAACATCTGGGGACCCCAGGTTGAGAACCATTAGTCTACAGTTTATTTTTCTTGCATGGTTTCCAAATAAATGGCTCTGATAAACTAGAAGCAGAATTTCAACAACAGTCTCATATTTATCAAGCACTGATTTCTTTTCAAGCATTGTTCATCTCATAATAAAGATCCATCATTCACTTTTGCCAGCAATTGCGGTGTGAAGAGGTCCCTAGTGTGTATCTTATCTATATAGTCATAGCAAATTTGTACAACAAAGAACTAGGTTCCACTCTGTATAATCCTAGGACCTATAATTTGAGGAGGGACTTAGAACTCCCTTGGAAGTTCAGTAAAGAGTAAAGAGTAAAGAGGTCTCAGGATGCTGAAGGATGATGCCATGAGAAGTTTAGTGCTTTCATACTACTAGAGTGCTACAGTAGGCTATACCTATGGTTTGGCTTCTTTTGCAGACAAATACAGATGGACTTTTAAGGGCAAAATAGCTGGGGTATCCCTCTGACCACTCTTAGGTAGAAGTGGTTGCTTCAGGTGGCAGATGCTGGGAGGAAGGCAAAACGGCATTGGAGGAGAGCTGTGCAGAGTGAGTGCAGTGTGGACCTCATCATATTACAGCAATTAATAAAGGTGAAGGTTTCCCTTGACATCAAGTCTAGTTGTGTCCGACTCTGGGGGTTGGTGTTCATCTCCATTTCTAAGCCAAAGAGTCGGCGTTGTCCATAGACATCTCCTAGGTCATGTGGCCAGCATGACTACATGGAGCACTGTTATAGCAATTGTCCACTTTAAATCCTTTGTCTGTCCCCTGCAGAATTCTGGGATTTGTAGTTGAGTGGGGCCCAGGACCTCTTTGAATAAGCAGTTTAAAGGCCCCTCCCTAAACTACAAACCCATTTCTAAGCTCAACTCCATTTCTAAGCCAAAGAGCCGACATTGTCCATAGACATCTCCTAGGTCATGTGGCCAGCATGACTGCATGGAGCACCATTACAGCAATTATCCACTTTAAATCCTATGGCTGTCCCCTACAGAATTCTGGGATTTGTAGTTGAGTTTGGCCCAGGACCTCTCTGGATAAGCAGTTTTAAGGCCCCTCCCTAAACTATAAGCCCCAGAATTCTGCAGGAGGAAAACACAGGATAATTACTCTAGTGTGGTGAGGTCCCTGTGAACTAGACTATTTTCTTCCAATTATCTCATCACCAATGAGAGGGAAAGACTTAGCTCCCTATCTAGTTGATCATTGTATCTGGAATGAGTAGGCAATTTCATCATAATGCAAAAAGGGACTTGGGTTGGCCCTACATACCAAAAGTATATCTATTTAGACCCTTACTCTTTCTGTATCGGGAAAACTAATGTTAGCATCTGGTACTGAGTTAAAGCTGTATCCTCCATTGCTGTATCCTGATGCTCTTCCTTTCTTTATACTCTTTGTTGACTCACTTCACTATCTGACCTGAATTGCAGAAACCAGATTAAAACAGCATTGCATTGGAACGAGACAGGAAGGGATTTGCGTAGGCTCCTCTGAGCATTTCTCTTAGTGTGTGTTTGTGTACACACACACAAACACACACACACAGCACTTTGATCTGGTTTAAGTGCTGGAGAGTCAGTGCACTTCCAAAGCAAAATCTACTCTCACAAAAGAAAGCCTGAACATGAACGTACACTACAGCAATCACTCAACTCACATAACAACACAACACTCCCAAAACTGGATCAGTGTAAAACTAACCTATTGCTAAAGCAGCGGATCCCAACCTGTGGTCCATAGACCACCAGTGGTCCCCATGAACTAAAATATGGTCCAAGGCCTCATCGTAAGTACACCGTTGCAATGAGAGCAACTGGTCTCACAAAACCCTCTTATAGTGCCAAGGTAATGGGTATGACAGGAAAGGCGAGGCTGACTACCCACGAAAGGCACGACAACAAGCCTCCTGACTGCTGTTTCTTCTCCTCCCTCCCCTTGAGCAGAGCTGTTCCATGTGGCACCTGGAAGTGAGAGCGCCTTGGTGTCTTTGATTTTAGGCCTGTTCCTGGGGTTATTTGGGGTGCTGATTCAGAAAATTGCATTTGATAGGCCACATCAGCTCTAGATTCTTAAATATGGTTTTCTGTGGGTGAACAGATGGCGACTACTGGATGGCATATATTCTACATCAGAAATAAGAGCTGATGGGGTCTATCCAATGCAATTTTCTGAATAAGCACCCCAAAAAACCCGAACTGAATCTAAAGTTGACCAAAAACTGATTCGTAATCCTTTTGGTATGTTGGAGATTAGTCCCTGGTCAAGTGGTCCCTGGTCAAAAGAAAGGTTGGGAACCACTACTTTAAAGAGTTTACATAGCGATTTTAACAGCTTGTAATTTTTATTGTAAATATTTTTAAATAGCGATTTCTGGAAACATCCCTGGGTCCCACTTTGGTAGAAAGCTGGCATATGAATTAAATTAAAAAATGAAATAAATTTAGTTCTGGCCAACTGCCTCTCCTAATGATATGATCCTGCCCCCACAGTAATGATTATGATGCCATCTGTGATGCTTCCATTATGATGCATTCATGGTTCTTTGGTGATAGTTAAGCCAAGGAGAGAAAGGCAAAGGATTCCCATGGAAACATCTAGGTTCCTTTGACTGGATGAAGAAAATGGGGGAAAGACAGGATCAATAATATATGCTCTATAAAAAGTGTAATATAAAAGTACATAGCAAACAAAGTACTTATTTTCCTGTAAAGGTTTCAGAACATGAGGTTTCCAGGTAAGCTTCCGTGTTTCTCGTTCGTTGATCTCTTATTAGGGAAACTGAGAGAACTGTATGGTCAAAGTTTGAATCCTCCTGCTATTCATGATAGTCAAAGAATTGGGATAAATTATGTGAAGAGTATATGAGATTTTAAGAAACGGAGGTACACTCAATGGCAGATGAAAGGTAAGAAACAACCTTCAGTTCTAGGATTTGAATTTTGCACTCAGTGCCCAAAGAACATGGTAAGGCTGGCAGTTGGGAGGTAAATGCTGCCAGTTCCAGAACAGAGAGTTTTACTGTCTGAAAGAGACTGAAAGAAAAGGAACTGGTAGATGAGGTGAGTATGTCAATATTTCCATTTGCCAGAGCCTATCCCTCATTCTGCTTAGATTTTTAGCTGGAAAAATATGAGATTTTATGTTTCATACCAGCTTAAATGAGCAACAAATGTTTCACAAAATCCTATATAGGATAAAGACACGACTGCTTTCTGAAAAGGGAAAATGCCTCTCCAGTCAACTTCACCAATATATGGGTAGGTCTCCATGCGGTAGGTTTCTTAATGGAAAGAATTCATAGGATGTGTAACAGTTAACAGTTAACTACAAAGTGGTTACATGCAAGTCTTAAACATGGTGGGGAGGGATAGAAAATATGTATAAGCATAAAAATAACAGTAGATGCCAAAAGTTAACGTATGGTACATTGTATTGAATATTATGTGTCTGCTGTAGAACAAACAATATATAACAAATGTATTGAATAATGATAAAATAAAAAATAATATTTTTTCTAAAAGGAAAAAAAGTATTAAAAATAAGAAACAGACTTCATTTCTTTAACAGAATGTTTTATTGTCTGAAAGAGACTAGAAGAAAGGAATTCGGCAGATGAGGTAGTTATGTTACTATTTCCAGTTGCCAAAGTATGTCCTTAATTTTGTCTAGTTTTTTTTTTTGCTGGAAACATGAAATTTCTAGCATCTGAAAACTTTCAAAAAGCAAGGAATGTGTAACAAAAATGACATAATGTAAAGAATAAGACGAGTGTCGGGACAGTAAAAAGTCTCTCCAGTGAACTTAACAAACATGTTGGTAAATCTATGAAGTAAGTTGCTTAACTGGAAGAATTCATAGCCTGGAAAATACTTAGGCTTGTAAAAGGCTTTATTTGTTCAACTTGTACTTGTATATAATGTCTTTTTTAGGAATTTAAAATGAGTTGAAATAACTACAAATCAATGCGTTTTGTAAACAAGTGTATTCTAAAAGTGGTTGGGAAAAATACAGTGGTTGAAATATTTCAATATTTCACAGTGACCAAAGTCTATACTTTACTTTGCCTAGTTTTCTAACTATAGCAGTTGTACATTATGAAGGAGACTGTAAGAAAGTGATCGAGGAGCTGAGGTAAGCACTTTATTATTTCTAATACCTAAAGATTGACAGTTTATTTCTTTGCCTGGCACAATATTTTATCAGGGCTGATTGCTGTACCTAAGTATTATTTCTCTATTCAGAATGGAAACATGCTTGAACAGAAAAGAAGAACTAGAGACGAACGGAAGCAAAATGTCAATTTTGACTTCAAGCATTGGCTGGAAGAATTAAAGATTAGAATGTAATGAAAATTTTATCATCTATACAATTACCGGTAACAATTTATTAGCGGGGAAAGCAGATAAAGGTCATTGTTCCATTCCTGCTAGCTGCCCTCTTCAAAGAAAGCTCCAAAAGCAACTCTGATGTTTAGCATTTGTTTGATCATATATGGCCTTCTTTCCAGATTCCTAAGAGATCTGCAAGTCAAAGTCTTTAAAGGTCGAGTGAGCTGAAAGGAATGAAGACATCTGTGTCTTTTAACAGAGACACAGAAATGAAAACATCTATTTTTTTAAACAGGGTCGGGGTTAGCACAGTGGACTAAACCACTTGCTACAGAAAAACCTGCCAATCGAAAGGTCAGCAGTTCGAACCCGGGTCGGGGTGAGCACCCGCCATCAGGTACCGCTTTTAGCAGAGAGGTAATAAAGGTGCCCTTAAGGACATCGATTAGGAGGACATCTAAGGATGACAAAGCTCCTTGGCAACAGCATGCCCAGTGGCCAGAGTTGAGCACAGCCTCCAAGATTCTGGAAATGGAAAGATGGGAAATGTCTTTACCTCTGTCTGTATTGTCTGTCCTTGTCAATTGTATAACAACATTGAATGTTTGCTGTATGTGTGTTCTGTAATCCGTCCTGAGTACCCTCTGTGTTGTTGTTGTTGTTGTTGTTACTATTATTATTATTATTATTATTATTATTAAACTGTGTGATTTCAGTAGCTTAAATTACAAAAGAGAGAGAAGTGCTTCATTTTAACTTGCTGACTCACTGGAGATGCCACGGTGATGGTTCAACGAGTATTTGAAGGCTTAGTGACTTCTTTGAAGTTTTGGAAGTGATTGTCAAGTACAAAAAGATTGGCTGATAACCAATGATCTGATGATATTTCACAGAGATAATTATATGAATATAGTTTGACAAGCTCAAGAATCAAAGCATAACAAAACGTCGAGGTAAGAAACAATACTTCTTGTACTGGTGCTTCTTCAAAGAGAGCAAAGTACAAAACATTGCAAATTTTTATTGATCATCACTTTTCTGGATTTTTTCTCTCTCTGGTCTTTTCAAATCAATAACGTTTTGTAAGTTTTTAGATACTGGTTGATTTATTTTCCTTTTAGCAGGTTGAAAATGAATTTTGAAAATTGTCCCTGTGATGCTTTGACAGTTATTTGATGATTTCGTTACTTCCTTGCAGATTTGGATGGAATTGTTCAATGCAAAAAAATCTCTCAATGGTTCATTATTTGATGACAGGTGGCAGAGATAATTACATTAATAGTCTGGTAAGAAAGCAAGGCATAGCAACTCCTCTAGTTAGGTAAGAAACATTATTTTTATATTGTGTCATCTTCAGGGAGAACAAAATGCAAAACATCACCAATCTGTGTTGATTCCCAAAGACCAACTATTTTATAGTGTTTCTAGAGTATTCCTTTTCCTTTTAACAGGCCCAAAGTGATGTTTTAGAGATATGTTTAACCTTTGCTTTTGGCTAGAATATCTTCAATTTTTTTATTTACTGAGAGAGAACGTCAACAACACGTAAGAAAAAATATAATTAAGGGCAAGTCAAAATAATATGCTTCTAGGGAAATGTGCAACAACAACACAGGGATGGAAATAGATACATAAGAGGTAGGTCCTTTATGGAGATGGATAGAGATTCTTGAACTTTTTTTCCTTGCTGTTCAGACTAATCACTGAAAACACCAATTATGTTTTAATGTGTTTATTTTCATGTCTGCTATCCTTTACAAATATTAAGGGGATTTTGGAAACTGAATCGAACTGTAACCCATCCATTCTCTTATGATAGCATCACATTCAATATTAGTTATTCTGTATCCGGAAAATGTCTGAGAGAAAAATACTAATGTTTGATATCTTGAAAAGAATCCAGAGAAATCAGACCAGTTTTAATTTCACGCATAGAGTTGTGTCCCATACAGATTGCGTTGAGTCTCACGTAAGAGAGAAAAGGTGGGATAATTATAAGAAGAAGAAGCAGACGCAGAAGCAGCAGCAATATAGGTATGTGATATCCAAACCATGTCTGGGCCAATGCATTTTGGATCAGGAATACTTAAGCTGTACCCATCAATTTAGTTAGGAAATGCATGAATATAGGAATGCTCTTTCACCACTCAGGTAGTGGGTGTTTTTTCCTGTGGATGAGAACCACGGCGCTTGCAGGGTGGCCTTTGGACTCCCACACAACAACAGTTAGAAAGGGATGGTGGGAATGGGGCGCTTGCGTATGGCTCTTGCTCGTGGGATGCCCAGGGCTAGTGGTGCTGACTGCCACTTATGGGGTCGGGAAGGAATTTTCCTCCAGGGCAGATTGGCCAAAGACCCTGGAGGTTTTTCGCCTTCCCCTGGGCATTGAGCAGGAGTCACCTGCCATGTCAGGTGGCACATTAAAGTCAACTAAAAATCATCTTAAAATAAATGTATTAATTAAAACCAATAATTGTTTCCTTTGCCTTTTTTCAGTGCCATTGATAGGATTCTGCATCAACATAGTTTACTGTCCCACCAGTTAACCAGGGATATGGGCTTATACATTAAATGTCTCAATCCTGTCAACATTGCAGTTTTGGGTTTTATGTCTAGGGCCTAACTGTTGATAAAATCAATTCTTATTCCATCAAAATGGGAGTGAGATTATGGGTGTTTACAGCTACAGTCGGAGCCTCCAGTGGCTCAGTGTGTTAAAGCACTGAGCTGCTGAACTTGCAGACCGAAAGGTCCCATGTTCAAATCCGGGGAGCTGAGTGAGCGCCCGCTGTTAGCTCCAGCTTCTGCCAACCTAGCAGATTGAAAACATGCAAATGTGAGTAGATCAATAGGTACCGCTCCGGCAGGAAGGTAACAGCGTTCCATGCAGTCATGCCGGCCACATGACCTTGGAGGTGTCTATGGACAACACCGGCTCTTCGGCTTAGAACTAGAGATGAGCACCAACCCCCAGAGTCAGACATGACTGGACTTAACGTCAGGGGAAACCTTTACCTTTACCTACAGCTACCGTCTCATAAATAGAATATACGAGGGCTATCCAGAAAGTACATGACGTTTTGGAATTAAAAAAGAACAAAGTATAGGATAAACCACTTACGATATGCAGTTGAAAGCCACGCTGAAATAGTACATTTCAACATAGTCCTCATTCAGATTTAGGCACTTATCACAGTGAGGAATGACTTTGCAAAGTTCATACCCTCAACACTTTCCCGCCGCCGCTGCGATCCGCGTTATTACAACAGCTCAAACTCAGCCAGGCTGAACAATGAATGCAAAGAGAAGCAAGCAAGCTCTGGAAAGCGACCTGGAGGAGAGCAGCTCCCGAGGAGAAGCAGGCAGGATCGGCCTGGTTTTGCAAGCAACCGGGATCGGCTGGCAGGAAGGGAAAGGAAGCCTCAATGCAAAGATCCCTTTGCTAAAGAAGCGAGAGCTGAGTTTTTCCTTGCTTCCCTTTGCATTCATTGTTCAGCCTGGCTGAGTTTCAGCGTTGCAATAACGTGGATCTCAGCGGCGGGAAAGTGTTGAGGATATGAACTTTCCAAAGTCATTCCTCACTGTGATAAGTGCCTAAATCTGAATGAGGACTATGTTGAAATGTACTATTTCAGTGTAGCTTTCAACTGCATATCGTAAGTGGTTTATCCTATACTTTGTTCTTTTTTAATTCCAAAACGTCATGTACTTTCTGGATAGCCCTCGTACTTTAGAAGGAAAGTCATACCGGTAGGATTGCTATGGCTATAATGCTGTCCTGTCCATATTGAGAAAACCAATGAAAGTTTACTGAAATCATTGAGATTTTTTTTTCTAGTTCAGTGTGTACAGAAGGACATCACTCTATGTCTTGTTTTAGCTTATTAAGACTATTTTTGTTTTCTAATCAATAAACTTAATTTTCTCAAACGTATTAGGAGAATCTAGATTTTTTTCAAATATTTTTATCTATACACACACACACACACACACACACATTTGGTACTGGAGATTGAAGTCTAGATCCTAAATTGTCCAATCATTTGCCCTATAGACTTTTCTCTTAGAATCTGACCTCTTTCGCACTTGTGCAACCCATTATCCAAGAACTGGTGGCAAAAGGGGAGGAGAGGGCTAACTTGGGCTGTGGTGGCACAATGGGTCAAACACTTGTGCTGCTGAACTGCTGACCCAAAGGTTGGCAGTTCGAGCCTGCAGGGCAGGGTGAGCTCCCACTGTGTGACCTAGTTCCTTCCAACCTAGCAGTTTGAAAACATGCAAATGTGAGTAGATAAATAGGTACCGCTTCAGCAGGAAAAGGTAAAAAGACGCTCCAAGCAGTCATGCCAGTCACACAACCAAGAGGTGTCTATGGGCACAAGTTCCTCAGCTTGGAAATGGAAAAAGAGCACCTCTCCCAGAGCTGGAGATGAGCACCGCCTCCACAGCCTTTGTCTGTGTATTTATGTCTCATTGTATGGCATTGTAACAAGACATTGAATGTTTGCCTGTGTCTGTTTATATACTGTAATCCGCTCTGAGTCCCCTCGGGGAAAAGGATGGAATAGAAATAAAGTGTTGTTGTTATTATTATTATCATAATCATTATGGAGGTCATCCAAATGGAAATCACTACATGGGCAATGGAGGCCATGGCAGTCCTGCATTACTACTACACCAGTGAGGCTTTCTGCTCCACCAATCTTTCAAAAGAAATCCAGTCTAAGACTTTATAGAAGAACAAGTAGAAAATGCAGCCATTAACATGTTTGTATAGCATAACTGGGATCCAGTTTACAAGATATTTTCCAAGTTTTCATGCTGCGAGATGAAAATATGGCAAGCTTATTTGTTAGGCACAATAGACAAATGGATCAATGAATCACTGGATAAATTAAAAAGTACGTTTGAACATGCCCCATCTTTTTATTGATCTGGGGCACAGCTGTGCTTGGCTGTAAGCAGTAATAATGAGCAGAAACTGCAAGGAGGTCACTTTTAATTACCAAACTACTAGAAATCTAGAACTCTTTGCCTGTCTGCACTTCTGCAACTGAATTGCATTGCTAATAGATGGGAGATAGATAGGTAGATACGATAGATGAAAAAATAGCCACATATGAATCCTAAAAATACTAATAATACAGAAAACACTTGAATGGATACACATTGGTATCTAGATTATCCAAAAAAAATGGAGTGAGCAATAGGTGGAAATAGCTGAAAAAATGGCTACATAGAAGCAATCTTTGTCTTCTAAATTATGTCATGATATTAAAATTCTGCCTAATAACAATCTCTAACTACATAGAAATGATGGAGGTAGAAAATGCTGCCTGGGATTAAAGATTCTTGGCCAAAACCTTTTGAAGTATTAGGTAGGGTTCATGGACCAAACACATAAGGTAAAGATAAAGGTAAAGGTAAAGGTAAAGGTAAAGGTAAAAGTAAAGGTAAAGGTAAAGGTTTTCCCCTGACATTAAGCCCAGTCGTGTCCGACTCTGGGGGTTGGTGCCCATCTCCATTTCTAAGCCGAAGAGCCGGCGTTGTCCGTAGATACCTCCAAGGTCATGTGGCTGGCATGACTGCATGGAGTGCCGTTACTTTCCTGCCGGAGCAATACCTATTGATCTACTCACATTTGCATGTTTTCAAACTGCTAGGTCAGCAGAAGCTGGGACTAACAGCGGGCGCTCACTCCTCTCCCCGGATTCGAATCTAACACATATTAAAGGTTAATTGCTTACCTTGTATACAAATGTGCACACAAAGTCAATGAACCCAACTTGAAGTTTTGGAAGTTCAGCAGCTTTTCTTCTGTCCATCATTGGCTAGAAGAAAACAATAGAACAATTTTGAAGTAGCATATTTCACAAGTTCTGTCTTTTTGTTACAAGAACACATTTCAGGCCTTATCACACAAAGCAGGTGGATCACAATTACAGCAGGATAACAGCAGGGCTTATCATGTGGAGTCAATTCTCTTCTGTTATCCTCCAGAAAGCATGGAGGAGGGTGAAAGACAGTCATTAATAGATTACACTATGTAACACATTTTTTGTTCTTGGGTTATAAATGTCATTTCTAATTGGTTCTATCATAAAAACATGGAAAAAGTTTGTTAAACTGCAAAAAAGTTGTTTTTGTGGGATATCCTGCAGCACATTTTGCTATAGTTTTTCAATGTATATCTCAGAGTCTCAACCAATTCAACATAGTTTGTGACAGCCACAAAAACGAAGTTTCTGGAGTATGACTACTTTCAAAGTAAGCACTACACAATTAAACAGGAAATAACACTTTCAAACCAAGAACAGATTTTTTCCCAAATGTTGTTATGTTATTTGTGTTTGTAAAATAAATACTTTCCAGGCAAAATACCAGAAGGGAAAGAAACAATGTCATATAATAAGTCCCAGTCAGAGACACCACTGTCCTGTTGTATTTGCAATTTTTCTTCCTTGCGTGATAAACTGCTTACTCTCGACATGCTCATTTCATTATGTTCGATGAAGAAGACTGTGGGAAAGGGTCAAAACTGACATTGGGTTTCTGTGAGTTTTCCGGGCTGATGTTTTTCTCCTGACGTTTTGCCCACATCTATGGCAAGCATCCTCAGAGGTTGTGAGATCTGTTGGAAACTAGGCAAGTGAAGCTGATATATCTGTGGAAAGTCCGGGGTGAGAGAGAGAACTCTTGTCTGTTGGAGGCAAGCATGAATGTTGCAATTGGCCAGCTTGATTAGCATTGAATGGCCTTCCAGCTTCAAAGCCTTGCTGATTCCTGCTTGGGGGAATCTTTTGTTGGGAGGTGTTAGGTGACCCTGATTGTTTCATGTCTGCCTGGAGTTCCCGTTTTCTGAATGTTGTTCTTTATTTACTGTCCTGATTTTAGAGTTTTAAAAAATGTCTTTGTACTTCTCACCCTTCTATTCTGACCTTCACAGTGAGATGATTCTTTCCTCATCTTACTGGAGAAAGAAAAACTGTTATTTCCCACAAAAAATCATAGAGTTGGAATAGACCACAAGGGCCATTCAGTCCAGTTAGGCAGGAACATGGAATCAAATCACCCCCAACAGATGGCCATCCAGCCTCTGCTTAAAAACCTTGAGAGAAGGAGACTCCACCACACTCAAACTCAGCACTGCACTGAACAGCTCTTACCACCAGGAATGTCTTTCAAATATCTAGGTGGAATCTTTTTTCTGGAGATTTAAATCCATTGCTCCATATCCTAGTTTCCAGAGCAGCAGAAGGGAAATTCAAAATTCTAGACTTGTCCTGCCCTGTTCTAGTATGAAAGCTTCCCACATTGTTGCACCACGGCCTAAGAGCAATTTTGCATAAACTCGCTTTTCCTACTGCAGTGAGCAATTTGGGAAGGGGAAATGGGCCATAATCTAAGCCTGTAGTTTCTAAGATTCAAAGAAATTCCAGAAAAGGGGGGAGGGGATGAGGAATTGGGAAGTATAAAACAAGTAAATGAACATATTCCTCTTTGAAGACCACTTACAATAGGTTGTTGCTGAAGTACAGATATCTCCAAGTCTCCCTGTTCCCAGAACTCAGCTGCTACAAGCAATGCCACCTGTGGCCAAGGGAGAAAAAACAATAACACTTAATTTTTTTCATTTATGGTCCTCTAGCCAGGACTGAGAAATGTTGATAGTTGCAACATGTAGAGGGCTGCACTTTCTGCACACCAATATAAACCCCAACATAGCTGATTTTTAAAAAATCATTAAAACATAATGGAAAGGAGGGTACGAGGGTTGAATGAAAAGTAATGCCTCCACCTTCGTAACTCTTCAACAGATGGCAGTACTGGTATGCAGCAGGTACTGGCTTGTTCAGTAGACTCTCCTTTACAGTTCCATTTGGTGGGAAGCCTTAGCATTGAACGGTTGTGTTGTTAAAGTGCGAAGTATGGAACCCTGCACAGACAGTCAGTCAATGCGACTTAAGCAATGTGCAGTCATTGAATTCTTGACAGCAGAAGTTGTCACCCCAAAGGAGATTCATCAGAGAATGCAAGCTGTCTATGGTGATTGTGTTGATGTGAGTACTGTGCATTGTTAGGCGAGTAAGTTTAAAGATGTTGAAGTGGGAACATCTGACTTGTGTGACAAACAAAGAGTTGGACGTCCTGTGACAGCAACCACCGAGTTTCACAAGCAAAAAGTTGACAGATTGATTCAGGGTGATTGTCGCATCACGCAAAGAGAAATTTCAAGCATAATCGGCATTTCACAAGAACGTGTGGGCCACATTATTGCTTTGCTTGGCTATCGGAAGATCTGTGCACGATGGGTACTGTGAGACGCTGGTTGCAGAAACAGTGTCGACTTCTTCCGTGACGGTTTCATCGTTGGCAGAAATGTATCCATTGTCTGGTGAGTATGTGGAAAAGTGTTTAGTGGTAGTTAAAGAGCACATTCTAAGGATTATTTCTGCATTTGATTTATTAAAATATTCCCATTCAAACCGAAGTAATGAAGGTGGAGGCATTACTTTTCATTCAACCCTCGTATGATTTGCTTCATGAAAAGCCACACATTATGACACAAACACTTTCTTCCTATAATGGGTATATTGAACAATATTTTCATCTAAGTTTTTTTTTTAATGTTATTGATTTACGTAACTGAGAAAGGATCCATCTTATAGGAGATTACAAGTGAAGAGGAGAGAGTAGGTCCATGGGAAGTTTTAAGAAACCCCTACAAAACAACAACTCCTAAATCTCCATTTGAAATCTATCTTATAAGATTATTAGGCCGGCTCCTGTGTTCAGGTTTTTTAACCGCATATTTGAAATCATGGCTGGTACAATGAAAACCATTCAACACTAAATTTTTAAATAATATAGGTTAGTAAAATTTGCTACCAAAGAATAGACACTGTATATTTGGCACCTGACCTTACTCTGCACTTCCCATGGTTTTGCGATACCAGATAAGTCACAAGCAGTCATCATCATAGCCCTATTGAAAAGAAGTCAGAAGAAAATAAATGGATTGAAATGTTCAGAGAAGCGGGGAAACAATGTAATGCAGATGTTCAAGGTGAGTCACTTGTCTATAGGAAGTTTGGAGACCTCAATCCATTAGTTGTATGTCCAAATTTGGAATTTGGAATCAATCCCTCAAATATTTATTTCTGAAGTAAATGTGAATTAGTCAGAACTGCATATGTCATTCTGTAATGTAGCCGAGTAATGCAACCATCCCATTTGATCTTATGCATAAATCTCTGTAAACCTGGATTGATACTTTTTAGAAAAGACATAGCAGCAGCATATCTTTCATGCCCAAAAGTACATGCATAAGGTGCAGTACAGAATTAAGTAAAGGTAAAGGTTTCCCCTGACGTTAAGTCCAGTCATGTTTGACTCTGGGGGTTGGTGCTCATCTCCATTTCTAAGCCGAAGAGCCGGCGTTGTCCATAGACACCTCTAAGGTCATGTGGCCAGCATGACTGCATGGAGTGCCATTACCTTCCTGCCGGAGCGGTACCTATTGATCTACTCACATTTGCATGTTTTCGAACTGCTAGGTTAGCAAAAGCTGGAGCTAGCAGTGGGCGCTCACTCTGCGCCCTGGATTCGAACCTGTGACTTTTCGGTCTGCAAATTCAGCAGCTCAGCACTTTAACACACTGTGCCACCAGGGGCTCCAATACAGAACTAGCTAAGTGATTCTAAAAGGCTACTTTTATTTTTCAAGACACAAATCCAAAATGACTGGAATTCTTCAAATGCACTACTGCTATGCATGTACTTGCCCAGGGGTCCCCAAACTTTTTATGCAGAGGGCCAGTCCACAATCCTTCAAACTGTTGAGGGGCCAAATTATCATTTGAAAAAAAATACAAACAAATTCCGATGTACACTACACATGTCTTATTTGTAGTGCAAAAACAACAACAACAACAACAACAACAACAAAATAACAATGAAAGAGCAATACAATATTTAAAAATAAAAACAATTTTAACCAACATACATTTATCAGGATTTCAATGGGAAGTGTGGGCCTGCTTATGGCCAATGAGATAGTCAAGTTAATTAGGGTTGTTGTTGTTGTTGTTGTTGTTGTTGTTGTTGTTGTGTGCTTTCAAGTCATTTCAGACTTTGGGTGAGCCTAAGTCTAAAATTTATTTATTTCTTTACTATATTTATTTACTACATTTGTATCACACCCTTCTCACCCCAAAGGGGACTCAGAGTGGCTTACAAATTATATGTACATACAATATGTTATATTATTAGCATAGCACACTATTAGCATTATATATTACTATATTGAACTATACCACTATACTGTAATATTATTAGTAATATTATTAGTAATATATAATTAATAATATTGTATGGTATTATTATTATTAGTGTTATATTGTATTACATTATAATATTATTATCAATATTATATGTATATACAATATATTATATTATAAAACTGAGGGCGGGGGCCAGGTAAATGACCTTGGAGGGCCACATCTGGCCCCCGGGCCTTAGTTTGGGGACCCCTGTACTTGCCAATATAGGTCTTAACCCAGCAGTCAGGGGACTGGGTAGTTTTCCAGAGGTTGCTGAATCGCAACTTCAAGAAGCCCAAGTCAACATAGCCAACAATAAAGAATGCTTTTTTAATTGTATCAGAAGTGACTTGAGAACATACTGCAAGTCGCTTCTGGTGTGAAAGAATTGGCCATCTAAGAGGCATTGCCCAGGCGGTGTCTGATGTCCGATGTGTTAGCTGGGATGCTTCTCTCATGTCTTCGCAAGCTAGAGCTGACAGACGGGAGCTCACCCTGTCTCACAGATTCGAACTGACAACCTTCAGGTCAGCAACCCAACCTTCAGGTTAGCAGTTCAGCTGGCACAAGGGTTTAACTAATTGTGCTACCGCAGCTCACATAAAGAATGCTGGAAACTGTAGTGTATCAACATCTGGAGCCTCGCACAATTCTCATATTGGTCTTAGCTGCACTACTCAAGTTCTTGATGGTCCTCAATCAACAAAAAATGGTTTGGATAAAGTCTCCTCTGAATATGGTCCCTCCTGAGAACAACCAATTAAAGGGTTGTTGTATGTTTTTCGGGCTATATGGCCATGTTCCAGAAGTACTCTCCCCTGACGTTTCGCCCACATCTATGGCAGGCATCCTCAGAGGCTGCCTATGTCAGGCATCCTCACAACGTCTGAGGATGCCTGCCATAGATGTGGGTGAAACATCAGGAGAGAATACTTCTGGAACATGGCCATACAGCCCGGAAAACATACAACAACCCTGTGATTCCTACCATGAAACCCTTCGAAAACATAACCAATTAAATATTTTTAGTCGTGAATCTGATTAGTCCAAACTATAGTAGACCCAGTGAATTAATAGAGTTTACCTTTGCATTGATTCCCAACTATCATGGCCCCATTAAGACTGCCATATAATGCAATTTTAGAATGCGGTTTAACTGCATTGAACTGCATTATATGGCAATGTAGAGTTATATCATCCAATTCAATGCAGTTAAACTGCATTCTGAAACTGCAGTTGGTAGTGTAGATGAGACTTGAGATAATGGTTCTGTCCTAGGTGGGACAAAACAACTCAGGCCACTGAGCCCTGTTGTGTTAAGAGTGTGCTCTGGCAGCAAGCACGTAGTGGTAGGTTACAAAGATTACATTAGTTCCCCTCCTTCTCCCGCAAACATTACCAAACAGTTTGTCTCAAGATAAATATTTGCATGAAGTATGCAAGTACAATTCTGTTTTGGTTCATCCATCATCACCATGCATTTGTTCATTAAACAAATGTGTTTTTAAAACTTCACTTACATGATAATCTCTTTCTTTGTTGCTTCCAGAGACAAATATTCAGCCCACTCTTTCTCATTGTCATAGGTTTTGGATTCATCAACGATTTTCTGAAACATGGTTCTTTTTCTGCGGAAAAATATGAATAACATCAAAGGAAAGAGTTTAAAACCCCATAGTGTGTATCTGTACCAAAGCAATAAAGTTTTTTCCACACCACACTTTCTGTCCCTGGGATTCTGAAAAATTTGGGAACAAGGATTGGTGCTAAAGCTTCAGTGGAGACACCTTTTCCCCATGATAACTCTTTCAGGAATAAATTTCCTTTCTTAGTGATAAAATTCTCTTGCTTCCTTTTGTCTCACCCACGTTCTTATGAGTCGTTTGTAAGGTGGATGTTTGCAACCCATGGACTGCTTGTAGTTTGTACCCCATTAACTCAACCTTGGGGAGAAGAGAAGAGGGGCAAAACCTTGTCCTCAACTCCCTTGAGAAAAAAATGATGAGACAGATGCTACAGCTTCCTTTTGGTTTGTTCTGCTTCATTCTGCCCATGAACACCTAAGAACAGTTTAAGGAGAGAAATCATAATTCTGAATGTACTGAACACTTCCCACTTACTTGAAGTACAGTGCTAAGTCAGTAGCTATAATGGCAATATCCATCAAATTATTCACGTGCTCAAATTGCCTCCTGTTGAGATTCTGATAAATGTTCAAGGACTAAAATGAGAAAAAGCACATATGAGAGTGGAAGCTGGTATCTTGGATATCTTGACCTTATTCTCTCAATGCTTTGTATTACATAAAAAAGGAACAAGTTGGGGATTCAACCTATTAAAGCTCCTTGATATGTATACAGCTTAAAGTATCTATTTTTTAAAATATTTTAATGCTCATCTAGGAAAACCTTGAGTCAGAATTTGTTATATATGCCATGGCTTGTAAAGGCACTGTGCTGTATGTCTTAACTGGAAAATGAAGTGCATGGAGCCAATTCGCTAAGTCTGCAAAGACCTGAGGATTGATTTGACACTGTTTCTGTTCTGCTGCTGCAGAACCAGTTTGGACAAGTTTTCAGTGCTGACTGAATACTGTTGGTAAGAGAGCAGTGTACTCAGAGAGGCCTTGCTATTTTGAGGTCTGTTTGCTGCTGAGAAAAGAGGGAGAAGAACCAGGATTGTATTCTTCTCTGAAGCAGATTTGTGGACTGAGAAAGGACCATTTATGACTGTGGACTTCTGTAAGTGATCAGAGGGACCATTGTAAATGCTACTGTTTTTAATCTCTTTGAATCAGTATAGTTCCTGTATTTCTTGTTCTGCCAACCTGACTGGCATTTTATTGTTCTGCGGGTGACTCTGGATTGCAGGCACAAGTATGAGCTTCCATTTATCATCATCAATCCGTAACAATATAAACTACTACATTCAAGGCATTCAGGTTATTCTACCCTAACTCATAGACTTAAAAAGAAATGAGTTATTATGAAGAACAGCTGCAATTCTTAAGAGCTTGAATTCTTATAAAAACTATATAACAGAAAGGTATTTTCTCTCAAATAATACAGAATGGGGAAAGCTTCTGTTCAAAGCCAAAGACTTGAAACCAAATGCATGTTCAAGAAGCATCAACATTTTGTTCTTAGGAACACATGAAGGGTCTTGCTGGAGGAGACCAAATACATATCTAATGTAGCATCCTGTTTCCCAAAGAAACAGGTCCCATGACTCTGTGATTTATAACTTACAACTAACTCACTCAAGTTTTTCAAGGTTGTAGTGAGATAGGGTTGAACCCTCCAATGAATATGTTTCGACATTGCCATACATGGCTGCAGCTAGCACAGCGGGTTAAACTGCCAGCTACAGAAGATCTTGCCGACTGGAAGGTTGGCAGTTCAAGCCGTGGGCCGGGGTGAGCTATCACCATTAGCCCTAGCTTCTGCTTACCTAGCAGTTCGAAAACAGCAATGTGAGTAGATAAATAGGTACTGCTTTTGGTCTCCACATGACAGAATTCTGAAATGTAGAAAAAGTCAAGGCGCCTTTTACACGACCATATAAAATCCAGATTATCTGCTTTGAACTGGATTATATGGCAGTGTAGACTAAAATAATTCAGTTCAAAGCAGATAATCTGGATTATCTGCTTTGATAATCTGGATTATAGCACAGTGTAGAGGGGGCCAAAGTCTCCTGCACCAATGCGTGATGGTCTTGACTGAAATCAAGAGTGTGTACATTTACCTGTATGTAAAGCAGGATGTGTTCCATAAGAGCATGATTTCATACCCTCCAGCTATCCTGATGAATCCTCTGTCAGCCCATATTTTCTCTTTGAAATATCCCAGTTTTTCTTTTCTCCATCCACTTTCTCTCTGTGTCATCAACATACTCGAAATCCGAAGGTATTGTGCATGCAGTGAAGTAGGCAGACAGAAAGGGGCAGAACATTGCCCTTCCCAATAAACTCAGACCCCATCAATGTGACACTAAAATCCGTCTGAAAGTCGGCTTGAAGTCGGGGTTTCCACCCCTAGTACAACCTCCAACTGCATTCAACGGGACACCATGGGTTAAAAATAAACCACATCGGAAATTCCAGATCACACCATAAAATGAGTTGAAATGGATAACTATGAATAGTGGAGTGCCTTGTATTGCAAAAATAATTTGTCATAAAATAAACACAGCCAATGACTATAAAAGTGTACATCTATTCACAAACCTCTTCTGAAAGCAGGAATTTGCCAAATTCCAAGTGATGTCTCTCTAAAATTGATGAGCCGTGAAGTTTTGCTAAGGGATGTTGAGATCTATTAGCAAATAGGAGAATAAAATAAGGAATAGTTAGAAGAAGATCAAGTTTTAAAAAATTATATGTATGTAAAACATGCAAAAAAGGGTCACAAGTAGGAAAAAAAATCAAGAAACCCTTGTTTAAAGAAGTTATAAACAATTGAGTCCAATATACCAGCTGGTGGGAGAGAGGAAATGCCACCTGGAAGGAAAGAAGCAGCAACACTCCTGTTCACCATATCACATAAAAACCGCATAACTATGAATAGAGATGTACTTACTTCATCTGATAAAGATTGTTGGTTCCTCGATGATCAATATCATGACACAGAGCTGCAGTAACCATAGCCAGTGCTTCAAGATCTGTGTAGTATTGTTTCAGTTTGCCTGTCTATACAACAAAGCCAGAACCACACACCCCAGTTAGTAAACTTACTCAGGACTAGCATGGTTTTGTCCATGCAGCAAAATATAACAAAAATCCAAAATTCACAAAAGCAGCAAATGCTTTTATTAGACCAACTAAAAAAAGAAAAGAACAGGAGATAAAAAGTGATTATTAGAGTCACAGATTACATTTTATCTTAAGAAGGTTGGCAGTTTAAGCCACGGGTTGGGGTGAGCTCCCATTATCAGCCCAGCTTCTGCCTACCTAGGAGTTCTAAAACAACAAAGTGAGTAGATAATTTTGTACTGCTTTGGCAGGGAGGTAAATGGTGCCCCTGAAAAACATGCCGGTAATTGGACCAGGAAGGCGCCCATGGACGACAAACTCCTCGGCATGGAAAAAATGAAACAACAGCACTTCCCCATGGCTGAGTCGAGCACAGCTTCCAGATGCCAGAGATGAAAAGAGTGAAGCCTTGCCTCTGTTTATGTACTGTCTGTCTTTGTTGATTGTATAACGGCATTGAATATTTGCCATATTTGTATCTGTAATCCTCTCTGAGTCCCCTCGTGGTGATAGAGCAGAATAGTAAACAAGGAGCAATACAATTCCAAGTAATCAAATTTGAACCCAGCTAGGGTTTCCAGTGGTAACCTCAGTGTTAGCTAATTGTTACTATTTTTATACAAATACTAGATAATATTTTACAAGTACTAGATAATGCTACGATGTTTTAAAACAACACATTCGTGCTCTGTGTTTGCAATACTGTTCATATTCCATGATGTGTTACAGTGAATATTAAAAATAAGGTGAAATGAATAGCAAAAATACTACTTCCAGTAAATATCACAGACTTTTCTGGGTGAGCTGATTTTGCCTCACTTCAGGCAAAGCTGGGGAAATGTTCCAGAGTTGGAGGATGCATCTGGAGCAGATTACATATAAACAGAGAGTTTCTTGCAGTTTGGTGACAGAAGTCGAAAATCCTAAACACTTAAGCAGTGGAACAGTGAATAAAAGTTTTTATAATACAGAGACATATGTCCCATTTGTAAACTAAAATAAAAGATCCCTTTTGTAAGCCAAAGTAAAATGATTTTTTCTTCTTCCAGATAATGTACTCTGGTCATTAATGAAAACAGTTAAATGCATGGAAGGGTGAGATCTGGGTAAGAAAACTGCCATATAATGTAATCCAGTTTAAAGCAAATAATCTTGATTTTATATGGCAGTGTAGAAGGGGCCTGAAGTAATCGTAATGGAGGAGGGAAGGCAGATGGATTGCAAGGAACATTTACTTTCATCCGAGGGACACTTATTGGGAAACATTTATTTTTTTTATTGGTAAAGACGTACCATAAGAAGTGTGAACATGGTCTGTGCAACGTTGAAGCCATGGCGCCAGTTGTGATAAGTGATTTTTCTATACCCCTTGCTGACTGAAAAAATGAATCTCACCAGCACCTGTGAAAACAGAATAGAAGTGAGCATTGTTGAAAATAGCAACCTTCTTCAAAACTTCATTAATAATTTGTTTTATATATTATTCTGTTTGCTTACTGTATTGTATATGTATGTTTTGGTATGCAGCTTTCCCTTCACGCTATGTTTCTTGAGGTTGTGGAAGGGGCTGCAGACCACATGATTAGATCTGGGACTGCTCAGACTCCATTTAAGAACACAGAGAGATGCTTTAGACTTTGGACGGTTAAGATCATAAGAAAGATGCTCTGTGTTATCTTCACAGAGAAACTACTTCAAACTATCTGTAGCTGGATTGACAAGTTATGTACCTGTATGCTGAATACATGAAGGCTGTGAGTAAACCAGATATGTTATTTTTTACAAAAGTCTACTTTATTTTTGTCTCTTGAGAGCATGATATAGAAATAAGATATTCTATGGGAGAGTAGATGTTTTTGGGCACTGAAAATAACTCTGAAGAATTGCTATATTTTGTGCATTAGCATAATCTCTGTGCCTAACATATCAGAGACAACTAGGTTATCAGTCTGACAATTGAAAAACCAAATTGCTTTGCATAAGTACATGTGGATATACACCACTGAAGAGAAGATTTTACTCAAATGGGTTTTTGACTCTTCTCTGGAAGATCATACTTTAACAAAAGGTTATGATTTTCAAATGATTTTTAAGATAAAGGGGCAATTTATTTCAACATTGATCTTAATTCCACAATTAAGTTGTTAATTGTTGAAGTGTCAATTAGTCAATGAGAAGCCGTACTGAACAGCCAACAAATTTCACATTTTCAACTGTTCTTTATTCAAATCATTTGGGGTTTTGTTTTTGTTTTTTGTTTGTCTTTTTGGAAGAACTGCTTCCTACTTTTTGGTTGCTCCTCAGGATTCTGAATTACATTGTTGATGACACGAGATTCAAAGCACTTTGTCAGTTTTCAAAACATCAAGCAACTGTTTCCTTTTTTGTTCAAAGTCAGGGAAAAACAAGAACGGGCAAATGTAGTGAAACAACATTTCATTCTATCCAACAAACTTTTACCTTAAATGTCAATTTGTCATAAACATAATAAATTCATCCAGTTAGCACTCTAGAATACCATTGTACCATTTGGAAAAAAAGGATGTGTTGCTTTTGAGTTTGAAAAAATTAGAAGATTGTGTAGAAAAATATTTTTGTATACATTCACAGAAGGCACACTCTTCCAGGAATGCACTTCTCAATATTTATGACTGTAGGAATTACCCTCCAAATTAAAGTTGTCACTTACTTCCTGTGGAATCTGAAATTTTTTCACCACTCCAAGTTCATAGTACATTTGGATGCCACATTTCACAAGGTCAAATTCAGTCCATTCCAAGTCAGAAAAGTGAAAGTGATAGATTTCATATTCTTCAGGATCTGGGAGCTGTTCCTTCTTCAGGAAAGAATGGCACAAAATGTTCATATGGTAGATGATTCATCGTCATATCAACAAGCATGTTTCAAGATCTGTGCCTGCAATGTTATTTATGTCAATGGGTCCATATGGTAATTCATTTTCTTCATGTGTCATGCTAAACTATGGTTTAGTGTTAGGTGTATGAGCTGCAACAAGCCCAAGTCTCCCAAACCCTTTTCTCTTGTGTAGCCAAGAGAAGGACTTTGTGGGCATACAGGACGTCATCAGATGGACTGGGCAAGAGTGGGGGAAAGTGGTGAAAGGTGGGGGGATGTGATGCATCATGTGATGGCCTCTGTGAGAGTCCCATGGGGCTCCATTTTCTAAGCACATAGAAATAAAGTCTAGCAGCCATCTGATGAGGTCCTTAGTTTCACTTTCGCTTAAATTTTATTTGTCATAGTGTACAAATAAGAGCTGTAATTTCTTAACAAATTCATGTTGGTTAAACAGACCATCATCATGGTTTGTTTGTTTGATGATGGCTTATTTTGAAATTGAACAGATTTCTATAAATCTTGGTTTGTACATAAGGACAAAATAAGATTAAGAGATTGGGAATCTAAAGGCTGACAAAGTAATCCTGGGCATATGGAAAGAAGAGAGGAACATTTTGGAGATTGAGGGTTTGCTGAGTTCATTCTTTTGTGAAGACATACATTAAACTGGGACCTAGTGCTATGTCCTATGAAGGGACTAAATAACATCCTCATGTGTAAAGATGAATAATTGAGTGCCAAAGTCACGATTGTCAATGCCACCATAGTCCCACATCTGTGTGTGGTTGTGAAAGTTGGAAGACTGCCGAAAGACAATTTGGTACTAGAGCAAATCAGGGCTGAATTCTTCCTAAAAACTGTTGCACTGTAGCCCTGGGATACCCTTTCACTCAACACCACACAATGTTCAGAAAATCCAATAAGTAAAATTTTATTAATGAATAGGTATAAAAGGGAAAATTGCAAGTCAAAAAAGAAGCAGCAAAAGTACAAAAGATAATTCCCAATGAGATCAAGAGTTCACCAGCTTTTGAACCAAGTCACCAAAAAGCAATCCACAGAATCTTGAATAAACACAAAGCAAAAGCCTCCTTTTTAGGATATTGTTCAAAAGTTATATCCATAAACATGAAAACGGAAACATAAGAAAGGCAAAACCTCCAAGAACATGAAGTTATAAACAGAAATCAAAACAAGAATCTTGAATTACAGGAACCAGGAATTTAGGACTAGAAACCGGGAACTGTTTCCCCTGTTTACAACATTGTTCCCACTAAAGATCTGAGAGCCCAGAAACCACTTAAAAGGACTCAATCCATCCCATGACATCACTTTGCACACACTTGCTTTTTCTCTCCTTTTCTCTAAGCCACTGAGAAAAATGAGTTTTTCTTTGTTTTACTTTCTGCCTCCTAATTTCAACACAACTTGATCTGGAAAAACCTTTGTCTCTCAGATTCTCCTCCGAAGGGCACTCTAGCCTATTTTCATGGGAACTAATATCACTTTCTCCCATTGCCTGGGAACTGCTTGGAGATTCCAAAACATCTCTCTCCAGACCCCTGTTATCTTCCACAGACTCCTCAGACATTACAGGTATCAACCCATCATCCCTTTCCTCATCCTCTGAGCACTCAGAAAGCTCACAGATACTTGCCAAAATGATTCAAATGAAACTAACGTACTTTGACCATATTGTGAGATGATGTGACTTATTAGAAATGATGATAAAGCTTGCTAAAGGGGAAGGCAGTACGAAAGGAGGATATGTTTGATATAGGAGTCACATCCCTGAATTTGCAGAACCTAACTAGAGCTGTTGATGACAACAGTTGCATTAAGCTGAAAAATAGTGCATGTCTTTGAATAGATCTGTGTTTGGGAAGATGCTCACTCTGACTGTATTATAATCTCTGCTGTAAAGCATGATAGAGTAATATACTTTGCAGTCGAGCCCTGTAACAATTTATAATAAAGGTATGACCCTAGAACAGGTAATATATCCCTATATATTTCATTTTCACACACATAAAAGTGAAAAAGTTCAAAGGAATTTCAAATTCCAGGCTGAGATTATGATACTGTTTACAAACTTCTGAAGATTTTTCACATTTAAGGACTTTTCGCAAAAATATTACTGAGCACCTGGTTTTGGTCTGTTTCTCTGTGATGCATAAAATACAATGGGTTTATATTAAATAGAATAGTTTTGCACACATTTCTTTCTATTGCTGCTGATGATGAAAAAAAACTGTTGATCATTTGGGAATTTCACATCTGTTGGCAGTAAGAAGACTGATGTAACATGGCAGCAAGATTAAAATATCTGAAGGGATGGTATGTAGAAGATGGAGTTTGCTTTCTGCTTCTCCAAAAATAGGACAAAGGACTTCAAATTCCAAGACAAATATTCCACTTAGATATTAGGTGAAATGTTTTACTCTGTTTGACAGTTGAGTAGTCTGTCCTGTCATGAAATATGATGTATGATTTGAATGGAATTGCATGAAAGATGTATAGTTGGGGTCTATATAGTCTAGAGATACTATCCTAAGGAATGAGGCCTGGAAAACTACAAGAAGGAGGTGAATAATTCATGGACTATTATTGAAAGTTGTTGATGACAACTGTGATAATTATTATCTGTTGAACCTTTGAGGGAAAACAATGTGTTTATCAGAGACAATGGCTCTTTAAGTTAAGGAAATGTTTACAAGGTTCCTCATGTTAAGAAGGAAGTCAACACAAGGCTCCTTATGTTTACAACACAAATTAAGGAGAGTCAACATCTGCCAGGAACTGAGATGAAGCCAGGATATTTCAGTCTGCAAAAACATCTATCATTTATTTACAACTTTGGAACAACATCATAAATATAGAAATATTGCTATATAAGAGACCTTCTAATATTCCAGTCTGGCTCACCCGCCACTCTGCTCCTTGGGAAGGAGAGAGACGGTGTACATTTGGGAATGGCAGATCTACAATGGAATGCAATCTGGTCGCTTGCTCCTTTTCTCAAGGGAAGACAAAGGAGTGCAATTTTGGAGTCATGATACGTTTGCAGGGAGTCAGTTTCTGCTGTAAGGAAAACAGAGATCTGATCCTTGGCATTGTTCTTAAGGAAAGAGGATGCATTTTGGAAGTTTTGGAACTGTGCATTGGCAGGCTGAAGCAGGGTCTGGCCTAAGCAGGTGCTTTTCCAAGGAGGGAGAAAGGATTGGTAATATTTGGCTGAATGAGGATGAATCAATGTGTATATGTGTGTGAATGTTGAGTAAAAATGTAATTCCCCTTTGTTTGTTAGCCAATGTAACTTTAGGTTGTTTGTGGATTCAATGTCGTTACATAGAATCTGTATGTCTGTATGTCTAATGTTGTTCTTTGTGTAAAATTGTAAAAGTTCTGATATTCTTTTACTGGAAAATTGCAATAAAAAGAACCTATGCTTTAAAGTTATTGAAAAGTTATTCATAATAGTCCCAAAGGTTGGGAAATTCCTCTTCTTTGGAAGTCCTAGAACAGAAATTAGATTGATATCTCTCAGGATTGATTTCGGATGCATCTACACTGTTTAACACCACTTTAATTGCTTTGGCTCAATGCTATGGAATCCAGGGAGTTGTAGTTTAGTGAAGTACTGCTTGGCAGATGGCTGAAGACCTTTTAAAACTACAGTTCCTTTGATTACATAGCATTGAGCCATGACAGTTAAAATGGTGTCAAACTGCACTCATTTTACAGTGTAGATGCACCCTTAGCTGTACGGCAGGGGATTGGAGTAGATGGGCCATGGGATCCCTTCCAGCTGTATGGTTCTATTACAATTTTCTTCAGACTAGACATGTAAAGCTGTGCTGTGTCATAGAAGATGAGGACATTTACAAATATTCTTTATATCCTTATTCCATGCTAAGCCTTATGGAGACTCACCAGAATTGCCGCCAACTCTTCCTCATCACATTCAGACACTTCTTTTCCAAGTTTTTCTCGTGTGGGCTGTGAAGACAAGTGCAAGTCAAAAGTTATGATCTGAGTTGCAGCATTCAGATGAAACAAGACAGAAATTAAACATAACAGTCTACTCCCACCCAGTATTATAACAAACAAATTTTGTCAAATTTCTCCCCTTTCATGTTGCTCCAAAATGTTTCACTTATCTAATGGCCAAATCTACCCTAGTAACACGCTGTTGTTGAAAGTTTCCAAATTTCTTCTTCTAGGGATGTAGGACATAGAAAAAGATAAAATAAAATAAATCCTGTACAATTACTTAATAACAGCTGCGAGACTGACTTATGCCAAAAAATGGAGGGGAAAAAAATAGGCCGGACATCAAATTATGGTATAATAAAATTTTTGAAATAATGAACATGGACAAATTAACATATTTATTATCAAACACTCAAGGAAAATCAAGAAAACAAACAAATTGGGAATCAATTAAAATTATTTTAAAAAATGAAAAATGCAAGATAATAATATGAAAATGGTTTAGAGAAGAATGAATGAATAATGGACCGCCCCAGACTATGTAAATGAGAAAGTAAGCAAATAAGGTAAACAAGGGTACAATGTGTATAAAAAGATTAGTTTTCAAACCACCACACAAGAGAAGGAAGTCAATTTTAATGTGATTGTATTGTTTGTGCATTGATGTTGTGTTTGTTGGGATAATTTAGGTCTCAATTTTTATTCTTTTTATTCTCCCCCCCCTTTTTTTTTCTTTTCTTTATTTCTTCTTCAGACATACACACAAATACACACGCACACATATTTGCATATGTATTTTTATGTTATTGTTCGTTACTTTCTTGCTCAGTGGTATGTTTGTATGTCCTTCACTCATGTTACATTTTTTTAAAATAATAAACTTTAATTAATTTTTTTTAAAGTTATGATCTGAGTTGCAGCATTCAGATGAAACAAGACAGAAATTAAACATAACAGTCTATTCCCACCCAGTATTATAACAAACAATTTTTGTCAAATTTCTCCCCTTTCAATGGCCAAATCTACCCTAGTAACACGCTGTTGTTGAAAGCTTTCTAATTCATTTACAGATGAGATGTTTGCAATTCAATCACCCAAGAAAAACAAAAGGAATCAAAGAACATAAGCGAAAACTTTGAATGCCATACCAGGATTGCTTGAATTTCATTCTTGTCACATTTTATATGGTACAGTACCATATCCTGTGCAATGTCTTTTCGATATTCCAGTTTGTTCATCTTATCGTAAGTATCGGTATTGAGCACAGACCACCCAAGAAACTGCGTCAGAGACTTGGGAAATAAAACAAAAGTTGTTAGTATAGCTAAACAACAGATAAATATTATTATTAATCTTGAACAATCATGACAATGCAAGTGTAGACAAGGGCCCATGGTAGCACAATGGTTAAACTGCTAGCTGCAGGAAATCTGCTGACCGGAGGGTTAGGAATTCAAAGCTGCAAGTAGGGATGAGCTCCTGGCTGTCAGCTCTAGCTTCTGCCTACCTAGCCGTTTGAAAGCATGTAATGCAAGTAGATCAATAGGTACCACCTTAGTAGGGAAGTAAAAGAGTGCCCCATGCAGACATGCTGGCAATGATCTGAGAAAGTCTATGGACTAGAGGCTCCTTGGCATGGAAAAAATGGAACAAGAGCACCCCCCTATGGCTGGAGTTGAGCATTGTCTCCAGAACCAGAAATTGAAAGGGGAAGACCTTTAGCTCTGTCCATGTATTGTATGTCGTTGTTCACTGTGTAAAAAGGCATTGAATGTTTGCCTTATATAAGTAAACTGTAATTCGCTCTGAGATAAAACAGAATATAAATAAAGTATGTTGTTGTTGTTGTTGTTATTCTTTATCATATTTCAATTTTTGGCTTCATAATTAAATGTTACAGTTTAAAACACCCTACAAAAGATTTTGCAGCAAATATATAGATATATTTATAGTATAAACTGAGGGGGGCTTTTTCAGCCCTAAAAAGGGCTGAAAAACTTGCCTTATATTTGAGTATATGAGGTACTTATTTCTGTGCTTACTGTTAGCAATTAAGAGTAAAAAAACTATGGCTGGATTTACACTGTCATATAATGCAGTTTCAGAATGCAGATTAACTTCATCAAACTGGATTATGTAAATCTACACTGCCATATAATCCAGTTCAATGCAGTTAATCTGCATTCTGAAATTGCATTATATGTCAGTGTAGATCGAGCTTGAGTTGAACTGGTTGGATTAGTCTTTGCTGTACTAGTGAACATATTATAAGCATATTGCATATTGTGAGCATTTAGCAACCAACTATTTTTTGGGAAACATGTATTATGTTCTCTGCTCCACTAAAGATGCCTACCTCCATTAATATTTCATCCTGTTCATCAAAGGGTTTCCCATCTTTCCTATTGTAAAAGGTAGCAACTCCAACAATTTCTTCTTTTTTGTTGACTATTGGCATGGAGAGAACATTTTTGATGACCCAACCTGATTCATCAACAGGACCTTCCTTAAAGAAGCAGGATTAAGACTTGAAACACATCAAAGGCGAAAATGGATGATCTTTCAATAGAAATAGTTAACTATATTTGCATGTTGCAAATCTGCAATTAAGATATTGTATGCTCAGTACCATATTTACACTATAGCTTAGGATATTGTCTGCAAAACAAATGCAAACACATAAGAGTTAATTTCCTTTTCCCAGGGAATACAAATAGGGGAATCTAATAAATAGTTGTGATCACACTATTACAGTACCTGAAATGCAAACATTTCATCTGACGCTGCATTCATAATGTTGCAAATCTGGAAAAAAATTATAGAGATGTTTTGTTTACATGCACAGGTTATTGGCAGTTAGCAATATAGCTAAAGTATTGTAGCTGTTTGTTTTTGTGTACATTTGAAAACCTCCCTCTTTGAACAACCAATCATTCATACCCATGCCATATCACAATATGCTTTTAAAATGTCTCCAACTTTCATGGGGAGATTCTTGTCTAGAAGCTCCCTAAGGCACATGTGCAATATGCCATATGGATCTTTAACTCTTGACTGTGAACACTGTAAAGCAACCCACTGTATGGCTACCAGTCTCCTCCCAGTAGACTTAAATCAAGGAAAGGTTTCATGAGAACTTCCACTCCTCTAAATGTTCCTCCATCAACAGCAATTTCAGCTGGATGCCCCCTCCCCCATGAGGGTCTTCCTCCAGAGGAAGAATGAGCAACTTTGAAGTCCCCGAATAGACTCAGAAGCGAAGTTGGCAGATTAAAAAGCAATCTGGCAAAATGGCACTACCTAAAATAATCCTCTACCCTGTATGACTGTGAAGCAGAACAAATAACTCGGCATCTGAATGCTTGCCCACAATGCCCTGCCTCATGCACAGAGGAAGAACTGTTTAAAGCTACAGACAATGCAGTCGCTGTTGCCCGTTTTTGGTCTAAAACTATTTAGCAGCTTGTGATCCCTTTATTTTATCAGTTTTAAACTCATTTATTTATGCAATGCTTTTCACATGAAATAAATAAACTCTTGGCTAATGTTGTCTCGGTTTATTATGAACATATACAAACATAAATACTTACAAAACCAGTTTCTGCTACATAGGTTGGGAGTCCACTAACCAGGGCCCAGTGTTCTGGTTTAGGATTACTAAATGGAAAGGAAAATGACCAGATTAGATTTGTCAACCAATAAACTAAATTAAATTAAATTATTAAATTAAATTACTTTATTGTACTTAAATTAGTAATGAAACTAATAAATGCTGAATTCTGAATTATTTTATTTCATACACACACACACACACACACACACACACATATACAGTAGAATCTCACTTATCCAACATAAACGGGCTGGCAGAACATTAGATAAGCGAATAAGTTGGATAATAAGGCGGGATTAAGGAAAAGCCTATTAAATGTCAAATTACATTATGATTTTACAAATTAAGCACTAAAACATCATTTTTTACAACAAATTGTCAGGAAAAAAACAGTTGAATACATGGTAACATTATGTAGTAATTACTGTATTTATGAATTTAGCACCAAAACATTGCAATGTATTGAAAACATTGACTATACAAACTTTGGTTACTAACAAATTGACTACAAATAAAGATAGAATTGCATAAAATGAACTTGCAGTAACAACATTGTCGGAAGTTAAATCCATAAAAAATTCAGTCCTTGCTGCCTAGAGAAACAGCTGTGGATCCAGGCAGGAGGGCAAATGGTGTTGGATAATCCAGAACGTTGGATAAGCGAAAGTTGGATTAGCGAGTCTCTACTGTATACATACAAATGCTATTAATCTGAACAATGAGTAAAAGAAAGAGATGGCTTTCTAGGGAAGTGTAGCAATGGTTGCATTTTCAGCGTTTCTGTAATCATTTTACGTATTTCTTTTGGTAAGGCGAAAAATTCAATAGGGCACAAAGGAAGACCCTTTAATTTTTTGAAAAGCTCATTAGAGGACTTCATTTGCCCTTTGTGGGTTTTCTACCCTTGAAAAATGCTTTTTTGACTCTCAATTCCTCCAATATTCCCTCATCGTCCCTCAATTCTGCCAATATCCCCTAAGAGATGTGGAGGAGCTCAAATAAGCACTCAGGCCGCACACCATGATGGCTCTTTTTTAATACAGTTTTTCTTTTCCTATTGTTTCAAAAAATGTACATGCTGTATTTATTGTCTATTGATCTTTTAAATTGTAAGCCTAAATTGGGGGACAAAGCCAGATACAGATAAATATACAATAACATTATATATGTATCCAGAGCTGGAAATGAAAGGACAAGCCTTTGCCTTTGGATGTGTATTTGTGTCTCATTGTGTGTCTTTGTAATTAGGCATTGAATGTTTGCCTGTGTCTGTGTATATGTTGTAATCCATTCTGAGTCCCCTTTGGAAGAAGGGCAGAATACAAATAAAGTGTTGTTGTTGTTGTTGTTGTTTTTGTTGTTGTTGTTGTTTGTCTTATTTTTATTGGAGTTTTATGATTTAAGAACAAGTTCATTATGGACCCAATTTAAGGAAACCATGCTATAACCCAGTGGTTCTCAACCTGTAGGTCCACAGATGTTTTGGCCTTCAACTCAAAGAACTCCTAACAGCTGGTAAACTGGCTGGGATTTCTGAGAGTTGGAGGCCAAAACACCTAGCACCCACAGGTTGACAACCACTTCTATAATCTGATGATGGATTTTTGAAAGAGGCAAGATTGTACAGTAAATGGGCCGGCAGAACGTTGGATAAGCGAATATGTTGGATAATAAGGAGAGATTAAGGAAAAGCCTATTAAACATCAAATTAGGTTATGATTTTACAAATTAAGCATCAAAACATTATGTTATACAACACATTTGACAGAAAAAGTAGTTCAATCCACAGTAATGCTATATAGTAATTTCTGTATTTATGAATTTAGCACCAAAATATCACAATATATAGAAAACATTGACTACAAAAATGCGTTGGATAATCCAGAACGTTGGATAAGCGAATGTTGGATAAGTGAGACTCTACTGTACCTTCAAAATTAGGTACTAGTTGCCCATCTTTCCTATTCTTTTTGTACTTGTTTATTCTGCTTTTCTTCCAAGAGTACCAAGCATTATACATGGTTGCCCTTGCACCAACTTTGTGAGATAGATAAGACTGAGGGATAGTAAATGACTGGAACAGAAATAATAATTCAGCCCAGTACTTAAAACACTATTCATCAGACGGTCTTCAGCTCTGCTTCAATGCACTGTGAAAACATAGCACCTCGGAGTCTCACGGAGGCCATGAGACAATGTAAGAACAGGGGTGTTGCAGGGTTTCCGGGTTGTATAGCCGTGTTCTAGCAGCATTGTTTCCCTAATGTTTTGCCTGCATCTGTAGCTGGCATCTTCAAAGGATCTGATGCAGGTGAAATGTCAGGAGAAAATGCTGCTAGGACATGGCCATACAGCCTGGAAACCATACTACACTTCAGTGATTCCAGCCGTGAAAGCCTTTATTTATTTATTTATTTATTTATTTATTATTTACAGCATTTATATTCTGCCCTTCTCACCTCGAAGGGGACTCAGGGCGGATCACATTGCACACATAAAGACAAACATTCAATGCCATGACATAGAACAGAGACAGAGACAAGACTCAGGCACCGGGCTGGCCTCGAACTCATGACCTCTTGGTCAGATTGATTTGTTGATTTGTTGCAGCTGGCTTGCTTTCCAGCCTGCGCCATAGCCCGGTCCTTTGACAATGCCATAAGGACAATTTCTGTGGGACTCCATGTGCTCCGTTTCCCAGGCGTATGGAAATGGAGCCCAAAGACATCTATCAGGAGTCAGGTGTCAATTGACTCCTAATAGAGAAAGATGAGGTAAAGTAGAGGAAAGATAGGGTAAGATGGTGAAATGACATAGAATGGATGGCCATCCCAAAAAACGTTGAGAGATGGGAGGGAATGAGGTAAGAGGATTTCCTCCACCTCCCCTTGCTTTCTCCCCAACTGTCTGATGAAATCCTATCTTTTTAGTACTGTATGTTAGAAGACAGGATTCTGCTATAGCTGATTTCTGTGTACAAAAATATTAGACATGCGATTACCACTTACGGGATAACTTTAATGTCTTCCTTTCCATGTAAGATATAATCAATGACTTTATAAAATGCAATCTCCTATGAAAAGACCAGAAACAGAGCATTAATGATAAGTGAATAATTGAGGAAAGTGCATTTTTCTTGTCTATCTAATGACTTACTCTTCCATCTGGAGTTCGAGGACCGGAATATGGTGGAACTTCACCCATGAGTACTGGCCACAAGTCAAAAAACTCCTGGAAAGGAAAGGAGATTTCATAACATGAACCAATAGAGCTATGCAAGGCGTGAGTCTTGTGGGATGTAACTCTCATCACACAGGTATTTAAGTTTGTTAATAAAAGAAAGATATAATTGGAACTGTAACATTTAGCAGGCGAGGAGCCATTGCTCAATGGAAGAGATCACAGTGTTGTAGTTCAGCCAGAGGATGAAGACGAGGGGGTTGTGTTATCAGAGGTTGTGATGACTGATGGGTTTTCTAGTGAGGGAAATGAGGGGATTTTAGATCAGGATTCTGCTTGGGAGAATGGGTCTGTGCTAGGTGAAGTGAAACAACTACAGAGTAGAACAGACAGGAAGGTCCTGTGGCATCAGATGATAGGGAGGACCTTTCCCTCATCGTTCCTTAGCAACACCAGATAAGGAGCTGGAAGGGAGAGATCTTTCCCCTGGGAACACAATTGAAGTTAGCAGAAGTTGGAGACTTGGAGTCAGGGAGGAGGGATCCACATTACAGTGATCACAGAGAATTTGTGAGAAACAACAGAGTAAAAAACAGAGAAGATGTCAAAGCCATGACTTCCTGGCTTTGTGCGGTTCTTAAATTAAGGGATTTTTTTTACTTGAGGGACAGATCAGGCAATGCTGCATTACTAAGTGGATCTTGGGTCTTGTTCCACATCTATGTCTAAGATCTTTGAGAAAGTTTGATACTCGTGTTCATGGATTCTGTATAGGGGCTGCAGTAGCGCAGAAGGTTAAACTGCTAGCTGCAGAAAATCTGTTGACCAGAGGGTTGTCAGTTCAAAGCCGTGAGTTGGGGTAAGCTCCCGACTGTCAGCCCTAGCTTTTGGCAACCTAGCAGTTTGAAAGCTAGCAATGCGAGTAGATCAATGGGTACTGTCTCGGCAGGAAGGTAAAAGGATGCTCCATGCAGATATGGAAAATGTGCCAGCAACAGATTGGAGATATCTACAGATAAAAAGCTCCGAGGCATGGAAAAATGGAACAAGAGAACCTCCCCATGGCTGGAAGTTGAGCATTGCCTCCAGACACAGGAGATGAAAAAGGGGAAGACATTTACCTCTGTCTGTGTATTGTATGTCTTTGTGTAAAAGCACTGAATATTTGCCTCATGTGTCTTCTGTAATCTGCTCTGTGTCCCTCCAGGGAGATAGAGCGGAATATAAATAAAGTGTATGATTATTATTTGATTTTTAAAAAGGTAAAGGTTTTCCTCTGACGTTAAGTCCAGTCGTGACCGACTCTGGGGGTTGGTGCTCATCTCCATTTCTAAGCTGAAGAGCCGGTGTTGTCCGTAGACACCTCCAAGGTCATGTGGCCGGCATGACTGCATGGAGCGCCATTACCTTCCCGCCGGAGCGGTACCTATTGATCTACTCACGTTTACATGTTTTCGAACTGCTAGGTTGGCAGGAGCTGAGGCTAACAGTGGATGCTCATTCCACTCCCCGGATTTGAACCTGGGAACTTTCGGTCTGCAAGTTCAGCAGCTCAGTGCTTTAACACACTGCGCCACCACCAGGGGCCCCTTATTATTATTATTATTATTATTATTATTATTATTATTATTATTTGATACACAACAAAATTAGTACACAGCAAACAAGATCACTATGTTTGTTGTATTGGATCACACGTCGGATCCACGACATGCAGTATTATTATTATTATTATTATTATTATTATTATTATTATTATTATTTCACAAGTGAACTGACATGTGAGCTGTCTTGAGCTCCAGTTGGGATAAAGGCAGGCTATGAATTACATCTAGGATGTCAGGCAGAAATTGTTCTCAGCTAAAGAGATGGTCAGGATTGAACCTGGGACTATTTGCATGCAAAACATTTCCTTTCACAAGTTTTCCTTTGAAGCCATTGAAAGGCTTAATATAAGTAGGAACTCACCTTTTGTTTGCTCATATCCAGAAGGCCTACAGAATACCTGTCACAGTTCAAATATGCTCTGACTGTGTAAAATGCTTTGTGGAATTGCCTCTCAATATCAGTTAATTCTTCAAATACTTTATTCGCTGACCACAGCAAAACCTGTAGGATAGAAAAGCAAAATGTAAATTGCCCAGGCACTCTAGCAGATTCAGGATGGATCTCCACTGTCACTGTCAGAAACTCATATAATCCAGTTCAATGCAGTTTAACTGCATTCTGAAACCGAATTATATGACAGTGTAGATCAAGCTTCAAGAGAGAGTGGGGATGGGGATATACTTGCCACCTTTTGACTTGAACAAAATAAGTCAATGGGGAAAAGAACAAAAAATGGAGCTGCGGAAAAATAGGTAGGTAAAAGGTAATCTAGAACATGGTGTTCCTATGATGAAACTTGAATAATCTGTGCAATGCATTAATGACAGAGGATGGCAGGATGCAGTGGACAAATGAAAAGAAAGGGATTAGAGTAGAAGCGGGTGACATATCTATGTACGTGTGTGCCATCTGGAAGATTCTGGGTAAAGTGTGATCCATTTTGACCCTTACTGACTTTTCTGATGCTGATAGATACTGTGTTAGAACATAGTATTGTGGTGTGGATATATGGGTGTATATGTGTGAGACAGCTTGACAGACACAAGAGACACAGTGTTTCTTATCTAAAGTGGATTTTGAATTAAGAATGAGAGAAGAGATGTAATGTTCTTGCATCTGTTCAATGATCACAGCAGATTCTCCATGTGAATGAGATATTTAGATATAGATATAGATATATCAACCCCAGCAGTGCTGCATCTAGACCAGACTTGCTCAACTAAACAGACTTTAAGTACTGATGGAGTTTGCAGGTGTTAACTAGGCATGATGTGAGTTGCAGTTCACACACAATCTTATGCATACTGTACATATATACAAGCATATAACATATATTAAATACCACCACTTCCTCATTCCTTTTTTTCCCCAAAACCAGCAGACTATGCCACAGCAACGCGTGGACGGGCACAGCTAGTAGATAGATAGATAGAGATGTATCACTTTCCTCTTGTTCATGCATGTCAACACTGTAAACCTCCTTCTCTCTCTCTGTGAGCACAATATATGTGTTTTTTTATTATCCTCATTGGGGAAAGATGTGACAATGGTATTAGCCAGGAGATGCCCATCATTGGTCCTTATCCAGAATGATTCTGCTGAAAACCTGAAGGTTTTTGTAGCTTACTTCATGACAAAAGCCACTGCATCTGTTCTATAAGCAGTGAAGTTGCTTTCAAACTATTTGAGTTATCCATCACTCGTGACGTCTATCTTCATTATAATTTTGAAAAGCTACTACCAAAATAGGTGACTATATATCCAATTAGATGCCGGCACTGAACAAGAACAAAACCAGAAAGAAAACAATTTGTTTCCAGAAACAGTTTCCTCACCTGACCTCTTCGCGTTTCACAATTGTGAAGGTAGCTCAGATGATAAATTTTCAGATTCAAAGCAGCAAAATTAAGATACTTCAGGAAAAGCTGAGGATATAAGAAAGCTCTGTTCAGTTCAACAATATTCACATAACATAAGAGGCAGAGTATACAAACTGAGAGTTCTTCTACACTGCCCCAAATGCGACAGGAATTTGCATTTAAAACACCAATTCCCTTTGTATTTTGTGGTCAGACTGTTAGGGGAAATCATTCCTTCATGGTTGGGGATAGCCAGATACCTACCGTATTTCCCCAAAAATAAGACAGTGTTATATTATTTTTTTACTCCCAAAGATGCACTAGGTCTTATTTTCAGGGGATGTCTTATTTTTCCATGAAGAAGAATTCACATTTATTGTTGGACAAAAAATGGGCATTTATTCTATACTGTACAGTAGTTGTCATCACAAACCAACATAACCAAACCAGACAAATTGTGACTTCTGTCAAGAATTTCTTGTTACTACCATTATTTCCATGTACAATTGGTATGTACATTTACCAATCCTGCATGCTATGGTGTTTTGTTTGGCGGGCGCTGGGCATGCTTCCAAACAAAAACTTTGCTAGGTCTTACTTTCGGGGGAGGCCTTATATTTTGCAATTCAGCAAAACCTCTACTAGGTCTTATTTTTTGGGGATGTCTTATTTTAGGGGAAACAGGGTACCTGTGCCAATTCAAAATACCCTCCATTTTGCTCCCAAATAACAGAAACAGTCTTCTTACCAATGCTAAAGCCTTACTGAGCTCTTGTTTCTGGGAAATGATGTGATGGAACTTTGCAGAGCAGAGGGAGATATTCTCTCTCTCCAATTCTGTTGCTTCATTTCCTAGCAATTTCTGCAGTTTTATGGAGGGGGGCCGGGAGGGAAGCTGGCTGAGCCCAGATAATGCAGGATGGCTGTGGGGATGCTTCCTGGGACTGGAAATGGTGATCCCAGGAGGCAGTCACTAGAGCTTCCATACCTCCAAAGGTGCAGATCGTCCAGGAAAATACAGGCCTTTACAAGTAGTTTTAAACCTAGAATAAATCTGCACAATCATGTTAAAATGAATCAGTTTGGAGTGTAGTTTCCTGTGCCATATTATGTGGCTAGGGCTGCGGTGGAGCAATAAGTTAAATCCTTGTGCTGG
Source organism: Anolis carolinensis (assembly GCF_035594765.1). Lineage (NCBI taxonomy): Eukaryota > Metazoa > Chordata > Lepidosauria > Squamata > Anolidae > Anolis > Anolis carolinensis. The sequence goes on from NC_085842.1 coordinate 202,358,567, forward strand.
CTGAGCTGCTGACCTGAAGGTTGGCAGTTCGAATCTGCAAGATGGAGTGAGCTGCCATTTGTCAGCCCTAGCTTCCCATGCAGGGACATGAGAGAAACCTCTCAGCAGGATGGTAGCACATCCGGGCTTCCCCTGGGCAATATCTTTGTAGATGGCCAATTCTCTCACACCAGAAGTGACCCAATTCGATTCTGACATGATAAAAAATTATGTGGCTGTGTGGATGTGGCCTGAGGTCCAATGGCAGCTGGTGGCCCATGTCAAAATGACAGTGAATCCAAAGGTTTTGCCAAATCTTCAAGGAACTTCCATTTAGGAATAGGATTCAGCACCTTGGAGAGTTTCTTTAAAGACTAGATTAAATCCTGGCATGGATTCACCTCCGCATTGATATGTAATCCACCAGCACCACTGCTGAAATTCTTCCTTCAACGATCCCACCTGTACTTACATTTTCATCTGCACTGCTGAAAAATTGAGCTCCACTCTTATTCACTGCCATGATTACAGCAACCACCTCTTTGCCGTTCATGATTGGTGTGGCAAGGACGTTCCTTGTAGTGTAGCCAGTGAGTTCATCAACAAAAGTGCTAAAATAGTCACACTGGTATAAAAAGAGACACATTCAGATTTAACTGGATTGCAACTTTAAACCAGATCTCCTTGTTGAATAAATAGCAACAATTAGTCTAGCCTTTTTCTTTCTTCCCTCAACACAGAAATTGCTTAACTTGATAATCCTCTGACTGTCCCAGTTTGGTGGGGATAGTCCCAGTGAATTGCCTGTCATTCCAATTGTTCGGCTGTTTTTTAAAATGTCCCAGTTTCTCTCTATTCTTCTTACTTTCCTCCTTTGTTCTCAGGTTATTTAAAGTAAATGCAAACTACAAAAATAGTTTACAATCAATTAGTTAAGTGAAAAGAGGGGATGGGAAATCACAGTCAAAAGCAAATTGCTGTGATTTTTCCTAGCTTGTGTGTTCTTCCTCATTTATAACTTTTGCCATCTCAACCACATACTGATGTTGCTTAGTCCTGGTTTTCACCTGTGCTATGTTCAAAGATATGCTTTTAAAATATTATTATAAACCATACTATCATGCCACTTCATTCTCTTCACAGGGAGACAATGCTGTGGTTCTTCATCAGGAGAAACAAAGTCCACAATGCCCTCATCTGTCACCAGGATAGTGGGAGTTTTTGGCCAAGTTTTGAGAGCAGTGTTAAAATGAACTGGCAAAGTGTGATACTGGCTGGCAAGATAGATAGTTATTCCTGCTGAGAGATACTGGCTCGGATCAAAGGTGGCTGGATGGTTGTTTACTTAGTTACACAACCGTTATATGTAGTGGAACATTTCATTGTGAAGGCTGACTTTGACCGCAAGGGAATAATTACAGTTGGCCTTCCACATTTACATGCTTAACTTTTATGAATATGATTAATATTGTCTCAGTAGTTTCCCCAGTGTGTCTATGTGGTCAACTTCCATCCACGGTCAACCATAAAGTGGTGCTGGGGGAACTAGAATTTGTAGGAAGGTATTCTGTTAGGTAAAAAAAAACCCATTTTAAAAATTCTGTGTTTTCGCTTTTGTGGGTATCCTCTGCCCCACCCCAGTAAATGTGGAGGGCTGATTGTGTAGTCACTAGGGTTGTCCAAATATTCGTTATGTTTCTCGTTTCGTAATTATTTCGGATTGTTCTCGTTTTTTGAAACGAGTATTGAAATGTTTTCCCTGGGCGCAACTGGCAATGTAATTCGAACCATCGTTGGCCCATTCTCTAATTGTTTCTTAAAATTTTCGTTAAATTTTTTCCTTCCAAAATTTTTTAAATTTTTTTTTAAAAAAAAAATTAATTTTTTTTTTGTTTCTGCAACCTAACATGAATGGGAGCCTAGCGCAGCCTAACATGGCTACCGCTCCCTGGCCAATCAGAGACTTCCACGATGGCTGAAAAAGGTGGGGGCTAGCGTCCTCTGCGTCCACGTGGAGGATCTCTATAAAAATCCCCTCCCCAACTGAGCCAAGCCATTCTGGGTTGGGATACCGAGGAGAGAGGGTGTTTCGCGCGCGCTGGGAAGCTGCTTGCTTGCTTGGGGGAAGAGAGGGCTAAGTGACTGGGGGAAGAGTGTTTCTGTTGTTGCTGGTTCAATATTGTGTTTTTTGGGGGGGAAATTGGCTGGGGGCTTGGGGCAGAGTCCTTGCTGTGGCTGGCTTTAGGGAACTTTTTTTTCCCAAAGGACGTCTGCGTCCCTGCTAGTGCTGAGCTTGGGGTGCTTTCCATCTACTCCTGAGGGAGACCTTTTGCCTTTCTGTTTTCTTTTTTGGAATTTAGTAATCACCACATCAGCCCTTCTTTGCAATCCTGAAAGGGGGGGGGACTTGAAAATAATAGTTTCCAAAGGACGTCTGCGTTCCTGCAAGTGCATTGCTTCCCTCCCGCTCCGTTTCTATTCCCAAGCCTTGGGCTGAGTTTTATTTCTGCAATCACAAAGTCAGACATTGATTTGATTCAATAGAGGGTCCACAGCAATTTATAGTTTCCAAAGGACATGGGCACTCCTGCCAAGGCATTGCTTCCCTCACACTCCATTTCTATTCCCAAGCCTTGGGCTGAGTTTTATTTCTGCAATCACAAAGTCAGACATTGATTTGATTCAATAGAGCAGGGGTCCCCAAACTAAGGCCCGGGGGCCGGATGCGGCCCTCCAAGGCCATTGACCTGGCCCCCGCCCTCAGTTTTAGACTTAGGCTCACCCAAAGTCTGAAATGACTTGAAGGCACAACAACAATCCTACTTGATGATCTCATTGGCCAGAAGCAGGCCCACACTTCCCACTGAAATCCTGACAGAAATCATTACAGTATGTTGGTTAAAATTATTTTTATTTTTAAATATTGTATTGTTTTTTCATTTACCAATATTGTAAATGAAATATTGTAAATGAATATGGTAATAATATAATATAATGTAATAAAAATAAATATTGTGTATACATATAATATTGATAATAAATATTTTAATGTAATACAATACAATATTTATTTATTTATTTATTTATTTATTTATTTATTACAGTATTTCTACCCCGCCCTTCTCACCCAATAGGGGACTCAGGGCGGCTAATTATAATAATACAATATAATAATATTGTATAATATAATAATATTAATTATTATCTATATATATAAAAGGGTAATGAAATTTCGGCCTAGGACAAAACAACAAAACCACACATCCCAGAAACACTAAACTTGGCAGCAAAACCCCTCATCCATGCCTCTACATTCATACAACAAAGAGAAAAGAAAAACAAAGTCCTAATTAGAGGGAGAGGAATAATTGTTTTTATCCAATTGCTGCCAGTTAGAAGGCTAAGCTCCGCCCACTTGGTCTCCTAGCAACCCACTCAGCCTAGGGGACAGGCAGAGTTAGGCCTCACTTAGGCCTCTTCCACACTGCCTATAAAATACAGATTATCTGATTTGAACTGGATTATATGGCAGTGTAGACTCAAGACCCTTCCACACAGCTATATAACCCATTTATAATGGACTTAATGTAAGGTAAAACCTTTACCCTTTACCTTAACTACCACCAATTCCTCAATACTTTATTTCCCATGCCACCATACTTCGCCACAGCAACGCGTGGCTGGGCACAGCTAGTATGTTATATATTAAATGTAATATTACTAATAATATTACAGTATAATGGTATAGTACAATATAGTAATATATAATGCTAATATTGTGCTATGCTGATTATATAATATATTGTATGTACATATAATTTGTAAGCCACTCTGAGTCCCCTTTGGGGTGAGAGAGGGTGGGGTATAAATGTAATACATAAATAAATAATTGTTGCTGGGTTTTTTTCTTTTTGCACTACAAATAAGACATGTGCAGTGATCATAGGAATTTGTTCATTTTTTTCCCCAAATGATAATTCAGCCCCTCAACAATCTGAGGGACCATGAATCGGCCCTCCACTTAAAAAGTTTGGGGACCCCTGCAATAGAGGGTCCACAGCAATTTATAGTTTCCAAAGGACAGTGACACTCCTGCCAAGGCATTGCTTGGCGTGTGCTGCATTTCTAATCCAAAGTCTACACAAGTAGAAGAGGGACTTTCACAGTGATAAGAACCCAATTGAACAGGAAATAAGACTTTCAAACCAGGAACAGGTTTCTTCAAATATTGAAAAATAGTGTATTATAAAAAGTTATGAAAATTTGCCAAAAATCATAGGAGACAGGAAACATTCTGCAATTTGTTGAGCAAAAAGTGTGGAATGTGTTCTCCCACTGTACCAAATTTGATGAGAATAGCTCAAGAAATGAGGGCGGGAGACCCCCAGAAAAGTCCCCCCCCCCCGGTTTCCTGTTTTTTGGCGATTGCGCATGCGCGTCCGCCATTTTAGAAACATTTTAGAAACATTACGAATTTTTGGAAATATCCAAACATTTTGGGTGAAACATTCAGAAATAATTTCTATATCGAAGAGCCGGCACCCCCTACTTTAGAAACGAGAATTGAAACATTTTTTCCATCGATCGGACAAGCCTAGTAGTCACTTTCAATTGTAAAGCCCACTAATAATGGACTTGCTGTAATCCGTTGTGTAGGTACAAATATAGTACTGTCTTGGCTTTATTTTAAACCTGTTAATTACACACTGGAGTGTTTATCATAATCTGAATTTTATCTCTCTGCTTCTAAGCTTACTAGACCCATTTGCAATTCAGGTTTACACTTCTGTTCATTTTTTTTATTTATGAGTCACATTACATTTGAAGTTTTCTGCCTATAACCTCAGGTTGGTACATAAGTGAATCCTCCTCCAAATTTTATCCTCCCAAGAGCTCTGTGAGGTTCTTCACAGAGAAAGTGAAAGACCATGCAAAAAGAATCTGCAAACCCCCATCTCCTCCAAGGTGAACTGAACCACCTAAACTGGGTTCTACAGGCCAATGGATACTCCACCACAGACATCAGAGGAACTGCAAGGCCAAGAACAAGCCATGAGAGTAAAGACAAAGATACGCCCAGAGGAAAAGTGTTCTTACCATATATTAAGGGAACTTCATAGGGAAGCTGATGAAGAAACTCAACCTACAAACTATCTAGAGACCCAATAAGAAAATCGAACAAATGCTACGTTCAGCAAAGGACAAGAGGGATCCTCTCACCTCTGCAGGAGTCTACCGGATACCATGCAGCTGTGAACAAGTCTACATAAGGACCACCAAACACAGCATTTCCCAAACATGAATCAAGGAACATGAAAGGCACTGCAGACTGATTCAACCAGAGAAGTCAGCCATAGCAGAGCACTTGGTGAACCAATCTGGACACAGCATATGATTTGAGAGCACAGAAATGCTGGACCACTCTAACAATAATAAAACTTTATTTATAAAACTTTATTTATACCCCGCCACCATCTCCCCAACGGGGACTCGGGGCGGCTCACATGGGGCCATGCCCAAGACAATACAATAGACAAAATATAAAAACAACATATCAGAATGCAATTAAACAATGCAACAATAACACTACACAATACAGAACAAAAAAGCAGAACGTAGCATAACATAACAAGGGCGGGCCGCATGGACACAAGGTTAAAAACTCGGGGTAAGAAGAGATAAGAATAAAACCATGGGGAACAGGGTCTACAGAATACATGTTGGGGAGAGAAACACAGGAGGTATATACAATTACTCTCCGAAAGCACACCGGAAGAGCCATGTTTTTAAAACTTTCCTAAAGGCTAAAAGAGTGGGGGCTAGCCTGATCTCAATGGGCAGTGAGTTCCACAAACGGGGGGCCACAGCAGAAAAGGCCCTCTCCCTTGTTCCCACAAGGCGGGCCTGTGATAAAGGCAGTGGAGACAGGAGGGCCTCCCCAGATGAACGAAGGGCTCGGGCAGGTTTATAGTAGGAGATGCGGTCACGAAGGTACACCACGTCAGACTACACAGAGAAGTCATTGAAATCCACAACCATGTGGACAATTTCAACAGAAAGGAGAAAACCATGAAAATGAACAAAATCTGGCTACCAGTATTAAAAAAAACTCTAAAATCAGAATAATTTTAAAAGAGTTTTTAAAATACTGGTAGCCAGATTTTGTTCATTTTCATTTTGTAGCCAAATTTTGTAGCCAGGTTGTTCATTTTGTTCACAATCTGGCTACCAGTCTATAAAGAACAACACTCAGAAAACAGGGGGATTCCAGACAGGAAAGAATCAGGGCCAGCTAACACCTCCCAACAAAGGATTCCCCCAGGCAGATAGCAGCCAGGCTTTGAAATTGCAAGGCCATTCAATGCTCATCAAGCTGGCCAGTTGCAACATTCACACTTGCCTCAAATAGACAAGAGTTCTTTCTCCCACCCTGGACATTATTCCACTGATATATACACCCCATTTGCCTGGTTTCCAACAGACCTCACAACCTCTGAGGATGCCTTCCAGAGATGTGGGTGAAATGTCAGGAGAGAATGCTCCTGGAACATGGGCATACAGCCCGGAAAACTCTCAGCAACCCAGCTCCAAGGCTCATTGAAGACCAGACTCTTGATCTCTCAAGACCCCGTACAATTTTTAACTATTAACACACACTTTTTTTCTCTTCTATCATGATTATTAAGCTTCTGGGACCCACACTGGGTGCTTTCCTGGGTACTTCTGACTGTGCCTCTTTAATAACACCTCTGTCAATATACCTGTAAAAAGACCCCTCTTATAGACCAAATAACTCTTTACTGATCTCTCATCCACTTTAAAATTTTTACAGCAAAAGCTATTCAGAACACTATGCTGCTTAGGAGAAAGGGGACAAAACTACCACAGTTTTTAAAATGGATTTACTTATCATATATATGGGATAAACTTTGTTTATCCTGTTTATCAACCTGTGATGAAGATATGACCTAGTTATTGAAAGAGTACTTAACACTAAAGTAATCCCAGATGGAATTCATGGATTGTATGGATTTCAGAATAATACTCTGATGGCAGTGCACTTGCTTTAAAAGGCAATCTGGAGTTTAAAACCCGAGAAGGACCTTAGTGTTATTGTACCACATTTCAGATCAGAGAGGTGTTTCTTGGAGTGAAGATTCTTTTTAAGATGTATCTTTATGTTGCCATTGATCAAGGCTTCAAGTAGCTTCCATCAATTTATACATATGTAAAAATGCCCCCCTAGAAAAACATTATCTTCAGGAGATATGGTTCCGGGCTTCACATGGATACATGAAACCACAGATAATAGTGATCCCTATTATTTTCAATAAGACAAATGATGGCTGTACTTAGCGGAGAGTGCAGCTTTTATAGGAGATTCTAAGCAAATTTTGCACTGGCCTCCTTAAGGCATAGAACCCAAAATATGAGTGCAGCAGTTATCTTGTGAACCCTATCTGTCCTTCTGCAATATGATACATTTTTCTCGTGTTAGGAGCAACTTGAGAAACTGCAAATCACTTCTGGTGTGAGAGAATTGGCCGTCTGCAAGGACATTGCCCAGGGGACGCCCGGATGTTTGATGTTTTACCATCCTGTGGGAGGCTTCTCTCATGTCCCCATATGGGGAGCTGGAGCTGACAGAGGGAGCTCACCCCACTCCCTGAATTCAAACCCCCAACCTTTCAGTCAGCAGTCCTGCTGGCACAAGAGTTTAACCCATTGTGTCACCAGGGGTTCCACATATATTGGTTCAGAGGATACGAGGGTTATACTGTAGTAAGAAATTGGTTAATTTATATTCTTGCTTTCTGGCTCTTTGCTGACCTCCACATAGTTTCTTTTTACTATCATCTGGTCAAACACATCTGATATAGAACTTGATTGCTCTATCTGTCCTCAATTGCTACAATTTACTAACTTAACTACATAGACTGGGTTCTTTTTGAAGTTAACAATGCAGATGCACTGTTGAAGAAGCAAACTATTTCTCAATTCAAATTGTAAAACATAAATCAAGAAGTGGATTGCCTCCATAGCTCACAATAGAAATGTCAATATTACCTCCATGTCCTAATCAGTTTTAATTAATCTTCCATCTTCTTGATGGAGCCCCCAGTGGCACAATGGGTTAAACCCTTGTGCCAGCAGGACTGCTGACTGAACAGTTGGTGATTTGAATCTGGGGAGTGAGGTGAGTTCCTGTCTGTCAGCTCCAACTTCCCATGCGGGGATATGAGAGAAGCGTCCCACAGCATGGTAAAAGATCTGGGCGTCCCCTGGGCAACGTCCTTGCAGACAGCCGATTCTCTCACATCGAGAATGGCTTGAAGTTTCTCAAGTCGCTCCTGACACACACAAAAAATCCTGATCATTGTGACTGCTATTGTGTGCCTTCTATGGTGATCATAAGGGGTTTCTGGGATTCAGAGTGTGTGTGATCCATAGAGTCATCCAATGGGTTTCCATGGCTTAGCGGGTTTTTCAATCCTGGTCTCCAGAGTTTAGTCCAACACTCAAACCACTGCACCACGTTGGCGCTCTACTTCCTCTTTGTATTTGCATTGCAGCAATGCAGCAGCTAATAGCAGGGGAACATTGGTACTTTCAACACTGTGAAATGAATGTATTACCTGTTTGAAATATACATAATACTACAATCTCATTTTTCAGCATTTACCAGCAGTAGGGCAAGAAATTAGATCACCTTACCTCGTCAACATTTTGGATGTTCACAGTCTTCTTATTCTGGGCTACATAACCCACTATCCCCATATCCAAAGGGAAAACAATTTCACAGTCCGGGGCTACCAGGGATTCTTCCATTGTGCTGTCCTTACGGATATTGAACAGCCGAGTTGCCAGCTCAGGGGTGCCATTACGCTGCCTGTACATGAAGAGGCTGCAGCAATCCGCTTGTATGAGAACACTGATCCTTTTCAGGGTCTTGAAGACCACTTTCTCCATGTTGATGCTTTCTTGCATGTCTTGTATCAGCTCAAATAGGGTTTCGGTCTCATTCTGGCCCAGCCCTCCAAAGTCCACACCATCTTCTGAGCATTGATGGAAGCTTGCTGTGGCACACAGGGTTTTGTCTCCCAGTTTCCTCTCAAAATACTGCTTGGCAAAATCCAGGTTGTTATCCAGGAATGTTTCGACTTCATCTTTGTTAACACTCATGCCAATCGCCTTTGGTTTTTGGAAGCTGAATGTTACTTGCTTGAACAAAATTGGGTCCCAATATGATTGTCTGAGTGTAGAGACAAGGATTCGTGAAGTAATGACTCATCATGGAGCTAATGTTCGGGCAGAATATGCGGCGGGCAAATCTTCTCAGGCAAACAGATTAGATGACCTGTTCCAAAGCTGTAAATAATTCCCACCTCCTGCTTCTCTAATGTAAGCCACACTCTTATAATTTTGTATCTTGGAGCATCCTTTAGCTTCAATACACAGATTCTGTAATATTGTTGATTTTCAAACTTCGGTAGGTGCTAAGGGATATAGATGATTATAAAAAAAATGAAAGGTGTAACTGGTAGAATCTATAGAATATTGGGTGGAATAAAAGAAAGAGAGATAAAAAATACCACTCTTAAGGAAATATGGGAGGAGGAGTTAGAGATGAAAATGAATGAAATGGAATGGATGCAATTGTGGAAACAAAGGCACTTGAAAAAATTATCAATAAGAGTTAAAGAAAATTATTATAAGATAATTTGGAAATGGTATTTAACGCCATTAAAAATGTCAAATATTAATAAAAAAACATCCAAAAATTGCTGGAGAGGCTGTCAGGAAGTGGGAACATATATACATATGTGGTGGCATTGTAAATATGTAAGGAAATTTTGGTACAAAATATTTAAAGAGATAGAGGATATAATGAACATCAAATTGGAAAGAAACCCTGGTATTGCATTATTATCAATATATAATAACAATAAGATGGATAAAAAAGAAAAAGAAGCAATAACAAATTTATTGACAATAGCAAGACTGCTTATAGCAAGGAACTGGAGAAAAGTAATAGATGTTCAAATTGAAGAATGGTATAAGGAAGTATGGAAATTGGCAATAAATGATAAGCTAACATGCAAATTAAAAGTTAAAAGAGGGATATGGAAAAAAATGATTTTGAGGATGTATGGGGGAAATTTATTGAGAAAGGACTCCAAAAAAAGGGATGGAGGGCTACTGCCTCAGGAAGAAATGGCTCGGTGTGGGAGGGGGGGATACACAGTGGTGAAGAAATATAGATAGACAAATGTTAACAATGTAGTAGATATAAATCAACAGTAGATATAAAAGAATGATGCAAGTATTGTATGATAAATTAAATATCTGCTATGTGATAAAAGCAATTATTGTATGAAAAAATTTAAATTCAATAAAAACTATTAAAAAAAAACTTCGGTAGGTGCCTGCCGGAGTTTGAACCTTCTTTTTGATAATGGTTTTAAGAGTGGCATAAGCTGCCTGAAGCCTAATTAAACATATACTGCTCAGTTCTAATCCTTAGCTAACTGACTATATATCACTTTATTCCTGCTCTGAGATATAGAATGTGAAAAATTCAAACAGTAACAATAATAGGAAACAGTAAAAAAATAGAAGATCAATTCAAGGTGCTGAACACTCTCTCTCCAAATAGATCGAGCCTCTTGTATTGCTCTTTTAAAGTTGACATCTCATTTTCATATATTTTGTTTTCAGGAAGAATGAAATAAAGGAAGCTAATAATCTGTTATTTAGTTTAGTTCACCTTGGGAGATACTATTTGGATTTTTTGCCTAAAGCATCCTGGATTAGATTTGTCCTAGATCAGTGGTTTGCAACCTAGAGTCCTCAGATGTTTTGGTCTACAACTCCCAGAAATCCCAGCCAGTTTGCCAGCTGTTAGGATTTTTGGGAGTTGAAAGCCAAAAACATTTGGGGACCCCAGGATGAGAACCACAGACTTAGGCGTTTGATGGACTGTGATAAGTAGCTACAGAGCCCCACTAGAACAAAATGCACCTTCTTAGGACTTACGTGGCTGTGATTTCCATGCATTGTTATGCGCCTTCAAATCATTTCTGATTTACACTAAACCTGTCACAAGGCTTCTTTGGAAAGCTCTGTTTCTGCCTTCCACTGAAGGTGTGTGATTTGCCTTGAGTCACCCAGTGCATTTTCACGGCTAAACAGGGATTCAGACACTTTCCATTTTTGCCATGAAAGAACTGGTATCAATTATATGTAAAGGAGCCGTGGTGGCGCAATGGGTTAAACCCATGTGCGGGCTGAACTGCTGACCTGAAGGTTGGGTTGCTGACCTGAAGGTTGATGGTTCAAATCCGCGAGACACGGTGAGCTCCTGTTTGTCAGTTCCAGCTTGCAGGAACATTAGAGTAGCCTCCCAGCTAACACATCCGGCCATTCCCTGGGCAACATCTCTGTAGACAGCCAATTCTCTCACACCAAAACAACTTGTTCTCAAGTCACTTCTGACATGATTAAAAAAATTATACGTAGAGTAGCACTACTCAAAGTGATGGTCTTTTGACTTCTGCTGGTCCCCAAGCCATTAGTTTCTAGTACTTGAAGGATTTTTAGGAAGAAAGAACTAACTGTACTCAGTGTTTACAAATGTAGTTCCAGCCTCTATTTTCCAATTCACCACATCAGATTGTTTAAAAAGCATTAATGCACAGAAGAGTGATTGGAGAGAACATGCCGCAAGTAACATAATTAACTGCAGTTCTTAAGTGAAAAATGAATACAGGATAAATGGGAAAGGAAGGGGATGCGACCAAAAGGGAATATGTGTGTAATTATTTCAATGATACATATTTACATTTATATAAGGAGGCTGTAGGATAAACCTACAGGAATACCACCATTAAGCTACCCTAGAAGGTGCCTGGTATTAATTCTTGGAAGATACATTTGTAATCATGTAGCTTCCAATGGCGCAGCAGATTGAACCACTGAGCTACTGAACTTTATTTATTTTATTATCTATTTACAACATTTCTACCCCGCCCTTCTCACCCAAGGGCGGCTTACAACAACTGGCAAAATTCAGTGCCAAACAAATCAATAAAAACAGCAACACATCTAAAATCATTAACACTAATCCATAAAATACAATAGTCAAGCTTAAAACATATAGTTACTTATTACCATTCTTCCAAGAAACCATTGCACATAAACCTAAGTTCAGACCATGTCAATATAGTACTTATTCATTAAATGCTTGCGCACAAAGCCATGTCTTAATGTTCTTCCTGAAGCCCTGACCAAAAAGTCAGCAGCTCAAATCCAGGGAGTGGGGTGAGCTCCCACTGTTAGCCCCAGCTTCTGACAACCCAGCAGTTTGAAAATATGCAAATGTGAGTAGATCAATAGGTACTGCTCTGGCAGGAAGGTAACGGTGCTCCATAATCTCTCATTATTCAACATTTTCGCTTATCCAATGTTCTGCCGGCCTGTTTATGTTGAATAAGCGAGAGGAGGAGGATGTGCCGTACGACGAGGAAAGGCGAGATGCGGGGGCTACAGCGAGGCCAGTATGCGGATGGGTGGAAGGGCCGACAGCGGCGGCAGAATTTCGAGAGCCGCGCAGAATGACCACCGGAGTGGGGCGCGGCGTGTTCCAAGGGGCCGTCCGAGGAAACCCGATGCAACCCTTCCCCATGCCTCCCAGACAGCATCAACGGGCCGCAGAATGGATGCCAAGGAGGGAAGACCTCAAACTAGAATACGGAGGGGAATCAGCTGAGCTGAACTTTTTTCTAATTAGCATCAGAGGATACATGGAAGACAATGCACACACATTCCCCTCCGAAGCAAGCAAGGTTCGAGCCATCGGCAACACACTAAAGCGAGGAGCAGCCAGCTGGTATGTGCAACTACATGCCAGACGCGACCCATGCCTGAGGTCAGTGCCCCGCTTCCTCGCCGCACTGGAAAACCGGTTCAGAGACCGGCTAGAGCAATTGAGGGCTCGAGACCAGCTGAAAGGAATAAAGCAGAGGGACAAAACGGTGCCCGAGTACGCAGAGGAATTCCTCCACCTCGCGGAAAGGGTACCAGAGTGGTCTGAAGTGACCAAAGTGGAATTATTTAAAGAGGGACTACGCCCCGAGATTTTCAGCTGGGCAGCGCACAGAGATGACCCCGAAACGCTCCAGGGATGGATTCAACTAGCGGGGCGCGTTGAATCCACCCTGGCCCAAGTAAAGCGCTTCAGGAGCAGCGGCGGCCAGCAAAGACCGGTGGCGAGAGGTCGAGGAGAAACGAGGAAGCAGGAAAGACCCGGAGGGAGGCCGGGGATTCCCTCCAGAGGAGACGACAACAAACCTAAACCGGGATGCTTTGTATGTGGGAAGACGGGCCATCGAGCAGCAGAATGCTGGGCACGGAAGGGGGAGCCGCCAAAACCCCCAAAGCCCAAGCCAGCAACCGGGAGGCGTGCGGAGGAGGAGGTGCAAGCCCCAGAATCTTCAGAAAAATTGGTGAGTCGGGACAAACGCATGATAGTAGTGCCAATCTGCCTCTCGGGGCTAGAGAATCGGGCCACCTGCAAGGCATTTGTGGATTGTGGTTGTTCCAGGAATATTATAACTCCAGAGTTAGCAGGAGCGTTGAAATGCCAGCAGATGGCGCTTGACTCCCCAATTGCGTTTTCGCAGCTAGACGGATCAGTTGCTACTGGGGAAGTATCTACAAAGGAAATACGGGAGGTCCCATGTAAAATAGGCAAATGGGAAGGAAGAATATCCTTTGTGATAGCCCCTATTGCCACATACCACGTAATACTAGGGATACCATGGCTTGAACAGGCAAATCCCGAAGTAGATTGGAGAGGAAAGAGCCTAGCATTTAAAGAACAGCAGACGCAATGGGAGATAAGCAAGATTGCAGAAGAGGAGGACGAGGGAGATGAAGAAGGTGAAATAGACCCACAGCTATTGCCACCTGAATACAGAGACTTTGTGGATGTGTTCAATCAGAAAGAGGCAAGTAAATTACCTCCCAAAAGGAATATAGAAGTAGAAATTGAAATAACCCCCGGAGCAAACTTACCAAAACCAAAAGTGTATCCCATGTCTGTGCAGGAGAAGGAGGAATTGAGGAAATACATTGATAAAAACCTGGCGCGGGGCTTCATTAAGCCATCCAATTCTCCTCTCGGGGCCCCAGTGTTATTCAGGAAAAAGAAAGACAACTCCCTAAGATTGTGCATTGATTATCGAAATTTAAATGCAATTACTAAGGACAATAAATACCCTATGCCCTTAGTAAAGGATTTAATTACCGTATTGAAAAAAGGGAGCATATTTACTAAACTTGATTTAATTGAAGCATATCATAAATTAAGGATCAAACCGGAGGATACTTGGAAAACTGCATTTTCCTGCGCATTCGGCCATTTTGAATATAAAATTTTACCTTTCGGATTAAAAAATGGAGGCGGGTGCTTTATGCAGCTTATAAATGAAATACTGCACCCATTGTTGTACAGAGGGGTATTCATATTTCTTGATGATATCTTGATTGTGACTGACGATAAGGAAAAGCACGTGAAATTGGTCCGGGAAGTTTTGCAGAGACTAAGGGAAGCAAAGCTGTACGCAAAACTGTCCAAATGTGAATTTAATAAAACTCAAATTGACTTTCTGGGGTATCGGATATCTCCAGAAGGGTTAGCTATGGATCCAGCTAAAGTATCAGATGTAAAAGAATGGGGAGTGCCTCAAACAAGGAGGCAATTGCAATCGTTTCTGGGGTTTGCAAATTTTTATAGATCCTTCATAAAAGGCTTCGCGCAAATAACCGCACCCCTTACTGAACTTTTAAAAACGAAAGGGAAAGGAGAGACAGCAAAAGTAAAAGCTCCTGGCGCCAAACTAAGTTGGACGCCAGAATGCCAAAAGGCATTTGAAACCCTAAAAGAATGCTTCACAGAAGGACCCATTCTAAAACACCCCGATATCAGGAGCCCTTTCATAATCCATTGCGATGCCTCAGACTGTGCGTATGGGGCAGTACTATTGCAAAAGGATCAAAATGGGAACTTAAAACCCTGTGGATATTTGTCCCGGAAGTTCAGCGAAACTGAAAAATGTTGGCCGATATGGGAAAAAGAGGCACTAGCCATATTAAAAGCCTTAGAATGCTGGCGACACTTTCTCGAAGGAAGCGGAATCCCATTTGAAATTTGGTCTGACCATAAGAACCTCCAGTATTTAAAGTCCCCTCGAAAATTGTCCCCCAAACAGATTAGATGGGCACAATACTTCAGCAGGTTCGATTTCCAATTAAAGTTTTTTCAAGGGAAGCAGAATGTCTTGGCAGATGCTCTTTCACGCATGCCTCAACACGAAGGAATACCCACAGCAAAAGAGGGAACAATATTCTCTGATAAACAATGGGGCTTAGCTGTCAGAACAAGAGCACAAACCCAAAAGGAGAACACTGCTATGGTTGAACTCGACGGAAAAGATAATTGGGGAAACGAGCTGAAACAGTCTTATGAAGGAGACCAGTGGATCGCATCCAATGCAGAACAGGGGGAGCAGAAGGGGGGATTTTGGTTTGTGAACAAGAAACTGTATATCCCAGCAACATTAAGGATCAAGATTTTGCATCGTTTTCACAATAACCAGAGCGCTGGTCATACAGGAATTACAAAAACAACAAAAGCAATAGCAAAACATTGCTGGTGGCCAGGGATGAGGAAGGACATAAAAAATCATGTTGTTCAATGTGATGATTGTGCCAGAAATAAATCGAGAGGAGGGAAGCCAATGGGATTATTACAAACAGTAGCAGAACCTACCAGACCTTGGGAATGTGTAGCTATGGACTTTGTGGGGGAACTACCGGTTAGCAAAGGACATCGTTATATTTGGACAGTATTGGACCTGTTTTCTAAACAGGCCCACTTTATAGCACTGACGAAACTACCATCAGCCGAGAAACTAGCTGAATTGTACATAAACCACATTTACAAACTGCATGGATGTCCCAGTAGAGTGGTCAGTGACAGAGGAGTACAATTCACAGCAAAATTTTGGGAAAAATTCCTGGAAATGCTAGGAGCAGAAAGGAGTTTAAGTTCTGCTTTTCACCCCATGACAAATGGGGCGGTAGAACGTACTCAGCAGACACTTGGGCAGTTCCTTCGAATGTACTCTAACATGAGACAAAATGACTGGTCTCGGTGGTTGGCTTTTGCAGAACTAGCTTTTAATTCGACTATACATTCAGCAACAAATAAAACCCCCTTTGAAGTAGTTTACGGGTATGAAATACAGCCTCTGCCCCAGCTGCCAAGATGGACAGAGAATGAGGGAACAGAGGCAGGGAAATGGAAAGCGCAAATGATGGAATGCTGGAGTCAAGTGACTGCATCCTTAAAAGAAGCACATAAAAAGTATAAAGTATTCGCAGACAGAAAGAGGGTGGAAGGTGATAAATTGGAGAAAGGAGATTTAGTGTGGCTAAGTACCCAAAACATCAAACTGGGGCTACCTTCGAAAAAATTGGGCCCTAAATATATTGGACCATTTAGAATACAGGGTGTTATCAACGAGGTGACTTTCCAGTTGGCATTGCCAAAAAGTTTAGGGAAAATACACCCTGTATTCCATCGTAGCTTACTGAAAAAATATATGGGTACTTTGGACAAAATGGACACATAGAATTATTGTTTTGTTTCAGACTTGTGATGGAAGAAGAACCGAAGAGGAGGACAAAGAAAAGGAGGGCACCATGTCATGGAACCCAGTTACAGGGCTTTGGTAATTCAGCCCTGTAACTGGGAGTCATAACATAAACAATCCCAGGAGCACCTGGCAGAAGAAGATAGAATATGCCTGGGAACTTGGGGCCGAAAGTATAAACAATTATAATTGGTCTAGTGTGTGAAAATGGTAGTAATGTGATATTGGGGGTGGGACTTAATGATGATATTTACGTGTGGTGTTACGTAGCATCAAAAGTTATAAAAATAGTTGTATGTAAACATTGAGTCATTCCTGACTTTTCCAAAGTCATGTATTCTTCAATAAAGATTGGATTTGAGAGCAGTTATCTCTAATCTGCGTTCAGACTGATCCTTTGAAGTGAGCAGGACACTCTACTGTATATGCTGCCTCAGAGTCTGGTGGAGTCTCCTTCTCTGGAAGTTTCTCAGCAGAGGCAGCATGGTCACCTCTTGGGAGGGCTTTGACTGTGACAAAGGGGAGTCATATTTGTTTGTTGATTTATTTACCATATTTACATCCCACTTTCTGCAAGGTGGCCTTACAACAGGCAGCAATTTGATGCCATATAAATAACAATTACAATGAAAACCAAACAACACATAATACAGGGCCTTTACATTTGTCAATCATATTGTTTCATAGTCACTTATTTGCAAAGAAATAAAGAAAAAGTTGTGAGGGGCGAGAGAGAGAAAGAGACAAGACATCACTGGGATGGGATGCTCAAGACCAGAGCCAACTGAAGAGAAAGCAACACTTAATCGGGGAGAAGAGGTTGCCATCTCTCTTTCTCCCTTCCCAAAGAGCTAGCCTTTTCCGGGGCCCTGATCCCAAAGAAGGAAAGAAGGAACAAACAAAAAGAGGAAGGAAGTCAAGAATGGGAGGGAAGGAAGAGAGGAAGGATGGATGGATAGATGAAAGGAAGGACTCTTTGCACCAGCCCATGCCCAGCTCTCTCCAATTTCTGAGCTTGCCTAATCTGGTTATTGATATTTGTTTTGATTCATTTTAATAGTTGCTTTTATATTCTGTTTTTTTACATTTATATAAGGAGGCTGTAGGATAAACCTACAGGAATCAGATTGGTATGAGTGTTTAATCAGATTGGTATGAGTGTATTATGTTTTTAAATGTGTTTTTAGTTCATAAACTTTGTTGTGCTGGGCCTGATCCCACTTATAAGCTGCCCTGAATCCCTTTGGGGAGATGGCGGGATATAAAAATAAATTGTTTTTTTAATAAGTAATTTTTCTTCATTTTCAGCAGGATTTACAAAAACATAAACAAAAACATAATTGCTTAATTTCAATTGTGAGGGGAAGGGGAAATAGAATAAAAAGGGTATGGCAAGAAAAGATATAGATACAAAGAAAGATAAGTTTGTGATGAAAAGGGAAAAGTGCGGCAGGGGAAAAAATAATAATAAAAAATAAAAAAATAAGGAAATTTTTTTACAAAAATAATAATAATAATAATAATAATAAAACTTTATTTATATCCCGCCACCATCTCCCCAACAGGGACTCGGGGCGGCTTACACTTCCTGAAAAATATACATATAAACAACTATACATAAGTACCGTATATACTCGAGTATAAGCTGACCCGAATATAAGCCAAGGCACCTAATTTTGCCATGAAAAAACTGGGAAAACATTGACTCAAGTATAAGCCGAGAGTAATAAATTTCAGAAATAAAAATAGATACCAATAAAATTTCATCAGTAGGTTAAATGTTTTTGAATATTTACATAAAACTGTAATTTAAGATAAGACTGCCCAACTCTGATTTTTCTCATCTTCTTCAATGTAAATGGGCTTATGTAGCCTTTTAATAATAATAGAGTAAAATAATAAATATAATTATAATAATAAATACTGTAAAATAATAAATGTAATAACAGTAATAATATCAGAGTGAAATAATAAATGTTATTACTAATAATAAGAAATAGTTAAATGTAATGGTAACAATAAAAATAGCATAAAATAATAAATGTATCCATAATAATAAATAGAATAAAATAATAAATGTAATAATACCAATAATAATAGAGAAAAATAATAATGTACCATATATACTCGAGTATAAGCTGAGCCAAATATAAGCCAACCAGGACCCTCACCCGAGTATAAGCCGAGGGGGACTTTTCCGACCCTAAAAAAAGGCTGAAAAACTTGGCTTATACTTGAATATATATGCTATATACACAATGACATAAGTGTAATAACAACAACGCACATAAAATCCCACTAATAAAATTGTAAGAATTATAAAATTGTAAAATTTCCTAAAACCTAGTAGAACCTGTGAATAAAGCTGGCAAATCAAAGTGTTAGCCTAACCAAGTTCACATTTACACAATAGGTCTGCTGTAGTTGGAACTAACAATTTAATTCAGGCTCCACAACTTTAAGATGTGCCCTCGTCATTTAATAAACCATGTAGACTAAAATCCAGTCTGCACATCTGTTTCTTACTGTAAGATCTGAAATGTACAGTCAGCTTTAACATGATCCTTCTTGCCAGCCACCCTTTTCACTTAGGAATATGTATTGTTGGGAAGTCATAGCTTCCTATGATTTCTAAAATGCAAACACAATGACTTCCAAAATTTATTTATTACTATTGTGCAATATGGCCAACATAACTACCACTGGATTTGTTTTTTATTGTGTGTTTCAATTCTTGACCAAACCTTTAGATGGCATCATGACACAATGGCTGCAATTCAAAGTTCACGGTAGGGATGGAAATCCCCTTGTAATGCATATAGAAGGCATTCTTTGCAGAGATATGTCCATGAACGAGGTTGGAAAATCCATACAATTGCACCATTCAATTGTCCGCATCTTCTGGTTATTCCTCAGCATTATACAAATGTAATTATAGAGGTTTATGTCAACTATTCCAGTTAATGAACCCATAATATTTTTACAACCTCTATACATAGTTCAGAAACATTATTTTGAAAGTCCCTAAACTTCATAAGCGGTCAGTAGTATCTGAACATGTGTGGATCTATACATTGTGGTATCTTGAGATTATAAAGCGATACTTCAGACACCTTTAGTGGCTCATGGGTCTCTGTTCAAACACCATAGGCTTTCCCTTTTTGAATTATAGCAAAGGGAGTATTGACTTAAAGCAGGCATGTTCAAACTATGCCTATTGGCCACATACAAACCCTGGGCCCCAAAGCATAATTCCGATGTCCCCATAGCTTTCAGACTCATTGAAATGGATCTGGAATTTAAAAAAGAAAATCGAGGCATAATTCCTGCCTCAAACCATCCAAATTCATTCACCTATTGACTGTGAATGTGGTATTTTATTTCCACCCCTTTAAATCTTGCAAACCAAGAAGAAGAAGAAGAAGAAGAAGAAGAAGAAGAAGAAGAAGAAGAAGAAGAAGAAGAAGAAGAAGAGGAGGAGGAGGAGGAGGAGGAGGAGGAGGAGGAGGAGGAGGAGGAGGAGGAGGAGGAGGAGGAGGAGGAGGAGGTTGATGACGACGACTACGACGACGACTGAAAACTGGCCAAAATGCTATCTAGAAGTGAGAGAACATTACTTCTGTCTCACCAGTTGTCCATCCCTGGGTGCAAAAGATACTGGAAAGCATGATTGCTCTGTAATACACTGACAATACTTTAGATCTATATTAAATTATTTGTGCAGAATATGTAAATGTGTTAATAATGTGTTAATAATAGTATTAATTCATGTTTTATCTCAACGACACACACATTCCCTTTTGATAGTTAAATTTGGATTTGCAGCTCTTCAGTGTTTGGCTGAAAGAGAAGCTCTAACGCACAGACTGGCAACGATCTTGTGCACAGATTGCCCATGGTTCCTTTAGAAAGTAATAATGTCAGTGCTGTGTTGCTGGACTAGGTTTCTAGGAGACCAGGGTGCAAATCCCTGCTCAGCTGTGGAAACCATTGGGTGACCTTGGGTTAGTCATACTCACTCATCCTCAGAGGACAGCAATGGCAAATCTCCTTGGAATAAATCTTGACAAGGGAACTCCCTGATAAGTTCGCTTTAAGGTCACCATAAACTGGAAGTTACTCAAAGGCAGACAACAGAAATCCTAACAGCTGGTAATCTGGCTGGGATTTCTGGAATTTGTAGGCCAAAACACCTGAGGATCCACATGTTGAGAACCACTGCTCTAATACTGGGGCAATCTGGTTTTGGGACAAAAAAAATCTTTGTTTCTGCACAAATACTTTTTCTGTTTAAAAAAAGTCCCGAATTACAAAAAAAGTCCCGAATTTTCATAAAAGGTGGCTTTGAGACACTAAGGGTCTGTGCCAGATAGTGCCTTTATCACAGGAGCTCCCACATCATGGAAGGTGGCCAAATGCCATCCCCTGAAAACATAGGAGGAATCACAACAAATGGCAAAACACACGAGATTTTCAGGTGTGGGAATATCCCGGTTCTGGCTGGAAAATGTGGATATTCGAATCTCTGTATGTCCCTACACTCAGAAAATACGAGAATTTTATGTTGGTTTGTTCCCGAGTTATACATGTCAGTTCCTGATTGGTTGTATCCTAAAAAGATGGCAACAATTGACTAGAGGGAAAAAACCTTATCCTGGCAAGAGAAACTTCATCCTTCACATGTTTAATGAAATTTGTGACACACAAAGATTTTGCCATGTAATCAACTTTCCCCATGTTTTTATGATAAAAGCAATGAGAAACAGACATCGTAACTCAGGAACAGCACCCCATAGTTCCCAGGCACCAGTACATGGCCAAACTTGTCTGCACAGATGGCCATACAGCCTCTATAACCCAGGAACAGACCTTATACAATGATTCGCATATTTGCATTTTAAGTTTCTTTTATAAAATCGCTGAAATTTCCAGCAGACATCCCACAGCAGCCATCTTGGGAGATGCAAAATCCCAGGACAAAGCAGTGTCGATGACGGAGGCAGAAATCCCGGGACCAACAGGTCTGTATGTGGACTTCCCGGGATTTTTTACCCCTGACTAAAACCCACGATTTGGTCTGGAAGCGCCCTAAGAAATTCACTGAAGACAATCTTTTTTAAGAAACATATTCCTGGTATATATAACTTTTTTAAAAAGTTGTTGTTGTTGTTGTTGTTGTTGTTGTTGTTATTATTATTATTATTATTATAAATGAGAAGTTGTTAAAAAGTGGCACAGCATGTTTTGCAAAACCCTTTCTTAAAAACAGTTGATTCTTAAAAGTCTGCTGAAGGAAAGACAGCAAAGGAATAAAGTTCTAGAGTTTAGGAACAGCCATTATAACGAAGAGCAATTTGAAGGGAGAGATCTAAGCCTGCACACACATTGTAGCACATTTAATTTCTTAAAACAAGACAAGTGGTAATTCATCTTTTGGAGTAAAATGCTTTATAGTGGAAAAACTGGTGGGATTTTTTTCTGGACATTTTCTGTGTTTCTTATATAGGATTGCTCCTCAGCTACTCAAGTATGTCACTTGACAATGTGTTTGTCCTGCAGATGCCCCATTAAGGTTCTTGGATCTACACATCCTGTGACCTGTGTCTAGCTTTCCCCGTTGAAGGGCCATTCATTAACACAAATAGATGGCTGACCGAGGGCATTTGCACTGAGGATGCACGTGCTGGGCTCGGAATTCTTTGGCCTTTGATACTTGGACTCCTTAACTGTTTAAATCCAGCCTCAAGAGAGGCAGATGGAGCTTAGCTAACTCATAATAACAGGTTGATGATTCACAGTAAAGCACTGAGACACATGGGCTGGAAGGAGCTACTAGGCACCTTGTTGACTTTGGGGAGGTTGGCTCATATTGATTGGATCACTGTATATATGGTATGAAGCAGTGCCTCTATGTCTTTTTTTCTGTGCTCCTATGTCTTTTGAAAGTCACATTTCTGTTCCCATTTCTTAAACAAATGCAATTAAGTAAACCTAATTTCAGAACTCAAAGTGGCCAAGATGCTCAAAAAGGTCCATTCAAACCTGTCTAGCCTTCATGTCTGCCTTTTCTAGGAATCATAAAGATAAAGGCCAACATGTTGTCGAAGGCTTTCATGGCCAGAATCACCAGGTTGCTGAGAGTTTTCCAGGCTGTATGGCCATGTTCCAGAAGCATTTTCTCCAAATGTTTCGCCCACATCTATGGCCGGTATCGTCAGAGGTTGTGGGATTTGTTGGAAACTAGGCAAGTGAGGTTTCTCCCAGGCTGGAAGCCCCCAAGCTTTGAACATGCAAAGCTATTCAATGCTAATCAAGGTGGCAAATTGCAATGTTCACACTTGCCTCCAACAGACAAGAGTTCTTTCCCCCACTCTGGACCTTCCACAAATATATAGACCCCACTTGACTAGTTTCCAACAAACCTCATAAACTCTGAGGATGCCTGCCATAGATGTAAGTGAAACGTCAGGAGAAAATGTTTCAGGAACATGGTCTTACAGTCTGGAAAACTCACCGCAATCCAATAAAGGCTAACAATTGTCTATGTGGTCTGGGGAACCTGGGGCCCTTTGGGAAATACTAGAAGACCATCCTAATAATCCTTTACAATTAGCCATGTTGGTTGGGGATTCTAGAGTTACACTTCAACAAAATGTGAAAGGCTATGGATCTCTTCATTTTAAGGCAGTGTTTCTCAACCTGAGGTCGGGACCCATGGGGAGCTCGCAAGGGGGTGTCAGAGTGGTCGCCAAAGACTATCTGAAAACACATATGTCTGATGGTCTTAGAAACCCCTTTGGCAGAGAAGGCTGAAGATCTCTCCATCTGTCCTTCTCCTCCTTTCTGGAAACAGATGGTGAATCCTCCCAGTTTGCCCAATTCTATAGTTGGTGGGGTTCAAGGGGCTTTTTGATTGTAGGCGAACTAGAAATCCTAGCAACTATAGCTCCCAAATGTTAAGGTCTATTTTCCCCAAACTCCACCAGGGTTCACATTTGGGCATATTGAGTTTTCGTGCCAAGTTTGGTCCAGATCCATCATTGTTTGAGTCCACAGTGCTCTCTAGATGTAGGTGAACTACAACTCCAAAACTCAAGGTCAATGCCCACCAAACCCTTTTTTTTTTTGTTGGTCATGGGAGTTCTGTGTGCCAAGTTTGGTTAAATTCCATTGATGAAGGAGTTCAGAACACTCTTCGATTGTAGGTGAACTATAAATCCCAGCAACTACAACTCCCAAATGACAAAATCAATCTCCCCTCAATCCCTCTGTCCTGTTTTGTCTTTCAAAAACAGCCTTACTGGGGTAAGTAAATGAAATGAAAACTGTTTTACTTCAGCAAAACATAAAGTACAGCACACTCCGTGGAATAATGCAAAAGGAAGCAAGGAAGTCTTAGGGTAAACACAGTTCTTAGTCTCTGTTAAATTCCCAAACCAAATAGCTGTCTTACTTCAGACAAAGAAACAGCAATAAATCCTTAGGAGCAGTTTCCCAGATGGAGACTTGAAGCAGGCACAAGGGGAGTGAAGAGTCAGCTTGTTACCAGCAAGAGCTGGCTGCACTTGCTTCTGCTTTATAGCCCTGAGTCCCTCCTAGCTGCTAGGGCAGTTCCTAATTACTCCGCTGCATTTCTGGCAGCTATTCTAGCCAAACGACATCTCTGCTCTGTTTCCTTTCGCCTCTCCTGAAATGTGGGTACTTGCAAAATCTCCTCCTCAGATTACAACTCACCCTCAGATTCATGAACACTTTTCTGCTCCCCTTCCTCTTCTAAAGAAGAGGATTCCCTAGCACCCACCAGTATTCAAATTTGGGTTTGTCGGGTATTTGTGCCCAATTTGGTCCAGTGAATGAAAATGCATCCTACATATCAGATATTTACATTACGATTCATAACAGTAGCAAAATGATAGTTATGAAGTAGCAATGAAAATAATGTTATGGCTGGAAGTCACCACAACATGCGGAAGTGTATTAAGGGGTCGCAGAATTAGGAAGGTTGAGAACCACTGTTTTAAGGCAAGTCATTGATTGAACCACCAAATATTGAGGACAGAGCCACGTTTGCACAGCAGAAATTGCTAATGCCATTTCCCCAGATTGGCTGGTTACCATTTTTTTTTAAAAAAAAATGTTCTATATGTGAAGGGCTAATCTACAGGGTGTTTAAAAATGTGGACCCAATTTGACAATGTATTGCTGTAGTCTAGCCTTCATTTCCCACAGCCACTGCCAAATACTTATGGGAAGCCCATAAACAGGACATGTGCCGTCCCTGCCTCCTGCTCATGTTTCCAGCAGCTGGTCTAGAGAGGATTTTCTATGGAAGGAAATATATAACCATCATAGCCAGTAACCCCTTAATAGTATTATCTTCCTTGAATTTGTCTAATCCCCCTTTAAAGCCACCCAAGTTGTCGTGTTGTCAAAACAAGAGGCGGATTTCAGCAATATTTTGAAGGAGGCAAAGAGGGGAGGAAATTGCTCTTACTGTATACATTATATTCCTCAGTAGTAGAGGAGGCAAGAAATGAAAACATTTCACTGCATAATGAGGTATTATTAGTGTGTCTCTAATCCGAATGGGATTAAACGTCACCTGTACAGGGCCATCATCTAATCAGTTCTGATTAAAACAGACAAACAAGCTTGAAGGAAACACCTTGAAGACTCTCTGAACATAGCAATTCACTTAGTATTTTCAAGTGTTCTGGTACATTCTGGTAGGATCAGTTGTTCATAGTTTCTTTAGTCCTAATTAAAAACTAAGGTAAAAGGTAAAGGTTTTCCCCTTACGTTAAGTCCAGTCGTGACCGACTCTGGGTGTTGGTGCTCATCTCCATTTCTAAGCCAAAGAGCCGGCGTTGTCCGTAGACACCTCCAAGGTCATGTGGTCGGCATGACTGCAAGGAGTGCCGTTACCTTCCCGCCTGAGCGGTACCTATTGATCTACTCACATTTGCATGTTTTCAAACTGCTAGGTTGGCAGGAGCTGGTGCTAACAGCAGGCGCTCATTCCGCTGCTGAGATTTGAACCTGGGACCTTTCGGTCTGCAAGCTCAGCAGCTCAGCGCTTTAACACACTGTGCCACCACCAGGGGCCCGAAACTGGTACTGTTCCATTATATGGGTGGAGGCCACAAGGGGGTGATAGAGGGAGAAAGTTAGTCCATTTTATGGGGGTGGAGACTGGGTCGAAGCAGTAAAACCATTTCCCCCTCTTTTCTTGTTATTCCCTCTGCCCATGTCCCCATCATGGATACAATCCTTGTTTATGATATGGGAAGGGGTGTGATGACCCATGGGCCTTGTAGTCCTGCTCAGGACATTGTAATTCCTGATGAGGAGGAAAACTTGGGTTTTTTACCTTCCCAGTCAGAACTGGATTCCCCTCAGCCAGATCTTTCCCAGGCAGATCTGGGAACCTTGCACCTGCAAGAAAGTTGTCTCCCAGAAGTATGTCAAACAACCCCAGAGCCTACTTCTCCCGTGTTCTTGCGCCGGGAGTTTTGTAAACAACAGAGAAGTTTGGAATCAGCTTCGCGCAGGAGTGCGAGGATTGCAGCTAAGAATGTGGCCAATTAAGACTGCTTCTCGTGAGAATCTTTGGGGAGTCTCACATCTGGTCTCAGAGTTTAGCTTTCGGTTCTGATTCCCAGAGAACTGCTTCGGCGGGAAAGTTAGACTCTATTTAGGTGTTTTACCCGCGTAGTAACTTCGCGGAGTCAATTCGTCAGCCTACGGAGCGAGTTGTGTCTGGACAGCGCGCTCCGATTCAAGCCTCGCTCCTGCTCAAGCCTTGCCCTGCTTTCCAGCCTTCGCCTTGCTTCCCAGCCTTGTTTACCAACGGACTTCGCCTTGTTGCCCAGGACCAATCCTTGCCTTGTATCACGGATTTTACCAAGTTATTCCACGGACCTTGTTCTTGTTCCTAGTTACCTTGTTCCACGTTTTAAGCCTTGTTTCAAGTATCAAGTTATTTCCTAGCCTTGCTCAAGTTTATGGACTAAAGGACTTGTCATCTCCCCTCACTTTGCCTGGCAAAGTGAGTGTTTCGGTTATTGGATTACAACTTTGGACCTTAATATTTCATATTGGACATCGCTTTTTTGGACTAATTTAGACCTTTCCTGAAAGGTCTGCTTTTGGACTATTTCATATACTTGCTTTTATTAACTTTATATATTCCTTCAATAAAGATATTAGTTAGATTCTGGCCTCTGTGTTTGGTTATTGGTGCCTTTGCAACCTGGGTCGTGACAGTTTGACTCCGCCACCCATAAGCACCAATTAACCAAGGCCAGAATGTCTACCGGAACCGTGCCGGGTGGGCAGCCGCTTACCTACACCATCGACAAAGATGAGGTGGATCGCATCCGCGACAGACTCAACGCCCAGGATGGAGAAATAAAGGGCTTGCGGGAGCGCGGAATCCGCCTCCCGGCCATGGCGTTGCCTACCAAGTTTACTGGAGAAGCTTCTAAGGTTCATGTTTTCCGTCGCCAATGTCAAGCTTATCTAGAGGCCCGTGATGCCGAGTTTCCCCAAGAAGACATCAAAGTGGCGTGGGTTTACAGTCTTCTAGACGGGCCAGCGGCCAATTGGGCGACGGCACTGTTCGACCAAGCCTCTCCACACCTAAGATCAGCGCAACACTTCTTGGACCACCTCAAGGAGACTTGGGGAATCGAGGACAATTTGGAGGCAGCCGGTCACAAACTCCGTCGCCTATTCCAAGGAGACAGACCAATGTCTCAGTATATAGCCGAGTTCCGAGTGCTGGCCCACAACACCGGCTGGAACGATGTAGCCCTCAGAGGACAATTCCGGGAGGGTCTCAACATTGAAATGCTGGAAGAAATCTCCAAGGTGGATCCTCCCCAGACCCTCGAGGCACTCATTGATCAATGTTTACGGGCTGAAGTCATGATTGCCAACAGGAAACAGTGGGTTCGAGGCCAGGGCAGTAGAGCCGGGGCAAAACCCCCCGCTCCCACCAGCGTTCAGCCACGTCCAGTGTGGAGACCCCCACCGCCAACCCCATACCCCAGAGGAGGCGAGGAGGTGCCGATGCAGTTGGGCAATGTGCGTCCCAGACTGGATGCCGCCGAGAAGGCCCGTCGTCAACGCTTTAACCTCTGTTGGTACTGCGGGAATGGGGGCCACTTCGCCAGAGAGTGCCCAGCCAAAGGGAAGCCTGCCGCCCGTCTTGCGGCGGCGTCCTCCACGGAGACGAAGGCGTCTGAGCCGACTGGCACACAGCCGGCGGGGGAAGCCAACAACCGGGTGTAGAGAGGCTCGCCAACCCGGTCAAAAAATCTATTCAAGAGCCGCCAACCGGGGTCCTGTTCCTTCTCGTGGTCACATTATGGTCAGCAAAAAGGGGACCCGTCATGATCCACGCCATGATAGACTCTGGAGCTACCAACAATTTCATTGATAGAGAGTATGCCGACTCTCTGGGATTACAATATCATGATTTCAAGAATGCCCGTGTGGTGCAAGCCATAGACGGCCGCCCCCTCAAGACGGGCCCCGTAAGTCAGTGGTCGGAACCCACCAGGATGTGGATAAGGGAACATATGGAAGAGATTTCCTTCTTTGTTACCGAGGTTCCCCATTTCCCTGTGATTTTGGGAATCCCATGGCTGACTCTCCACGACCCTAACATCTCCTGGTCCAACAGAGAACTGCAGTTTGCTTCACCGTATTGCCAAAACCATTGCCTCGTAGCCAAGGTCTGCCATGCCACAGACACCGAGCCCATCATCACCTTGCCAAAGAAGTACTCCGAGTATTGGGATGTATTCAATGAGAAAGAAGCCGAAAAATTACCCCCACATAGACCTTATGACTGTGCCATTGACTTGGTGGAGGGGGCCCCGATCCCGCGAGGGCATCTCTACTCCCTGACCGAACCAGAGCAAGAAGCTCTCAGGGAATTCATAGAGACAAACCTTCGCAAGGGATTCATCAGACCCTCTCAATCCCCAGCCGCCTCCCCAGTGATGTTTGTGAAGAAGAAGTCAGGGGAACTACGCTTGGTGGTGGACTACAGAGCATTGAACAATATCACCAAGCGGAACAGCTATCCCCTGCCCTTAATCTCGGATCTACTGGATCGGCTTCGAGGAGCCAAGGTTTACACCAAGCTGGATCTTCGGGGGGCTTACAACTTAGTTCGCATCAGGGAAGGGGACGAGTGGAAGACCGCCTTCCAGACCAAATTCGGATTATTCGAGTCCCGAGTTATGAATTTCGGTTTATGCGGAGCTCCCGCAACGTTCCAGCATTTTGTCAATGACATTTTTCAGGACTATCTAGACAGGTTCTTGATAATCTACCTGGACGATTTTTTGGTGTTTTCTAGATCACAATCAGAACATGAGAACCACGTCAAAATGGTGTTACAACGACTGCGGGATCATGGACTTTATGCCAAGCTGGAAAAATGCGCCTTTGATCTACAAGAGGTAGATTTCCTTGGTTACCGCATCTCGCCTCTAGGGCTTTCCATGGATCCAGCCAAGGTTTCAGCAGTATTGGAATGGCGGGCGCCAACTAACAAGAAAGAGGTGCAGCGTTTCTTGGGGTTCGCGAACTATTACCGCAAGTTCATTCCAGATTTTGCCCGCTGGTCCGACCCCATCACTAGCTGCATCCGTGGAAAGCAGCCTTTCCGCTGGACTGATCAAGCAGAGAAAGGGTTCCAGCGACTAAAGAAACTATTCACCTCCCAGCCAATTCTACAGCACCCAAATCCTGGAACCCCTTTTGTTGTGCAAGCGGACGCCTCTGATGTGGCAATTGGGGCTGTACTCTTACAACCGGTGGGAGATCACCTCCATCCCTGTGCCTTTTACTCTCGTCAACTAACCACACCAGAGAGGAATTACACCATTTGGGAAAAAGAACTACTGGCCATAAAGGCAGCCTTTGAAACTTGGAGACATTGGCTAGAAGGGGCCAAATTTCCCATTGAGGTCCATACTGATCATCGTAATCTAGAACATCTAAGAACTGCCCGCAAACTGAATCAGAGGCAGCAACGTTGGGCTTTATTCTTCGAACGTTTCAACTTCCAGATTCATTACGTGACCCCAGCCCAGACCAAGCAAGCAGACGCCCTGTCACGTAAACCGGAATACGCTGCAGGACGTAAGGAGACCTTTGAATCCCAACTATTACAACCCGAGAACTTTGCCACGCTAACAGTGGGGAACACCAAATCCATTTCCATTGGTTCAACTTCCTCTACTCCAGGACCCATCTGTGCTCAAGAAATCAGGGCTAGTCAGCAAGCAGATGCCTGGGCGCAGGACCAACTTCGCCAAGGTCTGCATTTTCCCTTTTCGCTTAAAGATGGGCTGCTTTGCTATAGAAATCATGTTTATATCCCACCCGGACCGGGCAGGGAAAAAGCGCTTCGTCTGTGTCATGACTGCAAACCAGCAGGACACTTCGGACTATTTAAAACCATGCATCTGATCCTAAGGGATTTTTGGTGGCCCAAGATCCGCAAGGATGTGGAAAAATATGTCAACACCTGCCCAGTATGTCAGCGCTCCAAGATAAGAAGGGAGAAGCCCTCAGGGCTTTTACACCCCCTTCCTACCCCATCTCGCCCATGGGAAATAATTTCTGCGGATTTCATCACTGACCTACCACCTTCCTGTGGATTCACCACGATCTTAGTGGTGGTGGACCTTTTCACCAAGTTAGCCCATTTCATTCCCTGCGAAGGCCTCCCCACGGCCAAAGAGACCGCGGATCTATTCCTTCAACATGTTTTCAGACTACATGGATTGCCCAAGAGTTTAGTCACAGACCGTGGATCTCAATTCACCTCTCGTTTTTGGAAGGCACTACAAAAACTATTGGGCATAGACTCTCGCTTATCTTCAGCTCATCATCCCCAAACAGATGGGCAAACGGAGCGCACCAATGCCACTTTAGAGCAGTATCTTCGCTGTTATGTAAATTACCAACAGGACAATTGGGCTTCTCTGTTACCACTGTCAGAGTTTGCCTACAACAATGGAGTTCAAGCTTCTACAAAAGAAACGCCGTTCTTTGCAAACTACGGCTTCCATCCACGTTTCTTTCCCCCTGTCATTGAAACTTCAGAAGTTCCCGCAGCAGAGGATTGGCTGCAGGAACTCACAGCGGTGCAACAACTTTTGCTCCAGCAACTGGACCAAGCCAAGGAGGACTATAAACGCCACGCTGACAAACACCGCCAGCCAGGCCCTGAAATCAAGGTAGGAGAACGGGTTTTTCTGTCCACTCGCTTTCTGCCCTCCCACCGCCCTTGCCGGAAGTTAGATGCCCGTTTCATTGGCCCCTATCCAGTGGTGGCGCAATTAAACCCCGTGACTTTCAAACTCCAACTGCCGCGTTCAATGCGCATTCACCCAGTGTTTCACCGTTCCCTGCTCCTTCCGGCGGATGGTGTGCGTCCTGATACAGACCAACCGGCCCCCCCTCCTGTTTTGATGAATGGGGAGGAGGAGTTCGAGGTTGAGGACATTTTGGATTCTCGCTTTCATCGCCGCCGCCTACAATATCTCATTGACTGGGTGGGTTTTGGCCCTGAGGAACGCTCTTGGGAAGACGCCTCCACAGTCCATGCTCCTGATCTAACCCGCCGCTTTCATCAAACCTATCCCGCCAAGCCGCGACCTCGCGCCTCGGGGAGAGGGCCCCAGTTTGGGAGGGGCCTTGAGGAGGGGGATAGTGTGATGACCCATGGGCCTTGTAGTCCTGCTCAGGACATTGTAATTCCTGATGAGGAGGAAAACTTGGGTTTTTTACCTTCCCAGTCAGAACTGGATTCCCCTCAGCCAGATCTTTCCCAGGCAGATCTGGGAACCTTGCACCTGCAAGAAAGTTGTCTCCCAGAAGTATGTCAAACAACCCCAGAGCCTACTTCTCCCGTGTTCTTGCGCCGGGAGTTTTGTAAACAACAGAGAAGTTTGGAATCAGCTTCGCGCAGGAGTGCGAGGATTGCAGCTAAGAATGTGGCCAATTAAGACTGCTTCTCGTGAGAATCTTTGGGGAGTCTCACATCTGGTCTCAGAGTTTAGCTTTCGGTTCTGATTCCCAGAGAACTGCTTCGGCGGGAAAGTTAGACTCTATTTAGGTGTTTTACCCGCGTAGTAACTTCGCGGAGTCAATTCGTCAGCCTACGGAGCGAGTTGTGTCTGGACAGCGCGCTCCGATTCAAGCCTCGCTCCTGCTCAAGCCTTGCCCTGCTTTCCAGCCTTCGCCTTGCTTCCCAGCCTTGTTTACCAACGGACTTCGCCTTGTTGCCCAGGACCAATCCTTGCCTTGTATCACGGATTTTACCAAGTTATTCCACGGACCTTGTTCTTGTTCCTAGTTACCTTGTTCCACGTTTTAAGCCTTGTTTCAAGTATCAAGTTATTTCCTAGCCTTGCTCAAGTTTATGGACTAAAGGACTTGTCATCTCCCCTCACTTTGCCTGGCAAAGTGAGTGTTTCGGTTATTGGATTACAACTTTGGACCTTAATATTTCATATTGGACATCGCTTTTTTGGACTAATTTAGACCTTTCCTGAAAGGTCTGCTTTTGGACTATTTCATATACTTGCTTTTATTAACTTTATATATTCCTTCAATAAAGATATTAGTTAGATTCTGGCCTCTGTGTTTGGTTATTGGTGCCTTTGCAACCTGGGTCGTGACAAGGGGGGAAGTGGAATAACCAATGAAAATGGGAAAATGATTTTCCTCCTTCAACTCCCCCCCCTCAACATGGACTATCCTACCCTCTCTAGTGCCCCCTAGTGTTCTCAGCCCAGATAATGGAACAGTACCCTGAAACTTTATATCAGTAGTTCTCAACCTGTCCCCAGGTCCCCAGGTGTTTTGGCCTACAACTCCTAGAAATCTCAACTAGTTTACCAGCTGTTAAGATTTCCGGGAGTTGAAGGCCAAAACATCTGGGAACCCACAGGTTGAGAACCACTGCTTTATAGAGTTTCATTTTTATAATATACTCTCATGAAAAACATAAAAATCCAAATACTATCATTGAAGAACAGGTGAGAGGGCCAGAATCATTCACACCTGGAAGTAGTTGTTCTGGAGTGTAACCATGCCTTATCTAATAATAATTTGTTCTTGATCTAAGCTTATCTTCACATTGTGTCTGGGATGATTCAGCCATTCGGTCTTGCCATCCTGAGGGACTGCTGATCTCCAAAGTCTGGAACAGTTCATGATCTTTTAATTACACTTTACTAGTGGGTCATGGGTTAATCTTCTGAGATGGACATTTGGTTTCCTTTGAAACCTGCAATGTGTTCTTTGAAGGCCATTTATATTCCTCCCAATCACAAAGGGACAGGGCCAAATACTGAACAATGTTCCTCTGTCTTAAAGGATCAAGATGATAGGAGAAGCCACAGCTGTAGGACATATCTACCTGGAGGATATATCTACCTGGAGGACTTCCTTTTCTTGTTGAACCTTGACGACTGCTGTTATGGGATGGGTATTTTTATGAAATGTCCCTCCTCATGATTGAACTATAGTTTCCAGATTTATTTGGAGAAAGCTGTGACATCAGATAGAGATGGGCCTAACTGCAGTAAAGAACTGTTGATCTGTTTCCTTCCTATGGCCTCAATGATGGCAGCTGGGAACTTGGTGAAGGCATGTTAGCTATAGACTTATGCAGAACTATCATGGTCTAGTTCCATTGATAGAGCAGATATGAGGAATGTGTGGGCCCCTGCACCCTCTGTCCCAGAGAAGTATAGATCCCCTCAAGTCAGATTTTATGTGGCTCCCAATTCGGCTCAAAAGTTACCGAAAAATGCCTAAATCATTACAAAAACGTTGCAGTTCAGGTAGGTTTGTTTCCCCATCCCCTGCATAAACTGTAAAACTGCAAAGAACAACCAACAAAAATCATACAATTCAAATAATCCAGTGGTTCTCAACCTGTGGGTCCCCAAGTGTTTAGGACTACAACTCCCAGAAATCCCAGCCAGTTTTCCAGCTGTTAGGATTTCTGGAAGTTGAAGACCAAAACATCTGGGGACCCACAGGTTGAGAACCATTGAAATAATATTTATTAGGATACACTGATAAGTTTACATTTCTTCACTTACTCGTTCATATTTACCTACCCTTACTAATAGTTCCAATAAGAGGTGGTGAGTGGGGGAAGATCACCCTCAGGATGCATCTACATTGTAGAATGTATACATTCGGACACTACTTTCTCTGCTGTGGTTTAACGCTATGAAATCCTGGGAGCTGTACTTTGATGAGGCACTAGCTAAAGACCTTGCAAAACTACAGACCATATTATTCCATATCACAGAGCCATGGGAGTTAAAGTGGTGTCAACTGCATTAATTCTACAATGTTGATGAACCCTTATGGTGTGATTAGTGTCCCAGAGACTGGGATTTTCCACCACAACTTGTATATGCTTCAGCCATCTGAGCATCACCCAGCTGTGGGGTCAATTATTATTACTCTGTTTTCCCCAAAATAAGACCTGCCCTGAAAATAAGACCTATCATGATTTTTCAGCATGTCTGAGGATGCTTGAAATATAAGACCTATTTCAAAAATAAGCCCTAGATATAGTTCATTTAAAAAGTCAATTTGGATAAATAAGACTGCCCATAAAGACATGCCCTATTGTATCTTTTGGAGCAAAAATTAATATAAGACCCTGTCTTCTTTTGGGGGAAACAAGGTAGGTGGCTTCTATTTTTCATATACAGTAGAGTCTTGTTTATCCAACCTTCGCTTATCCAACATTCTGGATTATCCAAAGCAGTCTGCCTCCCACCCGGATCCACAGCTGTTTCTCTAAGCAGCAAGGACTGAACTTTTACGGATTTAACTTCTGACAAGTGTTGTTACTGTAAATTCATTTTATGCAATTCTATCTTTTTTGGTAGTCAATTTGTTAGTAACCAATGTTTTTGTAATCAATGTTTTCAATACACTGCAATGTTTTGGTGCTAAATTAGTAAATACAGTAATTACTACATAACATTATTGTGTATCCAACTGCTTTTTCTGTCCAATTGTTATAAAACATGATGATTTGGTGATTAATTTGTAAAATCATAACGTAATTTGACATTTAATAGGTTTTCCCTTAATCCCTCTTTATTATACAACATTTTTGCTTATCCAACGTTATGCCGGCCCGTTTATGTTGGATAAGTGAGATTCTACTGTACTGTAGTTTTATCTTATTGATGCATTTTGTGATAAACTATAGTAATGGTTCATTTGTTTATGTTTAGTGATCTGGCTTGTTTCGATCCGTTCTGCTGTTTTCTTAGGTCCCTTCCCCATAGCTGAATAAAATCCCACATTTTCTTCTTTGAACTGAAATATATGGCAGTGTGGGCTCAGATAACACAGTTCAAAGCAGATATTGTGGGATTTTCTGCCTTGATATACTGGGTTATATGGATGTGTGGAAGGGTGCAAAGTTTCCTCATGATAATTCCTCATTTATAGACTTGAATGATCCTGCCAACCTAGCAGTTCGAAAACATGCAAATGTGAATAGATCAATAGGTACCGCTCCGGTGGGAAGGTAACGGCGCTCCATGCAGTCATGCTGGCCACATGACCTTGGAGGCGTCTACAGACAACACCGGCTCTTTGGCTTAGAAATGGAGATGAGCACCAAACCCCCAGAGTCGGTCATGACTGGACTTAACGTCAGGGGAAAACCTTTACCTTTACCTTTATGATTGAGTGAAGGTGTGTATATAACAGCCAAAGACACATGGTTTTAAATCTTGGTTGTTCAGCGCAATGAGACATAAATAATGGTGTGAAGATAAATTAGTCAATTCCTTGCTTAAAAGGAAGCAAGTCTGGTCTTGGCCAGAAAATCACCTGGAAACATATATAGTATTTTGAGCTTCTCGGAATGGAATTTCCTTTTTTGTATGATTTTAATGTTAAACATCCCAGGGTGCATTTCTAATTCAGTCGGCCACGTGCTCCATGGCAAAGGTGCTTCATGCATCCTTGTTGCGTTGGTTCGAGATGATTTCTTTGATTATGTAAAAGCTGTGTCTGTTTGATAACAGCCAATTGACAATCCGGTGTGAGGATTACTGGTGATGGTTTTTACATAATGGATTATCCAAAGTTAAGCATCTTACCCGGGTCCAGGAGACAAATAGCCAATTAGGGCTGTTCCAGATATCTTATTTAAAGGTGGCTAGTAGAGAGTCATTCACTATCTGACTTCACCAGAGCAAGAAGAACACATCACCAGGAATAAATTCCAGAACATTTCAACAAACCATCAGGTAGGTCTTCTAATAGCAATAGACAATGCAAATCCATGTTGTTTTATTCCTGGTTTATTGAGATGTTTTACATTTCTGTCCATTTAGATGCCTGAATAATTTAGTGAGAGAGGGGGGGGAATACATCTTTTATAGCATTCTTAATCGATTTTTATAAATTAAAAAAAATGAGAATGGATCAGGAGGTGGGAATGCAACGTAAGCGGTGTTTATAGTAATACATTTCTTACAAGACAAGGGGTGCATCTATACTGCAGAATTAATGCAGTTTGACAGCATTTTAACTTTTTGTGTGTGTCAGGAGCGACTTGAGAAACTGCAGGTCGCTTCTGGTGTGAGAGAATTGGCCGTCTGCAAGGATGTTGCCCAGGGGACGCCCGGATGTTTTACCATCCTTGTGGGAGGCATCCCTCATGTCCCCTCATGGGAAGCTGGAGCTGACAAATGGGAGCTTACCCCATGCCCCGGATTTGAACTGGCAACCTTCAGGTCAGCAACCCAACCTTCAAGTCAGCAGTCCTGCTGGCACAAAGGTTTAACCCATTGCACCACTGGGGCTATACCATTTTAACTGACATGGCTTCATGTTATAGAATCCTGGGATTTGTAGTCTGATGAGGTACCAACACTGTATCTTCCTTCAGTCCTAGCCAATATTGCCAATAGTGAGAGGTGGCTTCAATTACAGTCCAGCAAAATGATGGTTGGCCAACAATATCCCCAACATTGCATTAGAACAAAATAGCAGTTCACTGAACTCTTCTTTCCCCCCGAACAGATTGAGATGTGGCCATTGTTATTTTTAGTAGCTACTGTAAAAATATTCATCTCAATAATCTGTA
The DNA here is from genome assembly GCF_035594765.1 of Anolis carolinensis. NCBI lineage: Eukaryota > Metazoa > Chordata > Lepidosauria > Squamata > Anolidae > Anolis > Anolis carolinensis. Next base: position 202,395,440 of record NC_085842.1, read on the forward strand.
GAATGATTGCAGTTTGATACCCTCTTATCTGTCATGGAATCCTGAGATTTCTAGTTTGGTGAGAAACCAGTTCTCTTTAGCAGAGACGGTTAAAGACCTTGTGAAACCACAACTGCCCTGATTCCATAGCATTGAGTTATTGTACGTTCCATCAATTCAGTGGGTCTTTTCTATCTGTGTTTAAGAACTCCACATAGATCAAATAGATCAAACCTGAAGCATGTCTAGTGTTTGTAGGGATGTGCAAGTCACTGCAGTGTCTTTATTTCCACACTGCTAAGGGTAGCATCTAAAGATTGGTGATTACTTGGTGGGGCCAATGATCAGGTCTGGTCGAGGATATTTTGATGTCTCAGGAAAAGGACAAGCTGGCAACCGCAGTCCATTGCGTATACAGAAGCCAATGAGATTAACTGTCAAATTGGACATTTGCACTCAGCTAATAAATCAGAGTCCTCTTACCTAGTCAAGAGTAGCAGGGTAGCTTAGAAGATGTAGGACAAACTTTATGGCCTACATAGCTCCTACATGGCTTCCTCTAAAGCAATGGTTCCCCAGGTGTTTTGGCCGAAAGCTCCCAGAAATCCCAGCCAGTTTACCAGATGTTATGATTTCTGGGAGTTGAACCACTGCTCTAAAGAGAGGAGAAAATCTGAAGGATTGAAGTGAAATGGCTGGGAAGGTTGCAGCATCTGGTGGAGTAGCTGTCGTTCTCCACCAAATGACTAGATTGGCTTTGCCATTGGTGGCCTTCTAGTCTTTTCAGCCAAGGTCTGAAGAAGCAAAGTCCAAGAAAGCTTCACCTCTTGACCCTACTGATAGCATAAGCTCTCTTTCAGTTGTGCCACCTGAAATCATTGGTAGGATTCCAAGGGATATCACATTTTACGCACAAACCAATGCTCATTTGTTTGGGGTTTGGATTTGGATTATGGAAATCTATTTACCTTAACCTTCTGATTGGCTTAACCCTCTACCCCCACTAATGCTCTGGTTTGATACCATGTGGTGGATCTCCTTTCTGGTGACCTTACAGGGAAAGGAGATTGCCAAGTATGAAACAAACACAGGTTGATATACCTACTTCAGGCAAATTGACTTGTTTCATGATGGACACTACGAGTCTAGAAGAACAAATGGAAATGCATATCCAATCACCAGCCACAAGAAGGTGGAGAAATCAGGCATCTCCTGATGCCAACAGTCAGCAATGCTATCATTCCCTGCAACACTATCAGTCTCATTCTATATAGGACATTCAATATAGGCAGAGGCAATGTGAGAGATGTTTTGATTTGCCTCTTCTAGGTTAAGGTTGAGAGTGCTTTGGTTGAGGGCCAGGCAAATGCTAAAAGTGGCTTTCATGTGTTCAATCTGAATAGTATATTTAAGTATAGCATCATTATCTGATCACTACTTGATAGATGGATATCCATATTCCCAAATCCATGAAAGCACAGTTTGTTTGGAGAACATCCCATGATGGACACTCTACCAACTGCAGTCTAAAATGGCACATCCCAGACAGTAGTCATGATTTCAAAAACAGATTCTAAATCTTACATTTGATTACTACAGTCATAATGTTCTGGATACTGAGCAAGAGAGAGGATTCACATCAGGATTGCTAGCTCACACACTCTTTCATATTTTAAACTCTGAATTCACATCTCTTTTGTGAATACCAGAATAAAAATAAGTTCATCTCTACTCTTGTGAGGCTAAACATCTCCACTTGAACATAAACACATACCTATTTGTAGAAACAGATAATATATATATTTGAAGTAAAAATAACACGGCTGAACAAAAAAAAAATCTATGTCTTGGTTTTTAGGCCTGTTCTTGGGATTATTTGGGACACTGATTCAGACAATTGCACGAGATAGACCACATCAACTCTACTTTCTTAGATATGATTATCATGGTTTTCTCTGGGCGAGCAGATGAAGATTGGTATATAGCATATATGTTTTGTATCTCAAAAACTAGAACTAATAGAAAGGATGTTATCATGACCAGCATCAGCCCAGGTACTGACACGGGGTCTGTATTTTTGGGTAGTGATGTGGGAGTGAAAAGACTGTGAAGCCCTGGACTTCAGACTCAGATGTCCTAAAGTCCTACTTGCAGAAAACAGCCCTCTATTTGAAGAATTCATCCTCTATTTAAATGGCTGTTCAGTCCAAGTCCAGTTTAAAGATTAAAAAGGCCAGGAGACCGGAAAGCCACAGAGGCTGTGGAAATTTCCTATCAAATGTGCTTGGACTGTGAACTGACTAGGCAAACAAGTCAACAAGTACAATGTTCTAGGGCTATTTATGGCAATTACAATGTCTAACTATATCCCTATAAGTCTGAGATAGTACATTCAGAGTGGACACCCTGGCTTTAGACACCATGCACCTTGATTTAGGTCAGTGGTTCCCAACTTTTTTTGACCAGGGATCACTTTGATCAGAGACCACTCTCCAACATTAGTGCCAAAAGGGTTACGAATCAGTTTTTGGTCAACTTTAGATTTGGTTTGGTTATTTGGGGTGCTGGTTCAGAAAATTACACTGGATAGACCATATCAGCTTTAGTTAAATAAATAAATAAATAAATAAATAAACTGCTCTGGGTCCCCCTGGGGGAAAAGAGCGGTATATAAATTAAATAATTAAATAATAAATAAATCATTTCTGATACAGTACATATGTCATCCAGTAGTCGCCATCTGCTTGCCCATATTTAATAATCTAGAGCTGATGTGTTCTATCCAATGCAATTTTCTGAATCAGCACCCCAAATAACCCCAGGAACAGGCCTAAAACCGAAGACACCAAGGCTTCCAGATACCACATGGAATAGCTCCGCTTAGGGGGAGGTAGGAGGAGAAGCAGCAGTCAGGAGTCTTGTTGTTGCACCTTTCGTGGGTAGTCAGCTTCTCCCCTCCCAACATCGTTGTTGCCTCAGCACCATAAGAGTGTTTCACAAGACCAGTCACTCTTGTTGCAACAGTGTAGTAACGGTGAGGCTGCGGACCAAATTTTAGTTCTTGGGGACCACTGGTGTTCCATGGACCACAGGTTGGAAACCACTGATTTAGACAGATGGCAGGGAGAGTACACATCATTGCCCCACCTCAAATAAGAAAATGTCTTGGGGCTTGGGATGCCTGACCTGTAGCATGGCAAGAATCTTGGAAGTTTCTTAGTTAAATGTATTTGCCAAAATTTGAATGACGGTCTGTGGTAACCTTACAAATAGAATAGCAGAAAATGAACATAACATATTTCAAAATTGAGATATTTCGTATTTGCAGCACAATCTGAATGGGATTTTCACTCATGCTGAACTACTTTATCACTTCACAGAATGAAATACACACAGTATACCTTCCTGATGACCCTGATCTCCATTTTTGATTACTCTTCTGCTCAGGCCTCTTGTACAGTAGAATCGTTCGCTGTGAAGGAGGACTTTGATCCCAAGAGGGTAACTATGAATATTTTATATTGTAAAGGACAACGGTGGGCATACTTGGGTGTTCCAGATTGAGAAAAAAGCAGGGTATACATGGAAATAATGAATGTTTTGAAGAAATAAATGCATGCATCAAAGAATACAGTAGTTACAAGACAGCACTGAGACAAGAACTGCATAATAATAATACACTTTATTTATAGTCCAATCTATCTCTCCGAGGGGACTCAGACCAGATTAGAACATACACAGATAGGCAAACATCCAATGCCTTTAATACAGTGGAATAACAATGACATACAAATAACAGAACAAAGATAAAGGCTTCCCCTTTCATCTCCGACTTTCTTGAGGCGGTGCTCAACTCTGGCCATGGGAAGGCGCTCTTGTTTCATTTCAAAGTCGAGGAGCCTGTTGTCCATAGAAACCTCCAGGTCATGTTGCCTGCATGACTGCATGGACACCTTTATTATCTTCCCACCAAAGCTGGATCTACTCACATTTACATGTTTTTGAACTGCTAGGTTGGCAGGAGCTAGGGCTAACAGCGGTAGCTCACCCTGAACCATGGCTTCGAACTGCCAACCTTTAAGTCAGCAGATTCAACAGTTCAACAGTTTAACCCGTTGCGCCATTACAGTGTTTTGCATTCTATCTCTTTACTTCTAAACTTATGCTTCCTTCTGGCAAACAAATGGCAACCCACCCAAATCCATCTATTTGTTCATTGGTTACTTCTGTCTTCTGTTTTCCTTCCAGTGAGCTTAAGTACATGTCTCTCCTCCCTCCCACTTAACTTTATCCCCACTGCCATTCTGCGAGGACAATAAGTGGCCCAAGATCACCCCGCAAGTTTCATGGTTCGTTGCAGCCTTCAATTCAAATCTCCAGACTCCTAGCTCAGCATTATCTAATTCCTACACAACACAGGTTGGATAGGCTAGATCTGTGTTGAATGCATGAGAACGAGAACTGCTCTGACAAGGATGGTGTCTTATCACTGCTGGCAACATATTAAGAAAATGATTGCATAAGCAGATCTAGCAATCATTAAACCATAAAGCCATGCTGCTGACTTTGTAGAGATCATTGGTCCATTGATTTCAGGGAATGCAGAGCTGAAGCACCCACAAAAGATGGACCTTGGTCTCTACCTGAAGACCTCTGGGACTGGCATGTGGGAGCTCGACTCAACTCATCCCATTGAGCTGCTCATATGATCGATACTTATTATCTAGCGCAGTGGTTCCCAACCTTTGGGCCGGGCTGTGGCACGGCTGGTTAGTAGCCAGCAGCAATAAATCACTACTGATCATGAGATCATTGGTTCGAAGCCCAGGTCAGGATTAAGCTCCTGACCGTTAATAGCCTAGCTTGTTGCCCACCTAAGCAGTTGCGGCTGTGAGTAGAGAAATCTAGATACCGCTTAATGCGGGGAGGCTAATTTAACTTAATTTATAACACTATAAAACTCCGGCAAAGAACAATAAGGAAGTAATAAAGTGTTCCCTCACTACTTCGTGGTTTGCTTTTTTCGGATTCGCTGTTTCATGGTTTTTCAATAAACTCTAAAATAATATTATAAATAATAAAAAATACAATTTGCAGCCTAAGGGAGGGAGGAAGAAAATGCCGAAGGGAGAGAAAAGGAGCCCAAGCGGCAACGGGAGGAGGAGAAGGTGATTTATCGACCCACGATTGGTTGATAAAAAGACTTTAAATAGTGTATAACTACTAAAATAATGTATAGATATATAGCGTCCCTATTTCGTGGATTTTCACTTATTGCGGGTTGTCCTGGAACCTAACCCCCGCGACAAGTGAGGGAACACTGTACCATCAAAAAGGACTCGGTATCACAGTGGATGATGAAGCGGCAGTTCCCCCTGTGACCGGAATCAAGCACACCCTCATGAAGCCGGAAGCTGGAAAATGTTAAATTGCCTTTATTGTCTGTATGTATGTTGTATGTCTAATCATGGCATTGAATGTTTGCCATGTATATCTGTATTGTAATCCGCCCTGAGTCCCCTTCGGGGTGAGAAGGGCGGAATATAAATACTGCAAGTAAATAAATAAATTTGGGCCTCCAGGTGTTTTGGACTTCAGTTCCCACAGTTCCTAACAGCTGGTAAGCTGGCTGGGATTTCTGGGAGTTGAAGTCCAAAATACCTGGAGGCCCAAAGGTTGGGAACCACTGATCTAATGTTTACCTGGCATATGTGTTTCAGTAACTGAATCTCATTAGTTCTGGTCCTGTATTCTGGGAGTGATATCATTGCAAATCTCCAAGTGATTGTTGTTATGTGCCTTGAAGTCGTTTCTGACTTATGGTGACTTTAAGGCAGACCTATATTTTTTTTCTCTCAGCACGATTTGTTCAGAACAAGGTTTAATGTGTTGACGAAGGCTTTCATGGCTGGGATCACAGGGTTGTTGTATGTATTCCGGGCTGTATGGCCATGTTCCAGAAAACAGAAGAGTTCCAGGGACAGCTAATGACTCTGAACAAAGGATGCCCCCAGGCAGGAAAAGCCAGGAGATGAAGGTGATTAACTGCAACATTCACACTGGCTTTCATCTTCTCACACCCTGGACTTTCCACAGATATATATTAACCTTCCTTGCTTAGTTTCTCTATACCTCATAACCTCTGATGATGCCTGCCATAGATGTGGGTGAAACGTCAGGAGAGAATACTGGAACATGGCCATACAGCCCGGAATACATACAACAACCCTTAGAACAAGGTTTATTTTTTTTCCTTCCCCTGAGACTGAGGGAATATGACTTGCCCAGTGTAGCAGAGTAGGAATTCAAACTCTGATCTCCAGAGTTGTAGCCAATGCTCAAACCACTGCCACTCTCTCCAAGTGGTGCGCTCTAGGAAATGATTGATTACCTGACGTGTGACTGAACCAATTCTCCGCAATGACATAGTGATTTGTTTGGAAGGGTTCCAGCTCTTCATCTGAACCAGTGCTTAATGGTTTTAAAGCTTGGATTTGCCTGAAATGACACATAAGCAGTCTGCTGGCTTAGCCCTCTTTCAAGTTACTGAAAGATTTACATGTACTGCCTGTCCTTCCCAGTAACCTTTAGGTGTTCTTTACCTTTCAGTATGCTGGTAAATGGTATGCCTTGTCCAAGAAAGACCCAGAAGGCCTGTTTCTACAGGATAACATCTCAGCTGAATACACCATTGAGGAGGATGGCACTATGATTGCATCTTCTAAAGGCAGAGTGAAACTTTTTGGGTAAGACAGAAAACCTGTACAAGTAAACAACCAGTTTTTCATATGCATAACTGGTTATAACTATCATATGACATTGCATTCTTATATGACATTGTATGACTATGCCATTTTAGTTATTGCTGGATTAGAAGATACAAAGCGGGGCAAAATTTTCTACATTCAGAGTGAGAATAGGAAGCTTTGCCTGTACACTTAGCCACTGGAGAACCTCAAGGCATCCTCAGATTAGGGATAGGCAACTGTGGGAAGCCAGGAGGTCATGCTAGCCCACAAGGAGATCTTGGAGAGCTGCATCTCCCTAATTGTACCCTCTGCAAAACAATATATATATTTGCCCTAAAACGCTTCCGAATTGCCTCTAGATGTTTTAGGCTCCTCTGGTCATTGAAAATGAGTCCACAACCCTCCCAAAAGAATATCCCACACCCACAAAAGCACATTTAGGATATTTTTGAGGAGCCCTTGGAGCCAGCAAAATAGCCCTGAAGTCTTCATTTTGCCCACTCCTATTTTGGACAATTATCTCATTCGTCCCTACCTCTTTCAATGTTCATGCTGTGTATTTTTCAACTATTTCAAAATGCGAAGAACTAGTTCTGCTTCATTTGGCAGATCTTCCTGCTCTTTTTAAGGGTATGGGGTGGGGCCTTGACCATTTCCTTTAAAGCCACTCCTTCGTCCCGTTGCCTTATTCTGGTGAAATGGAGCCTCCAGTGGCACAATGGGTTAAAGCTTTGTGCCGGCAGGACTGCTGACTGAAAGGTTGGTGGTTCAAATCCGGGGAGCTGGGTGAGCTCCTGTCTGTCAGCTTCAGCTTCCCATGCAGGGATGTGAGAGAAGCCTCTCAAAGGATGGTAAAGCATCTGGGCGTCCCCTGGGCGTCCTTGCAGAAGGCCAATTCTCTTACACCAGAAATGATTTGCAGTTTCTCAAGTCACTCCTGACACACACACACACACACACACACACACAAAATTATTCAAGGCTCCTATAAGCAAATAAAAGCAGAGCAGTTTTCAGTCTCTTTCCTCTGTTCTGGATCTTCCTCTAGATAAGAACAAAGCAGACTGAAGGTTGGATTGGATCAGGAGAGTGTATTAGTTAACTTGGTAGAAGTTTTTATTTTTATGTTAAGCAAATGATGTTGAAACTGGAACAAGATGTCTGAATCCTACCATCTTACCTAGGACAAAATAGTAGTGTGCTACCTGTATACTGATATTCATCTTATTCTCTTCCTATTTCAGATTCTGGGTTATCTGTGCCGACATGGCAGCTCAATACTCAGTGCCCGACCCTACCACCCCAGCAAAAATGTTCATGAATTACCAAGGCCTGGCAAGCTATTTGTCAAGTGGGGGTGAGCAAAAGTTCCTTTACTGCTTCTGGCTGAGAATGTGGAAAAAATGAATCCGTGTGCATGGTGTGCACTCTTAAAATCAGAACGTCAGAGTTGTGTCTTTCTGGATTAAGGTCCAATAAACCCCCAAACAAAGTGCTTATATGTGGGGAGAGCTCTGTCCAACATTGTCAGAGTGCAGTTTGAGGCAGTGCAGATGGGTGCTTTCTTCACTGCCTGTTGTGTTCTTTATATTAATGTTTAGCCTTTCTATAAAACAGTAAAAGGTGAAAGATTTATACGATCTGAAGAGAAACCAGAATATTAGCCTTTCTATAAAACAGTCAAGGTGTCTTACTCTAAGAATAAAAATGCATCACCACTAACCCTCAAATGAGAATCTATAAAATCATTATCAGAAATCAGAGCATTTTCAAAAATTAAAATTCTAAAGGCAGCAACAACTTGTATATTGAGAATGGATCTCTGCAAAGTCCACTTTTGCAAGCTGTTGCAAATCTTGGACATTGCAACTTTAAAAAGCCCTTTAAAAAGTGGGTAATAGCGTCTAGAATCAGAAAACCCAGATTAAATTGGGGAAGCTCGGAGTGGAGCAAAAAAAAGCAGGTGACTTAAGATGTCAGAAAAGGTGGAAAATTGTTAGTGATGTAAATTGTGGTTTTTGTTTTTGTACTATCTGTGAGATCATCTACACCAGCTGCCAAGAAACTTGACTAGCCTTACTGAAGAGGGGGTTGCTGGAGGGAAATAATGAAATGTCTTGTGACAGCTCTGGAAATGTAGCTTTCATGCTCATAGGGAAGCAAGACTTTTTGGCTTAGCTATATCATCATCATCATCATCATCAATTTACTTTTATCCCACTTTTCTCTCATGAATGGGAGCCAAAGCGGCATAGATAAGCCCACAAGTGCATAATACAAAAACCCTCATCCCACAACCCAACAAATGGGCAATAAATCAACACATTATGGAAAGGCTTGTGTAGGCTCATCTCCCATTCTGCTCATCTCCTGACCTAGGTAGAAAATTTTTCATGTCACACCAGCTCCCAACCATTAAGGAAAGATTAGCTGAGGGATAGAGAGAGGGAGAGATTTGCAGACAGAGAATGAGAGAAAGAATGGCCCAGAAAGCAACAGAGATAACTGCTTGGTTGCCTGTTCTTCCTTACCATGATTTAGTATCCATCCAACTTTCTTTCCCTGCTAGGCTCTCTAAGAAAGAACTATAATTTTTTAAAAACTTATGACATTTATTTACTTCCTTTTACAAACTGATGTTCAGAGAACCTATATTCAGCACTCTTGTGATTTTCCAATGGTCTCATGCAGCAATTTGAAAAATCAGAGCCCTTCACTTGACTTTGGATCTTTTGTATCATTCCAGGTGACAACTACTGGGTGATTGACACAGACTACGACAACTATGCCATTACCTATGCCTGCCGCAGTCTGAAGGAGGATGGATCCTGCGATGATGGCTATTCCCTTGTTTTCTCCCGCAATCCTCGTGGTCTGGCCCCAGCCATTCAGCGCGTTGTGCGCCAGAAGCAGGAGGAAATCTGCATGTCTGGCCAGTTCCAGCCTGTGCTACAGTCAGGTATGTAGAAATGCTTATTTTGCTTCCACCTTTCCCACTCAAATGATGAACAATTGAGGTAATGTTGAGCAAAGACATAATACATCTGTGTTGGAGATGTCTTAGCGATCAAAGTTGGGTGATTTGGCACAAAGTGAGCTGACATACAGAGCCTAACACAAATGCTGTCATATACAAGTGACTCCTTTTGATATGCCATGATCCAGAAGGCAAGGCATACCAATGTTTGACTTGCTTTTTCCCATAAGGAGAGTATCCTCTCCTACCAGTTTCTTGTTCTGGATCACATAGAATCAGATGTTTTGGTCTACAGCTTCTACAGTCTCTGGGAGGGACTGATGGAAGTTGAAGTCTGAGACATCTGAAGGACCAAACCCTGTTTCCTGAATTATACTGCCATCTATTTTTCTTACTTATTTACATAAAGAGAAGCCTGAAGGTAAATCAGATAGGAGGGATTCACGCTGGCTTCAAAAATATACATATGGAAGACTAAGCTTCAGAACTGTGAGACCTTCATGGAAGAACTCTTGATGTTCTAGTTGGTCAACCCATTGGTGTTTGCCAGGTCTTTCCTTTCTCCCTCTTCCCACTTTGCACCAGCCTCCTTGGAAGTTGTGGACCATGGAGAGGGAAATACATGCAGCTCTCAATTGTGTTGGGAGAGTAGTGGGAACTCCATGGATCTCTGGGCTCTAAGATCTGCCTGCCAGAGATAACTTTAGTGCATGGCTACACTGAGAAGGTGCAACAGTGGTGGTAGCATTCAGCCTAATCTTTGTGACCACAGTACAATACCTCGTGTTGATAGGACTGGTACCTGTGGTTTCATTTATTCAGGTGTGACAAAATATATCTTTAAGTCAGTGGTTCTCAATCTGAGGTCCCCAGATGTTTTTGGCCTACAACTCCCAATAATCCCAGTCAGTTTAACAGATGTTAGGATTTCTGGGAGTTGAAGGCCAAAACATCTGGGGATCCATAGGTTGTGAACTACTGCTTTCTAGGTTCTCCAGTGTGACCTTCTGGTGTTCTTGAGACCAAAGGTCACTATTATCCACGGTTTTATGTACCCATGCAAAGTCTTAAAATGTGTCCCCCCATGGATGGATACTATTTCCAAAGCAATGTCAAGGCAGGTCTCAGACTTATCCAGCTTAAGTTACTGATCCTTCAAGCTTTTCCTGGTAGGCTTGTATCTGTGTCTGAACAGCTTTCACCCAAAAGATGAAAATGGTGACTAAAATGAATTTGCAATCATGTATATTACAAAGGCAATGCATGTCAGGGATTTTCACTTATTGATTTAGATGTAAAAATGAGGTTAGCTGCTGCTTTATTGAAAGACACCAACAAGACTTACCCTCAAAATGTAGTTACAAGATTTCTCAAGGGGCGAAATATATGTGATTTAGCACAGATCTGGCAATGCCTGCAGATTTAGTACTTAACACCATTTTACAGCCTATAAAGTAGCTGAATTTAGATATAGGGAATTTCCGCACTTGTCTTCCTGTTGAAGTTGAGGCAATTGTCTAAATATTATGTACACATCTTTGCCAGAGGGATTAATGGCTAAAGCTTCTCAGCTTATGTGGATTGTGGAAACTGAATGCCTCCATTCTGGTGTGAAATGCACTGTAATGCAAAGAACTCCTTCTAGTATAATATATCTGGTTGCCCGTGGCTGTTGGAAACCTGGTGGTGCTAATGATGCAGTACTGCAAATCATGGCCATGGCAACCCCTTTCCCTTTTTCTTTTTTAAAATGATATTTTGAAGCTATTCTGGAAAAGACATAGCTGAAAGAAGAGAAACACAGGGAATTGCTAATCTTTCTGCCCAGTTTCCTCACTTTGTATAGCTCCACCAAGTGGGGATTTTGCACCCACCAAACTTGCTTGCAAGAGCAAACATCTGTATTTGTTATGAAGGAATTGGAGCAAGAGAACAGAGGTTAGGAGGGGTTAAGCATGCTCTCTTTGCTGAGCTAGTTCTTCACTCAATTTATCCATCATCTATAAAATAGCGTTATATTAATATTTTGAATATTTACTATCCGATGCTGGGCACCACAATTGAAAGGAGATGTTGACAGGCTGGAATGTGTGCCGAGAAGGGCGACTAAAATGATCAAGGGTCTGGAGAACAAGCCCTATGAGGAGGGCCATGTATAAATATGTGAGGGGAAGTCATAGGGAGGAGGGAGCAAGCTTGTTTTCTGCTGCCCTGGAGACTCGGATGCGGAACAATGGCTTCAAACTACATGAAAGATAGGAGATTCCACCTGAACATGAGGAAAAACTTCCTCATTGTGAGAGCTGTTCAGCAGTGGAACTCTCTGCCCCGGAATGTGGTGGAGGCTCCTTCTTTGGAGGCTTTTAAGCAGAGGCTGGGTGGACATCTGTCAGGGGTGCTTTGAATGCTATTTTCCTGCTTCTTAGCAGGGGGTTGGACTGGATGGCCCACGAGGTCTCTTCCAACTTTATGATTCTAATATAGAATATTTTGAGCCTCATATTGAGCTGACCAATGAATCTGGTCTGGCAGCTTTGGACGTTGCTTACTAAATGCTATAATGCAGCTAAAAGGGATAAACCTCTTAAAGGTGATTTCTGAGCCTTAAACGTTGATGACTGAAAACAATAAACAACTGTTGAAGTAATGGTTGAAGTTCACATTCTGTTAAGTATGGAAAAGTTAATTTTTTGGACTGCAGCTTCCAGAATGCACCAGTTAGCATGACCAACATAAGAACTCATTTACACAAGGTGAGATCAAAGGACATTCTCATCTAGCACTTGAATAACAAGTAGATATATCCTTGCCTTGGAAGGTCAGGAAGGGATCCAGATGAAGATAGCTATGATCTGTCACTTGCCCTCACCTTTTAGTGATTAAGGGTATGTTGACCCTGAATGTGGAGATGACATTTAGCCTATATAGCGGATAGCTTAGCCTCTCCCTGTCAATGCATCTAAGCCTTTAAATGCTGTCTAAGCTAAAGGTCATCACCTCTTGTCAGAATAAATTCCACGTATCACGTGTGCTTTGCATTAAACTTGTACTTTCTTTTCTTGTTGGAAACTAGCAACTAGTTAATTTCATAGAATGGCCAACTTCCCGCAATAGGAATAAGAACTTCCCTCTGTTGAACCGTTGAAAAATAAAGAATGCAAAAAAGTCTACTTGCCTCCTAATTATGATATTGCAACAATTTATGTGTTCTTGTTTTGTTTGTTTTCGCAGGAGCCTGTTAAATAAAGATGAACTTCTGCAGGCCTGAGTTGGAGCAGAGGCCCAGCTTCTGCATCTTGAAGTTGTCTCTCACATATAGTTTGGATTAGAGCCTTGTCTCAAACATGCCTAAGTGTTGGTTTGTTGCTTCTGTTTTGCTTTTTTGCACTTGGGTATACCACACATACATGTAAACTCGAAGAATGGTACGATGTAAGATTTGTCAATAAATGTTTTTAAGTAATCTTTTAAATGACTTCTTTGATCTGTGCTCACAAGCTTTGGGGTTGGCTACTTCTATGAGACAGGGGAGCTTTATAATCCTACTTTTCATTATCCACTATTACTCCTCCTCTCCAAATACCCAAGAAGTTAAAAGCAAAACCTACACAGCTACGAGCAGGACTGGCTCCTAATCCCAAATGGAGAGTTTGGGATTGAACTTGGGGGCTTCCAGCATGCAAAACTCAGGCTGTGTTATTCCTTGTAATAGGCAGCTCCATCCAAATTTGAGAACATTTAATAAATCATTGTCCAGATATGTTCAGCCTGAGTATGGCTGTCCATTTAACTGCAGGTGGTAGTTTGGCAATTAAATACCTTCAGACCCTGGACTTCAACCACCCAGCCAGGAAGGAAAACAAAATTACTTCCTAGTCCCATTCAGCTTGTTTTTTTATCGTGTCAGAAACCACTCCAGAAGCGACTATAAGTCGCTTCTGGAGTGAGAGAATTGGCCCTCTACAGAGACATTGCTCAGGGGACACCCAAATGTGTTATCATCCTGCTGGGAGGCTTCTCTCATGTCCCTGCAAGCTAAAGCTGACAGACAGGAGCTCATCGCATCTCCCTGGATTCAAAACAGCTACCTTCAGATCAGCAACCCAACCTTCAGGTCAGCAGTCCAATCGGCACAAGGCCACTGCGGCTCCTATTCAGCTTGTTCATGCAACAAAAGTTTTCTCTGCTTGGCCACATCTGGTATTCTTTAGTTCTGCCTTGTTTCTCAACTCTGCCTCCTAGTTTACCCTCATGTTTTGTGTGTGTGAACTTATTGCAGAGACAGTGGGGAAGATTGTTTTCTTACCAAAGTACAGTTGAGGATTTAAATCTCTCAGCAAACTTCTCTGGGCCCTTTTGCATTGCATGCAGCCATCCAGATCTAGAGCACAATATAGAAACATGGAGTCTTCCACAGTTACTGTCCCCCTTTAAATAGGGCTGCAATGTAGAAACAAGCTAGTCTTGTTTGTTAGTAAACATATCTAGGAATAAATCATATACATCCACAACCTGCATCCAGGACAACATGTTGTATCAGCTGTCAATCCTCACTGTAAAGACAAATGACACTGACTTTTATTTGAAAGCTTTAATAATGTGACAGTTCAACAATTAAATATAACACCTGAATTCCCGCCACATGAAGTGAAAAAATAGTAAATGCAAGCCTGTTTTCTCAAAATTATGTTTTCATAGATTTTGATAAGATTGCTTCTTAAAGCAGTATACTGTACCTTCAAACAAATATCGCTAGTGTGTACCACCCCATTTTCCTCTCGCAGTCCTTTACTTTTTCCCCTCTCAGCTTTGGGAAACAATCAGTTACTCACAGTGGTTCTCAACCTGGGGTCCCCAGATGTTTTGGCCTACAACTCCCAGAAATCCCAGCCAGTTTCCCGGCTGTTAGGATTTCTGGGAGTTGAAGGCCAAAAACATCTGGGGTTGAGAACCACTAATACTGCTTGGCTTCAAAAACAGCATGAGTAAGCATATGGGCTGCTTGGGAAGGTAGTGCGGGCCACCAATGACATATGATTCAACTCAATTCAGGGTTTTTTTTTATAACTGCCTTTGAAAACCTCTTTAATTGTGTTCTGATAATGCACATTCCAGTCTCAGTCTTCATTTCTCTCCAACATGACACAAATTGAAACATCCCTGGTCACTGTAGTCACCCAAAAACAATGGTCTGGACCCTTTATGGTTTTGATGTATGTATAAGTGCAGTTACAGTGCTATCTAGTGATTTCCGACTTGATCCCCTCTTCCCATACTCACTTATTGGGCAGCAACCCCTGCAGTCAATAGGTCCTTTGCTTAGGAAACAGTTGGTTGCCATTTCCACTCCCTCCTGTGAGCAATCATAATTGTGACAGGAAGAAACAGGGTCCTTGCCACAATCCCCCTTGTGTCAGAGATGGCTTACATTAGAGGGCTGGGCGGGAATCTGCTCCCCAGGTGACAAAGCAATGGACCCTAGTCAATCACAGTGGCTGCTTCTTGTTAAATGGAGATTGGGGGCTTTCATGATCCCTACATACTCCCTTAACAGCAGCAATGTAGGGGCTCTGAATATGTAAGATTAATAACTCCAGGCTATGCATTCATAACGGTGATACAAGAGTCCAACCATGCCAGATATCACTACCCTGAGCTCACATAGAATAAATCTAATAAGTCCTTAAGATTCAAATGGAAAAATACCTGATTCAGCTTTAAGGCCATTCGACAGTACTTCCCTCCACTCCCAATATAGGCATGCGATTTTAAGGGTTTTTTTTTTTCTTTTGTTACCGGTAGTCAAGCATCTTGATGGCCGCCTATGCTGGGCATGGGTACCATACTCTTGTAAATGAAAAGACAGAAAAGAAACAAATACAGCAGGATGCAACATGGATAACAGCTTGTCTTTAAGGTTACAGTGCATCAAAATCAAAGTCTGGCTCTTTCTTACTGCTTTCCGTCCGAATCTTATTTCAGGTGAACAAATATTTAGAGACAAACATAAGCAATGCCTTTGCTCAGCAAGACTAAATGGTTCCACAGAAAAAAAACCCGCCTTACACAAATAATAAACTGTGCTCTATGGTATTTCTGTTGCATTCCATTCCCAGCAAGGGGGGAAGATTATTGTCCTCAAAAGCTAGGGTCTAAAGCTGCAGGCAGTCCCACTCGCTGGTGGTACACAATACTGTGTGCATGTGGCAAAAAGAAAGCAAAAGAACCTGGACTTTTCTCCCTCCCTTTCTTCAACCAAGACTGGAGAAAGTGGTTGCATATTTCCTGAGGAAGACCTTCACTGATTTAGAGTAGATTCATAAGAATAACTGCTCTCCCAAAGCTGTATTTTCTGAACACCAGCTTATAATGATATTTTGGCAAATGGAGCTGGATAACAGGGATGGTATGAATGCTACCCCCTACCCCAAAAGCATTTTAAAAATAAAAGTTACATTATCAAATCATACAGCACTCAGGGCCCTTCCACACAGTCATTTAACTCAGAATATCAAGGCAGAAAATCCCACAATATGCACTTTGAACCAGGTTATCTGAATTCACACTGCCATATACTCCAGTTCAAAGCAGATAATGTGGGATTTTATTCAGCTGTGTGGAAGGGGCCTCAGAGTCTAAGGGCCCTTCCACAGAGCTATATAACCCAGAATATCAAGGCGGAAAATCCCACAATATCTGCTTTGAACTGGGTAATCCACACTCAGATAATGTGGGATTTTCTGCCTTAATATTCTGGGATATATGGCTGCGTAGAAGGGCCCTAAGATGATTAGTCTACACTAGCTACGTACTAACAGTAACAAGGTTAGTCTGCAAAAAGAGGAGACCAGAAAGAACTGCAGCTTTGTTCTAATGCAATGCTTGGTTTGCCATCCAGCAGTCTTTTTGGACTGCATCTTGTCAATCCACACCACTGGATATATTACTTAGGACTAATTGAAGATGAGGTCCAAGACATCTGGGAGCTTGGAAATGTTGTAATATGTCTCTAAATATGTGGGAGTAATGGTTGGAATCAGAAACTTTGGGTGGAAATCAGGGCAAGGAAGACGACATGATACTTCGTGCTTTAAAGCTCTAGCTTGCATAGTATAAAATATCCATGTGCAAATGGCAGACTTGATTCTGTAACATCTGTAGGGAACTCTCGATCCTTCTCAAGATGCTCCGTTGTAGTAAACTGGTAGAGAAAACAGGCCTGGCCTGTTCCAATAATCCACAGCACGCACTTTGTAAAATCCCATGACAGTCGTTCCTGGTAAGAGAAGGCCAATGCATGTAGTTAAAGTCTCATGTACAGAGAGACACTGGGGTATTTCTGCATGTATATAAGGTTTCAGAGACCCAATGGTGCAGTGGGTTAAACCGCTGAGCCGCTGAACTTGATGGCTTAAAGGTCGGAGGTTCAAATCCAGGGAGCGGGGTGAGCTCCCACTGTTAGCCCCAGATTCTGCCAATTTAGCAGTTAGAAAACATGTCAATGTGAGTAAATCAATAGGTACCACTCTGGCAGGAAGGTAACGGCTCTCCATGCAGTCATGCCGGTCACATGACCTTGGAGGTGTCTACAGACAATGCCGGCTTTTCGGCTTAGAAATGGAGATGAGCACCACACCTCAGAGTCGGGCACGAACCACTGACCTTTTGGTCAGCAAGTTCAGCAGCTCAGCAGTTTAATCCGCTGCGTCACTGGGGGCCCCCTAGCTATGCCAGCTAGGACCAAAAACATTTGGATGTTGACATATTCCTTATCCAAGTTCTATACTTTCCAACATATGTAAGGATTTCAAATGTCTTTCACTAACTGATACAATATTAATTGACACTGATTCAAAAAGTAAAATACAAAAATGGGTCTTTACCTGGGCTATAGATTAGCATTGTAACTATGCTGTCTTTCACACTGATCTGCTTGTATGCTTTCCCATCTTGAGAGAACACTACTTCAAATTTTTTCAGACACCTATGAAGAAAAGCCAAGGAATGAATTATAACGGTTATAAACATATTGCTGTTTATGTTTGCAAAGTTGATTCTTAGGTAAACATCTGCAGAAATGGAAAAAATCTGTTCCAGGTGCATTTACTTTAAGGCAAAAGTAAACCACCACCACTCTATCCCATGGAAGTTATCTGTTTTATGATCTATTTTAACATCAGTGCTGTCTGCATAATATCTTGGCTTATCTAGACAACTACCTGCCTTTAACTCTCTCCTTGCCAAAAGGTTTATTGGTTGGGTCCCCTTTCACTAGGTTTAGGGTAAGGATGTATTTGCATACATTTCTTCCATGGTAGGTATTTTCCTATGCCTTCCTCCACCCCAAATGTATGTATTTCTGAGAGCATTTCTCCATGTCTTTTTCCTGACATATGTAACTTGCAAAATACATTATAGTGAATATATTAGTAGCATGGTTTGCTATAGAAAGTGATTCCAAATACTGTACAAATGAATCAAACATAGTTCTACATATCTTTAGAGAGTAACTTACTTTGAATTTACACAGCTATCATCCCACATTACCAAAACTTGCCCCTTTGTGAGACCAATGAGGCGAATGTTGCTCACCTGGTAAGACAGAGTGAGTTAGATGAAAAACCACATATATAGAAAATGTAAGACAAGACATAGATTATGTAATGCATTTGATTAACAATTCATTATCTAAAGCATGATCACGTAGAGATTACAAACAGATTTATGTGCCGGAAGGATGCAACTGTAAGGGATGGCTAACTCAGAAAATAATAATAATAATAATAATAATAATAATAATAATAATAATAATAATAATAATAGTGCAGTTTTCTGGCATTGTATATTTTTGCCGTTTCTGTGTCTGTTCATTTGTATTTTGATTCTGTAGCACACTTGTCGATGGATGTCCAGAATTAGCAGCATCCACTGCGGTTCTTTTTAATGCTAATGGGTTAGGTGCTCTTAGTTCCACTTCTCAACTGAGACCTCTCTGGTAGTTACACTACTGTCAGCACAGCTCTCAGCATCCTTGGAGCAGTTAACACCCCCCCCCTCCCACCACAACAAGGTGGTACCCATTGAGGACTATGCAAGGAAGCTGACGAAACTATTGATCATATCCTCAGCTTCTGTAAGAAAATCGCACAGACGGACTACAAACAGAGGCACAACTATGTGGCCCAAATGATCCATTTGAATCTATGTCACAAGTGCTACCTACCAGCATTAAAGAACTGGTGGGATCACAAACCTGTAAAGGTAGTGGAAAATGAGCATGCAAAAATACTGTGGGACTTTTGAATCCAGACTGACAAAGTTTTGGAACACAACACACCAGATCTCACGGTTGTGGAAAATAAAAAAGTTTGGATTATTGATGTCGCCATACCAGGTGACAGTCGGGTTGAAGAAAAACAACAGGAAAAACTCAGCTGTTATCAGGACCTCAAGATCGAACTACAAAAGCTCTGGCATAAACCACTGCAATGAGAGTACAGGGGGTTGGTGCTTTTTAAAGATTTTCTTAGCATGGACTAAGCTCTTGCCTTTTGCCCCTCTACTCAGAGCATGAGATGGCTGTAATTTTGGTTACAGTTAAGTTACAGTACTCACACTCACTAGTGAGTAAGTCTGCCCATTTATGAGGGGTTGATTTTTAAACTAAAATTTCTAGACCTATACAAGAGGATATAGGGCACTTTTTCCAAACAAATACACAAACAGTTGCTTCCAAACCCTGGATCGTGAAATGTGGTATTTTCTAGAATAGTGTTGCCCTTTCAGGAAAAATTTCGTACCCCCTGGACCTTTTCATACTCCCTGGACCTTTTGCAGTTGGCCATCTCATGATGTTTAGGTGGTATATAGTTACCCATCCTTGATGGTTTTACAATCAAGACACAACCATAGTTCCCCCCTCGATGGATTGTCACCTTGACGTGGTGAGGGGGCTTGCGTGTTCCAATGAACCTGAGGGCACAACCACTGGAGTCATGCACTCCCAGGAGTGGCCACAGGGGAGGATCCAGACCAAGAACAATCCGAAGACCCTAAGACCTCAACGGCGGAGCAGGCGGAGGATAACATGGTACATGTTACAACGGCTGTGAAGGCGGAAGAAGGCTGCAACAGACTGAGAAGCCACTGTCATTGTGTAATCACACCACTGCTGGAACCTCACTCTGTGAAGACTGTGTGTTGACCAGCCATGCACCGACCTCCACACATTAAAAAAAAATCACGCACATGCGTCTTACAAGAAAGATGGAAGACAATCACCCTCGAACTATGAGGGATCGCCTAAGTAAGTAAGTTCCTTGGTGAGGACTAGGTGCAGTTATACCACACATGGGCACACTTAGACTCTCCAGGTGTTTTGGACTTCAACTCCCACAATCCCTAACCGTCGGTAAGCTGATTGGGTTTCTGGAAGTTGAAATCCAAAACATCTGGAGGGCTGAAGTTTTCCATGCCTGAGTTACAGGCTATACCGAGGTTTTCACTGATTTTCACTGAGGGCCACTTCAGCCTTATGATTGCCTTCAAAAGACCGTTTGTGTAAAATTGTATAAATGTAACTACGTTGTCCTGGCACTGAAAGTCTTGCGGGCCACATAAAATCAGCCTGCAGGTTTTGCATTTGACATACATAGGCTATGCTGTCAGAATGACTGATGAGCTGTTGCTTTTCTTGTACTCCCTTCACTATTTGGATAAGATCTCTATCACAGAACTATTTACAGTGTGGTGGGAGAACAGGACTGTCAGGTGTACAGCAAGATGAAGTTGCTGACAAAATTGGCTTAGAAGAACAAAATAATCTGTAGCGGTTGCCTGAAATGCACCAAGAGATTTCAAGCTCTCCACTTTCCTAACTCCATGGTTCTATGGTGAACTCAAACAAGCACAAATATTTATTTTAAATTTGAATAAAGCTTCTACAAAAATAAGCAAACAATGGATAGGATGCGGTGCCCACCTGATTGGGAGCAGCAAGGGGCTTTGCGCAGATGTGGAGGAGTAAGACAGCTGGAACAGGGAGCTCTTGTTTCAGCATCAGATGGCCTGATGGAGGAAGTAGAAATGGCCCTTTCACCACAGGATCCTGTGAAATGAAAACAGGAACAATGCCAGATGATTTCTAAGAAGCATATATTCTACTGTAACCTTGTAAATTTTAATTCCACAATATGCTGAGGGTTATTACAAAAGTATATATACAGAGCAACAGATATCTATATATCTCTGCATAAGTGTTAAATTGTTCTGTAACTAAATCCATTATGACACGGATTTATACAATGCAGTTATCACCTACAAAGCCCTGAACGGTTTGGGACCCGCCTACCTTCGCGATCGCGTCTCTCCCTATGAACCTGCACGGTCTCTTTGATCATCGGGGCAGGCTCTCCTCTCGCTCCCACCCCCATCGCAAGCGCGGCTTGTGGGGACGAGGGAGAGGGCCTTCTCTGTGGTGGCCCCTCGGCTCTGGAACTCCCTCCCCAGGGAGATCAGGCAGGCACCCACCTTGGCAGCCTTTAAGAAAGATCTAAAAACTTGGCTCTTCTAGTGTGCTTTTAACAATTGATCATAACAATTATCTCCTCAGCATTGACACTATTGGGCCTAATACTTTTGCTCGCATTCGGTAATTACTCTCCTCACTTTTCCATCTTGAATTCTCCTTTTATAGTACTTTTTCTACCACTGCCCAGCCTTTTTTATTATCTTGTTTTTATTCGGCCGTTTTACTTACTATTATATTGTTGTAAATTGTTGGTTTGACCTGTGTAATTGTTAAATGTAAATGATGTTTTATTGTGTTTGTACTTTTTAATTGTGTATTGTGGAAATTTGGTCTTTGCCCCACGTTAGCCGCCCCGAGTCCCTGCGGGGAGATGGAGGCGGGGTATAAAAATAGTTGTTGTTATTATTATTATTATTATTATTATTATTATTATTATTATTATTAGACAGCAAACAAGATAGATATGCTGGATTTCGTATCACGTATCACAAAATCACAAGTTGAACACTTCCCAAGTGTCTAGGACCGTGTGATGTATTTTCGGATGATGCGAGCAGATCTCAGTAGGGTGGCCTTTTGCAGTTATTATTATTATTATTATTATTATTATTATTATTTGTGCAGTAAGATTATTATTAGTATCAATACCATGGGCAAAATACATATCAACATAAATTATTCAGTCAAGAAAAACATCCATAATAAACATTAAACAATAAGTTCTCATTCACAAAATGTTGTGAGTTCTCAACAGTTCCTTGTTATTCTTGCAATTTAGAAACCTGCAGACTTACAGCTATTGAAAGTCCTTGAGCAAAGCCGATTAACCCCTCAGAAGAAAGAAAGTGTTTTAATTCCACACAATAATTATTCTTACTGTAACTGGGTGCTACGATAGCATATCTATTTTTGTTGTCCTTTTGAATCTAGTTTGTAAATTCCTTTGAAGATATCAACTTAAACTGATGAAGTATCTTCCTAAGGTTAATAACAAGGTTAATAATACTTGTAGTTGCTATCATCACGTACATCAAAATAATTTCTACAGTTGCTATCATCCCGTACTTGTCAAGAATTCCTACAACAACTTGTATCTACATGGGACTGAACTTTATTGACTTTATATTTTACAGAAGAAACATAGTCTGAACTTTAGTTTAATAACATTCCTAAGAAGAAATAACGAGGAACTGTTGAGAACTCACAACATTTTATGAATGAGAACTTATTGTTTAATGTTTATTATGGGTGTTTTTCTTGATTGAATAATTTATGTTGATATGTATTCTGCCCATGGTATTGATACTAATAATAATCTTACTGTACATATTATATGCATTGTATAAGTCAGTGTTATAATTGATTTAGTTACAGAACAACTTAACACTTATACAGAGGTTATTACAAAAGGCCAGACTACATATGCATTCACTTTATTGTATGAAACGAATAAGTGCCTGGATAGGAAACCATCTTGCAACTCCTGATAGATGCTTTGAATTCTCTGAAGGAATAGTGCAAAAAAGTGTAATAAACCAATCTTGCTGAGGCTAATCACAATTATCTTTCTTGTAAGTTTCCTCTCCTTTCATAAAGAAAAGGCTATGGCAGATTTGTTTGGGGACTAAACCCAGCTAGCAAACTTACTTGGGTATTACTGATTTTTTCCCCCTGCAATTAATTTTTACTCATGTGGACAGCACATCCTGAACAGTTTGTTTTCCTGAAAAAGGCTCTGAATGAGATGCAACAGTTATACTATGAGTGTTCCTCACCACTTACACACTTGACTGCACCATTACAACGTCCAAGATTATGCTCTCACCATGCAGCCATCAATATGCTCCCTATCGAAGTATAGCAGAGGATGCACATATGTGATCCACTGAAAAAACACAACCACTGCACAATGATGCTGCTGGCATTTTGCTTGTGCAACCATAATTAGCATATGACCCATGCACCCTGTCCTCAAAAATACAACTGCATCAGTATCATGTAACAAAAATAATTTTAATCTATAGAAGAGTTGGCCCTTAACTGGGATAGGCTAACAGAACTACCTTTCTAACTGCCATAATTTTATTTATTTTTCTACAAAACCTTTGTCTATACATTTCATTTGTAGGGATATATACTACTAGCTGTGCCCAGCCACGCGTTGCTGTGGCGAAGTCTGGTGTTATGGGAAATAAAGTATTGAGGAATTGGTGGTAGTTAAGGTAAAGGGTTAATGTTTTCCCCTGATGTTAAGTCCAGTCATGTCTGATTCTGGGGGTTGGTGCTCATCTCCATTTCTAAGCCGAAGAGCCGGCGTTGTCCATAGACTCCTCCAAGGTCATGTGGGATGACTGCATGGAGCGGCGTTACCTTCCCGCCGGAGCAGTACCTATTGATGCACTCACATTTGCATGTTTTTGAACTTCTGGTTTGGCAGAAGCTGGGGCTAACAGTGGGGGCTCTCTCCGCTCCCCCAAGTCAAACCTTTCGGTCCAGAAGTTCAGCAGCTCAGCACTTTAACACGCTGCGCCATCAGGGGATATTATTTCCTAAAGGTTGTGAATATACAATATTTCTGATTGGTTTTTTTTTTGTCTGTTGGAGGCAAGTATGAATGCTGCAATTAGGAAAAATGATTAGGATGTAATGGCCTTGCAGCTTTAAAGCCTGGCTGTTTCCTCCCTGAGTGAATTTTTTGTTGGGCGGTGTTAGCTGGCCCTGATTGTTTCCTGTCTGGAATTCCCTTGTTTTCAGAGTGGTGTTGCTTGCGATATTTTATGTGCTTCTACTGTCTGTGGCCCTGAGAAAACAGGATTTGCCAGACTTTGATGATGGGAATACTTTGTTGGGAGGTGTTAGCTGGCCCCGATTGTTTCCTGTGTGGAATTCCCCTGTTTATTTACTGTCCTGGTTTTAGAGATTATATTGTTCTGCATTATTCTATCCCAGTATTATTTCATATTAAAGAAGAATCTCACTTATCCAACATTCGCTTATACAATGTTCTGGATTATCCAACGCAGTCTGCCTTTTCATAATCAATGTTTTTGTAGTCAGTGTTTTAAATTCATTGTGATATTTTAGTGGTAAATTTGTAAATACAGTACAGTAGAGTCTCACTTATCCAACATAAACGGGCCGGCAGAAGGTTGGATAAGCGAATATGTTGGATAATGACGAATTAAGGATAACCCTATTAAACATCAAATTAAGTTATGATTTTACAAATTAAGCACCAAAACATCATATTAGACAACAAATTTGTCAGAAAAAGTAGTTCAGTACACAGTAATGCTATATAGTAATTACTATATTTATGAATTTAGCACCAAAATATGACGATATATTGAAAGCATTGACTACAAAAATGCGTTGGATAATCCAGAACGTTGGATAAGCGAGTGTTGGATAAGTGAGACTCTACTGTAAATACTACATAGCATTACTGCGCATGGAACTACTTTTTCTGTCAAATTTGTTGTATAATATGATGTTTTGGTGCTTAATTTGTATAACGATTACCTAATTTGATGTTTAATTGGCTTTTCCTGAATCCCTTTTTATTATCCAACATATTCACTTAACCTGCCCACCTGTTTATGTTGGATAAGTGAGACTCTACTGTATATTGATAATCTTAAATTATCTGCTTAGAACTGGATTATATGAGGCCCCTTCTTCACAGCTGTATAAAATGCACACTGAAGTGGATTATATGGCCGTGTGGAGTCAAGATAATCCAGTGCAAAGCAGATAATATAAGATTATAAATGGGTTATATAGCTGTGTGGAAGGGCCTTGATTCTACACTGCCATATAATCCAGTGCAAATTAGATAATCTGTGGAAGAAGTCTAAGTGAGGCCTAAATCTGCCTGTCCCCTAACTGAAACCTGGCTGTCCCTTGGTTGCTAGGCAACCAAGTGGGCAGGGATTAGCCCTCTAAACTGGCAGCAATTGGATAAAAAAAATTATTGCTCTCCCTCTAATTAGGACTTTATTTTTCTTTTCTTTTTGTTGTATCAACCTTGAGGCGTGGATGATGGGTTGTGTTGTCAAATTTTGAGGTTGGGGGGCCTGTACTTTTGTTGTTTTGTGAATTGCCGTGATGCCATCACTCTTTTATATATATAGATAGATGTTAAGCTTTTTACAAGTACTGATGTCTCTTGCTTCCAATACAGTCAATGTGTGGGTGAGGTCCATGTGTTCAGCACAAACGTCCAGTTGGACAAAGGATTTTGTACAAATTCTCAGGAAAGTGAGGACTTCCCTGCCAGACATATTAGCCTGAACGCATAGACCATGTAGTGTTGGTGTGACCCATTTCCTTCTGACATATTGATGAAAAATAGGAGCACCATTTATAAAGGCTTTTATTGATGGTCTATCAGTGACAACTGTTGGTTTCTATGTCAATGGAGTGGTGAATTCCCTGTAGGTTTCAGCCCAGACATTAATGGAGGTATCCAAGGAACTCAACCATGGCTCCCAAAATGGTATCTATCTGGTAGCTCTTTTTATATTTCACTAGCTGTGCCCGGCCACGTGTTGCTGTGGTGAAGTATGAGGCCCCTTCTACACAACTGGATAAAATGCACACTGAAGTGGATTATATGCCAGTGTGGAGTCAAGATAATCCAGTTCAAAGCAGATAATATGAGATTATAAATGGGTTATATAGCTGTGTGGAAGGGCCTTGAGTCTACACTGCCATATAATCCAGTTAAAATCAGATAATCTGTATTTTATAGGCAGTGTGGAAGTGGCCTAAGTGAGGCCTAACTCTGCCTGTCCCCTGGGCTGAGTGGGTTGCTAGGAGACCAAGTGGGCGGAGCTTAGCCTTCTAACTGGCAGCAATTGGATAAAAACAATTCTTCCTCTCCCTCTAATTAGAACTATTTTTCTTTTCTTTTTGTTGTATGAACGTAGAGGCATGGATGAGGGGTTGTGCTGCCAAGTTTAGTGTTTCTGGGATGCGTAATTTTGTTGTTTTGTCCTAGGCTGAAATTTCATTACCCTTTTATATATATAGATAGAATCCTAGAGTTGCAAGAGACCTCGTGGGTCATCCAGTCCAACCTCCTGCCAAGAAGCAAGAAAATCGCATTCAAAGCATCCCTGACAGATGGTCATCCAGCCTCTGCTTAAAAGCCTCCAAAGAAGGAGCCTCCATCACACTCTGGGGCAGAGAGTTCCACTGCTGAACAGCTCTCATAGTGAGGAAATTGTTCCTAATGTTCAGGTGGAATCTCCTTTCCTGTAGTTTGACGCTACTGTTCTGCGTCCTAGTTTCCAGGGCAGCAGAAAACAAGTTTTCTCCCTCCTCCCTATGACTTCCCCTCACATATTTATACATTGCACTCATCATGTCTCCTCTCAGTCTTCTCTTCTGCAGGATCTTTAAGCTGCTCCTCATGGACTGCAAGCCAGAATAGATTCACTACCCCATCAACACAGAAGCTGTCAGTTATCCCTGTAGCCTATTTTCCCCTTTTCTAATTAGCTCAGGGCAATATTCTTGGTATTTTCTATTTTTATCTTCACAAAAACCCTATGTAAAGTGTTAGATAAGGTTTATGCACAAAGTTTTGCGGATGAATGGTTTAAGCACTTTGTATTGTTTTAAATTTGTATATTGTATATTGTTATTCGTTTAACTATTTTTAACTGCTTTATGTTTTATTCTATTGCATTGTTGTTTATTGGCAATGAATTTTGACAAATTTGTAAGCCGCCTTGAGTCCCCTCGGGTGAGAAATGCGGGATAGAAATGATTGAAATAAATAATAAATAAATAAATTAGATAAAGACTGTTCCAGAGACAGGGAGTGAGTTGCATGTCTGAATGGGGATTCAAACCCAGCAATATTATTATTTGGCACACTAACTACTATACCATCTTTTCCTCCACAATGGATTTTTCCCTCATGAGAAAAAAGTGGGCAAACACAGAAGGGCCACAGATGGAGACAATGACAAAAAAGCCCTTATATAAAGGCTGCACTTAACTGCTATAGTAAGGTGGATTCTGGGTTAGATTGGCCCTTGAGCTCATCTAGTTGCCTTCATCTTGCTTCTCTTCCTAATATCAGAAAGAAGCCCATCTGGGAATGATGATAAAGGGGAGATTTCCACAATGTGTTGGAAAGTGTTATCAGCAAAGTAGATTTGTTGGCAAACAACGATGGGATGAAGCAACGATTCACCCTTACAAACCTCCTTGATCCTACATTAAAGGGTGTATGTTTGCTGAAAACAACTGAAGTTCTTTGTTTAGTAAAAGGTAAACAAATAAAATGCCCATTGTGCAGCAACCAGTTTGCCTTCAAGGGAGATCAACAGGAAAGAGACTCCCTGGTGTTTAGGCATGTGTTTACAGAAGAATATTGGAAATGGATCACAAGTTAAACAAAAAGGGGAAGCATTTGAATGAACCTTGTTTGTTAAAATATTATTACTACAAACATAAATTTTCTCTCTCTCTCTCTCTCTCTCTCTCTATATATATATATATATATTAGCCACCCTATCATACTGCAGAGTTAGCTCTAAGGAAAACGGCAATCAAAGCAGGGAACAAACTTCTAGATAGCATAAAATGGATAACGCTGACATCTCTTGCCCCGTATATAGAACTGGAGACCAAAGGTGCAAGTGACAGGTAAGCAGAAAGGAAATCTTACTATATTTTCTATGGGAGTTGCAGTTTGATGAGGATACTGACCATTCTGCCTGCCCCATCCCTGAACTGCATTTACAGGATTCCCTGGGAAGAAGAGGGAATTACTCATAAGGCAATTTTAATATGCAATAGGCCTTTGGTATCTGCTGCTGGAGTTGGTCCAAAACACCTAGATGATTAGTGTTTAGGAATATCTGTTCTAGAAGGATGGAAGGGAAATTCTCCGAGGTAAGGGACAACTAGAGTATTACCCAGAAAGCGTGTAGGGATGTGAAGGAGGGAGATGTCAGTGTAATACCTTTTGAATATCTCTTGAAACAGAACAGCCATGGAGGTGTTCTAAGGAGATTCATCCAAAATGAGAAATCTAAATTCTGTTTTGTTCATTTTCAGTGTTACTATTACACAGTGAAACTGAAAACTGAAGATTAAGTCTTAGTCATACGTACCTAAAACCCTGTCTATTCTTATTTGAGAGCAAAGCCCTGCCAAATATTGTAGGTAAATGTTATAACATTTATTGTTATTTTTAATGCTCTAAATCAGTGTGGTTCAACCTTTAGTCACCCAAGGGCCAATCAAACTTTAGTATAGGAATGTGAGGGCCAAAGACATTCCAGGAAGAAAATGAATTCTTAAAAACTTAAAGCACTAAGAAGAGTAAACAATTTTTTTTCCAAATGTTAAATTAAAATATTTTTCCAGTAAGGAGGGCAAGGCCCAACAAAAGTGAATTGGTGGGCCACACTGCTCTTAATTAAGAAGTGAAACAAAAACAATAATAAGTGGGATGTGCTTATAAGCTAACACAGACAAGATATGGATGAATTATATATACCGTTATTCAGTAGGAAGAAGTCCTACTGTATTTGGTGGGATTCGTTTTCCAGTAAACGTGTACAATGGATTCTTGGTATTTGCTGGGGTGGGGGAGGATATTTTCAAGCTGTGAATGGTTGAATCCTTGGATTGTATATGGATATGGAGGGCTGACCATATTGCACTGGATTTCACGTGGCATTATTTCACACATACAGTACCTCAGCTTCTCTTATCTGCTCCATTTGCTTGAGAGAAGGAAAATCTGGAGCTCCCAGTTTCTTCCACTGCAAATATGGGTTGGTGAGGTTGTTATCCATGTAGTAAGTCACATAAACAAGTTCTTCAGGAATGCAAAGGGAAAGTAATATGTTACAAGTTTGATTTTATTCAATGTCAAGGTAAAAACTGTAGACTTCAAATGCAGCACTCCCATTGTTTCATATAGATTCCCCAATGGCGCAGTGGTTTAAACCCTTGTGCTGGCAGGACTGCTGACTGACAAGTCAGCAGTTCAGATCCAGGGAGAACAGGTGAGCTCCCTCTGTCAGCTCCAGTTCCCCGTGTGGGGACATGAAAGAAGCCTCCCACAAGAATGGTAAAACATCAAAACATCTGGGCATCCCCTGGGCAATGTCCTTGCAGACGGCCAATTCTCTCACACCAGAAGTGATTTGCAGTTTCTCAAGTTGCTCCTAACACGAGAAAAATGTATCATATTGCAGAAGGACAGATAGGGTTCACAAGATAACTGCTGCACTCATATTTTGGGTTCTATGCCTTAAGGAGGCCAGTGTTCTCGGGAATATGCTTCAAAGTCTCAAGTCTGTGGCCCAGTCTAAGCTAAAACACTGAAGCATGACACCCAAATACAGTAGGATCTCACTTATCCAACATTTGCTAATCCAACGTTCTGGATTATCCAACACATTTTTGTAGTCAATGTTTTCAATACTTCATGATATTTTGGTGCTAAATTTGGAAATACAGTAATTACTACATAGCATTACTGAGTATTGAACTACTTTTTCTGTCAAATTTATTGTATAACATGATGTTTTGGTGCTTAATTTGTAAAATCAAAACCTAATTTGATGTTTAATAGGCTTCTCCTTAATCCCTCCTTATTATCCAACATATTCGCTTATCCAACATTCTGCCTGCCCGTTTATGTTGGATAAGTGAGACTCTACTGTATGTTTTTTATAGAGTGATGGGTGTTCTTAGACAAGGAAATCATATAGGAAACAGGGACTAATGCACACTTTTTCTTAGAACACCATCTCTTACAATTAAACTTCGTGCAATGTTAGTATGCCATGTTCAGTTTAGGATTCTCCCTCATACACATGTTTTTAAAAAATAATAAAATACATGCACAAAGCTCTAGTCTAGAAACTAATAGAATCCAGGGTATTAATGGGAGATATAAATGTTTGCTTCTCAATAGATTTTACTTACACATTTGCTCCCTGTATGGGGGTTACAAACAAAACAAAACAAAACCAAACCTTCATTGATGACAATTTTTGTAATGTTATTTTTTAGCCTTCATTCCTGGGACAGGGTCAGATTTGGAAACAAAAAATGTATCACAATGCCATTTGGAGCAGAATTGTGTGATTTCACTTGAATGTAATGAGTTAAACCCTTGTGCCATCAGGACTGCTGTCCGACAAATCGGCGGTTCTAATCCGGTGAGAGCGGGTGAGCTCTCTCTGTCAGCTCCAGCTTCCCATGTGGGGACATGAAAAAAGCCTCCCACAGGATAGTAAAACATCAAACATTCGGGTGTCCCCTGGACAGACAGTGAATTCTCTCACACCAGAAGCGACTTGCAGTTTCTCAAGTCGTTCCTGACAAACAAAAAATCCTTGAATGTAATAAATAAAATGATCTTAAATTGCAAGCTATGTATTCAACATGACACTTGATTGATTGTTCAGCAGACCAACACAGCTATAGAAGAATTCAACGCATCCCCCCAGCGATTTTTGCAGGAAACTTGGTCTCGTGAGGTCATTTTTAACAGTAACCTTCACTGTTGGCAAAGTTTGGCCTAGAGATTTTGAAAGAGGAATCTTGTCACACTCTCCCACACACACATTTAAATTCTTATTTTTTCCACTTTCACAGAGGTCCTACACCTATAACATCCATGAAAGTGAAAGGCTTTTTTATGCAAATATAGGACAGGTGCCACAGCAAACTTCCTGGCAAACAAATCCTCTCACAAACTTTTAGAGCAATGGTTCTCAACCAGTCAGTTTATCAGCTGTTAGGATTTCTGGGAGTTGAAGACCAAAACATCTGGGGACCCACAGGTTGACAACCACTGTTTTAGATGCTAAAAACCTAATTCATATCACAAAAAACAAAGAATTTTTGTATCGAAACACTCACTAGTACTGGAATATGAGTGTTGGATTGTATTCTCTTTATATCGTGATTTGATTGTGTGGGAGAAGTTCTCTAAATCATGGCAAAAAAAAAAGTTCCTTCTCCCACCCTGGACATTCCACAGATATAGAAACCCCACTTGCCTAGTTTCCAATAGACCTCACAACTTCCAAGGATACCTGCCATAAATGTGGGTAAAACATCAGGAGATAATGCTTCTGGAACATGGCCATACAGCTCAGAAAACTCACAGCAACCCAGTGATTCTGGCCATGAAAGCCTTCGACAACAAACTATGAAAAATTTCTCAATGGTAAAAACATGAATTGCATTAGGCAGATAGGCACGGAAATAATCAAGGCTCAATCTTACCTTTCTGTTTGGGGATGTTGGTTACATTTATTGTCACAGCACTGATGTTTGAGGATGTCTGATTATCATTGCTGGAATAGATCAGGACAGATGCCTGCCAGCTGTCTGACTGTTGAAGCTCAATAGGTTTGTGAAGGCTAGCTATGACTCCAAGCGTATTATGCTCTTCAGAATCATGACTGTAGATGTTGGCAGAGATTTGTTCCTCCCCTGCTTAAGAGACAGACAGACGTGAATAAAAAAGGTTTTCTTTTTATGAGATAATAAAAAATGTATTTTAGAGAATGTGAAAGACCAGGAGTTTGGTGACAGAAACAGTTCAATACCTGGCATGTCCCTCTATCACATTCAAGAAGAATCTGACGTTGACAACATGAAAATAATTTTAGATGCATCTATCTGGCTGCTTTGTTTTTGGAACCTGTTTCTGGAAGTCATTATAGATTGTGAGGTCTAGATTTGACTTTTTTAAAAGGCTGGAAAATGTTCTGCATGGCTGACGGAGAAAGGTAGACGCCAGAGGATGAGAAGGAGTAGGGGACAGCTTCTTAGAGAGGCAATCCAGAAGGACACTAGGGGCCTAAAAAAGGGGGTTTGGGAAAGAGCTATCCAGAAAAGATGGGAAGGACACAGTGTAGCACCAGGGAGATATAAAATTAGCAGCAAGAGTAGGGACAGAAAAGGTGAGCATTGCCTAGACTTGCACATGTGAGAAGGAATGGGTTCATACTGAAATCAAAGACAAGTCCTTGGCTCTAGATCTCTGCTGTTGTTGTATTGGTTCTTTGACCTTGTTAAGCTCCTCTTATTGCATCTCCCCTAACACCACTTTCTCTGCAATTAAATGTGATTGCTATCACTGTTAACCCAGTCATGATGCCTCTTTCCGTTCTATCATACATAGCATGTGCAACCTTTTAAGGAACGAGGCAGTAAGAATTAGACTGAAGAGACCATAAGCCAGAAAATAGTAAACTTTTGCCTATGTGGCTTTGCCTCTGCATATGCCCCTCCCTCCCTGTGAGCTGGTGCCTTTCTCCAGAAAGTTCCAAGGAGAGAGGAAAGCTCAGAGTAAACAAGTTAGGTCATTGGTATCACTTGTGCCAAAGTGGAAGGTGAGGAAGACCCTCATGCATTGGTCAATTTTAGATAAGCCAAAGGTATATATTCTTTGTTTGCTGCGACATGCTTTGGTGATGGCCATTTGCATTGTATGGACCAGGAGTCCCAAAACTAAGGCCCAGGGGCCAGATGCAGCCCATCGAAGCCATTTATCCGGCCCCCACAGCACAAGGGGGTTGGGCTAAATGACCCAAGGGGTCTCTTCTTCTCTTCCAACCATCATCATCATCATCATCATCATCATCATTATTAACATTGAGGCTGGGTGGCCATCTGTCAGTGGTGCTTTGCTTGCTTGTGGTGCACAAAGACAGAAGGGGGTTGGACTAAATGGGCCAAGAGGTCTCTTCCAACCCTCTTTATTATTATTATTATTATTTTATTATGACACAGCAAACAAAATAGATATGCTGGATTTCATATAAAAAATCACAAGTCGAACACTTCTCAAGTGTCTAGGACTGTGTGATGTATTTTCGGATGATGCGTGCAGATCCCAGCAGGGTGGCCTTTTGCAGTTGGCAGATCGTAATTTTGTCAATGTCTATTGTTTCCAAATGCCGGCTGAGATCTTTTGGCATGGCAACCAGTGTGCTTACTATTATATTATTATTATTATTATTATTATTATTATTATTATTATTATTATTATTATTATTATTATTATCATTGAGGCTGGGTGGCCATCTGTCAGGGGTGCTTTGCTTGTGCTTTCGGTGCACAAAGACAGAAGGGGATTGGACTCAATGGCCCAAAGGGGCTCTTCCAACCCTCTTTTTTATTATTGTTGTTTTTGTTTTTGTTGTTATTGCTTGGTGGCTAACTATAGTCCAGCCCTCCAACAGTCCATAGGATCATGAACTGGTCCCCTGTTTAAGAAGTTTGGGGACCCCTGGTATGGACCCATTAAAGTGGGTGCCTACGGCTGTTTTCCTTATCATTAGCTGTGATAACAATAAAAGGCTTGTTTTATTGCTCTCTTGGAATTCTCTCCTTTACTTCCCCTCCGGGCCAGTCCCCAACAAGACTATCGGGGGAAATGCCACTATTAATAAATGGTGGCCCACAGGCAACAGGAGACCTGAAACATTCTTCATCTTAGGTGGAGTGATAGTTGTTGGTCAGTAAAATATTATAATATAATAATAATAATAATAATAATAATAATAATAATAATAATAATAAACAACTTTATTTGTACTCCATCCTGTCTTCCCAGGGCAGATTCCAACATACAATGGCAACATTCAATGCCCCTAAAAAACAAATACCGACATAAAATCCCAGAAAAACCCATATATGAAAAAAAAATCCTACATTTAAAAACAACATTAAAACCTCACATCAAATTAAGCCTAACATCAATGAATTAAACCTAACAGCAATAAATGAAACCAAACATGGTCAAACAAATATTTTATGATGACTTAGAATCTGCACAAACATCCCCATTAATCTACAGAGCCACCTACAGTTCACAAAGTTGTGTGTGCTAGTAGTGTGGCCAATGATGGTGACTGGGTTGACATAAACTAGCAGAGTATGAAATATATTGTCTTATTTGACATTTGAGGTACAAAAGACTCTCCCATCCTAGTGATCTAGCAATAGCACTGATGATTTTAAGTGTTTGCTGTACCTAGCAGGGCCAGCAATCCCATCACAGTGAGCACAGGCTTCCTCACCATCTGGACGTGCGGCGGATTTGTGTTGTTCATCTGAAAGCGTGCTGTCAGTGTTCTCTGGGTGAAGTAATGTGGATGGTAGCTCAGAAAGGCATTGTCATTGCTCAGCAAAGTGTAGTTTACAGTGTTGTTGGCTTGAGCAATCAGTAGGTTTTGATGCTGGGCAATAACCTGGCAAAGAAAAATGGAATGGCATCTTTAACCATTAGCAGCAATTAGCTGCCCCCGATAGCACAGTGGGTTAAACTGCTGAGCTGCTGAACTTGCTGACTGAAAGGTCAGTGGTTTGAATCCGTGGAGCGGGGTGAGCTCCTGCTGTTAGCCCCAGCTTCTGTCAACCTAGTAGTTCAAAACATGCAAATGTGAGTAGATCAATAGGTACCGTTCTGGCAGGAAGGTAATGACCCTCCATGCAGTTATGTCGGCCACATGATGTTGGAAGTGTCTATGGAGAATGCTGATTCTTTGGCTAAGAAATTGAGATGAGCACCAACCCCCAGAGTCAGACACGACTAGACTTAATGTCAGAGGAAAACCTTTACTTTATCTACTGTATTGGCCACACAGAGCACAAAATCTGTGTCATATTGGTTAGCGGTAAAAATCTTTGTCAGCCATCTCACTGAGGAGTTAAGAAAAAAAGTATTTACATCTTTTATTTCAAATTAATATTTTGCATACATTGAGCTTTAAGTAGTCTGCACTTCGTCAAAATTCCACATTAATTCAGTGATCTGTAGAACTTAAATGATTTGCATGATTCATCTGATTTTGCGGAATTCATTCTGCAATAATATTCTTTTGACATAAGTACTTCTCTACTTTTGATCACAATAGTGAAGAGCAAGAAACTCTGCGAAGGACTAAATCAATATTTTTCCTCTCTCCACAAGCTCTTGGGGTTCTTGGGTATTTCAGCACATTTTGATGAATTTGTATATTTTCAAATAATCCTTTGCAAGCAACAGGACTAGGAAGTTGTTTGTGTTTGTTAAAAGTTGAGACTCTCAGTTGCATCCAGGATCAAAATCACATTTTATATATTTTCTGTGCTTTCTGCAGAAGCATATGCACAGCCTTAAGAATAAACATTTAGGAGTAAGATCATAATACAGTAGAGTCTCGCTTATCCAACCTTCACTCATCCAACGTTCTGTATTATCCAACACAGTCTGTCTCCCGCCCAGATCCACAGCTGTTTATCCAGGCAGGCAAGGATCACAAATTTTTAAAAATCTTCACAGAACTGAACTTTTTACGGATTTACAGTGTTGTTACTGTAAGTTCATTTTGTGCAATTCTATATTTATTTGTACAGTAGAGTCTCACTTATCCAACATTCGCTTATTCAACGTTCTGGATTATCCAATGTAATCTACTTTTTAGTAGTCAATGTTTTTGTAGTCAATGTTTTCAATACATCGTGATATTTTGGTGCTAAATTTGTAAATACAGTAATTACTACATAGCTTAATTTGTAAAATCATAACCTAATTTGATATATAATAGACTTTTGCTTAATCCCTCCTTTTTATCCAACATATTTGCTTATCCAACGTTCTGCCGGCCCATTTATGTTGGATAAGTCAGACTCTACTGTAGTCAATTTTTTAGTAGTCAATGTTTTTTGTAGTCAATGTTTTCAATACATTGCGTTGTTTTGGTGCTAAATTTGTAAATATAATAATTACTACATATCGTTACCGTGTATTGAACTGCTTTTTCTGTTGATTTTTCGTAAAACATGGTGTTTTGGTGCTTAATTTGCAAAGTCATAACATAATTCGACGTTTAATAGGCTTTTCCTTAATCCCTCCGTATTAGCCAACATTTTCACTTATCCAACATTCTGCCGGCCCATTTATGTTGGATAAACAAGAATCTACTGGATATCTTTCTCCCATCTCATTTGTCCCACCTTGATAATACATTGGCACTCAGGACTACCTGTGGAAGAAATTAGATCCACGTGCAGGCTGCATAGCACACTTTGAAAACAAGACAAGCACCATCATAATTTAGCACCAAGATCCACTAAGAAGTCTCTCCAATGGCTTTAGTTGACCTAATTCCCAGTCTTGCTAAAATTAGGAACTTAAGAGGAGGATTGCAATAATGTAACTAATCAGATGTAAAGGGATTAGTGGCCTCTGCCCAAATACACAGGGCAGAAGGTTAGCTTTTTCAGAATGTCCAGCTCTGCAAATAGGCAATCTGTTCAAAGTATTTTTGAAACCAATATTTCTATACTACGTATTGAATGAGAAACTAGATTGTGCAATCAAGATTTCTGCACCCAACCGTGTTCTCTTTCAACATTTTTAATTTGCTGTACATATGTTGAACAGAAATAAACACATTAAAACCACTCTTCATTTTGCAACCTTCTTCTAAGTTAAGAGAAGATTTGATTTACAGATTTTTATGCTATTCAAGGCACATGCAAAATAACTATCATGACAGTATGACAATTCTGGAGGCGGACACTGAATAGTAATGGTAAAGGTAAAGGTTTCCCCTGATGTTAAGTCCAGTCATGTCCGACTCTGGGGGTTGGTACTCATCTCCATTTCTAAGCCGAAGAGCCGGCGTTGTCCGTAGACACCTCCAAGGTCATGTGGCCGGCAGAGCGCTGTTACCTTCCCGCCTGAGCGGTACCTATTGATCTACTCACATTTGCATGTTTTCGAACTGCTAGGTTGGCAGGAGCTGGGGGCTAATAGCGGGCGCTCATTCTGCTTCCGGAATTTGAACCTTTGACTTAGAAATTGAGATGAGCACAAACCCCCAGAGTTGGACACGACTAGACTTAATGTCAGGGGAAAACCTTTACCTTTACTATGCTGTCTAAAGCTTGCACATAGATAGATAGATAGATAGATAGATAGATAGATAGATAGATAGATAGATAGATAGGCTGGAGTTACACTTGAAAAATGTACCTGTTTCAACTTATAAACAAATTTAACTTAAGAACAAGCCTATAAAACATATCATGTTAATTACTATTGGGAAGGCTTGTTAAGATTTTAAAAGGGAGGACTTATAAAAAGTCTATATGTGTTTTAAAGTGGATGGGCAAGAAAGAATTGCTTTTTGGCATGTTTCCTCCCCAGTTCAGTACCCAGCAGAAATCTCTGACTCTTAGGCTTCTGAAGACCCAGACTCCAAGGTTTCTTGAAAAAAATGGCCAGTATCTTTTTCAGGTACTTCATGATCAGAAAACGCAGACGTAGCAATCATCCTCTGACCCACAGGCTATATGAGTCAGACCTTCCAACTTCTCAGGCTTACAAGCTCCAAAATCTGGACAGGTTTTTTTTAATGCCTCGACTTTGTGTGAGTTGACTTTGGCTTAGCTTGACCTGTTTGTTCTGAGTCCAGTAGGAAACTACTGTAGCCCCCCCCCACACACACACACATTTTTACAGTAGTTAGTGGGTGCAGGACCCCATAAAAATGGGAAAACATGAATAAAAATTGCTGTTTTTACCTGAAAGAACACTTTTCTAGAAAACACTACATCTTCCAGCACAACTCTGTAGTCAACATCCACTGGAGATTGATCTCAGAATCATAGTGTAACTTCTCATGGAAGTTCTAGGACAGTGGTTCTCAACCTGCGGGTCCCCAGACGTTTTGGCTTTCAACTCCCAGAAATCCTAACAGCTGGTAAACTGGCTGGGATTTCTGGGAGTTGTAGGCCAAGACACCCGGGGACACAGAAGTTGAGAACCACTGACCTAGGAGGACATATTAATCAAATTTGCAGATTATCAAATCTGCAGAAGTTAAGCCCACAGATGTATAGGTCTGAGTGTAGTGGTTCTCACTATCAGCCTCATTTATCCACAAATTGAATTGGGAAAACAGAATGCATATATGTGAACAGGTGAGAGTAAAAGAGAAAAAGACCAAGAAATAAAAAGAAAGGGACTGGGGGATACCAGCACACCATCAAGATGCAGCCCAATTCAATGCTTATTGTTAGTGGCTCTGATGTTAAAAATGAAGTTCACACATGGATTCCAGTGCCGTGAAACCTTGAAAACTGGCATATATATACAGACAAATAGAGTCACCAACGCAATGCTACAGTAAGTATATCCTTAGCATTTGTCAGACATTGCTCCTCCTCATCTGAAACAAAGTGGAAGTTGATTATACTAAGCACTGTAGCCTTGCTCCCAGATGTTGTCTAGCATATGGAGAGTGAAGTGTCCATCACTCTACTCCTTAAACTTTCTCTGGTATACAGAGATTGCCTTTATTGTTGTGTGTCTCCAAGCATTAGTCACCAATGTACACTAACACTACCTGGGCTTTTGGGCAAGATTTTGGCCTTGCCTGCCAGTGAAGCTGAGAAAGTGTGGTTTACCCAAGGTCACCTAGTGGGTTTCCATGTCTGAATGGGGACTTGAACCTTGGTCTCCATGGTCCTAGTCTATACCCAAACTGCTATACTGTGGTGGTTCTCTATTGGTATTTAGTGATAATCAGCAACAGTTAAAAGTCTTGAAAGGACACAGAGAATGCCTGCAGGAGTCTGTGAGAGGTTTCTGTTAATACAATAATGCATTTCAGAAGCCACTGACACAGGTATCTGAATGGGTAAAAAGTGAGTAGAGATTTTGCAGTGCTATGCCTAAGAAAAATCTCAACATAATATTCTTTCATCGTTCAGTGTACCCTAAAAATATAGTGCCCCCTCCTTCAATTGGAAGAAATTGGATAAGAAAACAGGTAAATGCAAATTTCCTCCTCGATTTAACACAACATTGTCCTGGGGGGAGGCAAGCTCGGTGGTGAGCGAGATAA
Organism: Anolis carolinensis; assembly: GCF_035594765.1. Taxonomy (NCBI): domain Eukaryota; kingdom Metazoa; phylum Chordata; class Lepidosauria; order Squamata; family Anolidae; genus Anolis; species Anolis carolinensis. The sequence goes on from NC_085842.1 coordinate 202,434,575, forward strand.
CATATGTATAAGTGTGAAAATAACAGTAGATGCAAAAAATGTATTGTAGATTGTATTAAATATTACAATAGTATGTGTCTGCTGTATAACAAATGATGTATAACAAATGTATTGAAATGATAATATAAGTAAAAATATATAAACACAGCATTATTGCATACTAATAGAATAAATGCCATTTAATATCTGCATAGGTGACAAAAATCAATAAAAAAGGAGAGAAGCGTCAATATCCTTGCTTTCTTTGATCCCACTCAATGTTGTACAAATACATGGAACTGAGAATGATCATGGCATCTGGCTGTAGACCACAAGTAGGAATTTTGTGGCATTTTAGATGTTACTGAATTACAACTTCCATTGGTCATAGCCAGGAAAGCCAATGAGAGGAAAGTGGGACTTATAACTCAACAAGCTTTGAAGATTGCTGGGTTATTCTCATTTCTAAGAGAATGCAGTGTCAAATATATTTGGTGCTATATACATTGTAGATTTTCAGTATCTGTAGTATATGAGGTAGCTCCTCTTACCAACCATTCAAGTTAAGTACTTTTCAGCACTGTGTATCAATGTGAGAAATGATGCCACCTTGTGTTTATTACAGAACAAGTCTGGATTTTAAGGACTGAATTCTTTGTTTTGACATAAAAGTTCCAAAATTTGTTACAGTACATCTTTCTCAGTATCAACTTATATTATGAAAATAGTCTTCTATATGCAAGCAAGATAATAATGATGATTCAGTGCATTAAAATAAGCCATTGCCCACCCAGGGACAGGAGATCGGCATAGCACTGGAGCAAGGCTGTAAGTGAAGCTGGCTTCAAAGGTGAGCAGGTATGGAAAGAGACTCTTCTGAATCCTGCTGCCCAACCACACTACCCTCTGACAACAGGTGCCTGATCACACTACACAATTATGATGCTTTGTTGTTGTTTATTCGTTCAGTTGCTTCCGATTCTTCGTGACCTCATGGACCAGCCCAAGCCAGAGCTTCCTGTTGGCCATGGCCACCCCCAGCTCCTTCAAAATCAAGACATTCTCTTCAAGGATACCATCCATCCATCTTGCCCTTGGTCGGCCCCTCTTCCTTTCTTTTTCCTTCCATTTTCCCCAGCATTATTATGATGCTATGATTCCACTTTTATGGCTGTGGCTGCATTCTATGGAATTCTGAAATTTATATAGTTTGGAGAGGCACTTGCATTCTCCGGGTGACAATTATAAATGTCCCTCTGTAAACTGCAAACCTCAGGATGTGTAGTGTGATAGCATACCTGTTATCAGAGTTGGAAATTAATTTTTAAAACAGCCTCTCTTAGTCTGAAACTGCCTAGGTTAGGCCATAAAAAGGGGACATAACTGCCCTACAAAAAAGCATATTTTAATTTTTTAAGAGGCAAACTATTTTATAGTTAGATGCAGGCCCACTCAAAGTCCTTATCCCCAATGTATGGCAGTTGCCCACCCCTGCTCTACATGTCAAATTACAATTCCCATCCCTCATTATTCGTTGTTGGTTAGAGTTTATGGGAGTTGCAGTATAATGACATCTAGAAGGCTGATCCTTGATACAGGCTATAAACATTACCAAGTCCACTTCTTATGAAAGCAGTGAATTGTGCAATGGGGGAGGTTTAATGGTTATTTTGACACTAATGCTTCTTTTTTAAAAACAAACAAACAAACAAGGCATTTATTAATATTAACTGTGTAAAGAAAACATAATTTCAATTATAACAATTAGACATTCAATGGCATTTTCATACTGTCATGGTTGGTAAACTGCACAAATGGAACTGCTATCCTTGCTCAACCACTGCGATCACAACCTAGATTCTGTTGTCTTCTCCCAATTGTCGGTATTCCTAATAGAAAGTGAAGCCTGGAATAGACACATGGTACAGTAGTCCTGGTCCTGATCTAAATATGAAATGTTTGTGCCCAGGTGACAGAGTGCTCCTCAAAGATAGCTGGGACTAGAAGTGTATTACATTGGTCCCTACACTTCTACTAAATCTGTTGATTAGCCAGGCAAGAACACTGACAGCTTTCCTTTGGCTGCGATCAAGTGAGAGGCACCTTCTGTTTACCACATTTCCAATGCCATTTTCTAGGTGAAATCTCCATTAATTTATGGGAGATTCCACTTGAGAAAGCACCCTCCAACCCTAGATGTCTACAGGTTTGGTCTAGCTGTGATATTTATTTATTTATTATTTATTTATTTACAGTATTTATATTCCGCCCTTCTCACCCCGAAGGGGACTCAGGACGGATCACATTATATACATATAGGGCAAACATTCAATGCCCATAAACACATCGAACTGAGACAGACGCAGAGGCAATTTAACCTTCTCCTGAGGGGATGTTCGATTCTGGCCACAGGGGGGAGCAGCTGCTTCATCATTCACTCTGACGGCACTTCCTCACTTCCTCATTCCAACGTTGTAAATTAGTTAAACTTGCCTCCCCACTTTTATAAGTGGTACCTTATTTCCTACTTGATAGATGCAACTATCTTTCGGGTTGCTAGATCAGCAACGAGCAGGGGCTATATTTTATTTTTAATTGACGGGTGCTCACCCCACCACGGGCTGGCCTCGAACTCATGACCTCATGGTCAGAGTGATTTATTGCAGCAGTTGTTTACCAGCCTGAGCCACAGCCCGGCCCTTCAGATATCTCAGATGCGTATCAAAGCAAACAAAAAGAATGGAGCAAGAAGCTTCAAGTGGTTTACTCTTTGTGTTATTATATTTCAGTTATCCAAAAAAGAATAGAAAGGGATACTGTCAATATTGTTAATAGCATTTGACGATCAAGTGTGGGCTCACCTTTACCACCATAGCTGCATAGGTTACATCCGCTCTCCAGGGTTGTGGGAATGACCAACCCACTAACGGATCTGCTTCGTCGTTGTATATTGGCACAGAAGCAAAGCTGGGGAAGCTCTTCTGAATCTGTCCCACTGCTTCAATTTCTTGTTCTAAGATGTGAAATGAGCTCCCACCTCCCTGTGATAACAAATATTGTTCATGAGTAGGTTATTAAATAGATTTTAGCCCGAACTCTCTCATGTTATTGCTCCCCTTTAGAGATCACAAGATAACGTGTATGAAGCATTTTGAATGCAAAGAACTACAGTATACACTCGAGTATAAGCCGACCCGAATATAAGCCGAGGCACCTAATTTTACCTCAAAAAAACTGGGAAAACATTGACTCCAGTATAAGCCAAGGGTGATAAATTTCAGAAATAAAAATAGATACCAATAAAACTACATTAATTGAGGCATCAGTAGGTTAAATGTTTTTGAATATTTACATCAAGCTCAAATTTAAGATAAGACTGTCCAACTCTGATGAAATCATTATTCTCATCTTTTTCAATGTAAATGTGCTTATGTATCCTTTTAATAATAATAGAGTAAAATAATAAATGCAATAATAATAATAATAATAATAATAAGAGTGAAATAATAAATGTATTAATAATAAAAATAGAGTAAAATAAATGTAATAGTAGCAACAGTAATAGAGAAAAATAATAAATGTACCATATATTCTCAAGTATAAGCTGACCCAAATATAAGCCAACCAGGACCCTCACCCGAGTATAAGCCGAGGGGTTTTTTTCAGTCTTAAAAAAGGGCTGAAAAACTAGGCTTATACTTGAGTACATACAATATCTAGTATTAAACTATCTCATAGAATGGCTATTTTTCAAATTCAGTCCAGACCATCTACATCACATTTGTTGAGGATTAGGGGCATAGGACCCCTATTAAAAGTGAAAAACCATGAATAAATAAAATGCTATTGTTTTTACATGAGATAACACCTCTTTAGGAATTTCTGTCAGACTGGTGATAGCAGTTTGTGGAAGCATGCTCATATCCTGTTAAAGATATTTCAGCCCCTTTTAATGTAGCGTGACCCTGAACTTAATGAGTCAATTGTGTCTTTAAGTAGAAATGAAAATAGTTCATTCACTTTAGTTCAACAATGGTACAAAACAAATCAGAGCAGTTGATCTCATCACAGTATAACAAACACCTTTTTCAGTGAGTCTTCTTTATGATTACAGAAAATAAACATAGTAAATAGTTCAGTTTCTGTCTACTTTGTTGAAAATAAGATGCCCTTGACTTGTCATGGCATTGACTTCATCATCTGTTTCCAGCTTCCAAATGCTGCATGTCACCTCCCCGCAACAAAACAGCCACCTCCTACAAGCTATCAGCTCTAAGCTGAGCTAAGCTAAGCTAAAAACTACAAAGTAAATGCTTTGTTTTATACAGCGAGCAGATAACACACCCAACTAAACCATAACAGCTACTTTATTGCTGTAAGAAAATGGTTCAGATCCTTGCTATTACTTAGCAAAAGGCCTATAGTAAACGATTAGTAGCGACATTTTCTAGGTCCTCCAGCATGATGTCATGGTCAACTTCTTTTTTTTTTTTAATTTTTTTATTGAGTTTTCAAATAAAAATTACAGTACGTGTTTAAGAACACATTGGGTTCTTAGAGGAAAAAGTGCAATAAGTGAGTAGAAATTAAAGAAAGAGAGAAAAAAGAGAGAGAAAAAAAGGGAAAAGTAAGGTAAAATAAACAAAAATATAAAATAATTGGTCACTTCCATCTCTCACACAGATACTTAAAGAAAGATTTCTATCTTTAATTGGTCTTTCCGTTCGTTCTGCTTTGGTGTCAGCCTTTTCTCTTTATTTATTTATTTATTTATTTATTTTTATTTTATTGAATTCTTCCATCATTAACATTGGATTTTCTATTGGGGTTAAATTAGCACCTTCATTTGCCTTTCAATCAAAAAATTCTTAACCAGGTCCCAGTTTGTTTGCTTTTTGGGAATGCCATAGTTATTTTTGAGTAAATACGTCAATTTATCCATGTTCATTATTTCCAAGAGATGGAATAGGGGCTTGCTCCATCCACTCCACGCATCGACCTGGTATTGCATGGTCAACTTCTACTGGAATCCAACCACAGAAGATTCAGAGAGGTATTCTACCCTCAAATCTCCAGGGCTTTTAGCGTAACTGGAGGAAACTGACCATAGAGGACACAGAGATGTCCTATGGAGGTCACAGAGATTCCTAAAGAGAATATTTTAATCAAATCCAATGAATATAATCGAATATGCAAAAATCAAAACTGCAAATGAGGAGGGATGACTGTAGTCATTTCCTTCAGTGTATGAAGGCAAACAAACTATGGACAGGAGCATTTTACATGTCCTGAATTCCACATCAATTGAAACATGGATCTGACCTTCTTATGCATAGCAATGTAATCCAACCTGACACCAGTCTCTCCAGTGAAGAAATTTGTTCCATTGTAACAGTGACTGAGGAGGTTCCAGCATATTGGGGACTTTGGAAAGGGATGGAAAGAGTCTCCTGGGCCTCCCAGTTTCAGCTGAGGACTAGCTTCCCTTAATCCTTCAGAGCATGCATCATAGTAATTGAGGAATCCTAGAAGTTAAATAATAGAGTAATTGTAAGTATACATTTTTAGATAACAATAGCACACAATCTAGGGGAATGAATGTAGTGTGGATCTAAGAGAGTGCAAGTCAGACTATGACTCCAGTAGACTTGTTTTAAATCTCTTCTCAGCCATAGTAACCTACTCGGCTCAAGTCACACTCTCCTAGCCTGAGAGAAAGGCCATGTCAACAAAGGCATGATCACTGATAGTATTCACATTGCACAATTATAGCAATTTGACACCTCTTTAACTGCCATGGTTTAATGCTATGGATTTCTAGAACGTATAGTTTTGTACAATATTTACCCTTCTCAGTCAGAAAACTTTTGTGCCACAACAAACTACAAATTCCAAGATTTTACAGGATGGAGCTAAGGCAGTTAAAGAGGTGTCATGCTGCTGTATTTCTGCAGTATGTATGCTGCTGTATTTCTGCAGTATGTATTTCTCTCTAACCTGACCTCATTCACAAGCAACCCCTCTAACTCATTAGCAACAATGGCATTATACCTCCCAGCAGAGAAGAGCTAGGTGACCCTGACCTACAAAAATGGATGAATCCATGTCACTTTATATGTATAATTGCAAACCTGCAATTCCCAGCTCATTTGATACACTCAAATTCTGTTTTGTTTTTTTTAAGAACAAAGGTCAAACGATTCATGGATTTGTAAAAGGTTAGACAAAGAACACAAACACTCTACATCATTAAAATGGATATAAAAATTCCATTTTTACAATGTACTTAGTCACATCTAAGTAATATAACTGAAGTCACCTTTATGTCCAATTTGGTAAATGATTTATGTTGATTTAACTTTTAGAGTGTTTGAAAGGCAAAGGAAGTATGTGTGAGATGAGAATGGAAACAGGCTTTAACAGGATCTAAAGTGGAATATGTCTTTATTATCCCTCACCTTTTATTCTCTCCTCTTCACTCAATTAAAAATAAAAAGGACTGAAAAGCAGTTTACCATTAATTGTCATAGAGACATTGTCAAAATCCTGGTGATCTGGCTCATTCCACGTCTCAAAATTCCACTTAGAAACATGATTCAATCCATATCGTTCTGAAAATGGAATTTGCATTAATGATAACTTTGTGATATTACATAGAACTCTTTACTTTGATCAAAAATGTAAACATTTCAAATGAAACACTGTTGTTCCAAATTGTGTTCTTCCAATAAAACAAGATCTGGCAGACCAAATGCATCACTAAGTCTTTATCCCAACCTTGCATTCCCAAATGTATTCCTTTCCTATGAAGTACAGCTGAAACATCGGCTGCTTATTGTTGCTAACAGAGTCATGTAAATGTCTGAAACAGCCACTAGATATCAAGGTACATAATTTTTTAACAACCCCAACATTCGGTTACCAGCTAACACCTCCCAACAAAGGATTCCCCCATGCATGAAGAAGTCAGGGTTTAAAGCTGCAAGGTCATTCAATGCTAAACAAGGTGGCCAATTGCAACATTCACACTTGCCTCAAGGAGACAAGAGTTCTTTCTCCCACCCTGGACATCATTCTACAGATATCACTACCTCTGAAGATGCCTGCTATAGATGCGGGCGAAACATCAGGAGAGAATGCTTCTGGAACATGGCCATACAGCCCGGAAAACTCATAGAAACCCAATCTAATTTAGTGTTCCATACAATTGCCTGCCAATGTCCTCCCATCTATAAAATTACTATTGTTTACAACCACAAGCCACAGAGAAACCAAACTGAGGGTAAAATACAGAAAGATTCAGTGATAAAAATATTTTAATATAACTTTGTGCCAACGCTGAACTGACAAATGACATTTTTTAAAACTCACCTATGTATCGTTGAGCCAACTGTGTTATCAAGTCCTTCCATTGTCTCACCTGCTTTTTATCTTCAAAGTCAGTGAAATATCCTGATGGGCTTCCCATCAATTCAAATCCTGTTTGAAACAACAAAGAAACCGATTCAATTATAAATTAACATGTTTTAAATTCACAGGTAATAAGATTCCTTTAGTCCTGCTTTGGTCACGATGCTAAAGAATGAAAGATCTATAGGATCAGTTTCATATACCAACATGGGGTGCACTATAGATATGTATAAGGAGGTGAGTGAGGGAGTTTGCACCATCATAATGGCTTTTAGGACACAATTATGCATACATAACATCAGAGATATTCCGTGTCAATGATAGTCAGAGCAGGTTCAACCATTCAGATCTCTATATTTAAAAAAAAAACAAGGCTGAAGAAAGTATTCAATGATAGAAACAATAATATTATGTTTTATAGAGAGATTTTACAGATAGCAGACTATGGAAGATAAGAGAAGCATTTATTATTTGTGAATGGTACAAAAATTAACTGGGGACTCCTCAGCTCATTCTTTTAATCAGCAAAAAAAATTACTTCTCTGTTTGCTTTTTATCTGATTTGCTGTCTTAAAAAGTTCCTATGTAACCGAAGAAGGAAATAGTTCCAGGAATGTTTTATTGTTCTAGTTAGATAAACTCATCTCAAAGGATGCCCTATACTACTTTCAAGCTGACCAATCATACTTTTTCAAAAAAACAAAACAAAAACAAACATATAAATAATGAAATAAACTGTACTTTTACTTATATTTTCTTCTTTTTACATGGAAACGTCATTACTAACAAATACAATTTATCATAGATAAAGGTAAAGGTTTTCCCCTGACGTTAAGTCCAGTCATGACCGACTCTGGGGGTTGGTGCTCATCTCCATTTCTAAGCCGAAGAGCCGGCGTTGTCCATAGACACCTCCAAGGTCATGTGGCCGGCATGACTGCATGGAGCGCCGTTACCTTCCCGCTGGAGTGGTACCTATTGATCTACTCACATTAGCATGTTTTCGAACTGCTAGGTTGGCAGGAGCTGGGGCTAACAGCGTGCGCTCATTCCGCTTGCAGGATTTGAACCTGGGACCTTTCGGTCCGCAAGTTCAGCAGCTCAGTGCTTTAACACACTGCGCCACCACCAGGGGCCCTACAATTTATCATACTTATTATCAAACTAAATCTTCCCACTCATACTTAACTAGAGTTCAATGTACATTTGCATATGAAGGAATCATGAATTTGCTGACATTAACTTTCATATGATGCTGAGTGTGATGGTACATATTTGTTTCAATCACCTGGATAGTCAATATAATTCATTTCCCTACCAACTGTAAATGATCACCTCCTCCTGAAAAAAAAAAATGTATAATATCACAAAGGATTACCACCTCACCCGCTTCATAGGAAATCTGCTACAAAACAGGAGCTTTTTTGTTGAGTTCCAGGGTCAGAGTAGCAGATGGCGAAAGCAGAACGACCTGCCTCAGGGGAGCATGCTTGCTCCATCAATGTTTAACATTTACACAAATGATCAATCACTGCCAGAAGGGACAGAGAGTTTCACCTATGCTGACGTTTGTGCCATCACTGCTCAAGCAGGGAGCTTTGAAATGGTTCAACAGAAGCTCTCCAAAGCTTTAGGTGCTCTTACTGCCTATTACAGGGAAAACCAGCTGATCCCTAAGCCATTTAAAATGCAGATGTGTACTTTTCATCTTAAGAACAGACAAGCATCTCAATTTCTGAGGATTACCTAGGAAGCAATCCCACTGGAGCATTACAGAACACCAAAATACCAGGGAGTCACTCTGGACCCTACTCTGACTTATAAGAAGCACTGCTTGAATATCAAGCAAAAAGAGTATGCTAGAAATAATATAATACAAAAGATGACTGGCACAACCTGGGCATCACAACCAGACACAGTGAAGACATTTGCCCTTGCGCTTTGCTATTCTGATGCTGTGTATACATACCCAGTGTGGAACACATCTCACTACGTTAAAACAGCTCTTAATGAGACATCCTGCATTATCACAGGGTGTCTACGGGAAACGTAATGTTGGTGGGCAGGAAAAGAGATTTAAAGATGGGCTTAAAGCCAACCTTAAAAACTGTGGCATAGACACTGAGAACTGGGAAGCCCTGGCCCTTGAGCGCTCTAATTGGAGGTCAGCTGTGACCAGCAGTGCTGCGGAGTTCGAAGAGGTACGAATGTAGGGCTTAAAGGAGAAACGTGCCAAGAGGAAGGAGCATCAAGCCAACCCTGACCGGGACCGCCTTCCACCTGGAAACCGATGTCCTCATTGCGGGAGAACATGCAGATCAAGAATAGGTCTCTTCAGCCACCTAAGAACCCACCCCCAAGACAACAGAGATGGAAGACAATCGTCCTCAGCCTACGAGGGATCGCCTAAGTAAGTAGTAAGTAAAGTAAGTCTACGTCCTACATCACTGGAGAAATTATACTATTTAGCCGATATTGCACCACCTGACATCCTCCGGGAGGTAGAGCCTATAATGAAAAGACCAAGGCATTGACATCTCCGCCCCATCTTCTGTTTGGATATCAGACAGCAAGCCAATACTTTAGATCAAGAAATAGTTTCCTAAGACCTGCAGAAATACTCACAGGAACACTTCAGCAAGCCAGAGTTTTAAAATGGCAGTCTAAAACCCAGAACCCAGAAACTCTCCCCTAGGCACACAAAAGACTAGGAAACTTGGAAGGCGCCGAACAGACTGCAATCTGGCACCACGAGATGCAGAGCTAACCTTAAGAAATGGGGCTACAAAGTGGAGTCCACATCATGCGAGTGCAGAAAAGAGCAAACCACCAACCACTTACTACGATGCAACCTGAGCCCTGTCACATGCACAATGGAGGGCCTTTTTACAGCGACACTAGAGACACTCGAAGTGGCCAGATTCTGGTCAAAGGAAATTTAATATAATGTTATAAAGTTTTTCACTTTGTGGTTTTTCTATACATTATAACTGTATTCTCAATTCACTTCTGACACGATAAATAGAAATAATCCCTACCAACTACAGCACACCTATTGGTTTTCCACTAAATTTCAATGGAAAACCACAATGGTAATTTTGCAACAAAAAAAATATGGGTACCACCAAAGAATCCACACACAACAAAAGCTTGTGGTGCATATCTGATATACACATCTGACAACATTTCCACAAATTCATCTGTAATCGTAAATCTCCAATATAGGCCTCAAACCAACTGACAGCCTCAACTAGAGCAGACCCAATGATTTAATTGAAATTAGAGAAGTGTTGGTTTATTATTTTTCAGTGGATCCAGTGGTTCGCCTCCAGTTGAGATTAACATTTTGTTTTAATGCATAGTTCCCAATTTGTAGTAAATGTGGATGTAGCCTGGACCACTTTAGGTTATAGACGAGAGCTCCTCCTTTAAACAACAGCAATAAAAACCATACAAACCAAACATAGACTATCTGAAATAAAATGCAGTCCTTTTGCTAAGTTTGGGGAAAACATTCTGGTGCTACCATTATTGGAAAGACTGCAGAAATACTCAGATTCACCTTGCCCTTGAGGTATGACAAACATTGCTATTAAAGTCAGCAAAGGTTTAACTTAAAATCAATTGTAGCACTGATTTGCTGAGTTGTCACAGCTTTCAGTAGCAGTCAATTATGGCACAGAATTTCCAAAAGTCTTTAGCTAAAAACTGGAATTTAGAATCCAGAATGCACAGATTTTTACAAAACTCTACCTGGGCTTAGCTTGTTTTCCCACAGAAGATCCATGAATTTATCCAGGTTGGTGAAATTGAAGTGAGGCGTCCCATTTTCAACCCTGAAGATGAAAACAGATTTAATTACTGTACATCCTTTTAAAGCAATTTCCTACCAAGCACCAGGACTACAGACTGCTCCACACATGTGTACCTATCCCATGATGAATATCACATGCAATGACAAAGAACATTTATGGATGAGATAGCACAGTGCCAACATCATAAACTTTCAGGTCACTTATATTAATCTTAAATTCCTTTTTTTACCCAAGTTTCTTCAGATATCCATGCACTGAATAAATATGTGCAGGTTGTCCATAAGAAATGCAAAATCACATGCATCCATACCTATCCAGTCGTATCATAATGGCAGACTTTCCCATATACTAAAGTCTCACTTGCATCAAGTAGTTTCAACAGAATTAGATATTATTGAAAAATTTATACTAGTTAGGTGATTTTATTTGTTTATTCTCTCTTGTTTACCATTCTAGAGACAGACAATTCATTTTAGACACATTTATTTATTTATTTATTTATTGATATACTGCTTTTCTCACCCCTGGGGGGACACAAAGTGGTTCACAACATAATTCATGCCTTACACGTATAAAACATCACGTATCAAGTTAACCACATATAACAATAGATTAAAACCATTAAAACTATAAATAACAATCACAAACACAACATAAAACATGTAAGTCTTGCATCAATCCCGAGGTTATCTTAAGATATCTGAAGCATGAATCATGGGCAGGTTTCAGTGCCTAAATCTCTTGAAAGTGACCAGACCACTTTAGAATGGTTACTTTAAACATGAAACTGAAATGTCAAATTCCTCCTTACATTACCTTTGGGAGGAAAATCCTGCACCTCTTGTACTTGTTACCTGAACAATGAACAAGCACAAAATTAAGTGCAATTATTTTTGTCACTTTGCTACATCACAGGTGATATACTGCCTACATTCAAAGAGATCTAGGCACCGAAACCTGGATGTAGTGTGGTGAAAAAACCAAAGTTTCTTCCATTGGCATGGAAATAATATTGTAAAAAGAATCAGTATCACATTTTTTCCATAAAAGAATCAACTGAGGGCAAAGCAGTGTTGTGCCCAATCTTTTACGTGGGACAGAATGGCCGACAATATTGTATTTTTATGCATGTTAACAGGAACTGGATAAAGTACGGCTTACAGCGGACCTGGTGACGTCAATAGAACAATTACCCACACCTAATTTAGGTACTACTGATCTCAATGGAACTGCTTTAAGCTTGACTAAACTTTGATCCAGTCCAATTATCTTCTCAATTGTAACTGAAACTATATGTAGAAGCAGCTCACAAATTCAATGGGTAGGTTAGGTAACAGCACAATCTTTTCTAGCCGGACAGAGATTCTGGAGGAGAAAGGCCCACATTTTATAATAATTATATGTGTACAAATAACAGAACACCATGGATAAGGGGGATTTTTTAAAATCGTGTCAGAGAATTAGCTGTCTACAGAGACGTTGCCCAGGGAGGCCTGGGAGGCTTCTCTCATGTCCCTGCAAGCTAGAGCTGACAGGCGGGAGTTCTCTCCATCTCATGGATTCGAACCGGCAACATGCAGGTCACCAACACAACCTTCAGGTCAGCAGTCCTGCCAGTACAAGGGTTTAACCCACTGCGCCATCGCGGCTCCTGAGGGGGATTAGCTAGACCCATTTCAGTCTGTTTTCAGGCCTGGACATGAAATAGGGACAACTTTGGTAGTCTCGGTGGATGATCTACATTTGGTACTGGATGGGGGGGGATGTGTCGTCCTTGCTGGTTCTGCTGGACCCTCAGCTGCTTTTGATACTATTAGTCATTGTATCTTTCTGGGTCAAGGCTTGGAGGTATTCTTCTACAATTACTCCTTTCCTGAAGGGCTGCTCTCAGAGGGTGGAGCTGTGAGGCACCTGCTCAACTTCTCGGCCACTGCCCTAAGTGTGCCCAAGGTCTGCTCTCCAACCCATATGCTTTTAACTGCCCTGAGTCTCTGCAGGGAGAGAAGACAGGTTATAGATAAAGTTTTAGTATTAGATTATATTATTACTAGCTGTGCTCGGCCACGCGTTGCTGTGGCGAAGTAGGGTGGTATGGGAAATAAAGTATTGAGGAATTGGTGGTAGTTAAGGTAAAGGGTAAAGGTTTTCCCCTGACATTAGAGCCAGCATTGTCCGTAGACTCCTCCAAGGTCATGTGGGATGACTACATGGAGCGCTGTTACCTTCCCGTCGGAGCAGTAACTATTCATCTACTCTCATTTGCATGTTTTTGAACTTTAGGGTTGGCAGAAGCTGGGGCTAACAGTAGGGGCTCTCTCCGCGCCCCCAATTCAAACCTGTGACCTTTCGGTTCAGAAGTTCAGCAGCTCAATGCTATAACACGCTACGCCATCAGGGGATATTATTTCCTAAAGCTTGCGAATATACAATATTTCTGATTGGTTTTTTTTGTCTGTTGGAGGAAAGTATGAATGCTGTAATTAGGCAAAATGATTAGCATGTAATGGCCTTGTGGCTTTAAAGTGTGGATGTTTCCTCCCTGAGTGAATTTTTTGTTGGGAGGTGTTAGCTGGCCCTGATTGTTTCCTGTCTGGCATTCCCTTGTTTCCAGACTGGTGTTCTTTGCGATATTTTATGTGCTTCTACTGTCTGTGGCCCTCAGAAAACAGAGGATTTGCCAGACTTTGATGATGGGAATACTTTGACAGGAGGTGTTAGCTGGCCCTGATTGTTTCCCGTGTGGAATTCCCCTGTTTTCAGAGTGTTGTTCTTTATTTAGTGTTCTGATTTTAGAGATTGTATTGTTCTGTTTTATTATACCACAGTAATTTTTATATATTCTGATTTTAGTGTTTTTGAATACTTGGAGCCAGATTGTATTCATTTTCATGGTTCACAGCAACATAATAATAATAATAATAATAATAATAATAATAATAATAATAATGACTTTGGTAATACACACTGCTTCACTCCCTTCTGAGCTTCCTTTCTGGAAGAATCCTTTCTTGGGAGGTGTTAGCTGGCCCTGATTGTTTCCTTTGTGGAATTTCCAATTTCCCTGCTTTCAGAATGTTGCTCTTTATTTACTGTCCTAGTTTTAGAGATTATATTGTTCTGTATTATTCTACCACTGTATTTATTTCATATTACAGTAGAATCTCACTTATCCAACATTCGCTTATCCAATGTTCTGGATTATCCAACGCAGTCTGCCTTTTAGAAGTCAATGTTTTTGTAGTCAGTGTTTTAAATTCATTGTGATATTTTGGTGGTAAATTTGTAAATACAGTAATTACTACATAGCATTACTGCACATGGAACTACTTTTTCTGTCAAATTTGTTGTATAACATGATGTTTTGGTGCTTAATTTATATAATGATTACCTAATTTGATGTTTAATCGGCTTTTCCTGAATCCCTTCTTATTATCCAGCATATTCACTTATCCAACGTTCTGCCAGCCTGTTTTTGTAGTCAATGTTTTCAATACATTGCAATATTTTGCTAAATTCATAAATACAGTAATTACTACATAACGTTACCCTGTACTGAAATGCATTTTCTGTTGATTTGTTGTAAAACATGATGTTTTGGTGCTTAATTTGTAAAATCATAATGTAATTTGATGTTTAATAGGCTTTTCCTTAATCCTTCCTTATTATCCAACATTTTCGCTTATCCAATGTTCTGTTTATGTTGGATAAGCAAGACTCTACTGTATGTGCATTGTGTCAAAGGACAGAGGGAAGAGCCTGATAGAACAGTCTCACATATTTTCTATTATTTCCCATTCTCCTTAAAAACGGGTAAACACAATTCTCACAATTAAAAGCATTCTCTGATGTGCTTACATGTCACTGCATATAAGGGGGCACATTCAAGATACAGATATGTGCACAAACAATGAGAGCTTTCAAGCTGCGATAAACGCGGCCTGCGATTTCCCACTTCTCTGCGAGCCTTGCTCAGTTAGCTGATGCTCGGTTCCTCCTCCAGCATTGCATGCGCTACGGGAATGAAGCTGAGAAAGAGGCAGGCAAAGGAGGAGAGATGCAGACAAAGAATAACTCGCTCCCCTGCTCAATGGAGGTGAGTGTGTTTCTAAGCTAGCATTACATGTACAGTAATCCTTGTAGCCATTCGAGCCAGTAAATCGGGTCATTTTAAAGGGGGAAAGCAGGCAAATGAAACAAAAGAAGCCTGCCTCCTAGGCTTTTTTTTTCACAGGAGCAAATCAGCTCAAAGAAGGCAACATCCATATTTGAAGGTTTTGTCTCAAAATTCAGCTTCAGATCATCCCACTTGGACTGTACCAAAACAGATGAGGCATTTCCATAACGGGATATTTTGATAACAAGCTTAAAAAGCAATCCAATATCAACCTAAATAGCACTGTGGTTTTTAAAACTCTGGGAAGGGCTAATTTGATGGTGTCGGGCAATCATAAATATGGTAGAAGAGCAGTATCAATAAAAACAATAAAGTCTATAGGACAAGGGACTGTGATAAAGTGCAGTAGCTGATAGTGAGGTATAATTGGGCTGACTATCTTGTGAGATTTCTTACTCAAAGGCACACCGGAACATCCACGTTTTTAGGTCTTTACGGAAGGTGGACAGGGTGGATGCCAGTCTAATCTCCCTGGATGTGAGGATGTGGTTGGTCTGCAGCTCCAAACAGATCTGGCCCGCATAGCCAATGGTGGAAAATGCCAGGAATTGCAGTTCTATAATATCAGGAGAAGGGCATAATTCCTATCCCAGTCTGGATGATGGAGATCACCTGTCAGTGATGCATTAGCTTTGGATTTTGTGTGGGACTAGATT
This sequence comes from Anolis carolinensis, assembly GCF_035594765.1. Classification (NCBI taxonomy): domain Eukaryota; kingdom Metazoa; phylum Chordata; class Lepidosauria; order Squamata; family Anolidae; genus Anolis; species Anolis carolinensis. The sequence goes on from NC_085842.1 coordinate 202,450,609, forward strand.
ACCTTTGGGGTAATTTCTAATTCTATGAGTTTAAGGTTTTTAAAAACAATATTCTATTGGAGTAATACCTTAGGCATGAACGTATCTGATACTGAAGTCTATTACAAAAGTAAATAACTCAACAGTTACTGTGAAACCATCATATTAAAACCCTGTAATGAATTATTTCATTTGATTTCTAAAATGTTTTACTGCCCCTCGGTGGCCATTCCCAGGGCAGCTTATGAAAGAGCAAACTCTTACAAATATGACACAAGCAATCAAATGGTATAACGCAGGATAGATTCATGAATCCATAAAATCTTTGTAGTAGCCTAAAAGAATTAAAAGCTTTATGAGAACATGATAGTCTGGATATTTTTCAATTTGACTGGCCCAAATTGAGACCTTTGCTACTGAGACCTGTTTTTGCTCTGTTTTCTGTTACAAGGCGCAGTGGGTTAAACCACTAAGCTGCTGAACTTGCTGACCAAAAGGTCGGCGGTTCAAATCTGGGGAATGGGGTGAGCTCATGCTGTTAGCCCCAGCTTCTGCCAAACAGTTCAAAAGCATGCAAATGTGAGTAGATCAATAGGTATCCCTTTGGCGGGAAGGTAATGGCACTCTATGTAGTCATGCTGGCCACATGACCTTGGAGGCATTTATGGCAACGCCGGCTCTTAGGCTTAGAAATGGAGATGAGCATCACCCCCTAGAGTCAGACACAAGTAGACTTAATGTCATGGGAAAACGTTTAATTATGTTTCAAGATTTTAACAGTCACAGTAACTGGCCATTGGTGGAATATCTGTCGCTTTGAAGTAGCTGCCTCATTTGGTCCAACTGTAGGGCCAATTTAAACTCCATTCTTGGCTTCCCCAAATAGTTTGACAATATTTGGGTGTTGTCATATATAATAGGTAGCCAACTGACAATATTTGACCAGTTAGTTGGCAGGTATGCCAATGAAATTCTTATTTAACTCAAAAGGCACTTGTTGGAAGACTGTTTTCACAAGTTAAACACTAACGGTCATCCGGTCAAATATTGTCTGGATGCAGTATCAGGAAGAACTTTGGTTGTTTTAAGGTCTGGGTGAAAGGAAGAAAACAACATTTGCAGGATTTAAAATGCAAAGTATTATATGTTTCATTAAATAACTAAATAATTCCAATTAAATATCAGAAAGCTGGATTTTTTTAAAACAAAACTTTTCTGTGATAGCAAATTTAACGATTCTTGCAAATGACCCCCATTAGCTGCTTTCCCTATCTGCCACTTAAAATATGATGTTCAAAGAAAGGGCAAAAAGTTGAACATGAAAAAGTGAGTTCTACTCATTCAAGTTTCCACAATCACTCATGGAGGCTCTGCAGAGCACACTTTGGGAACCTCTGCTTTAGATTATCAGGAACAAGCATGTCTGCTGAGGACACATGAACTGGGTAGCTACCCCTAGGTTGTAGTAGTTCCTCTTTTCCCCCATTCCCCTACCATGTGTTCATGACTGAGCTGTGTTACCCTAGAAACCTTCATTCCAATTCGAAACCTATGAGTGCATCACAATATACAAAGCAGTTCATAGTAAATGTATCATCTCTCTCTATATAAATCAAAGTACTTATGTCTGTTCAAATCACAAAGACTGTTGCTAAATGAAGTGGTGATGTTTGTGATGTTACTGGATTGTGATGTTACTGGATTGCCTGGTGGGGCTGCGGTACCACAGCAGGTTAAACCGCTAGATGCAAGAAATCTGACCGAGGGTTGGCAGTTCAAAGTTGAAAGTTGGGGTGAGCTCTTGCTGTCTTCTGCCAACCTAGCAGTTCACAAGCATGCAATGCGAGTAGATCAATAGGTATCGCCTCAGCAGGAAAGGTAAAAAGACGCCGCACATCTAAGTGGGATGTAACTAAGCAATGGATCACCATGGCTAAGTTTGGCTTCTCAAGGTATGGTTGCAGCTGGCGCACAAGTTTTAATTGTGCAAAGGCCCTACTGGCCACTGCCAACACCTGGGCCTCCAGGCTTAGCAATGAGTTCAGGAGGACCCCCTTACTACAGACCTGTGTTTTCAGGGGGAGGGTGACCCCATCCAGCATAGGTTGCCACCCTATACCCCGATCCGCATTTAGTTAAACAATCTAAATGGTTTAGCTCCTTCAACCACCTTCTCCCGAAAAGTGAACTATTATTCTCTGTCTAGCACCCCCTAGTGGCCTCCACCCATATAATGGATCAGTACCCTTTTCTGCTAACGTTCTTATTTCTGTGTTTAGTAAAAGCAACATTACGCAAGAGTTTTCAAATTGCATGTTTGGCGAACAACAAAAAACAAAAAAACAGTGTGTGAAAGTCTAGATGAGCAAAATGGTCAGATCACGTCTAGACATTTGTAGTTTCCAAACAGTGTTTAATACACAATATGTCATGGGTGTGAGGAAAGTCAAAGTTAATCAGCTACCCTAAGGTTTTGCTGTTTCGTCTTGTTATGCAGAGCAGTCAAAATAATCATTACAATATTGACGATCTGCAAATGCATCCAGTGGCAAGAAAAATATGTGAAAGAAAACAACAGATGTAAGCTGAGCTCTTATAGCAACTGCATTATCATAGGCATCTTTCCCCAGATCCGATTAGAATATATGGGAGCCTTTCCAATGCATTCCAGAATTTCTCCACATAATTTACATCAGCAGTTCTCAAGCACTATTATATTGTTGACCATTAACTCTGAACTAAATTGTTTGTCCTATTTGAAACACAATGGCTGCACTTTTCCTTCATGGCTGCAATTCAACACACGTAGCAACTCATCAAGAGAGGAGGGATCAAGGAGCAAGGCACACAGCTAGAGGTTCTTTCAGTGGTTACTTCCACCAGCTCCACTGGTAAACAAGCAACCTGTTTTTTAGTCTAGACTTTAATGATTAAACCAGAGGTCCCCAAACTAAGGCCCACGGGCCGGATGCAGACCTCCAAGGTTATTTCCTTGGCCCCTGCCTTAAACTTTAGACTTAGGGTTGCACTAAGTCTGAACTGACTTGAAGGCACACAATAACAACAATCCAAATCAACTTGACTATCTCATCAGCCAAAACCAGGCCCATGCTTCCCGTTAAAATACTGGTAAGTTTATGTTGGTTAAAATTGTTCTTCATTTTAAATACTGTATTGTTCTTTCATATTTCTTTTGCACAACAAATAAAGTATATGCAGTGTGCCTAGGAATTAATGTATTTTTCAAATTATAGTCCGGCCGCCCAACAGTCTGATGGACCATGAACTGGTCCTTGGTTTAAAAAAATTGAGGACTCCTAGTTTAATCCAAATGCAGGTTTCTTCATGAGCACATAGCAGACATTTCAAATAAATCTCCATCTCTTTGGTGCCTTTCTGTATTATTTTTTATAGAGGATTACTTAAAAATGGATCAGATTTTTAGATGACCTGGAGAGACAATTAAAATGATCTCATGTAATTCCATAGATGGATAAAAATGCTAAAACTTTTCATTTGGACTACAATTGGCATGTTTGGCTTATACACATCTAAAACCTTTTCCAGATGAAACAGCGGCTTGAGAAATTGCATGTTCTGTGCCAAAGGGCCCTTCCATATAGGCCCTATATTCCACGATCTGGTCCCAGGTTTTCTGCTTTAAACTGGATTATATGAGTCCGCACTGTCAGATAATCTGGGATAAACAAAAAATCTGGGATCAGATCCTGGAATATATGGCATATCTGGAAGGGCCCTAAGAAAGGAGCAGTTAGTGTTGCACAGGAGAGCAACACCCTGATTCTCAAGAAATGTTATTTTTCTGTTGCTAATGGAATTGGAATGTGATTCTTTGTCATTTATTGCCCCTTGTCCTCACACGGCATAGACTACTGCTTCTTAAACTATGTGACCCTAAAGGGTTTCCTTTCTGTTGGGGTCGTGAAAAATTTGCCAACAGTAAATGTTTTGCCACCTACTGGCTCCTTTATACATTTACATGACTCTGTTAGTATCAATGTGCAGCGTTTACAGTGGACTCTGCAGAAAATGCTTCAGCTGTACTCCACAAAAAGGAAAATCAGCATGTTTAGCAAGCCTAGCAAATGCTGATTTGTTATCAGTAAATGCCTGATTTTTATAGCTCCTCTATATATCTTTATAATGGAGGTCACATAAAAATTTACTTGGTAGAAAGGGGTCATGAATGGAAAAAATATAAGAAGCTTTAATAATTTATTTTTTGGCATAGGAATCCCTCTAGAGTAACTAAACGTCAACAGAAACAACACCTATTGTAATCCTGTGATGCTACGATCATCACACTTATTCTACTGTATGGTTTTTTTAAAGAATCTTTTGCTTAATTTTGTGCATTTCGGTGGCCCAATTGTAGATTTTGCCAGCACTGCTACCTCTGAATATCTTGCCTGGGTCAGTTCAGGCCTTTGGCAAGGACGATCTGTCCCTGTTTTGGATGAAGAGAAAATGTTGTCTTGAGAGGGAAAAACAGCAAGGGGAAGTGGAATCATGGAGGGGAGTGGATCTGCCTCTTAAGTAATATGTAGTCAATTTAATCAAGATAATTATATCCCTCAACAGAAAAAAGAGTGGCCAACCCAACCTGAATAAGGGATCTGGAGAATTCACACATTTTTGTGACTTTTGTGTTGATGAAAACACTACCTTAATAGGGATTTTGGAATTTAGTTCTTATAATACTTATATACTGTGGTTTGTATGGCGCAAAGCAAAGCCAATACTCTTATCTAGTCTTGCAGCATAATATACTAGAACTAATTGATCCAGTTCTGCATTAAATCAACTGTGTGCTTCATAAAAGCAAAATTAAAAAGGATAGTTGGATTTTTACATCCAATTTCCGTACTGAAACACCTAGTCCTGAGTCCCCATTTTAAAGCACTGCTGTTGCCAGAAGCAGGTTCCTGAAATCAATTATTATACAAGGTTTCCTTTAAAGAATTACCACTTGTTTAATGTTTGCCCCTGGAAACTGAGCAAGTAAGATATTGAGGTCAAATGCTTTATGGTTGGGAGCAGCAGAAGCACAGGAGAGGTTTTGGATCACACTTTGTGGTTTCTTGTTTATGTCCTTCCGTGTTTACCTAGCACCGTCTATTGCTTGATGATGGTACTGCCCACTAGTATTAAAAAGCACATCTACTTCAGTTTTTAGCACTGCCCTGCCTGGATGAACTTGGCTGCAAAGACTGCAAAAGACGGATGGCATTCTCCTTTGACACTTGGTATACATTGGCTCTGCGCTATACGTCAGGTAAGAAAAGTCAGTTTTCCCTTCATATTTTCATGGGCTAGATGTCTAAAGAGGGAACAGTACAAATCTAAATTTAGCAAGAAGAATAGTCAGGTTTCTACTTGATGAGTCCTATCATGTTTTTAGCGTTTGTGGCTATCTATGCTGTTCGTTTTTGTTTTTGCAGAATATACAGTTTAGTTGGTTTTGGAGCTCACAAAGAGTGTGCCTTTCTTCCAAGGCAATATTGATTTAATCTTTCATGGGGCTCCTCCAGACAAGGCAAATGTGTTGGTACATCACAGTATCCATTGGTATACAGTGTTCCCTCACTTATTGCAGGGGTTAGGTTCCAGAACCACCCACAATAAGTGAAAATTTGCAAAGTAGGGAAACCATATATTTATAAATTATTTTAGTATTTATACACTATTTTAAGTCTTTATCAACCAATCCTTCTCCTCCCGTTGCCACTTGGGCTCCTTTTCTCTCCCTTCAGCTTCTCCTTCCTCCCGTCCTTAGGCTGTAAATTGTAATTTTTTATTAGTTATAATATTCTTTTAGAGTTTATTGATAAACCATGAAACAACGAATCCACAAAAAAGTGAATCGTGAAGTAGTGAGGGAACACTGTAGTGCAAAGGATGTTTCTGTGTTCGTGGCAATATCTGACTAAGAATTAATCTGGCCAAAAAAAAGTATTCCAACCAATTAAGTCAATTTCTTTTCAATTATGAGATATAACAAAACAAAATCTCCTTTTCTAATCCTTTCATTGGTTTTTCTTATAGTACTATAACTGCATCAGTGGGTTGGCACTTCTGTACTGTAACTCTAAGGTTTTTGCTAAGGTTTCAGAAGAGGAAAAATTGCCTTTCACCTTAATAAACCATGCCCTCCTCCCTTTTAAAATAAAAGTCCTTTGGAAGAATATTGGCAAAATTTCAAGAAATCATTATGGACAGTGACCTAAAATAGTAGAATGAGTGGATGTGGAGGCAATAATCCTTGTAGAACCCAAGGAAATAGAAGACCAATCTGTAAAATCACATGACTGGGAACTATTATTTAATTCTGAATAAAATTATTTCCATGAGGCTTTTAAACATGTTTATTATATAGATTGTTGATGCCAAAAGATATTCCCAATGCTCTCTTTGTACCTGGAAAAAATTTTAAAACACTACAACCTTAATATTAGTGATAATTCAAAGAAAAATACAGTGTTTCTTTTCAATGCTCCAAATTTGCTGTTAGGGTGCATCTATACTGTTGAGTGTATGTAGTTTGACCCTACTTTAACAGCCATGGCACAGTGCTACGGAATCATGGGAGTTACCGTTTTGCAAGGTCTTTAGCCATCTCCGGAAAAGAATGCCAAAAGGTTTCCAAACTCCCAGGATTCCATGAGCTATGACAATTAAAAGTGGTGTCAAATTGCATTCATTCTACAGAACAGAGGCATCCCATGTCATCCTGCAGCTTCCAGATATTCTTGGAGTGCAAATCCAGCAGCCCTTGCAAGCATAGCCAGAAGTAAAAAATGCTTGAAGTTGCAGTATATATTCATATACAGTAGAGTCTCACTTATCCAACATAAACGGGCTGGCAGAAAGTTGGATAAGTGAATATGTTGGATAATAAGGAGGGATTAAGGAAAAGCCTATTAAACATCAAATTAGGTTATGATTTTACAAATTAAGCACCAAAACATCATGTTATACAACAAATTTGACAGAAAAAGTTGTTCAATACGCAGTAATGCTATGTAGTAATTACTGTATTTACGAATTTAGCACCAAAATATCATGATGTTTTGAAAACATTGACTACAAAAATGGGTTGGATAATCCAGAACGTTGGATAAGTGAGACTCTACTGTACATATATCTAGACATTTTAGTAAAAAATAAATAAACCCCCCAAACCAGATCAAGTTATTCATGGGTCAATGTGAATACTGAATCTTAACGCTTAGCAGTAAACTCTTAGCAGAACCATCCCCTTCTCTGATTAGAGCGGTGAAAGGCAAGAGCTAAGTCCATCTAAGAGAACCTGAAAGAAGCACTGATCTTGTCTACTGTCTCTGCCATGGCAGCACTTCTGGCCTTTTTGAATACCTGAGCAGGGAAATGACAGTGGCCAGGGATAACTAGTCCTCTGAGTCAGCACTGGTGCTTTCAACTCTCTGCCGACTGGCATTCAACTTATCAGTGTGTCCTATCAAAATTCATAATTTTGGCCCCAAAATCGCCCTCGATTTATATATGAGGTCAACTTATACATGAGTACATACAATAAGTTCCTTCAAGAAATTTAGAATAAGGGTTGGCAAAGTGTGACTTACAGGTCACATGCATCCCCAGGGCCATTTCTGCAGCCCTCGGGAGTTTGTTTGCCCACAAATTCTCGCCAAAGCCCTCTGTGGGCATTTTTGCTGCCCATCCCAGGCACACCTATATGTGTTTGCTTTAATTCTCTTTCACACGGTAGTTTTGAATGACTGCATACCAACTATTTTGATGTCTTTAAATTTCACTCAGTTGTTAATCTAAGCCACTTATTGATTATAACCCACTTTTAGCTATTGAAAAACAAGGATAAGCATATTTTGAATACACAGTATCCTCATAGCTAATGATGACATTGAGGCTGAAAAAATAATGTGGTAAGCAAAAGTTACTTTGTGAGGAGAAACCAAACAAAGCATTTGCTCTTGCTTCAGCACCTAAATGTAGAACAATAAACCAACCCAAATTTTTAGGTCCATTGTTTGAGGCAAAAGCAAATCCTTTGTTGGACTATTTACAGGGGCCTGACTATTCCTAAAAGGCACCTGATCCTATGAGATCTTTGAAGCTAAGCAGAGTCAGCCCTGGTTAGTACTTGGTTGGGAGAGAACCCGGTGCTATAAGCTGTTGCATAAGAAAGAATTCACAAAAAAACACTTCTGAGTATTCCTTGTCTGGGATTCCATCTACACTGCCAAGATATCTTATATACATATAGGTATTCAAAAAACCCAAAAATATAAAAAAATCCAGGACATTCCTGGTCCCAAGCTTTACACATAGGGATACTCTATCTGAAATGCTGTACCTCTTTCTTTTTCTACCAAGTTTGGCTACAGGAACTCTGTCATGTACAAAACAACTAAGCTGAAAAGACTGTTTCCAAGGCATGTCATAGGTAATTGTGACTTGGCAAGTATAAATGGTGACTTCACTACACTTTGCCCAGAGTGGACTTTTCAACAACTGGGGAAGGAGCCCTCTATTTTTATGCCACCACCATTCCTTCAAGGTCAGCTTGGTTCCAAAAATGAAAATGGAATTCACAGAAAAGAATCACAACAGTTTTATGATGCAGGCCCTCAACAAGCAAAGAAAAAACAGGGAGCTTTGTGATGTGGCTCTCAGTGTGGACCAAAACGTTTTTCATGCTCACATCTGTGTCTTATCAGCAGTGTCTTCCCAAGTAAGGAATCTGGTCTCCAGCAATGATATAAAAGCAGATGATGAACTTGTCATGATCATTGACTCCAAGTTCTTGAATGCTGCCTTAGTGGAGGACTTGCTGAACTACTTTTATACAGGGAAGATTGTGATTACAGAGAATAATGTGGAAGACCTTCTAAAAGGAGCCAAGTACTTCAACTCTCAAACACTGAAAAGCCACTGCTCTGACTTCCTCCAGAAGACTCTCAAGAGGAACAACTGCTTCAAGTACCTTCTCTTAGCCACGAAGTATGACCTAAAAGAGATAAAAATTTCAGCCTATGATGGCATCAGAGACAATTTCGATTACTGGGCAGGACCACAGGGCAGAGGAGAATTGATGAATTGCCCTTCTTCCATCTTTAGCAAGCTCCTCAAGGATGAAAATCTTCATGTACAAAATGAGGACCAGATCTTTCTGGCTCTCCTTCAGTGGGTGAAATATAAAAAGGCAGAAAGAGAGAAATCGTTTAAAAAGTATTTGCGTTACGTACATTTATCTGCCGTCTCCACCAAGACACTGCTTTCTGCCTGCCGTGAAGTGTTGCTCTTTACCGACCATAGTGGCCCATTGGCCCAGATAGAAAAAATCTTGAGTGAGCGTAAACAGGGCAATCCCCAAAGCCTGATGCTGAACCAGAGGAAGGGAGCACTAATGGACTCCGTAGTGATTCTAGGAGGGCAAAATCAACAGGGGAGTTACAGCAGTGGGGTTTTTGCCTATATTCTTGGAGAGAACATCTGGCTGAAGCTGACAGAGATGCCTTACAAAGCTGCAGCTCTTGGTGCCACTTCATTGGGTAAATATATTTATGTTTCTGGAGGAACAAATGAGCAGGTAATTGGCCTAAAGACAGCATGGAAGTATGACATGGATACAAACTCTTGGCTTAAGCTCCCAGACCTTCCCATAGGTTTAGTCTTCCACACCATGGTGACTTGTGGAGGAGCCGTATACTCCATTGGAGGAAGCACAGCTCCAACAAAATATATCTCAAGTATCTATAAGTACGATGAAGTCAAAGAGAAGTGGGTTCTTGCTGGGAAAATGAGCATACCTATGGATGCAACAGCGGTAATCACCAAGGGGGACAAGATGATTTATATCGTGACAGGGAGGTGCCTGGAGAATGGACATGTCTCTCGTGTTGGTATGCTGGATTGCTTTGACACAGAAACTCGGAACATGGTGCAGTGCATCACATTCCCCATTCAGTTCAATTACAAACCCTTGTTGTCTTTCCCACAGGAGAACATCTTAAGTGTTCAAAGCCACAAAGAGAGTATGGAAATCAACCTCCAGAATATTAAAATTAATAAGTCCACAAAACTTGTTCCTTTCTTACCCAACAATTATCGCTTGGATCTCTCGCAGGCAGTATGTCCAGTCGGGAATAATGAAGTCTTTGTGTGTGGGGGTCTCACTTGTCGAGCTGACCAGCGTCCCAAGGAAATTTCCATCAATCGGCAAACATACATGTTAGATCAAAGCACAAGGGAATGGAGGTTTTTGGCTCCACCTCCAGAAGCTCTAGATACCCCAGCTTGTTGTACAGCTAAGTTGCCATGTAAGGTGCTCCACAAAACAGTCATAAATTAATCTGGGAAAGCAGAACTCACCCAAATTCTAGCAATAAAGAATGACTGGATCACAGATCAAAGTTGCTTCCTTTTGTCTCTTTATCAAGAATTTTGATATCATAGTATAACCAGGGTTGGATGGCCTGACCCACTTCCCTGGGAACAGCTAGAAATAGGGACTGAAAATGATCATCTCAATTAAACATTCACAATTACATCTTCAATTATTGTATAGACTCGAGTGTAAGCCGAATATAAGCCGAGACACCTAATTTTACCACAAAAAAACTGGGAAAAACGTATTGACTCGAGTATAAGATGAGGGTGGTAAATGCAGCGACTACTAGCAAATTTCAAAAATAAAAATAAAAATAGATACCAAAAAATTACATTAATTGAGGTATCAGTAAGATAAATGTTTTTGAATATTTACATAAAATTGTAATTTAAGATAAGACTGTCCAACCTATGCTTGAGTATAAGCCGACCCGAACAAAAGCCAACCAGGACCCTCCCTCGAGTATAGGTCGAGGGGGCTTTTTCAGCCCTAAAAAGGGCTGAAGAACTCAGCTTATACTCGAGCATATACGGATATGTGATGCGATTTACAATGCAGAACACTCAAGTGTCCACTGGCTCTTCCACATTCACTAGGGTCAAGGACACATAATAACGTCAAAAAAATTTTAAAATACAAATAATAAAAATAACATGAGAGAACACCTCTTTAGGAATCCTTTTTGGTCCTCTATGGCCAGAAATTGACCAAAGAGTTGTTCTGGCTGACCTAGAGATTCATACCAATAACAAATTGTAATGAAGTATGAGTTTTGTATTCATGTTTGTTGTGTTTAACTATGTGCTTGTGGTTTGGTTGGGTAGAGGTGAGACGGCGGCAACCATTTAGTGGCTCTCCTCTGAGGCAGTTGCCATGGTGATGTGGGCGGAGCCATCTGCCGAGGGGAGGAGAAGTGAAGAGGTTTTTAAAAGTGAAGCCTCAGTCTGTGCTCTGATGAGGCACAGGGAAGATTGATTCCAGGTTGATGGGATCAAGGAGACTCAACTGTTCATTTTGAGTTGGTTTCAAATAAATTTGGTGACTTATTTAATGTAGTCTGTGTCCTAGAAAGGCACAGAAAATCTGTGATAGTATATCACAGGGGTGACTGTGGTTTGAAGTCACTGGATAGTCCAAGTTTCAGACTTTGGGAACCAATTCCAGCTGGACTCACAGAGATCCATTGAAGTAACAGTTTAAAAGGAGCAGAGGAAGAAGTTTTAACTACTTTAAGTAAAAGAAGTGATACTTTAGAGAGTTTGATTCATCTCATTCTAGTATTGTAACTGTTAATAAGAATACATCTAAGTGAAACATCTTTTGTAACCACCAAGCTTGTGCCTGAATAAACTTGATATTGTTCTTTTTACATCAAAGCCTCTGTCGTCTATAGACTCCCTCAGCACAATTGTGCAACCATTTTAACACCGAATAAAGTAATAGGCTTCCTCTGAGCTATTGGGTGGTTGAGCACTTTTATAATCTAAAGGTGTCTCTCCACACAGTGGTGGCTGCATTTCCACTAATCGGTAGCAGTTATCTTTTATTATTTGGGACATCTATTCATTATTAATTGGGTCTTCTACGCTACCCTCTTTTACAAATTGGTGGCAGCGGTGGGATAAAGAGATTCCCCCCTGCCTGAAGGAGCCTTAGACGTTCATAGTCCTTTACACAAATTAATAATGAATATTTGAATCTGCTAATGTGGAGGGTTGACTGTGTTTTAAAAATTGTAACTTGAGGTGTACAACATACATACTCACCCACAACTGCCCATCTGTTTTTGTGGCTCCTTCTACCTTGACTTGGTCCCACTGCTGCTACTGTCAAATGAATGGTGGCATACAAAATTGGTAGCCCCAAACATTTTCCTGCCCCTTACCCAGTTCCTTCTTTTGGAAAGAAAAATGGTGTATAGGTGGGGACAGTAAAGTGTGAAATGTTGCCTTGGCACCTTCCAGAGCCATATAAAAGATGCCATGGCTAGCTGTTATCAAATTTTAGAGACAACTGTGGTTGGGCCAGAATCCTACCGCCTCCTCGGTAGGTTGGAGAGACCCAATGAAGATCCCTTTATATATCAGTTTCACTAAGGCGGATGCTAGATTTTCTGCCTTTGCAACTCCATAGAAAATATGCTCACTAAATCCTAACATGTTTTTCTTAGTTAATTGCCAAGCCAGGTTTTGGATTCCATTTTGAAAACAGAGGGGTGGAGTTTTACAACCCCTAGAAATATCCTAGGGTAGTTCACTTTTTCTAGCAACCTCGTCTACTAGATAAGGTTGCATGCTTCATTTTCATTAAAACTGATGTTGGAAGGGACATTATAACTGTATCTAGCCTGCATCCAAGCCCTGTTTGCAGGGCTAGGGGGAATGTGGCTGATTTAGCAGCATTAGCATTAAGAGAATGCTAAGAGTGGACGGGAGCCCTCAGTGGCGCAGCGGGTTAAACCGCTGAGCTGCTGAACTTGCCAACCGAAAGGTTGGCAGTTCAAATCTGGGGAGCAGAGTGAGCTCCTGCTGTTAGCCCCAGCTCCTGCCAACCTAACAGTTTGAAAACATGCAAATGTGATCAGTAGGTATCACTCCGGCGGGAAGATAACGGTGTTCCATGCAGTCATGCTGGCTACATGACCTTGGAGGTGTCTACAGACGACAACAACGGCTCTTCGGCTTAGAAATTGAGATGAGCACCAACCCCCAGAGTTGGACACAATTAGGCTTCATGTCAGGGGAAAACCTTTACCTTTAAGAGTGGACTGAAGAAAGACTTTTGATGTCAGTGTGAAGTAGCCTATCTGTAGTCAACATGCAATAAACAGAGATGGAGTTGGGAAAAGGTAGTTTTGCAACTTAGCCAATCCTTTCGGAGAATTGAACTGTATTATATAAGTCTACTAGCTGTGCCCGGCCACGCGTTGCTGTGGCGAAGTCTGGTGGTATGGGGAATAAAGTATTGAGGAATTGGTGGTAGTTAAGGTCAAGGGTAAAGGTTTTCCCCAGACATTAAGTCCAGTCGTGTCTGACTCTGGGGGTTGGTGCTCATCTCCATTTCTAAGCCGAAGAGCCGGCGTTGTCCGTAGACTCCTCCAAGGTCATGTGGGATGACTACATGGAGCGGCGTTACCTTCCCTCCGGAGCAGTACCTATTGATGCACTCACATTTGCATGTTTTCGAACTTCTGGGTTGGCAGAAGCTGGGGCTAACAGTGGGGGCTCTCTCCGCTCCCCCAATTCAAACCTGTGGCCTTTCAGTCCAGAAGTTCAGCAGCTCAGCGCTTTAACACGCTGCGCCATCAGGGGATATTATTTCCTAAAGGTTGTGAATATACAATATTTCTGATTGGTTTTTTTTGTTTGTTGGAGGCAAGTATGAATGCTGCAATTAGGAAAAATGATTAGGATGTAATGGCCTTGCAGCATTAAAGCCTGGCTGTTTCATCCCTGAGTGAGTTTTTTGTTGGGAGGTGTTAGCTGGCCCTGATTGTTTCCTGTCTGGAATTCCCTTGTTTTCAGAGTGATGTTGTTTGCGATATTTTATGTGCTTCTACTGTCTGTGGCCCTGAGAAAACAGAGGATTTTCCAGACTTTGATGATGGGAATACTTTGTTGGGAGGTGTTAGCTGGCCCTGATTGTTTCCTGTCTGGAATACCCTTGTTTTCAGAGTGATGTTGTTTGCGATATTTTATGTGCTTCTACTGTCTGTGGCCCTGAGAAAACAGGATTTGCCAGACTTTGATGATGGGAATACTTTGTTGGGAGGTGTTAGCTGGCCCTGATTGTTTCCTGTGTGGAATTCCCCTGTTTATTTACTGTCCTGGTTTTAGAGATTATATTGTTCTGCATTATTCTATCCCAGTAATTATTTCATATTAAAGAAGAATCTCACTTATCCAACATTCGCTTATACAATGTTCTGGATTATCCAACGCTGTCTGCCTTTTCATAATCAATGCTTTTGTAGTCAGTGTTTTAAATTCATTGTGATATTTTAGTGGTAAATTTGTAAATACAGTAGAGTCTCACTTATCCAACATAAACGGGCCGGCAGAACGTTGGATAAGCGAATATGTTGGATAATGAGGAATTAAGGATAACCCTATTAAACATCAAATTAAGTTATGATTTTACAAATTAAGCACCAAAACATCATGTTAGACAACAAATTTGTCAGAAAAAGTAGTTCAGTACACAGTAATGCTATATAGTAATTACTGTATTTATGAATTTAGCACCAAAATATCACGATATATTGAAAGCATTGACTACAAAAATGCGTTGGATAAGCGATTGTTGGATAGGTGAGACTCTACTGTAAATACTATATAGCATTACTGCGCATGGAACTACTTTTTCTGTCAAATTTGTTGTATAATATGATGTTTTGGTGCTTAATTTGTATAACGATTACCTAATTTGATGTTTAATTGGCTTTTCCTGAATCCCTTCTTATTATCCAACATATTCACTTATCCTGCCGGCCTGTTTACGTTGGATAAGTGAGACTCTACTGTATATTTCTAATCTTATATTATCTGCTCAGAACTGGATTATATGAGGCCCCTTCTTCACAGCTGTATAAAATGCCCACTGAAGTGGATTATATGGCAGTGTGGAGTCAAGATAATCCAGTGCAAAGCAGATAATATAAGATTATAAATGGGTTATATAGCTGTGTGGAAGGGCCTTGAGTCTACACTGCCATATAATCCAGTGCAAATTAGATAATCCGTGGAAGAAGCCTAAGTGAGGCCTAAATCTGCCTGTCCCCTAACTGAAACCTGGCTGTCCCTTGGTTGCTAGGCAACCAAGTGGGCAGAGATTAGCCCTCTAAACTGGCAGCAATTGGATAAAAACAATTATTGCTCTCCCTCTAATTAGGACTTTATTTTTCTTTTCTTTTTGTTGTATCAACCTTGAGGCGTGGATGATGGGTTGTGTTGTCAAATTTTGAGGTTGGGGGGCCTGTACTTTTGTTGTTTTGTGAATTGCCGTGATGCCATCACTCTTTTATATATATAGATTCTGACCTTCTAATGCAGTTTCAACTTGAAGGCACACACACAGCGTCCTCCCCATCTATATATATAAAAGGATAAAGTTGCGGGCGCAGTGACTATAACAACAAAACTAAACATCCCAGAAATACGAAACTTGGCAACACAATGCAAAATCCTTGCCTCCCGGTTACAACAACACAACCACACCACAAAGCCACAATCCGGACCCACAAAACTCACAACAACACTTCATGACTATAACAACACAACTAAACGCCTCAGAAATACAAAACTTGGCAACACAATGCAAAAGCCTTGCCTCCCAGTTGTAACAACACAACCACACCACAAAACCACACAGGACCCACAAAACTCACAACAACGCATCGTGACTATAACAACACAACTAACCGCCCCACAAATACGAAACTTGGCAACACAATGCAAAAGCCTTCCCTCCAGGTTGTAACAACACAACCACACCACAAAACCACAATCCGGAGCCATAAAACTCACAACAAGGCATCGTGACTATAACAACACAACTAAACGCCCCAGAAATACGAAACTTGGCACACAACTAAACGCCCCAGAAATATAAAACTTGACAACACAACGCAAAAACCTTGCCTCCCGGTTGTAACAACACAACTACACCACAAAACCACAATCCGGACCCTCAAAACTCACAACAACGCATCGTGACTATAACACAACAAAACGCCCCAGAAATACAAAATTTGACAACACAACGCAAAAGCCTTGCCTCCCGGTTGTAACAACACAACCACAACACAAAACCACAATCCGGACCCACAAAACTCACAACAACACATCATGACTATAACAACACAACTAAACGCCCCAGAAATACGAAACTTGGCAACACAACACAAAAGCATTCCCTCCCGATTGTAACAACACAACCACACCACAAAACCACAATCCGGACCCACAAAACTCACAACAATGCATCGTGACTATAACAACACAACTAAACGCCCCAGAAATACAAAACTTGGCACACAACTAAACGACCCAGAAATACAAAACTTCGCAACACAACACAAAAGCCTTGCCTCTCAGTTGTAACAACACAACCACACCACAAAACCACAATCCAGACCCACAAAACTCACAACAACGCATTGTCACTATAACAAATACAACGTTTGACAACACAACTCATCCACCTCCCCAATCCCTACATTCACACTTGGCCTCCAAAAAAACAATTACAATAATAACAATGACAACAACGACAACAATAAGAATCAACACCATCACAGGCAAGAAACAGCCAGGCACTGAGGCTGAGAGGCCAGTCAGTGCTACACTGGGCCTCCAAAAAACAATACAGTAGCATCTAACTTATCCAACCTTCATAATCACTACAACAACAATAATAATAAACACCTACACAGGCAAAACAAAAAAAAGACTATTGTACCGCAATAAAAATATAAACCGCACTCAGCAGAATCAGACATTACGATTAACAACAAACCAAAGACAACAGGGATCTCAAGCAATTATCAATCAACACAAAAATTGAAAAAAGTAACAGACTTCAAATACTACTACTAATGTGAGTATGAAGAAGGGTGGAGGTCACAGCATCAATACAACCTAATGTAGACTGACCAACACCACCAGACTAAGCCACAGCAACGCGTGGCCGGGCACAGCTAGTATTATTATATAATTGAAACAACACTCTTAGTATTCAAGAGTGTTTTTTCAATTAGATGTATCCTGCCAAGAGGCTTTCTTTGGTTCATTCATTCATTCAAAACACGGACATGTGTTCTTAAGTAATGCACACTTTTCTTAGCAATGGCTATTAAGGTTAAGGTCCAGACAATTGAGGACAGGGGCATTTCATTGGATTTTGGGCTCTATGGTGCTCAACATTTTTACTGCCCTATTCTTTTTGTTTAACAAGTGTCTTTTATACAGCAGGAGACATGTTATACAATGTTATACTACATGCAAAAACTATAAATATATTTTATGGCAAAGCAATACAAAGGTTTTTCAAAGCAGAAGCATATAATTATGCTAGTATTATGTAATGTTACTCAGTTTTACTCATAGCTTCAAATCTGAGTCTCTGATTTACTGGAATACTGTTCCTATTAAGCTTCCTATGCAGTTAAGATGCCCGATAGGAGTTCTGCTCATAGTTAAAATTCCAGGTTTAGATGTACTATAATTAAATTATTTCTCTGCAACCACCCTTTTTCTGATTCAGCTGTACACTTGTTTTTCAGAACAGATCCCTACTTGGCTCAAAAAGGCTTACTCCCTAAAGGGATATTTACAGACTTACTTTACCAATGATTGAGGCTTTGCTAACTGACAATTAAATCGAAGGCCATTTTATTTAATAATACTTCTCCAGAAAACATTGATAGCCCATGTGTCATAGTGGTTTGAAAGCTGGATTAGGACAAAGCAGTCTGACAACACTTTTAATTACCATGGCTCAATGTTCTGGCATCACGGGAGTTGTAGTTTGGTGAGATAACTACACTCTTTAGCATGGAAGGCTAAATGTTTGCAAAATTACCATTCCCATTAAAATGGTGTCAAGTCGCATTATTTCTGCAGTGTAGATGCATGCCAGAATTCAAATCTTCACCCAGGGCAGTTTGACATAGACAAATACTGAGGGCTGGAACCTGCATCAAAAACAATGGTTTTTGAGCTCCTTAACGGTGGGAACGCATCCCTACTGTCCAACTGCACCGAAGCTGGTTCAGCGCCACTGAGTAGGAGCCTCCGGTGGCCTAGGGGATAAAAGCCTTGTGACTTGAAAGTTGAGTTGCTGACCTGAAGGCTGCCAGGTTCAAATCCCACCTGGGGAGAGCGCGGATGAGCTCCCTCTATCAGCTCCAATCTCTGTAGATCTCAGAAAGCTGTTTCTTGATTTAAGGTGTTGCCTTGCTGGCTGATATCAGAACAGAGGACTAGCCAGAGATGTCAATGCCTTGGTCCTTTCATTATTGGCTGCTACTTCCCGGCAGATGTCAGGTGGTGCAATACAGGCTAAACAGTATAATTTCTCCAGTGGTGTAGGGCGTAGACATCCTGTTATAATGTGGCATGACTCATGAAAAGACACATCCACTGATTTAACATGGTGAGATGTATTCCACACTGGGCATGCGTATTCAGCAGCAGAATAGCAAAGCACAAGGCAGATGTCTTCACTAGGATAATTCAATCTGAATTATGGAGTCAATCTGAGTGCACATAACAATTCAGGGAGGAGGGAGTGACTAGTTCTTAGAATGCTACCCTCCCCCCAAACAGTCCTTGAGGCCTTAAAAAGAGACATATCCTTAATTTTTAGAATGCTGTGGTAACAGAAGAAGAATGGAACCATCCTAAGGCAGAACGATACTTTGAATTTGTTTTGAAATATCTTATGGACATAATGGAATGATCGCAGAGTTATCACTGAAACAGCTTCTTTGCTTAATTTTCCTAACTTGCCATATCCTGTGTAAACTAACGGAGGATGACGTCTGGATCAAAAGGAGGCTATTTTCAGGGAATCTTTCAAAATTAAAAATGGTTCTTGACTATTGGGACATTTTTCCATCTCGAGTCAAATGAGATCTAGGTATCTCAAGGTTCAAGTTTATTCATCACTAGCCAACCAGGCTCTTGCATGCAACCACAGAAACAAACCAATATCATACCCAGACATAAATGAATCAAAATAGTTGAACTGGCAACAAAAACATACAAAATAGATCTGACATAGTATCTTGTCACGTTAAAAGGTTCTCTCTTTGTCAGGCCTAAATTGACACACTTGGCCATTCAATATCTAGCAGCTAAGACAGTAAGTTCATTTCGTTAGTTTATTCAAGGAGCATGACTTCTAAGAAAGTCTATTACTACAACAGTGATTTAATTTTACTCTGGCGCCCTCTGCTGAAGCAAATATTTAACAGTCTTTTTTAACTGGCCATAAATAGAAGAAAAAACTATGGCAAACACAGACTAAATTAGATTAGATTATATTATCTTGAGAATGTGGTTGCATCTCAAGATAATATAATTTATATATCATATCATAATTTTAGTTTATAAATTAAATACGGGTTTTTAAAATAAGGTATCTCAATATCTCAACACAAAATATTAATTACTTACGAAATGCTTCTCATTCAAACATTTGAGGCAAAAATAAACATAATACAAGAAAAATCTAACAAATATACCTATAACCAAAAAACAACTGCTAATCCCAGAATGCACCAATTAAAACAATGGGATCTTGATAAGACAAGTCTACTTTAGCAAACTAGTCATAGGTTTTAGGCCAGAGCTTTCTAACCTTCAGGTCAGCAGTTTAGCTGGCACAAGGGTTTAACCCATTGCACCATGTGGCTCCTAACCAAAGGTTAAAACAACCCCTTATAAAAGATACAGACGCGTACGTAAATTGTAATAACAAAATGGATGGGGACACAACAATAGCATGAAAACCTTTTATATATTTATATATATGATTTGTAATAAAATAACATACATTTTCAAGATTTTAGTTGTTTTGCACATCACACCCACCAACACACAGGAGCTGACACACTGTTGTGTTGCAACATACCATTTGGAAAACTCTGTTTTAGGTCTGTAAACCCAGTTATGGAATGCCCATCTGCTCTGAAAAATTGCCATTATTAAGTTTTGTGATTAATTCTAATTCCTTGGGGATCATTTTTCTATTCAAATCCAGTTTATTATTGTTAAGCTGAAATACTTCCATTCATCTAGTGGCACTATGCCAGTCCCCTTGTCAAAACGCTTTTACAAGCTGTTATTACTCACAATAAGCCAATAAATCATTCACATATTGCTGTAAACAAAAATGAAAGCAAACACACAAATTATATCATTACTTTTCAAGTCCTGCGTTTATGTAACAGATAAAGGATTTAAATACATTTCAAGTTGCACAGTTTTTTTGGATACTGTAGAATATCAACAGAGTAAAAGACAGTAACAGATTACGTTGTAGAGCTGGGAAATATCTTTTTTAGACTACAATTCCTGCAGTCCCTCTGGAGGTTCCTGGAACTTGTTGTTGCTGTTTTGTGCCTGTAAGTCATTTCTAACTTATGGCAACCCTAAGACAGGGTTGTTTTAGCTAGATTTGTTCAGAAAGGGTTTACCTTTGTTTTCCTCTGAGGCTGTGATTTGCTTTAGATCACTCTGTGGGTTTCCATGGCTGAAAGGGGATTTGAAGCACTGGTCTCCAGAGTCACAGTTCAATACAAAAACCACCACTCCACAGTGGAGAGAGGAAA
This sequence comes from Anolis carolinensis, assembly GCF_035594765.1. Classification (NCBI taxonomy): domain Eukaryota; kingdom Metazoa; phylum Chordata; class Lepidosauria; order Squamata; family Anolidae; genus Anolis; species Anolis carolinensis. The sequence continues at coordinate 202,471,335 of NC_085842.1, forward strand.
TAAATAAAACCAGCCATGTGTAACAGGAGTTCTACTTCCACAATTCTTCTCTCCTTCTCCCAGTCTGCTACCGAGCACAATTCAAAGTGCTGGCTTTAGCCTATAAAGACCTTAACGGTTTCGGTACCTATCTGAATGCATCTCTCTCTATGAACCATCATGGAGGTTAAGATCTTTTGGGGAGGCCTGCTCTCAGTCCCACTGCCTTCACAAGTACAACTGGTGGGGACGAGAGACAGGGCTTGCTCAGTGGTGGCCCCTCGGCTTTGGAACTCCCTCCCCAGTGACATTAAATCAGTGCCCTCCCTCTTGGCCTTCAAAAAGAAAGCAAAGACATAGCTGTGGGACCAAGCCTTTGGTCAGTAAAGTGATGCAGTGCAAGAAATGAAGAGGGAATATTCGCAACTGACAAGTGGAATAGCTTTGGTTTACGATTTTGGATTATGTGATTTTAATGTTTATACTAAGTTTTAATTCTATGTCTTAATGTCTACATGTTTGCTTATGTCTCATGCTTTAATATGGTTAATAGTTTTTAATTTCATAGAGATATGTTATAGTTTAGATATTGTGCTTTGGTTTTCACGTGTATGTTTGGCATTATTATGTTGGAAACCGCTTTGAGTCCCCACTGGGGTGAGAAAAGTGGTATAGAAATGCAATGAATCAATAAATAAAATACACACTTAGATCTAATCTAATGGTTCTCCTACACCTCTCTAGAACCCAGGGTTCCGTCCTGAGCCCGGTTTTGTTCAACATCTTTATTAACGACTTAGATGAAGGGTTAGAAGGCACGAAGTTTGCAGACGACACCAGACTGGGAGGGATAGTTAACACTCCAGAAGACAGGAGCAGAATTCAAAACGATCTTGACAGATTAGAGATATGTACCGAAACTAACAAAATGAAGTTCAATAGGGACAAATGCAAGATACTTCCCTTAGGCAGAAAAAAATGAAATGCAAAAATACAGAATGGGGGACACCTGGCTCGACAGCAGTACCTGTGAAAAAGGACAACAAGTTAAACATGAGCCTACCATGTGATGCAGCGGTGAAAAAAGCTAATAGGATTTTGGCCTGCATAAATAGGGGTATACGTCTAGATCCAGGGAAGTCATGCTACCCCTCTAGTCTGCCTTGGTCAGACCACAATTCTGGGCACCGCAGATGAAGGGAGATGTTGGCAAACTGGAAAGTGTCCAGAGGACGGCGACTAAAATGATTAAGGGTCTGAAGAACAATCCCTATGGGGAGCGGCTTAAAGAGCCGGGCATGTTTAGCCTGCAGAAGAGAAGGCTGAGAGGAGACATGATAGCCATGTACAAATATGTGAGGGGAAGCAATACGTGAGGAGGGAGCAAGCTTGTTTGCTGCTGCCCTGGAGACTAGAACGTGGAACAATGGCTTCAAACTACAGGAAAGGAGATTCCATCTGAACATTAGGAAGAACTTCCTCACTGTGAGAGCTGTTTGGCAGTGGAACTCTCTGCCCCGGACTGTGGTGGAGGCCCCTTCTTTAGAGGCTTTTAAGCAGAGGCTGGATGGCCATATGTCGGGGGTGCTTTGAATGAGATTTTCCTAGGTCTTGCAGGGGGTTGGACTGGATGGCCCGTGAGGTCTCTTCCAACTCTATGATTCTATGACTCTATGAACCTATATTGTAGGTGCAGAAGAAATGGATGCAGAACATTTCCTTTCCACTAATAGAATCAGTTATGTCTGCAGAAAACAAAAGCGGATCCTAGGCAGGGTTAGCTTGAGCTTTCATATGAGAAACACAAATGCTGTACCAAGCTCACACCAACTAAAATGTTAATATTTCCCTTTTAGGAACTGATTAATACACAGCCAGAATGGAAAAAGAAATGGAAAGAAATAAGTTGGAAAATGGATCCCATCTCCAGTTCTTTATGGAAAAAAAGACTCCACCAAAGATCAGCAAAACAGCAGTGATAAAAAGCCAGCTGAGGAAAAACTGTTCCTGTAGCAGGGAAAGAATGAAAAAAACAGTCATGGACTTTTTCCCTGTGTTACAGTGGCTTCCCAAATACAAGTGTAAAGAGTATATTTGGGGAGACATTATGTCAGGCTTGGTCATCGGAATCATTTTAGTGCCGCAAGCAATAGCCTACTCCCTGCTAGCAGGCCTGAAGCCAATATACAGTCTTTACACATCTTTCTTTGCCAACATTATCTACTTTCTCATGGGCACCTCCAGACACGTTTCAGTGGGCATTTTCAGTTTATTAAGCTTAATGGTTGGACAAGTTGTTGACAGGGAACTGCTGTTGGCAGGGTTTGACCTCAACGATGATCCTCATGAGGTCACTGGTGGCAGAAATCCTTTGAATGTCACCGTCCACAATTTAACCCTCGGCACAATGAGCATGGAATGTGGGAAAGAATGCTATGCCATTGGGGTGGCTACAGCACTGACCTTCCTGGCTGGAGTTTATCAGGTAATGTCCTCCTCTACCACTTTCCAATACTTAGGCATTTGTTTATGTATGATGGTTTATATTTTACTTCTGAGAAAGAGGGTTTTTCAAGGTGGCAGTAGAGGAAAAGAAGAAAGAACTGCTGTTTCATTTGTGTTTCTTTTTTTAAAAAAAGGGATTTTTTTCCCATGTCAGGAGCAACCGGAGTTGCTTCTGGAGTGAGAGAATTGGCCGTCTGCAAGGACGTTGCCCAGGGGACGCCCAGATGTTTTGATGTTTTACCATCCTTGTGGGAGGCTTCTCTCATGTCCCCGCATGGAGCTGGAGCTGATAGAGGGAGCTCATCCGCGCTCTCCCCGGGTGGGATTCGAACCTGGCAGCCTTCAGGTCAGCAACCCAACCTTCAAGTCACGAGGCTTTTATTCCCTAGGCCACTGCAGGCTCCTGGCTAAAAAGGGGATTAGATTAGTGTAACTTATCATACATTCTTCTATGTATTTACGGCATATGATGCTAATAAACAATGATCTGGGAGAAGCTGCATCTTTATTTAGTGTACAATTAGCCCTCCATATCCATTGATTCTGTATCCATAGATTTCACCTGTCTCCACATTCCAAAAGGTAATGCTTGATTTTGCTATTTTAAACAAAGGGCACCATTTTATGATGCCGCTATATGCAGGGTGTTTGAAAAAGAACGCCCTAGTTTTAATGTACTTAAAACTAGGGAGTTCTTTTTCAAAACACCCTGTATAATCAGCAGCCAGATTACTAAGACTCCATACAGGGAAAGAACCACTCCCATGTTACAGCAGCTCCACTAGCTGCTAGTCCACTTCCAGACTAAATACAAGTGCTGGTCGTTACCTATAAAGACCTAAATGGTTTGGGTCCAGGCTGTTTGTCTAATCACGTCTCCCTATATAGTCCATCTCTTGCACTGCGGTCAGCAGAGGAGGCCCTACTCTCAGTCCCACCCCCGTCACAAGCGCGACTGGTGGGAACGAGAAAGGGGGCCTTCTCCATGACTGCTTCTTACCTCTGGAACTCCCTGCCCAAAGAAATAAAAATTGCCCCCACCCTCCTCTCCTTCAGGAAACTTTTGAAGACACACTTATGCACTTTAGCGTACAGAGAGGAGGAGGACTAGCATAATTTAATTAGCACTTTACAACTGCTACGGTCTATTTTAATCCACAATTAATACCAAGTTCTGTTTACATTTTAGTGGTTTAACTGTCTAATATATATGATTTTTTGTGTAACTGTGTTTTTTGTGCAATCATGCTTTCTTTAATGTTTTTATGTTTTATTACTTTAATCTTAATTTTATTTACTGTTTATTATGCATTTTTGTTGTGTGATCTTAACGATAGTATTGAATGTATGCCTTTTATATGTATGTAAACTGCCCTGAGTCCCCATGGGGAGAGAGGGCAATCTAGAAATAAAGTATATTATTATTATTATTATTATTATTATTATTATTATTATTATTATTTATTTATTTATTTATTTTTTTAGAAACGCAACAAGATGAGTCCACAGCAGACACTCTGCTTGCTGTTCTATTGGATCACATGTCGGACATTTCCCAAGTGTCTAGGACTGTGTGATGTATCGGCGAATAATGAGTGCAGATCCCAGTAACATGGCCTTCTGCAGCTGGCAGATAGTAATTTTGTCAGCGCCGATTGTGTTTAAGTGCAGGCCAAGGTCTTTAGACACTGCACCCAGTGCGCCCATCACCACTGGGACCACCTTGACTGGCTTGTGCCAGAGTCTTTGTAATTCGATCTTTGAATCCTATTATTATTATTATTATTATTATTATTATTATTATTATTACAGTAGAGTCTCACTTATCCAACGTTCTGGATTATCCAACACATTTTTGTAGTCAATGTTTTCAATACATCGTGATATTTTGGTGCTAAATTCGTAAATACAGTAATTACTACATAGCATTACTGCGTATTGGTATCAACTAAGGGGTCCTGGAATCAAATCCTAGTGGATATCAAACATTTGGTGGGAGGGAGAAGAAATTCAAGAAGGCATAAAGATAGGAGAGACATTCTGTTGTTACCCAATGTTTCTCTTTCCCACTTGTTCTTGTTTTTCTTCCAGGTTCTAATGGGAATCTTCCACTTGGGCTTTGTGTCGATGTATCTTTCAGAGCCAGTACTTGATGGCTTTGCAACGGGTGCTTCAGTAACCATTCTAACAGCTCAGGTTAAGTACCTTGTTGGCATCAAAATCCCTCGGGCCCAGGGATACGGTGTCTTAATCACCACCTGGGTTAATATTTTCAGCAACATTTCCCAGGCTAATGTCTGCGATGTGATCACAAGCACGATATGCATCACAGTGCTGGTCACTGCCAAGGAACTAGGGGACAGATATAAGGACAGGCTCAAGGTTCCTCTTCCTACAGAGCTGATAGTGATTGTGATGGCAACACTGGTTTCCCATTATGGACAGCTGAAGGAAATGTATGGCTCCAGTGTTTCAGGCGAAATCCCCACTGGATTTATTCCTCCCCAGGTGCCCAGCTTGACTCTCATGCAGAGAGTTGCTGTCGATGCCCTCCCTCTTGCCATCGTTGGCTTTGCCTTCACCATTTCACTCTCAGAAATGTTTGCCAAGAAATATGCCTACACGGTCAAGGCCAACCAGGAAATGTTTGCTATCGGCTTTTGCAACATCATCCCGGCTTTCTTCCACTGCTTTGCCACTAGTGCGGCCCTGGCAAAGAGCCTGGTCAAGGCATCGACAGGATGTCAGACACAGGTATCCAGCTTGGTGAGTGCTGTTGTGGTGCTTCTGGTGTTGCTTTTCTTTGCACCCCTCTTTTTCAGCTTGCAGAAGTGTGTCCTGGCATGCATTATCATTGTCAGCCTAAGAGGCGCCCTCAGGAAATTCAAAGACCTTCCGCAGCGATACCGCCTAGACCGAGTGGATGCCCTGGTGTGGTGTGTTACCATGCTCTCGTCTGCCTTGATCAGCACCGAAATGGGCCTTCTAGTTGGGGTTGTGTTTTCAATCCTGTGCATAATCGGCCGCACCCAGCGCCCTCATGCTGCCTTACTTGGGCAGATTGAGAATACTGTCTTCTATGAAGACGAGGAGGAATACACAAACCTCCTGCCTGTTCCAAGGGTGAAAATATTTCGCTTTGAAGCACCACTTTATTATGCAAATAAAGATTTTTTCCTCAAGTGCCTCCACAACAAAACGGGGTTTGACCCTACGATTGAAATTGCCAGGAGAAAAAAGGCCAAGAAGAAAGGGCAGCCAAATTCTCACAAAGGACTTGAACATGGAGATACAGGTTTATCTCTTGTCACTAAACCCAGAGACATTCAGGCCATCATCATTGACTGCTCTTCCATTCCATTTTTGGACACAGCTGGTGTGAGCGCATTAAAAGAAACATTCAAAGACCACCAAGAATGGAAAGTCACGGTTCTTCTGGCTTGCTGCAGCCCCTGCGTGATAGCTTCCCTGGAAAGAGGGGGCTACTCAGCCAGTGCAAACAAAAACATGCATGAACTTGTGTTTCATAACATACACAGTGCTGTCCAATTTGTAAAAGAGAGGAAGACTACAGCAGACGATTCAGTTGTATAGCCCAGGGTCCCCATATTGTATCTTCAATAACCAGCAGTTGTGAGGATTCAGCATTCACTGCATTCATGTTGTGGCCTTCAAAATGTTCAGACTTAGGATCCTACTTGAATCTCAACATACACTATGGATCCTATTCTGTTTTTTAAATAACATTTTATAGGTACTCAGTGGTATAAACATAACATGAGATAATGTAATCGTAAAATGTAGGTACGATGAACTGTACAATACAAGTGGATCCAGTTTAGACATAATATGACATCATTGTTGAATGTTACAAGAATGTGCCAAGACTAGCCCATGACTAGTGTCCTCCTAGCTCTTCCCTTCCAACTTTTTGGTATCCAGAGTTCAGTACAGCAGTCCACGAGTTACAAACATCTCACTTACAAATGATTCTTATTTAAGAACAGGGGTGAAACAACAGGAAGTGAGAGACATCTACCCTCAGGAAGGGAAAATCATGCCTGGAAGAGTTATCATGGGGAAAGGGTGTCTCCACTGAAGATATTAACAATACTTGTTTCCACAACAAGCCATTTTTTTTCCAAAATCCAATTATTACAGTGACAGAAAGTGAGGGGAAGTCTTCTGAACAGGGCACAAACAGCAAAACAAACACCACTTTGTGATATCCAAAGTGTGTGTGTGTATATATGTGTGTGTGTATACACACACACACACACACACACACATATATATGGCTGAAGTTATATTTAAAAATGTACCTGTTCAGCTTAGGAACAATCCTATAGAATCTATTTTGTTTGTAACTTGGGGGCTGCCTCTATTAAATGAGCTGGAGCTTCTCTCCTCAGTGCTAAACAAATCAGTTTCTCTGTAGTTCCAAACCTAAGAAACTGTTGTTTAATCAAAGTACGGTCAGCCAAAACAAATCTGGATGAAAATATAGAATCTAATTGATTAATTCACCATAACCCATTTTTCTATTGCCATAGCATTCTTTCATGTTACAGCTGAGCCAGGCCACATTGTCCCAGTTCTCTTTTGAATAAAATGTATATCAGTTTTTTAAACTCTCTCGCTCCTGTGTGTATGTGCAGATCACTAAATCACTTGTTCCTTAATCAATTTCATCATGCAAGGTGATTTATACCTATGTACGCTGATGCGCATTATGAGATCTATTCCAGAGTAATAATAATAATAAACAACTTTATTTATACCCTGCCACCATCTCTTCGAAGGGACTCAGAGCACCTCACAGAAGCACTACAAGTGATTCACATAAAATAAACAATAGATAAATATATAGACTATGACAACCTAAATTTACAACAGCAAACATACATAAAATGACACATAATAAAAAAATTAAAAATTCATAAAATGCAGCGGTGCCTGCAGATAAAACTGGCTGTCTTAAATTAGCAATCCAAGTGCTGGAGTGAAGCAATCACGAAGTCCACACGGCTAACCATTAAAATCTACTCAAGGTCAAAGGCCTGTCTAAAAAGCCATGTTTTTAGACTAGACCGAAAAGCCTGGAGAGTGGGGGGCTAACCTAATATCTCTAGGGAATATCTCCCAGTTTTGCTCTTAATTCACATCGTTATGTGAGTTCTCACCGTGTGTCATTTTAAACACTGCATTTTCAAGATGCCTTCAATCCACATTAAGGGGTCAGTGTAGATGTATCCCAAGTCCTCAAATGAATATGGAAAAGCTAAAGCACAAGAATTACAATGGCCCTGCCTAAATTGAATGCAAAAAAATCACATGCCCACAAAAAAGGACATCAGCCTTGTTTCCTGTTGCTCGCTTAAACAGTCACTAAGCACACTGAAAGTAGAAGGAGAAAGAAGTAGCAACAATAACTCCTGCTGAAGACCTCTCAGCTGAAATATATAATAGCTTCTCCAGTCCTGCAGAGGTGCAATATATGAATGGAGCAACTATTTTGCTACCCTCATACTAGGTTTTAAAGGCTTTCAAGAAATATGCATACAGTCTCCCTTCTGCCCTGTTCCTCCAAAGCTCAGTGAGAAGTCAAGAGCAACCCCATCTTAGGGTTGTTGTATGTTTTCCGGGCTGTATGGCCATGTTCCATAAGTATTCTCTCCTGACGTTTCACCCACATCTATGGCAGGCATCCTCAAAGGTTGTGAGGATCTTAGCCATCTCCTGCGCCTGAAAATGGGGGAAGCAGATGTTCTTCCTGAAATATCCAAAGTTTGTGCAGGTATGTGTTCTGCCTGCATTGTCAAAATCACTGAAAAGCCTTTCAAGGCCAGGCCAGACTAAGGCCACAGAGCTGTACCCAAATTTAGAGACAGGATGTATGTTCTCTAGGCCAGGGTCCCTTAGTACTCGATCTAGGACAACATTTGGAAAAATTACATTTTGGAGTTGACTCTCCATATCCACAGATCCCATCATCCATGGCTTTGAAATATTAAAATTAAATTCCAAAAAGGAAATCTTGATTTTGCAAAGAGGGAACACCATTTTACTATGTCATTATATATAATGGGACTTGAGATCCATGGATTGGGGCCAAACTGCAGCTGGTACCAAGAGCTAACTAGGCCTAATCAGAACTTGGAAACCATCAGTTACAAGCCAGTTAGGTGCTTATGGTTTCCTTTTCAGTTCCTTCTGATAACAGCAGCATAACAAAGTGACATTTCAAAATTAACATGATGAGAGGGAACAAGGATGCCCCTTTTGATCCTGGTTACTTTTAATTTTGAATAGAATGTTTCAATGTTTGTGCCAGTCATTTTCAGGAGGGGAAATTCACCTGTTTTAGCACAGAAAAGGCAATTTGAGCGAGTTGGGGGGGGTGTGTGGTGAAAACAGCTTTGTAAGGAGCACATGCAGCCCCAGGGATAGCCTTTCTCCATCCTTCATGTAGAATCACCGGGCGTTTGCTGCTACATTGGCCCTTAGAACAAATTCCTAAGCTCAGAAAACAGAGTCCTTCCCATTTGCTGGGCTTACAGATGCAGCAATCTTGTGAAAGGAAACACCACAGATAAAGAAATGGTTAGGTTTTGTTTTTTAACTTAAGAACACCTCTCCAGAAATCTCTAGATCTTCCAGCATGACTGGAGGACATTGACCAAAGTAAGGAGGACTTTCAGACTCCTAAAAATGATATTTTAAAATAAATCCAGCAATAATTATACATGCAAACCTCAAAAACGCAAACGTGGAGGTACAACTGTACTGTAATTCTAAGTGTTTGTCTTTTTTTTTTTTTAACCAGGCTCCAACCCCACATTTCTGGGATTCTAGTAGTAAGGTAAAGGTAAAGGTTTCCCCTGACGTTAAATCGAGTCATGTCTGACTCTGGGGTGTGGTGCTCATTTCCATTTCTAAGCCGAAGAGCTGGCGTTGTCCGTAGACACCTCCAAGGTCATGTGGCCAGCATGACTGCATGGAGCGCCATTACCTTCCCGCCGGAGCGGTACCTATTGATCACATCTGCATGTTTTCGAACTGCTAGGTTGGCAGGAGCTAACAGCGGCTGCTCACGCCGCTCCCGGGGTTTGAACCTGGGACCTTTTGGTCTGCAGCTCTAGTAGACATTCTACTAGGATTTCTAGTAGAAATGGAGAACTCCAGAAGTCTATCTGCTCCTATCTTCAAGTAAAACCTGCCCTTCCCACAACTGAAACTCCAGGGGAGATAAATATATGTGATGATCAGGAATTTTTTCAGGGGAATTTTTTCATGTCAGGAGCAACTTGAGAAACTGAAAGTCGCTTCCAGTGTGAGAGAACTGGCCGCCTGCAAGGACATTGCCCTGAGGATGCCCAGATGTTTTACCATCCTGTGGGAAGGCTTCTCTCATGTCCCTGCATGATTAGCTGGAAGTGACAGATGGAAGCTCACCCCACTCCCCAGATTCAAACCACCGACCTTTCAGTCAGCAGTCCTGCTAGCACAAGGGTTTAACCCAGTATGCCACTAGGGGCTCCTTAGAGGAACTAATATACAGTTCCCATTTTTACATATACAGTAGTTTCAGGATGGACTCCATAGCTAGATAACCAACTTAAAAGAACAGATGTGATTAGCTTAGGAAACAGGACTGTCAAGTCATCCAGACAAGACCAGAAAGAAAGAGCAAATTATTAAATACACAATATTACTTACCCAATTTGAACAAGTTCCAAAAGCCAGTGAATTCTTATTTGTCTGATGCCCTTGTGTGGTACAGAAGAAATGTAAGCCAGATTAATTATCTGGTCTTTACTGAGATCAAACAGATCTGCCTGGCTGTGTGGCAAAGGAGGGCTGAAAAGATGAGGAAAAACAATATTAATAATTTACACAGTACGGGCAATCCCTGAGTTACAGACATTAAATTCAACTTGTAGTTAAGAATGGTGCTGAGACCACAGGAGGTGAGAGACATCTACCCCTTTAAGGGAAATTCACTCCTGAAAGAGTTATCATGGGGAAAAGGTGTCTCTGCTGAAGCTTTACCAATCCTTTTTTCCACATTGGATAATTGGACTTTTTCAAAAGTCAATTATCACAGAGACTGAAAGTGAGGTAAAATCTTCTGAACAAGGGCACAGACAGCAAAACAAACATTACAGGGATATTAACCCAACTCTATGCTATCCGGTGTGTGCGTGTATACATATACATACATATACATATGGCTGGAGTTAGTTACACTTAGAAATGTACCTATTCTAACTTACATATAAATTCAGCTTAAGATCAACCCCACTGAACCCATCTTAGAGTTCAAATCCCTTTCTAAATTATTTCCCCTATCTTTACAGCCCCTTTTCAGACAGGTCAAGCAGATGAGAGACATCATCTTGTCTAAATGTAAGTAGAAAAGTTATTTTAGGGTAAGACATCCCCTAACTTCCACAACTCATTCTGCAACAGTGCAATCCAATACATCAGTAGTTCTCAACCTGGGGTCCCCAGATGTTTTTGGCCTACATCTCTCAGAAATCCCAGCCAGTTTACAAGCTGTTAGGATTTCTGGGAGTTGAAGGCCAAAAACATTTGGAGATCCCAGGTTGAGAACCACTGCAATACGTGATTCCTCAGAAGTAACTCTGCTGTATTCAATGGGGCTTACTAAAAGTTATATCCCATTTGCAGACAAAGTCATACCACTATGCAAATTCTGCTTTTTTGCAAAATAAACATTTTACTGTTTTCTTAAGCAACCTTTATTTTTTCTATGTTACAATTATTTAAATAAGAATACTCTCCATTGAAACATGAATATGCTGGCCCATAAATGTGCTAGATTATGAAACATGAGAGGTAAAAGGCATGTATTCTATTTCAGGGCTACTCAAATTAGTGGTCAATGCTGTGTATTCTATATCAAGTGTCAGTAATTAGCAAGCCTACATGTAAGAAACAAACCATTATAGTCAGTGGGTACAAATGGACACACTGCATTTACCCTGGCTCACTAAATAATAGCATTGTTGGTCCCTACAACAGGTTGCTTGGAAAGTGCTAATTCGTATACAGGCAGTCCCAGAGTTAAAACATCCGACTTATGACTCATAGGTGAAAAACAGAGAGTGAGAGAAATCTACTCCTCAGAAGGGAAATTCACTCCTGAAAGTTATCATGGGGGAAAACTGTCTCAGCTGAAGCTTCATCACTAGTCCTTGTTTCCACAACAAGCCATTGTTTCCATTTTCCCAAATGGACCAGATTCTGCCAATACACAGCAGACAAGCTACACTTTATCCTTTGGGTCCCTATGATTCTCATAGTTGCAGCGTATTTCTGTGGCTTTTGGAAAGACATCATTGCAATGTATACCTGCCTGCAGTTAAGTTTCACAAAACCAGTGGGATTTCTGAGCCAACAGAAACTACTGTTGGCGGAGTGCTATTTCAATTTCAGTATTCGGTATGCTCTGCAATGGGAATTATGACATCAACCTGCATAAAATGGGTCCTTTGCACAAAAGGAAACACAGAATCTGAAGAGCCAGAAGGGGCCACAAAGGCCATCTAGCCCACCCCTCATCATGAAGGAAAGCGCAGTTTACTCAGTTTTCCAAACATTTCAAGTCGGTGACATGTCTTGTTTTGCAACACAGTAATGTAGTTTTGCTAGTGAACTAGAGGTTAAATCAGGCATGGGCAAACTTCAGCCCTCCAAAACACCTGGAGGCAGGCCTCTACGGGGGTTAAAAAAATCTGGTTTACTCATGAATTTTAACTGGTTAACCAAATCCCCATGCTAAGTCTATGAAATGCAAAAAAATAAGAGTCCCTCCAGAACTGCAAGCACTATCTCAAGCAAATATATTTTTTTTATCTTAAAAAAGAAATTTTTACTTTTTTAAAAAGAAAAAAAGCCCCACAAAATCATGACAATCGAGTTGGTTACTGTATTTGTATGTCACAGTCTGTGTTTTGGGGGAAATAACAGAAATGGTTGATTATTAATTTAAATCACACACCAGAAATGAGACTAAAAATCAGGCTGGAGGGCGGCAAAAACAGTCCACAGGGGACATTACCCAAAATCAAAATATAAGCAGCCCTGGCTGGATTAAAGGGGGGATTATCACACAGGACCCTGGGCACCTGGATGTAGAAGATCAACGGATAGTTTTGACTGGGCTCTTGAAATTGCTGGTGGTCTGAAGCTGCAACTGGTAAGCCATACGGTGGATCTTGAATCCATAGTCTGGGCACAAACTGGTTGTCAAGCAAATATTGACAATTTATTCACACTGTCATTACTTGCAGCAATAGCCAGGCCTGTAGCCAGCGAGGGTATTAGGGGTTCAACACCCCCCCCCCAAATTTTCTGGCTACAGCCTTGCCTGGAGGGCCAAAGTTTGCCTATGCCTGGGTTAAACCAACCCCTTATATGGGTTAGGGACACAGACATCAATTGTAATAATGAAATCTATGGGGATACAACATCTCTTTTGAAAAACTTCCATTTATATATACAGTAGAGTCTCACTTATCCAACATAAACGGGCCGGCAGAACGTTGGATAAGCAAATATGTTGGCTAATAAGGAGAGATTAAGGAGAAGCCTATTAAACATCAAATTAGGTTATGATTTTACAAGTTAAGCACCAAAACATTATATACAACAAATTTGACACAAAAAGTAGTTCAATACGCAGTAATGCTACGTAGTAATTACTGTATTTACAAATTTAGCACCAAAATATCACGATGTATTGAAAACATTGACTACAAAAATGTGTTGGATAATCCAGATCGTTGGATAAGTGAGACTCTACTGTGTTTAAAATACAAGATTTATTGCTTATTTCACATAGATTCACAGGTTTCTTATTATGGTATATTCATGCAGCAAACTTACACACTGCACTAATATATTGCAATAGAGTTTGGAAAGCTCTGCTCTAACTACTCTTCTGTTGTTGTTGTGTGCCTTCATGTTTCAGACCTATGGGCTTTCTTGAGAAGATGGGTTCAGAGGTTTGCCATTGCCTTCCTCTGACAGAATGTGACTACCCACAGTTACGAGAGCCCCATCTACACTGCCATATTAATCCAGTTTCTACACCTAGATCTTTGAACTGGTTTATAAGGCAGAGTTGATTCATATAATCCAGTTCAAAGCGGATCATCTGGATTCAGAAACTGGACTATATGACAATGTGCAAATAAATGTGTTGTCAAAGGCTTCCATGGCCATAATCACTGGGTGGCTGTGAGTATTCTGGGCTGTATGGCCATGTTCCAGAAGCATTCTCTCCTGACATTTCACCCACATCTATGGCAGGCATCCTCAGAGACTGCAAGATATGTTGGAAACTAGGTAAGTGGGGTTTTTATATCTGATATGTCCAGGGTGAGAGAAAGAACTCTTGTCTGCAGGTGGCAAGTGCAATTGATCACCTTGATTAGCACTGAATAGCCTTGCAGCTTCAAAGCTTGGCTGCTTCCTGCCTGGGGGGAATCCTTTGTTGAGAGGTGTTAACTGGCCCTTATTGTTTCTTGTCTGGAATTCTCCTGTCTTCTGAGTGTTGTTCTTTATTTACTATCCTGATTCTAGAGTTTTTAAATGCTGGTAGCCAGATTTTGTTCATTTTCATGGTTTCCTCATTTCTGTTGAAATTGTCCACATGCTTGTAGATTTCAATGGCTTCTCTGCGTAATCTGGCATGGTGGTTGTTAGAGTGGTTCAGCATTTCTGTGTCCAGGTTGGTTCATCAACTGCTCTGCTATGTCTGACTTATCTGGTTGAGTTAGTCTGCAGTGCCTTTCATGTGCCTTGATTCATGTTTAAGGACAATGCTGTGTTTGGAGGTCCCTATGGAGACTTGTCCACAGCTGCATGGTATACGGTAGACTCCTGCAGAGGTGAGAGGACCCCTCTAGTCCTTTGCTGAATGTAGCATTTATTGGATTTTCTTAGTGGGCCTGTAGATAGTTTGTAGGTTGTGTTTCTTCATCAGTTTCCCTATGCAGTCAGTGGTTCCCTTGGTATATGGTAGGAATACTTTTCCTGTGGGTGGATCTTTGTCTCATGACTTGTTCTTGGCCTTGTGAATCTTCTGATGTCTGTGGTGGAGTATCCATTGGCCTATAGAGCCCATTTTAGGTGGTGCAGTTCACCTTAGAGGTTGGGGGGGTTCAGAGTTTCTTTTTTGCACGGTCTGCCAGGGCTTTGACTGTGCTTCTTTTTTGACTTGGGTGATGGTTGGGGGTTTTATGAAGGTATCTCTCCACATGTGTAGGTTTTCTGTAAACTGTGTGGCGCAACTGTTGATTGGGTTTGCGGATGACTAGGACATCTAGAAATGGCAGTTTTCCTTCCTTTTCTTTTTCCATAGTGAATTGGATGTTTGGGTGGGTGCTGTTGAGCTGGTCCAGGCACTTGTTTAGATCTTCCTCTCTATGGCTCCAAATGGTGCACCTCCCAACAAAAAATTCCCCCAGGCAGGAAGCAGCCAGGCTTTGAAGCTGCAAGGCTATTCGATGCTAATCAAGGTGGCCACTTGCAACGTTCACACTTGCCTCAAACAGACAAAGATTTCTTTCTCCCACCCTGGACATTATTCCACAAATATATAAACCCCACTTGCCTAGTTGCCAACGGACCTCACAACCTCTGAGGATGCATGCCATAGATGCAGGCGAAACGTCAGGAGAAAATGCTTCTGGAACACGGCCATACAGCCTGGAAAACTCACAGCAACCCAATGACTCCTGCCATGAAAGCCTTCGACAACATTTTCCCGGTTGCTTTCCTCCTCCTCCTTCTTCGATTCCTACCAGAAGCCGGTGCTTTCCCAGAAGTGCTTCAGCTCCCTTTCTGCATGGGAGGCGTCCACATTGATAACAGCTGCAGCCTCCAGGCTCACTGTCCCCATTAAACACAAGAGCAGAAAGGAAACCCATCTCCTGGGAGGCTTCATGGGAGTCAAACCCAATTAGAAGAGTCCTCAACCCCGGGCTCTACTCCTCAGGCGCTTCCTGGCAGCCTCCATGTCTCATTCTCTGTGGGGGGGGGGATCACAGGGGCATCCCAACTCGTATCCCCCATTTCCTGGGGTCAAAAAGCATAGTTTACCACCCTCTGGGGCCTTCCTTAAGACATCTCTCTGAAAGAACAAGGTTTGGCTCTGAAAACTGCTCTTGTTTTGCCTCCAAATTCCGATGGAGGGTTTAAACACCCCCCTCTCCTCCAGTCATGATGGTCTCTTCCTGCTTTCCTACTACCGTGAGGCCTCCCCTCGGTGCTACTGTAATTCAAACGGCGGCCCGCTAGCTCTTTGGGCCTCCAACTCCCAGAAGCCTTAGCTAGCTTGTTCAATGGCCAGGAATCCTGGGAATTGGATGAGATGCAAACAGATAAAGGGGCGGGCCTTAAACCCTGCACGTGCTGTGTTTTGGCCTTCTCCGGATAGACCAATCAGCGCGCTGCCACTCCCTCTCCCCGTCACCTGATTGGCCACTCCAGCTATCTTCGACGAGAACGCCTCGCCTCCTAATCCCGCCGCGCGTTGTGATTGGTGGACCCATCAGGAAACGCTTTTGAAAAGCCTGGCGCTCGTCGTTGCCCTTCAGTTTGAGTTTTGGCGGCGGAGGTGGTTGTGGTGTTGGATTTTTTTTCCTCTCTGAGGCGACGAGTTTTCAGATGCCGAGGCCGGTGAGCGAAAGGTAAGCAGATATGTTTGGGCTGGAGGAGAGGAGCGGTCTTCTATCTCGCTTCCCGTAAAGTGGAGGCACCCTGGACCCCCTTTGCCTCCGGGAGGCTCTTTCCAGAGGACAACATGCGTAGGCCATTCCCCCCAAATAAGATTTCTGCCTCCCCAGTAAGTTTTTCCTCTCTCTCCAAAGCTTCCTTTCCTCAATAACGCTATGTAACAAAATTTGAAACATTTTCCGTTCCTGGTTGGAAAGAGTTACTGTATTTCCTATTTAATTGTGTGGTAGTTACGTTGAAAGTACAGTAGTTGTTATTCTCCAGAAACTTCATTTTTGTGGCTGCCACAAACTATATTGAATTGATTGAGATTCTATCAAACATTCATTAAAACTTATAGCAAAATATGCTGCAGATGTCCTGCAAAAACAAAGTTTTTGCAGTTTAATAAATTTTTCCATGTTTGTATGACAGAACCAATTGGGAAATGACATTTATAACCCAGGAACAAACATTGACTTACCTAGTGTTGTTGACGGCTTTCATGGCCGGGATCAGAGGGCTGTTGTGTGTTTTCCGGGCAGTAAGGCCATGTTCCAGAAGTATTCTCCTGCCATTTTGCCCACATCTATGGCAGGCATCCTCAGAGGTGTTAAGGGTGAGATCCACTCCCTTGTTCAAGGAGCTCCATTGGCTGCCGTTTATTTTCTGGTCCCAATTCAAGGTGCAGACCATCACCTATAAAGCCCTAAACGGTTTGGGACCCACCTACCTTCGTGACCGTATCTCCTATCATAAACCTGCCCGATCCCTTCAATCGTCAGGGGAGGCTCTCCTGTCACCACTGCCAATATCTCAGGCCTGCCTTGTGGGAACAAGGGAGAGGGCCTTCTCTGCTGTGGCCCCCCGATTGTGGAACTCATTGCCCGGTGAGATTAGGCAAGCCCCCACACTAGCAGCCTCTAAGACCTGAAAACATGGCTCTTCCGTTGTGCCTTTGGAGAGTAATCACTACATACATCCCTTTTGCTGCTCTCCTTCAATATTTGTCCTCCATATCGCACCGCCACTTTATGACTCTGTCCTCTGTGGTTTTTACTCCTACTTCCTTTCTCACCTCGAGTTTTAATCTAGTGTTCATGTGGCCCGCCCATGGTTTTATTGTTCTTTTGATCTTGTTTAATGTAGTGTATATTTTCTTTTATTGTGTTGTTTAATGTGCTATGATTTGTTGTTCTATTATATTTTGTTATATTGTATTGTTCTGGGCATGGCCCCATGTAAGCCGCCCCGAGTCCCCGTTGGGGAGATGGTGGCGGGGTATAAATAAAGTTTTTTATTATTATTATTATTATTATTAACATGGCCTTACTGCCCGGAAAACACACAACAATCCTATTGTCTTACCTAGTGTAATCTTTACCATTGCGTGGATGTGTTTAGTTGACTTTCTGATGGTCCTGCTCCATCAGTATTTTGACAGGTCAACAACAACCCTATTGCAGTTGGACAAGAAAGCAATTAGAGATCAAATCTTTGAGATAGATGGATCTGATAACTTGCAGGCTAGTAAACAGGTTTCCCCCAATAAAGAGTGACCAATATTGCCAACAATATCTCCAAGATGTAATATCTGTAGTCCTCAGGAAAGCATTTACAGCAGTGGTTCCCAACCTTTTTTTGCCCAGGGACCACTCTCCAACATTAGTACCAAAAGAATTACCAATCAGTTTTTGGTCAATTTTAGATTCGATTGGGTTATTTGGTGTGCTGGTTTAACTGTAATGGATAGACCACATCAGCTCTAGTTTCTGATACAGAACATATGCCATCCAGTAGTCATCTTCTGCTTGCCCACAGAAAACCATATTTAATAATCTAGAGCTGATGTCTATTCAATGCAATGTTCAGCTCTGTGGAAAGGAGAGGACCGGGCTGTGGCACAGGCTTGAAAGCAAGCCAGCTGCTACAAGTCAACAAATCACTCTGACCAAGAGGTCATGAGTTCGAGGCCAGCCCGGTGCCTGCGTCTTCTCTCTGTCTCTGTTCTGTGTCATGGCATTGAATGTTTGCATTTATGTGTGCAATGTGATCCGCCCTTCAGCGGTGAGAAGGGCGGAATATAAATGCTGTAAATAAATAATAATAAATAAAGAAGAGGAAATATATAAAATAAAGAGGAAGGAGGTTCGTGGACCAGATTTTTATTCTCGTGGCCCACAGGTTGAGTACTGCTTATTTACAGCTTTGTGCTTCCAGACATTGCCATCAGGCTGACTAGAGGGGAGATATAGAGGGATTCCGCATGCTCAAAAACTTTGCATTTGTGGGTCGGGGAAAGAGAAAATTTAATACACTATATATTGGCCTTTGCATAATGACCCTGGAAACAATCTCCTGGGAGCCTTTCTGGAAGAAAGGGCAGCATGGCAACACTCAACAGTTATCTGCAACCTGTTAGTGGACATTTCCCAGTTGTAGGATATTTCAGCCTCTTTTCAAGCATAGAGAGGCACTGAGCTCATGACATGAGTTAAAATACTTCTGGCTGTGGTGCATAACCCTCTCTGATTGAAAAGAGGCAGAAGTGTCCTCAAAGGAGGGAACTCTGAACACGGGCCAGCAAATCATGTTCAGAGCTCTTTCCTCTTATCTCACTTTACTCACATCTTTACAACTGAAAAACAGGTGGGATGGGAACCATCAAAGTTTCCCATCCTGTTTCATTGCCCAACCATCAGCAGTCTCTTGTATCCTATGGGGTGTGATGCAGAACAATAGGATCCCATGGAAAGAAACAACTTTTTTGGCTCAACTAAACTGACGGTTTAGGTTTGTGTGGGGTCAGATCAGGTCACAAAACATGCAAACACTGATCCACATTAAGCCAGGGAAAGTTACTGACTGCAGTTGTAAAAGCTCCAGCTAGTTCCCAAGTAGTCAGCTTCATCTATGTTGCCTGCCATAGACGTCAGGAGCGAATACTTCTAGAACATGGCCATACAGCCCGGAAAACATACAACAACCCTGTTCATCTATGTTGCTGCTGGCCGCCTACCTTACCCTGGAGACTCTTACCCTGTGGGTGTTGCATGACTTTCCTGGGAGGAAGAGAGGATGGACAGTGATGCATAGAGGAGCCAGATGGCAGTGTGGTCTTCCTGCTACTGCCAAGGTAGCTCAGAGAGTGACCTGAAGCCAATTTCTTGGATGCCAATTCCAGACCACTTTATTTGACTTTGTAGGAAAAGCCTTATGGTAAAGCCATTATATACACTTGGATTTTTTCTTATTAATTGTCCTCTTTTTCTTGCTTAGCCTTTGCTAGATCTGTTTTTATATTATTGCTGCTTCTGAGACAGTACAAACACATAGATCAATTACAAATAACAGAGTCGCACTTATCCAACATAAACGGGTCAGCAGAACGTTGGATAAGTGAAAATGTTGGATAATAAGGAGGGATTAAGGAAAAGCCTATTAACCATCAAATTATGTTAGTTTTACAAATTAAGCACCAAAACATGTTTTACAACAAATTGACAGAAAAAGCAATTCAATACACGGTAACATTATTTAGTAATTACTATATTTATGAATTTAGCACCAAAACATTGCAATGTATTGAAAACATTGACTACACAAACATTGTCTGCTAAAAGGCAAACTGTGTTGGATAATACAGAATGTAATGAAGTACAAATTTTTGGTTTACAAATGTTATGTTTAATTGTGTGTGTTTTAGAAGGGTAAGTATTACCGTTGCTGCTCTCAACACTCAGAGGCTGGTTGCCATGGAGAAGTGGGCGGAGCCAACTGCCATTTTGCTGAAGAAGAGCAGAGTTTAAAAAAGAGAGCCAATCTGTGCTCTGAATGAGGCACAGGGAAGACTGATCCTAGGTTAAGGGGATCAGGGAGACTCAATTGGTCATTTTGAGTCAGTTTAAAATAAGTTTGGTGACTTATTTGGTATAATCTGTCCTGATAAGGAACAGAGAGTCTGTGATAGCATATCACAGGAGTGACTGTGGTATAAAAGTGGCTGAAGAATAGGGTTAACTACCTTAGGTAAAAGAAGTAATATTTTAGAGTTGATTCATCTTACTCAAGTATTGTAACAGTTAATAAGAATACCTCTTTGTGAGAAACATCATTGTAACCACTAAGCTTTGTGCCTGAATAAACTTGTTTTCTCAACATCGAAGCCTCTGTCATATATTTTGAACCAAGTACGCTACCATCTAAAGTAAATAAAAGAAGAAAGGAATAAAAAGTAAAAGGTCTCCTCCCTGAGTCTTTGGTGGCTAGATCATTTCAATTGGTGGTTCCATCTTTCCAAATTGGTGACAGCTCCTCGTAATTAAGATCCTTTACAATTTGGTGGCAGCCATGGGATAAAAAGATTCCCCCCTGCCTGAAAGAGTCTTAGACGTAATAATACCTTTACAGTTGGATAAGCGAGACTCTACTTTTCATTTAATTTCAGAAATGACTGCTTAATTTAAAGAGATCTGGAAAGTGAGAATGAAATTTCTTTAGGACTGCTTGGAGCTAAAATAAAAATTTTAAAAGAGGATAATGCCACAGGGCTTCCTAAATGAAATCTATTTGTGCAGGGCCGGGCTGTGGCGCAGCTGGCTAGTAACCAGCTGCAATAAATCACTACTGACTGAGAGGTCATGAGTTCAAAGCCCTGGTCGGGTTAAGCCCCTGACCATTAAATAGCCCAACTTGCTGTTGACCTATGCAGCCCCGAAAGACAGTTGCATCTGTCAAGTATGGAAATTTAGGTACGCTTTATGCGGGAGGCTAATTTAACCAATTTACAACACCATAAAACTGCCATCAAAACACAAGGAAAGGAATGAGGAAGTACAGCCACTAGTGGATGGTGAAGCAACAGCTCCCCCTGTGGCCGGAATCGTGAAGTTGGAAAAATGTTTAATGCCTTTGTGTCTGTCTATACTGTATGTTGTTTGTCTGTTGGCATTGAATGTTTGCCATATATGTGTTCGTTGTAATCTGCCCTGAGTCCCCTTCGGGGTGAGAAGGGCGGAATATAAATACTGTAAATAAATAACAAAACTTGGCACTTATGGGTACATTTTTCACATCTTAAAGGTACTATAAGAAATGTTTGCATTTTGGAATACTCTGGGTACAGATGTGTGCTTTGTCTTACAGAAATACACTTCTGTCAAATGTATAAAGGTCCAGAACATATTATTTAGCTCAGAGGAGGTAGAAGATAGATCTGTGTTGGTTGGTAGATCTTTTGGTAGATTTTGGAGTGATTTGCAATGGATCATAAAGAATTATTTGGTTCGGTCATTGTCATCATCTCCACTACCACTGTTAACAATAGCAACAACAAAATCACTTCCTCTATCCTAAACGATTCCACATAAATTAAGAACTCTTGTGGTAGCCAGGGATGGATTTGTATATGGAACACTTTAAATGGAGTCTATACCCAGAGGTGTTCCAGATGTGACATAAAAGTTCAGTTGGCCAGGTTTGGATCTCTTTGAGAAAGGTCACAGCTAGACAGAATACAGAGAGAGCCAAATGTAGGTTTTTTTCTTCCTTTCCTGTGTTAGCAAGCCTCCTTCCCCATTCCTAATGAGATTGTTTAAGGCAGTGATTCCCAACCTGTGGGTCCCCAGATGTCTTGGCCTTCAACTCCCAAGAAATCCTAACAGCTAGTAAATTGGCTGGGATTTCTGGGAGTTGTAAGTCAAAACACCTGGGGACCCACAGGTTGAGAATCACTGGCCTAAGGTGATAAGGAAGGTAGAGGGGAAACAATTGCACAGCATGGGCCACGGGAAACTGGTTCTTGAAGGTTATACACATGACCACAACAGTCAATGTGGATCTTCTCGCACAGGGCCAGGTTTATCACTTTGGCCCTAAATGGCTACAGTTCCAATCCTGGAAGTTGAAGGAGGGCATGCTAAATTATTACAGATACTCTACAAAGATGTGAACACTATCTTGCCATTAGGCAGAACTCAATTAACCAAACCTATGAGTATACCTTTGGATTGTTTCGCAGGAGGTGCAGGTGCAAATAGTTGGACTGCCTCAACCTCTTGGGTTAATTCCTGCTAGAATTCCTCCAGGAAAACATTGGACATTATAATTTTTCCTTTTTCTGGGGCATTTGTCTTTTTGGCTGTATTGCTGACTGGCCTTCTAGGGCTTGTTTCTTAACATGGAGACACTGTAAAATCATTCTTTTTCTGGACTTAGTTGGAGGAGCAAAACTGGTCTGCAAGAGTTTTGTCCCTTATCTTGGGGACATGAGAGAAGCCTCCCAGCAGGGTGGTAACACATCTGGGCATCCCCTGGTCATTGTCTCTGTAGACAGCCAATTCTCTCACACCAGAAGCAACTTGACTCAATTCGCTTCTGACATGATAAAAAAATCCCTTATCTTCTGGGAACACAGTTATCACAAGTAAAAGCAATTGCTACTTTGTATAGAATTTCATCATGACTGCTAGCTCCCTGGAGCTTCTAAGCAATAAAATGAAGAATGCAGAGGATGTTTTTATATTAAATATTCTAAGTCGATCAAACACTCTATTTAATTGGTGTCATTTTCTTTATGTACCCAATATCCAAAGTTGAAATTGCACCGTCACTTAGATTTTAGGCCCATACATCTTGGTGACAAAGTACATGTTTCTCATTTAGAAGTCTCAGATTCCATACACATAAAAATAATCATGATAGTGTGCAAACTAAAGTTTAGCTGGACTCTTCAAACAAGATTTCTTTAAAAAGTAGATTTGTGGATGGAAAATCTAGCTGATGAAGATTTGAAATTGTAATAATTTTAGTCTTAACACAGTATGTAGCCAAGAGGTTTCAGGCATTCAAATTAAGATCCACCAGATATTGTGATTGTTTATCTTTGTCATTCCAAAAGTTCTATGCAACCTAAAACAATTAAAATCCTCCCTTTCTGAAACTATATTCCTATTTCTGTGCTTAGCAAAACATACATAATCCTTGTTGCTGGAATACAGAAATAGAAAGAACCCCGACAGTTTTGATATTCAGTAATATGGCCTTTATGACATCAGTAGAAGCTAAACTGAACAAGATTCAAATGCAAAAGAAAATGGCTGTCTGAATCAAATTAAGCTATCAACTTGGAATTACTCATTTGGTGTTTTCTATTTAATTTTCGTTCAGTGAGGTTTTGGCTGCCTCACTGGTGAACAGTGTGACTCAGGCCCTGGGAAAACTGCAGAATTTGTGGGATGAAATGGGCATCAGCAGAGAATCGCAAATGGAGCGCATGCAGGCAGCGAAGGGGCACATTGAGGTATGGAAGAAAGAGTATAAATATAAAGTAAAATAAATATGCTATTTTTTATTTCTAAAATCACTAGAATGTATGTAATGCCTAGAATACAAGTCAGTGAATATCCTGTGCCCTTTGCACCCTTCAAGATACCAAGAGTTCTGGTCCTTTCTTTTTTTTGCTGTTCCCACTGTAATACTTAGTACTAAAATACAAACATTATACTGGCAATAATATTTGTATTTGAATTCTTACCCTTCTACATATTTTGGAAAGATTAGTCAAGTTGAGGAGGGGGAAACAGTACCCATGTTCTTAATTTAACAATTGATGTAGTATTGCTGTTAGGTAAGTTATGAATATGTACTACATTTGATCTTAAAATATGTGGACATTTTTGTATGGGTTCTGGACAGACTCTTTTGAACGAAATGATTGAAGAGGAGAGTAATATGAAAGAAAAAATTCAAAATGACATCGAAATGCATAAGCATCAATTGGATATCCTCAGGCATGAACTAAGGCAGGATCCGTATAAGGCAAGTTCCTTCTCAATTGTTTTGTCTTGATGATTACAATTGTATTAATTTGACAGACTGAGGCTATCATCAGTCTTTCTTTATAACCTGTTCTCCACACAGAACTGTTCTAGATTACATTGCTTTTGAAAAATTAGAAGTCTTGCTTTACGCTTTCAAGCTCTTTGGCTGAACTTTGGGTTTTCATATTATAAGAAGAGGAAAATATTATCTTACTTAGACAGATATTACTGATCTGAGAATATGTCTGTCTGCCTGCCTTGTGCGCTGCTGTAGCTTTCTAGCTGATTTGTGTCAACTGTACTCAACTTAATTTCAGCCATTAAAAACAAGGATGAGCACAAGTTTCTTAGTCCTGTATTTTTCCTCCTACTCCAAATGTGTTGTTGAAAGCATTCATGGCCAGAACCACTGGGTTGCTGTGAGTTTCTGGGCTGAATGGCCATGTTCCAGAAGCATTCTCTCCTGATGTTTTACCCATATCTATGGCAGGTATCCTCAGAGGTTGTGAGGTTTGTTGGAAACTAAGCAAGTGGGGTTTATATGTCTGTGGAATGTCTTGAGTGGGAGAAAGAACTCTTGACTGAGGCAAGTGTGAATGTGAGATCCTCTCACCTCTGCAGGAGTCTACAATATACCATGCAGCTGTTAACAAATCTACATAGGGATCGTCAAGCTCAGCGCCCAAATACAAATCAAGGAACATGAAAGGAACTGCAGATTATTTCAACCAGAGAAGGCAGCCATAGCAGAGCACTTGATGAACCAACCTAGACACAGCATATTATTTGAGAACGCAGAAATGCTGGACCACTCTAACAACTACCATATCAGACTACACAGAGAAGCTATTGAAAGCTACAAGCATGTGGATAATTTAAACAGAAAAGGAGGAAACCATGACAATGAACAAAACCCAGCTATTAATATTTTAAAAACTCTAAAATCGGGACAGTAAATAAAGAACAACACTCAGAAGACAGGAGAATTCCAGACAAGAAACAATCAGGGGCAGCTAATCACCTCCCAACAAAGGATTCTCCCAGACAGGAAGCAGCCAAACTTTGAAGCTGCAAGGCTATTCAATGCTAATCAAGGTGTGTTTTTTCATATCAGGAGTGACTTGAGAAACTGCAAGTCGCTTCTGGTGTGAGAGAATTAGCTGTCTGCAAGGATGTTGCCCAGGGGGCGCCTGGATGTTTTGACCATCCTTGTGGGAGGCTTCTTTCATGTCCCCGCATGGAGCTGGAGCTGATAGAGGAAGCTCATTCGCACTCCCCCCGGGTTTGATTCGATCCAGCAACCTTCAGGTCAGCAACCCAACCTTCAAGTCATCAGTCCTGCTGGCACAAGGGTTTAACCCACTGCACCATTGGGAACTCCATAGCTAGTCAAGGTGATCAGCTACAACATTCACACTTGCCTCAAACAGATAAGGGTTCTTTCTCCCAACCTGGACTTACCACATATATATAAACCCTACTTGCCTAGTTTCCAACAAACCTCACAACCTCTGAGGGTGCCTGCCATAGATGTGAGTGAAACGTCTGGAAAACTCACAGCAACCCAAGGCATATGTGTTTCGAAAAGAAAGCAATGACCTCCCTAGATTTTTCCTATTCAGCAGCTCTTTATATACTGTAAATTGAAGAGTGAGCAGTCTTTCTGTTAGTAAGTTTTTGCTGCCCTCTGATGTTGTGCTAATCTTTAACTACACAGTCCCTTTATTAAGGAGTATGTGAAAAAGTGAACTGTGGATTGATGGATCCCATTTTACACTCTCTCCCACTGACATCTATATATAAAAAAAATGTAATGTGCATTTTTTAATGGAATAAACAAAACCACTGAACCAAATCACACCAAATTTGGCCACAAAAGACATACCGTGTTTCCCCGAAAATAAGACAGTGTCTTATATTAATTTTTGCTCCCAAAGATGCTCTAGGTCTTATTTTCAGGGGATGTCTTATTTTTCCATGAAGAAGAATTCACATTTATTGTTGGACAAAAAAATGAACATTTATTATATACTGTACAGTAGTTGTCATCACAAACCAGACAAACTGTGAATCCTATCAAGAATTTCTTATTACTACCATTATTTCCATGTATATGGTACATACATTTATTGATCCTGCATGCTCTGGTTTTCTGTTTGGCGGGCATGCTTACAAACAAACTTTGCTAGGTCTTACTTTCGGGGGAGGCCTTATATTTAGCAATTCAGCAAAACCTCTACTAGGTCTTATTTTCTGGGGATGTCTTATTTTAGGGGAAACAGGGTAGTTATCCAAAATATCTCTTTCAAACAAAAAACTAGAAAAATAAAGTCCAAATTAGAGGATGGGGAAAAACTGTTTTCCCCCCTAAATGCCAGTTAGAAGGGTATGCTCTGCCCACTTCATCTTCTGGCAACCCACTCAGCAAAACTGGGGCTCAGGGCCTCTTCAGTCAGGCTTCTTCCACACTGCCTATAAAATAGATTATCTGATTTGAACTGGATTATATGGCAGTGTAGACTCAAGGCCCTTCCACACACCTATATAACCCAGAATGCCAAGGCAGATAATCCACAGTATCTGCTTTGAACTGGATTATCTTGAGTTCATACTACCATATAATCCAGTTCAGTGTGGATTTTATACAGCTGTGTAGAAGGGGTGTCATATAATCCAGTTCTAAGCAGATAATATAAGATTATAAATATAATACATAGTAATTAATGTGGTATAATAATACAGAATATAATCTCTAAAATCAGGACAGTAAATAAAGAGCAACACTTTGAAAACGGAAATTCCAGAAAGGAAACAACCAGGGCCAGCTAACACCTCCCAAAGAAGGATTCCCCCAGGCAGGAAGCAGGCAGGCTTTGAAACTGCAAGGCCATTAAATGTTAATCAAGGTGGCTAACTGCAGCATTCATACTTGCTGCACTGAGACTATTAATTGCTATTCAACCTGGCTTTGAAGCCATGAGGCCATTCCGTCCCATTCAACCTGGCCAACGAAGGATGCCCCTATGTAGAAAGCAGCCAGGCTTGCAAGCAGCAAGGCTATTCAGTGCTGTTCAATCTGGCCAAAAAACCATTCGCCTAGAACGCAAGTACCCAGCCTTCCAAGCAGCAAGCCTATTCCATTGTATTCCAGCTCACCAAACAAGGATTCGCATAAGAAAAAAACGGCCAGGCTTTGAGGTTGCAAGGCTATTCACTGCTATTCCACCTGGCCAACAAATAATTCCCATAAGCCACAGCAATGCATGGCCGGGCACAGATAGCTTCCTATAAATGTCTGACACTGCAAATAAATGCTGGTTACTTGAGCAATCATACATTCTACTAATATCAAGAAAAGTTTCTGACAATTGCACTTGTAGTGACACCTTGTGTGGAAGCATGCATATTTCCATCCTTTATTCTTGCAAAGAAATGTGTGTTTTATAACTGTTGGGAGATTTTGTTTTCCTCCCATTTTTACTGGCTTTCCATGCTGGCCATATGGGAAGATACATATAAGCTTCAGCAAGCAAGCCATCATCCACAGGACACAGATAGCATGGGCCCATAAATATAAGCTTCTATAGCAGTCTTAGGCTTAACAACTTCCTTGGTAGACATAGCCAGCCAAGAATTTTGTGCAAGTGCACAAATGGGTGGAATGAGTTATCTCTTTCACAAGTTTGTTTGGTAGAAAGCTTTCTTATTTTAACTAGTCTGGTAAGGGGAAGGAAAACCAGGCTTATATGCAAGGCTATGCTATCCCATTGAGCTTGTTATGTGGAGGAGGATCTTGATAGTAGTTTGGCAGCAATTTTCAATTACGATTCTCCATATCTAACAATTTATTGCATTCAAGGTTTGATAAGACAGTTACTGTCCTGTCAAAAAATTTTGACTGTTCAAATGCCAAAAACATTTCAACATAGTTGTAGCTTGCTCAAGCATGATTTCTGATCAATCAATACTGCATTTCTTATACACTGTATTGGCTGTGTGTCTCTGTAACTTTGTTAACTTACAGGTTGATCCAACGTTAACCATCCTTCAGTTAGAAAAAATGCTTCGTTTGACTTTAGAAGATGCTCATGAAGAAAAAAACCAAAGGCTGACAAAACTGAAGCAACTGCAGCAGGAAGAGCAGGCGCTGTGCACAGAGCTTTGTGCAACCCCCTACTACATACCCACAGGCAGCATTCCAAGTAGTTTACAGCTTCAAGAATTAAAAGAGCATATTGAGAAGCTCTCAGAAACTAAGGTACTATACTAAGTTTATCTCTGTGTTAGAAAACATAAATATGATTTGTTTTTTGGAACTTATATTTTATTTGTTAAACAATAGTTTTGTTCACCAAATAATAATTTTCCATTATACATAATTTGCCAGTCAGATACTTTGAAATTAATTTAACACATCAAGTTTCAAAAAAATCCAGCTGTTAAGCAAGGGAGGTGTTTTTATGCAGAGCTTATAAAACAGTTACAGATTGTGTCAAGGACAGAACGCCACAAGATTCAAAGTAACAGAGTTTATTAGATTACAGAACTCAAAAATGCCCGTAGAACACAAGGGCCAGGCAGTTTTTGCCTTTAGGAGCAAAAAGGGGCAAAAGTAAATGTTCAAAAGATAAACCGGATTAAACCGGAGTTTAATCCGGGTAAAAACAAACTGCTTGCTTCAGCCTGGGTATAAACGAAACGAAAGCCAAGGAACAAAAGATACAAAGAATGCAACTAATTGGCAGCAGATTCCTCTCTGCTGCCAACACTGTGCTTAGAGTAACTTGCGTCGCTCCCCCACACACACAGCAGACAGGATCTCCGACACGAGTAAATCAGCCAAGGATTGTAGCAGTTGAGTAGACCAGTTCCGTTCCGTAGATCAAAGCCAGAAGCAGACGTTTGTAGTTTTTCCAAGTCCAAGAAGGGGGGGGAAGACAAGCCGTGGTCAGTTCAGTCCGAGTTCTCAAAGCAGGAGATGGCGTCCGTCAAGAAGACGACGGAAGGTCAAGCTAATAAGAGTAAGCACAGGTTTGCACAAACAAATGCCCACACAATCCCTCCCGCCGTCTGACCCTGGATTCCAATCAACTTACGTCACAGCACAGGAAAGCACACAAGTCTTCAGGGAAGCGTCCCACACACACACGGATCCCAAGCGTTTGCCCAGATTACCTTGCCCAACGCAATTTGCAATTGCTCTCAAGCCCCATTTTATGCCAGTTACAAATCTTCATCACTGTCAGCTGTCCTCCTTAACCCGGGCGTTTCCTCATCACTTTCCTCGTCAGAGCTGGAACACCTCTGACTACGCCCAACAGCATCTCCAGCTGTGGATCCCGTCCCATCCCTCCAGCTAAACCATGGGTCTAATCCTGAAGGTCCCCATTCATCTTCTGTCCCATCATGGCCAGTGGCACCCACTTCCTCCCTTACCCGAGTCCAATCCATCTCATCCTCCTCTGAGCTAACCAGCCCCTCCTCCATTCTCTCCGTAAACCCTTCGAAAGACTCCTCGTCAGATGGTGCTGCAAATATGTCTCGCAGTCTTTTTCTCTCTCGCTCCTCGAGAGTATCTGACTCTCGAGGAGTCTTACGCCCACGTCTGTCAGTAACAGAGCCATGAGGCTCAATCATAACACTATCCCCTCTCACAAAGGCCTCCTCCCCCGATGGCGGAGAAGTGGCAGTGATACCCTCCGCTATAGCACCACGACGACTAGAGGTATCAAGTTTCAACAGCGAACGATGAAAGACTGGATGGACCTTTAAACTAGACGGTAAACGCAAACGAAACGCAACAGAAGAAATCTTTTTAACGATAGGAAAGGGACCCAAATACCGAGGCGCAAACTTTCCCCCAGCCTGTTTAATATGTTTGGAAGATAACCACACCAAATCCCCTTCTTCCAACTCCTCCCCTGCCTGCCTGTGGCGGTCAGCCTGAGTCTTCTGCGTTGCCTTAGCTTCCAACAGTAAGCGACGGGCAACATCATGCAATGCAGCCATTTCCGAAGAGCGGTACACAGGGTCCGAAGAGACCACATTGGTCGACGGCGCCACACCTCCCCGTGGGTGAAAACCATAAGTTAGCTCAAATGGCGTATGCTGACTAGACGTGTGCACCGCATTGTTGTAAGCAAATTCCGCCACCGGTAACCACTTTACCCAAGCCGTGGGTTGATCTAAACAAAAACAACGCAGATACTGCTCTAAGAGCCCATTAACCCGTTCCGACTGTCCATCCGTTTGCGGATGGAAAGCTGAAGACACGTTTAACTTAGTCCCCAAACACTCATGGAAGTGTTTCCAAAAGCGTGACACAAATTGCGGAGCCCTATCTGAAATAATCACCTCGGGTGCTCCGTGCAAACGATAGATGTGCTTTGTAAATAGTAAGGCCAACGTAGGGGCCGCCGGAATGGTTGAACAAGGAATAAAATGAGCCAGTTTACTAAATAAATCCACCACCACCCAAATACAAGTATAACCCCCAGACTTAGGCAAATCTGAAATAAAATCCATGGAAATGATTTGCCATGGCCTCTCCGGAACAGGTAAAGACGATAACAACCCTCTAGGGCGCCCAACAGGCGTCTTACTCTGCTGACAAACGGCGCAGCTGTCACAAAAGCGCAGAATGTCTTGCCGCATCTTTGGCCACCAGTAGCTCCTGGTGATAAGCTGTACGGTCTTGAACCTGCCAAAGTGCCCAGCCATGGGTTCGTCATGGTGGGCTCTAATCACCTCCAACCTGAGGGTCCCTACTGGTACGTAAACCTGCCCCCTACGCACCAATACCCCGTCTTGATCCTGGAGATGCGGCAGTATGGTACGGTTACCTGCAGAGAGCAGCATCAGTTGCTCCTGAGTCCACACATCATCCTTCTGAGCCTCAAGGATCTGGTCATGTAACCCAAGCTCATTATCTACAACACACAGAGAGGCAGTAGGCAAGATGGTCTGACATACTACCTGCTCATTGGTCTTAAATTCCGGCTTGCGGGATAAAGCATCGGCCCGCAAGTTTGCCTTCCCCTCCACGAACTGCACCTTGAAGTTAAACCTGGAGAAAAACAAAGCCCAGCGGATTTGACGCTGGTTTAACTTCTTTGCTGTTTGCAAGTGCTCTAAGTTCTTGTGATCAGATCTGACCACGATCTGGTGCCGTGCCCCTTCAAGCCAGTGCCGCCACACCTCAAACGCCACCTTAATCGCCAACAACTCCTTCTCCCATATGGTATAGTTCTGCTCGAAGGGTGTTAGTTGCCGCGAGTAAAATCCACAGGGACGCAAGGTCCCTGAGGAATCCTTCTGAGACAATACAGCCCCCAACGCGTAGCTAGAAGCGTCCGCTTCTACCACGAACGGTCTGTCAACATCAGGATGGGTTAGTATGTTGTCCGATTGAAAACTAGACTTTAGTTGTAGAAACGCCTCGTGAGCTTCCCGCCCCCACACAAATGGCTGTTTCTTGCGCAGAAGCTGCGTCAAAGGTACCGTGAGCTTTGCAAAATTCGGAATAAACTCCCGGTAGTAATTAGCGAAACCCAAGAACCTTTGTACATCCTTCTTAGTCTTCAGCTCCTGCCATGAGTTGACGGCGTCAACCTTATGTGGGTCCATTTTAAGTTCCCTACCTGACACTACATGACCTAGGAACTCCACTTCAGGCACATGAAAGACGCACTTGGAAGCCTTGGCGAAAAGCCCATTAGCCCGCAGTCGGTGCAGAACCTGCTTGACATGTTGACGATGTTCTTTCTCGTCCTTAGAAAAAATCAAGATATCATCCAAATAAATCACTAAAAATTGGTCAATTAGGTCCCTGAACACATCGTTCATGAACCTCTGGAATACCGCAGGAGCATTACAAAGCCCAAAAGGCATGACTCGGAACTCGTGGCATCCGAAACACGTGTTAAATGCCGTCTTCCATTCATCCCCTTCCCGTATACGGATTAAGTTATAGGCCCCCCGCAGGTCAAGCTTGGTAAAGACCTTAGCCCCTTGCACCCTTGATAACAGTTCCGAGATTAAAGGGAGCGGGTACCTATCCCGAATGGTGTATTTGTTTAGGATCCGATAGTCACAGACCAGCCTAAGTTCCCCAGTCTTTTTGGCTACAAAGAATACTGGTGCCGCAGTTGGAGAACTAGATGGGCGAATAAACCCCTTGGCTAAATTTTCATCTAGAAACTCCCGCAAAGCTTGCCTTTCCGGTACAGTCAAGGCATACAGCCTCCCTGCTGGCAGTTTCGCACCTTCTGCCAACTTGATGGCGCAATCATATGGCCTGTGCGGTGGTAATTTGTCCGCTTCTCTTTTACAAAATACATCAGAGAACTCCCCATACTCAGCAGGCACTCCCTCCATATCAGAATGAGTAACATTTAGAGTGCAACAATCCTGCCTCTTTAAGATCACTTTACGTGTTGCCCAATCTACTTGTGGGTTTACTACAGCTAGCCAATCCATCCCCAGGATCACATCATATCTAGGCAAGCTCGTAATATCCCACACAAACGTTCCCGTTACTCCCTGCACCTCCCACGTTACTGCTGAGGTTTCATGGTTAACCACCCCAGTCTCCAGCAGTCTCCCATCTGCTCCTTCCACCCACACGTCGCATGCCTTGCGCACTCTAGGAATGCCATGCTTCTTAGCAAACTCAATATCTACATAGGAGACCGTAGCCCCTGAGTCCAGCAGTGCCAAAGTAGAAACAAGTTCCCTTCCCCCAACAGATAATGTAATGGGTACGAAAACATGCTTCCTCCCCTCAGTTGACTGCTTGAGGAGCCCTAGTGCGTTGGACTCACGTCGCACTAGGGCTGGCCTTTTCCCGAAAGCTGGGAAGGTTTCACATTACAATTTTTGGCAAAATGCCCAGCATTCCCACAGTACAAACACAAGCCCAGCTGCCTCCTACGGCTCTTTTCCTCTGTAGACAGCTTTTTAAAGACCCCAAGCTCCATGGGCTCTTCCCCCATCACCACAGGTGCCCTGGTTACATGCATGGGTGGCGCACACATTGCTTTTGAGTGTTTACGAGCCTCGAACCTTGCGTCTAAACGCAGCACCTTAGCTACTAAGGCGTCCCAGCTTTCAGCCGGCTCCAAGCGTGCTAATTCATCCTGGAGCATATCACTTAACCCGGCAGTAAATAAAAGCATGAATGCATTTTCCCCCCAATCCAGCTGGTGGCGATACAGGTTAAACTTATTTAAGTAATCCAAAACAGTCCCCTTTCCCTGTTTCAACCGATACAGAGCCCACCCAGCGTTCTCCGTGCGGAGAGGATCCCCAAAAGTATCAGTTAACAACTTTTTGAAATTATTCAAATTGTCCTTGACTGGGTCATTTCCCAAAATTAAATTAGTGGCCCATTGTCCTGCGGGACCGGTCAACAAACTCAAAATAAAGGCCACCTTGCTAGTGTCTGTAGGAAAAGCATGAGCACTGAGCTGAGAAAAATAAAGCTCCACTTGTGCCAAAAAGGTTGGCAACTTGCACCTGGTTCCGTCAAAGCGTTCAGGAGTCAAAACATGTCCTTTCACAGCCTGAGCTGTTTGGCTAACGGTAAAAGCCGTTTGCAATTGGTCTACTTTGGCCCTTAACTCATCCATCGTCTTCCTGACGGGTTTATTGCTGCAATAAACTTTTTATGGGCGTTGGGCAATCTGTCAAGGACAGAACGCCACAAGATTCAAAGTAACAGAGTTTATTAGATTACAGAACTCAAAAATGCCCGTAGAACACAAGGGCCAGGCAGTTTTTGCCTTTAGGAGCAAAAAGGGGCAAAAGTAAATGTTCAAAAGATAAACCGGATTAAACCGGAGTTTAATCCGGGTAAAAACAAACTGCTTGCTTCAGCCTGGGTATAAACGAAACGAAAGCCAAGGAACAAAAGATACAAAGAATGCAACTAATTGGCAGCAGATTCCTCTCTGCTGCCAACACTGTGCTTAGAGTAACTTGCGTCGCTCCCCCACACACACAGCAGACAGGATCTCCGACACGAGTAAATCAGCCAAGGATTGTAGCAGTTGAGTAGACCAGTTCCGTTCCGTAGATCAAAGCCAGAAGCAGACGTTTGTAGTTTTTCCAAGTCCAAGAAGGGGGGGGAAGACAAGCCGTGGTCAGTTCAGTCCGAGTTCTCAAAGCAGGAGATGGCGTCCGTCAAGAAGACGACGGAAGGTCAAGCTAATAAGAGTAAGCACAGGTTTGCACAAACAAATGCCCACACAATCCCTCCCGCCGTCTGACCCTGGATTCCAATCAACTTACGTCACAGCACAGGAAAGCACACAAGTCTTCAGGGAAGCGTCCCACACACACACGGATCCCAAGCGTTTGCCCAGATTACCTTGCCCAACGCAATTTGCAATTGCTCTCAAGCCCCATTTTATGCCAGTTACAAATCTTCATCACTGTCAGCTGTCCTCCTTAACCCGGGCGTTTCCTCATCACTTTCCTCGTCAGAGCTGGAACACCTCTGACTACGCCCAACAGCATCTCCAGCTGTGGATCCCGTCCCATCCCTCCAGCTAAACCATGGGTCTAATCCTGAAGGTCCCCATTCATCTTCTGTCCCATCATGGCCAGTGGCACCCACTTCCTCCCTTACCCGAGTCCAATCCATCTCATCCTCCTCTGAGCTAACCAGCCCCTCCTCCATTCTCTCCGTAAACCCTTCGAAAGACTCCTCGTCAGATGGTGCTGCAAATATGTCTCGCAGTCTTTTTCTCTCTCGCTCCTCGAGAGTATCTGACTCTCGAGGAGTCTTACGCCCACGTCTGTCAGTAACAGAGCCATGAGGCTCAATCATAACAGATTGAGTACGTACTTGCTATGCATAAGAGGTAGCATGTAGTTACATATAAAACTACATGTGAATATTTTTTTATAAATCTAGATAAGATACCTTTAGATGCCAACTTTGTGTACAGAATAAGCTTCCCTTTTCCAGAATTCCTAAATCTTCCAAAATCTGAAATTGCCCACCTGAGATAGTGGCATCTGAAGCTTCAAAGTACACAGTTGTTGATTCATGCACACAATTGTGTTAAAATATTGTCAGTGAAATTATCTTCAGGCTGCATATATAAGATACATATAAGCAAATTCCCAAGCATTTCAGGTAATCAACTGGTATTTGCTATCATACACCTCCAGAATCCTTGGATGTAAATCACAATTTTGGGCTCCAGGGAAACAGTTTGATCTTTATGGCCTAGTCTGATATGAACATACAAGTCTACCATAGATATAAATGTTGGAATTTACCCATATTTATGGAAAAATATCTTGAAATCATTAAGAATTTCTTTGGAATACTCTGTCCTGAACTGATATATTTTCTCTTTCTGGAATAGTAGCTGAAACACTTTTGAAGCTCTTGGTAACTTAAGCTTAATGACAGCATTAAAGTTTGCCTGTTCAATCTGAAGCTATTTAAATTACTTGAAACATTTTAATAGGAACAACGACAGGAAGAATTTGTTCAACTAAGAGAAGAAATAAAACAGTATAATAAAGAAATTGGACACATCCCAGATGGCACGCTGGAAAATGAGATATTGGATGAAGAATGTATGTGCCTTACAAAGAAGAACCTTGAAGATATGCGTAAACTTCTTCATCAGGTTGGAATTCTGAATCTAAAATTTTTTCACTCAGATAGGTGAAACTCCTGTTCAGGTTGTAGTGCACAAAGCACAAAGTAGATGCATCTGAGAAAGTGTAAGACCTTTATAACTCCCACCCCACTTGCTTGATAAAGATTTGTGCTGTTCTAGGGCAGTCAATATGCAAGTTGTCAATCTGTTCCATATTTTAAGATTCCAAGTCCCTAAATGTGTCTAAATAAGCAACAAGCAAGCAAGATAATCTGATCTTTTTTCTCTGTTTTGTTTGTGTCACCTGTGTGAAACCTGAAGGTCTGCCATTTCCTTTGAGGTAGAATAGTTAACTGAATCTTTGAGGATTCTTATGGAGGTAGCAAACTGGTGACCATTCTAAGCCTTCATGTCTCTTCTATGGCATTGTCTTGCATTATATGCTTAGGGGATAGGAAGATCTTAATCGGATCTAGATGGACATAGGGAATGCATTTCTTTTAGTCATCATCATCCCATCTTTTTGTCAAATCTGGAACTCAAGGCCTTAGAAAATTAAAGTAAATCCATGACTTTTCATTCTTCTGGGCACTTATTCTTTTGATTATATGTTTTATTAACTATGGCATTATAAATATGCTTATACTAAAAGCAAGTTCTTATGTTCTCTAGTCAGTTCTTTTTGCCATGCTTGGTGCGTTTCAAAATTTATTTATTGCTTCTGTGGGAAAAGCAGCCAGAGTTATAGTCTCCTATTCTTTTGGGCCTGCTGCTTTGTCCATCTTAATTTCAGCACTTGTCTCTGATTTTAATTTTTTTTCACCAATATAAAAACTGTGCCAATGCATTGTTCATAAAGAATTACTTTATTGCATTGTCACCTTAACCGTCTTAAAAATGAATTTATTCTTTGAGGTATTGTTAGAACACAGACTCCTCTTAAAGTGCCACACACACAAGTAGTAATAAGTGTTTATTAACTGAAGTTTAGAAGTCAAAAAACACTTAACTTCAATGTTATAAGAAAAGGAAAACGTTTCTGCAACAAATAAAGCACTTAAACGGAAGCAGAGAGATAATCCGGATTATCTAGCCTAATAATCCAGTTTAAACACAGTCAAAACATTCCAAAAAGCAACCGCCACGCTATGCTGTGGCACAAAGAGTCAGGAGAGAACTAACTACTTTCAACACGAAGCCAGGAGTAAAGCCTGAATTCAAAAGGCACAAAGGAAGCCAAAACGCCAATTAAAAGGGGCAAGCGCTGTCGTCAAAGGCAAGCCAAGTTCAGGAGCCAGTGGAAGCCAGGAACGTCAAGCAAGGAACGCCGAAGTGGGAGTAAACAAAGCCATTGTCAGGAAGCAAACCGGAGTCAGGAGCCAGAAATGCCAAGCCAGAAACGCCGAAAAAGGAATGCCAAAGCAGGGACGCCAAAGCAGGGAACGCTGAAGCAGGAGCAAGCGATGTCGTTGTCAGGAAAAGAACCGGAGTCAAGGAGCCAGAGACGCCAAATGGAACGCCAAAGCAGGGAACGCCGAAGCAGAATCAAACGATGTCGTCGTCAGGAAACAGTCCGGAGTCAAGGAGCCAGAAACGCCAAACGGAGATGCCAAAGCAGTCGTCAAACAGGAACGCCAAAGCAAGAAGTAATCCGGATTCAGGAACACATGAAGCAGTACAGCCAGGACCCAAGGAGACAGGCAGCAACAAAGCAACGTCCCAAAAGACACCTTGCCTTCTGCAAGGCAATAGTTCTCCAAACTCTACTTTTAACTTACTCGTCGGAGTCCAATGCTGATGAGACCTCTGCCCTTTCCTTATTAATCGCAGCTGATCTTGATCTTGTTATTGGACCTTGCCTCCCATTCCTCCAGCACCTCCATCTCTGTTCAAGACTTAGATCTCCCTATGTCCTAGGAGTATGAGAGGCTTGCCAATCCCCTGATGCAGCCCCATGGGCTGGCTCATCATCAACATTTACTTGAGTCCAGTCAGCACTCTCCATCTCACTCCCAGACCCATCATTCCCAGAGAATCCCTCAAAAGCCTCCTCATCCGTGGGAGCAGTAAGTATGTCTCGGATCTTTTTCCTTTCTTTCCTCATCCGACTCCTGCTCTCGAGTAGACCTTTTGGTTCCTCTACTCTGCGAAATCATCATCTAGTATGGACTCCTCATCACTAGAAAAGTCTCATCCTCCGAAGGAGCCATAAGTATTTCCCGGACCCGCTTTACTTGTTGTTCTTCATCAAGCACCTGCTCTCTGTTAGCCCTTTTTCTCCTTCTAGCTGTTTCACCTGTAGAATCATTACCGCCCCTTGACCCAACTACAACAGGTATATCATGCTAATCACCTAGTGAGGGAGTGTATGCTATCTGTACAAAATTGAAAAGTTCTGTTTTTAAAATCTGTATAATGCACACAAACTGAATATATATGAGTATAGTCAAGGAGGGTGGTGCCAAAATGCCTGTACACTTAGCTTTTTGTATCCATGGATCTACATTCACAGATTCAATCAACTGTGTCTTGGAAATATTTGTAGTGGGTGAGGTGCAGAATCAAAAAAAGCAAACTTTGATTTTGCTGTCCGCCAAGTTTTATGCTGATACATAGCCATGCTTCTGCTGTAGCTTCCTGCCATGTCACAGATTCTCAGACTCTCTATAACACTTGTTTGAGTTATTTACCATTTTATATAAGGGACTTGCACCCGGAGGTTTTGTTATCCATGCTGGGGCCTGGAACCAAACCCCAGCAGATACTGAGGGCCCACTGTATCTCTAAGACTCCCCTGCAGTATTCAGGTAGCAGTGATTAGCAGTTGGTGTTTTCTGTTGGTGTTTTCGGTCCAGTGATTATGTAATAATATCAGCCTGTACTTGCACCTCTGTGGGCTAGACAAAACTACGGTTAGATGGATCTGTAATTGGCTAAGCGAACGAACCCAAAGGGTGCTCACCAATGCGTTGTCTTCATCATGGAAAGAAGTGACAAGTGGAGTGCCGCAGGGCTCCGTCCTGGGCCCGATTCTGTTCAACATCTTTATTAACGACTTAGACGAAGGGTTAGAAGGCATGATCATCAAGTTTGCAGACGACACCAGACTGGGAGGGATAGCTAACACTCCAGAAGACAGGAGCAGAATTCAAAACGATATTGACAGACTAGAGAGATGGGCCGAAACTAACAAAATGAAGTTCAACAGGGACAAATGCAAGATACTTCACTTCGGCAGAAAAAAATTGAAATCAAAGATACAGAATGGGGGACACCTG
This sequence comes from Anolis carolinensis, assembly GCF_035594765.1. NCBI lineage: Eukaryota > Metazoa > Chordata > Lepidosauria > Squamata > Anolidae > Anolis > Anolis carolinensis. The sequence continues at coordinate 202,510,287 of NC_085842.1, forward strand.
GCTTGACAGCAGTGTGTGCGAAAAGGACCTTGGAGTCCTTGTGGACAACAAGTTAAACATGAGCCAACAATGTGATGTGGCAGCTAAAAAAGCCAACGGGATTCTGGCCTGCATCAATAGGGGTATAGCGTCTAGATCCAGGGAAGTCATGCTCCCCCTCTATTCTGCCTTGGTCAGACCACACCTGGAATCACACTGTGTCCAATTCTGGGCACCGTAGTTGAAGGGAGATGTTGACAAGCTGGAAAGCGTCCAGAGGAGGGTGACTAAAATGATTAAGGGTCTGGAGAACAAGCCCTATGAGGAGCGGCTTAAAGATCTGGGCATGTTTAGCCTACAGAAGAGAAGGCTGAGAGGAGACATGATAGCCATGTACAAATATGTGAGGGGAAGTCATAGGGAGGAGGGAGCAAGCATGTTTTCTGCTGCCCTGCAGACTAGGACACGGAACAATGGCTTCAAACTACAGGAAAGGAGATTCCACCTGAACATCAGGAAGAACTTCCTCACTGTGAGAGCTGTTCGACAGTGGAACTCTCTTCCCCGGACTGTGGTGGAGGCTCCTTCTTTGGAGGCTTTTAAGCAGAGGCTGGATGGCCATATTTTGGGGGTGCTTTAAATGCGATTTCCTGCTTCTTAGTGGGGGGTTGGACTGGATGGCCCATGAGGTCTCTTCCAACTCTACTATTCTATGATTCCTTTGTGCAGTATTGGGTGTAGATTATCTTTTCCTTGAGACTGCAACTTGAGGTTATACATATTTCATGGTCCCTCTTACTGTCGTCTTCATGGAACTTCTGTATAAATTATTGTGGACATGCCTTTGTAGTTGCAGACAAAAAAGGAATCCCTGACTGCTTCTAGGGCTGTTCTAATGAAAGAGGTACAGCTTCTCTGGAACAGACTACAGTGGCCAAAGAACAAGTGTGACGAATTCCTAAGAAAAACAAGCAAATTCTCTATTTCCGAAGCCATCAAGATGGTAATATGAATAAGAATTCTGATATCATTATTCCATACTAGGCACCCTAATAGATAAACCTAAAACCATTTTTGTCACCACAGCTGGGATTGGGATGTTCAGATTATACCCCCCCCCCCAACAATGCAGGTGGTTATAAGTTGTTACCTAAGTTTCTGTGTGTTTGCATGCTTAGGGTTTGTTTTGCTTTCAATTATTGTAGTGTTCCGTCACTTATTGTGGGGGTTATGTTCCAGGACCACCCACGATAAATGAAAATCTGCAAAGTAGGGACGCTAGGCTTCTCCATAGGGAGGGAGGGAGGGAGGGAAGAAGGGAGGAAAGAGGCAGGGGAACATGGCGCCAATTGGCCAAGACTTTGTTGGATCCTTCTTAAGATGATTGCCTTGTAATTTGGCAACAATATGCCAGTGAAACACATATCTTAATTAAAACCACACCATTTGGGAACTCTCACTTAAAATAAGTATTTTCATACTGTTCTAAATATGACAGTATGTAGGTAAGAGTCACCTTAGCACCTTCCTGAAGTTTTTTTTTTTTGCTTTAATATACAAAATTAAAGACCCAGTTCCAAAGCAGTACATGTCATGATGGAAAAGTGTTACAATTACATCAGAAGTTGCAAATGGTTTAATGTGTTATCGGGTTTTACTAACCATGTTATAAATGCTTTATGTGCCTTCCATCTGCTGCACTAGGAAAGGCATCTGGCAGTAATCATTTGAAACCCCACCCTTTCAAGCGGTAAGAGTTTCATTTGTGGGTAGTTCATAGTTGCAGAGATAGAGTGATTCCAAATTCTGCCCATTTTTTTTGAAACACTATATATTTTGTGAATGGTCCTCTTCCAAAACTGATAGAAGATGGAGGACACAGAAGAATTTAAATTTACTGTGGGAAAAGTGAGCTTCAAGTTGGAAGCTCCGTTGTACATGAATGTCTCTTGGTATCAAGAAGGCATTAAAATTAATAGAGATACAAGCATATCTCTATGTAGTTCCTTCACTGCTGCAGCTTATACAATATTAAGCTTTGAGTTTTGTGAGGATAACAAAAGCAAGGCCTGTACTGTTAGATATAATAAGTTTTGCTTTGTGGCTGTCTTGTTTTGTTTAGTGGGAAGAGGAGTTACTGGTCTTGGAAGAACAGAAGAAAGAACACCTCAAAGAAATTACTTTGAAAGTCAGAGAAGAACTTGATACTTACTGGAACAAATGCTATTTCTGTGGTGAACAGAGAGCTACATTTCAACCATTTTATAATGGTAATTTCTTCTAACGTGTGTCTTTCAACTATTGGCACAAAGGCATATTGGAAATAACAAAGATGTGTGGACAAAGATATCCCATCCGAATTTCAATTTAAAGATCAAGAGGGTAGAATAATTGCATTAAAAATAACAATTGGAGTAAAAAAGATCTTATTATGCAATATATAGGCGCCAAACGGTCCCAAATCCCACTTTGTAAAACTTTTGAGAGAAAAGATAGGTCAAGCCAAATTCGACAATTTAATCATTTTTCGGTACTTTTAATGGAGTCATGGACAGAAGAATAGATAAGACAAGCAAAAACAAAAGAAAGAAGAGAGATACAATAAGTATTCTCCCTAGAAATTTTATACAACTTAAAGAAGAATATGGATTGGAAGATGCTTGGAGGGAGCACAATCAAAACCAAAAGGATTACAGATTCTACTCAAATAGACACTTAAGTTGGTCTAGGATAGAGATGATTTGGATTTCCAAAATATTACTCACTAAAATAGATTGTATTAGAATTTTAACAAGAGACTTATCAGACCATAATGCAATTGAAATGATAATAAATAAAAAAAGACACAGATTTGGATGGAAATTAAATGATAAATCTAATCAAATCAGAAGAAGATAAAACCAAAAATAAAAATATCACAAAAGATTATTTTGAAATAAATGATAAGCCACATATTAGAGTAGAAACTATCTGGGACGCGTATAAAGTGGTAATGAGAGGTCATTTAATATAACAAAGAGTGAGAAAGAATAAACTGAAGAATCAAAAAATTAATGAGATTAAAAAAGAGATCGAGTCTATAGAGGAAAGTCTAAAGGATTTTTCTGGTTGTGTCTTTGAAGTTGAAATTGCAGTTACAGTTTGTAATTGCCCAAAAATATAAACTTCCTTGAAACTTCTTAGTTTTTAATATTCACTCAGAGATTTTTTAAAAAACCAAAGTCGTCTTTGAAAAACAACATAGCTTGTTTAGTCACAAACATTTTGTATTAATTCACCATACAGGCACATTTCCTATTTAACTTCAGTTATAGATAGGATGTAGCTTCTCTGTGTTGAGAAAACAGGGTATCATTCTTTATCAATAGTCCTTAGTCTTCAGGTACAGTTGTACTTACTGAAGTCCATAAGTCATGCTTCTCTACTGAAATCCAATCTGTACAATCCATGTCTATAACTTCTCCCACACCAAAGAGGTACAGTTAATCAACATACATAGAATACAGGCTAGAAAATATATACATTAACAAATAAATAGTGAAAGGCTTGGGAGGTTGCTATTTCCAACAAGGCATTGCCTACATGACCAGTTAGTGATTTTATGATTTGATTCTGAAAGTATTTTTTTGGATGTGGAACAAAATGCTATGAGGTCCTGGAGTGCTGTGTCACAATGGGGGACACTATGATCCTTTGTCATGCACATTTTTTTCTTATTGTAGATAATTATTCAGAAGAGTTGTTGAGTCTGCATGATGAAGAACTTGTAAAAATTAGAGCTGTTTATGAGAAAAACAAATCTCTGTATGAAAGTGTTCAGAAATGGGAAGCTATCTTAGAAAGATTTGTTGAACTGGAGGTGAGCATTATTGCATGCTTGTTATATACATTTTACTGTTGAAGAGAAAACTCAATACTGTTTTTATACTATATTTCTTCAATTGTAAGAAACCATCGATTGTAAGGTGCACCCTATTTTCAGTATCACCACCAACAGAAATCCTTAAGATACACATGCAATTCTAAGACCCACCCTCATTTTAGAGATATTTATATAGGGAAAAAGTGTGTTTTAGAATTGAAGAACTATAGTATGCTAGTGTTGGGAATAACATATTGATGTGATAGCACAATTATAGACAACCCAAAATTTAGACACATCCAAATTTGGACTTCAGTCACAATGAAGCACTTAGGTAAAACCTGATAATCAGTTGCTGTGAGTTTTCCAGGATGTATGGCCATGTTCCAGAAGCACACTCTCTTGATATTTCGCCCACATCTATGGCAGGCATTCTCAGAAGTTGTGAGGTATATTGGAAACTAGGCAAGGGAGGTTTATATATCTGGAAGGTCCAGAGTGGGAGAAAGAGCTCTTTGTCTGCTGGATGTGGGCGAAACGTCAGAAGAGAATGTTCCTGGAGCATGGCCATACAGCCTGGGAAACTCATAGCAACCCAGTGATTCCGGCCACGAAAGCATTCGATAACACATCCAGTGGGATGTTTGATCAGACAGGTCAACTGAGACAACTTACTGAAACACATTCTCTGTATACCAGGCCTCTTCAACCTGAAGCCATTCATCTGTCTGGGCCTCCAAATCCCAGAAGCCCTAGCCAACTTGCTCAATGGTCAGGAAGTCTGGGAGTTGAAGTACAAAACAGCTGGAGAGCCACAGGTTGAAGATGCCTGTGTTACAATGCTTTATATTCTTGTGATTGTCCAGATGTTGGCGGACTGTAGCTCCAAGTATTCTTTGCCTTTGGGTGTACTGGGTAGGGATTTTGGGTTTTACAATCTAACAGTATCTACAGGACTACAAAATGGCACTTGAAGCCTCCCACTGTACACAAATGTGCCAAAAAGTTCTTTCCCAGTTTCTATGGAAAGTTTTCTGCATTTGTCTTCCAAAGTGGAAGCACGCAATTGTACGGCATCACTTCAGCCTGTCCATTTGAATGGAAAATACTTTGACTTGTTCTGGCAGGGGTTTAGAAATTGGCCCCTTGCCTGATCTGTAGTATGTAGGCCTTCTATGACCTGTTCTGTGTCTTACGTTCAGAAAAAATCAGCAGACCCTAGCAGACTTCTAAACAGAGGGGGTAGCTTACTCAGAGATGAAAAGGAACGATCAAAGATTCAAAAACAATTGTTAAAGGTAAGCACCTGGACAATTTTGTGTGGTTTCATTTTCATTGGGATTTTTTGTTATGGCACAGAGCTGGTAGAAGGAACAGAGGTTTACCATTGTAACATGGATGTCTCGAAAGCCAAGGTGATTTTTCACTATGACATAATCTTATCACTAAAAGTGTCTTTTGTTCATGTAGAGCAACACCTGAATATGAGATCCATATGATATGTGTGTGTCAGAATGACTCTGTCAACAGCAAGCTGAGTAGGAACTGTTCTATTGTGTTTTGAGTAGGGCTTTGGGTGTTTGTTTTTAGGTTATCTGCTTACAAAGATAGCAGTAAATACTATTCTAAAGTAGAACATTGAGTAATATTGATAGAAAGAAGAGGATACATTTGAATATTAGGTAAAACCAAAACTTATAATGAATGCACCATCATGCATATGTATGGTTTCTCACTTACTCCCACTTTTTTTTCTTTTTTTTTTTCGTGTCAGGAGCAACCAGAGTTGCTTCTGGAGTGAGAGAATTGGCCGTCTGCAAGGACGTTGCCCAGGGGACGCCCGGATGTTTTGATGCTTTACCAACCTTGTGGGAGGCTTCTCTCATGTCCCCACATGGAGCTGGAGCTGATAGAGGGAGCTCATCCATGCTCTCCCCAGGTGGGATTCGAACCTGGCAGCTTTCAGGTCAGCAACCCAACCTTCGAGTCACGAGGCTTTTATCCCCTAGGCCACCGTAAGTAGTAGTAGTAGTGGTAATAATAATAATAATATCCCACTTTTCTCCCTAAACAGGACCCAAAGCGGCTTAAAATATTATATAAAAGACAATACAAAACAATATACATATGTAAAACAATAACCTATAAACAAATGTTCAATAAGAAATAAACATATTTAAAAACATTTGTCTAATACAGTTATTGCAGGCAACTCAATAAGACAGATGGTAAACATTAGCACGGCTCAATGACGGTTAACCTTGTCATTACAGCTAAGCGTCTTCATAAAATGCTTGTGTGAACAGAAAGGTCTTTAGCTGCTTTTTAAAAGATGTCTGGAAAGAAGCTGTTTTAACCTTCTTGGCGAGGGAGTTCCAAAGAGTTGGAGCTGCCACTGAGAAGGCCCTCTCTCTCATTGCCGCCAACCACATTTCCAATGGTGGTAGCAATGAGAAGAAGGCCTCACTAGAAGATCTTAACGTTCGGACAGGTTGGTATGAGTACAGATTATACAAGTCACAGATCTGTAGTGTGACAGCCACTCTGTCTTATTTGATATTCGGGATTCACTGGGGGAGAGACAAGTCAAATTTGTATGTCTTAAGTGGAAAGCCCGCAGGGTTTTTTTTAAGACATTCCCATTTGCAGTGTGAGCAGTTGGACAGTTAACCCCAGAATTAGTTCACTTCCTATAAATTATAATTCAAAAACCATTCTGAGTTACTATCTTCTCTGGAAGTGTCCAGTATGGGCTTCTTGAAATTGACCAAATGACTGATTTTTTTAATTGCTTCTCCAAAACTAGTTGGAAGAAGAACTGAAGAGAAATATTGAAAACTGGGAGAAGGAAAATGGCTCATCCTTCCTGGTTAATAATCAGAGGTTTCTTGATACAATGGCCCAGCAATTGCAACATCACAAACTTAAAAAAGATCATCAATCCAAAATAGTAAGTATTTGCACAGGTAAGTTACTTGAAGGAATGTAGCAGCTAATTGCATGAAAAATCATTATGTGTGAAAGCAGAGGTCCTTGTGACATCTGTTTATACAGTAGTATTGTACCTTATTGCCTTTAGTTGCTTTTGGTCTGGTGTTTTCTCTTTCTCCAGGTTGCTTCTGCTGAGTTAGTCAACTAATTGAACCGCAGCCAAATTCCAACCATTTAGAGATTAATTTTGGCTAGAATATCAGGTCATCAGCATTTTATGTCAAGTAGTGCAGAAGGGGGCATGTGATCTTAGCCTTATCTCTTAATCTTCAAATAATAATTAAGGGGATTGGTGTCTGTCCCCCCCCAAATACAGTAGAGTCTCACTTATCCAACGTTCTGGATTATCCAACGCATTTTTGTAGTCAATGTTTTCAATACATCGTGATATTTTGGTGCTAAATTTGTAAATACAGTAATTACTACATAGCATTGCTGCGTATTGAACTACTTTTTCTGTCAAATGTGTTGTATATCATGATGTTTTGGTGCTTAATTTGTAAAATCGTAACTTAATTTTATGTTTAATAGGCTTTTCCTTAATCTCTCCTTATTATCTAACATATTCGCTTATCCAATGTTCAGCCGGCCCATTTACATTGGATAAGTGAGACTCTACTGTACATTCATATGACTGAATCTGGCAAATAGGTTAATCTGCCAACTTGTGTTACTGTTTGTAGCAAACAGCATCCTTCATTTTAGTGCATGAAAGTGGTCTTTATTCAGCCCTACAGTGGTTACTGTTAAAGGTTTAAATATGGTCTTTAAATATGTGTATGTGGGGAATTCCTAAAGGCATTTTTGTACTTTATTACCTCCCCCCAAAAGGCCTTCTCTTTTGAAATGTTTATCTTTCGAAATGTTTGGTTATTCAGCAACGAAGGTTGCAGTGTTGCTTGTCATTTTCTAAACTGACCGACTTCAGAAAGAAACTGATGCATTCGTTAATGTTTATATAATGGTTGTAATACTGTTTTTCAGTCGGTGAAAAAAGAAGAATTTGCAACTTCCAGAAGAACTGTTAAAAGACCTGCAGAAGAGAGTACTCCAACTACTAGTAAAAAGACGTGTAAGGTAAAGAATTGCATATCTGCCTGATATATTATCTGGCAGAAATAGGTTATATCTCTCCAAACTGAAGTATTCTGTATATAGATTATCAAATGCATAAATAATTTAGCTAGAAAATACCATATTTAATCTCATTATATTCACACTTTTTATCCCCCTTTTATCGAAAAAAGGAGGTGCGACTATTACATGATGAGGAAAAAGTCAAACCATGAGCATAAAATAGATCAAAACACACCATTATAGAAACATACATCAAACACGGTACAAAAACCAATATATAACTGCAATAGAACTTTTACAGGTTTACAGATTTGCATTTCAGTTACGCTTGGAAGTGAACTAAGAGTCCCACAGATAAAATACTGTGGCAATAAGATTCAATTGCCCAGTTTCAGTTAACTGTCTGACTGTCCTGTTTTGTTCCATCACTATTTCTAGACCCTTTCCAAAAGCAGCCCCACATGCAATACATTCCAATAGTGGTTACCACTGCCTGTCAATCTAAAGCCATGAGTGGAAGTCAGGTGATGCTTTGAATTCCAGAGGTTACTCTGATTTGAGATTATATTTGTAATTCTTAGGATATTTTCAGATATTTAAGTCTTGTTAGAATTCATAGCTAAATATGCTGCTTGTTAAAGTCTTTTAAACTTAATTTTTAACTGTGTTTTGTAGGTAGCCTCTAGCCTAAAAGCATTCAGCTGCAGCAATTTATCAACAGGAACTGCTGTTGGTGGCAAACAGCCATTTCAAGCAAAGGTGGGTGAAGCTAATCAGATATTTCTGTTTGTCATGTAATTGTCAAGAACTTGAGATGCTTGTAGGAGATCTTGAAATAAATTGAGGTTAAGTTCTGAGAATTGTGAGGATTTGAACAATGTACATCCAGTGCTCACCATAGAGATATGTTGGAGGAGCTACAGGAACTGTTTTCTAAGAATACCTAGTTTCTCCAAGCACCATTTTATGGTTGACTTCTGACAGAATTTGACTATAGGTCTGGAGTACTTAGAAATTCCTAGAGATGTGTTATCTGCGAGGTTTTTTTTTTGTGTGTGTCAAAAGCGGCTTGAGAACATACTGCAAGTCGCTTCTGGTGTGAGAGAATTGGCCGTCTACAGAAAAAATGTCTAGAAGATGCCCAGATGTGTTACCATCCTGCTGGAAGGCTTCTCTCATGTCCCTGCAAGCTAGAACTGACAGGGAGCTCACCCTGTCTCATGGATTCAAACTCGCAACCTTCAGGTCAGCCGGCACAAGGGTTTAATCCAGGGGTCCGCAAACTTTTTAAACAGGGGGCAGTTCACAATCCTTTGGACCGTTGGAGGGCCAGACTATGGTTGGCCACCGAGCAATAATAATAATAATAATAATAACAACAAACAACAACAACAGCAACAACAACAACAATAAAAAGAGGGTTGGCAGAGACCCTTTGGGCCATTGAGTCCAATCCCCTTCTGCCTTTGTGCACCAAAAGCACAAGCACAGAACCCCTGACAGATGGCCACCCAGCCTCAATGTTAATAATAATAATAATAATAATAATAATAATAATAATAATAATAATAATAAAGAGGGTTGGAAGAGACCACTTGGGCCATTTAGTCCAACCCCCTTCTGCCTCTGTGCACCAAAAGCACAAGAAAAGCATACCTGACAGATGGCCACCCAGCCTCAATGTTAATAATAATAATAATACAGGGTTTTGGAACACAATACTCCTGACCTTACAATCGTGTTAAAAAACAAAGTATAGATTGTCGATGTTGCAATCCCGGGTGACAGCAGGATTGAGGAGAAACATCTGGAAAAGCTGTCACGATATGAGGATTTAAAGATCGAATTACAAAGACTCTGGCACAAGCCAGTCAAGGTGGTCCCAGTGGTGATCGACACACTGGGTGCAGTGCCTAAAGGCCTTGGCCTGCACTTAAACTCAATCGGCGCTGACAAAATTACCACCTGCCATCTGCAGAAGGCCACCTTACTGGGATCTGCGCGCATTATTCGCCGATACATCACACAGTCCTAGACACTTGGGAAGTGTCCGACGTGTGATCCAATTCAACAGCCAGCAGAGTGTCTGCTGTAGACTCATCTTGTTGTGTTTCTAATAATAATAATAATAATAATAATAATAATAATAATAATAATAATAATAATAATAATAATGGGTTGGAAGAGAAGAAGAGACCTCTTGGATCATTTAGCCCAACCCCCTTCTGCCCTTGTGCCGTGGGGGCCAGATAAATGGCTTTGATGGGCCGCATCCAGCCCCCGGGCCTTAGTTTGGGGACCCCTGGTTTAATCCATTGCACCACCCCAGCTCAGTGTTCTCTTTCACGCTTGGTGTGTGTGTGTGTCCATGCCCCAATCCCCACAAAGATGCAGGTCCTGCTGTATTTAGTCTATGTCTGAAGCTCCACCTGGTATGTAGAGGCTGACATGCAAATAATGTCAATCAGCTCTGACCTAAACGATTGAATCAAGTGGAGAACTAAACAATGCCAAAATAACTGTGAACTTATTGCTTACCAAAAAAAATTATTTCAGTGCTCTACTTATCTCTTGTCTGATTTGGACAGTAGCAATTCACATCCCATGCTCTCTGAGTCAAAATCTCATTATTAATATTCTAAGCCCCCTCTCCTAATGTAATCTTCAGTCTAAAAGAAAGAGAATGTGCATATAGGCCACTTGAGGTGCTACATGTGGGTTTGCTGGGTTGAGATATTATGGATAATGCAGTTTAATCTTTTTGTTCTTACTTAAACAAGCATTACTTGTGTGTGCTACTTTGTGAAAGCTAGCTTTGAACAGAACCCTACATTTATAGACCTGAAAACAGACTGTGTACTTATGTAGACATTGTCACTGTCCTTTGAAAGCAGGTGTATTTTCCTTTTGTCTCCGGAGAATACATGCAGACAAGCAAGGTCTTGATATCCCCGTTCCATATGAGCCAGACCTTAGGAAAGGTACATTTCTGAATAGCAACTCTCATGTTGACTGAAGGATTCTGGAGTTGTGGTCCACAAATAACTTGTTCAATTTAACGAGAACCATAACAGCGAAAGTGAGCTTTCTTTGAAATGGAGGTGGGAATATTCTGCTCCTGCTTGTTTTTTTCTTGGAATTAAAAACTTTCCTTACACACAGTCCCCACTTACTAAAGGTTTTCTGTTGGGTTGGAAAAATATATACATGTGCAACAAAGGTACATTTCCCTTATGCTTTCTGTTTGTTAGAAACAAGTCATGTTACAGCATGAAAGATGAAACAGTTTTTAAAAGGCAGAATTCATTATACAGGTCATTCATTTTTCGATATTTAAGAGAACAGTGAGCTATTTTCTAAAATATTGCCAAACAATATGGAAAAAGCTACCTGAAGAGTGAAAAGAATCCATGTTGGCTAGTCTGGATGGAGGGATGAGATGTGAAAATATGTGAATTTAGAGCTTCACTTAGTGGAGGTGTTTGTAAGCTTTTGTATGGTATGGAAATTGCTATGTACAATTAGCTTTTTCATTTCACCTCATGGCAGATCCATATCATATTGGATGTTGTCATATTTCATGTAATATGAGACAAGTAGGTGTATTTACAATTACATTTTGCAGATGCCTTACAAAAGTGTACGTCCAGAACCCCCCAGGCAGCTACCTTTAGAAGAGTGCAAAGAAAGCAAACCAACCCAGCAGCCTAGTTATTCAGATTTCATGGTATGTCCTGTTTCCTTATTGCATAAAATGATAGGAAATAAGTGGAAGCTGCTGAGGGGAAAATTCAGAAGCAAAATACGTAGTTTTGTTTCCTGAAATGCTTAAAGAAACTAGCCAAAATAAATGTTTGACATCAGAGTTTAAATGCTTTCACAGTATTGCTGTGCTTAGGAATGGGTTTAATTGGAGTGTAGGGTTTCTATAAATCTGTTTTGAAGAGCAGACAATCAAGGATTATATGGTTGCTTTCCATTGTGTGGTGGTGGTATCCTGTCTGGTGGTAGTTCTATAAATTTCATTTACTAGTGGATGCAAAATAAAAGCTACTGCTTTATTCTAGCCTTCAGTAGGTTGTGAGGTCTTTTATTGATTCTTCTGCTTGGTGAGGGAAACTTGCTTTAAAGATAGTGAATAGTGAAGGATCATCTATTACACTTAATAAGATGTTAAATAGTAATTCGGGACTGTTGGTCCATCTCTAACCTCTGCACATAATTGATTGATTCTACGAAATCCCATAATCATTTCTATCTTAAGTTATTGGTATATTTCTTTTGTATGTAATTGGCATCCATTCATTTGCCCCATCCTCTTATTGCAGAAAAGTTGTGTGATTTTGACTAAATTCTGGGGGTTTCCTTTGCTATCATTACCTTGTTGGAAAATCAACAATTCAGTGCCCATTTTTGAACCCTCTCCTGGTGAGTTTCACCTTATGATGTCCTGAATTCTCTTTTGTTTTGGGTTCCATCTCTGAGCCCTCCAGTCCTTTGATCATATTTGTATCTTGTTGATGTTTCCTGCTATTATTGCACCGCTACAGTGTCTTACTGACCTCTTAAAATTATCCCATTTCCGCTTGCTTGTCAATCTCCCTTGAGCTGTGTTTGCCAAACCACAAAGCAGCTCTGTTCTCCTTCTTGCTTGTACAGTCGGCCCACCATTCATCATTTTGATTACTTGTGAAACCCACCGCCTTGCAAAGTTGTTGAGTTGAGGGGACTGTTTAGGAAACATACTTGTTTCTGTTATGCTTAGGGAGAAATTCAGAATTATAGCACGCAGGTAAGAGGAGGAGCTAGCCCTGCGTTACTTCACTTACTAGCAGATTCATTTGCCCTTCACATGTTTTACAGATCTGTTTAACCTGGCAAAGAAAAAGGAATACTTGTTTTTTTGTGCTGTTTTTCGTGGGTCTGTTCTGCTTGATATCCCTTTCTTGGGCAAAGATTTGTGATACATAGGCAAAAGAAGTAGCTGGCCCCATGCCACTTCATTTGCCCCACAGATTGGGCTCTTCTTCCTCTTTTTCTGTGCTATGAAACTCTGTTTTGCTTGGGCAAATGAAGAGAAATACGGGGCAAACAGAAACAGACAACACACTGGAAGAGGAGGAGGAACCAGATCCTCCTCCTCTTCTGCTTTGCTGTGTATCTGCGTACTTACTTGCCCCTCCTCCCCGTGCAAGTTGAGTACCAGCTGTACTCCTTGTTGCCACTGAAGTCTGGCTCTTTCCAGGACTTTTTTTTTCGTGTCAGGAACGACTTGAGCAACTGCAAAATAAAGTCTATCCTTCCATAACAACTATGATGTTGATGACACCCTTGTTGTATTCTGCCACATAAATATCCTATTTTTATAACTTCTTCTGAAATGTCAGCTTTTTCTGTACTGTCTAATCTCCCTCATTTTCTTTTAGCAACACTGTCATAAATCTAGTCCACTTTCTGTTTCCCTATCTGGCCTGAATACTTAACTTGCAAAATTTACACCAGGTTCCTTAATAATTTAAGCATTTGCTTTGAGAACTTTTCAGATCTGCCTGCCCTCCCACCTTCTGAGTTATTTAAAACATTTACGCTCCTTTTTTCTACTAGCTAACCTTCAAGTGAGCCTGCAATGTAATTTAAACAAACTGAGAACCAGCCACACAATTAGCCCAGAAAATCAATCATAATAGCAGAGAGAGAAAGAAAGAAAGAAAAAAAAATAGTTTTCCCTGTAAGGCATTTGTGTCAAGAATAGAGTAGGCCATTTTAAGACCTTTCAGATGCTGGGCTATAACCCCTGTATTCCTCATCATTAGACATGAATAGAGCTGATGGAAGTTATGATACATACAGTAATACCAGGAAGGCTGCGGTTCGCTCTATTTAATCAGGTTAGTGGGGTTTGGCTTTAGATAAAAAGCTTGTGGGTATGACGTCTGCCTTTAAAATACTCTTTAACCTTTCCCCAACCTCAGAATCACAATTTCTGTTGGGTTGCAATTTTCATTATCCCCAGTCTGCATGGCAGATAATCAAAAGTAATAGTTGTCATTCAGCAACATCTGGGGACCCAAACTGGATGGAAACTAATGAGCAACAACCACTATGTAAAAATACAGGTGGCCCTCTGTATTTATGGATTTTCCACCCATGGGTTCAATGGCCCTATGAAGGCAACCATGAGCTGACGTGGCCCTCGATGAAAATGAGTTTGATACTCCTGCTCTAAGGGCAGTAACGTTTTCATAAAGTTTACTGCTCAAAGGGCAATAAACTTTATGAAAACAAGCATATTCACAGTCATTTTTTGAATATCCTGTTATTAGGCCATTCAAAGGTTTCTAGATTAACGGCCACCTTTCTGATAGCACCTAGAAACAAACGAAAAGTTATTGAATATTTCTTGAAACGTCTTTCAAATGTTTGAAAAATGTTTGAAAAACGTGGGAGCAGGGGGACAATGAGAGTGCTGTGTTTGACTATTTCATAATTGTTAATATCTTTGTCTGATGGCTTGTTTGAAAGCCTTCTCTCATTCCATCTCTTACTGCTTTCCTGGAGCTGTCATCTCCAATTATTCTGTAGGTTCCACTTTCAGATCCTTTACATTTCATACATACTCTATTCTTTGCTCAGTTTGATTTAGACCCCTCTTCTTGTTGTAACCTTTCTGCAGTTTTATTCCATCTGGGGTTTAGAATATGCAAGAGCAAATATTTTAGGTTTACGGTAGTTTGCTGACCCTTATTTATATAATGAAGATTTGTTTTTCATAAGTTATGCTTTTGTACCACAAGGGGGCTCTCTAGATATTTTGATAAAATACTGGTGACTTCTCGTTTTTTGCCCTTTTTTGTTGGCTCCTACTTTTATGGAGAAAATGAAAAGTCCTTTCACACTGCTTGCTTTAGAACATGCAAAGAGATTTGTGCAAAAAATTAGTACAGTAGAGTCTTGCTTATCCAACGTTCTAGATTATCCAATGCAGTCTGCCTTTTAGTAGTCAGTGTTTTTATAGTTAATGTTTTCAATACATTGCTATGCTTTGGTGCTAAATTCACAAATAAAGTAATTACTACATAATGTTACCATGTATTTAACTGCCTTTTCTGTCTATTTGTTGTAAAACATGATGGTTTGATGCTTAATTTGTAAAATCATAACATAATTTGATGCTTAATAGGCTTTTCCTTAATCACTCCTTACTATCCAACATTTTTGCTTATCCAATGTTCTGCCGGCCTGTTTATGTTGGATATGCGAGACTCTACTGTATACTGGAAAATTTTCACCATTCAATGTTGTATTTTGATAAAATACATTTCTGTAATAGAATTGCAGTCCTATGGTTGGAACCATAAGGTAATATATTTAATAGTAGTGAAACAAACTTCAAAAATGACTAGAGGAGAAATTAAACAGGAAATTAAACTACCATCATTCAAAGACATTCCAATTAAAAGTCTGAATTACTACATTGAAATGTGTTAGAGCACAAGTGATAGAACCTTCAATATAGTTGGGGTTTATTCTTTCTGTCAGCATCTTGGGAACTAATATGATTAATAAATTAATTATTGGAATATCAGTTAAAAGGGATGGATATTGAATTTTAGATATAAGTGAATGGGTGTTCCATAGGTCTGTATCACTTTAAATCCGGCAGTAATTTCCATTTTGGCACTTGCTATTGAGAGATATCCCTGTTTCTATATTACAGAAAGAGTTGTCAACGAAGTCAAGCTGCACTGGAATTATTTTTAATTCTACACTCAAGGAGAACTTTCCTGAATGAACCAATCAATCATCTCCTCCTGATAGCTTGACTGATTGGATAAATTGACATTCAAAATATATTAAAATAATAAATGCTGTCTGTACAGTAATTATATTTTTATTCTTGTAACTTTTTCTATAAAAATCACTTTTGCTATCTATGCTTTTGTATGTATTATGAATAAAACATCAAACATGAAGACTGTTGCCTTTTTGAAGAAAGTTCTGCAGGCAGACTAGTAACGAAGAAGATGAAAGGTTTTTGGATTCCATCAATGTGGTAGAAAGTCAACATGTAAATTTATTTTGACCAAGCGGTAATTCAAAAACCACAGTAGTAAAGGGCAAAGTGGCAAAAATGAAGATGAAAGCTAGATCAATATTAAGATAAGAAGCAATCTTGTCTTTATATTTTGAGCAGGTCAGAACATGCAATATTCACAGGATGTGCATTTTATTAGGTTATGCATTGTATTTTCTAACTATTTGAAGATGGTAAAATTCATAGCTGAAAAATGTGTTTCTATTACTAATTGTTATGAAAATAGTTGATTCCTATAGCATGTGCAAACAAGCAGAATTGTTTGATTTCAACTCAGTAGAATTAATTTATTCAAGTCTTTAATTACATGACAGCCCTTCTAATTATAAGTTTTCCAACTGGGAGAAAATAATGAATCATTGCTTATTCCCTTCACTGCTGCTACCACATTGGGGTGCTCCTCATGCCTGCATTGCCAAACTGCAGCTAAAAGTCTCTTCCTTGGCTATATGGTATCTCTTCTACAAAATGGATCTCTTCCACACTTTCTCCTGGTCATAATGTTTTGGACTGTAACTCCCAGAAATCCCATCCAGCTTATCGGCTGTTAGGAATCGTGGGAGCTGAAGTTCAAAACACCTGGAAGGCCGAATTTTGCCCGTGCCTATATCTAACCCAATTAACAGTTGTTAGCATTGGAAAAACTACAAATACTAATTTACACAAGCTTTTGTAGATATGTCACAGGCAGACAGATATTTTCCTCCAGAAACATTTCAAGAAAAATTAAAAATAAAAACTTTGGGGGGAATATCCAGAAGAGAAGAATAATCCAGAAATCTGATATTTGGAGGATAGATGGAAAACATTAAAGAAGAGCAAGTGCATGAAGATATTCAATTAAGATTGAATTTAACATTAAGATCTGAGAGAAAGCTCAAGTTACAAGCGCCTGCATATACGCCATAGAGAAGGATATTGGACATTGGGCTTTTGAGAAACAAGAACAATGTGGGTCTGCCCTTGAAAAGTGTTCGGAAACTTCAATTTGTACAGAGGATGGTGCCAGCCTCCTACAAGGAGGTGATCTCAGAACATACCACCCCTCTACTAAGACAGTACCACAGGTTGCCAATTTGTTTCCAGGCTCAATTCAAAGTGCTGGTTTTAACTTATAAAACCTTACTCTGCTTTGGTCCAGGCTACTTGAGACACTGTGTCCCCTTATACAAACCTGGAAGACAACTCATGTCCAGTGGGGAGAAATCGGTATCAACCAAGGCACTTTCTGTCACGCACTTTAAGAGGACCAGGGAAAACCATTTTCAGGGGGATTTATATAATTTTAACTTTCCTATTTCAAGTATTTGATTTTATGGGTGGTTTTTGACTTTTCTACTGTATGTTTTTTTATTCCGTTCTAGTTGCCTTGGGTTTGTGCTCGGAGAAAGGTGGAATATAAATTTCTGAAATAAATAAACAGAGCGCAATGAGTTAATAAACTCCAGAAGATAGTTCAATATCCATTTGATGGCCTGAGCAGCTCTTTGTGTTTGTTAATATTTTCTTTTTCACAGAACAACTGTTAGAAGAAATTGGGCCAATAAAAGGATTGTTTCTTTGAGTAGATGTTAATGGACCCAAAATTATAATAAACATGGAAAGAGTATGTGCAACATTGTGAGCAATGTTTTTCTTATGTGGGTCTGCATCCACTTGGATGTTTGTTCTTAGAGGAAAAGCTCACCAATTACTTTCAGAGGAGGTATGTTACTCCATTTAGTGGCAATCTGTTTCTCTCCTTTTCCTGCAATGAGGGGAAGTAATCCATGCTAGGTTTGGTTTTCCCTTCTTTCTCCACAGGCAGGGCTAACTGTCTAGCATCCATAAAACTTTTAGGCAGAGAGTTAGACCCATCTTTCCAATTCTGTCCTGCTTCAGCTTGCAACAAGAGATTGCTTAGACCAGGGGTCCCCAAACTAAGGTCCGGGGGTCGGATGCGGCCCTCCAAGGTCATTTACCTGGCCTCCGCCCTCAGTTTTAGACTTAGGCTCACCCAAAGTCTGAAATGACTTGAAGGCACTCAACAATAACAATCCTACTTAACTATCTCATTGGCCAGAAGTAGGCCCACACTTCCCATTGAAATCCTGATAGGTTTATGTTGGTTAAAATTGTTTTTTTATTTTTAAATATTGTATTGTTCTTTCATTTACCAATACTGTGCTATAGTAATAATATAATATATTGTGTATACATATTATATTATTAATAATATAATGTCATACAATATAATAATATTAATAATAATATAATATATTAATTATACATTATATATTAAATTTAATATTACTAATAATATTGGCATATAGTGGTATAGTACAATATAGTAATATATAATGCTAATATTGTGCTATGCTAATAATATAATATATTGTATGTACATACAACTTGTAAGCCGCTCTGACTCCCCTTCAGGGTGAGAGAGGGTGGGATATAAATGTAGTAAATAAAAAAATAATGGTTGGGGTTTTTTTGCACTACAAATAAGACATGTGCAGTGTGCATAGGAATTTGTTCATATTTTTTTTTCAAATGATAATTCGGCCCCTCAAGAGTCTGAGGGACCATGAACCGGCCCTCCACTTCAAAAGTTTGAGGACCCCTGGCTTAGACTCTGGCTAATCTTGGGCCTTTATGAACATCGTGGATCATTACTACTTATTTTTGGTCTTTAGACCCAACATCTGCCTGAACTTTGTTATCCTAATGTCGATTGATGGGGAGATGGGGACAGTCAGTTTCAGAAGAATGACATACTCCAGTCTTTACTCAGATGATGAATCTGCTCGGTGGTGTATCAGAGGTCCTTAAAGGCATGGAGAGAGAATTAACCAAAGGCCCACCACTGGGAACCAAATCGGTTCCACTGTCATTGAGGCAGCTAAGAAACATGAAGGGTCTTGCATATCAGGAGAGACCACAAGACACTGAAAAGCCACAAAAAGGGGTGGAAGCTCCATGAAGCAGGGCCTTCTGATACTCATAGGCTTTCTAGTGGGAGGGCCTATGGGAAGCGAAAAATACACTCCAGGAAGCACCATGTCTCAGATTCTTTGTCTTTTCTCAGGATGGAGAGGGGATCCATTCTGTGAAGGGAGAGCCTTTTATGGTTTCACCCATATGTTTACATCTGTCATGGAGCCAGAGACTTCTATCTCTCAAGGAATTTCTGATAAAGAGGGGAAAGAGTTAGCTGCACAGAAAGGGGATTTCTTGTCCTGAGCATGTATCTCATTTGATTCAAAATCCTTTCCTGTTCTTCATAAAGCAGGAAAGTCCCTGGAGTTGAATTCTAATAATCAGGTTTCTATTACAGAGGTTATAGATGAGAGTTGGGTTCATCATGGGGTGGCACATCCAGTTCATATTGTTGCAAAGCACCTATATTCATTACCTTGTGGCACTGTGGTATAACTAAAGCTGCTTCTTATTGATGGGTGGATTGGTGTTGGAATCGTTATTACCTAAACTTTAGAGATGGAGATGATACCCTTAAAATTCCCAAAGGTCTACTCTATGTTCTCAAGAACGTTAATCACAAAAAGGAGAGACTCAAATTTGATTTCTTGGTATTTATAAGGTGACTTATATCAACTCAGCCCTAAAAATGATTTTAGGTTTTCAATCATGCTTCCAAACAACAAATAAGAAAAGAGTTAAATTATTTTAATGTTTTTAGAAATGATGTGCTGATGCTTACTCGGTGTATAACACTTGGTAGCACACCTTTTTCTGAAGGCTCCTATCTGCCAGTTGATGTAAGAACACCACGTAGGAATTTCTTCTGTCTCTCCAGGGACTCCCTGGTGCTTATGCCCCAAGTCTTTCCAAATGAGAACTTGTGACCTGATTTTGAAGAAGCAGAAAAATTAATTGGCAGTTTTCTGGTACCTTTTGAACATGTTCATGGTAAATTGCTAGAAAATGTAACAAATCAGTAAGTTTACAAAAATATTTCCAGGCCCTGTAGGTTTCTTTTCGGCAGTCTACAATTAATATGCAGGCATGGAACAGAGCATGAGCTACTCACACTTATGTCTTTGTCCATTGACTAACTACATCTGCTTTTTTGTCAAAGTCATCATAATCATTGATAAGGTTGCCATGAAGATTATAGTAGACAACTCATCTCAAGCAGCAAATTGGAAACGTGGAAAATCATACATGCATCACCCAGTGATTCTTCCATCTCAGCATGGATTTTGTGCTCTCCCAGTGCTATCAGCTGCTGAGGCTCCAACACCAATAATAAATAATAAAATAATAAAACATTATTTATATACCGCCCTATCTCCTCAAGGGACTCAGAGCGGTTTCCAACATACTAAATCAAAATACAGCAATTAAAACATTAAACACCTATCCCGAGATCACCCCCGGTTAGCACTATCCCTTGCAATATTTCTCAGTCTAAGAAACAAAATTTAATAAGACATGCACATTTATGCAAGGATTGAAAAGACAGCAAGTTTGTGCAGTTGTTTTGGACAGCAGAACATGTCCTCCGCTCACTGCACTGAATGCACTGAATAGTCAGCTAAGTGCACTGAAGCCTTATTAACAGGTGGCTCCCATACACACACATTTACTGTGACAGCAATGAATTTGAAAAACTTTCTCCCCTCTTCCAAAAGAGCTTGTATTCACACTAGATTTGCTAGAAGTAGATTAGATGAGCTAAGGATTTTCGTCAGTTTTATTTAGTTCCAACCACATCTCTTTTGATCTGAAGACAGGTATTTCCCACTGACAGAATGTGTTCAGACTGCAAGTGCTACTGGGGAGAGATATGAAGGCTTTTGGGGTAATTTTCCTGTTGTGGCTGGATGTATTGACCTTCATGTGTTTCGCTGAAGATTTCTTTTTCCATGTCAGGAACGACTTGAGAAACTACAAGTCGCTTCTGGTGTGAGAGAATTGGCTGTCTGCAAGGATGTTGTCCAGGGTTTGCCTGGATGTTTTGATGTTTTATCATTCTTGTGGGAGGCTTCTTTCATGTCCCCACATGGGGAGCTGAAGCTGACAGAGGAAGCTCATCCGCGCTCTCCCCAGATTTTTACGGCACAAGGGTTTAACCCATTGCGCCATTGGAGGCTCCTTTACTCAAGATGAAGAATTTTTAGTTTTCAAGATATTTTGAGCATCAGCTCCCAGAAGCTGCTGGAACTTTATGAGTTGGGTTAGAGGTTGAACCAGAATGTAAATATTTGGGTTCCTTCTACATTTGTACCACTAAGATGCTACTTCGTACTGCCATGGCAACATCCTATGGAATCCTGGACTTTGTAATTTGGGGAGGCACTAGAGCTCTATGATGAAGAATACTGAATACTTTTTATAAATCCCAGGATTCTATAGATATATTCCATAGGATATAGCTATGGTTATTAAAGAAGGATCATAGCACTGCAAGTATATAGTGCAAAAAACCATGGGGATTCTGCTGTGTAAAGGAGACAAATCGGAATCTTGTGGCTTTTGTGTACAGCAGAGGTAGTTTATACTGGTTATAGTGGGAGGATCATCTGTCTCAACATAGCTGATGCTTGGTAACAAGGATGACATAGCTAGTGTATGAGAAAGGGGGCCGGGCTGTGGCGCAGGCTGTTGAGCAGCCTGCTGCAATAAATCACTCTGACCATGAGGTCATGAGTTCGAGGCCAGCCGTGGCAGGGTGAGCACCCGTCAATTAAAAATAAAAATAAAAAATAGCCCCTGCTCGTTGCTGACCTAGAAACCCGAAAGATAGTTGCATCTATCAAGTAGGAAATAAGGTACCACTTATAAAAGTGGGGAGGCAAGTTTAACTAATTTACGACTTGGAATGAGGAAGTGCCGTCAGAGTGGATGATGAAGCAGCTGCTCCCCCCTGTGGCCAGAATCGAACATCCCCTCAGGAGAAGGTTAAATTGCCTCTGCATCTCTCTGTCTCTGTCTCTGTTTGATGTGTTTATGGGCATTGAATGTTTGCCCTATGTGTGTATAATGTGATCCGCCCTGAGTCCCCTCGTGGTGAGAAGGGCGGAATATAAATACTGTAAATAAATAAATAAATAAATAAGGTGTCCAAAAAGATACGGGTTTATTTATTTATTTACCACATTTATATCCCACCCTTCTCACCTCGCAGGGGACTCTGAGCGGCCTTACAAAAAGGCACAATTTGATGCCACAAACATGCATACAATAAAATAAAAATATCCATTAGGTAAAGATTTTTCCCTGACATTAAATCTAGTCATGTCTGTGGGTTGGTGCTCATCTCCATTTCCAAGTCAAAGAGCCAGCGTTGTCCGTAGACACCTCCAAGGTCATGTGGCCGGCATGACTGCATGGAGCGCTGTTACCTTCCCATCGGAGAAGTACCTATTGATCTCCTCACATTTGCATGTTTTTTGAATTGCTAGGTTGGCAGAAGCTGGGGCTAACAGTGGGGACTTACCCTGCTCCCCGGATTCGAACTGCCAACCTTTCAGTTAGCAAGTTCAGCACCTCAAGTTTAACCTGCTGCGCCTTTGGGGGCTCCTTACAAATTCATTAAGACGACATTAAAACTAACAAGTTAAAAACATCTCAACATTAATGTCCCTTTCACCACCTGGACCAAGGAACTATTAGAGAACAAAAGTTTGCCTGCCTCCTAAACCCTGATGGCAAATGTGGCTGTTTTTGTACTTAGCGTAATGCCACTTTAGCTCTTGCCATGCAGCTGTTTGAAGCAAAGCCAATCCCCTGCCTCAGAACATCCTCTGTGGTTGAGACATGGGCCCCTTGTTTCCTTTTCCTCTGAAATGTCAGTCACTGAGTTGCCTTTGCAGTTCACGCACAGGTATGAGTTTTGAAAACTGGGCTAAATCTGTTTCCAAGATGCACAGCTTAATTTTTTTTTACATAGACGAGCGTACTACTAACAGCAAAGATTGCACCTGGCTTTGCCCACTTTGTTTTGCTCCACTCACTGTTAGATCACAGTCTCCAAGACCTTGTATTCTTTTCATAAATGGAAGAATTATAGCAAAACGTTCCTAACCTTTAGACAAGATGTAACAGACAGCAGCTGCCGTAAGAATCTCGAAAGGGAAAAGACATAACTATCATGTCAAATAGTCTTGTAGCTCAGCTGATTCCCTTAGAAATATTCCAGGTCCTTTTCCTGAGTTTTCTAGTTCTTGACATATGCAGTAAAAAAATTGCCAACTGTATTCTGCCAATTTACTGTTTAAGAAATATATTTGCTTCTGCAGTCTTTTGTTTTGGCCAGTCACTCTTAGGCCTGTGGCCCTTCAAATGAGGTTGGAAAGAAAATTCTAGCCAGCATGAAGGATGATGGGCGCCCCATAAGTTATCCACTCTTAGTATAAATATTGTGGGACAATGACGGAACACTAAATTGGAGTATATTTTAAAATTTATAACATTTGGGCCACATCTACACTGACCATTTAATGCAGTTTCAAACCAGTATTGAAGAATGTGGTCTCACTGTGCAGATGATTACACAGGCAATCCTGGAACTAGTTTGAGGCCCCAAGGGTGATTACACAAACCACAGAGCATTGATGCACATTAAGAGTTTTCTTTTGCACACTTTTGTGGGAGTTTGTTCTTTGGCCATTGCAGTTTGAAGCTACAGTAGCTTTGGACTGCATTAAATGGTCAGTGTAGACAGGACCATTGTCCTTTCTTTCAAAATCATTAATACAATTGTCGTTGCCATTACTATTTCATTCATTTATATCCCACCTTTCTCCCAATAATGGGACTCAAGGCAGCCACGACATATTAAAACAATGACAATAACAACAACAAGAATATATTGTATATACTCGAATGTAAGCCTAGTTTTTCAGCCCTTTTTTAAGACTGAAAAAGCTCCCCTCGGCTTATACTCAGGTGAGGGTCCTGGTTGGCTTATATTTAAGTCAGCTTATACTCAAGAATATATGGTACATTTATTATTTTTCTCTATTATTATTGGTATTATTACATTTATTATTTTTCTCTATTATTGTTGATACTGTTACATTTATTTTACTCTATTTTTATTATTATTAATACATTTATTATTTCACTATAATCTTATTATTCTTATTGCATTTATTATTTTACTCTATTTATTATTACAGTAGGGTCTCACTTATCCAATGTTCTGGATTATCCAACTCATTTTTGTAGTCGATGTTTTCAATACATCGTGATATTTTGGTGCTAAATTCATAAATACAGTAATTACTACATAGCATTACTGTGTATTGAACTACTTTTTCTTTAAAATTTGTTGTATAACATGATGTTTTGGTGCTTAATTTGTAAAATCATAACCTAATTTGATGTTTAATAGGCTATTTCTTAATCTCTCCTTATTATCCAACATATTCGCTTATCCAACGTTCTGCCGGCCAGTTTACATTGGATAAGCGAGACTCTACTGTACTTGTATTATTTTCCTGTATTTATTATTATTATTACATGTATTATTTTACTCTATTATTATTAAAAGGATACATAAGCACATTTACATTGAAGAAGACGAGAATGATTTGATCAGAGTTGGACAGTCTTATCTTAAATTTGAGCTTTATGTAAATATTCAAAAACATTTATCCTACCGATGCCTCAATTAATGTAATTTTATTGGTATCTATTTTTATTTCTGAAATTTACCACCCTCGGCTTATACTGGAGTCAATGTTTTCCCAGTTTTTTTGTGGTAAAATTAGGTGCCTCGGCTTATAGTCGGGTCGGCTTATACTCAAGTATATACGGTACAGTAGAGTCTCACTTATCCAACATACACGGGCCGGCAGAACGTTGGATAAGCAAATATGTTGGATAATAAGGAGGGATTAAGGAAAAGCCTATTAAACATCAAATTAAGTTATGATTTTACAAATTATGCACCAAAACATCATGTTATACAATAAATTTGACAGAAAAAGTAGTTCGATACATGGTAATGCTATGTAGTAATTACTGTATTTATAAATTTAATACCAAAATACCATGATGTATTGAAAACATTGTCTACAAAAATGCGTTGGATAACCCAGAATGTTGGATAAGCAAGTGTTGGATAAGTGAGACTCTACTGTATTTGTAAATTTCCTAAAATTGCCTTTTATTTCATAATCTTTAGTACAGTTAGTCTTTGCCGTATTTCTATGTTTTATTCTTCACAGACTTCACAAATTGTCCCTATGTAACCTTTTCCTCTTCCTCTTCTACACTTTTGGCAATAGGCCTGCAAATCACATAACTAATCCAGATGTGGATTAAAGGAAAAGATTAATTTCCCCCCATGACAAAAATGGCTAAAGATAATTTAAGAATCACCTCTTCTACTACCTAAACTTCTGATCTGTAGTAGATTTTGAGGACACGAAATGGCTGTGTAGGAAGAGGAACTCCCCAAGATGCTGTGTTTTGGTGTCACAAAGATGGGTAAATAATTAGTTACTAGTACCTGAACTAATAACTTGGTGTCCTACACTGCCTAATTTTCCTTATGGCACATGGGTGCCTTTGTCCAATGTGGAATACCGGTATTCTGTTCAAGGTTGTGGAACTGCAGTTAGGCATGTGGCACAGAAGACTGGGTGACTTGGAAGGTGCTGAACAGACTGTGCTCTGGCACCACGAGATTCAGAGTCAATCTTAAGAAATGGGGCTACAAAGTAGAGTCCACGACATGCGAGTATGGAGAAGAGCAAACCGCAGACCACTTACTACAATGTAGTCCGAACCCTGCTACATGCACAATGGAGGACCAGTGGCCAGTTTCTGGTGAAAAGAAATCTTCTCACAGCGACACCAGAAGGACTCCAAGTGGCCATCTTCTGCTCAAAGGAAATTTAGTATAATGCCAAAGTTTATTTTTAAACAAAAAAAACCAAAACTCTGTTTGTGGATTTTTAACTTTGTGGGTTTTTAACATTGTTTATGTTTTTTTATACTTTATAACTGTATCCTCAATTCACTTCTGACACAATAAATAAATAAATGTGGCACCATTCGAAGTATGGATGCACTTTAGACAAGGTTACATGTGCACAGTGGGCTCCATATCCAGCGGCTCATGTCATATTTTGGTTCAGTTGTGCAGTGCTCTCATTCAACACAATGGTCACATAGCACACTTAATGTACAACTCCACCAGTGGACCACCCAACCCTAAAGTAAGTTCTCAGCTTATTTGCTGTCCATTATGGTTTTATGTTGTCAAAGGCTTTCATGGTCAGAATTAGTGGGTTGCTGTGGGTTTTCCGGGTTGTATGGCCATATTCCAGAAGCATTCTCTCCTGACGTTTCACCCACATTAGTGGCAGGCATCCTCAGAGGTTGTGAGGTATATTGGATACTGATATACCTCACAACCTCCAATATACCTCACAACCTCTGAGGATGCCTGCCATAGATTTGGACGAAACGTCAGGAGGGAATGCATCTGAAACATGGCCATACAGCCCAGAAAACCCACAGCGACCCATTGTGGTTTTATTTTCACTGCTATGGCTGGGGAGAGCTCCTTCCATTAGGGATGATGAGGCTGCTTTTTCAAACAGAAGATTATGGGAAGCAGTAGCAGCAAGTTATTCATCAAGCAGTCTATCCCATGCTCTCTAACATTATTTGCAGCCCTGGTCAATACTGAAGACAGGTTCATCTGCCATGTCAATCAACTTTTACACATAGAGTGGAAGAAGGTGCCATCTTGTCCTTTCCCTCATGCAACAAAATCTCTTACAAAGGCCCCTGTGCTAAGTGACACTAGTTGCTAACAGTTAAAATCTATTTTAATTTGCGAGCCTGATTCCTGATATTTACCTATTGGTTTGAAAAATATTTCCTTGTCCATATATTTCAGCTCTTGTAACTTTCAATATATTTTGTGGCACTTATACAATTTTTTGTATGTTGTTAAATTTTTTGTATGTTTTGTATGTTGTTTTGTACGTTGTTGTGAGCTCCCAGTGGCGCAGTGGGATAAACCTCTGAGCTGCTGAAATTGTTGACCAAAAGGTCAGCTGTTCAAATCCAGGGAACAGGGTGAGCTCCTGCTGTTAGCCCCAGCTTTTGCCAATCTAGCAATTCAAAAACATGAATTGCAGGAAGGTAATGGCACTCCATGCAGTCATGTCAGCCACATGGCCTTGGAGGTGTCTATGGACAACGCCAGCTCTTTGGTTTAGAAATGGAGATGAGCACCAACCCCCAGAGTCAGACACGAGTGGACTCAATGTCAGGGGGAAACCTTTATCTTTACTTTAACTGTGAAATTACATCTTGAGCAGTTTGTGTCAGGAGACTTTCGATAAAGCACACTCTGAGAAATATTGCAATTGCTTATCCAAGAAAAGGCCGATTCCAATTTTTAATAAAATCAAAGCCAATCATGGTTAGAATTAAATGGTTTGGGCTGAAGTTATTCTGTTCACTTTAAGCCAAGGGTTTCAAACTCATTTTCATTAAAGGCTATATCAACCGTATGGTTGCCTTTTAATAAGAATACATTTATTTTTATATCCCGCCCCATCTCCCCGAAGGGACTCGGCGCGGCTCACATGGGGCCAAGACCAACAATGTACAATAAAATACAACATTATAAAAGGACCATTAAATTTATGGATGGAGAATATATGGCTACAGAGGGCCACTTATAATTTTTTACATAGGGGTCTGTGCCCTTTAGTTTTTACCCAGTTTGGGTCTCTATATGTTATTGAATCAGTCTTGCTTAGCAGCTATTTGAAATGGGGGTAATGGGAATTGTAGCCCAACAGCACTGGTGGCTCTGAGATAAATGACATTTTAAAGTTAGCCATCATTTCCAGATGCATTGTATCTAAATCCAAACCCATCTCTTCTGGCTAAACAGAACAAATCGTAGCCTTCCAGATGTTACTGTATCACAACTCCCATCAGCTGTAGTCATTGTGACCAATGATGACGAATACAGGACTTGCAGACAATCATCTGGAGGGCCACATACAATGTATTGGCAAGTTTAAGTTTGACACATGTACTTTAAGCAAATCTACAGGGATGTTGGAAGAAAAGAGTTTGTATGTTTGTTAGACAGAAAAGAATTGTGTTTTCTTCGCACACCAGCAGGGCTAGCCCAAAACTATATGCAAATGTTTTAAATGGAGTCATGAGCAGAGTATCTGGGCTGCAGAACTATAAATAATTCCCTCTATTTCTAATTTTCAGGCAGTGATTGCTGCTATCTATGTAACCAAAAACATCACTACCTATTTTTGGTGCTTCTCCAAACCTGTTCTTAGGTAAAGGTAATGGTTTTCCCCTGACATTAAGTCTAGTCATGTCCAACTCTGGGGGTTGATGCTCATCTCAATTTCTAAGCTGAAGAGTCACATTGTCCGTAGACACCTCCAAGGTCATGTGGCCGGTATGGCTGCATGGAATGCCGTTACCTTCCTGCTGAAGCGGTACCTATTGATCTACTCACATTTGCATGTTTTCAAACTAGGTTGGCAGGAGCTGGGGCTAACAGTGGGAGCTCGCTCTGCTTCCCAGATTCGAACCACCGACCTTGCAGTCAGCTAGTTCAGTAGCTCAGTGATTTAATCCGCTGCACCACTGCAGGCTCCTGTTCATATCTCCCTCATATGAATACATGTTGAAAAAGTTGTGAACAAGTGGAAAGAAATATACCGTATATACTCGAGTATAAGCTGACCCGAATATAAGCCAAGGCACCTAATTTTACCACAAAAACCTGGGAAAACATTGACTCCAGTATAAGCCGAGATACCAATAAAATTACATTAATTGAGGCATCAGTAGTTTAAATGTTTTTGAATCTTTACATCAAACTGTAATTTAAGATATGACGGTTCAACTCTGATTAAATCATTATTTTCATCTTCTTCAATGTAAATGTGCTCATGTATGCTTTTAATAAGAGTAAAACAATAAATGTAATAATAAATGAAGTAAAATAATAAATGTATTAATAATAATAAAAATAGAGTAAAATCAATGTAAAAGTAACAACAACAATAGAGTAAAATAATAAATGTACAGTAGAGTCTCACTTATCCAACATTTGCTTATCCAACGTTCTGGATTATCCAACGAATTTTTGTAGTCAATGTTTTCAATACATCGTAATATTTTGGTGCTAAATTCGTAAATACAGTAATTGCTACGTAGCATTACTGCCTATTGAACTACTTTTTCTATCAAATTTGTTATATAACATGTTGTTTTGGTACTTAATTTGTAAAATCATAACCTAATTTGATGTTTAATAGGCTTCTCCTTAATCTCTCCTCATTATCCAACATATTCGCTTATCCAACGTTCTGCCAGCCCGTTTATGTTGGATAAGTGAGACTCTACTGTAATAATAATAATTAAGAGAATAAAATAATAAATTTAACAATACCAATAATAATAGAGAGAAAAAATAAATATACCATATATACTTGAGTATAAGCCGACCTGAATACAAACCCACCAGGACCCTCACCTGAGTATAAGCCAAGGAGGTTTTTTTTCAGTCTGAAAAAAAGGGCTGAAAAACTAGGCTTATACTTGAGTATATACAGTATATAGAAAAAAATAGCCTCCGAGACCCTTCAAAACAGCCCAAAATATTAATGGAATGCTGACTATAGGGGCAAGAACAGATCTGGAAATCCTAAACAAAGATCCGTCTGCAATGCAATGTTTTGTTGCACGTCCCATTTGTCCTCTAACTTGTAAACAGCATTATGAAGAGACTATTCTACATCAGTTCCCTTTGGGATCTTGTCTGATGCTCAGATGTCCTTTGCATTTGCGTGTCACCCAGCAGATGGAGCAGATAAAGGAAGGCTTTTTGCCAGACTGAGCATCTCACTTTCCATTTATGAGATTGCACTTTATCCCTTTTGCAAAACACAACTTATGAAAGGATTGCATATTACTCATATGCGCTACCTACAGTGGTGCACCTTACATCATAGTTTATAATTGGAATATTAAAAGGACAAGCGAATTGACCTGAACTAAAAATAGAAGTTATTTCCTGTTTGCATTTAATCTTCTCTAGTGAAATAGATTAAGGTTTTCAATGTGGAGGGTTTAAAAAGAACAGAACTAGACATTTGGACAAAAGGGGGAAAGAACATACCTGGGATGTAACCGGTGTAATTTGGAACAGGAGCCCAGTCAGTTCTGTACGTCAGCCGGCTTTGTTTTTTTTGAAGGGCATCTCTCTTCTTACAAAACAATGCCTTTTTTCCATCTGGTCTTTGTGCTTGTTCTGACTCTGGAGTGGTGCTACTTGAAATCTTCTTAAATATATTTTGATCAGGCAGATTCAGTGATGAAATCTAGCATGACAAATCATAGAGAGTTAAGCGATAATATTGTGATGTGCTCTCCACCAATTGTTCTGAGTTTGAGAGTGAAAATGCCATTTTATGCACTGCCATAAAGGGGGGGAATCATCAGCCAAAAGGGATAAAGTAGAATACAATTTGCATCATATTTGC
This sequence comes from Anolis carolinensis, assembly GCF_035594765.1. Classification (NCBI taxonomy): domain Eukaryota; kingdom Metazoa; phylum Chordata; class Lepidosauria; order Squamata; family Anolidae; genus Anolis; species Anolis carolinensis. Next base: position 202,540,798 of record NC_085842.1, read on the forward strand.
ATATTTTAATCTATAATTGAGATAAAACTATTATAGTTTAATCTGTAATCGAGGAAGAATTATTACATTTGTTGTACCAGTGTGGACTGAGGAAGATTGGGACCTAAGAGACATCCGTATGAACTCAGATAATTATCGAAGGGCTCAGTGTCTCCTGGTGGGCAACTTCAAAGTCTCTGCTCTTGTTATGAGTCAGACGCCAGCCAATATAAACAAATCAGTTTATTGCAAAAACAACACAAAGGAGCCTAAGAAACAACCAAAAGAGGCTCAAAAACACTTTATCTTCAGTGTGAGATGATAATGTCCAAAAAGAACTCGAAAAATCCAAACTCAGGATATAATCTGGATTATCCGGGAAATAATCCAGATTAAAACAAACTTAGTTGAAAAAGCTGGAAACTCGCTCCACCTGCTGGTTGGAGCTAAACAAACACACGAAAGCTACCAGTAGTTACCCACAGTGACCAACGGCCACACAATGCCCCAAAACGTAGTTAAAGCTAAACCACGTAATAAAGGAGAAGTCACAGCCGCCACATCCTGTCCGCATCGTTAGGAGAGTCACAGGCTTCGAGTTCCAGTCCAAGTCGTCAGGGAGCAGTCAGAGTCACCGAATTCCAGTCCAAATCATCAGGGGGAAGTCAGCATCACCGAATTCCAGTCCAAGGTAAACACAAAGCAACGGAGGCAAGCCAGCAGCTAATGCATAATACAGGACAATCCAGCACAAACCCACACAATGCCAGCCCCCGTTGCCACCGGGTTAACACGTCCCAAAGCAGTCTTCCAAACACATCTTCTGAAACAGAGATCCTGAAAAGCTCCCAACAAAACACCTTGCCGATTGCAAAGTTACATTAGCAACAAAATTACTTTTATCTACAAGTCCTCCTCCGAACTTGAGCCAGCCAACGCCCCACCTCCAACTGCTGCCCTTCTGCAATCTCTCCAGCCAGACCACCTTCCATCCAAACTCATAACTCCCCAGGACCCATCTGTATCTTCTCTGTGCCATCCCCCAAACGTACCACTGCTTGTGGGTTCCTCAAGAATCTCCTGGATCTCCTGAACCCTAGTCCAATCCATCTCCTCCCTCCCAGAGTCTGAAATCCCATCCTCCTGACTCCCAGCCCCACAATCCCCTTCAAAACCCTCAAAGATATCCTCATCAGTGGGTTCCATAAGTATTTCCCGGATTCTCTTCCTTTGTTGTTCCTCATCAGAGTCTTGCTCACGAGTCGTCTTCCTGCCTCTTCTAATATAACTAGTAGTATCTCTACTTGAAGACTCCATCACAACAGCTCTCCTTCCTTTCTTATGATTTTGCTTTCTTATGACTTCGAATCTTTAGATGGGTGCCTTTCAAACTGGAGGATATGCAGGATCAAACAGAGAACTGAACCTTGTAAAGTTTTTTATTCACACATATCCTAGCACCACAGATAGCACGGAGGGCCACGGCTAGCACACCAGGTTAAACCGCCATCTATAGAAGATCTTGCTGATCGAAAAGGTTGACACTTCAAGGCGTGGGTGGGGTGATCTCCCGCCGTCAGCCTAGTTTCTGTCTATCTAGCAGCTCCAAAACAGCAACATGAGTAGATAAATAGCTACCGCTTTAGCAAGGAGGTAAAAAGCGCCCCTGAAAAACATGCCGACAGTGCAATCGACAGGCTCCTTGGTGTAGAAGAATGGAACAACGGCACCTCTTTATGGCCAAGTCGAGCACAGCCTCCAGATGCCGGAAATGAAAGAGGGAAGCCTGCCTCTGTTTATGTATTGTCTGTCTGTCAATTGTATAATGGCATTGAATGTTTGAATGTACCTGTAATCTGCTCTGAGTCCCCTCGGGGAGATAGAGCAAAATATAAAAAAAGTATATTATTATGCTGTTCAAGGTGAGTTGCAGGTGAAGAGGGTTTTGACTGATCCGATAATGCTTTCTTTTTACTGATTTTTAAAACTATTTGCTAACTTTTATGTTTTAATTGTATCTAATTTTATTACATTTGATTTTAACAGTGTGGAGTGTCATTTGTTCCACCCCCAGGAAATTTTAATTAACATCTGTTTTTCTGTCTCCTCTTGTACACTGTATCTGATAAATAACCTATGTAATGTCAAATCATAGTTTGTTGCTACGTCTGAACAACAAACTATGGTTTATCCTGGCTCTGTAAATTAAGAAATGATTAAGATTAAACCCTATACTGGAATTCTATTGGTGCCTTATATTTTTGTAAATACGCTTATGCCTGTGAGCATTAGAATTGTGCAGATGCGTACTATCCATATTTAGTAAAGGCCTGCTTTGTGTTACTATGTGACAGAGCAGTCAAAGTGGCTGATGCACATAAGTTTGCAAAGCAAATCAGTCCATGATGCAAATGGGCATTTATGTGCATTGATCCCAATGTGTATTGGGCTGTCTTGCTAGTGTTCTGTTATCTTTGCCATTCAGTAAAGAGGGCCTTAGTGCTTCTGCTCCTTATCTAAGTGTTTGTATAGTTATGTAATATAATTGATTGTACAGAATTCCAGCGAATGTTACAAAACCTTCTCTGCAGGGCTCATACAAAAGCTTTGACCCCATCTGCACTGTCATATAACCCAGTTTCTGAATCCAGATTATCTGCTTTGAACTGGATTGTTTGGCTGTATAGACTCATATAATTCAGCTCAAATCAGATAATCTAGATTCAGAAACTGGATTATATGGCAATGTTATTCCAGCCTTAATTTGCAACTTCAAATGTAACATCCAACTATGGCCAAATAGGTACATAGCAAGTGTTTGAAAGAGCGAACCCCATCTTGTAATGCTCAAGCATATCTTTACATAACAATTAAATCAATCGAGTTATATAGGTCAGAAGTCTTTATCCATCGTCAAGGTCATGAGTGTTAGAATTAATCAATAAATCAGAATAAATCGTGTTTTAAAATATAAGAAAGCCATAATAGTACTGGTAGTCATAGTAATGATGATGTAATAGTAATAATAACCCATATACCACCACTGTCTCCTCTTTTGGCTGGGCTGGAATTTGCTGTCTAGTCTCACTCGATTTTAACTCTTGCTTAGCCTTTTCTATTGCATGAATAGCAGAAGTGGATGAAGGATCACCGTCATAGATGAGTCTTCGATGGGTTTTTGTGGGTAGGCATTCTGAAAATAGACAGGAAGACTGTTTGCTACAGTTCACAGAGATTAAAAACCAAATATGCATTTGAAATCAAGAAGGCATTGCTTTAATCCAAGATAATAAAGCTTAATGTTTGAATTTCATGCTTTGTTATAATCTTGAAAAGGCAGACAATTCAAAGTATTGGTGTTTTTTTCTTTCCTATTTCACTTGCTCATTAAGATTGTAATTTCATCTTTGCTTTCTTATTAATATCAAGCGGCTTTTGCAGTGACACTGGAAATTTATTTTGCATTTGCCCAGTATTGGGAATATGATAAGGTGGATGTTTTCATGCTCTTTTTTTTGTTCAAAAGGAAAATGGAATTGAGTTAGTGTAGAATTCTTTTTAGGAGGAATTAGAAAGATTTATTTGAACTGATCTAAAGTAGATTTCCTTAGGGTAGGTGGCAGAGCTACCCATAAATATGCAGCTATTGAATTCAGAGTGGAGAGAAGCCCTTTCCTTCCTCCTGATTCAGAGTAACAAAGCCACAGCTGGGTTGCTGTGACTTTTCCGGGCTGTATGGCCATGTTCCAGAAGCATTCTCTCCTGACATTTCGCCCACATCTATGTCAGGCATCCTCCGAGGCTGTGAGATCTGTTGGAAACTAGGCAAGTGGGATTTATATATCTGTGGAATGTCCAGGATGGGAGAAAGAACCCTTGTCTGTCCGAGGCAAACGCGAATATTGCAATTGGCCAGCTTGACTAGCATTGAATAGCCTTGTAACATTCGCACTTGCCTAGGACAGACAAGAGTTCTTTCTCCCACCCTGGATATTCCACAGATATATAAACCCCACTTGCCTAGTTTTCAACAGACCTCTCAACCTCTGAGGATGCCTGCCATAGATGTGGGTGAAATGTCAGGAGAGAATGCTTCTGGAACATGGTCGGAAAACGCACAGCAACCCAGTGATTCTGGCTATGAAAGCCTTCAACAATATATTTAATGTTTTTTTTTATTTCAGCAGCACTTTACCGGTAGCACAACCTGGGAAGACAGCCAACTGACTGCCATAACAGAAAGTATGTATGGATACTGAAGATGACAGAAAAGAGGAATGAAAAATGGGAGGGAGTTGACTAGAAGAGAATCAAAGAATGATTTAAATATTTGATAATTTAATGACTGATAGACAATGTGAGACAGCCAGCATGGTAAAGTGATTTGAATTTTGGTCAAGGCCTCTGGTAGACCAAGGTTCAAATCTCCTTTGCCCTGCCATGCAAACACACTGGGTAACCTTGGGCAAGTTGCACTCTCTCCACTTCAGAGAAGGGCAATGGCAAAACTCTGAAATGTATCTTGATAGAATAACCCTGTGAGAAGGTTGCCATTTTTCAGAAATGACAGAACAATAACAAGGGAATGTATGCTCACATTTTCCCCTAGGGGAAAGAGGGTGGTCTATAAAGGTCTGTTGTTGTTGTTGTTGTTGTTGTTATTATTATTATTATTATTATTATTATTATTATTATTATTATTATTATTATTATTATTTCCAGAGTTCAGTTATCGTTTATTACATTTCCGGCACGACATTTTAAAATGTAGTAGTACAGTATGTCACATTTGTTCAAGGACATCAAATGTTATTTCAGTTGACATGGGAATTCATTAAAATATGCCCACCGCTCCGCGATAAAAAAATCCAGATTATCTGATTTGAACTGGATTATATGGCATTGCAGACTCATATAAACCAGTTCAAAGCAGACAAACTAGATTATCTGCTTTGACAATCTGGATTATATGGCAGTATAGATCCAGCCTAAGATACTACTATGTTGATACAAAAGCCCTAAATTTTTAAAATCTTTAAAATGTATTGTGCGCAATGGATGACTCGTATTGGACCTCTGGAAATGGACCCGACTAAAGCCTAAATGAATTGATATCAGATGGGGTTTTTAATTTATTGTTGCTTAATTATGTTGTGCTAGTTGCTAATTACATCATGTTAGGTTTTTATAATTGTTTATTAGACATGTTTCTTTATGATGGTGTTGTTCATTTTATTATATGTCATGCCTTTTTGCTTTCATATGATGTTCGCTGCTTTGAGTCCTGACTTGGGAGAAAGGTGGGATAGAAATAAATAAACAATGTAAAGTTTTATTCTAAACTATTTTGAAGTGTTTGCTAAATATCAGTATTAATTTCCATTGGCTTAGGAATTTTCTAGTCTTGAACCAAAATAACAAGCTATGTTAAAATTGGCATTAGCTTTGGAAATTAGGAGCCACTTTAAATTCCCCTTCTTTCTTTCATAAAGTGTAGACTCAGGTACTCTACTCTGACATTTTCATGTTTTGCATTTCACTGGCCTCAATAGGGATAGCCAATTACTGTATATGGAATAGGTCTAAAGAAATTCATCATTTGATGCTGCATAAATGCAATGGAGGATAATAAAGAAATGCAATTAAACAACCTTCAATGGTCACATATTTCCCAGATGTGCCAGTTTAAATAGTTTTATACCAGACTTTATACCAGATGTGTTTGACTGCAACTCATCCATAGCCAACATGGGTGATAATGACTGTGGAGGATAAGTTGTTGTCGTCTATACTTTTACATTTTTTCTGATTTATGGCAACCCAATCACAACGTTTTTTGGGACTGAAAGTGTGTGACTCGTCCAAGGTCACCCAGGCCCTTTCTGCACTGCCATATAATCCAGATTATCAAAGCAGAAAATCCACATTATCTGCTTTGAATTAGATTATATGAGTCTACACTGCCATATAATTCAATTCAAAGCAGATAATCTGGATTTTATATGGCAGTGTAGAAGGGGCCCAGGTGGATTTCAGTAGCAAAGGGAGAAATCAGACCTGAGTCTATAGAATCATAAGTCTTCAGACCACTACACCACACTGACTACATCTGAAATCCAAACCATTTGGTGGCATCACTGTGTTCACTTGATATCAGTCCTTAAAAGGCATCATTTCTTTTTTGGCAAGGAAAAGGAATTCTTCCATTCGTGTTTTCCATTCTGAACTGTATTCAATAACTTTAGAATGAGAGTCATTACCATAGCTCCTCTTTCTGTCTTCTGCCAGCCTTGTTATGTGTTGCTCATATGGCTGTCTGCCTGTTCTGTTGAGATGATACTTGTGCCCAAGGATGCCAACTTCACTCTGTCTTAACTGTTGCAACTTTGCCTGATGGGCAAGTATTCGTGTAGCATTGCCATAGGTCTCTCCAACTACATTTTCAAGTTTTGGAATAAAACCTGTGTACCTGAGAAATGGTGTGGGGAGATAGCAACCAAAACATATTGCATGCATCCTTACATTTAAAATGAGGTTTTCAGTAAAACAGACAACGCATATCGAAGAATCTGACTATAATTTTCAGCAAAAGGATAAGGGTTTTTCAGGATCAGAACCATTATCTCAATTAGGCAGAGTCTAATTAGGAGAGACAACTATGAAACAAGGAGGACACCCAGCTTTTAGGCTGCTTCAAAAGCAGCACTTTCCTTAGGAAATTATCAATGATTGTAAAATGTGAAAAATAAAAGCAGACTCTGATCATATACCACAATGTTTCCCAATACTGATGTGCTAGTATATGTTGACAGTGTAACGGCAGTTCCCAAGTTACAAACATCTGACTTACATATGATTCAGAGTTAAGAATGGGGATGAGACAACAGGAAGTGTGAGAAATCTACCCATCAGAAGGGAAATTCACTCTTGGAAGAGTTATTATCATGGGGAAAAGGTATCTCAACTGAAGATTTATCATCAATCCTTGCTTTCACAATAAGCCACATTTTTCAAAGTATAATTATCACAGGGGCAGAAAGTGAGGTGGCAGACAGAAAAAAATGTGATTATGAAATGCTTTAATTCTTAACTCATGTCTTTCTATGAAGGTCTCACTGGCCAACACACAATTGGGTGCCTCAAATGTTAGCCCTGTTTCTGAGTACATTTGATTACAATAATGGCATCGGTTCCCCCTATCAGCTCTAGATTTTAAGTTACAGAACATATGCCATATACCAGTCTTTATCTGCTCACTCATAGAAAATCATAACCATATCTAAGAAACTATCCGATGTAATTTTCTGAATCAGCAGCCCATATCACCCCAAGACAAGAAATCTTTGTTGTTGTTGTTTAGTTGTGATCTGAAGGCTCTGTGCTCCTTAGCTAATAATAATAATAATAATAATAATAATAATAATAATAATAATAATAATAATAATACCACCTTGCTAAGCACTTGCTACTTCTCTAGTTATTAAGGCATGATGTTTAGTACTGGGTTGTTCCATAGCCCATAGCCATTTCTATTTTTAAATGAATTTTAAATCAGTTTTGCAAGCGAGTCAAGAAAAAAAAATATCATATCAACTTGCCTGGTCCTTGAGACCAACAAAATGTGTTGTTGCTATGGTGTCCTTCCAAGCCATTTCCAACTTGTGAAAACCCGGTCACAGAGTTTCTTGGAAGATTTTGCCATTGCCTTATTCTGAGGCTGAGAAATCATGGTATGGCCAAAACCCAGTGGGTTTCCATGGCCCAATGTATATTGGGCCATATTGGGTCCCCAGAGCTGTTGTCCAACATGCAAACCACTACACCATGCTAGCTCCCATGACTAACAAAATATTTGATTTTTTGCCTTGTTTCATGACCAGTTTTTACTGCAACCTTCCCCCACAAATATAGTTATTTTTATTAGAAACCAGCATTTCTAGTACCTGACATCAGGACTGTAGCCAGAAAAAATTTTCGGTTTTTTTTTTTGAAATTTTGGGGGAGGGGTTTAACCCCTAACCCCCCCCCCCTCCGGCTACAGACCTGTCAATATCTCCTTGAGATAGTGCCTGGAGGGACTCTTAATTTTTTGCATCTCATAAACTTAGCATGGGGATTTGGCTAACTAGTTAAAATTCATGAGTAAACCAGGGGATTTTTTTACCTGAAAAATTTCGGGTGGGGGGGTTGAACCCCTCCCCCCCTCCCCCGGCTACAGGCCTGCCTGACATAGATTATATATACTTTAAATTGACATTGACACATTGCTAATTATGGACATATTTTCTGTAAAATAGCTGTTGTCGCAAAGTTCCATTTTATGTCCTTACCCTGGTATGTAGACAGAAACATAAGAAAGCATTATCTTGACTGATTCACTAAATGTTTCAGGTATTTTAGGTCACAGACTTGACAAGCAGAATTGTTCCTTCAGATTTCAAGCTCTGCACAGAAATAAGGAATGTCAAGTGTGCCTTAGGCGGACTCTGCTTGTATAATAACAACGCCTGGTCACTTAATTTTCGTCACCATAGCTACTCAAGTCAGGTGGGGAATAGAATAAATAAAATATGACAAAGGTAACATGCCAACCCACACCACAAATTGTCAACACTACAACTTGATTTACAAAAACAAAGGAGAAAATTCTGATCTGCACTGTAATGTTTGCATTCAGACCATGTTTACTTTGAGAATACAAATGTATTCATTACTAACAGTGTGTGATTTATATGACTTATAAAACCTGGGAAATATAATTTGGACAGCTGAGTGCAAGTTATGTGAATACTCCCATGGTTACTGCGGAAGAAAAGAACAGACTCCAGAAAAGAAACCATTCAAATAGTAACCATCCTAGTTTGGTAAAGTGACGAACTTAAACAACTCCTCATTGAAATACTATCTCATGTGTTTGGAAAAGGACGGTCAGTTAGAAATGAATTGAGATTAAGGCTTTAAGATCACTTCTATTGTCTATCAGCAGTAACTTTGTAATATAACAGGTTATGTGGGAGGGAAAAATGAATGCTTATTTCCCCCTCATTTAAAATGCCCACAAACAAAATCTGTTACCTCTTTATGGCATGAAATAGGATCAGTACAGATTAGGGGCAAGGAAGACACAAGACATTTTGCAGCCTTAAGCAGAGTATCAAATGGGAAGTCTCAGCTATCCACAACACCCTCCCCGCAAATGCATAAATCCAAGTTCATAGTGCTTAAATCCAGCCAAGTTGTTTTGGCACAAGTCAGGGAAGCAAGCAAGCATCTCTTCCCATGCCTGGCAATAAAAAGTTAACAATAACCATCTGATGAAGTGGGTTCAATTCATGAAAATTTATGCCTATGACATTTATTAGTCTTGAAAGTGCCAGAGGACTTTTTGCTGTTTTCAATGATAACGAAAGGAAATAATTAACACATTGTATCCAGAATCTGTTGCCTGAGGCAGCTGCCTCACTCCTGTAAATAGTAAGCTCAGACCTGTCGAGAGACAATTTTTAACCAAGGATGTTCAGCACTTGCTGTGCATGTTAATATGAACTATAGGTTCCCTACATGAATTGAGATGTATGCCTTCAAAAAGTTTCTTTTGAAATGGGGTGCCTGACAGAGTTAAATGGGAATATGACAAATACAAATTGAGACCATGCAGAATGAAGTTTGTTTAAAATATTTCTGTATTGCTGTGCCACTCATAAGGGTTCCCATGGGGATGGAGAAATAAAAACCAATTATAGTAGTACAAAGGTAAAAGATTTCTTAGTGGTTCTGTATAGTTTGTAGGTTGTGTTTCTTCATCAGCTTCCCTATGTGGTCAGTAGTTCCCTGGGCGGAACTTTGTCTTTACTCTCATGACTTGTTCTTGATCTTGTAGCTCTTCTGATGTCTGTGGTGGAATCTCCATTGGCCTGTAGAGCCCAGTTTAGGTAGTTTACCTTGGAGGAGATGGGGTTTGGAGATTCTTTTTGCACGGTCTGCCAGGGCTTTGATTGTGCTTATTTTTTTGACTTGGGTGATGGTTGGCGTTTTTATGTAGGTATCTATGTTCGGGTGGATGTTCTTGAGGTAGTCCAGGAACTTGTTTAGTTTTAATTCTCCTATAAACTATCTATAGATCCACTAAGAAAATCCAAGTAATGCTACATTCAGCGAAGGACAAGAAGAATCCTCTCACCTCTGTAGGAGTCTACTGTATAGTATGCAGCTGTGGAAAAGTCTACATAGGGACCACCAAACGCAGTATTGTCTTTAAACATGAATAAAGGAACATGAAAAGCAGTGCTAGACCACTCAAACAACTACCGTGTCAGACTACACAGAGAAATTATCGAAATCCACAAGCTTGTGGACAATTTTAACAGAAAAGGAGGAAACAATGAAAATGAAAAGATCTGGCTACCAGTATTATTATTATTATTATTATTTATTTATTTATTTATTTATTTTTAAAAAAAACATTAGAAAACAGGGGAATCCCATATAAGAAACAATCAGGGCCGGTTAACACCTCCCAACAAAAGATTTTCTCAGGCAAGAAGCAGCCAGGCTTTGAATCTACAAGGCCATTAAATGTTAATCAAGCTAGTCAATTGCAACATTCACACTTGCCTCAAACAGACAAGAGTTCTTTCTCCTAATCTTGGACTTTCCACAGATATATAAACCCCACTTGCCTAATTTCGAACAGACCTCACAACTTCTAAGGATGCCTGCTATGAATGTGGATGAAACGTCAGGAGAGAACCCTTCTGGAACATGGCCATTCAGCCCAGACGACTCACAGCAACTGGCCATGAAAGCCTTCGACGACACATAAAACTGAGATAGATTTGTCATAAGTCAAACATGTTTTGAAATCACACAGTGGAACTGGTAGAGCCTATATATCCTGTGATGTCACCACAAATATCACTCTTTTCAATTAATTCAGTCCACATATTCAGTTTTGAACAACCAAATACAGAATAAATTATTTGATCAGAAGGAGATGACATGTGAAGTTTGACCCCTGTATTCTTGGGAGACACTTCCCAGACTTTGGACCTCATCCCATGGTTGCGGGAGTGGGGGAATCATCTTCTAACCATAATGTTTTGTTCCATTCCATTTATAATTGGGAGCACTGGAGATGATTACTACCCAACTCCTAAAACCTATACTGACTTACCTATGAAAGTAATAATTGTGCTTTGGAATTTTTTTCACAGCTTTCTTGCTACATTCATATGTAAAACAAAAAGGCATTTTAATATATTTTGTATAGCTTGTAATGTTAAAAGAACACTGAGAGGTGTGGAATGTTTGGGATGGGCATTGCCTCCTTTTTGTGCTCATGCACTCTCTCCTTAACTCTATGCTCTCACCATTATTAGTGGGTTTTCCCCCTCTCCATTGTCACCAGATGACAACCTCTGTACATCTGATTTTCATCTTAAAAACATGTATGTGGAAGGTGTTCAGAGGGCAACTAAAATGGTCAAAGGCCTGGATACCACAAATCCCTATGAGAACTGTCTTAAAGAACTGGGCATGTTCAGCCTGCAGAAAAGAAGGTTGAGGGAAGACATGATAGCCATGAATAAATATGTGAAAAGATGTCATAAGGAAGAGGGGGCAGGCTTGTTTTCTGCTACTCTGAATATTAGGACTTGAAGCAATGGGTTCAAGCTACAGGAAAGGAGATTCCATCTGAACATTAGGAAGAACTTCCTGACTGTAAGAGCTGTTCAGCAGTGGAACTCTCTGCCCTGGAGTGTGGCGGAAGCTTCTTCCTCGGAAGCTTTAAAACAGAGGTTTGTTTTAATGATCATGTCAGAAGCAAATTGAGATTACAGTTATAATGTATTTAAAAACACAAAGTTAAAAACTTGGCATTATACTAAATTTCCTTTGATCAGAAGCTGGTCACTTGGAGTGCCTCTGGTGTCGCTGTGCATGTTGTAGGGCAGGGGTCCTCAAACTTTTGAAGCAGAGGGCCGGTCCACAATCCTTCAGACTGTTGTGGGGCCGAATTATCATTTGAAAAAAAAATACAAATTCCTCTGCATACTGCACATGTCTTATTTGTAGTGAAACAACAACAACAACAACAAAAAAACAATACAATATTTAAAAATGAAAACAATTTTAACCAACATAAACCTATCAGGATTTCAATGGAAAGTGTGGGCCTGCTACTGGCCAATGAAATAGTCAAGGTAATTAGGATTGTTGTTGTTGTGTGACTTCAAGTCATTTCAGACTTTGGCCGAGCCAACTAATTATTTATTTACAGCATTTATTTACTACATTTATATACCACCCTTCTCACCCCGAAGGGGACTCAGAGCAGGTATATGTACATACAATATATTATATTATTAGCATAGCACAATATTAGCATTATATAATTCTATATTGAACTATACCACTATACTATTATATGTTATGTAATATATAACATATAATTAATATTATTATATGGTATTATTATTAATATTATATTGTATAACATAATACTATTATCAATATCATATGTATATACAATATATTATATTATTAAAACTAATACAAAAATATTATATTATAAAACTGAGGGCGGGGGCCAGGTAAATGACCTTGGAGGGCTGCATCCGGCCCCCGGGCCTTAGTTTGGGGACCCCTGTTGTAGGGCTTAGACTGCAATGTAGTAAGTGGTCTGTGGTTTGCTCTTCTCCACACTTGCATGTCGCAGACTCCACTTTGTAGCCCAATTTCTTAAGATTGGCTCTGCATCTTGTGGTGCCAGAGCGTAGTCTGTTCAATGGCTTCCAAATCACCTAGTCTTCTGTGCCCAGGAGGGAGTTTCTCATCCGGTCTCAGCCATGAATTGAAGTTCTGAGTTTTAACCTGCCACTTTTGGATACTTTCTTGCTGAGGTGTTCCTGTGAGTATCTTTGTGGATCTTATGAAGCTGTTTCTTGATTTAAGTCATTGGCATGCTGGCTGACATCCAGGGCTGTAGCCAGAAAAGAATTTGGGAGGGGGGGGGGTTGAACTCAAGAGTTGAAAGAGAGTTGATTCTATCTCTCTATTGGTCAGTCAAGGGAGATGTTGAGGGAAGAATTTCATTGTTGTAGAAATTATAGAGAATTCCGATCTCTGCAATGACAAAAAAGTGTAACAACATGCCAGCTATACATTTTGGAAGAAATGCATCCTTGTTGTGTGATCCTTTGTTGTTCTTGTGGAAACCATGTAGATGGATCTTGTACTTCTGCTGAGATGGGAGAATTCAAAATGACTATTCATTGACAGATGGTTCTGTGGACTGTAATAAATATTTCTGTTGTTGTTGTTGTTATTGTTGTTATTGTTGTTGAACATAATGCTTCATCAGCACAGTTCTGTGTGCCTATCCTTCCTGTTCCACTATGGAAAGTTTTGGGCAACAGAATGTGACCCTTTGGACATTCAATGATGAAGGCTTGGTGGAAGTGGGAACCTGTACAAAGAAGAGAACAGATGTTTAAAATAATATGGCTTCACTGGGTTCACTAGAGTTCTGGTGGCGCAATGGGTTAAACCCTTGTGCCGGCTGAACTGCTGACCTAAAGGTTGGGTTGCTGACCTGAAGGTTGCCGGTTCAAATTCACGAGATGAAGTGAGCTCCCATCTGTCAGCTCTAGTTTGCAGGGACATGAGAGAAGCCTCCCAGCTAACACATCTGGGTGTCCCCTGGGCAATGTCTATGTAGATGGCCAATTCTCTCACACCAGAAGCGACTTGCAGCATGTTCTCAAGTCGCTTCTGGCACTATTTTAAAAAACCGGTTGCTGTGAGTTTTCCAGGTTGTATGGCCATGTTCCAGAAGCATTCTCTCTTGACGTTTCACCCACATCTATGGCAGGCATCCTCAAAGGTTGTGAGGTGTGTTGGAAACTAGGCAAGTGGGGTTTATATATCTGTGGAATGTCCAGGTTGCGGGCGAAACATCAGGAGAGAATGCTTATGGAAAAGCCTGGAAAAATTCACAGCAACCCTGTGATTCCAGCTATGAAAGCCTTTAACAACACATATTGCTTCACGTTGGAAACCAGGGATTCTGGAGGACCAATAAATTAAATAGGCCTGCTGTGCTACACTGCATGGTTTGACACAACTTTTATTGCTATGGAGATATTGGAGTGATTTATGTCATGGTTTGCAAAGGCACTGTGCTGTGTGTGTTAACTGAAAAATGAAGTGCATGAAGCCGATTGGCTGAGCCTGCAAACACCTGGGGATTGATTTGATACTGTTTCTGTTCTGCTGCTGCAGAACTGGTTTGGACAAGTTTTCAGGTGCTGATTGAATACTGCTGGTGAGAGAGCAGTATATTCAGCGAGGCCTTGCTGTTTGCTGCTGAGGAAAGAGGGAGAAGAACCAGGACTGTATTCTTCTCTGAAGCAGATTTGTGGACTGAGAAAGGGCCATTTATGTCTGTGGACTTCTGTAAGTGATCAGAGGGGCCATTGTAAATACTACTGTTTTTGATCTTTTGGAATCAGTAAAGTTCCTGTATTTTTGTTCTGCAAATCTAAGTGGCATGTTATTGTTCTGCGGGTGACTCTGGATCGCAGGCATACGTAAGAGCTTCCAGTTATCATCATCAATCCGTAACTGTTTATTGTTTATTTAAAACATTTATATTCTGCCCTTCTTATCCTGAAGGGGACACAGGCAAGCACCCCATGCTGGGACATAAAAATTATAAATATACACAAACATTAAAATCAGTTATATCTACTTTAAAATCTGCTATTTAAACCAACTCAGGACACCTTGCTGATCTTTCCCCCAAGCCTTCTCTGCCTGACGCTCATCAAACAACAGGCCTGCCGATAATTTGTGTGTGTGTGTGTGTCAGGAGCGACTTGAGAAACTGCAAGTCACTTCTGGTGTGAGAGAATTGGCCATTTGCATGGACGTTGCCCAGGGGACGCATGGATGTTTTGATGGTTTTTTTTTTACCATCCTTGTGTAGGAGCCCCGTGGCCTAGTGGACTAAAGCCTTGTGACCCGAAGGCTGCCAAGTTCGAATCCCACCTGGGGAGAGTGTGGATGAGCTCCCTCTATCAGCTCCAGCTCCATGCGGGGACACGAGAGAAGCCTCCCACAAGGATGGTAAAAACATCAAAACATCCAGGCGTCCCCTGGGCAACGTCCTTGCAGACGGCCAATTCTCTCACACCAGAAGCAACTCAGGTTGCTCCTGACACGAAAAAAAAAAAAAACCATCCTTGTGGGAGGCTTCTCATGTCCCCGCATCGGGAGCTGGAGCTGACAGAGGGAGCTCACCCGCACTCTCCCAGGTTGGATTCGAACTGCCAACCTGTCGGTCTAGCAGTCCTGCCCGCACAAGGGTTTAACCCAGGCATGGGCAAACTGGGGCCTTACCTCCAGGTGTTTTGGACTTCAACTCCCACAATTCCTAACAGCCTCCTGAGGGGGAAAAGGAAGGGGCCTGCGTCTGTTAGGAATTGTGAGAGTTGAAGTCCAAAACACCTGGAGGGAAGGCCCAAGTTTGCCCTTGCCTGGTTTAACCCATTGTGCCAATAGGGGTTCCTAGCCTTGGCAGTGAAAGTGGTGTCTAGTTGAGCCCCAACATTCCAGGTGTTTTGGACTTCAACTCCCAGAAGCCTCAGCTGCGTGGGCCAATGACTTAGGATTCTGGGAGGTGAAGTCCAAAAACACTTCGGGAGAGCAGAGTGAAGGGAGCACTGTGAGATGCACCCCAGAGAAGGAAGGAAGGAAGGAAGGAAGGAAGGAAGGAAGGAAGGAAGGAAGGAAGGAAGGAAGGAAGGAAAGAAGGAAGGAAGGGGGATCAATGTCTCTGAGGGACTTCCGACCCAAACGACGCTCTCCCTCAAAGCCGCGCCTTACCCTCCCTTCAGGCGTTCCTGGCCGCTCCGAGAGGGGGCGTGGCCACCTAAGCCCAGCCCCCTCCTCGCGCCCCTCCCTCCTCAGTCTGCTGGCTCGCGGGCACCGTGGCGGAAGTCTCGCAAGCGGCTCGCGCGCTCCTCTTTAACGACTGAAGGAGGCTGAGGAAGAGCAGGAGCAGCATCATGGCAGACGGCGCGCGCGCCTTCTTCGGGGCCAGCAGCAGCCGCGGCTCAAGCCCGGCGTCCAGCCCCTTGGTGGGCAGGGGCCCCAAGAGCCGCTCGTTGCCCACGCCGTCGCCCTCCTCGCCCGCGCTGCGCAGCCAGACGCCGCCCGCCTCCCCCAAACAGCAGTCGGCCACGGCGTCGTCGTCTCGTATGAACGCGCCCGGGCACGGCTTCAAGCGGGTCACCCTCACCAAGCCCACCTTCTGCCACCACTGCTCCGACTTCATCTGGGGGTTGGCCGGGTACCTCTGCGAAGGTGAGTCGCTTCAGGAGGGTCTTCCTGCCTGGGTGGACGGGAGGAGGCAGGATAGTATCGCCTCAGGGCCTCTCAGGAGGAACAACTGGAGGTTGGTTCCTCTGGAAAGTGGATACAGACAAGCTCACTTTCCTCCTGACAGGCAAAAATGCCTCAGGTAGAGAGAGACCTCTTCATCCTTGCCTCCCTCTGTGCCAGCAGAAGGTTTCTCTGGGAGCAAACGGGGCCTCCCTTCCTCGTGACAGACGGACATTTGCCAGATTGAGAGACGTCTCTTCATCCTTGCCTCTCTCTATATTAGCAGAATGGCTCCTTGGGAGCAAATGGGACCTCCTTTCCTCATGACAGACAGACATTTGCCAGGTTGAGAGAGGTCTCTTCATCCTTGCCTCTCTCTATATTAGCAGAAGGGCTCCTTGGGAGCAAATGGGACCTCCTTTCCTCATGACAGACGGACATTTGCCAGATTGAGAGATGTCTCTTCATCCTTGCCTCTCTCTATATTAGCAGAAGGGCTCCTTGGAAGCAAATGGCTCCTTGGAAGCAAATGACAAGTGGAGATTTGTCAGGCTGAGATCTCTTCGTCGTTGCCCCTCTCTATATTAGCACAGGGGCTCCTTGGGAGCAAATGGGGCTTCTTTTCTTCATGACAGTCAGGGATACTTATTTATTATTATTTATTTCCATCATTTCTATCCCGCCCTTCTCACCCGAAGGGACTCAAGGCGGCTCACAGTCTGGCAAAATTCAATGTCAATATACAATATACGGCGCTCCATCCAGTCATGCCGGCCACATGACCTTGGAGGTGTCTACGGACAACACCGGCT
This sequence comes from Anolis carolinensis, assembly GCF_035594765.1. Lineage (NCBI taxonomy): Eukaryota > Metazoa > Chordata > Lepidosauria > Squamata > Anolidae > Anolis > Anolis carolinensis. The sequence continues at coordinate 202,557,975 of NC_085842.1, forward strand.
CTTCGGCTTAGAAATGGAGATGAGCACCAACCCCCAGAGTTGGTCACGACTGGACTTAACGTCAGGGGAAAACCTTTTACCTTTTTATACAATACAAAAAGATAAAACATAAGCAATTAAAACAATTAGATAATTTAACAAAGTACAATAAATAGATATAAAACAATACAATATTAAATACTTGAATCATTCGTCCACAATACCTTTATGCAAAGAAGTCTCTGGAAAGTGTTGGCTTCCTTTCCTCACAACAGATAGGAATTTGTCAGGTTAAAGGAGATCTCTTCATCCTTGCCTCTCTCTATATTAGCAGAAGGGCTCCCTGGGAGCAAATGGGGCCTCCTTTCCTCATGACAGATGGACATTTGTCACGTTGAGAGAAGTCTCTTCATCCTTTTCTGTCTCTGGGAGTAAATAGAAAAAGCTTAATTTTCTCATGACAGACAGAAATGCCTTGGGATCAAACGGGGCTTCCTTTCCTCATGACAGACAGGGATACCTCATGCAAATAGGATTCTGGAGAGAGTTGGCTTCCTTTCCTCACAACAGACAGGAATTTGTCAGGTTGAGAGCGGTCTCTTCATCTTTTCCTCTCATTATTAGCTGAAGTTTTCCCATGAAGCTTCCTTTCTTTATGACAAACAGAAATACTACAGGTAGAGAGACCTTTTCATTGTTTCCTCCCTCTGTATCAGCAGAAGGCTTCTCTGGGAGCAAATGGGGCCTCCTTCCTTCAAGACTGACAGGGATACCACATGCATGGAGAGAGTTGGCTTCCTGTCCTCACAACAGTCAGTAATTTGTCGGGTTAACAGAGATCTCTTTATCGTTACCCCTCTCAATATTAGCAGAAAGACTCCTTGAGAGCAAATGGGACCTACTTTCCTCATGACAGACACTTGTCAGGTTGAGAGAGGTCTCTTCGTCCTTGCCTCTATATTAGCAGAAGGGCTCCTTGGGAGCAAATGGGACCTCCTTTCCTCATGACAGATGGACATTTGCAAGGTTGAGCGTGGTCTGTGTTGTCAAAGGCTTTCATGGCCAGAATCACTGGGTTGCTGTGAGTTTTCTGGGCTGTATGTCTAGTCGTGTCTGATTCTGAGGGTCGATTCTCATCTCCATTTCTAAGCTGAAGAGCTTCCAAGGTCATGTGGCTGGCATGACTGCATGGAGCACCATTACCTTCTCGCCAGAGCAGTACCTATTGATCTACTCACATTTGCATGTTTTGAACTGCTAGGTTGGCTGGAGCTAACAGCAGGAGCTCATCCCACTCCCTGGATTCGAATTGCCGACCTTTCAGTCAGCAAGTTCAGCAGCTCAGTGGTTTAACCTGCTGTGTATCCGGGGGTCCTGATTTTTTAGGTTTTTAATACTGGTAGTCAGATTTTGTTCGTTTTCATCGTTTTCTTGTTTCTGTGGAAACTGTCCACATGCTTGTGGATTTTAGTGGCTTCTCTGTGTAGTCTGACATGGTGATAGTTAGAGTGGTCCAGCATTTCTGTGTTCTCAAATAGCATGCACCACTTACCTTGTTTCCAACACCTCTAAACCTCTGAGAATGCTTGCCATAGATGTGGGCGAAAACATCCAGAGAGAGTGCTTCTGGAACATGGCCATACAGCCTGGAAAACACACAGCAACCACTGAGAGGGGTCTCTTCATTCTTGCCTCTCTCTATATTAGCAGAAGGGCTTCTTGGGAGCAAACGGGACCTCCTTTCCTTATGACAGACAGGGATGCCACTTTATCCTTTCCTCTTTCTGTATCAGTTGGAAGGGCTCCTTGGGAGCAATAGGGCCTTCATTCCTCCTAACAGAAAGGAACTCCTGAGGTAGAGAAGTCTCTTCATCCTTTCCTACCTCTGTATCAGAGGAGCAAATGGGGCCTCCTTTCCTCATGACAGACAGACATTTATGGTTAAGAGATGGCTCTTCATCCTTGCCCCCTCTATATTAGCAGAAGGAGGCCTTGATAGCAAACGGGGCCTCCTTTCCTCATGACAGATAGAAATACCTCATGCAAAGAAGTCTCTGGAGAGAATGTGTTGTCAAAGGCTTTCAAGGCTGGAATCAATGGTTGCTGTGAGTTTTCTGGGATGTATGGCCGTGTTGCAGAAGCATTCTCTCCTGCCGTTTCACCCACATCTATGGTAGGCATCCTCTGAGGTTGCGAGGTCTGTTCGAAATTAGGCAAGTGGGGTTTATATATCTGTGGAATGTTCAGGTTGGGAGAAAGAAATTGTCTGCCTGAGGCAAGTGTGAATGCTGCAATTGATCACTTCGATTAGCATTGAATTGCCTTGTAGCATCAAAGTCTGGCTGCTTCCTGCCTGGGGGAATCTTTTGTTGGGAGGTGTTTAGCTGGCCCTGATTGTTTCTTGTCTGGAATTCCCCTGTCTTCTGAGTGTTGTTCTTTATTTACTGTTCTGATTTTAGAATTTTTTAATACTGGTAGCCAGATTTTGTTCATTTTCATGATTTCCTCCTTTCTGTTGAAATTGTCCACATGCTTGTAGATTTCAATGGATTCTCTGTGTAAGATTCCCCCAGGCAGGATGTAGCCAAACTTTGAAGCTGTAAGGCTATTCACTGTTAATCAAGGGGATCATTTGCAACATTCACACTTGCCTCAAGCAGACAAGGGTTCTTTCTCCCACTCTGGACACTCCACAGATATATAAACCCCATTTGCCTAGTTTCCAACAGACTTCACAACCTCAGAGGATGCCTGCCAAAGATGTAAGTGAAACGTCAAGCGAGAATGATTCTGGAACATGGCCATAAAGCCTGGAAAACTCACAGCAATCCAGTGATTTTAGCCATGAAAGCCTTCGACAACAGGCAGGGATACCTCATGCAAAGAAGGTTCTGGAGAGAGTTGACTTTTTTCCTCACAACAGACAGGAATTTGTCAGGTTGAGAGGTTTCGTCATCCTTTTCTCTCAATATTAGCCGAAGTTTTCCCTAGAAGTGGATAGACAAGCATCCTTTCTTCATGACAGACAGAAATACCTCAGGTAGAGAGGCCTCTTCATCCTTTCCCTTTCTGCATTAGCAGAAGGGCTCATTGGGAGCAATCCTTTCCTCCTGACAGACAGGAATTTGTAAGCTTGAGAGAGAGGTCTCTTGAGCCTTTCCTATCTGTATTTGCAGAAAGTTTCCCAGGGAGCGAACCAGAAAGAGCCTCCTTTCCTCCTGACAGACAGGAGGTCTCTTCATCCTTTCTGTATTACCTGAAAGTTTTCCTGGAAACAGAGAGACGGGGCTTTCTTTCTCTATGACAGGCAGAAATTCATCAGGTAAAGACAGATTTCTCAGTCTTTTTCTCTATTAGCTGAAAGTTGTTTTTTTTTAGTGGATGGACAGAGCTTCCTTTCCTCTTGTCAGACAGGAATTCATCAGGTAAGGAGGGGGTCTCTTCATCCTTTCCTCCCTGTATTAGCTGAAGGTTTCCCTTGTAGTGGATAGACAAACTACCTTTCTTAATGACAAAATATCTCAAGTAAAGATGTTTTTGGTCAGGAAGTAGTGAGAAAGGGCTTCCTTTCCTCACAACACACAGGAATTTGTCAGAGCAGTATCTTCATCCTTTCCTATCTCTGGGAATAACTAGAAAAAGCTTCCTTTCCTCATGACAGAGAGGAATTTGTCAGGTAGAGAGGTCTCTTCATTCTTTCTGTATTAGTTGAAAGTTTTCCTGGATAGATAGACAGGGTTTACTTTCTGTATAACAGACAGAACAGTCATCAGGTAAAGAGAGGTCTCTTCATCCTTTCCTCTATTATCAGGGAGCAAACAGAAAAGGCTTCCTTTCCTTTGTGTCAGACAGTAATTTGTCAGATAGAGAGATCTCTTCATCATTTCCCCTCTCTGCATTAGCAGAAGTTTTCCTTGAGAGCAGATAGAAAGGTCTTCCTTTTCTCACAACAGACAGGAATTCCTCAGGTAGAGAGATTTCTTCAATATTTCCTCTGCCTATATTAAAGACAGCAAACAGAGGGCTTTCTTGTATTATGGAAGACAGGAAACCATCAAGTAGGATTATCATCTTTTCCTCTCTTTAGTCGCAGAAAGTTTCCCTTGCAGAGGTCAGAAAGGGCTCTCTTCAGCCTTTCCTCTCTCTGCATTAGATTTCCCTGAGAGCAAATAGAAAGAGCTTCCTTTTTTCAGTTTGCCAATATTTTCTTCTCTGCTCATCACACAGGCAGACAGACGTTCATCTGGGAAAGTTCTCGACACTTGTCTCTGCTTTGAAAAAAAGCTCTTCCCATCACAAGTAAAGCTTGGGAGAGCCTGGATAGGACTTCTGTTTCTCAAATGCCTGCACATTAGCACTTGATATTTCTTATTTTAGTACTTGGTACTTATTACTTGATGAGTGGGCAAGCTGAAAAAAGTTTATTTCCCCTTCTTCATAGATTTTTCATAATAGGATAGATATGGTTATTGTATAGTAAAAGGTAAAGGTTTCCCCTGTTGTTAAGTCCAGTCATGTCTCACGCTGGGGGTTGGTGTTCATCTCAATTTCTAAGCTGAAGAGCTGGCGTTGTCCGTAAACACCTCCAAGGTCATGTGGCTGGCATGACTGCATGGAGCGCCATTACCTTCCCGCCGGAGCAGTACCTATTGATTTACTCACATTGGCATGTTTTTGAACTGCTAGGTTGGCAGAAGCTGGAGCTAACAGCAGGTGCTCATTCCGCTCCTGGGATTTGAACCTGGGACCTTTCTGTCTGCAAGTTCAGCATCTCAGTGCTTTAACACACTTCGCCACTGGGGCTCAATGGATATTGTACAACTGTATCCAATACCTTACAGAGTAACTTTTTTAAGGGACGTTAGTATAGAATTGGAAGGCAGATTAGCGCATTGACAAGTTATTTAGACAATGCATCTCAACTTTCTGATGTGGAGGGCTGCACCCCCCCCCCCCCCCCACACACACACACATTGTGCTAGATCCCGGTGATATATTTGTGTCTATTGGCTGCACTTGGTTCTTTCTTTCATGAAAACTAGCCGTGGATTTAAAGTTAGTGGTTGGAAAACTGGCACCAGTCTGTGGATAATTGGTACTAGTTTAGATTTTGCAATAGAACCAGCATGCTTTAAGTATTGGACTGTGTCTTTAGAGACCAGGGTTTGAGTCCCTTCTTGGTCACGGAAATCCATTGGGTGACACACACTTCCCAGACAACCTAGTAACAGGTTTGCTTTAGAGTCACCATAAGACAAAAATTCATTGAAGGCATACAGCAGCAACAAAACAACGACAGCTTACATGTTCCTCTCTTACTCTCTCCCACTGAATGCTGCCAGTACAGAGGAAGAATCAAAACCCTACCTTTTTGCCACTTTAAAGGACAAGGCTAACAGATAGTCTTCTTACACATGCACTAAAATTCTGCATGGGATTGCTTTAGAAATGTCAAAGTACAACTTGGTTCTGAGTGCTTTTCATGGTGAAGGTGCCTTGCAACAGATTCATGTTTTGTTAGTCTTCTATTTTCTGATTTTAGAGGTTTGTAAGTCATTCATGTGCTAATATCCTTTTTCCCTGAAGAAGAAGAGACAAGGGTTTCACACAGGCATCCCTTGCATGTTGAGGTAGTTGTTCACACAAGCATCCAGCTGAATGAGAAGGAGCAGTATGCATTCACTGAATATCTCCACAGGGCTCAGCTATGCAAATGGAGATTCTGGGCTAGCTTTATTTCCACTCACTGCATGTGGAGGAGCTCTACACATGGGTGTTGGCTAGCTCATATGCCCTATGACACTCTCACATGTTTTCTTTAATGTGTGAATGGCAGGCAGACAGACAGGCTGTGGCCTTGCACTTTCATCCACGCGTATGAAAAAAATTGACAACTTGTAAGCAGTTTGTGTTAGACTCCTAAGGACTCAAGTATTTAGAGTGGCTGCACTGGTTCTGAAGTTTTTGTTGCCTTGCCCATATTTTATACATAGTTATTAAAGAGTTTAATGTTTCTTTATTTTGGAAATGGATTATTTTTATCTTATTGTGAATTAAGTTTTATGTGGAAGCTTTTTTTCTCCTTTTGAAACAGTAGAAATGCTACTACAAGACCAGGCCCCTTTTCTTCTGTCTCACGGTCTTGTGCTTGGATTGAGTGGGTCTGTTATGATGCTGTTTTGCCACTGGCTCTCTGCTGTGTGGTGGTGTAAGGAGTGGGTTACCCCTGGTTTATTAGGTGTCTTCTCTCATGGGCAAAGGAAGGTTTTTCTGACCTTGAGACTGCCTCAGTTGCTCTCAAAGACAGAATATTGGGGTCAATTTGAGCTTTTCAGAAATTTGAATCTATCTGAAGTTTGGTATTCTGTATTTTCCATGTTCCTTCTTCCTTCCTTGCTTGCTTCCTTATTCATGTTGTCCTTGGAGGAAGCAGCTGTCCTTCCTGTTTGTTCTGCATGCACATATATTAGGGTCTAAGTATCCTGAATGTCACACTGATTTGCTCTAACTTGCTAAAACATGTACTCTTAAGATGGCCTAGAACAGTAAGGTTGTACAGTCTACAGAAAGAGAAGTTGCTGTTCTGAAGAAGTGAAGCCCTTGTCTTATGATTAAGCATTGCTCATATCCATGTTACATAAAGAAGCAAGAGGGTGTGAGCCAGGTAATGTGAATAACTTGCTGTAGCTGGATAGAGTTGAGCAATAATCTAGTATTTGCATATGCATGAAGGGAGGAATTGTTTTGCATCAGCTATTTTTGGAGAACTTTAAGCAAAGACTATCAAAGTGTTCCATGCCTCTGTGTGCATGTGTGTAAGAACAGGGATATCTTGTGTCAGTCTTGTAAGTTATTAAGAAACAATTATAGACAATTTAACATAAACATTTAACATAAAGAGAGGTAAAAGAGAAACGATACTACTTGCATCAAAGCAAAGTCAAACTGCAATGAAAATGCTCAATTTGATCTCTGACAGGCGCTTTCTTCTGTTATGTTTAACTGTTTAGCTTATGATTGTTGAACTTCTGCCTTGTATCTGTACAAATGATGCTAATATTAGTCTGTTCAAAAAGTATGTTCCCCTTTAGGCCTTCTAACCCTCTCACCTCCTTTAAGACATTGTCTCATTTTAGCTAATACTCCATACATTTCTTTTCATAACTTTGTTGACCTTTCCTTCATACACATATTTATCACATACTTCATTTAATGAGCTAGTTCCTTGGCTAGAGGAGAAGTCAACATACAGCTTTTGTTGAATGTGGTTATGCTCTGTGTATTTTAAACAATGAACCTAGAATATGTGAGGTGAACTTTTGTAGTTCACAGATACCTATTTGAACTGCTTGGTTAGGAGGTATGACTTCATTTTGAGTTTATTTAACCTTGGAGTTATGACTTGGAATAAATTAAAGGAGTCTGGTGTTTACTGTCTTCTTAAAATAGTGTCCTAACAAAATCTTCAAAATCACCTTTTCACAGCTGGGAATGTTATAGTTCAGCTAGCATAATGGCTTGCATGTTTATTTAACTAATTTTAGTCCCATTGCACTGCTTTGAAAACTATTGTTAAATTAGAAAACATTTTTATTTGATGTGGAAAGTACTGTAAGAATTGGGAATATAAGCAGCTCCATGACAAAGGATTAAGGGAGCTGCAATTCATTAATGGCCGAGGGGACAATTTTGCCCACAGTTGCCCTAAAAGTTATAATGTGGGAAAGTATAGGGATGAGTCTTGGCCCAACTACAAGAAAAAATGATTGGTATTTTCCTAGATCATTTCTCCAACTGCTGGTTGGCATCTTAGTTTTTAGAGAAGGCATGGTTTGTGGAAAAATACATAGTTGCAATTGATTGCAAATACAAAAGGATTTGTCACTAATTACAAGTAGAAGTGTTGTTACACCTTATATGTCAGTGAGGCAGGAACCACAAAAATCAGAAGCATGATTTGTAGAAAAGCCTTCATTTAGCTCCACTGTCCTGCTATGCTTTTCTTAACTAGCATCAAGCTTCTTATTTGTTACTTTTAAAGATTTCCCAGTTGGCTGTCTTCACTGTCTTTTCTCCATCACTGTGCCTTTTCCCATACTTTGTGCATAGATTAGCCATTTTATTGACTTGTATTCCTCAACTCCTTTAAGGTGTTTTGCATTTCTTCAGCAGTCCTTGAATCATCCCTAGCCTCACTTCATCACAACTACCTATGCTTCCACTGTTATTCTATCTTGTCTTAACCATTGTCTCATTTAACACTGTCTGGCTTTGCTTCCTTGTCTGCTTAGAGTAGATTCATGTAAGCTTTTTACAGTGAAAGGACTGCGTTTTGCACAATGTTGAATCATGGTAGCAGTGAGGAAAGTGTTTCTCCAGGCATGAAGTTATAAGCAATATTCAACAGGCTGTTTCAAGTGTTGTTGCCTTTCTGTGTGAAAATACCGCAAAATATTTATTGTGTCAATATCTGTTAAAACATAACTTTATTATTTCAGATCATATATTTTTATGAAGAATACATGCTTTATACTTGGAAATATCCAGTGGGGGATTCTTTCTTATTTGACTCAGAGGTTCCAGTGTTAATTTTTAAGGAGTTCAGGGGCTTTTTGACAATATGTCTGTCTATTTGGGAATTCATTACTTTATTATTGGAATAGTATTTACTTTCTTATTGTATGCATACTTTTGGATGCCTCATGTCAAATGATTTGTTAGCCTGAGTTGACAGTTCCTGTAGAATAAAAATGGATTTGGAAGAAGTCTACAGCTGATCTGATATGATTATAGCTCTACATACATTATGGGTCTAGTTCAGGCATTACTCATAGCATGGCATACAGTACTTTTTGCCCTCTAGATATTTTGCCCCAGAATCTCTTACTGTTGGGAAGGTTAGGGTTTCTGGTGCCTGAAGTTTTAAACATAAGCCAAGGTTTCACCAATTCTAATATTACTTCTGGAAAAATGGTAGGTTTCGCCAATTCTGGTAGCCACCTGATTGTACTTTAAAAAAAAAAGTCTTAAAAGGTAGCTTTCTAGCTGTTGTAACATCATTGATGAACAGAATTGTAGACAAGCCTTATAAGAGAAAATTGCATTAGTAAAATATATTTGTTGCAGTATCTTTTATTTTCATTGTAGTGCTGCAACAGTGGTTTTAAGTTAATAATTGCTGGTTCTGTTAGTTCTTTTGGAGGCTTCTGAGTATTCATCTGATTCAGCTTTTCCTCAGATGTTTCTGAGCCTAGCTCAAATTCCCCCTTGAAAGATACCCGAAAATGACTGAAGAAATATTACTTTAGAAACAGATGTGCTTATTTCCAGTTTGCTAAAAACAAAACTATAAAAGGGTTTTCTAGATTTTTTTGAGGTCTATATCCCTTTGTTAAACTGGAGAAGTAGAGGTGCAGAGTCCAGGAATATTGCTCTACAGTTGCTTTTGGGATATATCTTGGCTGTTTATGACGTTCTCTCCTCTACTGGGTGTATAGAGAAAAAGGAGAAAATGCTCTGTACCTTCAATAGTCTTATAAGTCATTATTTAGGGAAGTGATAGTACCACTGCTTTGATCAGATATCACCTGGAATACCGTGTTTGATTCTGGGCACCACGGGTCAGGAAAGATATTTTGATAAGATGGATGTGAACAAAAAAGCGACAAAAATGATTACATGTTTGGAAGCCAAACCCTATGAGGAATGACTTCAGGAGCTGTGTATGTTGAAGTTGGACTACAAAAGGTTAAGAAGCAACATTCTAACCATGTTTTAATATTTGAAAATATGTCATGCTGAGGACAGGGGAAACATGTTTTCTGCTGCTCCAGAAACTAATACACAGAGAAATACAGGTAAAGAGATTCTACTCAAACATTAGGAAGAACTTCCTGACAGTGAGAGCTTTTTGACAGTGGGATATGTCACCTGGGAGTATACAGTTGTCTCCTTCTCTAGTGGTTTCTAAGCAGAGGCTTTGATTGTGTTTGACTGGATGGCCCTTGTGGTTTCTTCCAATTCTAGTCATTGGATATGCATGATCTCCTGTATTCGTAGTCTTTTTTAATTCCAGGGTTTGTGTCACCTAGTCAATCTATCAGTGCTCCCCCCATCTCATTTGTTGTTGTCCTCTGGGTTTCATTACCATTTTTTAAAATCATTTTTGTACAATGCAAACACTTAGCATTCTTCCCAACCAGGTACACGTCTTAACCTTAAAATGCTAGTAAATACTCTAAAGCTATGCTCAGAGTTTATAAAGTATTGCCCTTTCTTTTTTGACTTGAAAAATATTATTTTATTTAACAATCTTGCACTGAGGTAAAATGCATTGTGTGACTTGTGCAGTATAAGAAGACTCGCCTGTACCTGCAGGATTGTTACCCATGGTTTCACTTATCTGCATCTGACAAAATATATATTCTCTAGGAATTTACTAGGTCCTCCGGGCCAACTCTATGTTAACTTCTAGTGAAAGCTGTCCATTTCAATAGAGTTTGCTATTATCCACAATTTTCTGTTTCTGTGATAAGTGCAGGAATGTATCTCCTGTACTGTATTTCTCTCATCTCAGTGAGAATTTTAATTTATTGCAGGATATTGTTTTTAATGCCTATGGTCAAAAGAGTGTTTGTGGCAGAGCTAGAAAGTACAAAATGGAATGAAAGTGAAATAGTATCTGTTTAAGCAAATGCCCACTTGTTGCATTTGGTGATATTTCCCTAACCCCAATGAATATTAGATTTCCCCTTCCCTCTGAATTAATTTCCTCCAAATAGCACTAAGCTGCTGACAAACAGAACAAATCCCTCCAGCTTTGCCACATCATGGTTTGTTAAATAACTGAATGGGTCATTTTTTGACCCAATATGTTGGGTTGGTCAGATAAAAAAGTATCCAGATGGCAAAAATCAATATGTTTGTTGCCACTTTTTAACCCATACAATGTTATTGTTCTTACTTATGAGGGAAAACAGCTGACTGGAAGCAGCTTGCAGAGATTTGCAGATTTTGTTTTGTTGTGCCTGCAGTAGTTTCACTGTCCTAAATAGGAGAGTTCATTTCATGTGGATTCTGTAGTCAAACATAATCTTACAAAATTAAAATGTTCTCCCTAATAACTAGGGTTAATTAAATGCTATGAGTGAGTGCAAAAAAGAAGATAGACCGTTTTTTTAATTGTTTGTTCCTAGCCAGATACATTTCTCATACATAGCTAAACTAAAACCAATCAAACAACAACAGAGCAAAGTATTTATGGCTGGAAATGTACCCTTCAGAAGAAATTCTAATAAAACGAGATGACATTAAAAGAGGGAAGAGGCATCTGCTAATTTGCAAACAGGTGCTGAGAATCAATACATTGAAACCAGTGTCAGGAACAACCTCTTATAGAACTTGTAAATATTGCTGGTAAAAAAAACTTTGTGCTACCTGGCTGAGAATCTGGAAGGAGCATCAGTTTTTCAGACATCTTTCAAAGTTTCTTTTGTAGAAAGAGAACTTTTAGCAGTGTTTCTACAGCTTTGACCCACCAGCAATATGTCATACTTCACGGGAGGTAAATAAATGTCATTATTGAGCCAAACGATTGCCAAATTGTGATATGTTTTTGATTTGGGCTCCATTGTGTTGTTATCTAAAAAAGTATTTTTTTCAAAGCTCTCTAAGATAACATAGATGTGCATGTTGTTTTTCCTGTGGGCCTCAAACTACTATTTGTGAAGAGTCACATTGTAATTATTTTATATGCCTGTCACCATGTCATAGTGCCCATGACTGGCTTTTGAACTATTAATTGATTAAGTTAAATATATAACTGTAATGCCTGTCTGAAACCGATTTTGGCCAGATTGTAAAGTAATGAATTATAAGAATCAGTAAATGCTCACTAAATAATATGTAAGTTTAGGAAATTTTAACAGAAAAAGTTATAGAAGGCTTGTGTAAATCCAATAAATTTATGTCATTTATTTTCAGACCGTAATGCCTGGGCTTTCATCTTATCTGTAAATGGAGCAATCCAGCAACATCAAGGAAAGATCTGTATTAGCCAGTTTCCTTTCTCAGTGGCTGTCTTTCCCCATCTTAAATCTGCTGTTGATCAGAGTTTCTTCTTGAAGGTGATTGAGTGAAGGGCTATAGCTCTTTAGTAAAACTTCTAAGTAAAAGGCCCCTAGTTCAGTTTCTAGCATTTAGTGGTTAAAATGGCTAGCAGAGCTGGGTAATTTCTCTGGCCAAGAGTGGTTTCACTTTTTGTACACAATTTTGTTTGTAGAAAGTTACACACCAGCTCTCTTCCTTTTTGTTGACCATTTTTCACTAATTGGCTCAGATATTTATAGAAATGCATGCTTCTTGTTTTCTTTCCCAAATAAATATTTTGGATGGGCTCATCATTTTCCCACTGATGCATCTGAGTAATTTTATCTCCTCTGCTTACTCCCTTTCTTTCCCACTTACCGTATATCAGTGGTTCTCAACCTGGGGTCCCCAGATGTTTTTGGTCTTCAACTCCCAGAAATCCTAACAGCTGGTAAACTGGCTGGGATTTCCGGGAGTTGTAGGCCAAAAACATCTGGGGACCCTAGGTTGAGAACCACTGCCATATATACTTGAGTTTAAGTCGAGTTTTTCAGCCCTTTTTAGGGCTGAAAAAGCCCCCCCCCCCCTGCTTATACTCAAGTGAGGGTCCTGGCCAGCTTATATTTGGGTCGGCTTATACTCGAGTATATAGGTAATCAGAGTTGGACAGTCTTATCTTAAATTACAGCTTGATGTAAATATTCAAAAACATTTAACCCCAATTAATGTAATTTTATTGGTATCTATTTTTATTTTTGTAATTTACCAGTAGCTGCTGCATTTCCCACCCTCATCTCATACTCGAGTCAATAAGTTTTCCCAGTTTTTTGTGGTAAAATTAGGTGCCTCAGCTTATAATTGGGTTGGCTTATACTCGAGTATATAGGTATTCCCTTTCTTTCCTATATTGTTACTGCCATCTCCAAGACAGTTGATATCCAGAGTTCAATTGATTTTCACAGGGTGCAAAACTATTCTACAAAACTAACAAAGAATCCTATGTTGACTTAAGCATTCTTAATTTTATTACAGTATGAGTTTTTGTGGACTATATCCTCTTAATCAGATGTACGATTAGTGTTAGCCTGAATTTCAGGTAAATGTGCACAGATTCTGTGCAGAAGGTGAGATACAAAAAATAGCAGTTACAATTTCTGTATTTTTTATACTTTCTACAAGATTTTTTGACTTCTTTATCTTTTATCTCACCTTCAAGCACATGCACTGTATTCAAAGTTCTAGATAATATTTCAAGCAGCCAATGAAACAGGATATAGTTCATGCACACTCATGCTGCAATAAATCTGCTACTCTTTAATGTGACACAGCATTTTTTTAGTTAAATTTAAATCCATAGTTTAAGTCATAATTTTAAAGTTACTTGACGAACTGTTAAGCATGTTCTTTCACGGTCGGAATCACTGGGTGTTGTGTGGTTTCCGGGTTGTATAGCCATGTTCTAGCAATATTTTCTCCTGACATTTACATTTTGTTTGCATCTGTGGCTGGCATCTTCAGAGGATCATAACATGTTAAGCATGTTATTCAAAAGTATGGGGTTTTTCTTTTGTTCCATGTAGCTTGTTCTCAACTAATTTGGTAAGAGATTCCATCCTATTTCTTATTAAATTGCTGAGCGATAACATCAGCTTTCTCTTTTTCTCTCATGGTTATTTGAAATTGTAATTAAAGTACTTCACACGTGGAAGCACAATTCTCTGTTCATGAAAAACAAAGGCATTCATCCAAACTATAAAACACTACTTGTATTTTGTGAATAAGAATCTCTTCCAATCAGCTAGGTAGATGAGTATATTTTATGATAAAAACTTTTTTTTCAGTTCTTTCAGTAGGACCACACATTTATTTTAACCATTATGTCATTTTCTTCAAATAGCACCAGCACAGCTTAACAAAAATATATTGTGGAGTCCATATTACAAAATTTTTCTGGAGAGATGGGTTTTTTTTTTTTGCCTGTGGTGGGGAGATGTTGGGATCTGGGATTTTTTTGTGCATCAGGAGCCACTTGAGAAACTGTAAATTGCTTCTGGTGTGAGATAATTGGCCATCTGCAAGGACGTTGCCAGGGGACACCTGGATGTTTTGATGTTTTTCCCATCCTTGTGGGAGGCTTCTCTCATGTCCCCACATGGAGCTGGAACTGATAGAGGGAGCCCATCCATGCTCTCCCCAGGTTATATTTGAACTGTCATCCTTCAGGTCAGCAACACAACCTTCAAGTTATCAGTCCTGCCGGCACAAGGATTTAATCCACTGGGGGCTGGGGTGAGTGACTGCAATTGGCTGCAAGGAGAGGAAGGACAGTTTTATGTCCAAGTACTTGCTGTGATTGTCAAAATGCCATAGCATGAAGAATGTCTAGAAGTCATTTTCTGGTATTGGAAAACCGTGAATTTTAAAAATGTATGTGTGTGTGTTTGTGGGTGATGGTTGCAGCCTGTTTAAAGGGCAGTTTTAGTTCCTTTGGAGTGTGTGTTCCCAGGAGGGCTGTTCAATCTTGATTGATTGTCCAATCTGCAGCTTTTGGTTTTTTGTTATTTTGTATATCCTATTGGGAGAAGAAAATAAGAGCAAGTCATCCTCTCCAACCTTTTTGAGTATGTACTTCCCATTTCTTTATAAGTAGAAATGGCTGTCTTACTTTGGCACTGTATACTTCCAGGTTTCTCCTCTCTATCTCCACCAGACACACAAATATAATCTACTCAGAATAAATGTATCAGCAAGAGCTATGACCAATCTCGATAAAATAGTGAAGAGTAGAAACATCACACTGGCAACAAAGGTCTGCATAGTTAAAGCAATGGTATTCCCCATAGTAACCTATGGATGTGAGAGATTGACCATAAGGAAGGCTGAGCAAAGGAAGATAAACACTTTTGAACTGTGGTGTTGGAGGAAAATTCTGAGAGTGCCTTGGACCACAACAAGATCAAACCAGTCAATACTCCAGGAAATAATGTACGACTGCTCGCTGGAGGGAAGGATATTAGAGGCAAAGATGAAGTATTTTGGCCACATAATGAGAAGATAACAAAGCATGGAGAAGATAATGATTCTGGGGGAAATGGAAGGAAAAAGGAAGAGGTGCAGACCTAGGGCAAGATGGATGGATGGTATCCTTGAAGTGACTGGCTTGACCTTGAAGGAGCTGGGGGTGGCTATGGTTGGCAGGGAGCTCTGGCGTGGCCTGGTCCATGAGGTCATGAAGAGTTGGAAGCGACTGGACGAATAAATATCAGTTTTGCATTTGCTGATTTGATACAGACATGCATGCCTTTCAAATGAGAAATAAAATTACATTCACAGTACTATGGCCCTTTTTCGATATACATTTGGTGTCAGGCCCTGTTTCATTACATTGACTAAATACATTGTTAGTGTGCTGTACTGTTTCTGTTCATTATACTTAATGGACTTTGGATGTTTCATCTTTTTTGTGATATATACAGGCAGTCCCCAAGTTACGAACAAGATAGGTTCTGTTGGTTTTCTTCCATCATAACTGAGACATTTTTTATGTTTCCAGAATTCAACCAGGAGTTAGGATTTTGTCATATTCGTTGTAACACATTAAAATAGTGCATCCTAATATTGTGTACATTATCCCTCTTAAATCAAGACTGAGTCAACACCTTTGTTGATAATTTGTTTACTAAAAACAGCAAATACCTAAAAAGTCACACATGGCATTTAATGAGCCTTATAGATCTGAAAATGCCATCTACTAAGGTGTGATTTAATGTAATCTGTCCAAAGTATGTTTATTCCTTTAAAATCATTGTTTTAAATGTCTTCAGACTTAATAAATTAAACCCACACGACTGAATTAAACTGCATTTTCCCACCCTGGTGGATTGCACGGGTGCATTTAGGTTCAGCCAAACTAGCATTGCATATCTTGGGAAGTTTTGGAGCAAAAGAAACACCTGAAACCAACCTGAATTTTTTAAAAAATGACATCTGGAAACTTTGGGGGGCTCAGGCGCTGCACCTGGGGGTCTTTAGGGCGCACCATACCTCTGTTTTTTGTGCATAGTTGGATGGCACACTTCCAGTGAATGGCAGGTGTTGTAGCTATGTTACAGAAGAAGGGATTGGCAAAACAACTTCTGAGGATTCCATGCCTAATAAACCTCTGTGAATTCATGACATTGCCATAAGCAGACAGGAGGCTTGGAGGCATTGTATACATATATCTGATATTTTATTTTGTGTGGCTAAGGAAACTTAACTACCATCTCCTCCTAGATGAGTGGCTTGGAAACTTGCCTTATACTCTTTCTCTTTTTGTAAGCCAAAGGTTTAAAACATTTAAAAATATTTTAAACAATAATATGGGAAGTTTTCTCAGTATTCTTTTCTCTGTCTCATATACAAGAAATAACATTGGCATATGTCATTTTATGGCTAATGTATTCTAATCAACCACTGGAGAGAAAGCATTTGTTTGTTACTGGATATTCACAGAAGATGGATGAGGGTTAGGCCAAGGATCTCAGATGCCGGCTGTATGGGAGAAAACAGACCTTGGGATTTTAGGACCTTACAAAGCAAGGATCCTTTCCAGCTAGTTAATTAATTTTCCCCAAATGTTTTTCTAAAGATTGTGTTTTGGTAAACATCACACAAAATAAAATCTTTGTTTTTAATAACTGTAGAATTGCTTTGTATGTTGGGAAATATGAATATATTTAATATATATTTAAAATATATTCTTAATATATTTTTTTTACTTCTGTCCTATCCAATAATTGCCTTTATAAAAAAAATAAGTTAGCTGTAATGTAAATGGAAACATTACAGCAAAGTAGAAGGTGACAAAAACATTTTGTGTTTTTGTGTTGTGGTTTTAACTCTTTTCACTTCATGCTATTTGATACTTCTCATTCAGGTTATCATCATCTTAGCATCACTTAGCAGAATGTAACAGTATCATATTGGTAGGTGTTAATTTAGTTTCTAACACAGACATGTAATCGAGATGACTTTAAAAAAATGCGTGGGTGAGCAATAAAAAAAATTCCAAGATGCTTCATTTTAGAAGCTACAAACAATAAGAGCTGATAACTTCAAGGTCATCTTTGTTCAACTGCTGAGAGAACAATGAGGAGAAATGAGAGCAATTTAACTTCAGGCAAATTGAAGAACACATAATGAAAAGGCAGCAAGTCTTTTAAAATGGCTGCTGAATCTTTATCAGTGACACAACCATTTCCTCAATAACATTGGTGTTGCCTATCAAAGTACAATTAAAAATGAAATTGAGCCTTACTAAGTTCTGTAATTATGTGTGGAATTGAGCCACAGGCAGTATTTAAAATGGGAAGAGTTGATTTCTGTCAGCGTGTTGATGTATTTTGAATGAAGGGAAATATGAGCATAGGTCTTGTATACTTGACCATTTTAAAGATAACAGCAGTTAAAATGCTTGAATGCATGTAATGTAATTATTGAGTAGTCACCATCCTTTTACTCAGGCACCTTTTGCTGGATTAAAGTTCTCATTAAGCTAATCCTTGCCACACCAAAATATTTTCCCTGTTTAATCACTACGAATTGAAACCCTGTCAATATACACCTAATGACAGAAAGTTTGGACTCAATATATGCTCCTTTCTACTCATTGACATTCAGGTGAATTTGCCATTTTGTTGCCCATTTGTTGCTCCTAGCCTGGAGTTGTTCACAGTGTTGGTTTTCACTATCCTGAAAATATTTCTCAGTATATCACAGTGCAGTGTTTCAGACTGCTTCACTTCTATTACCTTTGTATGGGAAGCTCCTTTTAGAACAACTTTGTAGATAACAGTGGGTGGGATATAACTGTAGAAAAGGATATATCACATTAGATTTGTTAGGAAAATACAGTATCATAGTGTCCTGATAAAAATTGCAGTTGAATATTGTGTACAGCTCTGGTTGCTTTATCTTTAAAAGGATAATTTAGAACTGGAAATGGTTCAGTAAAGAAGAACTAATATGATGGGAGAAAGAGACCCTTTCCTTATGTGGAATACTGTACTACAAAATTTCTGGGTTTTCCTGTAAGGGACTAAAAAAGACAACAAAGCAATAAAACATCAAATTAAATATACAGAGTATCAGGTATACATTGAATTTTTTTCAACAAAAAATCAACCCAAAAACTTGGGTCGATGTATACCTGGGTCAGTGTAAGTGTTCTGTGCCCTGCGACACTGTTTCTTATCTTTCTGAATGCCTGGGAGGCATGCAGAGGAGGCATGCAGAGTGTATGTAGGGGGTTGATACCAAAATGAGGTTAGCCAAGGATTAGCCACTGCTGCAACCTCCAGAATCCCACAACCTGATTGGGATGCATGCTGTCGACCACATGGAACTTCTCCTGTGCATTATGCCTTCCCTTCTAGGGTGCTCAAAACATTTTACTCATGAATAAGCAAATGGAAGGTCAGTCTTGCTTTGCCTAGGTTGCCTCACATCTCATTTATTATTGCTGCATTGGCCACCACTGTCACTCCTTCCTCAACCACTCTCTCCTTATGCTCCGTTCCTTTCCTCAGGCTCTCAGGCTGCCAGTGACACTGTAGGGCTGCTCCAGATCTGTTGCCACTATGACTATAGGATGCAGTAGCTACTGTCACCAGCCCTCGGGCTTGCCATGGCCATCCTGCCACCCAAGTGCCAAAGGAGAGGAGTTCGCTGCCACCAAATCCAGTGGAAGACTAGTAATAAGAGTGTGAGCACGAGGCCTATATCAAGGAAGGAGGGAGACATCATCATGAAGATGTCATGAGTGGGAGAAATGGACTGCCCTCCCTTGCTTGCTGTCAGTGGGTTGCTTTGCTTTTTCTGATTGCTGCTTTGCTGTCCCTGTTTTGGGAAAGCTAGTTGCTGACTCAGGTGGAGGATTCTGTTATTTACTGTGTTACACACTGTGACTACTGCATGCGGCTGGCTAGAAAGGGAATCACTGTAGGAAGGAGTGACTGAGGAAAGGGAAGGATAGACAGATTCACTAATTTGTCAACAGTGTGAGGAGCCCTGTTTCCAGTAAATGAATTTGCCATTCTGGTTTTTCTCATCTCTTTTTAAAAACTCCAATTTTGTTTTGGTTTTTTTCAGCTTCTCTGTCTCCCTCACAACTCCTCTTTAATTTCTCTCTCTCTCTCTCTCTCTCTCTCTCCCCCCCCCCCCCCCAACACACACACTACACCGGGGCTTACCACCCACCTCCACCTTTCAATATGTGCTGGTGTACTCTTCTCTTCTCCCACTACTCCAGCCCTGGCAATTTTCATATAACTTCTCAGACTCTCAGGGAAGAAATTGCAGGACCTTCATCTCTGATGCTCTTCCTCTTTTCTTTAGATTAGACATGTATACCTTATTCCCATTTCTCTCTTTTTCTCCTTCCCCTTCCATCCTTCCCTCCTCTATGTGGATACTACACGCATAGCATATACTTGAAATAAAAGATTAGCAGTTCATATTCTTGTGTCTACAGTACATATATAGACACACAGACATAAATATATGCATGTACTTTTGTTTGAGTGAGCGAGATGAGAGGTGAGTAAGTGCATGTTTGTAGAGGAAGAGGGGACAGTATTGGTAGATAGTCAAGATTTGCTGATGGGGAAGCCCCCTACCCTCTGCAGAATGATCTTCAGTTAATCCACAGGTATAGAAAAATCCATAATTTGGGACCAAAGTCTGTCCTCAAGTTATATATGACATTGACTTAAACATGTATATATATTAAATGACACCAAGTCATTCTCCTTTATAATTCTTGGTTTTATACAGGGAAAGGGAAGTACTGTTTTACTCATTACATGATTAAATTCAGGATGAATGCTGTCATTTGGATTAAATTTTCTCTGGGAAAAGATAAATTAACACAAAACTTTATTTTTCACAGTTTGCAACTTTATGTCTCATGAGAAGTGCCTGAAGCACGTGAAGATACCATGTTCATGTGTTGCTCCAAGTCTTGTAAGGGTAAGTTAACTATGATTTATGATAAGCTCAGTCCATAAATAAGTAAAAATAAACACACACAATATATTTTATATATTTACATATATAAATAAATGTGTATTTCTTAAGCAGAGTTTTGACTTTCCTTCTGCTTTTTTCACTTTTTTCTTTTTAACTTAAAACATTTGCCCCTAAACTTAAAAGTTATTTGCCCCTAAACATAGGTTTTAAAATGTCATTTTGATATGTTAACTAATTCAAATGTCAGTTACAAGAAGAATAAGTAGAAAAGGGTATCACTATCCCAAACAGCTGGAATGTATTCAAGTGTTAAAATGCTGATTAGCTGAACTGAATTAAGATATTATTTGCATATTAAAACTCTTTGGTTATACTATTTATGTCTGTTTTAGTATCAGAATTATATTTTGAAAATAAGATTGTTGTAGTATTAGTAGTATTTTATGCTGGCTGTGTCTTCTGATGTGTACTGTATTTGTGATAATGATTGTGGTATTTGCCTTGATGTAAATAAAATTTGACAACTTAAATAGTTTATGATGTGTAGCAGCATTTGGCTGTCATAGCAAAATAGGCCCATCATTAAGGATTTGACTTTTAAAAATAAATTTGTAAAAGTTTATTCAATATCTGTTATAAATAAATGTGTATTATTCATGTGAAAATATTGATAGATAATTCCCTGTGTACATGATGAATACAATTCAGATGAGACTATATATCTCACATGATGTAGCTTTCTATAGCCCTGTGATTTTATATGTATGTGCAGGTGTGGCTCTTGGTGAATACAGATTTTTAGTGTTTAATGTAAAAAGATGGAGAGTCATAATTAGCTATACATTTTTTTTTTATTTCTAAGATGACATTGATTGTAAGATGCATACTAAATTCATTCTATCTCTCTCTATATATGCAGTCCCCAAGTTATAAACAAGATAGGTTTTGAAGGTGTGCTCTTAAGTTGAATTTGTATGTAAGCCAGAATAGGTACATTTTTAAAGCATAACTCCAGCCATATACACACACATATATGTACATTTGTTATAGTCTGCTGCCCTATTAAGCACTTTTAATGGATTGTTGTTCTACTCCTACTTCAGGGTTAGCTTTTTAAAACTTGCTTTGTTAAATGAACAGTATTTTTATCTTGAACTTCCTCCAGGGTGGCAAACCAATCCATCCTTTGTCATTCTTAAAGAAATTTTGTAAGTTAAGTGGACTGTGCCACTTACCATTTCGCATCATCTTTCATTTTAAGCCAGGGAATGAGGAAGCTTAGAATAGACCAGACTTCCCCATCTGATGCCATGACATCTGTACATGTTGGATTACACAAATAATATTTACTATTACTGTGCTGGTGGAGATGATGGGAATAATAGGTGGGAATTCTGTTAGGAATATAAGCATGCAAATTTGTCCTTTACAGTGTGGATTTCCTTTTTGGGCTGGTACAGGGATTGGTATTACCTCCCACCCTCTGCAGTGCTTAAAGACTGTAAAGCCCTTGTGACCACATGTCTATTTCACGCTATATGGAAATAAGGCAGAATTGGAGACATACCAGGCTACATGCTCATAGCCAATGATGACTTCAGGATTGAAATCTGCCAGGGTTCTCTAACCTTTTCAGCACTTCTGTAATGATTGTGCATCTGAGTGTGGGGAGTTATCCCCACATCTCTAATCCTGCTGCTTCCATTAATCATGGAATGGGCAGGTGGGGTGGCTTCAGGGGCTTGATAGTTAGTTGGGGAGAAGGTATGTAGCTCAATGTAGTATAGATTTACAAGCATATTTGCCCCCTGTTGGATTGAGGTCATAGTCTAACACATATGTGAAGGTTGGGCAAAGTTAGAGGAAAAAATACAGTTATTTAAAGCAGATGATACTGGAAAGAATAAAATGGTCCAGTTCGCTATAAGGCAGTTTCTTCTGTGACCAAGCTAAGAATTTCCATACTATAACCCTTACACCACTAGCTCTTCTTGAGCTCATTTCTCAACATTATTTGTAATGTTCATTTTGTAATGTCCTTACCAACGTCTGGAAAAGATTTTGGATCAAATGCAATATTTATTTCTGATGTAAATGTATGGTCCACATAGCATGCATAACTGAACTCACACGATTAGCAAAATGCTTGGTATATAAAATAATGGCTGAAATACTATAAAGTCATAATTCCCTGTCTAGTCTTGTAAGCTAATCAGGGGTCAGCTATGATGAGTACATGGATGGGACACCACTAATGAACACCAAGTGCTGTAAGTTCTATTTCAAAACAAAGGAGCTGACATGTGCTTAAGAAAACCCTATGAAATTATTGGGGGTCACCATAAGTCAACAGGCGACTTGAAAGTGTGCACACAAACACATAAAATGTCAATGGGATTGGTGCCCATGGCTGGAGGAAAGAGTTCGGCATCTCTCTGCGCTTTTTGCATTTTCCTCATTCTTCCGTAGATAAATGGATCTTTCAATCGCTTCATTTAGATTTTTCAGATTGGACGCATTGAATCTATCCTTGAAGATAGCAAAGTTCATCATTTGATAGCAAAATAGCTTGATATCCATTCCCCTAGAACACCATCTTATATTGATTCAAGTTCTAGTGTTTGCTCCTTTCCATGGTAGGAAAAATTTGAATCCATCTGAAAGGATTGTATATTCATTGCTGAAATTGAGTTCAATAGAAATGTGGTGGCTTTTCTTGCCAGTCCTGGTGTAGTCAAGCAAGAATAGTTTCCCAAAGATCTGAGCATTTTGCACAATATTCTTCGTGGTGGTAAAAATAATCCAACAGTTACGTTTGGTCAAGGCTCATCAGTAGCACTGTTACATGTGTGATATCTTGTCTCTCCAGCTATGTTTCTCTTGGAATCTGCAACAACAGTAATGGCCACCTAGCAGCAGCCATTTAATATCCACAGTGCCCCAGGTATAGTATTGTTATAAGGCAGGGATAGTGTGTTAAAGCGCTGAGCTGCTGAACTTGCAGACCGAAAGGTCCCAGGTTCAAATCCGGGGAGCAGATTGAGCGCCCGCTGTTAGCTCCAGTTTCTGCCAACCTAGCAGTTCGAAAACATGCAAATGTGAGTAGATCAATAGGTACCACTCCGGCGGGAAGGTAACGGCGCTCCATGCAGTCATGCCGGCCACATGACCTTGGAGGTGTCTACGGACAACGCCGGCTCTTCAGCTTAGAAATGGAGATGAGCACCAACCCCCAGAGTCAGACACGACTGGACTTAACATCAGGGGAGACCTTTACCTTTTACCTAGACAATTGAAAGGTTCAGGGAGCACAGTTGTCATCTAGGAGATCTTGGAGGGCCAACAACCACCCCATCTCTCAACAAGGGACTTGGAGCGCTTCCAATCATAAAAAGAACATAATAGATACATAAAATGACTGAGTGATGTAATGAATTAAAACGAGTAAAAATTAACACAAAACAATAGACATATAAACAATTATTATATAAAACAATTTAATCAAGCTTTTAAAAGTCCAAACCATTGCATTGATTAATATGAGCCATGTAGTCAGTTTAGTAGTTAAGAATTCTTACTTTAGCCATTGTTGACATCCCCCCCCCCCACACACACACACCTCTGGGAGGTCTGAAAGCGTTTTCACCATGTTTAAAAAAAGTCCTCTATTGGGCTTAAATTGGTCCAAGGGTCCTGCAGAAAAATGTGGTAGAAATGCACCCCATCCCCAGTTGATATTTTTCAGCCTTTTAAGACAAAATATTTTTGAACATTTTTGCAAACATATTTTTTGACCTCAGGAAGTCTCCAGATCTGGTAGAAATGCTCTGTACATCACCTGGAGCGCATTGAGGGCATTCTGGAGCATGACATTTTTTGAAAAAAATATATGCCAAAAACACATTTGTAACCTCATGGGCCCCCCACAATTTGCCTATCCCATAAAGGTATTGTGATGTGAGAATGGCCATTTAGCTAAATATTCTTCATCTCCAAATGGTGGTGTGTGTTTGTTTTTGTATGTGTAAAAGAGAGAATTTTCTTAAGAAATCTCTCTTATTTGAATTTTTTGCTCTGTTCTCATTGGGTGCCTTTCTCCTTGTCCAATATGGAGAATAGATCCAGAGACAAAGAATGCATGAAGAAAATTGTGAAATTTGTTTCTGGTCCTTGAGTTCTGTTTGAGTCAGATAAAAGCAGTTAGAAGGTAAGCTAGTATTTTAGTAATGCGGAAACACAGATGTTTAAGTATAGATCACCCATGGTCAAACTATTGAGATAGTGAAGGACAGAGGATAGGTAGCACTATACATGGAGTATAGGGTGACGATCAGGAGTTCATGTATCATTTCAGTGTAAAGGACATACAGCAATTCTGTTGCATGGTTGTTGATGTAGATAGAGTGGGCACAAGAACACTTTAATTCAAAATATACTGACTGTTCATCCTTAATGCTAAACTGATGTGGCAAAAATAAAACCAGACCCTCAACTAAATCCTTCCAAAGATCATTGCTGCCACACATTGTATCAGATTGTTTTTGCAGATTGTTTTTAAAGTCTTCGTACCCATGCTACTTTCACAATATTGGATAGATCTTTGTGCAAATGCTAGTTTAGCCCTTAGGACAGAGGTGTCAAACTTGTGGCCCTCCAGGTGTTTCAGGCTCCAACTCCCAGAAGTTCTAGTGAGCTTGTGCAATGGGCAGGAATTCTGGGAGCTGAAATCCAAAACACCTGGAGGGCTACAGGTTTTATACCTCTGCCTTAGGAAGTCCTCTTTTTTAGTCCTTTGATTTTTTACCCAAGAAAACCAGGGAATTTCCATGACAGGCAACCTGAAGGCACGTGCATGGATACACATGCACACACACACAATATGTGTTCTCTGCCCTTTTCTGAATTAATTGGTGACTTAATCTTTATCAAGGCTACTTTGTGTCAGGATAGGAAACAGGGTTCAAAGTGGATTTGCACACCCTGTTTAAGAGGAAGTCTGTCTTAATATTAATAATGATTAGTGCTAAACAGATTTAACACTGGAGGGAGCAAGGAGAAGAAAGTTGCAAAAGAGGGACTATGTGAATCCCAGGGACTGATTCTGGATGAGCAAGCCATGGCTTGCACAAGGGAGCCAGTGTTGTGTCTCCACTGTTTTCCCATGTCATCAGTCACACACAGATGTGTACTCACATGCATTCATGTATATCCAAGAAATTTGAAAACATAAGGCTGTTTTGAAAAGGTGTGGTTTGTGCACAGCTGGCTGTGTGCTTTACAAAGCAGGCAAATTATCTTACTGACAAGATTATGAAGCAATAACACAGCTTTATTTTCCCTTAAATGTTTATACAGAGATGAAGGTTTGATTAGTATACCAATCCTTTAACGCTAACTTTCAAGCTGTTCTTAATAGCAGACTTGGATAGAGAGAAAGAGAAAAGCAAAGGGTTGCAGCTCACCAAACAAGGTAGTAGGGAAATAGTGAGGCATGGCTTGGGAAGCTACTTGACAAGTTTTGTTTTGTTTTGTTTTTTTATTGCACAGAGTGTGGATAAATGTGGAACAAAAGGAAAAGATGGTCAGAGGAGGGGAATACAAAGTGCCTCGGATCCTAGTTGACTACATCTCTTTATGGATGGAGCGCAGAAGCTGCCTCCTGCTCTGTTAGATTTTTTAAAATGAATTTAAAGTGGAGCAATCACTCCCAGGCAATTTTGAGCATCCGGCTTTCAAGGAACAGATCTTAATACAGTAGAGTCTCACTTATCCAAGTTAAACGGGCCGGCAGAAGCTTGGATAAGCAAATCTCTTGGATAATAAAGAGGGATTAAGGAAAAGCGTATTTGACACATTTGACAGAAAAAGCAGTTCAATACGCAGTAATGTTATGTTGTAATTACTATATTTACGAATTTAGCACCAAAATATCACAATATATTGAAAACATTGACTACAAAAATGGCTTGGATAATCCAGAAACTTGGATAAGCGAGGCTTGGATAAGTGAGACTCTACTGTATATACAAGATGGTTCTGAAGAGATAGGTGGTAAGAAGGAGACCAAATAGTTGGCTTAAACATTCAAGTGGTTGATATTATGATTGCTTGCCAATTTCAGATTTTCTTAGAGGATTATGCAGATCAATTTCAATCGAATTTCAATCGAATTTCAAGCCATAATGTGATGATGAACAGTTTTAGCTGCAGTGACCTACTCCAGGTGAAAAGTGGGGAGTGGTGTTATCTACAATCTTTCCTAGCCAGAGATAATCTAGCTATATTATTTCATGCACTGCTTTTTTAATTAGATGGCTGCAGTGCTATCTATATGGGGTTGTTCTTGAAAATGATTCAAAATACTGAATGCAAAGTGCAAGGGCTAGAATTCTGACAAGAGCATCGGCTTATAAATCCACCATTGCACCAACAGCTGCACAGCAACAAGAGATGCTATAAGCAACTGTTAGCTTGCAAGAAAAGGGAAGCCATGAAAAATAACTGGGCATGGCTCATTCAAGCAGTCAAATCCAAAGACTCAGCTATCTTCTGGCATATTACATTAAGCACCCAAACTTATTATTGACCCATGGTAAACTCTCATATCCCCCCAGGAACCGGGGAGGTATACTTTCAGGATTTATATATGGACACTGCTTCTGGATGTGACTGGTTAAACCCAGATATAGAAAATCTTCCAACAGCGACAGAGATCAAGAACCTGGTTGCTTGATTAAGACCAGGACAGTCCCCAGGAGAAGATCTAATTCCATCAGAGGTCATTAAGAACACTTTGGATTCCTGAACCCCTATCTTAACCTCATTGTTCACATGTATCAACAAATATGACCAAATCCCCAAAGATTGGGGTTTTGAAATCATTGTCCCCATTTATAAAAAGAAGGGAAAAATGGATGACCCTGCAAATTACAGACCAATTAGCCTCCTCAATACAATTAGCAAATAATATGCAAGACATCTACAATGAAAACTTCAGGACTGGCTGGAACAGGAAAACATACTTGCCAAGAAGCAAGCTGGATATAGGGAAGGCTGCTCCACCATAGACCAATGTCTAGTATTATAATATCTAATAGAAAAATACTCTTCCTGTAACACATCTTCATTCTATGTTGCCTTCATATACTTTAAAGCTGCTTTTGACTCCATTTCCCAAGTTGAGCTATAGGAAAAACTGGAGACCCCCTCTATTGATTGATGACCGCTATTCCTAATTCGCCTACTCCATGAAGTGTCCTCAGAATAAGATGCAACTCCCAGGGCCACCTCACCAAAGCAGTAGAAACTGAGAAAGGTGACAAGCAAGGTTGCATCCTGTCCCCACTACTTTTCAACTTTTACATCAACTCCCTGGTGGATCATCTTGTCAACTTGGACTTTCACCTCCCAAAATTTGCAGGAAGTCATATCATCACATTAATTTTTAGCAGATGCTGCTGCACTACTTTCAAGAACACCTATTGGCCCAAAAAGAGCATTGAGAACATTAATACAATACTGCAATGCAGATCACTTACAAATCAATTACCAGAAAACCAAAATCATGGTATTTGCCAATAGACCCAAAAGCCACTTCTGGAGCATAAAAGGACATAAAATCGAGCAAGTCCCATGTTTCAAATATCTGGGAGTAGTCCTCCACTCTTCCAACAGTAGAAAAGTGCAGGGCTCCCATTTGTTTGAGATTGCTCAAAGAAGCTCTATAGCCATCCTAAAATACTTCAAGACTAAAGGGGCGCCACTTCATACCTGAAGCACGCAAACTATTTGACGCCAGATCAGTAGCACAGTTCCTGTAGGCCCCTTCTCCAATTTCGCTCTACTTGAGCTTGTGCCATCAAAATTTTGGGTGGGTTGTCATACTCAACTACTGGCTTCGACTGTCCCTTTCACCCCATGGACTTGCCCCAAAAAAGCTGGGGGATAACTTCCAGTCCACATGGAAGTAGGCAGTACTATCCAAAATCTCATCCCTGGGCTTTTCTCCAGGGCTACTACTCAGCATGGGATATTGACAAGCCAAAACGCTCATAAAATAACATATAATAGACACAGAGTGCCAATCAGATCTACCTTGCACCCCATCCTTTATCAGCAATGAAGCCATGAGATATCTTGCCTCCTCTATAGCATACTTAGTCAATCTAGAGTGCCCAACCACCGGAGGGCCTTTACCCTGGCACAATGTAATGCCCTGTCATTATGTTCAAAATGTTCCATTTTCCATGACAGAGCATCTTATAGAAATCATATGACAAAAGTTTTAAAGGAATTATACTAATTTTAATCTGATTTTGGGTAGCCCCCAGTGGTGCAATGGGTTAAACCCTTGTGCCTGCAGGACTGCTGACCGACAGTTCGGCGGTTAGAATCTGGGGAGAGTGGGTGAATTCCCTCTGTCAGCAACAGCTTCCCATGCCGGGACATGAGAGAAGCCTCCCACAAGATGGTAAAACATCAAAAAACATCCAGGCGTCCCCTGGGCAACGTCCTTGCAGACAGCCAATTCTCTCACACCAGAAGCGATTTGCAGTTTCTCAAGTCGCTCCTGAAAAAGAAAACCTGATTTTGGAGTGCTGGTTGATGTTTAAAGCCTTAAATATTCTAGGTATATATGGGAACACCTTCTCCCATGTATGCTTGCTCAAAGATTGAGGGTCTACTAAATTGGCTTTCTCTGAATTCTTCAGTTGTGGAATTCTTTCTCTTCGGAGATCCAGTTGGTATTGACCTTGATTTCAGTGCCTGCTGAAAATATGGATTTTTATTAAACATTTTGGGTATAGTGATTTTGTCCATATGTGTGACCTATACACAGTTTTATATTGTGTTTACCTGACAAATTATTTGATACCTTTTTCGAATGTTTAACTTATGTCTTACTATATTACATTTTAAAAGTTCTTCTCATTGTTCATTTAAAATGTTTTGGTTGTGTGTTGCCTTGTACTGTGACTGTACAGGGCAGAATATAAATATTCTGAAAATTAAAAATTAAAATTGGAATTCGTAATCAAATTTTTCTGTCTCTCTCCAAAGTCCCTATTGTGAGGGTGTCTGTATGTGTTTTGCTTGAGCTCCAGAACACTATCCTAGGTGCAGCTTGTGACTACTGGATAAATTTGCATTTGACTTAGATTTAGCTGTTCATAAAGGGTGATCTTCCTTTTTTACTTTCTCTTTTAGTTCTTAGGTACAACTTTCTTTAATCCCAACAGCCATGCTTCTGAAAGACAGTAAAATGTACAGAATCAAAAGGTGTCACTAGGGATTCCAAGGTGGTACTCTAATTTGCTGATCTATTATGAGTTGCAGATGCTTGTTGTCATTTCTGACTTAAAGCGACCCTAAGACAAACCTATCAAGGGGTTTTCTTGGGCAGAATTTGTTTTGAAGGTTTTATTTTCCTCTGAGACAAAGCACATGACTTTCCAGAGGTCACCCAGTGGGTTTTCATGGCTAAGTAGGATTTGGAACCTGTTCTCCCAGTGTCCTGGTCCAACACGCAAACCACTATATTTTGCTGGCTTTCTGGAGATGTTTAAGACTGGGCCAATTTAACCATACCCTTATTAGTTGTTCGGCTGGAGTGACATCAGGGGAATTAGTACATTTGCATTTAACCAGACTTCCTAAATGTCACATAGTGAAATAGGGCAATTCTGGGTTGAGTCACAATAGGGAACACACAGTACATTGAACTACAGATTTCACAATAGTCAGGCATTATGATCAAGATCCTTCTTGCAAGCTGCTATGGATTTCCTACACATATAACTTTTATCTGAACAGTATTACATATTAGACGAGGCATTAAGATGATGCCAAGAGGCGTGTAAAATTTAAGCTACTTCGGAATAAAAGTGGTTAGGGCTTGAGGTGCTCATTTATATTCCTGATTGTACATTTTAGGGTACAGAATGAAAAGGAGAAGAAACAGTTTCTTTGTGGCAATTAATATGACTAGATTCATAGAACTGGAAGTAAGCACAAGGACCATCTTATCCAACCCTGCCATGCTGCAATACACAACTAAAGAATCTTTAAAGTTCTCACCCAACGTCTGGTTAAAGACCTCTAAAGATGGAGAGATCACCATCTTCTGTGACAATCTAGTCCACCCTCAACAAGGGAGATTCTATAACAAGGTATATTCACAACAGTTGCTGCAGGCTTCTGGAGATAAGATGTGAAATTGGTTTTGTTTCATTTGGGATTCACAAATAGCTGCAAATGTACAGTATGTCATCCATAAGATCATTTGAAAACCATGTTCAAATATGATGTCAATTTTTAAATTCAGCAGTATTAATTATAATCCTAGTTGAGGTTTCAAAAGACTGCAATCAGGGGCTATCTTTGCATGTTATGTTTCTGCTGTGATTTAATTCAGTGTTCTGTGTCAAACTATAAGTAGGCAAAATCTTGTCTTTGCACTAGATTGTCTGTCATTTGGTGCAGCTACAGAGAGTGCTTTTGATTTCTGTGCCAAAGCTCAAAGACACTTTTCCTTTTGGAAAATAGCATCCCCATTGAGTGCATGGCTTTGGGACTTCAACATTACCAAGTGTCAAGGAATATTCAACTACTGCTGTTAATGGCAGATGGATTGATGGGCTGGCAAGTTAATCTTCAGCTGTACAAAAGCAGCCAGATGGGATGTCTGTTTTGTGTGTTGGCTTCAGAAAGCAAACATTCGACTTGGCTCTCAGCTTAAAACACACAACAGAAGGCTTAATGACAGTTTATTCTATGTATGGGAAGCTTTTATTTTTGTGTCTGTTCTCCTTGCTAACTATACAAAGTGTCTATTTATGGAAAGCTGTAATATATGAAGGGGTGTTAAAGATTTTTCCCTGCTGGATTCTTAGAACAAACTAATACTGTGGAAAAAATAAATTGCATTTTTAAAAAATGCAGTGGGGATAGGAAATATGGCAAAGAACTTCATCTGAATTTTTTGTTTGATCTTAAGTGAAACTGGATTATCTTGGTGTCTTGCTGAAAATGTCACACTTAAAACAGGACTGAGAATTCAAGGTCACGTAAAGGCTCATGAACTCAGAAGGATGGCATGAGTCAGATAAGTTCTATGTCCACGATTTTCAAAGACTGAATTACAGAGTTTGCTTACTGTGACTAATCTTGGTTGCTTGGACTTGCTTATGAGCTGGCTGAAGGCCATGATTCTTAAGAAAGTTTTCTGTGAAATGCTTGTATTGTCAAACGGACTGTACCTATTTTTGTTCAACCGAAGGGATGTACAGTTCTTCTCAGAAAGTCTTGCTTCTTATGTTCTGAAGAACTCAAAAGCTTGTTCATCTCTTTGTGGCATATAGTGTGTTCCAGAAGTATTCACACATGCACCTTTAGACTTCCCACATTTTATTGTGTTACAAACTGGTATTGAAATTGATTTAATTTGCAGTGTTACCATTTAGTATACTCAAGATTCTCAAAGCTGTGAAGGTGCACAATAGCTTTTTATGGACACAGAAGTAAAGTGAATGAAAAAAAATCAGTACTTTTTGATTATATGACTCTTATCTACCTGGGTCATTTCTTGATAAAAGCATCACTGACAGCAATTACAGTTCTGAGTCTTCTTGAGTAAGTCTTTGTCAGCTTTGCACATCCAAATCTTATAAATTTTGTCTGTTCTTTTTGGCCAAATTCCTTTAGTTATGACTACTGGTTCATAATAACTTTCTGATCTTGCCACATATTCCTTTTTTACTTGATTTTATGAAATTTTCATAGTACATTAAAAACAACAACAGAAATAGATCAAATACAAAATAAACCCCATAAAATATTCCCACATGCGTCATCACTGCCAACTAAAATTGATGGAGCCTCTGGTGGCCTAGGGGATAAAAGCCTTGTGACTTGAAGGTTGGGTTGCTGACCTGAAGGCTGCCAGGTTCGAATCCCACCCTGAGAGAGCGCGGATGAGCTGCCTCTATCAGCTCCAGCTCCATGTGGGGACATGAGAGAAGCCTCCCACAACATCAAAACATCCGGGCGTCCCCTGGGCAACGTCCTTGCAGACGGCCAATTCTCTCACTCCAGAAGCAACTCCGGTTGCTCCTGACACGAACAAACCCCCTAAAATTGACAAATAAACCCTATCGGTCCCTTTAAAAATAAACAAGTAAATAAATATACAATGCCCACTTGTTTTAAATAACACATGTTAAAGTTTTTTTTGAAAACTACACGTCTTTTATAATAGTAAATTTAATTATCAATAAACTTTAGTGCCTCAAGTTTCCATTTGATATTGTAAAATTCACTAGAGTGAAAGGGCACAATTTATCTAGGGCTATTAGTGCATTTCTTCTTCACATAAGATTTCCCAGTAGAATGGCCATATATCTGAAATTGATAGAGTAGTATCTTGCAAAGACAGCTAATCTTGCATAACTGTTTCAGAACTTTCTTATTAATGTCTACAACTTTGAGCACCTGATGCAATAAAGGTATTGTGGCAAATGTGCTGGCACATAGCAATGTAGAAATTAGTGGTGGGTCACTTCAACTACTGTGGTGATACGGATTTTTATGTACACATGGACTATGGTCTACTCCTTTGTATTATACATATTGGTCTATGTTATATATGTGGAGCTGAATTTAGAAGGTTCTCCTTGTTTTGTATTCCATCTTTTGGCAAATTTCTGGAGAAGGAATGTTGATGAGAGCGACTGTGTGTGTGTGGACAGTCCCCCCTCTTGACACAGTGTAAAGCTTGATATAATTAAATGCTATTCAGAGATGAGCAAGATAAGGCTGAATTGTGGTTTATAACTGAATTTACATAAAATGAATTTTTGAATAAACTCCACACTATAGCCAGTTGTCACTTTCTGTCATGAAAAGTCAAATTGGCCTTTTAGGAACTACCCTGACCTGCAAAAAGGAGATGGCTCTTGGGTGAGGTGATTGTGCAAGAAGACTATGAAATGAATAAGAAAAAGGATGAAAGGGTGCAAAGCTGCTACTTTTAACAAATAATTGTGGTTACATGAAACTGAGATGCCAACACTGAACATAGTGTGCTTCCAGAGGAGCTCTGGATCAAATTATTGTGCATACTCATGTGTAAGTCAACCTCATGAAGATGATTGTTTTGAGGTTAAATTGTGGATTTTGATATGACCCTTGGATAAATTGATGGTAAAACCTAGGAATGTGTAACAAATGAAGTAAAGGATGTACATTTTTCTACTTTAAAATACTATATTAATAGGATGGATTGTAGTCTAACCTATTTGAGACAGGTAAGCATTGGTTGGGTGTGGGACCCTGTGGACCTATCAAAGAGTAAGGAAATTGAGTCACAGCGGGGAGAATGGGGTGGGTGAAGGCATCAATCCTTGTTTTATATTCTCCCAGTACAGGCTGAGACGAGATCTTAGCCCATCCCAGAAGAATAAAAAATAAGAACCACCCCCACCCCCCACTGTGGCATGGAAGCACCAAATAGCTGCAACCTTTTTCCTACCCAGGTTATAATGATCCATAGCTCAGTCAACCCTAGTTTTTAGGGTGGATTTTTTGATCAAATTTGTCTTAACTTAAACATTATATATGGTAGGTCATGCTCCAGACATGGCTTTTCAGGATAAATTGTTCTGCTTCTTATTTGACTTTTTGTGTCATGGTAAATACTTTTCACCAGCTTTTGGCAATGTATATTGTTTTCAGTTTGTAATCTTGCATGTCATTGTTCAAAGTCTGCCAATGTAACGAAAACTTGCACGGTAAAGGGAAACCCCTACCAAACTTAAACAGGAAGCATAACTGCTGAAGATAGCTAGAAATAGAATAGGCATCCTTGTACTACAAATAGCTATTCGTGCTTTCATTCTCTAGAAGTAAGCTATTTATTTTGTTTCTGTTCATTTTTTAAAAAAAGAAAGCAAGTTCCATTCAGTGTTGTTTTTAAAACCATATTGTCAAATGTTTCAGTGTTTTACTTTGTGATATTAAAAATAACTTTAGTTTTGCAACTCCCTGTTGTATTTTCTTCATTCAACCTTAACATTTACAGGAATAACCCTCACCCAATCTAAGACCCCATTTACGTGCAGTTCTAAATCTGGTTAAGGTGTTAGGAATTTAAGCTATAGCAACCCCTCACTACACACACCATAATCGCTTTACTCTGTGAGGATATCAGAAGTTTCCATTTCATTATTATTATTATTATTATTATTATTATTATTATTATTATTATTATTACTACTAGCAGGAACTTGTCATGCCATATGAAGCTGAACCCAAAATTATGGTCAGTAGAAACCAGAACTCTACTGATAACAAGTGTTAAGCAATGCGTTAGTTTTTGCAGTAATGAGAAAGCAATGGTGTTAATCCCCGTCTCTGTTTATATCACTAACACTAAAGTGTTAAAGTTGGGGGCAGTGAATAGTTTTAATGTTACTTCCCAAACATTTTTAAGACTCATCTTGGATGCATGTTTGACAATAAAAATGTAAAAACATTTTTGGGAGGAAGAGAGCAAAAAAATAACAAAGGATGAATGCATTTTTGTTGTTTATTCGTTCAGTCGCTTCAACTCTTTGTGACCTCATGGACCAGACCATGCGAGAGCTTCCTGTCAGCCGTTGCCACCCCCAGTTCCTTCAAGGTCAAGCCAGTCACCAAGGATACATCCATCCATCTTGCCCTTGGTCGGCCTCTCTTCCTTTTTCCTTCCATTTTCCCCAGCATCATGATCTTTCCCAAGCTTTCCTGTCTTCTCATTATGTGGCCAAAGTACCATATATACTCGAGTATAAGCCAACCCAAATATAAGCCGAGGCACCTAATTTTATCACAAAAACTGGGAAAACTTATTGACTCAAGTATAAGATGACGGTGGGAAATGCAGCAGCCATGGGTCAAATTCAAAAATAAAAATAGATATAAATAAAATTGCATTATTTAAGGCATCAGCAGGTTAAATGTTTTTGAATATTTATATAAAAGTGTAATTTAAGATAATAAAAGACTTTAATAAGATAAGACTGTCCAACTCTGAATACCTATATACTCAAGTATAAGCCGACCTGAATAGAAGCCGGCCAGGACCCTCATTCGAGTACAGTGTTCCCTCACTTATCGCTGGGGTTCGGTTCCAGGACCACCCGCAATAAGTGAAAATCCGAGAAGTAGGGACACTATATTTATTTTAATAGTTGTACATTATTTTAGTAGTTATACACTATTTTAAATCTTTATCAACCAATCGTGTGTTGATAAGTCGCCTCTTTCTCCTCCCATTGCCGCTTGGGCTCCTTTTCTCTCCCTTTGGTTTCTCCTTCCTCCCTTCCTTAGGCTGTAAATTGTAATTTTTTATTATCTATAATAGTCTTTTAGAGTTTATTGAAAAAACGTGAAACAGCGAATCCGCGAAAAGTGAACCACGAAGCAGTGAGGGAACACTGTATAAGCCGAGGGGAGCTTTTTCAGCCCTAAAAAAGAGCTGAAAAACTAGGCTTATACTCGAGTATATACAGTACTTCATCTTTGCTCTAATATCCTTCCCTCCAGTGAGCAGCCGGGCATTATTTCCTGGAGTATGGACTGGTTGGATCTTCTTACGGTCCAAGGCACTCTCAGGATTTTCCTCCAACACCACAGTTCAAAAGCGTCTATCTTCCTTTGCTCAGCCTTCCTTATGGTCCAGCTCTCACATCCATAGGCTGCTATGGG
Organism: Anolis carolinensis; assembly: GCF_035594765.1. NCBI lineage: Eukaryota > Metazoa > Chordata > Lepidosauria > Squamata > Anolidae > Anolis > Anolis carolinensis. The sequence goes on from NC_085842.1 coordinate 202,593,795, forward strand.
GAACACCATTGCTTTAACTATGCCGACCTTTGTTGCCAGTGTGATGTCTGTGCTCTTCACTATTTTATCGAGGTTGGCCTTTTCTCTCCTCCCAAGAAGTAAACGTCTTCTGATTTCCTGGCTGCAGTTTGCACGTAAAAATATAAAATCTGTTATTGCCTCCACGTTTTCTCCCTCTATTTGCCAGTTATCAATCAGCCTGGTTGCCATGATCTTGGTTTTCTTGATGTTTAACTGCAACCCAGCTTTTACACTTTCTTCTTTCACCTTGGTGATAAGGCTCCTCAGCTCCTCCTCACTTTCAGCCATCAGAGTGGTATCATCTGCATATCTAAGGTTGTTAATGTTTCTTCCAGAAATTTTAACTCCAGCCTTGGATTTGTCAAGCCCCGCACGTTGCATGATGTGTTCTGCATACAAGTTGAATAGGTAGGGTGTAGGCTTGAGCAAATTTTTCGTTAGTTCGTTAAATTCGTTTAAAATTCGTTTCATAATTACTTTTGAATTGATATTGAACCATCTGCTCACTGCCTTACAAATATTATGAATTTGAATAATAAAAGTATCTTTTTTTCGTTTGTTTCTGATGTCTTCGGATGTAGCTGTAGCCCCTCTGAGAGGAGAAGCCATGTTGGCATGCCTCTCAGCCAATCAGAGCGGAAGAGGGAGGGAGAGGCATGGCCATCGATCTGCTAGCATTTTAAAAATGCCATTGAGACGCCCCCCCCCCCCCCCCCGCGGGGACCACACCGGCTCAGTAGAAGCCTTCCGCGAAGCAGGGAGGGAGCGAAGAGAAGAGAGAAGAGACATGCCTGCCTGCGCTTGGCCTTCTCCTCGCCCTGCCTCGCCCTGGAGCCGCCGTTTGGTTTTGCTTCTTCAGCCAGGCTTAAAGGGGAATACCAAAACCAGGCTTGCCTTCCTAAACGGAATCCTTAGAGCCAGAGGATATCCCTTTAAGAGATATCTCCACTGAGGAGATCTCCCGGAAAGGATTCTGGCACCAGCTCAATTGCAACAGATTCAGTGCCATGTCATGTGAGCTGTAGTTTTACAAAGTCCCTAGCCTTCCCTGCAGAAGAGAGCCAGTATCATGCCAAACTACAACTCCCAGTTTTCTGTCAAATTGTTTTGGATTTCAACTCCTACAATTCCTAACTCCAGACATGGGCAAAGTTTCTTCTCCAGACATGCCAACAGTATTAAGTGATAAAATCTTGGGCATTTTTTCCTTTAATGCTAAAAGTTCATAGGTTGTTCAGCAACAGCCTACTGGCTGGGTTGCTATGAGTTTTCCGGGCTCTATGGCCATGTGCCAGAGGCATTCTCTCCTGACGTTTCACCCACATCTGTGGCAGACATACTCAGAGGTTTTGACGTCTGTGCGAAGCTAGGCAAGTGGGGTTTATATCTGTGGAAGGTCCAGGGTGGGAGAAAGAACTCTTGTCTGTGGGAGGCAAGTGTGAATGTTGCAATTGGTCACCTTGATTAGCATTGAATAGCCTTGCAGCTTCAAAGCCTGGCTGCTTCCTACCTGGGGGAATCCTTTGTTGGGAGGTATTAGCTGGCCCTGATTGTTTCCTGTCTGGAATTCCCATTTTCTGGGTGTTGTTCTTTTACTGTCCTGATTTTAGCTTTTCTGTAGCTAAAAATGCATATAAAATTGATTCTATAGGGAGGATAAATGATTGGATTTCAACTCCTACAGCTTAGCTTTCTCTGCCAATAATGGTACCATACCAAACTAAAGCTCCCAAGATTCTGTAGCAGTGAGCCATCTTGGATATTGTAAGGGATTTATTATTATTATTATTATTATTATTATTATTATTATTATTATTATTATTAGACCTTGCTCCCAAGAAGGTGCCTTCGCTGTGGCTCCCAACTTATCTATCTACCTTTCCACATATTCTCCACATTGTGTGTATGTGTATGTATATTATATATACATGAGCCCCGATGGCGAAGTGTGTTAAAGCACTGAGCTGCTGAACTTGCAGACCGAAAGGTCCCAGGTTCAAATCCCGGGAGCAGAGTGAGTGCCCGCTGTTAGCTCCAGCTTCTGCCAACCTAGCAGCTTGAAAACATGCCAATGTGAGTAGATCAATAGGTACCGCTCTGGCGGGAAGGTAATGGCACTCCATGTAGTCATGCCGGCCACATGACCTTGGAGGTGTCTATGGACAACACTGGCTCTTGGGCTTAGAAATGGAGATGAGCACCAACCCCCAGAGTCAGACATGACTGAACTTAACGTCAAGTGATACCTTTACCTTTACCTATATACACACACACACACATATGCAGGGACTATATATATATATATATATATATATATATATATATATATATACACAGTATATATCACACACACACCAATTTAACAAAGTTTCAGCCACAAAAACAAAGTTTCTGAAGTAGAACAATGACTTTCACAGTAAAGACCACCCAATTTAACAGGAAATAAGACTTTCAAACCAGGAACAAATTTCTGCAATTATTAAAAAATGGTTTATTATAAAAGTTATGAAAATTCGCCAAAAATCAGAGGATAAGGGAAACGTTCCAAATTTTGGTGAGCTATCAGTGTTAAATGTGTTCTACCACTGTACCAAGTTTTAAGAAGATCACTCAAAAAATGAGGGCGGGAGAGTCCTGTAAAATCTCCCCTCGTGCTGGTTTTTTTTGGCCACTGCGCATGCGCGTCCGCCATTAACGAATTACTTTTGAAACTAACGAATTTTCGTTAATTTCGAATTTTTGGGGGGGCAAAATTCGGAAATGACATCAGAAACGAAACGCTGGCGCCCCCTACTTTTGAAACGAGTTTAGAATCAATTTTTTCATGGATCGCTCAAGCCTAGTAGGGTGAAAGTATACAGCCCTGCCATACTCCTTTCCCAATCTTGACCCAGTCCGTTGTTCCATGGTCTGTTCTTATTGTTGCTACTTGGTTGTTATACAGATTTCTCAGGAGACAGACAAGGTGACTTGGTACTCCCATACCACTAAGAACTTGCCACAATTTATTATGATCCATGCAGTCAAAGGCTTTAGAATAGTCAATAAAACAGAAATAGATATTTTTCTGAAACTCCCTAGCTTCCTCCATTATCCAGTGGATATTGGCAATTTGGTCTCTGATTCCTCTGCCTTTTCTAAACCCAGCTTGTACATCTGGCAACTCTCGCTCCATGTATTGCTGGAGTCTACCTTGCAGCATCTTGAGCATTACCTTACTGGCATGTGAAATATGAATGAATAGCACATGGTTAATGTGTTATTCGTTCACTTCAGCACTAACATTAATATAATATAAAACAGACAAATAATGACTAAAATGTTTGCTATTTTATATTTTCATTCTAAGCTTTGATAGGAAAAAAGTTCAAGTTTTCTGGGCATCATCTAAAGTTAGATTAAGAATAACTAACTAGAATAATGCAACAAATCTTGACTATTTTAAATATTCTCCATACTGTAATATAGAGAAAAGAGGGAGAGCATTTGGCTCAAGGCTTGCCTAGGCTCATTGTTATGATAATGATGGTTTAGCTTTATAGCAGAACCAGTCCTTACATGTGCTCCTAAAAACCATAACAGGACATTAAAAACTCATAATATGATTTTATTGTTTGATCTCCAGACCTCAAAGCTGGAGTGAAGGTTGTCAAAAAAAAAAAAGAAAATAGGAAGAAGGGAAATAAGAGGAAATAGTAATAACTGCTGTGGTTGGAAGTACTGTAAACTGATTGTTAATGACCTCGGGGTGGGGGGTGGGTGGGCAGGTAAAACCCCAGTATTGAATGTTCCATGTGTATATATTTGATGCAATAAGGGCTCTTGGTTAACTTTAAAAGGATTGCATCATTTTCAAATTGATTTCAGGGGCTCACATACAGAGAGTATTCTAGAAAATTGTTTCAATAATAAATGAGGAGCAAACATTATATAGCTTTGCCATGGTGATGTGTGCCATCACTGCAGAGAATCAATGCAGATACATGCTCATGGTGCCCATTAAGAATAGGAATAATTGAGGATTTTATGTAGTGAGCTAGTATGCGCCATTCCTGTTTCCTTAATATCTTCTGTGGGGAAGGGAGAAGTGAGAGGGACAGGATGCTGCTTGATAGAGTAATTAAAACTGTAGTTCTTCCTCTCCCCATTTCTGAAGTAGAAAATATACATATACAAGCTCACAAGCTATTACGTTTGTTGTCTTAGAAACCATTTTCTTCATTTACTTATGGGGAGGAAAGAGCAGTGACACAATTGTATGATTTTTTTTAATTGAGCAAAAGGAAATAACTCAGTAGAAACTGCGTCATTTGATAGCTTAAAGAAGGGGATTGTGTCTTTTGCAATGGCTTGTGAAAGAGAGAAAGTTTTTATGCTTGGGTTACCAGGTCAGAAGTAGCTGGCAGTAGCCCAACCTTATCTTTAATGGTAGAATTATGCTATCTAAAATTGGAACACTGAATTTCTTTCTCTTCAACAATTTATCTTTTTTAAAGAGTGTTAATTGTGTCTGGTTGATGGAGTGTGCAGGCATAAGTTGCCTTTCTGAGGTTCAGATTTGCAGATCTTGATGGTGTGTGCTCTGAATTTCATTTCAAATATCTGTGCTAGATCAATCATATCCTATAAAGGGAGATGGCTTTTTTGCTTGGAATGCATGGAGATTTTCTAATTCTTTTCTGTATTTTGTTTACATTAATAGGGCATTGCTGTTATTTACACTGTAAAATATCAACACATGCATGCATTTTATCAGGGCCATTGCTGTGCATTAGCAAGCATAGCCTTTTCAGAACAGCTTAGTTGAGTATATACAGTAGAGTCTCGCTTATCCAACCTTCCCTGGATGAGTCTCGCTTATCCAACCACTGTTGAACAATTCTTAGAGTCAGGAAATTCTTATTTATTTATTTCATTTATATACTGCTTTTCTCACCCCTGTAGGGACTCAAAGCAGTTTACATCAAATAAAAGGCAAAAATTCAATGCCTCACATACAATAAAAACAGTATATCACACATTTAAAACAATAACATATAGCTATAAATTAAACAATAAAAACTACAAACCATCAAATGTAAAACATAAAACATTTTAACATTGCACTCATCTCAAGGTTGTCAGTAAATGAATTCCTTTTATCAAAACAACCAAATAAAGGCCACAGTAGTAAAGCTCTTGTAAACAACAGTGATGTCCCAATGTTCAGGTGGAATCTCCCTTACTGTCATTTGAACCCATTAGTCTATGTCAAAGAGTGCTCATGTCTCATCAAACGGAAACTACCAGGATTCCATAGTACAGTATCGAGCATTTAAATTTGACAGTATAGATGCAGCCTTTTTTTTTTCCTAAACATGGTTTTCCTTCCACTGTTTGCTATCTGAGGACTAACATTAGGAATATATTTCTTAGAAAATCCACAAGGTAGTGGCTATCCCTTGTCTAGCAGCAAAATATTGCATAAGTTATGATAACTCTGCTGTGTGAAGAGCCCCTATGCTTTGTACTGGCACCAACAGTATTTATTTATTTATGTATACATAAATACCAACAGTATTTATGTATTTATTTCAGAAATTTATATCCTGTTTTTCTCAAGGAGTCTCACAATCAGCATCATTAGATTCTAGAAAACATAATGTTTAAACAATTACAATTAAAACAAATTAAACATTAATTAAAAACATCAATTTAAACATTTGTTTAAAAAGCGCAATTCAAGTCATGATCCAGGGCTGTCCATTATCAGTCATACATTTTTTTTTTGTTATTGCTTCATTTGCTACTCAAATGCCTGGCCCCACAACCAAGTTTTCAGTTTTTTGCAAAAGGACAGGAGGGAGGGAGCCAACCTGATTTCACTAGGGAGGGAGATCCACAGATGGGGGGCCACCAATGAGAAGGCCCTGTCTCTCATCCCCACCAATTGTGCTTGTGAAGGTGGTGGAATTGAGAGCAAGGCGTACCCCGACGATCTTAAACTGCAAGGGAGATAATAGCAGGAGATACGTTCGGACAAGTAAGCTGGGCTGGAACCGTTAAGAGCTTTATAGACTAAATCCAGCACTTTAATTGTGCTCGGTAGCAGACCGACAGCCAGTGGAGCTGACATAACAGAGGGGTGGTATGCTCCCTGTACGCCGCTCTGGTGAGCAATCTAGCTGCTGCCCGTTGGACTAGTTGAAGCTTTCAAACAGTCTTCAAAGGCAACCCCACGTAGAGTGTGTTGCAGTAGTGAATTCAAGATATAACAAGAGTGTGGACCACTGTGGCCAAGTCAGGCTTCCCAAGATACAGGTGCAACTGGTGCACAAGTTTTAATTGTGCAAAAGCTTCCCTAGCCACTCATGAGACCTGGGGCTCCATACTCAACAATGAATCTAGGATCACTCCCAATCTGCAAACCTGTGCCTTCAAGGGGAGTGTAACCCTATCCAGCACATGCTGTAACCCTATTTTCTGTTCAGCCTTATGACTGACCAGGAGGACTTCTGTCTTGTCTGGATTCAATTTCAGTTTGTTTGCCCTCATCCAGTCTGACATAGCTGCCAAGCACTGGTTCAGGACCTGCACAGCCTCCTTAGTAACAGGTGGAAAGGAGCAACAGAGTTGCACATTGTCTGTGTACAGATGATACTGTACTCCAAAACTCCTGATGATCTCTCCCCATGGCTTTATGTAGATGTTAAACAACATGGGGGACAGCACTGAACCCTGCGGGACCCCCACAAGCCAATGGTTGTGGGGCCAAGCAAGTATCCCCCAGCAATACTTTCTTTGACTGACCCTCCAGGAATGACCGGAGCCACTGCAGAACAGTACCTCTGAGCCCCATTCCCACCAGGCGTCCCAGAAGGATACCATGGTCAATGGTATCGAAGGCTGCTGAGAGGTCCAGCAGAAGCAAAAGGGACCCCCCCCCCCCGGTCCAGTTCCTGGCGTAGATAATCTACTAAGGCGACCACGGCTGTTTTACTTCCATGTCCCGGCCTAAAACCAGACTGTGCCGGATCTAGAAAATCAGTGTCTACCAAGAATCCCTGGTGTTGTGAGGCAACCACATGTTCCATGACTTTGCCCAAATAGGGGAGATTGGAAACTGGCTGAAAGTTGACTAATTGAGTGGGGTCCAGTGATGGTTTCTTCAACAGTGGTTTTATCACACCATCCTTTTGGCTGGCTGGAATCTTGCCTTCCCGAAGGGATGCATTAACCATCACCTTCATCCACTCTGCCAAACCCCCTCTGGCTTCCTTTAGCAGCCAAGATGGGCAGGGGTCTAGGATGCATGTGGTTGGTCTCGCCTCCCCAAGGATCTTGTCCACATCCTCGAGCTCCACCAATTGAAATGAATCCATCAAAACTGGACAAGCAGTACCTGGTGTGTTTGCAAAATAAGTTCTGCCACTCCCTCTCATATCAGTCAACTGTTTATATTATGTTCATAAGCATTTGATTTCATTTGCCTACACTTGTTTATATGCTCTCACCCATAATCCTGACTCTACTGGGCTTTGTGCCACCATAGTAGTTTGTTACCACTCTTGCTGTTTCTCTGGGCTGTGCATAACCAGTGGCTATGCCGACTAGGTGAATTCTAGAAGTTGTAGTCCAAAAAACCCCTTTCCCCTTCATCTGAAAAGTAGTATGCTGACAGTCCTTTCAATACTACATAATTGATGCATTAATAATGAACATCTTGCCTTCAGAAGTGAAGATGCATTTGTGCTCATTGAAGTTGTCTTGATCTGACTGTATATCAGTGAATTGATTGACACTTAATATATAGTTGTAGGTAAAGCAATGAATAGCAGGCTTAGAGGTACAGTACCATACAGCCAAGAGTGATATCTTTTAGGATCACTTAAGGTCATCTTGATCACAACACAGTCAAAAGCTGCATTGGTACTGTGTGATAGTAGTTAGAATAGTAGACTGAGACTACAGACACCAAACATCAAATTTTGTCTCAGCCATAAAACTCCTCGGGTGATCTTTGGTTAGTCATTTTCTTTTTTAGATCCTCCTGTTCACAGGGGATTTTCAGAATAAAAATGTATATGGTGGAACCATTCATAATACCATGAGTTGCTTGGAGAAAAGGAAACATGTAACAAATAATTTTGCTTCTTTCAAATACACATCTACTAATACTCATAAAGCCATCAGTGAATTTCCTATGACCAGAGTGTCAAATTCATTTTCAATGAGGGCCACATCAGCCTCATGTTTGCCTTCAAAGGGGTGTTTGTAATTATAAGACTATATAAATGTAACTATGGTGCCCTGGCATTGAAAGCCTCACGGGCCACATAAAATGATGTGATGGACCAGATTCAGGGCATAAGTCTTGCATTTGACACTTGTGGACTATGGTGTACCCACATATGATAGCTGTGGGAGGCAATCTCATTTTAGAAAGTTTTGGTTAAGAATGTTGTATATACAGTGGGCTCTTGGCATCCATGGTGAATTGGTTCCAGGAACACATGCCCATTGTGGATATCCAAAAACACAAGTATTCAAGCCCTTGTTTAAAATGGCACTAACCAGTCACCTGCTTCCACCTTTGGGCAGCTTCGGCAAGCAACCAGCCAGGACCGCTGCTGCTGACAGTGTACCTGTTGAACAGTGGTTCTCAGCCTGTGGGTCCCCAGATGTTTTTGCTTTAACTCCCAGTAATCCTGACAGCTGGTAAACTGGCTGAAATTTCTGGGAGTTGTAGGCCAAAACACCTGGGGACCCACAGGTTGAGAACCACTGCTATAGAAGATGCTCAATACTCTTCAATTGGAAGTGGCTTGTTTGTTCACTGATCATAGGGTGACAAGCAGCTTCTCTGGTGATATAGCATGTGGCAGCAGCAGCGCTTTATGGTGGGATGCATCTATCGATCATGAGCCCATGAGTATAGCAAGCTCAGAAGATCATTTAAATGGACACACAATTCTGGGTGCTTAAAGTGCATTACATACATTCTCACAGCAGCCTTGGTCATCCCCTCTTTTACATTATGCCACTTGGGCAGTGATTTTATGAGCATGGATTGTCTCGTCTCATAGAGTTTTTTTTAAAGTTTCAGTTGCTTTATAAACATTAACATTAAATGTCAATAACAATAAGCAGTACAGTAACCCATCTTTCATCTTGTTGCATAGAAGCTGAGAATGAAAGACCTGTATTTGTATTAGTAGGGATGGGAATCTGTGGGCCTAGAGCAGAAGTGGGCAACTGTTGGAGGCTCAGGGATTGCATAAATCTCCAAGGAGACCTTTAAAAGCTGCATCCCTCTTCTGAAAATAAACAACAACCAATGTTCATCCTCAAATTATCCCAAATGGCTTCTGTGTATGGGGGCCTATTTGCCATATTTTAGGTAACTTAGATGCATTTTAAAAAGGATTTGTTTCAAATGCCTTTCCTGGCCTGGCCAGGCCAGGCTGGAGGGAGGGGGAGGGAGGTCATGGGGGAAATTCTGCTGTAGCTCTACAAGGTGTGAGGTTGATTATGGGGTTACAAATAGGGCATGTTTGAGCCCCTAGACCACAAAAACAGTTCTGCGGGCTGATGGAGTCAGCCATGGCTACTGATAAGGGTAATGTGATTGGAAGAAAGAAAGGGAGGAAATGTAATTATCTAACCCTAAAATGCCAGAACCCATCAGATCTTGGAAGCTAAACAAGCTCAACATATTATTTTGAATAAGGGGCACTCAACTGCACCATATAATCTGCTGGGAAAGCTGTACATCTGAAATATATGTTTTAGCTCTATTTGTGTGTTGCATGTGGATGATTAAATGAGAATGAGACCACTTTCCTTTTTATTTCCTAATTAAATGTATGCTGCACCTATAGATTTTCAGGATTTAACATACATTGAAACTATTTTTCTAACCCTGTGCAGGTCCCAGTTGCACATTGCTTAGGACCTCCAGGACATTATAAGAGAAAATTCTGTGCTGTGTGTAGGAAGCCATTAGAATCTCTGGCATTTCGCTGTGAAGGTAAGGCAGAGTGATAATTGGTTGTATTCCTATACGTATAACTTAATTCTGATTTTAAGTGGATGTCATACTGGTGCTGGTGTGAATTTGGGGGACAGTTCTAGTATCATGGGAAGATTATTGTATTGACAGAAGGGGTTGCTGTGAGGTAAAAGGAAGTCTCTTGATGAAATTATATGTCGTCTTATCACTCCCCCAGCATTATCAGTGTTTCCTGATCAAACGCTTGTTATTTGTGAGTTTCAGTGGTTTTAGAGGTTACTCTCAAGATAAAATTCTAATATAGTTTCACATAGATGTGACTTATGCTGAGCCTAGCCATTGTTTAAAAACCTATCAGCACATGGTTTTTGACTGATAGTGGCTCTTCCAGAATCATTTCCAAAAGTCTTTCTCTGAAATCTAGAACTTGCATCTTCTGTTGCAAGGCATGTGCTCATCCTTTCCTATCTGATGGGTTTGGGGAACAGTGCCTCCATGAAAGTAAAGAACTACAAATAAAGTTATTATTTTTACCTCTCCAGAAATCTCTTTCAGCACAACCATTACGGTCAACTTCTGCTGAAGTTGTACACAGAATTGTATTGAAGAGCCTAGAGATTCTTAGATAGGTGTTCTCTCTCAAAATGATGAGGTCCTCAAATTCAGGACTTCTTAATCTTTTCTAACATTCTGCCCAATAATTTTTATATGATTTCGGGTATGTAGGTACATATAATTGGTATAAAAATAAAACATTTACTGAAAATAATCCAGTATTTGCAAGGCCTGCTGAACAGACTGATTTTCCATTTTATGAAGTACATCTGAAACATTTCCTTCAGAGTCCACCATAAGCACTGCATGTTGTTGCTAACAGATTTGTGTACATGGGTGGCATTCAAAAACCATTTATATGATACTGTACATACAGTGTTCCCTCGCTACTTCGCAGTTCACTTCTCGCTCCCTCGCTGTTTCGCGGGTTTTTAATAAACACTAAAATAATAGTATAAATCATAAAATAATACTATAAATCCCTTATAAATCCCTCTTTCTACTTCCTTCCTAAGGAGAAGCCTAAGGAAGGGAAAGAAAAGGAGGCTGAAGCTTTGTTTTCACCTCACAAGGCAGCGGCAGGAGCACGCATGTGCGTGCTTGAGAGGCAAGGAGGGGATAGCACAAATATAGTGTCCCTACTTTGCGAATTTTCTCTTATTGCAGGTGTTCCTGGAACGTAACCCCTGCAATAAGTGAGGTAACACTGTATATATAATATATATTTAGCAAGGCTTTCTCATAATAAAGCATGAATCAAGAGATATAGCGATAAAACCCCATGCAAAATAAGTGAAGTGAGTCCTCCTTTTTATTTTACTTTTAGTGTGTGAGTTCCATGTACATACAGATTGTGCCCCATTTGCTTGCAGCGACTGCCGTCAGTGCCATCAAGATCATCAGGATCATGTGAGTCCAATAAGTTTTGGTTAAAGGATGTGGAGTGAATTCATTAAGATGCACTAAAACGTTTCCTTCTGAAGCTGAGATGTTAAAGTGGGTTCCTAACTACACAGTCATCTGTGGGTTGGATTTCATTGGTGCTTATGGGCTGAAGAAGGAGCTGCCATTATTCCAGCTGGAGCTTTGATTGGGTTTGCTCTTTTACCCCATCCCCATGTAAGGGAAGGTTCAAGCATTCATTGCTGTACTTCAGGAGGTTTGCTGGATTTCCATAGTAGGGAGGCGATGTTTTTTATCCTCTGCCTTTTTCATCATGGGGAAAAGGAGCTCAGCTTATTTGGAAATACCATCTGAAAGAACGAGCTGAGCTCATTATTCCCCATCCCATTTGCCTATTCAGTAGTGGATAGAAATCTCGCAACTGGAGTCAGAACTCGTGGGAGAATCCTCCACCCAAACCACTCTGGGATGGCTTAGGGATATCTCTGGGCTTATTCTGAGGCTTAGCACATTCAAAGCTGCTAACATTTTTTTAATTTTTAGACACATACACACACATGATATATATTTATATTCACCAATATGTGATGTTCAACCTGGGAGTGCATTTTTGAAGGAATTGATTTATTTGTGCTCCTTGACAGGATACGTACCATCATCACTGGAGAGAGGGAAATCTTCCCTCAGGTGCACGTTGCAAAGTCTGCAAGAAAACATGTGGCTCTTCGGAGATGCTGTCGGGTATGAGATGTGAATGGTGTGGTGTCCTGGTATGTACAAATGTTGTAAGCAACTTTACACTCTTGGTTTATGGTACTCATCAGGATCCTCAAGATGATGTATAATAGAGATAGCTGGAAGAACATAAGGATATATGCAACAAAATACTGAAATACATTGTAACATGACGTTTAGTCTTGAGTATATCAGATTATGTTTCCTTTGATTAACGGAAGGTCTGCAAGGTCTCCAGCAAATATATTTTGCAGTTTAATAAAATAAGATGACTGGATGGAGGTGGCTAGGAGTTGACCCCCTGTCTGAAAGGGGTATGTTTAGTCATTTAGCTCTGTTTCTTTCCTGTATTTTCACATATAATAAACAATAGATAAAATATTTGCTTTTGATTATGTTTAGGACCCAAATAGAAACAGTAATAACAGGTTTGTCTCTTTATGCATGCATTTATCCCAATGGTGTATAAAACATGCAAGTTCAGGGGGTTTGCTTTTAAAAGAAAAAGAGGTATATCAGTGGTGTGTGTGCTGAGGTTAGAATCTATACTACACTCTCTATCACTTTTCCTCTAGTTGGACATATTTCCAGAGTTTGAGCCTAATATATTTAAGCATCAGTATTAAATATACACGTGCCTGTCCTCTATGAATTTAAGAACAGGCTTTGGTGAGCATATATTCTAGCAAAGCCAGAAATTATCAAGGAAAAAGGTCTTTGTCCTCTAGACACACAGGAGATTTGAGGACATGTTAGGAAATTATATTTTGCAAAGCAGCAGTAGCAGAGTGCTGGCAACCAGAAGTTCTGCTTCCACAACTCTCATGTTATGTTTGCTACTGATTAAATTTTATTAGTTGAAGGAGTGTTTGCTTAAGCCGTTTTAAAAAGACGATTAATGGATTTATACAGAGAGATGAACGGTCTTAATAACTGTACTTTGTACTTTAAAAAAAATTAGAAGGAAAACCAGTTTGCAGCTTCTAACGAAGTGGTAAACTAGAATGTCTGAAGTGCAGTATAGATAGTACAATAGTTTAATCCAACTAGTACACTTAACTCCTTTATACAACCATCTTTTCACATTTGCTGGTGGTATGTGGATGCTCAGGCTGATGGAAGAAGTGAGATCGTGGAAGGGGAAGAGGAGACAGCCAGGGGACTTGAGAGGGTGGGCTGGTGGCAGTAGTGGTAGGAGGGCAAGGGAAGTGACTGTGGCAGCTCTTACAGTGGTGACTTCTGGGCCTTATGGGGCCTTATATCTCACCACATGTTAAGCCTAGATGTGCTGAGATACTTCCGCTCCATCTGTCCAGCTCAGAGACCTGTGCACCACCCACTTGGCCCTCTTCCCATCCTCTTCCTACCAGAGTAAATGAGGGAACACATGTGACTGTACCTAGCCACCAGCTGGTTTGATTTCCTCCCAGAGACCAAAGTGTAACTGCTGACTAAACCTGATGTAACTGAACATAGCTCAAGGTGGGCACTGGTGCTATCAAAGTTCCAATTAAAATGGTATAAGGCAGCAGTAAAGGTATTTGCAAATCCTCTGTTGATTGTGCAGCATTTGTATATGTGTATTACATACAATGGGAGGGAAACTGGGGGTAAGTATTTATGCTTTTTCTACTTTCTCAGGAGTCCTGTGCCTCTTATTCCTGCGAAAGTGAAGGGATAACTATAACAGAAAATTTCTTATTTTATACACAAGTGAGAAGTTCTTTTGTTGTCTTTAAAAAGAACGACTCCTCCGTCTTGGAATTTCTTTTGCATTAATTATAATGTGACTCACTTATCACTATGGGTTTTTTTGTACATTTTCTCTGCATTGAAAATAAATGGTCAGATTTGTGTGGGCTTTCTGAGCTTATGCAAGAATTCTGAATTTGGTGGACTCTGTCTGATGTTGTTCCTTTTGTAGAAATTAAGTAGTGCAAAAATTATGAAATACTAGCTTGGGTACCTGGCGATGCCCAGGTTATTTGAAAAGAGCCTTGTTTGTTTTTGGATGTTAGATATTCTCAGTTTAGTCATATGTCACGCTATTTCTTAGAAAAAAACTCAAGTATTTCCTGTTGTTTTATTTATGAAGGCTCCCAATGGAAAATGCATAAGGATGTAGGTGAACTACAATTCCCAAAAATCTTGGGTCAATCCTGCCCAAACTCCCCCAGTATTCACAGTTGGCCATGTTGGATCTGTGTGCCAGATTTGGTCCAGATCCATCATCAGATGGGTTCAGTGTTCTCAGAATATAGGCGAACTCTAACTCCTAAATGTCAAGGTCAATCACCCCCAAACCCCACCAGTATGCAAATTTGGCCATGTTGGGTCTGTGTGCCAAGTTAGTTCCAGGTCCATCATTGGTGTGGTTCAGAGTGGTCTTAGATTGCAGATGAACTATACATTCCAGTCCCTACAACTCCTATAAATCATGATGAATTCTCCCCAACCCCCTCCAGTCTGTTCAATAGTGGTATCTCTTGCTCATCTTGCTGGGCCACAAAAAGGATTTTCACTGTCATTATCCCCCCTTTCCATGGCTAGGCCACAGAGCTTCAGTTTTGTGTAACTCGCCAAGCCGAACTGAGTGGCAAGGAGGCAGACCTAGCCATCCCTTGCGGCCCCGCCCACACCAGTTGCTAAAGAGAGGAGACTGATTGGCTGTTGCTAGCGCTGTTGCTAAGGGGAGGAACCGTCTGCTATGACGGTTGCTAAGGGAGGAGGAGACTGATTGGCCATTGCTAAGGGGCATGGTTTTACCTGTCTCAGGTGTGACAGGTTTGTGATAGTAGGTATGTGAATACCTTAAAACACTTGTCAGTTCGAATGCTACATTGTGTCCAACTTTTGTAGCAATCAGTGAAGTCGTTTGGGAGATATGAGGTTCCCACAAACGGACATTACATTTTTATTTATATAGATTTATAAGTCTATGTGTAATAAATTTGTTTCCCAATGAATAATTTCTTCCTAATTTTTCTCACATCTGTCTTTGCTACTGTTTGGTATGAACTTTCACAAGCTATAAAAATGAACATAGATCAGATGTTGGAATTATGTAGCTTTCCACATGTTGTAGTTCTACAACTATCAGCAATCCTCAAATTGACTGTTGGGACTGCTGGGAGTTGCAATCAAGAAACATCTTGGAAGCCTGTTAGATGACCATCTCTTATGCAGATGTATAAAATTCTGAAATATATTGAGTGATTAGTTGCTTCTTGAAGTAACCTGTGCAGCTCTAACATATCCAAAATGGCATTAGACATGAATTTACAAGAACTTGATTCTTTGTTTTTCATAGGCTCATGCTGCTTGCTATGTGATTGTACCTCCAGAATGTACATTTGGAAGACTAAGAAGTATGATTCTTCCTCCAAACTGTGTGCGCTTATTTTCTCGCAACTTCAGTAAAATGCACTGTTTTCGGATATCAGAAAGCTTACAAGCAGAAACAGGTAAAGTTCAAAATTTATAAATTTGTCCAATTAGCTATTTAGTGGACTTATTTCTTTTTATTGCTATTAAAGGGGTAAATGTTTTGTTGTCTAAAAGACAATAACCGTAAGAGAGCAGGATAGGGAACACATTCTCCAATGGTCTCATTCAGTTTCCCCATACTTCTGACATTCAGTTCTAGCAATTAGTTATTTTATGACAATTGGGGTATTTCTGTGAAAGTTATTGTAGGCATAATAAAAGATCTGAGAACATATGTCAGATATGAAATGTCAAGACACTTTCTACATTCTGAAAATGTGATTGCTGTAGGGAATAGGTACAGCAAAGTTAGTAGCTTCATGTTAGATAAATTTTTAACATTTGTAAAAGGTAGGTAATTTTTCCTTGAATGGGTTTATGCTGTTACCTGTGAGGATCGGTTTCTTTTGCAGTACAGACGGAAAATTGCTTGCTTTTTATATGCAACTGGGAACTTTGTAGCAATGGAATAGGAAAGATTGTAGTCCTTTAGTATGTATCTTTTCTCTATATTTACATCTTTGCACTTCAATTTCAATTGAGTAAGTACAAGCAAAAGTTCTAATCTTTGCACTGGAAAAATCTTTGGACTATTGACAAACATTCAAGTAAAACAACAAACTGTTTTTTTTATCAAATTGCATAATATAACACAGAAAGACTTCAGCAATGGTCCCTTTCTTGTTCCTTGACTGTTCTAAAAAGACAGTTGAATTGCAAGAAAAATATTTTACTGCCACCTAGAGTATACCTACCTATATATGTATCTTCTCCATTCTAATTTTCAAGTGCATACATGCCTAGTGCCTTCACTATGAGGATATGTTTGTCCTCAGATGTCAGCCATATGCATGGATCTCTCATTGGCTAATTATTTCTAAATGAAATCTCCCCTTGTAAGAGGCAGCATTGAGAACAAAGGAGAAGTGACCACCTTCATCTCCTCCTTCATGTAAACTTCCATAGGGATCTGTTTGGTCATGACTGAAAGCAGAAGAGTGGAGTAGAATGATCCTGCTCTTGACCATTGCTGCCTTAAACGTTTTAAGTCCTTTACAACAGAAATACCATAATCATGGAGCTTTATTAAGGCACTTTAAAATGCAGCTGTTCATTGGTCCAGGAGTTTACTGTGCTCTAAGGGCGTGTTGTCAGATTTTTTGTTGAATGTGATTGTCAGCACTTCTGAAGATGGTGATGCTTAGGAGTTATTTTAAGCAAAAATTTAATCTCAGGTGTTCTTAGGATGATTGATGATTTTATATATCATATGCAGGTGCTGTTTGCATCCTCTGTTCAGTAGTGTCTTATCATGGAGGCTGGTTGTCTCTTGCTTGTGCCTATGTTGCAGTCTTACAGTTTTTAGATAGTAGGTCCCACTGCAGTAAATAAGGCTTTGACAAAAAAAAAATTAACATTGCACTGCTAATGGTGTTGGGTTTAGAGATGATGGTTCAATAAGGACTCCTGGTTTATTTAACCTCGGGTTAAAGTTGGTGCTAAAATTTATTTTGAGTTCATACATCATCATTATCATCATCATTATTACTTACTTTAGTTTTACCCTGCCTTCTTCCCTGAGGGGACTCAAGGCTGCTAACAGTCTCACACTTGGAAGAACCCTGCCGCTGTTCCAAAAAAATGCTACAGAACACATACACACACAGCCTGAAATGATCAGCAGGTGCCTAGGAATGCATGTGTCTTTAAACCATTCTGGAAGAGTGTTCAGTTGTTTAAAATGTTTTCAAAACCATTGATGAAACAACATATGGCTGCAGAGGTGTGTATGATCCAAAATAGCCTCAATGGGCAGCAAAGGACTCTGCAGATCATGCATTGTAGTGTGATTGCATCTGGCTGGAAAATGTCTTAGGCTGCTCTTGTTCACTCTACTTTTATTCTGTGTCTCATGCTGTGAAGCCCTTTGTTTTCCTTCTATGTGCTGTTTGATGAGGGAAGACATGTCTTCCTTGTGACCACCTTTACATTAGTTTAGAAAGGATTGGGCAATTGATATCCAAAAATTAATAACTATTCCTCCTGTTGAGTTCTAAACCTTTGTGCAAGCCATTTGATTCTTTCAAAGTCACCATGCTAAGATGTGCACCTTTGTTATGAACAGAGTAAATGCTCTCACAAGGTTTTTATTCCAATAAAAATCTGTCACATTCCATCTCCTCTAACAGGTTTTTCAGCATTGTCTCTCAACTCATACCTTGATTCTGGAATTAGATTATACTGAAATTCTAGTTTATGCCAATCACATTGGTTAAAAATAAAGTTAATTAAGTTGCTCTTTTTTGTAGAAACTTTCCAGCTTCAGCGATCAGCTGATCTTAACTCACATGTTTGAATTTCTGCATTATTTCATGTGTTTTAAATATTACTGGTGTACTTATTTCCCTAATAGTTCAAACTATGGATATGGATATGCTAGAAGATGAGTTTTGGAAATCGCTGTTTTCAATACAATGCTTACATTAAACAAAACTATGTTTTGTGCCATAGATATTTTAAAACACTTTTTTTTACAGATGATGATGACGATGTTGACAGTTCGACACAGTTGTCACAGAAGGAATCACAGGCTTCAACAGACTCAAGTAAGGAGTCTTTTCCTAAAAGAAGGATACTTTTCAACAGAACCATATTGCTTTGGCCATTTTGAGGTTTTTTTTTTTTTTTTCAAATCAAGCAAAGCAAAGGTTCTGGGGGCTACTCAGTCTAGGTAAAGGAAAGATGTTTGAAATTTGTTCCATGTTTTAGCCCATCCTAGGTTTGCCCGTTCAGTCTACCTTCTGTGGTGGCATACTAGGTTAGCCTGTTAAAAACAAAAACATTATCTACAATCTGGTTGTGAATAAACAGGCGGATCTGGTGTGTATTGTAGAGACCTAGGAGGATGAGCTTGATGGTGTCAGCTTGTCCCAGCTACTCAGTGTTGTGTTGGAGGGAAGCAAGCGGGTGGGGGTGGAATTGCTGTCACCCGTAAGGGTTATGTTCCTCTCACAAGAAAGCCTACCTGTTCCAGAACTAAGTTAGAGGGTTGAGGTATGGAGACAAGACTGGGATGCTGTTAGTATACTGTCCACTCTGCTGCCCAGTAATCTCCCTTCCTGAATTAGCAGAGGTGGTTTCGGAAATGGTGTTGGAGAACCCTGGGGTGCAGGGGCTTCAACTTTCATGTTGATGGTGTCCTTGTCAGGGTCTCACATCTACTATGACAATCATGTGCCTGCCTCGATAATATAATTGGTCCTGCTACATGTGTTGATATGGGAGAACACTTGGTTTCTGATCCAGTTTTGGGGTGGTGTACAAAAACCCATTGTCATGGTGAGAGCACTTCCTTGTGAAGTTTGATTTGGCATTA
The DNA here is from genome assembly GCF_035594765.1 of Anolis carolinensis. Taxonomy (NCBI): domain Eukaryota; kingdom Metazoa; phylum Chordata; class Lepidosauria; order Squamata; family Anolidae; genus Anolis; species Anolis carolinensis. The sequence goes on from NC_085842.1 coordinate 202,612,862, forward strand.
ACTGACCTTCTCTGCAAGGGTGAGGAAAAGATTAAGATAGTCCCCCCCAAGAGGCTTGTGAAATCTGAATGCTTCCTGAATGTTCTGTGTGATTTTCTAGCAAACAGGGTTGGTCTTTTTGTCAAGGCTTTGCTCTCACTAATGAATGGTAAGATGAAAACAAGGGCTATTGATGCAGCCCATTTACTTACAAATATTTGCTTACTTTAACAAACAGCCTTTTAGCCATGGCTTTATAAGGGCCTGATATGAATGTAATCTGAGCAGAAGATAAGTTAACAGAAGTTTACACACAATTGAGTCTTAAAACTGGTTTAAACACCTAGTAATCTAATATTAAGGCTTTAATTAATGCATACAATTGAGTTTTAGAACTGGCATAGAATCTCAGTAACCTAATATTAAGGCTCGAGTTAATGCTTCTATTGTTGGCTTGCCAACAGCTCCAGTATGCTGATTTTATACAAATGTATATAATTTTATATGAATTTTGTATTAACTCTTCTGTTCCATATACTATTGGTTTTAGTTGTACAATCTGGCTAATTTTAACACACACACTCCTCATTTTAACTGAGACTGGCTAAAGCATGAAAACATTTTTTTAATGCCGACTTCTGTTCCTTGATTTAAATCAGTAAACTATTTGTTATGGCCTACAAACTAGAAGGTAGAATTGAGACTAGAGCCTATTTAAAGGATTGTCTTGGTTTCGTCAATGTTTATGGGTTTGTTAAAAGTGTTTAGTGGCTTTTTAGCTGCATAGAACTGGAGACAAATGAGACAACTCTATTATTGGCAACAAAACGTAGGAATATATATTAGAAGGCCAGTTTTACCTGGCAGTTTATTTGCTTGAAAGGTGCCAATAGAAAAGTCTTCTGCCCAAGCCGCGGCTTGAAGAAAATGTTTGGGCATACTGTTAACCAACCTGTCCGCTTTAACTTGTACTTGGCACATCCTCTTATTTCGTTAATGTTTCCCCTTTTGTTTCAGTGGCTACTTTTCACCAGAGTATTCACAGGAACTTTAATACACGGTCAGTTCATAGGCCAAGGGTAGCGTGTTCTCACCTTCAGCATTTTAAGATGAAGAACCTTTTTGCACCTTTACAGTACACATTATTAGGAAATATAATTCTAGCTTGTATGAAACTTTCATTTATTAAAAGATATACACCACCCCTCATTCTACTATATTAGGATAGTGTACAACAATTAGAAAAACCAAAATACTGAACAGTACCACACTATAGTAAAGCTATAAAACAATATGCATCTTTGTGTGTAGTTTTGTTGTGAAAGTGGATTATCTTAAGAGGCATACGGTGATACCTTAGTAGGTGTTTTTATTTAGTTGTGTAAAAAGCACTTTGATTTACTTTCATCATTTGATGACGTCTTTATACCTATAAAATTTTACAAGAATTATTAATGATGATTTTTCTGACTCCTTAGTCCCAGAATTTCTTAACCAGGGACACCATTTTGATTGTTCTATAGAACAAGGTTGTGCAGAACAAGGGTTTTTATATTCTTCTTTAGAGTGCCAGCGCAGCTTGCTTTCTTTGTAGCTTACCTTATGTGTGGTTTTTGCCACTCAAGAGATTAGCAATTTTTAGCTCAAAATCTGACAACCATTTTAGTGCTGTTCAGCTAGTACTGGTCCAACATCCCTTAGGTATAATTTTGAAATTCAAAATAATCCAAAATCTAAAATTGTCCAGATAGGTAAGACAGTAACACCTTTGCTTTCTGATGGTTTGATGTAGACAGACTTTGGAAGACTCCAGTAGTAGTAGTAGTAGTAGTAGTAGTAGTAGTAATAATAATAATAATAATAATAATAATAATAATAATAATAATAATAAAGCAGAAACCACAGGGGCCATCTAGTCCAACCCCCATTTTTCATGCAGGAAAAGTACATCAAAGCAGCCCTAACAGATGGCTACCCAGCCATTGTAACAACAACAACAACAGAAACCCTAGGGGCCATCCAGTTCAGCTCCCTTCTGCCATGCAGGAAAAGTACAATCAAAGCGCCCCCAACAGATGGCCAATCCAGCCTTTTAAATAATGATAATAGTAATAGGAGTAGCCACAGGGGCCATCAAGTCCAACCCCTTGTGCCATGCACAATTAAAGCACACCCTGAATGGTGGGAGGGAAATAAGGTTTGGAAGCAAGGAAGGCGAGGGGGAAAGTATCTGGGTGGTGAGGGAGGCGAGGAAAAAAGACTATTGGGGGTGAGGGGGCTGAGAGAAAAAGGCTTTTGGTGGCAAGGGAGGTGGGGTAGCGGGAGGAGTGGGAAAGAGGGTAAAAAGCTTGGAAGGGGTAGGAGAGGAAGGGAACTACGGGGTCCCTCCGTATGCTTTGCGAATCTCCAAGAGCTCCACGGAGCACACTGAGAACCCCTGCTTTAGATTTAAGACTTAGTTCAACTCTACGTTTAAAATTTTTAATAGTTTGCATGTGCATAGCACTTTGTTTCCTGCATTAAATTAAAAATGCAATTTTGCTTCTAGGTAAGCAGATATTAAAAATATATGATGGGAATGATGCAGTAAAACGCAACCAGTATCGGCTTATTACAGTTCCAAGGATTGCAAAAAATGAAGAAGTTGTGGTAGGAAAGACAGTTATTTGTTATCTTCTGCGTATCTAAAAAATGAAGTACTGGTAAATACTAACTGTTAACGTATATGAGACAGTTTGTTTAATTGTAGTTCCATTAATGTTATATTTCAGATCTTTAAGTACAGTAGAGTCTCACTTATCCAACACTCACTTATCCAACGTTCTGGGTTATCCAACGCATTTTTGTAGTCAATGTTTTCAATACGTCATGATATTTTGGTGCTAAATTCGTAATTACTACATAGTATTATTTCGTATTGAACTACTTTTTCTGTCAAATATGTTGTAAAACATGATGTTTTGGTGCTTAATTTGTAAAATCATAACCTAATTTGATGTTTAATAGGCTTTTCCTTAACCCCTCCTTATTATCCAACATATTCGCTTATCCAACATTCTGCCGGCCTTTTTATGTTGGATAAGTGAGACTCTGCTGTACTATGAAATCAGGTACAGTAATACATTAGGAATTTGAAATCCAATTGATATATTGTATCATAGCTCTATAATTATATTTATTTTTATTTATTTACAGTATTTATATTCTTCCACCCTTCTCACCCTGAAGAGGACTCAGGGCGGATCACATTATATACATATAGGGCAAACATTCAATGCTTATATACACATAGAACCGAGGCAGAGATAGACACAGAGGCAATTTAACCTTCTCCTGAGGGGATGTTCGATTCTGGCCACAGGGAGGAGCAGCTGCTTCATCATCCACTGTGACGGCACTTCCTCATTCCAACGTCGTAAATTAGTTAAATTTGCCTCCCCACTTTATAAGTGGTACCTTATTTCCTACTTGATAGATGCAACTATCTTTCGGGTTGCTAAGTCAGCAACGAGCAGGGGCTATTTTTTTTTAAATTAATTGACAGGTGCTCACCCCGCCACGGGCTGGCCTCGAACTCATGACCTCATGGTCAGAGTGATTTATTGCAGCAGGCTGCTCACCAGCCTGCGCCACATGTGGAAATGACAAGTTGAAAAGCTTCTCTTTACACATACTTTATCCTTTTTCTTCTGATAGTCAGAAAATTTAACTCCTACCTTGTGGGCAATTGTATTGTATTTCCTATGGGTTTTTATTATCTCCTTAAAATCTATTTTCTTTTGAATGTTAATATTCTTGTTATTTAGAGCTTTGATTTGTCCCAGTTTGGCGGCCAGTTATGGAAGACCTCAGACTAAAGTTGCTTGCACCACAATGCCATATTGGCCCATAGTTGCAGTAAAAAGACAAGGGAGTTTATCTAAAATAGTGCATAGAGAGTCCATGCAGTAAGCCAGGGAATTTCAAGTCTTCTGTTTCTCACTCTTGTCAAAAGTCCTCTTGAGAAAGGCAATTGCATGTAAGAAATGTATTTGATCAAAATGTCTATCATGGATGTCAAAACAAAATTAGTTTCCATTCAACAATATCCATGTGGTCTTTTAAAAAACAAAATGTAACTCTGTGTCCCTGTGCTGTTTTAGGAGGCTGCCCTGAGGGCTTACTACATCAATGATGATCCACAAGATTATGAACTCCAGACGTTCACTCAGCAGGCCTTGTTTTGTGATGACATAATTAATAGGAATGATACTACAGAAGAGACTCAATCTGGATCTGTATTCCGAGAAGCTATTCCTGAAGCTTGGATCATCAGAGCCAAACCCAGGGACAATGAAGTCATAAAAATTTTCCCTGGTTGGCTGAAGTGAGTGATACTTCTCTCTCTAAATTTAAAACCATTGAAGGCTCGTCATGCCAGGAATGACATTTACAGCCTTAGATGTACATTGGGATTAAGGAAAAGAGAGATTGTTTTCAGTATATGTACCCTGCTTTCACTTATAAATGAACTAAAGCATCTTAACATATTATTGAAACACTTCAAAGCAATCATTATGCCACATCTGTTGGCAATGAGAAGTGTAGTTAATGGTACTTTTTACTATTACCAGAAGTTTAGTCTGAGTACTACGTCTCAACAGGGCCAAGCAATAACCAGTTCCTTGATTCCAACAGGAATCAAAGGAACTGCAATGCAGCAACATCTGGCAAGTCGTATTATCTTTTACTAGCTAGAAAGTTAAAATTATTGTCATTTTCATAAGAGTAATGTTGTATTCCTGTTCTACTTTCATATATCAGGCTACAATTTTCAGCAGTGTCAAGGCATCTTAAATGAGGTATAATTTTAATTTGTAATATATTATAATACATCTTGGGAGCAATTTAAACTCTATAATTTGAGCCAAAGTGAGGGATGAGAATAGGTGAAGTTGCAGTTTTAAGACAAAAAGGTTAGATAAGGGCATCATGCTCTTCCTGTTTATTGCTTATCTCTGTGTATTGTTTTCCTGATATTATTTCTTCCTCATTTAGGGTCTGATTCTGGAAGTGAGCGTGGCTGGAAAAAAAAGCATATGTGGGGAAATCGAATAGTGGGGATGGAGGGGAGTCCTTTGTCTGTGTGTGTGTGTGTGTGTGTGTGTGTGTACACACAAGTACCTGCATAAAATGATTTTCCTCTCTAGGGTTGGGATGGCTTTCATGTCAATACGGATAAATACAGAAAGCACTACTCAGACAGTAATTAAAGAAGTTCTCCCCCTGCTTGGGTACCAGGTAAATAATATCAAATTGGAAGTCAATTCCCTTTTTCCTTTTTTATTGTTTCCTCCCCACTACTATATAGCACCTTTTTTTTTCTTTTTTCCTTTTTGATGGCTATTCCTTCTTTTCCCTATCCCCACTTGTCCTGCTCATTTGAGCTTTTATATATTCTGTAAATAATCTTTTTTTTTGTTTAATAAGAATTTTTTTTTTAAAAAAATCAAATGGGTAGTTCTATTTTTCCTGCTTTGACTAATATTCTTTGACTAATAGTAATTTTAAGAGCAGAAGAGTCATATTGGTTTAGATCATAGACCTGTCTAATCTTGTATTCTATTCACATGGTATTTAAGTAGTTAAAGTGGAAAGCCCAGCAAATGAAATTGCACCTTTGTTCTCACATTTGATAATTCAGAAGCATTCTGTCTCTGGTACAGGCGAAGTTGTGTAGCTGTCTAGTTTTGTAGCCATCCATGACTTATCTTTCATGAATTTTTATGCTCTCATTTTGAATCCATCCAGAATGCCACCAATCTCTAGATGTTGTGGCAATGAATTTCACATTTTAATCATGTTGTGTTTGAAGAAGTACTTCCCTTCATTTGCTATGATCACCCCACCATTCAGCTTCAATAGATGGACTGGAATTCTAGGATTATGAGGAAAAAGAGAACATCTTATTTCTGCTTACTTTCTCTACAACTTGCATAATTTTCTGCATCACGATGATTAAAATCATTTCTAAAATGAAAATCCCCAGATTTGTAAACCTTCCTGGTAGGAAATTTTCTTCAGTCCTATCATTTAGGTTGCTATCTTTTGATATCTTTTTATCATCTACAGTGCCCCAATTTACGTGCAATACCTAAAATTATATTTAGTATTGTGAATGTGGTTGCATCTGTACTGTGAATTTGTATGAGATTATACAACCCTAGAGTTTGAAGAGACTCCCAGGGCCACCCAGTCCAACCCTCTGCTCCGCAGGAAAAGCACAATCAAAGCACCCCCAACAGATATCTAGCCTCTGTTTAAGAGCCTGCAAAGAAGGAGCTTCTGCCACGCTCCGAGGCAGTAAGTTCTTCCTAAGGTGGAGCAATTTGAATCCATTGCTCCATATGCCAATTTTCAGAGCAGCAGAAAACATGTTTACCCCTTCCTTGATGTGACATCCTTTGAAGTGTGTAGACATGGCTATCATGTTCCTTCAAAGCTTTCTTTTCTTCAAGCTAAACATACTGAGCTCCCTCAGGCATTCCTCACAAGGCTTGCCTTTCCAATATTTGATCATTTTGGTTGCCCTTCTCTGTACACGTTCCATGTCAATATCCTTTTTGAATTGTGGCACCCAGAACTGGGCACAGTGTTATTCCAAGTGAGGTCTGACCAAAGCAGAATAGAATGGGACTATGATTTCCCTTAATCTCAACACTATACTCCTATTGATGCAGCCTAGAATCACATTGGCTTTTTAGCTGCTGTATCACACTGTTGACTCATATTCAGTTTATGGTGCACTAGGGGGGGGGGGGGGATTAAAATTGGCAGTTTTATTTCTGATTCTTTTTCTTGTTATGTCCAACATGGAATTTGCTGCTTTATGAGTTGAGCTGTCTACTGCAACCCTTAATTTGTTTCTGGCAGTTGCTCCCAGCTCATTGCATATATCAAAATGGGGAGGGTGAATGTTGGCCCTATATACATGACTTGCTTAAAATCAAGCTCATTTACCATATTAGTGGAATTTTGAGAAGTATTTTGGGAGCGTCTTACAATCCAATTTTTTTTTCTTCCCATGGTAAATAACTCCAGGTCATATGCAAGTCTGGTCATCTCAAGACTTATCCCTAACTCAAGGTCATGTTTGAAGAAGTTAAAAAGCCTTTGTCCTGATATTATTCAAACCAGTATATTGTTGTTTAAACCAGAATACAGTTAAATACAAAGGGCAAAGGATTTCTGTTGTGTATCTTATCTATCTTCCTTTCCTTCAAATTGTTCACAGTCAGCCTAGCAACTTCTGGGGAGACAATTATTTTTCTCCAGAATAGCTGCTGTCCTCTCCTGTTGGAGGAAGATAGGGGGATGCAGAGGAGAAATAGCAATAAATCTAAGCCACTTCCTTCTTTCCTTCAGAAGGAAGATGGGAATCTACAGGGTTGAACATGGGAATCTACAGAATCTACAAGTTGAACATGAGCCAACAGTGTGATGAAGCAGCTAAAAAGCCATTTCAATTAATATGTGTATGTTTTTGTCTCTTAACAGTTGGAAAACTTCCAGAATTTCAGCTTGGTCGAGGTACTTATGGGTTCTAAGCAAGGCAAGTCTTAAGTAGCTTTTCATAATTATATCCTTACAATTATATGTTAGCTTTTGTTTTCAATAGGCTGGATATTAAATTTTAGTTAAACAATCCTGGGCTTTAATTTTTAAATTGTCAATCCTGTGGTTTCATTTACTTCTTTGGAAGATTAAATTTAATTGGATGAATTGGGAACCGGATTTACAATTCCAAACATGTTAATGAGTTACATGATTGATTTTAATTAAAAGGAAATCACACATGAATGTTCTTTTTCCCCATTTAGTTCAGCGGATGGTGCTGGATGATCTTGAACTGATTCTTGGCAGATTCCAAGACATTAGAAAGGTAAATATAAAAGGAAAGTCTTTTTATGACTGGATTCTTTTTGCAATGTTGGTGTCATAACAAACCCTGTCCCTATACTCTGGCTCATTAAAAAAAGCCCCACACCACAAAACCCAGTTCAGACAACACACAATCCTCTTGACATTCAGGTTAGTTTTGCCACTTCCACTGGCAGAAAGTGGGCACTCTAATGCTGCTTGTGAAGGATGAACCAATAGCTACAGATATGAGGCATTGAAAATCTGCTGCACATCAAGTTCCCTTCTTACCTATTTCATCTTACAATTTGGCCAAAACCGCTGCTGCTTATGACAACTTAATACTTGGATTCTCTGTTCTTGTTTCTGATTTTGTTTTGATAGGGAGAACAAAAACACTTATTTCCCACTTGAATTTTCTTTCATTTCTGCTCATAAAAGAAAAATAAAACAATTCTAGGACTTAATTGTTTAAATACCTATCAGAAGTGCTGAACTTATTTGAGGGCTAAATTTCAGCACCTTGAATAGTTCCTTAAGGGAATTTATTACTCTATTGCACTGCTTCATAAACTGTGGGTTCCGACCTCAAATTTGGCAACAGTAAAGCGTTTCTGAATGTCACCTAGTAGCCGTTTTAGAAGTTTCCCTTAATTTCTTGTGCACAAGATGCTTTAGCTGTACTTTATAAAAAGGAAACTCAGTCTGTTCAGCAAGCCTTGCAAATGCTGGTTTATTATCAGTAAATGTTTGATTTTGTACCTATTCTATATGCCTGTATAACCAGAGTCAAGTAAAAGTTTAACAGGCCGAACGGTTCCCGAGTGGAAAAGTTTAAGAATCCCTGCTATATTGAATAGTCCAGAGGGAATTTGCTGCTTTATTGAATTGGAAGCACCCTGCTTCCAGGATTTCCCATTGCTGTTATTTCTCCTTCTGCTGCTGCTCCTCTTGAATTTTTAAGATACTGTCTTTTAGTCACTGAGCAGAGTTTGAAAGTGTTTTGGCAGATCATGGAAGGGCAGAGGAGAAATTGTCAACATCTAGCTTTTCTGGAGAGCATGCTGCAGCCTCTGTCTGTGTTCCCACCTTCAGGACTGATTTCAGTTAAGATTAGACATAGTCTACTTACATGAACACTGTGTAGGAAGTACTAATTAAATTACTATGTGGGGCATAAGATTTGTGAGCCTATAAAATATTACTTTACTCCAACATTCACAGCATCTCTCTGGAGTTCTTTTGTGAGCATCATTAAAAGGTCCAGAAACAGGAAAGGGGTGATCAGTACATATGTCTATTGGTCCTTGACTTGGGATCAATACCTTTCTCCAAAATACTTTCCCCCCACAATCATCCTGACATAAGCAGGTTGTCTGAAAGACAAAAGTTTTAGTAAGCTAAATAAGTGACATGAAGTGAAATATAGCACAGTACATTCTTGCAGTGGAGTTTGGAATTCTTTAACAAATTATTCTAGGTTATGTAAGAGACCACTCATAATTGTGGCTGTTCTCTATTTTCCCCAGTATATTCAATAAATGGCAATAAATGGGAACAAATATAAAATTCCAAGAAAAGGGAAAAATTTCTGGATAAGAACAAGGCAGTTAGGATGAACAATCTAATTTGTGCTTATGAGAGTCTTAACCTTCTTTCTGTGTGTATGCTATTTCATTGCAATGCAATGGACTTTCAGCATTCTTTCATCTTCCACAGACTTCGCTACGTCAGATGAATCAAACAAGGTTTTACATTGTAGAAAAAAATATGTCAGTTGCACGAGTCTATTTGTTTATTGGTGGTCTGCCATCTCATCTCTCTAATGAAGAATATATGAACATCCTCAAAGACGAACTGGCCATAAAAAGTAAGTCAAATGCTTCTGTTTAAATTTCTGTACAATGAAAAATAATTTTGTGTTTGGAAAAGATTTCAGATGATTATCATTATAATTTTGTAAAAGCTTTTCTTTACGTTTTAAAACCTATATGGTCATATTTTTAAGCATCTTCCATATTCACCAAATTGTAATGCTACTAGCGAGCTGCAGCACTCCAGTGAGAAAAACTGCATTCTATATTTCTTCTTTGGTTTTTTAAAAAAATATTGTCATTCAATTGTTAACATCAATATGAATGTATAGGTAGTCCCCAAGTTACGAACAAGATAGGTTCTATAGGTTTGTTCTTAAGTTGAATTTGTTTATAAGTCGGAACAGGTACATTTTTAAAGTATAAGTCCAGCCAAATATATGTATATATTAGCTTTGGCCAGCACAAGGAAGGGTTAACACCCCTGTGGTGTTTGTTTTGCTGTTTGTTCAGAAGATTTCAGCTCACAATATGTCCCTGTGAGAATTGGATTTTGAAAAAATTGGCTTGTTATGGAAACAAGGATTGCTGAGAAAGCTTCAGTTGAGACACCTTTTCTCCATGATAATGACTTTTTCGGGAGTTAATTTCCCTTCTGAGGGGTAGATTTCTCTCACTTCCTGTTGTCTCACTCCTGTTCTTAACTATGAGTAATTTGTAACTCAGAGACTGCCTGTATATGGAAATTTTATTTGCAGGCCATTTTGAGCTTTCTTGAACTCAGAGAAGAGATATTTTAAGTGATAAAATGAAATTAAAAATAATATTAGTGTGCCTTTATTAAAATTATAAATCTTTTCAAAGAATCATAAACTATTTTAGAAATACTGGTTTAGGTTGGCTGTTTTTCGAAATGAAAGGAAAGGGGTAATTTCTGGTTTTCAGTTATAACTCCAGGAGAACGTATGGGGCACTTTGTTACTTTGTGTTTTCTGACCCTTCTCCTGTCATAACTTTTCAAAAAATTCCACAGTAGAGCATGTTCTTCAGAAACCCTCCTGCACTCAAGAAATTATTGTATATACTCATACAAGTCCAAAAATTGACCTAAACCTTGTGTTGACTTATTTACAGATCATTGTCAGTACTATACCTTAACTCTTATTTTTTTAAAAGGAGCTGTCCCCTTGTCTGACTAGAGAGGTGAAAGGCAAGTGTTTAGTCAGCCTGAAAAGAACCTTTAAAAAGCACCAATCCCTTCTACTCTCTCCACTGTGGCATTGCTTCTGGCCTTTCCAAATGCCTGGGTGGGGATATAGTGGTGGCCAGCGACAGCTGACCTCTGAGGCAATGCTGCCATTTCCCCTTTTTCTGCAGAATGACCCTCGACTTACCTACAGACGATATTAAAAACCATAATTTTGGCCCAAAGCCTCCCCTTGACTTATACATGAGGTCGACTTAAACATATGTGGAGTTTGTTTCTAAAAGATACCAAATGAGTTATCAGTGGCAGCACATTGTTGGGTAGGAGTAGAGTATTATATATAAATCAAAACTTTAAAATAGTACCAAATCACTTTGAGGTTTGAAAAATTGCATTTTATAGCAAACCAATGTACATCCTCAGCACAATTTTTTTATTCCTATAAAATTTGTTCAGATGGATTTGGTAACTTCTGGAAACACATCCACATATAGGTGTTCTCAGAGTCCCGGAATCTCACCCGTGCTCTCCTTGCTTTCAGCAATTTAAGTTATGATTAATGGGTGACTTAAACACCATTTGTTTTTAATCACTGTGTAGTTAGTGTATTCTATCAGTAGTATTTGAAACTACATTTGTTCTGCTGTGAACAGACAATCTCCTTTATTGTTCTGAAGCATTTAGCTTAAAATCCAAGAGACATTTGTGTTTATCTTTCACACATTTTCAAATAAAAAAACAAAATATGGGCGGAATGGGATGGTATTACCAAATTAAGCTTTATTTAGGCAATTTAGAAAACATTCACATTGTAGTACAACACTTTGAGATAATTCTTGCTTTTTTATTTCACCTTTTACAGCAAATGTAGTTTCAGTGAGTCATGTATATTCTTCACAAGGTAAGAAAGTAATATTTTAACTGGGGTTTGGTGGGTGCGTGATGGGTGTTTGAATCTGTAGGGCTGTTCAGATATTATGTGCAATGAGACTTTGGGAGTGCATCCTCCTAACTCCTTTTACTGGGAATAGACACAACTTCTACACCAGGAGGTTTCGCTTTTGAGACTCTCTCCTACTTCAGCCTTACATTTTTAGTATGCCAGGATATGGTGACCTGTCATTATAGTGAGGTCTTCCTGGTCCACAGTTTATCTTTCGGTGTGTGGTAGAAACATGCAAGCCTTTTTTCACTATATGAATAAGTTTATGGCAGAGATCTTAGTAAGTTCTGAGTTTCAGCAAATGTTGGAGGAAGGAAAACCTGCATCTCCTCTGAAATGCAGCCTTCTGCTGAAAATCGGGAGACAAAGCTTTTGCATTATATTCCACATGTATTTCATATTAACCAGTGGATAATACTATTGAATCCGTTTGTTATAGGTGCTGTTGTTCTAGAAATTTCATGTTTTGCCGAAGCTGAAAGGCTGTATATGCTTGCTAAGGACACCACTGTTAATGATAAGCCGTTGTCTTCAGTGGTCATCCCTGAAGTTCTGGTAAGACTCATTGGCTACAAACTGTTAGTTAATAAGTGAACATATGCTTTAGTTCTAAATTCAGCATACTTCTGGATATAGTACTACCCTAGTATCCTTGAGGGATTCATCCTTTAAGGTACTATGGAAAAAGAAACCAAGGATAATCCTGAACCTTATTAAAAAGACTTGGAAAATTCCCATAGAGGATATATTTTGTCTAGCTGGTGGGTGAAATTGCTGGTACAGGTCCTGAAACGTCATACTGTAATGTCCATGATAAAAGTGGAAGTTTGGACATTTGAGAAATATGCTAGATTTCACCTGTGTAGTTATTTTAAGGATTTTTTAATTAATACCATTGATGTTTAATTCTATTTTAATCTTTGTATATCTTTGGATTTTATGTTGAATTGAAATGCTTTATTGCAAGCAGCTCTGAGTCTCCTTTGTGAAGAGAGAAAGCAGGGTATAAATAAAATAAACACCATCATTAATACAGAATTCTCTTAAAACAGATTTACATATCTTACCTACCATTCTGTTTCCATCCTGACTCCATCATCTCAGTACTGTCGCTAAAGGCTAAATATGTCAGTTTCTATTTTTCTTTAGCTTTCTCTTCCTGCACCAGCCAAAAAATAAAATAAAATAGGAAATTCTAACTCCACAAACTGAGAAGGTGCTCTGTGCTGTTTTTCAAGAGTGGGGAACTTTATTGTTTCGCTCCAGACAGTTTGGAGTTATAGTGATACTATTATAGTGGGAAGAATGCATTAATCTTTGAGTATCTTGCATGCCAGGAGCCTGAAACCCAAGCTGATGGAATAGGTCACCTTGGTCTTTTCACACAACAGTCATTAAAGTGCAGTAGGATTGCACTTTAATGACTGTGGTTTAATCCTATAGACTTCTGGGAGTTGTAATTTAGGGAAGTGTATTTAAAACTTTCTGCCAGAACTCTCTAGTGCTTCACCAAGCATTGTACTATAAGGACCCATGGCTGTTAAGATAAAATCATATTCCTGTAATTACAAAGTGTGCAAAAGCCTCTCCTAATCTAAAGTACACATCATTCAATTTTTAAAAAATCACACCTTTTCCTGGCATATATGCATATGATGTTTTGGTTCAACGTGCTATCTGTGTACCATGCTGAAATTGCAGAACAGGATCCTTAGCATTTAATTCAAATTATGGCTGTGTGATTTAATAATTTGCTCCTCTTATTAGGAGCAATAATAACAAGCTGTATTTCGGCTTGTTCAAATATCAGTGCCAGGGAAGACTTTTGCTTCACAAACCCAGTTTATAACATCTGCAGCAGATAGAAATAATACTTCAGTCAGACAGATTAGACAATGCTTACCTGTGCCATTTTCTTCAAAGAGAATTAGAAAGGTGGGGAGGAACATTAATATTCCTAAAAGAGTAATTAGAATTACTGTTGAAAATTTGTGGTTTCATAGCTGGTCATTAAAAATGTCTGCCTTGTATTAATGATTTTTCTCCTTTCCCCCTTTGTATTAAATGATTTCTTTCATTCGGAATTTAGAAGTCATTCCAGTATCAGTTTTAAAAGCATGCTTATGCCCTTTTCCTTAATCCAAGAGTGTTCTTTTTATGTTGGGCTATTAAAAGAAAGCACACATACAATGGGAAATAATGTATTTAATGTTGCTGTATAAATATTTTATATACCAATTAATCTTCATCATCCTTTTCCATTAAATTTAATTAAATGTGTATTCATTTATATACAAAATTTAACTTACTATTCAAAATAAAATTGTATTTTTTTAACCAGAGTAATAAATGAAAGTAAGTTAAATTAAGCCCAGTCTTACTTTGCTGTGCTATTACACTCCGACAACAGCGAGAATGAAAGCAATTAACAAATAAGGAAATCGGACATATTTTACTCCCATCAAAGGAATGTGTGGTTATAAACAAAAAACAGTCATGTTTGGTATTGGCTTTCAAAATAATGAACTATTTTTGTTCCAACTACAAGAAAAACAGATAACACATGTAATTGTGATATGTAGTTGTTGTTTTTTTAAAGAAGCAAACAAATCATCTTCCAGTCTCTCCTCATTCATTGGGATTAGGGCCATGTGACCCTCGAGACTGTGAAGAAATAAAGAAATTGCTATTTTTTCATTTGAAAGAAAAACTCTTTAGGAATTTCTGGATCTTCCAAAGTGTCTTCTTCTGGAATTAATCCATATAATAACAATGGACTATCTAGAGATTCCTAGAGAGATGTCCCCTCTAGTAATCTATAAGTCCTTCATAACTGGAGGAAGCTGTCTATAGATTCACATTAGAAGTACCTAGGGATTCCTAAGAGGAGATTTTACATTGAATCCATGAATAATCAAATCTGCAAAATTCAAAACTGTAAATGTAGAGGATGACTGTTTGTTTGGTTGAGTCAAACTATTCACTCGTCTTGCTGCTCTTTCTAATTTGCCCAAGCTCACAAAAGTTGCATTCTTCACCCAGCTCTGATATGATGAATCAGTCAACCTGATTAAGCAGCTGCTTAGAACAACTGGTTCCTTATTCTCTGTTCAGATGGCACAAAGGTAATTGCTGAAGCCTTGATTTTGCCATGGACCCAAGGTGGCTTCATACTCCCCTTGTATTGTATTCAACATGCTGGCTTTTTGTCCCCCAAGTGTGTCTTGCAGTGAGCAATAATTACAAATGACATGCCTTCAAAATACTCTGTAGATCTGTTGGTGTCTCCACCCAAGTAGTGGCTCTTTAGGCACAGATTAAGGGTTGCTTAAAGAAGCAGATGTGTTGATCATACTGTGAAGTGCAAAAATCATGTTTGCTGTATAATGTCTGGCATCACCTTTACTATTTGCCTTCAGACGTGTTGCTATCACCTGATGTCTTGTAAGTTAGTTGTAAGACATAATTGCTAGGATAACACTGGTAATACAGTACAATTAAAACATTTTGAATCACTTTTGAATCACTTAGGAAGTTTTTAATGAGCTGCATATGTTTTCATTGTCGCTGGTTGTCATTAAATGTGCATCAGAACAGTGCACTGAGTATATCTTACTAATTCTAAAGTTCAAAGCTAAAATACAAGATAAACCTGTGCTATATTGCAAAATATGACTTATTTTTTTTAAAAATAATTCTATCATTTTCAAAGAGATCTGTCATTTCTACATCATACCACCAACAACACTATGCCAGAGAGAATAATAAATAAGATCCAGATCTGACATCTGTGAAATTGGATTTTTCTTCTCCTTTCCCTGCCATTGTAGTGAGAAAAAAGCGCTGCTCCAGAGAGTTTCTTGACCTCTAGAACAGATTTTTTATATAGTAGACAGTTCCTTGAGTCAGCTATGAAGACTGGTTGTAAAATATGGCATTCTTTCTTGAACGTGGTTGGCTATTTTTGGAATTGGGCCTTGTTGAACTAATAAAACATTCTTTAATTGCTATTCTTTGCTCCTAGCCAGCCAAGATTCCACAGAACTGCTATCCATTGCTTGTATTTGTGAATCCAAAGAGCGGGGGACTTAAAGGTCGGGATCTGCTATACAGTTTTAGGAAACTGTTGAATCCTCATCAAGTCTTTGAACTGACGAATGGCGGTCCACTTCCTGGGTAACATATATTACAGATTTCCTGTTTCTCAGTGTACCACCACCCCCAAAGTGGGATTTCTTTATTTACATGTAAGGAAGAACTGTATGATAGTCATGTGACAGTGTTCTGGGTTCCTAGGAGAAAGAGTATGATGTATATCTAATAAATGAAACCGCTAATATCTTCCTGCTCTTCAAACTGCTGTAGCCATTTCCCTTCCCAGGTTCTTTATGTTAGCACAATCCTATTTTTTAAATATGCAGGTTTTGTTTTATTCTTACCTAAAATTACATCCTTACAGTATGGATGGGAAGGCAAGTTGACTTTCAGTGTTGTCAAACAACAAGCATAATCTTTGGGATTTTCAAAACTATTCCAAATATAACTGCCTAGTGGATTGGGATATTTTTCCCTTACTGAAAAGGAGTGTCGGATACCATTTGATTTTGAAAACTAAGTAGAGTCACCGCTGGTTAATAACTGGATCGGAGACTGCCAAAAAATACTAGGTATGGTAAGCCATATTTCAGAAGAAGGGAAAACCACCTCTAAGTATTCCTTGCTTAAGTAGACCCTATAAACATCATGAGATTGTCATAAATTGACAGATAACTTGAAGGCACATACACACATGCCCTATCATATATTTGATTTTGAAACTTGTCTGAATTGAGTTGGGAACTTGATATTTGTGAGCTGAAAAACTAAGGCACAGATGTCATATACCAGATTATTGGACCTTGCCTCCCAGTTTTAAAAGATTTTAGTGCTTGAATTGAACTTGGCAAACCCACAGTCTGAGGATGAATAGTGTTGATAACAAAAGGGACTGCGGAATGGTGATTTTTAATCTTACTGTCAAACAATAAATCTTTCCGTTATTTTCAATAGCTTTTAATGTCAGTTAACAAAATTGTAGCTGTGAGTTTAATAAATGGCATTTCTATTTTTATGTTTGGAATTTGGCAGCAGTTGCTTTAAGTAACAGAAGCTCATTTGTCAGAGAGACTGTTGCATTAAGGGTGAAAAAAGGGAGAAGATTGCCAAGTCTAGTCATCGTTTATTGTAAAGTGGAGTGAACATTTTTTATGTGACTCTTAAGAGTCAGTGGATTTTTTTTTTTGTTGCTATATGCCATTCCTGCCAATCTAGATCACCTGCTGCTACTTAAAATAAAACATTGTATGGCTTTAATTTTAACCATATACAGCTGGCCCACATGTACTTTGGACACATTTTTAAAAATAGTTTGAATCAGTGTACTGGTTTAAGACTGGCTAGAGTGCTTTTTTTTCTCTTTCAGTTTTGTACCTTATTTTACTGAATGCATTTATTACTGACACAACCAGCAAGGCACTTGCCTTAGTTTCATGTTGAAATATTCAAGCCTGTAATCTCTTTTTTGATGCAGCATGATTTGGAAAGGGGAGCAGTAAAACGTTACACGCAGTTCACAGACTTTTTGTAACTTTTTAAATGTGCTATGTAAGTGTATAGGTTTTTTTTGTTTGGATCATTTTTTAAAAGTGTATACTAGTTTTTAAGCATACCCTAAGGCATTTTGGAATTATATTTCAAAAATTACATTATCTCTTAGCACATGACAAACATGGTTTGGGATTAAGGAGAGTTTCAAAACTAATATGTGATAAAGCATCAGGACTCAAAAGAAGAAAGTCACATTTTGCTGAGAAAAGGAGTATCTAAGGTACATCTTTAGGACTGCGTTGTTTAATGAGTTAGTAGAATTAATTTTTAATAGCTCATTCCTGTTTGAACATAGAGATGTTAGTAATTTGAAACAAAATAAGGTACAAAACTGATTGAGTCAAGACTGTTTCTTACACTTTTTATAGTAAGATAAATATTATTCTATGATCTTCTGCTATCATCTGGCAGCAAATTACTGATTTCAAAACAGAAATATTTTGTGGTTATGACTGACTGATTGAAATGTCAGATTGGAAAGGAAAAATTGAAGTTGGGATGCAGTTGTTTCTATAGTCATTGTTCAAATAAAAGTACAAAGTGGGGAAAAGAAGAAAAAGCACATAATAGGAGTGTTTGTTGATTAATATTAAATGCAAAGGAACTGGTTGGCAAGATTTAAACTGAGTAAAATTGCTCAGAGTTAAGAGCAGAGTTTTTAAACAACACTTTCTAGTTCAGTATGATATGAGAAGGAGCTCCCAGTGGCACAGCCAGTTAAACCACTGAGCTGCTGAATTTGCTGCCCGAAATATCGACTGTTTGAATTCGGGGAGCAGGGTGAGCTTCTGCTGTTAGTTTCTGCTAACCTAGCAGTTTGAAAATAATAATAATAATAATAATAATAATAATAATAATAATAATAATAATAATAATAATGATAATAACAACAACAACAACAACTACTACTTAATTTTTATACCCCGCCTCTATCTCCCCAAAGGGGACTCAGGGCAGCTTACATGGGGCCAAGCCCGAATAAAAACAATAGCAATATAAAACACAACAATAGACAAAAGACATGCACAATTATAAAAATTTAAACATTAGCCATTAAAAACAAATGACAAGAACTAATAAAAACATGGATTCAAACGGAGAGGTTGTAAAAATAGACTGGGTAAGGTGCACCATATAAATATTGTAAACACGAGAAAACATGCAAGTTTGAGTAGATCAATAGGTACCACTCCTGCGGGAAGGTAACAGCGCTCCATGAAGTCACACTGGCCACATAACCTTGGAGGTGTCTACAGAGAACACCAGCTCTTTGGCTTAGAAATGGAGATAAGCATCAAACCCCAGAGTCAGACACGACTAGACTTAATGTCAGGGGAAAACCTTTACCTTTACCTATGGTATGCAAAAAATTACTCCAAACCTTCTATAACAATAAGTAACAGCTCTTTATTAATCTGTGATCTGTTTATTCAGTTTCAATGAATACTAAATCTTTCAGAAGTTGGGATCCAGAGAACAATTTTAGAAGCATCCGAGACACATGAGCATATCGAATAAGATTTTTTGACTTTGGCTTTTGAATAACAGAGATCAGGGCCAAACCACAAGGTGACTGAGAAGGAGAGGGTGCTTCTTTGGAAGGAGAGGGTGCTGCTTTGTGCTTGAATATAACCAATTCCCAAAGTCACCTTAAAGATGCATCGAACTTGTTTTACAGTTCTATGGATCCTGGTCTCGATCTCTTAAAAGAGAGACCAGTTTGTTTTTTAAAGTTGGCCGAGAAAATTAATGAAGACTAAATGTTTTTTCTGACTTTACAGTATTTGCAGAATAATGTTATGCTCACTTTTTTAATATTGCAGATTACATACGTTCTCCCAGATTCCGTATTTCCGAATACTTGTGTGCGGTGGTGATGGCACTGTGGGTTGGGTTCTTGGTGCACTAGAAGAGATCAGGCACAAGCTTGTCTGTTCAGAACCATCTGTTGCCATTTTACCTTTAGGAACAGGTGAGACTGAAACTCTTTTACCTTAAGGAACAGGTAAGACTGAAACTCTTTTACCTTAAGGAATAGGTGAGGCTGAAAGTATTTTGCCTTTAGGAACAGGTGATACTGAAATTTGATTTCAGGAATGAAAATGGCAAAGTTCTTGGGCTGCGATCCTGCATCAGAGGCTACAATTCATAACTTTGTGATGACCTAACTGTATATAGTAACCCTTCTAGTGAATTGCGGTGATGCATATCGGGGGGGGGGGGGCTATGTGATGTCCCATTGGGCAGTAGGAGGGTGCATTGTGTGACAAGGTCTTCTGTAGGATACATGGATGTTGCACATGAATATTGCAGAGAGAGCCTCCTCGCACAGTGGTCCCAAATATGTAGCTATATTTCTGCTCCTTTCCTAAGAACACAAACATTGTGAACTGGCACAATTCAGATTTGCCTGATTCTAGATCAATTTGCAATGATGTATCCATCTAACAAGAAACAGGCCTTTGTGTGTTCATGAATTCACAAACAACCAGGATTTTGTAAAAATAAACATGTGACATTGAAGGATTTGTGATACTTTTTGAGCCCAGTGGGAATTCCATTGTACTGCAGATTTGCAGTAGGGTTAACATTCTATGTAAGGTTAAGACAACTAGAATACATTGCTTTGTTTCTTGGCATTATGGTTTCCTAGAAAATGACTCTACTCGGGATTAAAAAAAAAAATACCCCAAATAGCAAAAAATAGTAGATCTGCTGGAATAAACAAACAAACCTGCACATGGCAAATGTCTGAAGCATGAGGATGCTATTTACAGCTCTTCAGGTACCCTTTATTGTAGATATAGTTTTATGTGAATTCTGCAACAATGTGAAAAGTTTGCTGCAATGCCCAGTCTTGATAAATGGAGGTTAAACAGATCATATTTACTGTTGTAAAATGTATTTAATTATTGTCAGGGCAAATACAGTAAATATTTCAAAGTACTTAAATTTGCAGATTATTGTTAAACCAAAGACATTTGCTACACTCCTCCTTAAGCCATTGGGATAGGTAGTTAACTCATAAAACAACAACAACAACTCCCCCTTCTTTGCCACTATTGATGCTATTCATGAAAGCATGTCTTTTTTAATCAGGTAATGACTTGGGACGGGTGCTGCGCTGGGGTGCTGGATATAGCGGTGAAGATCCATACTCCATTCTTATATCTGTGGATGAGGCCGTTGATGTACTTATGGATCGTTGGACAATCCTTTTAGATGCTCAGGAGCCTATTGAAAGTTCAGAAAATGGTGTTTTAGAGCCTGAGCCTCCTAAGGTATTTCCTCAGGTTTTTTCATTCTCCCCCCCCCTCCCAAAAAAAGAATGAATGAATGAATGAATGAAAGAGAGGTAAATCGAAACTAAAAATCCTAAACCAAGGGTGGACCTTTTGTGATTTCTCAGATGATGTTGAACAGTCATGTCCAGCAGTCCTAGCCAAATGAAGTGAAGTGAAGTGAAGTGAAGGATGATAAAAGTTGCACTTCAGTGGCATCTGGAGGGCCATAAGTTCCCCCACCTTTGGCCTAGCAATTACTGAAATCATAGAGGTTAATTTGGTAAATTCCAGCAACTACTGTCTTTTCTCTTTTCCCTTTCTCTCCTTCCCTCTCTCTTTTTCACACACCATCCTCCCTGATTGCTATCATCTTAACTACCTAATCAAGAGATAAACTTTTATCTGAGAAAGGGACAATCTTTCTTTTCTCCCAAACTTATGAGATATGCTTGCCCATCCATCAGTCACATTTTTTCCTTGTCAGGGGTGTTGTCCATGCTAACATTTCACAAGAAAACATGTTCCAGATGAATTAGAATTAATCCAATCAGTTAACTATTAGGGTTCCCTTTTTCAAAGGATCTAAGGAAAATTGCACACAACATGCTGCAATTTTCCTTTGTAAATCAGCAGATCACAGTGATTTATGTATAAATAGTGGTGGCAGAATAAAAAATAGACAGTTTTCTCATATAAGAGCACATTCTTACAGCTTTTTACAATATGGTAAAAATTTACTACAGTTAGATGTGAATTTATCGTAAATTGTATTATATTTCATAAGCTGCTCTTAAACCCTCTTTTTGAACAAGAAAATTCTTGCCTTGGTATAGATGGAATTCCCTAGCAATATTCATGTTTTTTTTTAAATAATTCACTTTAATTCTAGAACATTTTTAGAACTTCATATCATTCTAACCATTCAGATCTGGGAAACTGAGTTAGTTCAGGTAGTTTGTTTTAAATTATTTCTTTCTCCTGCAAAGATCTCTGGTTAATATATATCATTGTTTCCTCTTATTTATCCTCTCAACATTTGCTGGGGGCTGTCTTATCACCTGGAGAGCTTTATGACTTGCGTTCATGTGTCGCTCCTTTAAGTCTAAATGGACAAAATTGTATGAATCATTCCATTGTAACTGTTTGTTAAAACGCTGGACAAAAGTGTAGAATTTTAATTCTGTTTTCAACATTTTTCAGATTGTGCAGATGAACAATTACTGTGGTCTTGGAATTGATGCAGAACTTAGTCTAGGTTTTCACCATGCCAGGGAAGAAGAACCTGACAAATTCAATAGCAGGTATCTGGGTCCTGTATAATCAGTCTCTCCCTCTCCCCCCCCCCCCCCTCCCACTCCCTTTTCTCTCTTTCTTTTGACTTGTACTTCCTTGCTCTGACACTCGCTGTCTAACATTGACTCTTTTGTGCCTTCTCTGTATCACTGTTATTCATAGAGGGAAAATCACATGTATCTTACCTAATTGTTTCTGCTGGGGATTAATTAGGCCTTTGTTAATCCTCTAATATGTTTTCGGTATATGTTTGTCTTCCTCATGGGCATCAGTTGATTAGATATGAATTTGGAGATTAAGTATGAATTTGGATTTGCTACACAGGGCAACAAAGGCCTTCATTGCAGCAATATGTATCTGGTGGGTGTGAGAGCCAGAATTTGTGTGGCATCCTACCATGCCATCTGGAAAATACAGCTGGTGGCAAGATTAGTGATATGGCTGTTCTCTCTGTCAACATCGCCATAACTGATTGAAATGATTGACAAGGTATGCATGTACTAGCCAATACCTGTTCTGAGGAACTTCATGTTTTCAAACAACCGTAACTGAATCCCTTACTATAAAGTCCATGTAGCAATTTAAACTGTGCTGATGGAATTATAATATTGTTTTAATGTTCTCATTTGGTATGAGGCTGGGGAAATTAATGAATGAAAAAGTGATTAGGTGACCAAAATAACTTTTAAGTGCTGTATTTTGTAATTGTCATTGTTCCAGAAACCATCCACACCTTTGGTACAGATAGATAAAACATTTTTAGAAAAGCTAGGAAACCAAAGTGAGAAACGTTCTTCCCTACTACATTTAGGATGAGGTCATCTAGGTCTGTGTATGCTTTACAAAAAAAACAAAACAAAAACAAAAAAAACCCTGCGATTTGAATCAGAACTCCAGTGAGTCACAGGGTGTGAGAAGAAAACAAAAAGACATCATGTCTTGATAGTTGACAGAAAGAGCAGTGGAATGGGGAGGGGGAGTGATATGTCTCCTCCATTGCTCAGATGTTATCTAAATCAGGGGTGATGCAAAGAGTAGTCCATGAGCTGCATGCATTCCAAGGCGGTAGCCCTTTCTACTTCCCTTCACCCCCAGCTCTCACACCACTTTCTGTGATGGGACTTAGAAGCAGATAAAAATGACAATTATAAATAATTTAAATGACAGTTCTTGCAGACACATTAGCTGCAAGCTTTCCCAGCCCCCCACCCCATGAAAAATTCAGGAATTGCAACCCGAAGTCTCTTCAGTTTATAGAGTTTTTAACTAGAAGTAGAGTGATTTATTTACAACATTTGCTGCCCTGGGTGTAAATAACTTCTAGTACACTATTTTATAAACTCTTTGCTTTCACTAATCTCTCCTTTAAAAGATAATTAAGCCAGATAAGACACATCTCAAAAACCTCTCATCTCTTGGGAAAGAAGGGTGTTACTGAGTAATGCACCCTTGTTTCCTCTGTTCCTCTTAATCATTATTGAGGAATATTTGAGTGTTGCTTTCATCTGTTTGTTTTTAAGCAACCCTGTGCCACTTACTGTAGGGTCAATCTGTTCTTCTTTGAGTTTCATCTCTAGCATAGAGCACCCTAGCCACTGTTTTGATACTGGCATTTAAATATGTATTTTGCCATGGTATAAAACCACAGCTAACAAGGAAACTTGTTTAGGTCTGGTTTGAGTAGTGCCCTTCCCAGGAGATAGAATAGGAAGCTGATATTCTTATGTGTGGTGGCTCCATGTTATTGAATCCACTTTTGGGGAAATGGGCACTTCAGGTTGCAAGAGAGTTTCAGTCTTTCAAACACGTGTCAAACTCAAGGCCTGTGGTCAAATCCTGCCCATGATGTGATTTTATGCGACCCTCTAGAATGATGCTGGACTACATCTCCTGTAGGACATCATGATTAGAGCTTATGAGAGTTGGGATATAGGAACACCTGTAAGGCTGCAATTTGTCCTGTTTAGTCAGGAGATTTGGATTTGAATTGAGAAAAAAACTTGTGGATATGATGCCTGACTTTTAAAATGTTATTTAACCTTTCCCCAACCACAAAGCTACAAGTGCTGTTGAGTCGGAATTCGTATTTTTCTTCGTGTACTCTGTGAATGCACACTAATGGAGAGGCTGCGCCTGCGCAGGTTCCAACGGAAACTCTTCCCAAGCTGAAGTTTAAATTTTGGCGGTAGCCACGCCCCTCCGTCCCCGGAGGGCATATAAGGCAGCCCTCGGCGGTTGCTCCCCAGTTCCTTTTTTTCCGCCGCAAGGTTCACTTCGGACTCTCATGTCTACGACTCGCTTCAAGCGCTGCACTCAGTGTGCCGCTAAAATTCCTGATTCCGACGGCCACGCCAAGTGCCTCTACTGCCTCGGGGAGGCACATGTCGTCGGTACCTGCCGTTTCTGCCTGGCCCTGACGGCTCAGGCTAGGAAGAATAGAGCCGCGAGGCTTAGAGCAGCGCTCTACGAAAAATCGCTTGCTCCTGACCCCGTTCCGTCGACTTCGGGCACGAAGCCGTCGGTCGACCCGAGATCGATGTCGGCTCCAACGGCTAAAGCTCCCTCGGTCTCGTCCAGGGCGTCCAGAGCCTCCAGATCGGCTAAAGCCGCCAAACCGCCGTGCACACTCACCACGGCCACGATGTCGACACGTTCCGGTCGAGTCGGCCCTTCCTCGACATCGAGCTCGGTGGCCTCCGTTTCCTCGGCCCGATCCCATCTCGGGGCCCCTCCATCGACCTCTGCGATGAAGATCGCCTTTAAAAGGGCTCATGAGGAAGCTCGTCGGACCCAATCCGACTCAGCAATGGTCCCGCCTACACCGGGAAAATCCATGAGGGTTCCATCAAAGCAACCGCTCGCAAAAAAGAGGGCTACCCAGCGTTCCTCCTCCTCTGCCTCCTCCAAGATGGACGTCCCTTCTTCGGCGACTTCGTCCAGAAAGTCCTCTCCAATCCCTCCCGCCCAGCGGCCTCGTCAACCTTCTCCTCAGCAACTTTCTGATGGCGAACTGCAGGACTCACCCCACCACTCTACCCAGACAGTGGTCAGGGTGCCATCTCCTCGACCTGCTGCCTCACATCGCCCGTCTCGACAACAGCTTTTTCCCCCGACCTCGACACCGGAGCGGGGTAGACAAACCGCCCGCCTGGCTCGAGCGGCCCAGGCCTCGGCCTCTAAGGAACCTCGGCCACAGATGGCTCCTGCTCTTGAGGCTTTGCCACCACCAGAGACTGTGTTGTCATCTCCCCCTCAGTCCCCTCAAGGGGCTGAGGACGATGAGATTGATATCGATCGCCCTGATTCCGCTCTCTCGGCCTCGGTGGTATCTCTAGGCCTTGATCTCTCTCCTCCTCATGATGCCTATGAGGTTGACCCTCCTTCCCCTACCGACAACATTCGGGCCTTCTCCGAACAAATGGTTAGAATGGCTGATGCCCTGGGTCTAGAAATCAAACAAACCTCTAAGGCAGTGTCTGACCCGGTTTTCAAACGGGTCCAAGCCCAGGCCCCCCTGGCCACGCTATTACCGTTTCTGCCTTACCTCCTGGATGTCATCCAATCATCGTGGAAGACTCCTTCCTCGATTCCTCCTACCTCGAAGAGGATTGAATCTTGGTATCGTACAGATGACGACACCTTAGAATGGCTTAAACACCATCCCGACCCAAATTCCATGGTTGTTAAAGCTTCTCAATCTTCCGGTCGTGAATCCACTACCCCTGCAGATAGAGAGGGCAAGAGATTTGACGCGGTCGGTCGAAAGCTCTACTCCGGGGCCCTTCTACTTTGTAGAATGGCGAACTATGGGGCCTGTATGGGGGCCTACCACCAGATCCTTTGGGAGAAAGCTCAGCCCTTCTTCTCGAAGCTGTCCGACGAAGACCGGTCGGTTATGTCCACCCTCCAGCAAGAGGCCGACTCGTTAGCACATCATCAAATCCAGATGGCTAAGCATACGGGCGACACGGCCGGCAAAATGATCGCCCACGCCATTGCCATTCGCCGCCACGCCTGGCTGAGGTCGTCCGGTCTGTCTTCCTCCTCGAGGCAGGTCATCGAGGACCTCCCCTTCGACGCCATGGGCCTCTTTAATTCTGGCACCGACGACAAGCTCAAAACCAACCATGACTTTAAAGTTCTGGCCACTAAATGCGGCGATCAACCCCAAGCTCACCGCACCAAGTGGTTTCCTCAACGCTTTCGACGCTTCCCGCCTCCCTCTTACCGCCATCAATCCTTCAGGCGTCCCTCGGTATCGAACAACCAGAACCGCCAACAGCCCCGTCGGGCTGCTCAACCACAAAGACAGCGCGGCCGGGCCACCCCCACCGCTGGTCAACCTCTCCGGCGTTCCTGACGCCATCTCTCTTTCCAAAGACTCTTTCTACGGTACCGATGCAGCTCTCATTCCTCCGCACCCCTCTCCTCCACCGAATCAACCTCATGGTCTCTTTCTAGACCGCCTGGCTCCCTTCTTTCACCGGTGGAAATCTATTACTTCAGATGCCTGGGTTCTCAAAATTGTCCAAGAAGGCTATGCCTTAGAGTTCGAGGAACTCCCGCCCACGGGTCAGGTCCTTCTCTCCAACCCTTCTCAAGAAATTCTCGCAGAGGTCGACGCCCTTCTCGCCAAAGGGGCTATTCGGCCTTCTCCATCGGTACAGGACCCTCAAAGCTTCTTCTCCAGATACTTCACGGTCCCGAACAGGGGTGGGGGCCTCCGCCCCATTCTGGACTTACGTATGCTCAATGCCTTCATACGCCCAACCAAGTTCAGGATGGTGTCCATCGCCTCCATCCTCCCGATGCTTCAGCGCGGAGACTACTTCGTGTCTATAGACCTTCGAGACGCTTATTTCCACGTGGCGATTCGAGAAAACCACAGGCGCTTCCTCTCTTTCAAGGTTCTCGACCAGACCTACCAGTTCACCGTTTTACCCTTTGGCCTCGTTACGGCCCCAAGGGTCTTTACCAAAGTCGTCGCTGTCGTGGCTGCCCACCTCCGGCTCCAGGGGATCACAGTCTTCCCTTATCTAGACGACTGGCTTCTGGTCGAATCCGACCCTGCCCTTCTTCGACGTCACGTCGACTACACCCTCTCTCTTCTACAATCCCTCGGTCTACAACTAAACCCCGAAAAATCTCATCTCACTCCGTCGAACAAAATCCGCTTCATCGGTGCCCTGTTCGACTCAATCTCTCGGACTGTCTCTCTCCCGCTCGACAGGTTCCTAGCCCTCCGCCAACAGATCATCTTTTGCGAGACCCACCGGAGGGTTCGGGCTCGATCCATCCAGGTACTACTCGGCCACATGGCCTCCACAGTTCTCACGACCCCGTTTGCCAGACTCCATCTCCGGACTCTGCAGAGATGGTTTATAGACGTTTTCAAGCCATTTCGCCACCTCAACTCGAGGTTTCTCTCCGTTCCGCCCCACGTTCGTCGGTCGCTTCTCTGGTGGAAATCCCTCTCCAACGTCTGCAAGGGTCTTCCGTTCCACCCGATCCCTCCCTCGACCACCATAACCACAGACTCATCCAATTTCGGCTGGGGAGCCCACATGAGCGGTCTCACCGTTCAAGGCCTCTGGTCTCCTTCCGAGAAGGCCAATCACATAAACTTTCTAGAACTCCTTGCCATCTTCAAGGCTCTGAAAGCCTTCTCCCGCCTGATCTCCCAAAAATCTGTCCTCATCCAATCAGACAACACAGTAGCAGTCTTCTACATCAACAAGCAGGGCGGCACGGGTTCAAGGAAGCTAATGCTTCTCTCCTCTCAGCTGTGCCACTGGTGCATAGCCCGCAACATCCAAGTCGCGGCAATTCACCTTCCCGGGATCCAGAACAATCTAGCAGACGCCCTCAGCAGGATGACGACCTCCTCCCACGAGTGGATGCTCGATCCCGAGACTCTTCTTTCTCTCTTTCTCAAATGGGGTTTTCCCACTCTGGACCTCTTCGCTTCTCCCCAAAACGCACAGTTGCCTCGGTACGGGGCGAGACTTCCTCCGTCCTCCTTTCCAGGCTGCCTGGGAGATGCCTTCCTTCTGGACTGGTCTGCGGAACCGATCTACCTCTTTCCGCCTTTTCCTCTCATACCAAAGGTCCTGCAGAAACTCCGGTCGATACCGACGTCGGCGATCCTGATAGCTCCAGCCTGGCCTCGCCAACCTTGGTTCCCGGCCCTTCTTCGTCTCTCCAGAGCGACCTCCTTCACTCTGCCTCTTCTACCACACCTGTTGTCCAGAGAGAACGGCCAGATCCTACACCCGGATCTCCCCTCTCTACATCTCACTGCTTGGATAATTCTCACCTGACCTCCCTCCCGCACAACCTGCAGGAGGTCCTCCGCGCAGCTCACAAGCCGGCTACAACCAGATCTTACACTTATAAGGTTTCTCGCTTCCGCTCCTTTCTTCGCTCCCGTGGGATTGCTGCCTTTCCAACCTCGATACCGATAGTGCTGGACTTCCTTATGTCTCTGGCAGACCAAAAACTTTCTCTTGCTTCTATAAAATCTTACTTGGCCGCCCTATCCTGGTGTTTTCAACAACATGGTAAACCGTCGTTCTCTGATCACCTCGTCAAAACCTTCTTGAAGGGATACAATAACATCTGCCCACCGTCTCAGCCTCCGACTCCGGGGTGGAACCTCGAGCTCGTGCTTTCCCAGCTCACTGCCTCCCCTTTCGAACCTTTGGCTTCGACCGACCTACGTCTCCTTTCTTGGAAAGTTGCCTTCCTGGTGGCCATAACTTCGGCGCGCAGACCCTCAGAGCTGGCGGCCCTTCGGGTTGATGAACCCTACCTCCGTTTTCATCATGACCGTGCCGTTCTCCGTCCGGACATCACCTTCCTTCCCAAGGTGGTCTCAGCCTTTCACCTTAACCAGGACATTGTCCTTCCTGCCTTCTTTCCAGACCCCTCGTCTCCTCTTGAGCGGAGACTGCACCTTCTTGATGTGCGTAGGGCACTCCTTTTCTATCGGGACCGTACTAAAGACATTCGAAAGACCCCAAAACTTTTTGTGGCCCATGCCCCAGATAAACTGGGCAATCCTATTTCTTCACAAAGACTGTCTCATTGGATTGCTCAAGCTATTGAGCTGGCCTACGAACTAGCCAAACGACCGCCTCCCCCGTCGGTTCGCCCGCGTTCGACGAGGGGCCTCTCCACGTCGACTGCCTTCCTAAGGGGCATTCCCCTGGACTCTATTTGCAGGGCAGCTATCTGGTCCAACCCCCTTACGTTTGTGTCTCACTACAGGGTAGACCAGAAAACCTTAAAGGACTCAGCCTTTGCTAGAGCAGTTTTGTCATCCTGTTTGTCCTGAAAGGCTTCTTCATATGTTCCTTCTCTAAGGATGTTTTCATGCGACTCTTTTGTCATTTTTTCCTGTTCAGTACATGTTTGCACTGTTCTCTCTGAAATATTGTGCCTTATTTGCTACTGCCTTCCTCCTTTGAGGAATGATGTGCCTGGCTTACACATGTTTTCTTAGTTTGTTTATATCATGCCTTACCGGACTGCTCTCGGTATTATGCGTGTGTTCATGCAATACTTCAATGGGTCCTTCGGACCATGTTATTGATGTTTAATAAACATATGTTTGGACATTATCTCGTTGTCAGGGTTTGCTTAGCCCGCCTCCGAGACCTGAGCTTGCTAGTCTCCATTAGTGTGCATTCACAGAGTACACGAAGAAAAAGGACAGGTTGCTTACCTGTAACCATGTTTCTTCGAGTGTACTCTGTGAATTCACACAAGCCCGCCCTTCCTTCCCCTCTGGCAAACCCTCTTCCTTCCTCGTTGCCTTAGCGGCGTAGGAACTGGGGAGCAACCGCCGAGGGCTGCCTTATATGCCCTCCGGGGACGGAGGGGCGTGGCTACCGCCAAAATTTAAACTTCAGCTTGGGAAGAGTTTCCGTTGGAACCTGCGCAGGCGCAGCCTCTCCATTAGTGTGAATTCACAGAGTACACTCGAAGAAACATGGTTACAGGTAAGCAACCTGTCCTTATCCCTAGTCCGCATGGCAGATAATCAAAAGTAATGGAGTTATCATTTAGTAACATCTGAGTACCTAAACTGGATAAAAACTAAAGAGCACCAACCACTATGTTATGTTTTATACACACACACACACACACACATATAGAGGGGGGGGGGGTGCCCTCCGTATCCCTGGATTCTCCATCCATGGATTCAATGATCTTTTGAAGGCAACCAAAATAAGGCTAAAGTGGCCCTTGATGGAAATGAGTTTGACACCCCTGCTTTAGATCAGGAGGGTGGCTTCAACATAACCTAAGGTCATTTCTGCCAGTGGCACTGTTTGGGGTTGAATGGGCTGGTAACACCCTTTTAAAAATGTGATTCACTGTTTATGGAGGCTAATAATAATAATAGTAATAATAGACCTGGCTATGGCTCACGAATGGGACCCTGAAGAAGGCCTGATCCTTGCAGCCCAGGAGCAAGCCATCAGAACAAATGCAATTAAGGCCAAGATCGAAAAATCAGCTGATGACCCAAAATGCAGACTGTGCAAGGAAACCAACGAAACCATTGATCATATCCTCAGCTGCTGTAAGAAAATTGCACAGACAGACTAAAGACAGAGGCACAACTATGTGGCCCAAATGATTCATTGGAACTTATGCCTCAAGTACCACCTCCCAGCAGCAAAGAACTGGTGGGATCACAAACCTGCAAAAGTATTGGAAAATGAGCACGCAAAGATCCTGTGGGACTTCCGAATCCAGACTGACAAAATTCTGGAACACAACACACCAGACATCACAGTTGTGGAAAAGGTTTGGATCATTGATGTTACCATCCCAGGTGACAGTCGCATTGACAAAAAACAACAGGAAAAACTCAACCGCTATCAGGACCTCAAGATTGAACTTCAAAGACTCTGGCAGAAACCAGTGCAGGTGGTCCCGGTGGTGATGGGCACATTGGGTGCCATGCCAAAAGATCTCAGCTGGCATTTGGAAACAATAGACATTGACAAAATTACGATCTGCCAACTGCAAAAGGCCACCCTACTGGGATCTGCGCGCATCATCCGAAAATACATCACACAGTCCTAGACACTTGGGAAGTGTTCGACTTGTGATTTTGTGATATGAAATCCAGCATATCTATCTTGTTTGCTGTGTCATAATAAAATAATAATAATACCACCACCACCAACAACAACAACAACTTTATTTTTATATTCCGCCTCCATCTCCCTGAAGGGCTCGGGGTGGCTTACATGGGGAACAAGCCCAATCCAACAATGATTAAAACCAACCATAGTTAAAACATAACTCAATAAAATCAATAATATTACAAAACACAGTAACATAACATAAAACAGCATTAACATAAAACAGCATAATCAACCAACTATCTATCCCGTAATGAGTACTGAAATACGGGGGAAGGAACTAGTGCAATATACTTCTAGAAAAGGACTGGAAGACACAATGAATAAGAATAATAAATTAGAACTGAAGAAGCAATGTCATTTAACGCTAAACCTATAGGAGGAAGGAAAGGGATAAAGTGTGAGGACTGATGGTGGTTATAGTTGGGGCCAAATTTCCTATGACTGTTTAATTGAAAGCACAATGGAACATCCACATTTTTAGATCTTTGCGGAACGTGGACAAGGTAGATGTGGCAGTACAACTGAGATAAGAAGGTCCAGCAGAGTCTGGGAGGGTTGGGAGCAGATTGAGGCACTGCCCTTTGCTCACTTCTCCTGTAGAGCATCTATGTAATATTTTTTCAAAAGCTTTTTAAAATCTTGAGGAAAGTACAACCTATGATGGAGCATGAAATCTAAAAGTATTTAGTGAAAGTGTGTTAAATAATAACTAGAATGGAAAATCTCTCTCCAGGTTTCACAACAAAGGTGTCTATGTAAAGGTTGGATTGCAGAAAATGAGCCACACCAGAAATCTTCATAAAGAAATAAAACTTCAAGTGGACCAGCATCAAGTTGAGCTTCCAAATATCGAAGGCCTTATCTTCATTAATATTCCCAGGTAAGATATTCCAAATATCTTGAATAATATTCCCAATAATCTGTTTTATTAGACTACCTAACTCTGAGAAGAAAGTTCTTGAAGGTTGTAATACCTAAATTATTTTGTATGAATAGAAGTTTCTTAGGGCTTTTTTCCCCTATGGGAAGTTTTCTATAATTAAGTTAGATATCAAAATGAATAATGCTTTATTGTTAGATGCATAACCAAGGGCAATAGTAACATGTGACTTGACACATTTCCCAGAGGTAGAGCTGAAAGAGGCCATCTGTACAGATTCATTTCAGATTACAGTTAACCAAAGCTTAGTGGGCCAGGACTCTGAATTCTGTTTAACCATGCTAACTTGAAAGTGATTTAACTAATCCTAGCCACAGTTTATCTGGCTTGAGTCATAACACTTCATGGCAGCTATTCTGAAATGGAAATGAAAACTTCGAAACTTTATATAGAGTGCATCTGCTTTGTAAATTTAATGCAGTTTAACCCCCCTTTAATGGACCTACCCTTCCCCCCCGAAAATAAGACATCCCCAGAAAATAAGATCTAGTAGAGGTTTTGCTGAATTGCTAAATATAAGGCCTCCCCCAAAAGTAAGACCTAGCAAAGTTTTTGTTTGGAAGCATGCTCACTGAACAGAACACCAGAGCATGCAGGATCAGTAAATGTACGTACCATAGATTATTGTACATGGAAGTAATGGTAGTAACAAGAAATTCTTGATAAGATTCACAGTTTGTTTGGTTATGCTGGTTTGTGATGACAACTACTGTACAGTATATAATAAATGTTCATTTTATTTTTATTCAACAATTAATGTGAATTCTTCTTCATGGAAAAATAAGACATCATCTGAAAATAAGACCTAGTGCATCTTTGGGAGCAAAAATTAATATAAGACACTGTCTTATTTTTGGGGAAACACGGAGATGGAATCATGGGAATTACAGGCTTACAAGGACTTTAGCCTTCTCTGGCAAAGAGTGCTGGGGCCACACCAAAGTAAAACTCCTAGGACTCCATAGCATTGAGACATGGTAGTTAAAGTGGGGTCAAACTGTATTTGCTTTGCTGTATAAATGCACTCCTAGCCATTCTGGAGGAGAGGGCACCATAAAGCATGACACTGTGTATAATTTCCATAATGTTAAGTGAACCATGGTGCTAAGACTTATTTATGTACTGAATTGAAGAAAGACAATTTTTTTATCAAGTTGTAAGAAAACACAGACTATTTGGATGGATTAATAATCATGCAAGGATCAGCATATATCTCGCTAACCATTTTGTATTTGGAAAGAAGGGATTGTGCTCTCAAAATTGACTGGTTCTGTCCTCGTAGCCAGATGCAAAGTGAGTACATTATTCACTTAAATCCACCAGGATCCTCTGGAAATCTCAGCATCTCATGTAATTATTTGGGTTTTGATTATGGGGACATAGCCAGAGGCTTTTTTGATTCACACCCCCCTCCCCCAAGTTCTCCACAGGCACAAAATGGGACTCTATGGTAGGTGTGCAGAGGGAAGGAGATCACGCCAAAGGGAGGAAGGGAAAGTCAGATTCCAGAGCAAGCAAAAATAGATTATGAAGATGTTAGGCTATGCCTGTGCATGGCAGTAACAGGAAGCCAGCCAAACACTGTTCTTGCTGCTCTGTTCATTCTCTCTCCTGTCTTTGTCCATTCAGCTTGGGGCATGGCTATATGAAGCTTCCTTCTGCTGAATCATACAATTGATCTCAGTACTGTTTGTTTCAAGCTGACAACAGCTCCTCATTGTGTCCGGTTTAGTTTTCCATCTGGTGTTACTGCCTAATAGATTTTCAACAGGATGAGGATTGCTGGAAGTTGCAGTCAAACCACATCTCAATGGCTGAATCCTATCCCAATCTAAACAAATTATGACTCTTAGGGTATGGGGATGGGATATATATTCAGCCTTGCACTGTTACATCTCCATGTTGACTACTTGGACCACAACTGCAACTTCTTTTCATCATTGTGAGCATGAAGAAGTAGATGCCCACTGACTTGGTGTCATTATCATAAAGGTGGGATAGAAACTTACTTGATTTAAGTTATCCTGCACTATGTGGACAAGGTGGGGAAAAATATTAGATGTAAAGTGGGACATGGATGTAGCATCTGATGAACAAAGAAGTTTAGAGAATGCATGTCCTGTGATTAACTTAACTCTTTGGGCTTTTAAAGAATCAAGAGAGCCAAGTTACCCAGTTCTCTCTTCATTTGTCTATATGCAGCTCCTTTCCTACTTTCTCAACTATAATTTCTATGGATGGGAGGCGCATAGGGCACTGAGATCAAAGAGGAAGCACGAAGGGCTCTCCCTTAGTCTTCTGTCATTTCTGGGTTAAGGAGCCACAAGTCTTCTCTAGTACATATTCAGACTCTAATCATGAAAGGGACACTTTCTTCCAGCCATCTTTGTAAACACTCATATAATCTATTTATGATAGAATGATCATGTGCCGCACTGAAAAAAGTAAAAGGCGCTTCATTTTTAAAAAAAAGTTGCCTATGGTTATTTTGTTCTGTTCTGCCCAGTTGGGGATCTGGTGCTGACCTTTGGGGATCAGATAATGATAACCGATTTGAGAAACCAAGAATTGATGATGGCTTGCTGGAGGTTGTTGGTGTCACTGGCGTAGTTCACATGGTAAGTACAGTGTTTAATCCACTGATTTTTAAATACCTCCCAGATACAATCTGTTCAAACATTCAGTATAAAAGTAATATAGTAGTATACTATATATACAGCTGGCCCTCTGTATTTATGGATTCTGCAGCTACAAATTGAAAATATTTTAAAATATAAATTCCAAAAAGCAAAACTTGATTTTCTCATTATATATAAGGGACACTATTTTACTACACCATTATATATAATATGACTTGAGCATCAACAAATGCAATTTTTCACCATAGGAATTGGAGGGGAGGGGTCCCAGTGGATACCAAGGGTTCATGGATCCATTTAACCCGAGGAAATAGTTTATTTACAAACTAAAATTAAATTGTTACTTATAGAACACATTAGAAGAATACAGTATGTCACTGGACAGCGTATTATCTTTTCATAAATATTTTTTAATGTGATATGATCCAACAGATGGTTTTTAGAAATGTTAATACCCACTACATTAGTACTGCATGAGCTTTACCAATCCTTCATTGTGCAAATGTCATATGATATTCTTGAAAAAGACTTTCCTGACTTAATTACTCTTGATAGGGACAAGTCCAGGGAGGGCTACGTTCAGGCATCCGGATTGCCCAAGGCTCCTATTTCCGCCTGACACTTCTGAAACCAATTCCAGTTCAAGTAGATGGAGAGCCCTGGATTCAGCCTCCTGGCCAGATAATTATATCTGCAGCAGGACCAAAGGTATTTGTACATGTTTTGTGTATGTTATTATATATACAGTTTGCCCTCTGGATTCATGGATTCTACATTCACGGATTCCACCGACTTGAAGATATTCCATCACCCCTTAAAAATCCAAAAAACTTACCTTGATGTTCCCATTTTATATAAGGCACCTCATTTTATGTAATCGGACTTGAGAATCCATTGATTTTGGTACCTACAGGAAGTCCTGGAACCAAGCCCTAACTGAAAGCAAGAACTCACTGTATATATCTCTGTGTTATAAAACCCAAACCATTCTACTTATAACACTATGTAACAACATTTGAAAAATGTTCTGTTCCTGATTTGAAAGTGTTATTTCCTGTTTAATTGTATGGTAGTTACTTTGAAAGTAGTAGTTATACTCCAAAAACTTCGTTATTGTGGCTGTCACAAACTATGTTGAATTGGTTGAGACTCAATGAGAAAAACTATAGCAAAATGTGCTGCAGGATGTCCCTCCCACAAAAACAAAGTTTTTGCGGTTTAATAAACTTTTTTCATTTTTTTAAATGATAGAAACAATTGGAAATGACATTCATAACCTAAGAACATAAATCATGTAACATATTGTAATAGCATTTCTCTTAAAATACCCACTTTCTGTACCTGATAAACAGTGAATATTCACAACAACATTTGTAAAATTCTTCTAGATTGGATGTGACAGATTGGATGGATATAGTTTTCAAAGAACTTGCTGTGTTACTCTCTTGCATCATAAAAAGTATGCCATATGGGCTGAGAACTGTCAAATTAACAATTTGTAATCTTCTCTGAGAGCTTTTGTGGCTGAAACGCAGGATATAAATATTCTAAACATTTTTAAAGTAAAGAGAATATATTTGTTGGTCTTGTTAGGAAACTAGCAGTGGCAGCAACAAATACAGTAATCTGCAAATAATCAGATCTGTGAATGCTTAATTAGCAAATGTGGAGGGACAAGTGTAGAGTAGGGGGATATACACTGAAATTATAGCTGCCGTTAACTTTGAATTTTTTTTTTACTTATTGTCTTTAAATTTTTACATGTTTTCTTTCCCATATATTTTTTTATCACAGGTTCACATGTTAAAGAAATCAAAACAGAAACAGAAAAAAACTGGAAATGTAAAAGACTCAAGAAATGAGAACATGTCCCTCAATGAAGTGGGGCGTTGACAGAGGAAGATATCCCCAGAAGAAATGCAGCACATCTACTGTAGACAAAGTGGGTCTGCCTGGTAAAGCTGTATACAGTTCAGGTTAAGAAGCGTTGTTTTTGAGCCTACTGCTATATTCCGTTCTTTTGTACAGTGCCTATCCGGTGGCTGACATGAGATACGTTTACGCATCACAAATTGGTCAGAGACATTTGCTTTACATTGCTTTTCCATAGAAACATTAACCAATTTTTGCATTGTGCAAAAAAGAAAAGAATAAATCAGTGATCCCATTGCACTGTGCTTTTTTAATGCAATTTTTCACCTATTCCTCCTTGGGGAATCACTTCTTTTAGGGCAGTACATTTGTTATCTCTCTTTAGAAAATGCACATGCTAATGTTTCCTGTGTAGGGATTAAGTTCGCCCAGCCTTCTCAAGAGGAAAATAAAGGTAGAGAAGAGCTGATAATTAGTAACTTCATGTTTCTTACGTTTTGTGCAATATTGTTGTAAATGGCATGGGGACTAAATGATTTAATTCATCTACCTGCACAGTTTGTCACAGTGTTCCTGGTACCGTCTAATCAAAGTAGTCTCTTCTAAGGTGGCACATAGAGAGATGCCACAACCTGCTTCTCTCCATGTTTGAAATGCCTACATTGCTTTCATTCCTGGGACTGGGTGTGTTGTTGTCCTCACAGTGCTTTTGGGCAGGGTGTCCATAGGGGTAGATTTGCATGCATTGCATCCCAGTATTTAGTTTATTATTATGGTTGCGATTATTATCAGTACATGTGTGTGCCACAAACACTTCCTTTTTCCACACTACTAAATGCAGATGTTGTGGTGGGAAGGTGGAAGATCCTATCATCGTTTTATCTATTTTTTATACTGCACAGATTTTTTTTTATAAACACTACAAGTTTCTGGATTTCTATTCATGCTTCTGATTTAATTTCCTACAGTATTTCCTTCTTGGAACATACTCTCACTAGACTGTTGCTGGCAAACCAAATGCCGAAACTAGGATTTACCTCTTTTTATCATTAATTGTGTTCACTGAGAAGAAGCATGTTTTACTTTCTCTGAACTCAAGAATAGTTCAACATAGAATAATCTCATCTAGTTTGTTTCTAAAATCACAACTTCTGATTTCTGATTGTGTTCCACATCTGGTTGGAGAGGAAATATTGTAATGGTGGTACAGATTTGGTAAATGAGGGCGGATGGGCTAGTACATGGGAGATCACTCAGATTAGCTGTTAGTCTTATAGTCGGTTATGGTGAGATATTTTCGTGTTAGCTTGCATGCTGGAATTTATTAGTGTTGCAAATTCTAAAAAGATCATTCCTATTAATAACCTTACAAAAAACATGCAGTATTTAGGCTGTACATAGATGATTCTGGCACTCCATTCAGATGAGGAGAGCCAACATCTTTGATTCTGTATTTGGTTAATTGCAGTTTGTTCTTCTATCTGAATGTGGGCAAAATGTGGTTAAGCTTAACTGTGGTCTGTTGAAACAACATTTAATATTAACATATTCTAAAATGTTTATAGTATATCAAATACGCTGCTAGGCTGCAGTTAATCAGAAACAGAAGTGGAGGTTTCTGTTCTCCCCAGTGCCATAGTTGAGCAGAATACAGAGTTTACTACACCTGCTTTAATGGCAAGCGATAGATTATCATTACTTCCAAATAGATAAAATATATTTATGTTACACCACAGAACTATGGAGGAAGATGAAGCCGGTTAGCTGAATTGTATTTGATATATTTTCCTAAAATGGGAAGTGATTTTGCAGAATCCTATTCAGCGTCACAGACTTGCTGAAATTGTACAACATTATTAAAAACATAATTCCTAATAGCCTGAATATAAGAACAGCAGCAGTAGCCCCAAATGCAGTCATCAACACTAAGGAAAGACAACTTTTAAAAAAGTACTATATGATAACTATGCTTAGCCTGCCTTTCTCCAACTACAACAGTGGTTTTGGCCTTCAACTCCCAGAAATCCTAACAGCTGGTAAACTGGCTGGGATTTCTGGGAGTTGCAGGACAAGACACCTGGGAACCCACTGGTTGAGAACCACTGACCTAGAAGCAGCCTGAGAACCTCCATGGTTATGTTTTCCCAGATGTTCTTAGCCACTGGCTGTAATCTTCATTCAACCCCTTCATATTTGCAGGTTTAATTTATTCTGATTTAATTATGCTTCGATTTGATTAATTTGTTGTCTGTTGGAATCTTTTGGTCATCCAGCACGATTATATAGTCAATTTCTTGTGGAGGTCAAGCATAGAGTCATCCTGAAGGACCTAGAGATTTCTAGAGAGAACACTTCGTTGGGAATCTCTAAATCCTACAATGCAATTTGTGATTCTCTTCTGGAGAAAGTTGACCATATTGTTGCCCTGGAGAACTTAAGGAGTTCTTTCAGATTTAATAGTAGCTTTTTAAAAATTTGTAGTTTTCCCACGTTTGCAGGGGTTCTGTGGCCCAAAGCCCCACAGAAGTGAAAGGCCTACTGAACTGTAATATCCTCTCTGAAATGATTAGATGATGGTAATTTTTTCCTGAAATGATGGTGTGTGCATACACGTAATGGTAGATACATTTAAGTCAGAGATGCACACCTTTTTTAGCCTTGAATGCGACATCCGTATTGCATTTGGACATGCGCACACATATATGGATGAAAGGGATGTCACTTACACTTGGCCTCCATCCCAGGAGTCTTGTTCCAGAATCCTAGGACCAGGATTGGTCCTTTGGCACAGGAATAGTAATCACACTGACTTGTGTGTTGCGGAGATGATGAGACTGATGAAGCCTCATTCTTCTCCATCCTCCAACTGCACTGGAGTTGCTTGGACATGACCCCCATTATTGACAAAAAAACAAAAACCATTCTTTCTTTAGGGGGGTTATTTTAAGGGTAAACCACAGCTTATTTCTTCATGAGGAGCAGGTATTTGTAGAGTATACAAAGGGACTAAGTAGGTCATGAGTTATGCACCCCTGGTTTAAATTGAAGGCTTCAGAAGAACAATGTGGCTGGGAGGACATGGTTAAACAACTCATTTCTCCCTCTGCAGTGTATTCAAGAGACTGCAGGTAAGCAGAGGAAGGAATTGTGATACACTCCTCATTGATATTGCAGTCACCATTCAGCCCGAGGCACTAGAACAGCCACATGTCAAGCCAAAGGACTGTCTGGTTTACAGCAGGTATGCCTCTTTTCAGCAGTCCTCTCATTGGCTGTACAATTGCTGCAAATATTTGCCGCACTGTCAGAGCACACATTAGAGACTATCATTTTGCTGCTGTAGTCATTACTGCAGGGTTCTCCTGGGACAGCATCAACATCTGGAAAGGACCTCTTGTGGACTCAGTCAAGACATTTCTTACAAGCCCACTTCTTACAAGTATTGCTTGTGGAATCCTGCTATGTTTTCTGAAAGACTCTTTTCACCCATCTGCTGCTACACATGCAGAATTTGCAGTCTAGCACTTTCCCTTTTTTACATGCCTTTATGCATCTGTCTTCCAAGTTGTTAGAGCATAATGCAGTGTAAGCATACCTACACACTGTCCATACGCATATTTTCTAAATTTGGCCTTTTCTTTTAATGTACATAGATGGATATTCATATCATAGACTATCCCTCATGGACGAGTATGATTGTCTTCCAAGGGTAGTCTGTAAGTGACTTGTGGAGACCGGGTCTGTAAGTGACTTGTGGAGACCTATTCTGGACCCGCATAGGCTTTAACAATGAGGACATAGATTTCTAGATGGAAGGCAGTCCTGACAAGGGTTTGCTTGATGTGCCCTCTTCTTGACACGTTTCTCTCTCTTGCTCTCTATTTGTGCCTCTTCAAAATCCATGACAACGTTGGTAACAGCTGGCCTCTGGTTAGAAGCTCCAGGGTTTCCCATTCTTGGACATTAGACATTTAGGGCCTTTAACCTTAGGCTCCCAGTCAGAATAAGACCTGAGGCATTGCCTTGCATTGAAGGAACAGCCTATTGTTTCTATGATCAAACTCTGGCCTGCTCGACTTACTCCTTTACTCACAAACTCTCTTTCCCAAAACAAATCAAAACTGGGACACTAGGCTATACTTGTGTTTCAGGATTCCTTCCCTACTAGGCAAGATCCAAAAAGTGAGGGCACTGAGGAATGCAAGAATGTGTTGACATGTTATTGTCTGCATTGCCACTGTATTCTTCACACGTATCTTGATTTGTACCCAAGTGATATTGTTACAGAATAATTTGACTGTGTTCATTTTAAAACTGCAATCTTTCTACTGTTTCAGCATTTTTAAATGCTTATCTTAAGACACCCTCTACATCCTAGTTTTAGGATACAAACTCATTGGCGATCACTCATGTCAGAGTAGGATGGCCTTCCAAGAGTAGGGTCTTGGCGGTGGGTCCGTAGGTGACTGTGAAGACCGATTCTTCACCCGCATCTGCTTCCACAGTTAGGACATCGGGTTCCAGATGGAAGTCTTTGCCCTGGAGTGTGGTTGAGGCCCCTTCTTTGGAGGCTTTTAAGCAGAGGCTGGATGGCCATATGTCAGGGGTGCTTTGAATGTCATTTTCCTGCTTCTTGGTAGGGGGTTGGACTGGATGGCCCGTGAGGTTACTTCCAACTCTAGGATTCTATGATTCTATGGAAGGTGGTCCCAGTCAGGGTTGGCTTGACACACCTTCCTCTTGATGCGTTTCTCCCTTTCGCCTTCCATTCATGCCTCTACAAATTTCACAGCACTGTTGGTAACAGCTGACCTCTAGTTATAGCGCTCAAGGGCCAGGGCTTCCCAGTTCTCAGTGTCTATGTCACAGTTTTTAAGGTCATCTGATGAGCATAGAGAGTGTATGCCATGATTTCTTGGTCCATAGATGATCTTTGATGATCTTAAAGAATCCCCATGCATCATGAACATCAGCAAGGTGTTGGATTTCTTGAGCCTTTTTTGACCAACAGATATTTTTGAATTCTCTGGTCCTTCTTTGGACTTCAGCTTTTGCACTAGCATAGATGTTTTTCCGATCCACAATGGCCATCAAGATTGCCCCCAAATGGAAGTTCCAAGGAATTATGATAAGGTTTAAAAGGAACACCCAAGCCCTTCAAGAGCCTTCCAAATAAGCTCTTCTCCAAACAAAACTCAAGGATCATCTATCTACCCACAGAACACCCTGAAAATATTGAGGAACATTGGAACAAACTGAAGACCTCCATCATCACAGCCTTCGAAGAAACCATTGGATATCAGACTAGGAAACTATCCAACCATTAATTGATAAGAAAAGGAAAGCCTTCCAAACATGGCAGAGAGACACCAACTGTGCTGCTAAGATACAAACTAGAATCTAAAGAATAAGAATATAGTATAACAAATTCTATTGCTAGCAATACTGACTTGCTGATTTGGGATCTTGACTTTCATATGAGTTGCCGTGTTTATCCTCTCCCATTCTATGTAATATAGTCAAACTCGAGCACCTTTAAAGCCTTCTAGTTTTTAGATTTAAGCTCTTTCGCTTAACCACTGACATTAAACAGGAATTAGAATGGTGTGGCTGTGTGACTCATGCTTATAATTTCAGTTGCCTGGATATCATTCTTACTGTCTGTGTCAACATGGAAAAGGGGCATACTGACATAATAACAGAAAGAACATTTTCCTTAGTATAAATGTTTCACTGAAAATATTTTCGGCATCAAAGGAGTCATTGGTTTTTAGTGGATGCCAATAATCAAAGTTAAGAACAGTGAATGCCATTCACTAAAGGGAAAAAAGTGAAGCAGATGACTAAGCCTTTATCTTGTTTCTGAAAATTGTAATATTTAGGCCAACTTAAGTATATTGCTACATTTATTAAAGATTTTTGTGCTTCCTAAAATTAAGTTTACATGGATTGATTATGATCAGGTTGAAGCTCAAGCACATTTTTATAGTTTTTGATGATTTTTAGGTGTATCAACACAGCATTTCATAGGCTTTCAATAATTGACAGGTTATTAGGAGGTATTACCAATACCTTGTTTTTATTGTTTAAAATAGTTTTGTACATTTTTATTATATGAGTGTTGATGATGATTGGGCCAAAAGAGAAACAATACTTCACACCATCATTCTTTTATCTTTAGTTTGTGTACTTTGTGAAGGCACTGTGTTGGTGTGCCTGTGCATTAAGAGTAATATTTAAATTTGCACTACAACAATCTTTCCTTTGTTAACTATGTCTCGAGCCTTTCTTTTAGGTCAGTGGTTCTCAACCTGTGGGTCAGATGTTTTGGCCTTCAACTCCCAGAAATCCTGGCAGCTAGTAAACTGGCTGGGACTTCTGGGAATTGTAAGCCAAAACACCTGGGGACCCACAAGTTGAGAACCACTGTTTTAGGTAGAATTCAAAGACATAATTGTGTTATGCAAAGGGACCTTTTTCAGAATAACTGAACGTTTAGTTTTCAGTTACTCTCAAAGATGCTGCAAGATCCCTTTCTTTGAGAGTCCACGTAAAGATGGGAATGGATTTTTTTTTTTGCCGGTTTCCCTTTTTTCCTTTGAAAATCAAAGAAGTTTGCAGCTGGAATTGTGTGATCTCTGTTGGGCAACTGTTCTTGTACTATGGCTATTACTATTATTTTAATGCTGACTGATTAGCAGATTGATCTAGTGCAAGCCACTGGATGCAGATGACACAAATGTATATTCTTTCACAATTTCTTCTAACCAGGCATCAATTTAGACTATGGATATGTAAACAAACTATAGTTTGTAGGCGTGTTATAGTTTATAAAAGTCTTGGTCTTGATGAATATATAATTTGCAGTTATAGATAAAATCAGGGAAGGAGTGGTGGGAAGAAATTACTTTTGAGGAATGTATTAGATGAGGGCACTGGTTCTTAATATGCATGCCATGATTTGCATGGCACTAGTATTATGTCTTAGGCCTTTCTTTATATTAGGGTGAGGATGTGAGTTCATTCCTAGATTATGTTTTTTTATGCAGTGACCAGGTATATATTTTTCCATAGGGAGTGAGTACTTTATAATGAATTTGGAAATGAAGTTGGTCAATGTGTGTGTTAAAAAGTAAATGTGTGAATTCATTTCCTTGTGTGTAAACTAGACAAGAGATCATCACTAGGGCAATGTTTTCTCACTTAACAGAATACTTGTGCCTTCATATACAAGCTTGGCTCAGCAGTGACAAAACCGTAATACTGGAATTGGTCTCTACATAGGGATCTTGAAGCTACTTTGATAATTGATTTGAGAACATATATTTTGAGTGTAGTTGTCAAAAATCCACTTTTACAAAGATCCACATCCATTGTTTACGTGAGCATTTCACTTTGCACTTGTAAATATAAACTAGGTTGTGTTATATATATTTTTATAGATTTAAACCTTAGATTATATTATGTAAATTTGGGAATTGAGAATGTCTGTGGTACGCAGCTGGAAATTCTGTCCTACAGTACTACAGTTCTCATTGCAACGTGT
This sequence comes from Anolis carolinensis, assembly GCF_035594765.1. Lineage (NCBI taxonomy): Eukaryota > Metazoa > Chordata > Lepidosauria > Squamata > Anolidae > Anolis > Anolis carolinensis. The sequence continues at coordinate 202,657,088 of NC_085842.1, forward strand.
CTTCCCTGTGGCTCACCTAAAGATTCAAGAGGGAAATAACAGCAAGTACTTTTGTAGTTTATTCTATAGGCGAGCATGGGGATTTTGTACTCCCACCATAATTCCCTTAGCAATGTAGCCAAAAGTGAGAGATGACAGCTTCTGACAAGCCAAAAGGACTCAATGTTTCCTATGCTTGTTATAAACTAAAGCTACTACAGTAGAGTCTCATTTATCCAACATAAATGGGCCGGCAGAACGTTGGATAAGTGAATATGTTGGATAATAAGGAGGGATTAGGGAAAAGCCTATTAAACATCAAATTAGGTTATGATTTTACAAATTAAGCACCAAAACATCATGTTATACAACAAATTTGACAGAAAAAGTACTTCAATACATGGTAATGCTATGTAGTAATTACTGTATTTACGAATTTAGCACCAAAATATCATGATGAATTGAAAACATTGTCTACAAAAATGCGTTGGATAATCCAGAATGTTGGATAAACAAGTGTTGGATAAGTGAGACTCTACTGTAATAAGTTAATTGAAAGTTCACTTTGAAGTGAAGTATGGATTGGTTATGCATGCAGGTGTTCTGTCCAATGCACTCTGGCAGATTAGGATTGTGTTTGTTGGTGCTTTCCTCGGGCCAACATGTTCCCAGTGTTGACTCTGAACAAAAGCTCAGTATTGTGTTGGATTAATCTTGTACTTTGGGTCTGTCTGCAGGATGTTTTGTAAATGTTGATACCTAGTTTATGGCTAACAGAGGGACCTGGTGTGGATGAATCATTGGTTCTGTATTACTGAGCTGAGTAATATGTGTATCACGTCTAAACTTCTGGGGAATTGTGTTCACAGAGCTTTGTAACCACCTAAATGACCTCAATGGAAGTACCAATCCAGTTTCAGATCTTTGTGTGAGTTATTTCTGTGTGCCTGGGGATTTGGGGGACAGGGATTATTTGCCGGTTCCATTTTAGCTCAATGCATGTCCAAGCAAACTCCTGAACAGGGCTTCTGTCTGCTCCTTAAACATGCTAGTCTACAATTCCTGTAAACTGAATCAGCAAGGACCAAAGTCTTGATTATGGTAGAGATTTGTGATCTGATCTGCAGACAATTTCTCACAAGTCAGAACAACTAAAACAACAGGTGTTAGTGCTGCTGGAGAAAATGGCATTAACCCTTCTATCAGTGTTCCCTTGCCTGAAACCAGGGCTCTTATTTTTAAAAGATGAAATCTCATGACTGGCCTCCAACCAAATGTTTAGCTAATGGGATTACATCAGTGTGAATCCATGTACTTCAAACAGGATTGGTTGCGAATGAGATTTTACTGGAATAGGCGCTACATTCATTGCAGTTTGGGTTTAATTCTGTTTTGAATGTTAAGCTGTTCTTTGCATTGCTTACAGTAGCATAGTGTGTTTTGACTAGTAGGTTTGATGTTTACAAGGTGGCGACTGTTGATTGTAAACTTCCGTATCAGTGCACCAATTGCATTGGTTGGAAGGCTTCTCTGTTTTGCTTATGACAATAAATAGAATAGTTGCCTTTCTTGACCCTGCCAAAGCTGTAATGTGTGGGTATTGACTAGTAATGAGCAGTTTGTAGCAAGATAAATATTGAACAGATATTTCTAACCAGGAGGTTTATATTTTCTGAAGATAATTTATAAGGAAGGTTTTATATGCAATTATTGTAGTGTTGATATCAATGTTTATTCAGATATTCATCATATAATCGAATAGAATAACAAATAATATATTTTTAAGTGTCCCCCTTGCTTTCCGGGTCAGTAAAAGGTGTCTTTAATGTCCTTTAATGCTGCATTTTTATTTCGTGCAACATTTTAAGCACATGAGCACAACACATGCCAAGCCTATGACACAGACGATTGTTTCCATCCTGTCCATACTTGGGGTTGCATAGGATGAAAATCCATGTCTGTTTTTTTCCCCATATGTAAAGACACGTGTTAGAAGCTCTGATTGACAGTGTTTTGCTGTGGTACTTACATGACGAACAACTTGTCAAAGAATCAGTGCACTGCAACAATAGCAGCAATGGGCTTAGCTTGTGCATTATTTCCTATATGGAAAATTATACTTGGCAAGATTGAAGTAGTTCTGTTCCACGAGTAAGAAAATCTTATTGTGACATATGTGGATTTTATGGTATGCAGACCAATCTTTGTTGTTTGCATGCTTCTACAGAAAAGAACATGATTCGCTTTAAATTTTCCATGTATGTATGTGGCTACACTACTTTCTCTCAGTCACTAATTTTCAAAATTGGCTGGACCCCTTAAATTTCAGCGTTGCTCTTTGCAAATAGATTATAACACACTCATAACTGACTACAGAGCAGTCCCTTGTGGGAAGTAAGATGTTTCTTGGGAAAAGTTGCATGCTTCCAGTGTTATCTTCTGGAGGGGAGCATATGTTGTTTTATGAACTCAGAGAACACAATTTGAACCACGCCTCAGAATTCAGTGAGTTAATTCTTATGGTTTGATCACAACGTGGCATTCTGTCATTCTTGGGTTTTAATTTTTAATGATATGTTTATAACAAATTGGTATTAAATAGACTTGTTGGCATATATTTACTCCTTACACATCCCAAGCAGAACTGTACAAGGAAGACACAATATGCCAATGCTCCAGAAGTCAAGGATTACATTATTTCTCCTAGCAGCAGGTGGAAATAAACACTTATGACAAGAGGGAGAGAATCCCGATTTAGCACTTAAATTGTTTATGACCAATTTTACTCACTCCTAAATATCTAGAAACAGTCTAGCTTTAATTAAAGTTTATTAGGAGCTACCCTAGTAGAATTGGAGAGTTTATATGGGGGCATCCACATTACACAAATCTGTTTTCATATCAGTTTCTTTATGCTAACTTCCTGCAAAAAGTCTTCAGACTTTGATTTGATGAAGCTGCTCAGAATTCTTCTCCAGAAATCCTTGGCTTCGTCTCCCCACAAATAGAGTTTCCAGGTTTTTTGAGATGTTTGGCTATGAAGCTAATTTTCCAGTACAGATGAGGTGCAGTAGAATGCGATCAAAAGGCTAAATATTGCCCATACTTTCAAGGCTATTATTGTGGCTCAGCTTGGTTTTAAAACATTGTCACTCTTGTTCTTCTCAGTTGTAGCAAATATAGCATTCTCCTACTGAAGGGTGAGTCATTGTGGAAGTGCTAGAAAAAGAGTTTGGATGGACAAGCCAGAGGCTGGGATATGTAGCAGGGATAGGCGCCCCAACCCCGCCAAATGTTCTTGAACTGCAACTCCTATCTGGCCTGGTGAGCACAGAAAGGGATGAGAGACCAAGAACATTAGGAAGAGCACTTGTTTTCAGTTCTGCTGTAAAGTCTAAACCTGGAAACTGGAGAGTCTGAGAGAAACATGAGAGCCGCTTCTTTCCCGGCTGGCCTGGCTACAGGTCTTTCCTAATATTAAAATTGAATTAGCCCTATTCACAGACACATGGACTTCATATGTGTAACTAAGTATAGGGAACATAACTACGTAGCTGCCAAAGACTTAGACTGTAGAGTACGCTGTGAATTGTGAAGCACTGAGCTAAGATTTTGCATGGGACTCAAGTCTTTACATAAGCTAAGCAATATTTAGTAGCAGAGACCTTTTACACCCATTCCTGATTATTCCACAGCACAAGGCAAAGCTGGTCACCTGGACTAGTCTGCCTCTTGTGTAGCGTTTGTGCTTTGCAGTATGTGTGCTGGACAACTCGCTGAAGAACTGTACTATTGTATAACCATTAGGGGAGCACTGTTTCCACATTGTGTGCCTAAACAGAAGCTAGAAATGCGTATCACACTTGTTTACTTGTTCTTTCTCAAGCAGGGTCTGGTTGTGTACTTTACTTTTCTAGTTCTCTGCCTTGCAAACGACTTTTGCTCTTTGAATATCAGTCCTGAAATGCAATGATTGTAACATTTATTTATATGACGTGCTTTTTTGTTTTGTATTTAAATATTGGTTTGTCCTCAGAGTATATTCTTAGGGAAATTCTGTATATATTTTTGCTATGTGTTTGTGTTTGGTTTCATTTTGATGTATATTTTGCACTGATTTTAAAAATCTGTATCAATTCTGTACCAAGTGCTTTGTGAGTATTGGGCAACTGATTAGAATTTGTCTGTGACAAATATAACAGCTATTTTCTCTTGTTCTGTGGATACATGTGTCTCTTGTGTTTTATTATGACAAGAAGAGTTTCTTGCTCATGTACTGTACATCACAATCCTGCTCCCACTTTTAGTTCACAAAGTAGCCATATAGGTGTGTGTCAGTATGTTGTTATCCCTTGAATTTCTGGGACAACACATCTGGAAGGCACTATATCGGGGAAGTTTACTGTCTGGGTTCTTAACATTGACTTTTACTTGTAACACTGCAGAACACACTCTTTACATCTGTCTTCCATATATTCACCTCATCAAAGTGAAAGAGCCAGATCCTTTTGAATACCAATCATCTTATAATTCAGACTACTTAAATAAGAAGTGGGACCTATAAAAACAGTTTTCGGTATTAGGATTCCAACTCACAAATCATTTCTTTTGAGTCACCTCTTGATCCTCTGCTAGTCAGTGATCTATGGACATTCAGTTCTCAGACTTTTTGCCTCCAAATACTTTTGTTGTTCTTCATTCTTTGCACACTTGAACCTGCCAGTAACTCCTTTTTGTGCATGAGTGCTGCTGTTGACTACATTCCCAATAGCAGCAGACGTGGAGGAAAAGATTTTACCCAAAGCAGGAAAAAGAAATATTAATCAACACATTAAATCCCCCTTTTGCATTGTCTTTTATGGTCTTTTATGATTCCTGCAGCAAAACTTAAGCTTATTTTTTTGTACCTTACTATGGGAATGAAGATTGCACATTAGGATCATCTGCAAGGATTAAATCTTACCGGGATGGATGCCTTATAAACCAGGATGAATAAGGTACATTATATTAATCTACTGGGGTAGGGTGGAACCCCCGGTGGCACAGGGGGTTAAACCGCTGAGCTGCTGAACTTGCTGACCGAAAAGTCGACGGTTCGAATCTGGGGAGCAGGGTGTTAGCTCCAGTTTATGCCAACACAGCATTTCGAAAATGTGCAAATGTGAGTAGATCAATAGGTAATGCTCCAGCGGGAAGATTAACGGCACTCCATGCAGTCATGCTGGCCACATGACCTTGGAGGTGTCTATGGACAATGCTGGCTCTTTGTCTTAGAAATGGAGATGAGCACCAACCCCCAGAGTCGGACACAGCTAGACTTAATGTCAGGGGAAAACCTTTACCTATTTGGGGTAGGGTAGGAGAATGTGTTGGGAATATTTGAATTCTGGCTGTATGATCAATAGCAGTCCACCTGCACACACATATAGAACGACTGGAACATTACTTAAGCCAGGGCTTCTTCAACTTTTCCATTTGTGATCCCTTTCAGGTGACCCTGGGTTATTGATATATAAAATAGGAATAAAAAATAAAACACTTGCTGATAACAAACCATCATTTGCAAGGCTTGCTGAACAGGCTGATTTTCTTTTTTATGAAGTATAGCTGAAGCATTTTCTGCAGAGTCCACTGTAAACATGGCACAAAAGAGTTGTGTAAATTTCTAAAACAGTCCTTAGGTGGCATTCAGAAAACTTTTACGGGACCCACGGGACCCCCAGTTTAAGAAGCAGTGGCTTCAATCCCCAACTCTTGTTCCAGTCCGTTTCCATCAACAAATAATTTACTGTGCTGTTTTGTGTAGCTGGGGTACTTGAGTTCTTTGAAGTTCCAGCAACTTTTAAAGGCACTTGCATGAGTCCAAGAGTTCAACTGGGAACATTTCATGTTTGTCCTGTTACTGCAAAATCATCTTCCGTCTTGTTGACTGAACAGGCATGAGATGTCTCTGCATAGATTCTCTTGTAATTGGTGTGAAAAGCCACAGTGAAAAAACAGGCTATAAAAGTCCACAATCCAGCCATCACTAGCATCGGAGCTGCAGTAAGAAAAAGGATACTGTCATTTTATTTCTAATAAGTACATAAATAAAATGCTATTTAAAAATATATTAAAATAGTGTCCGCTTGAGGCCCTGTTCTTAATGTGCATTTTTGGAAGTATGCCTCACTCACCTCAATGAGAGTTAATCCTGAGCTGGTACATACAAACATCAAACAAATTATCCCAAGAGATTCATTAACTTTTAAATAATAATCAACCTAACTTTCTGTATTGTTATAAAAAACAAGTTTCCTAATGTGTATTATACAGAGTGACTATAATACTCTAGCTTTCCTAACTGTGTGCTGCACAAACATAACAAAAATGACAAAAATCTTTCTTACAAATCATATATTTTTGAAATACAAATTAAAAGTTTTCATGAGATATGTTATGCCCCCACACATTTTGTTATTACAATTTATAGATGTGCCTCTGTGAAATTCAGAATTTAAAACTCAACACTTACTTGACCAGTCCAGTGTTCCACCTTGGTCTGTAGTACAGGTAGAAAGAGAGGCATTTTCCTTCTCCACAGTCAAACTTTGGAACAAAATCATGAAGAGCACTCCTAGGAGCTGGCTGTGGAAATAATATAAATTACAACCACCTTTGTTATCATTCTAGTTACAAGTCTTGACTAAATTGGATAAAGATTTTTCTCCTCAAAAATTTAAATAGACCTTTATGGATAGATTATACTCTCTTGCCTTTTGGCGAACCACCAACTTTCTACAGCATCTATATCTAGACAAATAGGTAATACTCAGTATATTTCCTCCTACCTGTCAGTTATACGTTAGGTCTGTGGCAACCTGTCAGTTGGGTGTATCTGCCACTATATACTTATTAACGCTGTCCACCTGAAATTGAAGCTTTTCTCTGCTTCACATCCTGTGCTTAGCAAATTTTTCTCACTCATATTGGCAATTACATCACAGGCAGAATTGCTGATGCACTATATATAAAAGAGAAGATGCTGAAAATATGCCTGAATTCTCTTTTTCTTGAAAGGAAAAAAAGGAAGACCTTAGACTTCGCTTCAGGTTGAAAAAGGTCAGAAGATTGGCTGGACTTGCGCCAGGCTCTAAAATGGTGAAGAAGCATTTTTTTTTGGGGGGGGGGGGGTGTTGAGAATGTTTGAGATAAAGGGTTTTTTCCCTAAGCAATCAAAGGCAAACAAATGGTGTGGCCATGTTGTACTATCACTGTTGTTACTGATGACTGCAGTCTTTAAAAGACCTGGAAAAAGTCTCAGTGCCTTGAGACAATTAATAGAATTACGGAATTGGAGCACTTTTCCTTTGAGACTTTACAATCTATTGTATAAACTCATGTATAAGTCTATACATCTTAGTCCAAAAGCCTGGCTTGACTCATCCACAGGACAATGTAAAAAGGCAGTGGCAAGGGGTAGCTGACCCCAAGGCAGCACCAATATACTGTACTATTTTCCCTTTTCTGCAAAATGACCCTTGGTTTATCCATGGGTCATATCAATATCCATAATCCATAACCTGCCCTTCACGAAGTCAGCTTCTACACAAGTGTATATGGTAGCTGCCTCTGTTCCACTCAATGTTAGCTGAAGCTTCTGGGACACTGATGCTTACTTGATGGCCTGTAAATTGTAACCTAATCAGTTTGTTGTCCTGAGACTTGCATTACTCACGTAGGCACCAAACCTGCAGCGTGATAAATGCATTTAAATTTCAAAAGGATGAAAACCAGCCAGGCAAGGCAGGGATGGCACAATGCTTTTACCACTTGGAACTATGATTGCTGCATATATTACACAATGCCTTGGATCGTGATCCTTTGCCTACACAAAGCTTGTGGAGTAAAAAAGAATAAAGAGGAATTGACAGCCTATTACATTTTAACCATGGCTTGCGTCCACTTTCCATCTCATTGCTTTCTTTATGTCCCACCTTTCTCCAGGGTTGGGAGTCAAAGTATATAAAATGACTGGGGTGCTGTGAGTTTTCCGGGCTGTATGGCCATGTTCCAGAAGCATTATTTCCTGACGTTTCACCCACTATGGCAGGCATCCTCAGAGGTTGTGAGATCTGTTGGAAACTAGCCAAGGGGGGAGGGGGTTTATATATCTGTGGAATAATGTCCAGGGTAGGAGAAAGAATTCTTGTCTGTTTGAGGTAAGTGTGAATATTGCAACTGGCCAGCTTGATTATCATTGATCATACAAAATGATATTTTGGCAAGCCTTCCTCCTATGCTAGGAACAGGGCCTCTCCAGGTGTCACAGAGTGACAATTATCATCATCCCTTACCAGGCTGTTTGGAATTTGGTGTCCAACAATATCTGGAGGACTACCAATTTGTCCTATTCCCCATTTGAAAAGAAGGAAAACAATCTGCTCCTTACCTTGTGATAAAAATCAGCCCAGATGTTGTTCCTTCTCCTACAGGGTAGGAGCATTCAACAGCTAGCTCCAAGGCAACAGGATAAACAGCAAATCCAAATAAGCCAAAGAGTGAGCTGATGGTTGCCAAAACATAGGTCTGGTTTCTAAGCTGAGACACCTGTGAGAAGGAAGGCATTGCACTTGGTGAAAATGGCAAAGTGTACTTAATAGCCGTTCAACTTCATCATGAGCAGATACAGGAAGTCCTAGACATGTATTCTCAACCCATGTCACAACTAATGGTATGAAAGTTATCTCAGCAGGATTAGGGGTAAAGTCAGGTAACTCTGTTCTCCAGATCTTGTCTGCATTATGCTCTTGAGGACTACATGAACCCAATCTACAGTGAAAAACATTATCGAGAGAAATCCTGATGTTTCCTGCAACCTCTGATTCAAGCAACGGGGGTCTCTGCCTCTGCCCCAAATTTCTCAGTAAGCTCGTTTTTGGACTTCTAGCCTAGTCCTTACTTAATATGGCAGACTGTGCTGATTATTGTGTTGTGGAAGGCTTTCATGGCCGAGATCACAGGGTTGTTGTATGTTTTCCGGGCTGTATGACCATGTTCCAGAAGTATTCTCTCCTGACGTTTCACCCACATCTATGGCAGGCATCCTCACAACCTCTGAGGATGCCTGCCATAGATGTGGGCAAAACGTCAGGAGAGAATACTTCTGGAACATGGTCATACAGCCCGGAAAACATACAACAATCTTGTGCTGATTATTAATATCTGTTCCTTCAAAGTTTCAACAGTGGAATGTGAAGCCACACAATTTTCCTGGCCACAATTGTACACTGATTAATTGTGTCAGAAGCAACTTGAGAACATACTGCAAGTCGCTTCTGGCGTGAGAGACTTGGCCGTCTACAGAGATGTTGCCCAGGGGACGCCCAAATGTGTAATCACTGAATCTGAAATGGACCATGGCAGTATATTTCTCAGCATTAGGGAGAAAATGCTGCCAGTTTTCATTTCCAGTTGGAGCAACTTTTTTGTTAAGTCAGTCGGTTTTACTTGCTCAAAGTCACCCCAACCATTTTAGACAGAAACAGGGATAAGTTCAAGGTAACACATCTAGGGATGACTCGCCATATTTTTTTATCAATCTTTACTTTGCTTATGATTTCTATTTTGGTGGCCAGATTTATAGATCTATGCTTCTTTAATATGCTCATGGGGCAGGCTTATCTTTCTCCCCCTCCCTCCCCTGCTGACTTTGTAACCAAGAGCTTCTCAAAGGAGAGTCAGATCAGGAGAGATAACATCCTTCTCCTCTATTAAACAAAAAGGCTAGGTATTTCTATTCTGCAGGTCCTGGCTCCATTACACCAACATCAGATGAGCAGTACTATTTTCTTCTTTGTTTTTAAGGTATGTTTTAGGGAACATTTGTAGTCAGCAGAATGGACTTGCTCAGGCAATAATATGAAGTAGCATCGTAGCTCAGCCATGGAAACCCACTGGGTGACCTTGAGTAAATTGCACTCTCTTAGCCTCAGGAAAGGCAAACCCACTCTAGAAAAATCTTGCCATGAAAACCCCATGATAGTATCACTTTAAACTGATTATCTGGCAGTGCGGACTCATATAATCCAGTTTAAAGCAGAAAACCTGGGGTCAGATTCTGGGATATAGGGTCTGTCTGGAAGCGCCTTGAGGCCCCTTCCACATAGCTGAATAAAATCCCACATTATCTGCTTTGAATTGGAATATATGGCAATGTGGATTCAGACAACCCCGTTCAAAGCAGATACTGTGGGATTTCTTGTCTTGATATTCTGGATTATATGACTGTGTAGAAGGGCCCTGAGAATGACTTGAAGGCACACAATGACATCCTAGCATACGCTTACTTTACACTCTTCTATATTTACATTTATCCTGTCATTCTTCCAACCTTGTTAGGTAGTTGAGATGGAAGAGGGCGTGTGCATGGGGAAAAACACCTTTGGCGATCACTCTCCATATCAACCTAAAAAGGCTTAAAATTGGGTATCACATTCACGGTGCTGGTTAGTGCTGAATGGACCGGTTGACTGCCAATACAACCTGCATTTAAAACACTCATTGCAGATATACTTAAGTGTTACATGCAGAATGCACTTTCTTCATTAGTCTTAATCCTGCAGCCTAAAGTATGATACAGAAAGGTATTTGTTACTATTCTTAATTCGTTGAACAATTTGTTCTGTCTTCCTAACAGAACTGAGTGGGATTTACTCTAATAGTACAGCAATATTTATAATAAACATTATGTGGTCTTAAGGAATTTACCACGGCAAAGGCAATGCCAAGCAGGGCAGCTAGACAAAAAGAGATCTTGCAGGCTTCTGTGAATTTCTTTGTCTTGTCCACATACAACCCAAGGAAGAAGGCTCCAATGAGTCCGGACACAGTAAACAAGGCACCAGTCACACCTGCAAAGAGCTGTAAAGAGGGATTTCATTAGGCGTCATAACTCTAGGAGAGGTAAAGAATAAAGGGGAGCAGCTTGGTAGCATCCCACCATATGAGCAGGTGACAATTCTAAGACCATCTGCGCAGCTAAACACCCAAATGGCATCATTTTCCTGACAGGGAATAAAACTCTATGTAGATACAGGTGTATTATTAACTGAAGTTGTATCACTTAACTAGTTTCAAAGCTCAGTTACTGGTATTCGGAACTGAAGCTGGAAATGAAAACAAATTAAAAACAGAACAAAATACAGGTTCTCTACTGCTTGTAATTGCATGCCACTCAAAGACATGATATGTGTTAGCTATGGCTTGTTGCTTTAGCTATTAATTAGGAGCAGCGGTGGTGCAATGGGTTACACCCTTGTGCTGGCTGAACTGCTGAACTGAAGGTTGGGTTGCTGACCTGAAGGTCACCAGTTCAAATCTGCGAGATGGGGTGAGCTTTTGTCTGTCCGCTCATGTCTAGCTTGCAGAGACATGAGCCTCTCAGCAAGATGGTAACACATCCAAGTGTCCCTGGGCAACGTCTCTGAGGATGGCCAATTCTCTTACACCAGAAGCGACTTGCAGTATGTTCTCAAGTCCAATTTTTAAAAAGCGATTATTTGTCCCAAACAAATCGTAATCTGCTTTCTTTATGTCTGGCATGTTTCCCTTTCAAGCAGCTCCCATTACAAGGTGCTCAGATGATAAACAAGTCAGAAACAAGCCACTATTTGGGGTATTGAAGTAACAACAAGCCACAGTTTAAAAGCTACAGATAGAAGCCAGAAAAGAACGTCATGGCTACTAATTGTGTTTGCAGCTAGTTTGCAAAACACTGTTTATTTTCATAGACAGGTTCATACCAAAGAAGAAGCCAGAACTTAACAAGCTACAACCTGCCTTACCATTGCCCAGTCAAAACGTCAGAGAGATCCATGTTCAAGTAAGTGATTTGGGCTGTTGTACACTAAGTTATACCTGCAGCAAAAGAAGGAGTGGGGGAGGGAATTGTAAGAGCCAGAGGCCCACTCCCAAGCTTTCCTTGACTAGAATTAAAGTGCATGCATATCCATTATGCTGAAAGAGGAAAGGATGCTTCACCTTAACACTGGCCTTCAGTTGTACATTACTGAAATGAGGTTTCGCCAACACAATGCTTATTAATTTGTTATTTGTTGCTGCAAACCTTGTTCTTTGTTGGAATTTTTCCATCTGTCCACCATGTTCTGCCTAGGACTTATGACAGCATCTGGCTAAGTTGCCACAGGTGTGAGTTGCCCATCTTTGCCAACCCATCCACAAGCTTTCTCCCCTCACAATATGATAAATATGGAGTAACCTACATCTGAGTATCCGTTTGCACACAGCACTTGTTCCAACAGGGCACTGTAACACGTAAAAATTGCGACTCCTCCCCCAAGGCAGAGTGTCAGGATGATGTAAGGACCATTTCGCATAAGCTAAAAATGAAAAACAGGAAAGGGTTGTGAGAAAACAGCATAATACCATTCAACAGAAAGCCTTATACGTTAATGCTCTGTGCAGGTTGTTGAAATCGGCATCATCTTCCCCAGAATAGCTGCAAGGAATGGTGCATGATTATCACACTCAAGATATGTCTAAAACGTACAGGATAAAGCAGAGATTGGAGAAGTGAGCTTTCCAGAACCCCAGTTGGGGAGAGGGTAATTTTGTTACACCCTGAGACAAAGACATGATGCACCATAAGCTCTTATTTGGTTCAATGACCATAAAGTGGCTGCTTTAGGCAACAGATTTATGGGGCCTCTGCTTTAAACTACAGGTGGGAAGCAGAGTGAGCATCAGTTGCAAGCCCCAGCTTCTGCAAACCTAGCAATTTGAAAACATCCAAGTGTGAGTAGACCAATAGGTCTCTGGCAGGAAGGTAATGGTGCTCCATGCAGTCATGCTAGCCACACCTGGAGGGCTGAAGTTTGCCCATGCCTGCTTTAATCTAACAAGCCAGGATCAGAAACCAGTTTATTCATGGCCTGTTTGGGCATATTGTACTTTAAACTATCTACCATTTGTTCCAGGCATAATGAAAAACTGTCTAGTTAAAAAGACAATAACAAAAACTGGTGAGTAGTTTTAAAGTAGACATAACAGACGAAGAAAATGGGGGGGGGGGGAACTTAAGATCAAGACTAAGTGCCAGAGTAACTAACACTGGTTTACAGAGCCATCCTCCACATACCTACTAGTACTTATATGGATGATCCATTGACTTATCTGGAAGTTATTTCTGGGTGGGAGAATACAGAACTGAAATCTTAGGATTAAATTTAGGAGTAGTCTCTGTATATAGTGTTTATCTATATATCATATATATATATATATATATATATATATATATATATATATATATATACACACACACACACACACACACACACACACACACCACACACACACACACACACACACTAGATAATCTGTATTTTATAGGCAGTGTGGAAGAGGCCTGATTGAAGTGGCCCTGGACTGAGTGGGTTGCTAGGAGACCAAGTGGGTGGAGCTTAGCCTTCTAACTGACAGCAGACCAAGTGGGTGGAGCTTAGCCTTCTAACTGGCAGCAATTGGATAAAAACAATTATTCCTCTCCCTCTAATTAGGACTTTATATTTCTTTTCTTTTTGTTGTATGAACATAGAGGCATGGATGAGGGGTTGTGCTGCCAAGTTTAGTGTTTCTGGGATGTGTAGTGTTGTTGTTTTGTCCTAGGCTGAAATTTCATTACCCTTTTATATATATAGATATACACACACTATATATACACACACACACACAAACACACACACATACATACATACATACATTTTTTTCATGTCAGGAGCAACTTGAGAAGCTGCAAGTCCTTCTGGTGTGAGAGAATTGGCCATCTGCAAGGACGTTGCCCAGGGAACGCCTGGATGTTTTGATATTTTTACCATCCTTGTGGGAGGCTTCTTTCATGTCCCCACATGGAGCTGGAGCAGATAGAGGGAGCTCATCCACACTCTCCCTGAGTTGGATTCGAACCGGCAACTTCAGCTCAGCAACCTAACAGCAGTAGTACCGGCAGAAGGGTTTAACCCACTGCACCACTGGGGGCTCCATATATACATATACACAAACACTGTGTTTTAGTCACAGACAGATATCTGACAGTCTGAGGTACAAACTGTGCGGACTTGCAGAGGTTAAAGAAGTGCATCTCCTAGTACTCCTCACCATTTGGTAGGCTGTCAAGAGCTGCTGAGAGCCAACCAAGCCCACACATTTCTTACACCTCAGTGGTCACCATCTTTCATCCTAATCCAGTTATCCGGAAACAACACACATGGGACCCTGCTAGGTAGGATTGACCCTCCCAATATAGGTGGATGTGTTGTGCTTAATAAGCTTATTCGTATCTACAGCTCCCAAAGAAATCTAGGACACCTTAAATCTGCTCTCAGGGCTCTTACCCAATGTTTCAGACACATCTTACATAATCTATTGGTACACTATCTCCTAACTTGCAAGGCTGTGCCTTCTGATTATCTTTGTGGTCCTTTTAGTAATATTCCAGCCAGTCTCAATGGTCTCTTTACATGGTTCTGCATGAGACACCCAAACTACAAAAGATTCAAACTACAGGAAAGGAGATTCTACCTGAACATTAGGAAGAATTTCCTTACTGTTAAGAGCTGTTCAATAGTGGAACTCTCTGCATCTTCTGTAGTGCATAACCAATGCTAGAGTAGACCCCAGAGATGTAATCTTATGTTACCTTTTCCTGATCCAAACCTGTATTTAACAACCCTTAATACCTACGGGACTGGTATCTGTGGTTTCATTGATCCACATCTGATAAATTATGTCCTCTCTTGGCATTTTCTAGGTCCCCTATTCTATTCTTGCACCAGATGTTCTTTGTTCCAATAGGGTTGGCTGTTATCCAAGGTTAACAGTTTGGGGATATATTCTCCACAGATAAAGGTCACCATGTTTTTTCATGTCAGGAGCAACTTGAGAAACCGCAAGTTGCTTCTGATGTGACAGAACTGGCCATCTGCAAGGACGTTGCCCAGGGGACGCACTGTTGTTTTACCATCTTGTGGGAGGCTTCTCTCATGTCTCCGCATGTGGAGCTGGAGCTGACAGATAAGAGCTCACCCCGCTCCCTGGATTCAAACCACCAACCTTTCAGTCAGCAGTCCTGCCGGCACAAGGGTTTAACCCATTGTGCTATCGGGGGCTCCATACCATGTACATTATATGTGCTCTTTTCCTTTTGGGAATTCCTTGTTTCTTCAAGAAAAGGCAAATGCTACAGAAAACTTTTACTTCTCAGATTTACTGTCTTTTTCAGTTGTTTAGAATTTAACTTTTTATGTTTCTCGAGAATAATAGCCTGATTCCAGCATGAGCTTTCACAGATTACAACCTGCTTCCTCGTACGCACTCAACATAATACCACTATGTACCACGATTATTGTTCCTGGGCTATAAATGTCATTTCCTAATTGGTTCTATCATAAAAATATGGAAAAAGTTTATTAAGCTGCAAAAATGTTGTTTTTGCAGGACATCCTGCAGCACATTTTGCTATAGTTTTTCAATGAATATTTCATGGAGTCTCAACCAATTCAACATAATTTGTGGCATCCACAAATCGAAATTTCTGGAGTACAACAACTACAGTACTTTCAAAGTAGGTGCCGCACAATTAAGCAGGAAATAACACTTTCAAACCAGGAACAGAAAAAAATGTCAAATTTTGTTATAGTGTCATTTTTGTTCTTCAGATATGCACAGTCTTGTTTTTGTACAGACCTAGGATTGTTAACCTGCTTTACACCCATGATTCCTGTGTAACTTTGCTCACAACTTACCATCTTCAAGCCACCACAGAAGGAAGGAGCATCAAGGTGGGTGGCACTCACAGATGGGGGTGTTGGAGGGACCTTGTTGTGAACCCCCACCGTGGCCAGGACACAGGCAAACACAGCAGGGCCTGCATACACTCCAAGCTGTAAGGGAGGAACCCAGCAAAATGTTACAAAGGACAAAAATGACTGTGCTCACTATCAGGTAAGCGGTACAGAATTAGAAAATTATTTCCTTTACCATTAAAGGAATATCTTTTCCTTCTTTTACGATCACAGGTGACAACAGGTTAGCAATGAGCATGCCCAGTGGATTGGCTAAATAGAGATTAAAAAGAGAGAAGTGGTTTTTACTCAAACAACAAAAACGCAGTGCCAAACATTTCAGAGACATGCCTAAGAGGCAAAGGAAGTTCACATCCTTATGGAGTACAGAATTCAAAAACTGTTCCTGTCCAAAGTACAACTTAATAATAGTTATTTATCAGCATTTCTGCTCTCTTAAAACTTTTTAAATGCCCCCCCCCCCAAATAGATGACATTTTGACATAATTACGTTGCAATCCTGAACATAAATACATGGGGACAACCCTCACTGAATTTTTATGTAGAGGGAAATGTTTCCCCCGACATCAAGTCCAATTGAGTCCGACTCTGGGGGTTGGTGCTCATTTTAATTTCTAAGCCAAAGAGCCGGCATTGTCCGTAGACACCACCAAGGTCATGCGGCCAGCATGACTGCATGGAGAGCTGTTACCTTCCCGCCGGAGTGGTACCTATTGCTCTACTCACATTTGCATGTTTTCAAACTGCTAGGTTGGCAGAAGCTGGGGCTAACAGCGGGAGCTCACCCCGCCTCGCACTGTCCTATCAATTTAGCTATCATTATAATCTTCAAAGACAAATCTTATGACATCTTAAAAATTACCACAGACATCTCAGCAGGCTTCTATCATCTCTGAGCATTAGACTGATAGATGCTATAGTCTGAAAGATTTGGAGGACACCAGGGACGAAGAAGTTCAACTCTATCAGTTCCATGAATTAAAGCTATACTCCTCAAAATGAGAATTAACTTTTTTGTGTGTTAGATCAGCAGTTTTACGCTGGATTCTCCTTTTCAAGTAGAGATTATGATCTTGAGTGAAAGATTTACATCTCCTCTTTCATCCTCGACACAAAGAATTTGGGAGAAAAAAAGCCCATTCTATTATAGGTTTCTATTATGGATAGTGTTCTACATTCGCTCAAGGTAAAATGTTGGCGTTTCTATTATAACTTTTAAAAAAAATAGGAGTAATACTTGAGGCAATTATGGACATGATGGGTGGCATACTTCCAGCTCTTGAATAGATATCTAAAAGCTTCCATTACAAAATAAGAGACAGAAGTAGAATCATAGAGTTGGGAGAGACCTCACGGGCCATACAGTCTAACCCCCTGCCAAGAAGCAGGAAAATTGCATTCAAAGCACCCTTCATAGATGGCCATCCAGGCTCTGCTTAAAAGCCTCCAAAGGAGCTTCCACCACACTCTGGGGCAGAAAGTTCCACTGCTGAACAGCTCTCACAGTTAGGAAGTTCTTCCTAATGTTCAAAGCTGGGATGTCCTTTCCTGTAGTTTGAAGCCACTGTTCCACATCCTAGTCTCCAGGGCAGCAGAAAACAATCTTGCTCCCTCCTCCTGATGAATTCCCCTCACATAGTTATACATCGCCCTCATCATGTCTCCTCTCAACCTTCTCTTCTGCAGGCTAAACACACCCAGCTCTTTAAGCCACTCCTTATAGGGCTTGTTCTCCAGGCCTTTGAAGCAGTATCCAAAATCTTAATTGTAGAACTAAAGGATTTAATAGTGAGGATGAAAATTCATAAGCCTTCAGAAAAAGTTAGTTGCTGTTTAGAAAGAGTTTTCTCAGAGGAAATAGCTGCTATTGAGTTTTATACAAAAGAAATGCTCTGTTCCTGATGCTAGAGCCAATTTGTTTTTTTAGTACCTGAGCTTCAAAACTGTGCTTAGCAATGAAGTTCAGATACTGCCTTGCTCCACAACCATTGCATTTCATGCAGACATGCCTACTTAGTTAGTACAGGAGGAGTTACAGGTGACGAGCAGGCATACATTTTGGTTGTGAAGAGGTAAACCAATGATACTTTTACAAATGGAGAGATGTAGGAGGCCAAACAGAGATGAAGATGTCACACAGTACATGGGTAAATTAAGTTGTTGCCTATTAAGAGGCTACCAAAGTGGCCTCCGTCAATTAATCTTTAGAGATCTAATCGACCGAAGATCTTACAGTCAGACTGATTCTAGTAGATCTTTTTTTGATCCCATGCATTACCTCTCTGCAAAAATGGGCTTCACGTGGCCTTCCAGCTATTGCAGGATCAAAGATCTAAAAATAGCCAATTGACAAGGAATGCTGAGAGCTGTATATCAACAATATCTCAAGGCTACTGTGGTACCAAATAGTTATCCTGCACTATTTCACCTTAAGCCACATTGGCTAGGTATAGTGGGAAGTGTATTCAGCAAATACTAGCTCAGGGCAAGCTGCTTGATGTATATAAGAATACATTAAGCAGTCACGGTGGCCCAATGGGTTAAATCCTTGTGCTGCTGGCAGTTCAAATAATGGGACGGGGTGAGCTCCTGCTGTTAGCTCTAGCTCCTGACAACCTAGCAGTTCAAAAACATGCAAATCTGAGTAAATAAATAGGTACTGCTTCGGCAGGAAAGGCAAAAAGACGCTCAAAGCAGTCATGCTGTCCACATGACCAGGAGGTGACAAAGCAGGTTCTTTGGCTTGGAAATGGAGAAGAGTACCTCCCCCAGAGCGAGAGATGAGCACCGCCTCCAGAGCCATAAAATAAAAGGCGAAGCCTTTATCTGTGTATGTGTATCTCATTGTATTGAAACAAGGCATTGAATGTTTACTTGTATCTGTTTATATATACTGTAATCTGCACTAGTGCCTTTGGAAAGAAGGGTGGAATATAAACAAAGTGTTGTTGTTGTTGTTGTTATTGTTATTATTATATAATAACAGTTTTGATCTATGGTGTTTTACTTGTTTTAATGTAGTGTCTATGCAGTTACACTTACTGACAATGTTTACAAACATTTTCTATTACCATAGTAATAGGGCCTAAATATCCCACAGGCACCTGATCCTGACTTGGAAGTTAAGCAAGAACAACCCCAGTTAATTAGATTAACATTAGATGATATTACTTAATGGAAAAAGATGATAAAACTTGGTAAAGTAGAGGATGGTAGGAAAAGATGTTTTTCTTATGTAAGCCGCCCCGAGTCGCTTCGGGGAGATGGAGGCGGGGTACAAGAATAAAGTTGTTATTATAATTATGATGGAGCGCCTGATGGTGTAGTGGGTTAAAACCTTGTGACTTGAAGGTTGGGTTGCTGACCTGAAGGCTGCCAGGTTCAAATCCAACCCAGAGAGAGCGTGGATGAGCTCCCTCTATCAGCTCCAGCTCTATGCGGGGACATGAGAGAAGCCTCCCACAAGGATGATAAAAACATCAAAACATCCGGGCATCCCCTGGGCAACGTCCTTGCAGATGGCCAATTCTCTCACACCAGAAGTGACTTGCAGTTTCTCAAGTCACTCCTGACACGGAAAAAAAAACCCAGTTAATACTTGGATGGGAGACCACCATGGAACACCAGGTGCTTCAGATTACATTTTAAAGGAAGGAACTGACAAAACCACCAATAAGTTAACAGGTGAATTTAAGGCACATTTCAGCAAAAAAAAAAAAAAAAAAAAAAACAAGCTTAGAAACCTGTAAACTTCATCCATAAGGTAGCCTGGAGTGAATAGTTGTGTTGTAGATCAGCCTGAAACTGATGGGCTCATTGATATTTTAGAGAGGATTGTGGGATTGCCTGTGGGATTTCCAGGGGCACGAAGTGTGGACGATTTAAGTCAAGGGAATTATGCTTCTTTCCGTGAGAAACTTGACTGGGAAAGTGCCGGCCTTCAAGGTCAGCCAAAGCAGCCAGAGATATTAGATAAGGAAGAGTGGAGAGGAGAATTAAGTGGTACGGAAGGCTTCCAGGAAAAAACACATGGAGATACAGGAATCAACACAGGCCTTCATTTACAGATCAGAGTAGAAAAAAGGCATCGCAGGGAAGAACATTTGTGTGGGGAAAATTGGGGAGAGATTTCATGGGAGACAAAATGCTTTCATGGGAGGCTTTTAATTTGCAAGTTGTTTACTTTAAAGTTAGTTCAGGCAACGTAGTGTTTGGAGTAAGAAACTAGGTCTGAGTTCCCGGTTCATGTTTCAAGTCAAGCCTCATGGTTTTGGGAGTCAGGTATATTGCATGTTTCTATGCTCTTGTTTTTGTATTCGTGATCAAGTTTTACTAAGGATACCTTTTTGTTTGTGGACTTAAGCTGTTCTTGTGATCTTTGGCTATTCCTGGACTGTATTGCCTTTGAATCTGTTTGGGACAGTTGGATTCCTGTTGGACTATTGCTTATTGCTCAGCATTTTTGGATATATGTGTTCGACATACTTTCATGGTCAGATTTACAGGGTTGTTGTGTGTTTTCTGGGCTGTATGGCCATGTTCTAGAAGTATTCTCTCCTGAAGTTTGCCCACATCTATGGCAGGCATCCTCAGAGGTTGTGAGGTATACCTTTTCTTTCTTTATTCCTGCATTTTTTCTATACTTTAAATATATTTTATAATAAACCATTTGCTTATATTCTGGACTCTTGTGTGGTGCTGTGGTCATAGGGGTTTCCAGGCTTAGGGTGCAACAATTTGAATAATACATATGGAGGAATACAGCAGAGAAAATAGGAAGCTCAACACAGATACAAGGTGAGAGACAGGGGTGTCTTAGCTCATTTGCTGGTCACCTTGCTACCCCAAACACTTGAGACTGGCAAATCCTCATTTACTTACACATTGAACCAATCATATTGGCCGTGGCTCTCTGGTGCTCTGGGAACCATACCGCTGCTAGTTTGGTTGGTGAAAAAATGATAAGAGGCTGGGCCACTGCACAAAGGCATTGTCCTACCAGCAGGTATATGATATTGAGCGAGCCCAGGCTCAGGAAGCTGACAGTGCTGAAAATCCGAATGATGCTCCCAATCATGTTTAGCCAGGCACAGAGTAAAATCTGCAATACAAGAAAGCATGTCACCCACATTAGTTTTCAAATGATGAACGAGACTCAATTGCATTATTATTGTGGCATTATAAATGATCCGATTTTCTACATCAACATTAGAGACTGGGCAGTGGGCACTGATGTACTTTTCCCAAGTTAGTCCAGGGGCCACTTTGACCTGAGACCGCTCTCCAACATTAGTACCAAAAGGGTTAGAAATCAGTTTTTGGTCAACTTTAGATTCTGTTTGGGGTGCTGATTCAGAAAATTGCATTGGATGGACCACATCAGCTATATTTTCTGATACAGAACATATGCCATCCAGTAGTTGCCTTCTGCTCGCCCACATAAAACCATATTTAATAATCTAGAGCTAATTTTCACCGCATGTCTCATGGACCTTATTTTACATCTCACAGGTTGTTAACCAATGTTTCCTTATGAAAGCAGTTTCCCCCATTTATCTGGTAACATGACAACTGGATTACATGCCAATATGACAACTGAGCAGAGCTCTGACCCTTCTGTGACTAAGAGAGTCACTGAAAGGTCCACAAAATGTACTGGGACGCTCCCAGGGAAATGTAGGCCACAGGCTGATTACCATCAACCTCCCTTTTGAACCATATGCCATCCTATATAAGTGGACTGGTAGAGCTTCCCACGTTGCTGTCTTTACACTGGAATGTTACCCAAATATACAGTAGAGTCTCGCTTATACAACATAAACGGACAGGCAGAATGTTGGATAAGTGAAAATGTTGGATAATAAGGAGAGATTAAGGAAAAGCCTATTAAACATCAAATTACGTTATGATTTTACAAATTAAGCACCAAAACATCATGTTTTACAACAAGTCTGCCACTTGTTTGGAAGTGTGGTTGCACTTGTGTTGTTGTTGGGTGTGTTGGCCCACTGCGCGTTGCTGCTTAGAGAAACAGTTGTGGATCCAGGCGGGAGGCAGACTGTGTTGGATAATACAGAAAGTTGGATGAGCGAAGGTTGGATAGGTGAGACTCTACTGTATAATCCACCACTAAATGGGGGGCTGTGTTTCATCTATCCTTCTCTTTTACATTGTCATCAAACTAGTGCACAAGTAGCTGAAATTTTAAGATGTTCGTAAAGCATAAAGGCTAAAGGACTGTTTTGCGAAATTCAGTTTGGAATTCATCCACCAAAAATTCTCCTTGTGTAATGTAAGATGGTAAGCAGGAGCATGTCCACAATCCACCTCTCTCAAACGCTGATCTATCCATACACAACTGTTACATCTTTAGCACAAGTGAGAAAAGGAAAGTATACATGGAGGTGTATGGCCTAATCTATGTAGGGTTTGCTTACTGACTCAAGAGAAATTATGGTAAATCAATACTTACATGTGTGTTGTTGAAGGCGTTCATGGCCAGAGTCACTGGGTTGCTGTGAGTTTTCTGGACTATATGGCCATGTTCCAGAAGCATTCTCTCCTGATGTTTCACCATATCTGAGAATGCCTGCCATAGATATCAGAAGAGAATGCTTCTGGAACATGGCCATACATCCCAGAAAAGTCACAGCAACCCAATACTAACATGTCTTTTGCATTTTCAATAGGTTTCTCACTAATGCAGAATGTGTTGTAGTATGACATGCACATGCTATCCTTCTCCCCCTTCTTACATTCACTGAAGTAAGGGTGGTACTGGAAATCCACCACATCCTGCAGAAGTTTATAGTGCTCAGCAAGGAGATCGACAGATGGAATTGAGGTTAGCTTGTAGGGAAGTCCTTCCCCCACTTTTGCCCTCTGTCTTTCTAGTCTCTCTTCCTATCTCATTATGACATTAGACTGATAACTCTCAGGGCACATCTATTTGTTCAAAGATTTCTGACCTCGTGGTGTGTGTGAGCTGTAGAGTTCTTCCCTTTTGCTCTCCTACAGGAAAGACGATTGTCTCCAAAAAGAGATAGTTAGATACGCTAGACCCTAACTTTCATATCTAGAAAATATAGTTCTTTCAATAAATCTTTTTTATTGAGAGATCCTCTCACCTCTACAGGAGTCTACTATGTACCATGCAGTTGTGGACAAGTTTACATAGGGACCACCAAAGGCAGCATTGCCCAAACATGAATCAAAGAACATGACTGCAGACTAATTCAACCAGAGAAGTCAGCCATAGCAGAACACTTGATGAACCAACCTGGACACAATATATTGTTTGTTCAACTTTTAACAGCGGACTCTTCTTCTTTTTGATTGCTGAAACGAATTTGCTCTTCTAAAAACTGACAACTCCTGCTGTGTGAGTGTACCTGCTGTTTTATTCCTGCTTTCTTTTAAAAATGCTTTTTTGTTTTTGGAAATTACTGCAACAGGTAGAACATATTAAGGACCCCACTATCCGTTAACCTCAAGCTCAAGGCTCTTAATATTGACCTGATTTTCAGAGCTGAGAATGGGAGCGAGGTAATCTGATCTCTCACAAGGCTCCCTGTAAATGCCAGCTTGTTATATACATGTCTCTGAACAAGATAGGTTGCATTTCTAGGGTATTGTAATTTCAGTAGCTACCTTGTTGATCTTCCCCTTAATCATCTACCTAAAGGAGCATGTCATACGAAGCAGCTTGAGAACCTGACATTTACAGCTGTGTACCAGCAATAATGGATTCTTCTCACCAAACCAAACTTGCGAGGCTGATCCTGGGCCACTTTCTTGCAATGTTCTCAAGAGTTTGCAGTGCTTGTGTGCCAGGCAGAAAGTTGTAGGTGGCCAAACAGGCAGCATGGTTGATTAAATGGGATGCCATACTCTTACTATATTGTCCATGTTAGCACGAAAACCTTTCTGTATGAAGGTTTTGTCTATGTAAATGGCCTTCTAAAGCATGGCCCTATAGCTGAAAAACTCTCCTCTGAATGGATGGCTTTCAATAAGACTTTAGAACAAAATCTCTTCCTGACCACCTTTGCTTAATGCAGTGTTTCTCAACATGTGGGTCCCCAGATGTTTTGGCCCTCAACTCCCAGAAATCCTAACAGTTGGTAAATTGGTTGGGATTTCTGGGAGCTGTAGGCCAAAACACCTAGGGACCCACGGGTTGAGAACCACTGGTGAATGTAATCTCCCCACTCAAAGATCATTGTGACTTTCCAGAGTTTGGACTGCAGATCCCATGTGCCCTGATAATTTGTTATGCTTGTTATGGATAATGGGGAATTGCATTCCAACAATAACTGGAAGGCCATATGCACACCCCAGTCTGTTATTGATGAATAATAATAATAATAATAATAATAATAATAATAATAATAATAATAATAATAATAACAACTTTATTTTTATACCCTGCCCCATCTCCCCGAAGGGACTCGGGGCGCCTTACATGGGGCCTAGCCTGATAAAACAATCAATATCAGTAACACGACTATAAAACAATTATACCAGTAAAACAACAATAGCAATAAAACAATCGTTTTGGCCTACAACTCCCAGAAATCCCAGCCAGTTTACCAGCTGTTAGCATTTCTGGGAGTTGAAGGCTAAAACATCTGGGGACTCACAGGTTGAGAACCACTGGCTTAGAGGGAAAGCTGCTATTTTGGTCCATTACCAGCTTCCACTCTATTTTACAGAGAGAAGTTTCACACAGGGAAATCAGAAACAGAACAAAGGTCTGAAGCTGGATTTGCAGCTTCAGTTTTGTATTTAAGGATATACAAGAGAGAGAAAGAGAAAAGAGATAAATACAAACAGAACTATGGATCTGATATACCCTATTTGGCCTTACTTTATGCAAAACACATTAGCTATAGCCTTTGGGATCACCTATATCATTCTACAATCTTTGTTCTGTCGTCCCACCTCTCCACCTTTTTATTGTCAGAAGTCATAACTGGGGATTGGCAAACGGTTATGAAATGAAGGTTAGTAGTAGCCATCATATATTTTCTAACTGAGAAATCTGATCTGTTTCCAAGGGATTTATAAGAGTGGGCTTTAAAGACTGCCTTAGAATAAACTAGGTCTTGTCAATCGCTGCCCCAACTTACAGCACATTTAAGTCCAATGGTGTCCAGAATCCATATTGCCAGGAGCCCCATGGGAACCGAAATCACAAGGAACACAAGCGAAAGCCAGTTGACTATATTCATTGTCGTGTGAAAATATTCAGCTGTTTTATCAGCCACTGGAGCAAATGTCAACCATTCCTGAAGAAGAGAGAAATGGATAGGTGTTTGTACCATCATAAAGCAACACATTGGGATGAAGGTTGGCAATATTTAGAAGAATGTTAGTGGTGACTGATTTGGCCCCTTAGTGACACCATGCTGTAACCCTATTCAAGCCACAATAATACAAGGGTGGGTCAAAAAGTTTTGCCTTCTGTGTCATTTTTTTCGTGTCAGTAGTTATTTGAGAAACTGCAAGTTGCTTCTGGTGTGAGAGAATTGGCTGTCTGCAAGGACGTTGCCCAGGGAACACCCGGATGTTTTGATGTTTTTACCACCCTTGTGGGAGGCTTCTCTCATGTCCCTGCATGGAGCTGGAGCTGATAGTGAGAGCTCATCCACGCTCTCCTCGGTTTGGATTCGAACCAGCAACCTTCAGCTCAGCAACCCAACCTTCAAGTCATCAGTCCTGCTGGCACAAGGGTTTAACTCACTGCGCCACCGGGGGTTCCCCTGTGTCATAAAAACATTATAAACAAACATATAACACCAGAAGTTGCTACAGATCATAGCCTGAACTATCCTCTACTCAAAACTACCATTCAATGTGGTCACCATCAATTTGTACGCATTTGCGCCATCGTTTAACCAAAACCATTTTGGAAAAATCCAGGATTTTGCTTTGTGATCCATGATTTTAAAGCTGTTTTAGTAACTGAATCTAAATCCATGTAGGTTGTCTTTCAGAGGTCCAAACAGGTAAAAGTCAGAACGAGTAAAATCAGGGCTTTAAAACAGTTTTAAAATCATGATCTGTAACTACTTCTGCTGTTATATGTTCATTCGTAACGTTTTTTATGACACAGGAGGCAAAACCTTTTGACCCAACCTTCTGAGTAAGCCTGTACAGTCAGTCTTATATTGTCATTGCAATTTCCATTCTGTTAGAGGATGACATCTCAAATTAATGTGCGTGTGTATATACAATACGACTCCCTTATCCACAGTGTCTTTCATCTATCAACATCTAACAAAACATATCTTCTCTAAGAATTTTCTGACTCCTCTGGGTATTCTATGGCATTATAAGGCAGCAGCTTCTGTCTTCCTGATAGTAGGCAGGCAGCTCTGATGAAGTTAACCATTTGACTCTCCCAGTGTTGGCTATTCGTACAGATTTGTCTCAGATTCTTCCCCATTACATTGTCATTTATGTGGAAAAATGCAGTTCTGTCATTGGTTTCTGTACACTGACTCTCTTTATTGTGAAGGCAAACTCCTGAAGCAAAGGCTGCGGCTCTATAGACTAAAATGTTTGCCTTAATATGGATATCCAATCCGGGGTCAAAATCTGCATTAGCCCATTTCCCAATTGACTGTCAAAGTGTTCCAGAGACCTGCCATGTTCTACACGCTGACAAGCAAATCTGCCCCTGTTCATGGTTGATTTGCAGCCTCTCTTAAACAGAAGTCCTCTGTGTCAAGTTGTCAAGAAGAAAGAACTCCAAATTGAAATTGCCAAAGGAAATGAAATTAATGAAGCCTTAAATATATCAAAGAGGTTCTCTGACAAATTGACAAGGCCTGTCAAGCTAATTACAACCAGCATACGATAATCCCAGAGCGAGGGATTGCAGCACTTCAAAGTAGGTAAGGGGTTTGCAACATGTGGGGAAGAATCCACCTTAGTGCAAGGCAATGAGCTGCACGGCAACTCCAAAAAAGATCAGACAGGCAAAGATATTCAACTGCAGTCACCTGGAAGAATATCCCATTGAACTCAATGAAGCTTATGTCTGAGGAGAAGTGTACAGGATTGCAATACAAAGCCACAGTCTTCCCATTCTGCCAGTGTAGTGGTTTGAGTGTTGGGACTACAACCGTAGAGACCAGGGTTTGATTCTGGACTTAGCTATGGAATCTCACTGGATTACTTTGGGTAAGTCACACTCTCAGCTCCAGAAAATCAAAGTTAAGCCCTTGTGCCAGCTGAACTGCTGACATCAAGGTTGGATTGCCAGTTCGAATCCGCAAGACGGGGTGAGCTCCCGTCCGTCAGCTCTAGCTCAAGAAGACTCCCAACAGGATGGTAACACATCCGGCTGTGCCCTGGGCAACGTCTTTGTAGACGGCCAATTCTCTCACACCAAAAGTGAGTTGCAGTATGTTATCAAGTCGCTTCTGATATGACAAAAAAAAACCCCATAAAATAAGGTTGCCATAAATTGGAAATTGAAATGATGGAGTTGCCATAAATTGGAAGTGATCTGAAAGTACCCAACAGCAACGGGCCAAGGAAGTCCACTCCTCCATTAACCATAAAACTACCTCAATGAGGAAGAATAGTGTGATTTTTTCCTACTCCATGGGTGCTGATGGCAGTTTACACAGAATAAACCCAAAAGCGTGTGGTGCATTATCAGTTTCACTCCACGACTGCAGTTGTGTGGCTGTGTCAATTTTGTGAACCAATTAGAAATGTGTCATAATGACAGATGTCTGTACCTGTATAGGCTTCTCTATCCTGGAAGTACCCATTTGTACAAATAGTGGTTCTAGGCATGCAGATACCAGTGCCTACCCACACTGGCAAGGTGTCATTTACGGGCAAGCCAGTTCCACATATAAAGTAGCAAACACTGTTATCAATGTATGCCATGATACATTAATTAGTTTACAATGCAACAAGATTTGATTATCAGACAGTATCATAGATACCTCACTGGGAATTGGCCAGGAGAGGAATGCCATATCCAAGTACCATTCCCACGTACAGTCTGAGAAAGGAAGAAAAACTACTCTCTTCCACCTGGGAGGCTAGGATACTCCTTACTCCTGCCACGAGCAAAGAAACTAAGAATTCTGATGTCTATCAGAAATAATGTATAGCACTGCCTTCCCTAGCCTGGTGCTTTCTCCAGCTGTACTGGATTATATTTTGCAAAAATTGTGGTTTCTTCAGTGCTGGAGTTGAGTGGCAGATTTAGGCAGATTGCATCCGCAGGGCAAGAAAACAGCCAGAGGATGCCTCTGTGGCATGCTAACTGAACAATTTGCTTCACTTGCAGTTTTGTAGTGTTACCAGTAATGTAAATTGCATGTGTTCACGCATGCATGACCATTGCTTGATGATCCCATTTCAAAAAGAGGTTCACAACCATCTGTGACTGAACAGGCATGCATTTAGAAGCCTCTGAATCCTTGTAGCAGCTCTTGATTCTGACAGCCTTCACAAGTATTTCCACCAAATGCCAAGAACGCCTTTCTGCCCCTGAACCAGTGCCTATCATCAGTGATGGGCTGGATGAGGGCTAATAAGTTGAAAGTAAATCCAAACAAAACAGAGTTATTCCTGGTCAGTCGGAAAGAGGATCAGGGTGTGGGATCATGATGCAAATCAGGTGTACTCCCCATCCAATACAGACTGTAATCCCACACCCTGATCCAGGTTTGCAGTCTGGGGATGATCCTGGACTCAGTGCTGGGAATGATCCTGGAACCCCAGGTGTCAGCGGTGGCCAGGAGTGCCTTCGCACAATTAAAACTTGTGCACCAGCTGCACCCATACCTTGAGATGCCAGACTTGATCATGGTAGTCCATGCCTTGTTTACATCCCATTTAGACTACAATGCTCTCTGCGTGGGGCTGCCTTTGAAGACAGTTCTGAAGCTATAACTGTTTCAGAGATCGGCAGCCAGGTTATTAACTGGAGCGCCGTACAGGGAGTGGACAACTACTATGTTAACTGGCTGCCGATGTGCTTCCGGGATAAATACCAAATGCTGGTTATTACCTATAAAGCCCAAAATGACTCAGGTCCAGACTATTTGAAAGACCGCATCTCTGCATATAAACCAACTAGCTGTACCCAGCCACGCGTTGCTGTGGTGATATGGGAAATAAAGTATTGAAGAATTAGTGGTAGCTTGTATATGTTATTTCCTAAAGCTTGTTAATATACAATATTTCTGGTTGTTCCTTTTTTTGTCAATTGGAGGCAAATATGAATGCTGCAATTAGCCAGAATGATTAGCATGTAATGGACTTTCAGCTTCAAAACCTGGCTGCTTCCTCCATGGGGGAATCTTTTGTTGGGAGGTGTTAGCTGGCCCTGATTGTTTCTTGTCTGGAATGTCCCTGTTTTCAGAGTATTGTTCTTTATGTACTGTTCTGATTTTAGAGTTTTTTTTAAATACTTGGAGTCATATTGTGTTCATTTTCATGGTTCACAGCAACATAATAATAATAATAATAATAATAATAATAACAACTGATAATACACACTACTTTTCTCCCTCCTCAGCTTCCTCCCTGGGGGAATTCTTTGTTCGGAGGTGTTAACTGGCCCTGATTGTTTCCTGTCTGGAATTCCCCTGTTTTCAGGGTGTGGTTCTTTATTTACTGTGCTGATTTTAGAGATTATATTGTTCTGTTTTATTATGCCACAGTAATTTTATATATTATATTTATAATCTTATATTATTTGCTTTGAACTGGATTATATGAGACCCGTTCTACACAACTGTAAAAAAATTCGCATTGAACTGGATTATATGGCAATGTGGACTCAAGATAATCCAGTTCAAAGCAGATACTGTGGATTATCTGTTTTGGCATTCTGGGTTATATATCTGTGTGGAAGGGCCTTGAATCTACACTGCCATATAATCCAGTTCAAATAATCTAATCTGTATTTTATAGGAAGTGTGGATGAGGCCTAAGTGAACCCTCAGCGATTGTGGATGGGGGTTGCCAGAACACGAAGTGAGCGAGGCCAAAAGGGGGAGCGGCCTACCCTTCTGACTGGCAGCCAGAGGGAGACCAGCTCTTCCTCATCCTCTGTAATTTGGACTTTATGTTTCTAAGTTCTTTTGATGGAAAGACATAGACTGGATGACTGTCTTTTGTAGCCAAATTTGGTGTGATTTGGTTCAGTAGTTTTCTTGTTTACTCCATAGTAAAACCGCACATTACATTTTATATATATAGATATGAGCGCTGCAGTCAGCGGAGAGGCCCTCCTCTCGGTCCCACCCTCGTTTCAAGTGTGGTTGGTGGGAATGAGAGAGAGGGATTGTTCCCCACCTCTAAAACTCCCTCCCTAAAGAGTGGGCTCTTTAGTGGGCTCCTCCCTCCTCTCCTTCAAAAAGCTATTAAAAACACATTTAAACAATTTAGCTTACAGAGAGGAGGATTAAGTACATCTAATTGCACCTTACTTAGCTGCTAGCACCCACCCTGTTAATCTGTTGTTTTCCATCTCCCCCACCCAACAAATTTAGCCTAATATTAGAGATTTTAAATGACATTTTAAGGATTTAATATGTTAGTAATTATGTGGATTTATTTTATGTCTTGTTCATTTATGTTGATTAATAATTTACTGAGTTGTTCCTGATTTGTTCATGGATTATCGTCAGCACTGAATGTTTGCCATTGTATATTTTGTTGTGAGCCGCCCTGAGTCCATCGGAGAGATAGGGCAGACTATAAATAAAGTTTCATTCATTCATTTATTCATTCAAGTATGAAGACAGCACTAATTTTTGGATACTTGTGATAGCAAGTGGAGCCTTCCAATTCAAGGGGAGACGATAAATGCTGGAAGTAACTTCATTGTTCCTTTCCGTCAGGACAGGTGGAGAGCACAGGAGACGTGGAAAGAGTTTTCTCCGCAAGCACCAACCAGCATTATATATGTCTTAGAGGCACCGAGAGATTTCTTATTGATAAATGATTGCCTGATTCAACTATGAATCATCACAGGTAGAAACATCAATGTACCTTTAAAGTGTGGCAAACTATGAATCATCACAGGTAGAAACGCCAATGTGCCTCCAAAGTGTGGCAAACTACTCTTAAGAAGTAATATAATGACAACAATTCCTAACAGAGCTCTGGGATCCTGGGAATCATTCTCTAACTGCTCAATTATGGATAGTTTCAACGCTTTCTTCTTCTCAACAGTAACTTGCCAAACTCTGTGTGATTTCTTTGTTTACCTTTAGTACAGCTGTTCCACCCATACAGTTGATAATCATCAAACTATGTACACCTATATTTAAACAGGCTGCCAGTCTACATTCTCATCTCACTGTTTCCTGTGTATTTAATCTATAGATGTGTATTTAATCTATGTTCTGCTTTTGGTTACAACATAATAGGCTCTCCTCAAAGGGCAGACCAAGTTCAAACAACCTAGGAGACACTTACAGTAAGACCCTCAGTATCTGTGTAGGATATGTTCCCGGCCAAATCATAGTCACCTAAAACCATGGGTACAACAGGATTATATTAATGTGTTGTTGAAGGTTTTCATGGCCGGAAACATTGGGTTGCTGTGAGTTTTCCGGGTTGTATGGCCATGTTCCAGAAGCACTCTCTCCTGAAGTTTGACCCACATCTATGGCAGGCTCCTCAGAGGTTGTGAGGTCTGTTTTAAACTAGGCAAGTGGAGTTTATTTATCTGTGGAATGTCCAGGGTGGTAGAAATAACTATTGTCTGTTTGAGGCAAGCGTGAACAGGAAACAATCAGGGCCAGCTAACACCTCCCACCTAGGGATTCCCCAGGCAGGAAGCAGCCAGTTTTTGAAACTGCAAGGCTATTCAATGTTAATCAAGGTGGCCAAATGCAACATTCACACTTGCCCCCCGCAGACAAGAGTTATTTCTCCCGCCCCTGGATCTTCCACAGATATATAAACCCCACTTGCCTAGTTTCCAACAGACCTCACAACTTCTGAGGATGCCTGCCACAGATGTGGGTGAAACGTCAAGAGAGAATGCTTCCGGAACATGGCCATACAGCCCGGAAAACTCACAGAAACACAGGATTAGTTTACTTCCAGTCTCAGCATATTATGTAGTTGAATTGAAGGACCTAGACATTCCAACACAACTCTATCGTAATTTCCAGAGGAAAGGATACCATAGTATCATCTAGACAACTTAGTAAATACCCATAGAAACCATTTTCCCCTGGGGATATATAGTTCTGTGGTTATGGGGTGGGGTCTTCCTGTATTTCACTTACTGAAACTTAGTTGCTTTACTGTGTCACAATGGAAACAAAGGAGAAGATTTGTAGCAAGCTGCTTTAATTTCCTAATTGAGCAATGCAATAATAAATCAAGGAAACAGTCTAGGCAATAGTTGTTAATGAACACAAATTATCTAGTTTAATAACTGGATTTCATAATTGAAGAATGTCGATAGTAGACACTCAGCACTTTGATGAAGATAAAACACCTCTGATGGTTTCTCCAGGAATCCAGAGGAGACACAGCAGGTTACCCAGAAAAGAAATCTGGACCGTGCTTATGAAAGAAGCTCAGAATAGACTATATTTTAGTTGTTCTTTCACATGTTCTATTTTTCTCGTGTCAGGAGCGACTTGAGAAACTGCAAGTCGCTTCTGGTGTGAGAGAATTGGCCGTCTGCAAGGACGTTGCCCAGGGGACACTCAGATGTGTTTTGATGTTTTACTATCCTTGTGGGATGCTTCTCTCATGTCCCCACATGGAGCTGGAGCTGATAGAGGGAGCTCATCCACACTCTTCCCGGTTAGATTCGAAACATTAACCTTCAGGACAGCAACCCAACCTTCATGTCAGCGGTCTGCCAGCATAAGTATTTAACCCATTGCACCGCCGGAGGCTCTTCTGGCAATTTCTACGTCAGTTCTTCATCAATGAAATGGCTCTGATGCTGCTGTTTCCCTGTTGCCTCCATCCTGCCATGGAGTTCAAGACCATAACCTGACACTCAATGTGTTGCTTTTAAATACATCTAACTCAGAAGTCCTGGCTCAGGAGAGTTTGTGGCAAGGGAAAATGTATTCTCTGCCATGCCGTAGCCACTCCTAGTTTCTACTGAGCCTGAATTACATACAGTACAATTTGCTTACTCCAGCAGAATGGCTGTATTCGGGATAAATTATAGGTGATAGTTGGTTTGCTTTCAAGTCTACTTATGGTAAACCTACCATGGGATTTTCTTGGGAAGATTTGTTCGGAGGAGAGTTTCTTTTGCTTCCCTTTGAGGCTGAGAGAGTGTCATCCAAGGTCATCTAGTGGGTTTGGACTCTAGTCTCCAGTGTCATAGTCCAACATTCAAACCATAACACCACACTGGGTAATAACTACAGTAGAGTCTCACTTATCCAAGCCTCGCATATCCAAGCTTCTGGATTATCCAAGCTATTTTTGTAGTCAATGTTTTCAATATATCATGATATTTTGGTGCGAAGTTCGTAAATACAATAATTACAACATAACATTACTGCGTATTGAACTACTTTTTCTGTCAAATTTGTTGTATAGCATGTTTTGGTGCTTAATTTGTAAAATCATAACCTAATTTGATGTTTAATAGGCTTTTCCTTAATCCCTCCTTATTATCCAAGATATTCGCTTATCCAAGCTTCTGCCGGCCCATTTAGCTTGGATAAATGAGACTCTACTGTATAACTATAGGTTATGCTTACTACAATCTATACAGTTAACACTTACTGTACAAGCAATCCCCAAGTTACACACAAAATAAGCTCTGTAGGTTGATTCTTAAGTTGAATTTGTATTTAAGTCGGAACAGGCACATTTTTAAGTATAACTTCAGCCACACACACACACATATATATACACATACACACACACATATACACAGACACACTTTGGATAGCATATGGAAGGGTCAATACCTCTATGGTGTTTCTTTTGCTGTCTGTGCCCCTGTTCAGAAGATTTCATCTCACTTTCTATCCCTCTGAGAATTGTATTTTGAAAAATTAGGCTTGTTGTGGAAACAAGGATTGGTGATAAAGTCTCAGTGGAGACCCCTTTCCCCTATGATAACATTTCCAGGAGTGAATTTCCCTTCCGAGGGGTAGATTTCTCTCACTTCCTGTTGTTTTGTCCCCATTCTCAACCATGAGTAATTTGTAAGTTGGATGTTTGTTAACTTGGCTACGGCCTGTATATAAAATTATTCTTATTATTACCCATTTAAGCACTTGTCACAAGGACTTTTTGGCAAAGAAGGACAACGAACGTGGAAACCTCCCAGGATTCCATAGAATTATGCCATGGTAGCTTAAGTGGTGTCAAACTGCATTAATTACACTATGTAACACGATTCTTGTTCCTGGGTTATAAATGTCATTTCCTAATTGGTTCTATTATTAAAACATGGAAAAGGTTTATTAAACTTTCTATAGCATATTTTGCTATAGTGTTTCAATGAATATCTCATTGAGCCTCACCTGATTCAACATACCATATTTACTCGTCTAATGCTCACCTTTTTAAAAACTAAATTATCTTCCCAAAATTTTGATGTGCATCAGATTTGCATAATATAGTAAATAATTTTTGGGTTTCAGGGTTTTGAAAAGTGTGCATTAGATTCGAGTAAATACGGCTGGGTTGTGGCAGGCACAAAAATGATATTTCTGGAGTAGAACATCTACTTTCGAAGTAAGCACCACACAAATAAACAGGAAATAAGACTTTCAAACCAGGAACTGAACATTTTTCAATTTTCGTTACACAGTGTATATATATATATATGTATATAAGGTAGAGTCTCGCTTATCCAACGTTCTGTATTATCCTACGCATTCTGCTTCCTGTCCGGATTCACAGCTGTTTCTCTAGGCAGCAAGGACTGAACTTTTAATGGATATAACTTCTGACAGTGTTGTTACTGTAAGTTCATTTTATGCAATTCTATCTTTATTTGTAGTTAATTTTTTTAGTGGTCAATGTTTTTGTAGTCAATGTTTTCAATACATTGTGTTGTTTTAGTGCTAAATTCGTAAATACAGTAATTACTACATAACATTACCATGTATTGAACTGTTTTTTCTGTCGATTTGTTGTAAAACATGTTTTGGTGCTTAATTTGTAAAATCATAACATAATTTGACGTTTAATAGGCTTTTCCTTAATCCCAGCTATATGCACAGATGTCTATTATATACAGCAAAAAGGAAAAAAGAAAAGTATGGTATATAATATACTTTAAAGTAAGTTATAGTTCTATATTTCCTCAAGTGATATAATCACAAATATTATGAGTGTAATATCAGTTTATATATTCCAACTGTACAGATAAGTACATATTCCAATGTCCAATTTTAACAAATATAATCTTGATAATGTTCTCAAGGTTTGTAATACTCTTCTTCCAAATCGATCATTCAAAATAAATCAAAGTTCCATGTCAATAGTAGCTCATTCAAAGTAAATCAAATTTCCATGTCAATAGCAACAAAGTAAATCACAGTTCCATGTCAATAGCAACGACTGGTCTCCCGGGTATGCATCCAGTTTCGGTGACCTTCTTCAGGTAGACCTTCTTCAGGTAATCCTGGAGTTCCCTCTGTTTGCTTTAGGTAGTATATCTTGAGATATATACCATATATACCATACTTTTCTTTTTTCCTTTTTGCTTTTCCTTAATCCCCCCTTATTATCCAACATTTTCGCTTAGCTGACGTTCTGCCAGCCCGTTTATGTTGGATAAGCAAGACTCTACTGTATGTATTTTGTTATACAGTGTATATTTGTTATACAGTGTGTATTCATTCTCTGCAGATGGTGATGAAATTGTCCGGTCTGGATTCGAATAGAGGAAGCAGAGGGTACCACCACATGGTATGCTGCTTTGGGTGTCTTTGTGGGGAGGGTATGAATAAACATCATAACAACAACAACAACAACAACAACAACAACAGGATGAATGCAGCTGGGCACCACTTAAACAACCATGGCTCAATGCCATGGAATCAAGGGAGATGCGCTTCGGTGAGGCACCAGTCCTCTTTGGCCAAGATGCCTCAAGATCTTGTAAAATGACACCTTCATGTTGAATCAAGGAACATGAAAGGCACTTCAGGCTTTTTTTCCATATCAGGAGCGACTTGAGATGAGAGAGAATTGGCCGTTTGCAAAGACTTTGACCAAGAGACAACAAGATACTGGATGTTTTACCATACTTGTGGGAGGCATCTATCATGTCCCCGCATGGGGAGCTGGAGCTGACAGAGCGCATTCGTGCTATCACCAGGTTGGATTTGAACTGGCAACCTTCAGGTCAGCAACCCAACCTTCAAGTCAGCAGTCTGCTGGCACAAAGGTTTAATCCACTGCACCACCGGAGGCAGACTAACTCAACCAAATAAGTCAGCCATAGCAGAGCACTTGATGAACCAACCTGGACACAGCATATTATTGAGAACACAGAAATGCTGGACCACTCTGACAACCACCTGTCAGACAAAGAAGCCACTGAAAACCACATGCATGTGGACAATTTTAACAGAAAGGAGAAAACCATGAAAATGAACAAAATCTGGCTACCAGTATTTTAAAAACACTAAAATCAGGACAGTAAATAAAGAACAACACTGAAAACAGAAAAATTCCAGACATGAAACAATCAGGGCCAGCTAACACCTCCCAACAAAGGATCCCCTCAGGCAGGAGGCAGCCAGGCTTTGAAACTGCAAGGCCATTCAGTGCTAGTCAAGGTGGCCAATACAACATTCACACTTACCTAAACAGACAAGAGTTCTTTCTCCCACCCTCGATCTTACACAGATATATAAACCCCTAGTTTCCAGCAGACCTCACAACCTCTGAGGATGCCTGCCATTGATGTGGGCGAAACATCAGGAGAGAATGCTTCTGGAACATAGATAGCCATACAGCCCGGAAAACTCACAACAACCCAATCTTAATGATTCCACAGCACTGAGTCAGGGCAATTCAAGTGGGGTCAAACTGCATTCATTCTACAATGAAGATGCTCTAGATGTCTAGATAAAGCCTGGGAGCTTTCATTTCCATTTCAAAGCAACTCCCAGGAAGTGTCCTGACTCAACCCAGCCCAACTGTGGCTAGGCTGAGTGAAAACAAAAGCAATCTCAAAGCCGTTGAGGCTTTCAAGGCAGCATGATCAAGATGAAGCAGAATGCAGAGTCTCAGCACTAAGAAGAGTAGGACTGGCTTCTTAGAGCTGCACCTCTGGGAAGGATGTAGGAAGTCACTGATTACTGTTGCCCTTCTCAACTCCTGGGATACCATAGCATGGAGACATGGAGAGGTGTCAATCCGCATTCCTTCCACAGTGTAGATCCCCCCCCCCCCCCCCCCCACACACACACACCAGAGCCGGAAAGGACTTACCATGCCATTGGAGGCGTTAAGGAGGCAGACCACGGCCAGGAGCAGCCAGCGCCGCTTGTACACCTTGAAAGGCGCCGCCTGGCCCTCGCTGCTCTCGGAGTCCACCTCCGCGTCCATTCCGAGAGGAGAGCGAGTGGGTCTCCGAACCGAAGGGCGGGCATGGATGGGAGATCCTCGGGACTGAGCCCGCCCCCGGCCTCTCGGATTGGGCGCTGCCCGAAAAGCCGGCTTCCCTTGCAAAGGGGCCGCCGCTCTCGCCTCGCCGGGGAAACACAGGCAGGCGCCCAGTTCCTGGTTGGCTCTGGGGCGCGCCCGGGCTCCACTGGGTCCTAGCGCTGGTTGTCTTCGGCGCCCTCCTCCGTCCTACACTGTACAAGGAATGCAGTTTGGCACCACTTTTAACCACCACGGCTCCATGCTATTAGATCTTGGCAGTTGTCGTTTCACAAGGTTTTTCCCCCCTTTTCTGCCAAAGAGAATACTCCTAATGATGAGGAACGGAAAAATATGGATTTTAGACATATATTGTATGCACATTTTAGAAGCAGTGAAATGTAGAAAAATCAGACTCTCTCTGCGTTAAATTTTAGGGATGCACAAGCTGACAGGACAAGCTGGGAGAAGGGGGGGGCAGTTTTCTACACATTCCAGTGTGAATTGGTTCCTAGTACAGCTTGACAGGTCAAGAGTGGCCTCTTGATGGATCTCTCTTTTGGTGTCTGTGACTTGCTACACGCTTTTAAGAGTACTTAAGATAGAAAAATGCTGATTGTGCATATTTATGTCCATGTATGTAAGCATGTGAAGTGACGTACTAATGACGAGATGTATGTAGAAGCATGTCCTTTGTCTGAAAATGTATAAAAGGCAAGTCAACGCCTTGATTGTCTCTCTGGTTTGCTTTTTTGGAAGAGATTTCACTTCCAGAGACTCAGCTGAAATAATAAACCGGACCTTTGGGCCTCTCAGAAGGATCTCTCTTGCGTTATCTCTCCCTTCATCTACAACACTAAATGTATTTTCTCAAAGAGTGCATCTATCTCCACTGCAGAATGGATGCATTTCGGCACCCCTCTTAAGTGCCAGGACTCAATGCTATGGAATCCTGGGAGTTGTAGTTTCACAAGGTCTGTTTCACAAGGTCTTTTGCCTTCTCTGCCAAAGAGAATGCTCTTAAATGTATTTTCTCAAAGGGTGCATCTATCTACACTGCAAAATACACCCCTCTTAAGTGCCAGGACTCAATGCTATGGAATCCTGGGAGTTGTAGTTTCACAAGGTCTCTTGCCTTCTCTGCCAAAGGGAATGCTCTTAAATGTATTTTCTCAACAGGCGCATCTATCAACACTGTAGAATGGATGCATTTCGGCACCCCTCTTAAGTGCCAGGACTCAATGCTATGGAATCCTGGGAGTTGTAGTTTCACAAGGTCTGTTTCACAAGGTCTTTTGCCTTCTCTGCCAAAGAGAATGCTCTTAAATGTATTTTCTCAAAGGGTGCATCTATCTACACTGCAAAATACACCCCTCTTAAGTGCCAGGACTCAATGCTATGGAATCCTGGGAGTTGTAGTTTCACAAGGTCTCTTGCCTTCTCTGCCAAAGGGAATGCTCTTAAATGTATTTTCTCAACAGGCGCATCTATCAACACTGTAGAATGGATGCATTTTGGGACCGCTCTTAAGTGCCAGGACTCAATGCTATGGAATCCTGGGAGTTGTAGTTTCACAAGGTCTCTTGCCTTCTCTGCCAAAGAGTGATGGGGCCTCACCAAACTACAACTCTCAGGATTCCACAGCATTACACCATGGCAGTTAAAGTGATGTCAAACCGCTTTAACTCTACAGTGTAGATGCCCCCACTCATGGGGGAAAAGGCGTGGGTAGGATCCCATGTCCAAGGTGCCACTCAACTTATGACACAGGAGCCCTTTTCTCCCAAAGTGTTGTTTGATGATGGCCAAACTAGTTGAGGATGATGACAGGTGCAATCTAAAAATTGTTGCAATATTCTAGATTAGGAAAGGATGGTGCCAAAGGATACTGGTATTAAATACAGGAGTGTATGGATGAGGGCATTGCACACTTTTCTGTCTCTCCAGTTTTGCAATGGTGGCAGATACTGAAAATGGGACAGCCTGGGTGATTTTATTATTATGTATGACTCTCATTGGGCACACCTTTATTGCAACAGTTAGATTATTAGTTATAATAATTTGGGAGTGCAATTATTTTTTTCCCTTCAGTTGCCAAATATCTAGCATTGCAAAGAGAACTATTTGAGAACTACAGTAGAGTCTCACTTATCCAACATAAACGGGCCGGCAGAACCAACGATAAGCGAATATGTTGCATAATAAGGAGAGATTAAGGAAAAGCCTATTAAACATCAAATTAGGTTATGATTTTACAAATTAAGCACCAAAACATCATGTTTTACAACAAATTTGACAGAAAAAGTAGTTCAATACGCAGTGATGCTATGTAGTAATTACTGTATTTACAAATTTAGCACCAAAATATCACGTTATATTGAAAACATTGACTACAAAATGTGTTGGATAATCCAGAACGTTGGATAAGCGAGTGTTGGATAAGTGAGACTCTACTGTATTTTGGATTTGGACTCTCCTAGTCCACGCCAGCCCTATGACCATCGTTTGACTACAAAATGAACCCACACTGTTTTGTGAACTTTACTTGGCTGTTATAAATTAATGTGGATGATTTTATGCACCAACCCCCAGAGTCGGACATGACTGGACTTAATGTCAGGGGAAAACCTTTACCTTTACTTTTACCTTTACCTTATAATGATGAAAGTATAATGGAAATATATATATAGTTTAATTTATTGATGTTAGATTTATTTTACTGATTCTAGGTTTCAATTTGATGTTAGGTTTTTAATGTTATTTTCATATGCGGGGTTTCTCTGGGATTGTATGTCAGTAGGTCGGGCTGTGGCACAGGCTGGTGAGCAGCCTGCTGCAATAAATCACTCTGACCATGAGGTCATGAGTTTGAGGCCAGCCCATGGCGGGGTGAGCACCCGTCAATTAAAAAATAAAAAATAGCCCCTGCTCATTGCTGACCTAGCAACCCGAATGATAGTTGCATCTATCAAGTAGGAAATAAGGTACCACTTATAAAGTAAGGAGGCAAATTTAACTAATTTACGACGTTGGAATGAGGAAGTGCCGTCACAGTGGATGATGAAGCAGCTGCTCCCCCCTGTGGCCAGAATCGAACATCCCCTCAGAAGAAGGTTAAATTGCCTCTGCGTCTGTCTCTGTCTCGGTTCTATGTGTATATGGGCATTGAATGTTTGCCCTATATGTATATAATGCGATCCACCCTGAGTCTCCTTCAGGGTGAGAAGGACGGAATATAAATACTGTAAATAAATAAATAAATAACTATTTGTTTGTTTTACGGAGGCATTGAAAGTTTGCTGTTGTATGTTAGAATCTGCCCTATGTCCCCTTGGGGAGATAAGGCAGAATACAAATAAAGTTTTATTATTGTTATTGTTATTATTATTTTATTATAATGATGAAGGAGGCCCTGGTGGCACATGTTAAACCACTGAGCTGTTGAATTTGTGGATCGAAAGGTTGCAGGCATGAATCCGGGGAGTGGAGTGAGTGAGTGCCTGCTGTTAGTCCCAGCTTCTGCCAACCTAACAGTTTGAAAACACGCAAATGCAAGTAGATCAATAGGCACTGCTCCGGAAGGAAGGTCATGGCGCTCCATGCAGTCATGATAGCCACATGACCTTCGAAGTGTCTACGGACAGCACCGGCTCTTTGGCTTAGAAATGGAGATGAGCTCCAACCCCCAGAGTCGGATACGACTGGACTAAATGTCAGGGGAAAACCTTTACCTTATAATGATCAAGGTATAATGGAAAAACTTAACACTTTTATTGGAAAATATATATTGAATGTAATCATATTAGAAATAAGAATTAGAAATATATATGTAGAAAGCACAGCAGAGAATTAAGTGCACAAAAGAAGCCCAGGGTCTATGGAAGGAATGTGGAAGCATCTGGCAAATGTCAAGCCCTGTACCCCTGTACCAGGAGAACTCCTGTCTCGTAAGACAAATGAAGGCTCCTTGGTATCAGTAGATGCATTAAACATCCTAGCGGCTAGAGAGTACAGGATGGGGTGCTAATGGAAATTCGTTAGAAGGAAGGTCAAGGATCTTGAAGTTAAAAATATGCTATTGGAAACAATGTAAAAGGAGAATTTGTGACGCAAATTGTGATGTTTGAATGTTGCCTATATGATGCATGCATATGATTATAAAGGATATATAAACCCAGACAATCCTATTATTCTCTACCTTGTTTCCTGGATCACCAGCAGGGTCCAAATTTCAGTTGGCCAACTGAACATAAACCGTACTTTTGCAGATCTCAGGAACTCTCTTTGTCTCATTTCCTCAAGCCTATTCCCCTTTCTATTTTAATAAGAAACTCTGAAAACTGTGTTGTCAAAGGCTTTCCTGGCCGGAATCACTGGGTTGCTGTGAGTTTTTCAGGCTGTATGTCTTTACTCTTGTGGCTTGTTCTTGGCCTTGCAGTTCTTTCAGTGTCTGTGGTGGAATATCCATCAGTGTGTAGAGCCCAGTTTGGGTGGTTCAGTTCACCTTGGAGGAGGTGGGGTTCACAGATTCTTTTTGCACGGTCTGCCAGGGCTTTAATTGTGCTTCTTTTTTTATTTGGGTGATGGTTGGAATTTTTTATGTAGGTTATCTATCCGTGTGTGTAGGTTTTCTGTAAACTGTGCGGCCCAATTGTTGATTGGGTTTGCGGATGACTAGGACATCTAGAAATGGCAGTTTTCCTTCATTTGCTTTTTCTATAGTGAATTGGATGTTTGAGTGGATGCCGTTGAGGTGGTCCAGGAACTTGTTTAGATCTTCCTCTCTATGGCTCCAACTGGTGAAGGTGTCATCCACATATCTGAACCATATAGTGGACTTTTTGTTGTTGTTGTTTCCAGGGCTTGTTTCTCAAACTGTTTCATGTAGAAATTTGCTATGATCGGGCTGAGAGGGCTCCTCGTGGCTACTTCATCTTTCTGTCCATATGATTCATTGTCCCACTGGAAGTAGCTTGTGGTGAGGCAATGATGAAACAGGCTGTGATATCTTCTGGGAAATTCTGGTTGATCAGTGCAATGGTGTCTGCAACTGGGAAACTATTCACACCTAGAACTCCTAGATTTATTGTGCTTGCCTTGCCTTGCTAATTTTGCTTGCTCCTTTTCTTCAGACATTCAAACTGAGTTTTTCAGCTGAAGTTTTAAGTTATAGATTGAGTATCTCATATCCAAAGTGCATGGGACCAAAAGAGAAATGGGTTAGTCTTGGGCCCTGTCTACACTACCATATAATGCAGTTTATAATGCTTTCATCCTGGAAAGAAGTGACTAGTGGGGAGCCACAGGGTTGTGTCCTAGACCCGGTGCTGTTCAACATCTTTATTAATGAATTGGAGGAAGATTTAGAGGGCATGCTTATCAAGTTTGTATATGACACAAAATTGGGAGGGATAGCTAGATAGATAGAGGACAGGATTAGAATTCAAATGACCTTAACAGATTAGAGAGCTGTGCCATAACTAACAAAATGCATTCCAACAAGGAGAAATGTAGGATACTACATGTAGGTAGGGGGAAAAAAAGAAATACAGGACGGGAGATGCCTGGCATGACAACAGTCCATGTGAAAAAGATCTTGGAGTCTTCATGGACAACAAGTTGAACATGAGCCAACAGTGTGATGCAGCAGCTAAAAAAGCTAATGGGATTTTGGGTTGCATCAAAAGTACTATAGTGTCTAGAGATCAAGGGAAGTCATGGTGCCCCTCTATTCTGCTTTGACCAGACCTCACCTGGAATACTGTGTCCAGTCCTGGGCCTCAGAATTTAAGAGAGATATTGACAGGCTGGAAGGTGTCCAGAGGAGGGCAATAAAAATGATCAAAGCTCTGGAGGCCATGTCCTATGAGGAGCGGCTTCAAGAGTTGGGAATGTCTAGCTTGAGGAAGAGAAGGTCCAGAGGAGACATGATAGCCATGTTTAAAAATATGAAAAGTTGTCATAAGGAAGAGGGAGCAGGCTTGTTTTCTGCTGTCCTTGAAACTAGGACTCGGAGCAATGGATTCAAATGACAAAAAAAAGGGGATTCCACTTGAACATTAGGAAGAACTTCCTGACCATAAGAGCTGTTCAACAGTAGAACTCTCTACCTCAGAGTATGGTGAAGGCTTTTAAACAGAGGCAAGATGGCCAACTGTCAGGGGTGCTTTGATTGTGCCTTTCCTGCATGGCAGGGGGTTGGACTGGATGGCCCATGTGGTGTTTTCCAACTGTCATATAATGCAGTGCAATGCATTTAAACTGCATTATGAAACTGCATTATATGGCAGTGTAGATGAGGCTTTTGTCACCCTGTCACATTAGTTTTGAGGGAAACATATGACAGAGAAAAGTGGTACAGTCTATTCTACCAAGCTCCAGCTTTACTCCCCTTACTCTCCAGTTAAATTCTATCCCCAATGCATTGCTTAATAGGTTTCCTCATTTGCAGTCTCCTTGCTTAAAAAGATGGCTAGACTCTAAGACGGGCAACAGATGGAATGGAAGCATAGGATTCATTCTCACACTTTTCTGTCTCTCCTATTTTGCAACAGTGGCATATATTCATGATGATACATTCTCAGTTATTTATTATTTATAGCCCTCATTTATTTAATAGTTAGATATTAAATAATAACCCTATATGTTAATACCCACTAGAAAAGATGATAATGCTTGGTAAGGTGTAGACTCAGTCAAGGAAGCCACGGTTGCCCTGAGTTTACAAAACCCAAGCTAAAGCAGATTACCTGCTTTAAACTAGATTATATGGCACTGTAGACTCACATAATTCAGTTTAAAGCAGGTAATCTTCATTCAGATACTGGATTATATAGTCAGTGTTGAAAGAGAATTAGAGGTCTCTCATTCATAGGGTCACCATAAGTGCAAGTCAACTTGGAGGTAATGCACACAAAAAAGCCATAAATAACAATTCTTTCCCTCCCCAAATTCTTTTGTTACTGTAATATAAATATGGTACAATGTCACATTAAAGTAAAAACAATCCTAATATACTGTAAATGTTTTATATTACATTATGAACTGCAAGTCATTTCTGCTGCATTATCACAGGATGTCTACACCCTACATTGCTGGAGAAATTATACTGTTTAGCTGGTATTGCACCACCTGACATCTGC
The DNA here is from genome assembly GCF_035594765.1 of Anolis carolinensis. Taxonomy (NCBI): domain Eukaryota; kingdom Metazoa; phylum Chordata; class Lepidosauria; order Squamata; family Anolidae; genus Anolis; species Anolis carolinensis. The sequence continues at coordinate 202,701,663 of NC_085842.1, forward strand.
TGGGAAGTAGCAGCTAGTAATGAAAGGACCAAGGCGTTGACATCTCTGGCCCATCCTCTGTTCGGATAACAGCCAGCAAACCAATGCCTTAAATTAAGAAAGCGCTTTCTAAGATCTACAGAGATACTTACAGGAACACCTCAGCAAGTGAGAGTCCAAAAGTGGCAGGCTAAGACTCAGAACCTCAATCCATGGCTGATACTGGATGGGAAACTCACCCTGGGCACACAGAAAACTGGACGACTTGGAAGGCACTGAACCGACTGTGCACTGGTATCACAAATTGCAGAGCTAATCTTAGGGAATGGGGCTATAAAGTGGAGTCCACAACATGCAAATGTAAAGAAGAGAAAACCACAGACCACTTACTACAATGTAGCCTGAGCTCTACCACATACACAATGGAGGACCTTCTCACAGTGACACCATTCTTTTTTGTAAAAGTTCAAGTGTCTTTAAAATTTCATCTTTTTCCTTAATCATAGATAATTTGTCAATTGCTGTCATTACAGATATCTTTAAGATTAAATTTTCTCTTGAAGATAACTCCATGTTCTTCCATTATTGAGCATACCGTGTTTTTTCAGGTAGAACCATATAGTATTGTATATTATTTTGAATTATTCATTCAGTCCTAATAGAAATAATGCTGGATCTAAAATCTTTTGCTTCAAACCTTGAATCAGCTAATATTTCGTAGATTTATCACATGTCCACCACATATGGAAAAAGGTGCCTTAATATGTGTCATATTTCCAGGATTCTTTTTCTTCTTTTTTTTCTTTTTTGCTTTTTATACATTTTAGACAGTTTTGATGGGGTCAGGTACCATCCATACATAATCTTATAGAAATTTGAGATTAAAATTTAGAATATCCTTAAACCTATAAGACCATATTCTTTCCCATATCAATATTAAAGGTAAAAGTTTCCCTTGACACTAAGTCTAGTCAAGCCCGACTCTGAGGGGTGGTGTTCATCTCCATTTCTAAGCTGAAGAGCTGGATACCTCCAAGGTCATGTGGCCGGCATGGCCTTCCTGCTGGAGCAGTACCTATTGATCTACTCACATTTGCATGCTTTTGAACTATTAGGTTGGCAGAAGCTGGGACTAACAATGGGAGATCTCCCCTCTCCTTGGATTCGAACTGCCGACCTTTTAGTCAGCAAGTTCAGTAGCTCAGCAGTTTAACCCACTGCACCATCGGGGCCCCATATCAATATTATGTCTAATGTTTTGGCCCATTCTATCATGTCAATATACCTCTAGCATTAAGACAGCCCTTAAATTCTTTCTCAAAATTCTCTTTTGATTCTGAAGAGAATTTGCCCTTGATTTGTATCTGTTTCAACGCAGGGCATTTTTCTATCTGAAACAAAAACTCAAAATAAACCTCCTATCTGGAAACCAGTAAGAAAAACATAACATATTCAAAATGTATTATTTTTAATGGCACACCAAAATGTTTTGCTTCACTATCACAAATGATGAAGTGCCATGATACGTATTTTACTCTCAGCAATAATATAGCTATAATTAGACGAAATCATGTGGAAAATCCATTTTATTTGTCTGTTTTGTTTGCTTTTAAAGATTTCTTCTTTTAAAGTGCACAGTCTTCCAAAGCAGTTTATCTAATTTTGAAATGATATGACAGACTATCACAACAGAAGGGCTTTTGAAAAACTAGAGAAACTCATCAGTAAAATAACTCACACCTATCTATCTATTATGAGGCTGTGGTATCGCAGTGGGTTAAGCCGCTAAGCTGCTGAACTTACTGACCAGAAGGTTGACAATTCAAATCTGCAGGACGGGGCGAGCTCCCATTGTTAGCCCCAGACTCTGCCAACCTAGCAGTTTAAATATATGCACATGTGAGTAGATCAATAGTTACTGCTTTGGCGGGAAGGTAATGGCACTCCATGCAGTCATGCCATCCACATGACCTAAAAGGCATCTACGGACAACACCAGCTCTTTGGCTTAGAAATGGAGATGGGAACCAACCTGCAGAGTTGGACTCGACTAGACTTAACCTCAAGGCAAAATCTTTACCTTTTTATCTGTTCTCTTGAGATCAAGAATGATGCAGTAGTTTAAGTGTTGGACTACAACCACGAAAACTAGGACTTGGATCTCTGCTTGGACACAGAAAACCACTGGGTGACTTTAAGCAAGTCACACTCTCTCAGTCTCGGGATAAGAAGCACATTTTAAAAACGCTGAGCAAATTTTGGTATGAAAACCCCACGATAGGGTTGCTATACATTGGAAATGACTTGAAGGCACGCAACAACCTTTCCCTG